>NC_141693.1:1347246350-1348592600 GCF_964263255.1 Lissotriton vulgaris | reverse complement strand
TGCCTGAGGGCTTCAGTAGCCCTCAGAAGGGCGGACTCCGTCGAATGACGGGGCCGAAACCCAAATTGGGTAGGATGAAGATGGTTGCCTTCCTCCACATATGTCATTAGCTGTTTATTTGCCACCTTCTCCGCTACCTTGGAGAGATAAGGCAGCAAGGAGATGGGGCGCAAATTGTCCAAATTCTCGAGGCTAATGTTGGGCTTCTTGCGGAGGGGAAGCACCACAGCCTGTTTCCAATCCTCTGGTATTGAACTGGATCGGAAGGAGACATCTAGCACATGCCTGATGTAGGGTTCCAAGGTCTCCAAGCTGCCACTCAATCTTTTAGGGGGTGCGGGATCTCGAGGGGAGCCAGATTTAACAGACCTACAGATTTTAATTAGCTCTTCCGGTGAAGGGGTGATTAAGTTAAGTAACTGGTTACGATCGTCTTCCTCTGCTGCTAGGTCTATTGGCTCTTCCGCTGCATGAGGCATTTCGGGGAAAGCAGCATAGATTTTAGATACTTTATCTCCAAAATAAGTAGCGATGCGGTTGCATGCTGCTACTGAGAGATCTTTATCTAGACTCGCAGTTTTAGGGGTGGCTAGAGACTTATATATACTAAACAGTTCCTTGGTGGAATTTTCTGCTCTCTGGATTCTGTCTGCATAGTATGTAGCTTTCTCAATACGGATTCTATTATGATAGATGCGTCTCTTGATATGATAGACCTCTTTCATTGAGTCATCATATGCCACTCTCCATTGTCTCTCTGCCCGCTTACAGTCCCTTTTGGCGAGACGCAGTGCCTCCCCAAACCAGGGAGCAGTTGTCTGTCTGTGGGCACCTTTTTTGGGCCGACCCAATGGGGCTGTACAGTCCAGGGCGGCTGTGATGCGGTCATTAAGCAATTTGTTTGCTGTTGTCACATCCTGGCCTCCTGGGGGCCCTTCCGCCATGAGAGCCCTATTAAACTCTGGCAAGGAGAATGTTGCCCACCTTCGACAAGGGTAATTGAGAGGGGCGGAGGCATGAGCTTTGTATTTAGGCAGGTGAATGACAAACGGGACAAGGAAATGATCTGTCCAGGGCAGGGGCTCGGGGGGTGCAGCCCGGACATCCTCCCAGTTAGCAAATATGGGATCTAACAGAGCCCCCCTCCCTACATCCTCCTTCCCCTCCCCAATCCTCCTCTCCCAACTCATCCTTACACCTTCTGAATCACACTTCCCCGCACCCCCCTTCTCCCAACTCATCCACTCCTCCTCAGAACATCTCCGCTCCCAGTACCCCCCATCACTCCTACACCGCACCTGCTCCACCCCTCTATCTCTAAATTCCTTATCCCCGAGTTCACTTCTTCACCCTACCCCGACATGCCACTCCTCCTCTACAACTACAGTCCTCCCTGCTCTCCTGCCGGTCTTCGCTCATCTCCTCCTCAGAACAGGCCCCCCCGTGTGTACCTGCTCACTGCCCCCCAGAAAAGACCACCATCTACTGCCAAATCTGAACCCCCCTTGTCCTCCTCCCCCCACACCCTACTTTCCCGCACACTCCTCTCTCACACTCCCTTCGCAACATCGAACATTACCGCACCACTCTAACGAGAGATCTCCCTCGACTCAGGAACGATTTCTGCAAGCTCAAATCCAGCGACCTCCCTGTCCGAAGAAACGCTGCTAGCACTGATCTTTTAAACCCTCCCACCTCCAAACCGTGTAAAACAACTCCCCAGCTGTGCCGAGCGCGAGACCACTCCGCACATCTTGCTCCCTCTCCCATGGGGAGGTCTCCGACCTTCGTAACTCCTATACTGCTCATACACCGTGTATACGCCTCCCCCCTTTGCAAACATCCCCATTATACTGGGGATGAGTCGTACTCCCTGCTCACCGGCCTCACCCAGGCCCCCTCCTCATCTCACCACCATCCACACCCTCCCCTCTCCCAAACCCTTCGCCTGCATGCTGTTTAACTGTCGCTCTGCGGCCCGACATGCCACAGAAATCTCTGAAACCATCCTTAGTGAATCCATTGACATCGCATTTCTTACTGAAACCTGGCTAAATGTCCACTCTGCAAGCATTCTTGACCTCCTCGTGGGGAACAGCCTTTACAACGCGGCTGTTACACAGCGATTTTTTCAACGCAAGTCGTTACCACAACATGCGCTGGAGGGCGCTGCAGGACAAGGAATTTTTTTTATTTACTATCCAACACCTTCCCTACTGTACGTAGGCTGGTGATGGAATAGTAAATAAAAAAAATTCCTAAGTCCGCACCCCCTCCAACGCAAGTCGTGGTAACGACTTGCATTGAAAAAACCGCGTTGTAACGGCACACGGTGTAAAAGCACGCGTTGTAAAGCCGTACAACCCCTCCTCGTACCCCCGGGTTACTCCATCCTTAGGAAAGATAGACCCATCAGGATAGGCGGGGGGGGATAGCTATCATCTTCAAAAACTAACTTCAGCGCTCCCTTATCAATAACGCCGAACTCTCCTCCTTTGAAAACCTTGTAGCTGAACTCAAAATACGGGGCTCCAACCCCATCCGCCTAAACAATATATATAATCCTCCCGGAAATCCCCACCTATTCATTGACGAGCTATCTAACCTGCTTACCCAATCCTCAATTTCCACTTCTAAAAACATCTTCCTGGGAGATCTTAACCTCCACTGGAATGATACCAAAGATCCCTCAATCTCCCTCCTCTCTAAACTTCTCAAAATAAATGAACTCAAACAAATCTGTCAAGCACCAACCCATGCCAAAGGAGCCATCCTTGACGCTATCATTACCAGCAAGGATCTAGCCCTCCTATCTAACATCATTCCCATAGGTTGGTCCGACCATCACCTCATCCTGTTCTCCATAAATACCCATACGTTTCCCCCGCCCACCAAACCAAAACTATTAAACCCATGAAACGGACCAGAAATCTTAGCCACATTCCTCCCGGCGTACTTGAATCTAACCTCCATGCCCAACTGCTCGCCATCCCCCCCTCCCTTAATGCGAACGAGCTAACCGAACACTAACAAATCTGTCATTGATACCCTTGACATACTAGCTCCGCTCAAACTCAAAAACCAAAGAAATATCACCTCAAAATCTTGGTTTAACACAGAGCTAAATAAGGAAAGACGCACACTCAGACAGACGGAGAGATCATGGCGACAGCACCCCTCCCCTTCCAACCTTGCCCGCCTTAGACTTACTAGGTCGTCCTACAAAAAACATCTGGAGACAAAAAGCTTCCTTCTTCAGGACTCAACTAGATCGAGCTAAGAACAGGCCTAGAGAACTTTTCAACATTGTACGCAATCAAACTGCTTCTGTTCCCACTGTCCCACCTGCCTCGACGACTAGATGTGAGGAAATAGCTCTCTTTTTCTCTGACAAAATTAAAAAGATTGAGCAATCCTTCCTACCTACTGTGATCCCTACCACCATTCCGGACATCTCTCTTATTACCCCCCTCCATCATAACTCCCCTAACTCCCGCTACTACCCACCGTAACTCTGATCCCCATCTCCCTTCCCTGCTCCACATTCTCCGGGACCCTAAGCTACCTAACTCTCTCCTTAAAAATAATACCGAATGGCTTAATTTCCAGCCAGTCACCGAAAGAGAAGTCTTCAACATCACCAAACTTAAGCCTTCCTCCCACACCAAAGACCCACTCCCCTCCAAACTTGTCCAAAACCTCAAACATATCATCACCCCTCCCTGGACCGCTATTATCAACACCTCCCTTGCCACCGGCGGTGTCCCCTCTTCCTTGCAACTTGGACAAATCAGCCCCATTATCAAAAATCCACTGGCAGACCCAAATGACCTCAACAATCTCTGTCCCATCTCCAACCTTCCCCTTTTCTCTAAAGCCCTGGAAAAATGCGTCCTTCTCCAACTAGACATACACATTGAACACCTTAACTTACTTGACCCCTTCCAATCTGGCTTTAGGAGAGGATGCAGTACGGAAACCGCCATGCTCAACATTGTAGACGCCATCCACCACTCACTCGACAATGGCGAATCTAGCCTTCTGATCCTCCTAGATCTCTCCGCAGCGTTTGATACTGTTAATCATTCTGCTCTACTTAATGTTCTTAGAGATAGATTCGGTCTAAATTGTATGACACACAAATGGTTTGTCTCTTACCTTCAACACCGCACTCAACAAATTAAAGTCCATAACTGCCTATCTAACCCTACTCCCACCTCCTTAGGAATTCCGCAAGTATCTATCCTCTCTCCCTCTCTTTAACCTCTTCATGGAACCCCTTACACTCACCCCTTACACTCATTCTCAAACAAGCCGGGATCAACTACCATCTCTACGCCGACGACACCCAACTCTACTGTAGGATTAAAACTCATGCCGACATCATTCACCTCAACACCCTCAACAACACCCTCATCAAGATTCAAGCCTGGTTCCACATGAACCACCTCAAACTTAATCCCCCAAAAAACGAAATTGTTCTATTTCCCGCTAAAAACAACCAGCTCCCCATTCAGAACTGGATGACAGACCTTAATACCCTCAACTGCTCCTTATCCCCATCCGCCTCAGTCAAATCACTAGGGATCTCCCATGACAACTTCCTCACCCTCAAGGTCCACATCAACAATTCTGCCAAAGAGGCCCTCTTCACTCTCCGCCACCTTAAGAAAATCAAGCCCTTCATCCCAAGAGATGACTTCAAACTTGCTGTCCAATCCCTTTTCCTCTCTCGAATGGACTACGGCAATGCCATTCTTACTGGAATTCTCAAGATACACCTAGCACCTCTAAAATCTGTTCTCTACCTTGCAGCGAGGCTTATCACAGACTGCAAACGATTCGACCACATCTCCCCTGCCCTCAAAACCCTTAAATGGCTCCCCATTGAAAGTAGGTCCACTTACATAACGGCCTGCATTACACACAAAGCTCTCCATCAGAACACACCATCCTACCTCACTAACAAACTGAGTAAAGCCAGCTGCTCCCGATCCCTGAGAAGCACTAACTCCTACCTTCTTACCCCCCCCCTCTGAAAAAGAAAACCACTCAGTCTCTATCCTTTTCTGGCAATGCTCCCTGCATATGGAATGCCCTTCCCACTAACCTTCGATGCAATCCTTCCTATTCTAGCTTCAAAAAAGAACTCAAACTACATCTCCTCAATAAATATTGGGGACCTTAACCCCTATCTGCTCCCCTACACCGACCACTTCTGTCAGACCATAGATGCTTCCGCCCCCCTCGCGACCAGCGCTACCTTCCTCTCATCACATCCCCTCCCTGTCTACCACCCTCGCATTCCCCTGCACCCCCATCCGTCAACCCTCACCCCTCGTCATCCCTCCTCAACCCCCTCCACTTACTGCCCTCCCTTTCCTTATCAACCTAACTGACCATCTTCCCTTACCCGACTGCCCTATTTTCCCAGCGCTCTTCTTAATCTTGTGCCTTATGTAATTATAATTATCACTTTCTCCACAGTATGGTGTTTTTGGTCTTCCCATATTTATCTTCCTGAAGTCCCCCATATGCTGTGTATATACTACACTGTTATGTTTTGAGGTCCCTGTTTTTTGACCGTCTGGCTCACAAAATGTAAAGTGCTCTGATGCCCCCGGGTCCAGCCAGCGCTATATAAACCTCTAAAATAAATAAATAAATAAATGTAGCCATGACAAGCTATTCAATAAGATAATGGAAGTGCTGGGCACAGACACATGGAAAGGAAAGCCCTCCCCAAAGCCCGATGGCTGGTATAATGGCAATTGCAGTGGCCAAAAAGGAGTTCCTTGTGGCCATTAAATCTAATTCTCAAAGAGTTAGTTAAATGCAGGTCTTACTAATGGAAAGTATTAAAAAAAACAAAAAAAAGGCTCTGGCCAGCAAGAATACCAAGGCATTCTGGAGAAGTGCTGTGGTTTGCTTGCATGGATTTTTGTATCCAACCTAATGAGTGGGTAGTGCATTTTAGTCTGCTTTACTCCGATAAGTGTAGGGCTGTCAAGGTAAAGTGTTCCACTAGGAATGGAGCCCCACCCATTTCTAGCAGCTTGAAATTCTCGCTAAAAGAAATGATAAATGCAATCAAATCTTGTATTTCAGGTGGTGCTCCATGCCCAGATAGCGTACCAAATGATCAGTATAGAGAAAATCCAGAAATTTGAGGGCCATAATAAACCTGCTCTTCAATAATTTTCTTGCTGGTATGAACATTCCAAATATTTGGAAGCTAAACGAAATCGTTTCTATATTCAAGAATCTGGACCAGTCAAATCTGGTAAATTACGGGCCGATTAGCCTAATTGATTCTTCAAAAAGAAAATTGTAAGCAGGTTTTGGAGTCTCTCCAAGAGTGGATTAGTGAAGAGAGTGTTCCATCGAATTGGCAGGCAAGTTTTAGATTCAATGTGAGCACTGTAGATCAGATCTTTCGGTTTGCCTGTATCTATTGGAAGGAGGTGATTGACAAGGGTAAACTTTACTTTGCCTTTGAGCGGCCTTTGATATGGGTGCACGAGACAAGCTATCGAGATTACTCGAGGAAATGAGTGTTCAAGCCTCTTAGATATTTTTGTGAGATACTCTTGCTCAGGTGAGATGGGGTGGGTATGGACTGAACCCATCCACATTAATTGAGGAGTAAGAGAGTTGGTACCAAGGCTGTTTACTCTATATATTAATGGTGTAACTGAGTTTCTGCATAAGGATGGATGCGATGCATCCAAAACAGGAGAGCAGCGGGCCTTTGCACTCCGTTTTGCAGTCGATATTCTGCTAATTTCTAAAGCGGGACAGGGACTCTAACAGCTTTTAGAGGAGTTCCAGCTGTTCTGTCTTGAGAGGGTTATGGAGCTTAATAGCTCCAAGACCAAAGGTATGATTTCTTCCACACACTGGGGGGTGACACCCCTTTAGAAGCAGAGGTCGAGTTTGATTATCTAGGTATAAAACTCACAAGAAATTTATGCTGGTCTCCGCAAATGGAAAGGGCACAGTTGTCCTTGGTACAACACACTGCAAACATAGCAAAAATTAATAGAAAAACATATCTAGAAGGATGGCCCCTGCATTTGGATATTTACAATGTTAAGGCTCTACGGTCAGCCTTATATGGGATGGAGCTATGGGGTAGTATAAAAACCCATACCTTGACTGTAGTGGAGCATTCTTGAAATCCTTATTAAACCTCCTAGCGAGTACCCCATTGACTCCCCTCTACCTAGACTTGGTACAGAAGATAATTATTCATAAGACTTGAGTGCACACTCCTAATTTTTTTTGCACCAGCTCTGGTCCACAACACCATTAGAACCATACAGGGTGGGCCTTAGAGACCACATGACTCCAATGTTTAAGGAAGATTTTGTGGCTCCGTACCGTAAAGGTAAGAGATTGAGCCTTGATACATACTGGGTCACCCCAGCGACCATGTGCTCAATCCTATAGTATTAAAGCTACTTTTTGGGTAAGTGTGACAGTGGACAATATTTTGAAGTGTAGGGATTCTCATAGGCTGCTTTTGTGGATTGTAAATCTATGCCACTGTATGAGAATACTATTAATGAAATCGCCACCCCTCTGGCAAGGAAACTATACCTACAAGGTACGGATTCTTGCCTGTGCGAACTTTTACCAGGAAGTGGCATAAAGAAATGGACTTTGCTGATGAGTCTTGCACGTGTTGTTGGTTGTGGGGGTGGGTTGGGGGCTCAAATCGCTCATCCATGAACTGTGATTTTGTCCATTTTATAAATAGTACCGCACTAGATGGATTGCCCCACTTTGTAAACAACCTGGGCATCAGGAAGCGTTCAGAATAATGCAAACGGACTCGAGCCAAATTGCCATCAGGAACTTAGCCAAGCAAAATATCGCAATGTGGATTAGACGTGCAAATTGTGTATAAAATAGCTTTTGATTCTTATTTTTTTTTTTATCGCTTCCTTTTTGCTCCTATCTTGATCTCATGCAGCTAATATTACTTTTGAGGTCTTGGAGAAGAGCCTGATCCTTTGTGTATATTTTTTTAATGTGTCTAAAATATGCAATTTTAAGGTTTTATAGAGGCGTTCTCTTTATATACTGCTCGTCAAATGGGTTAACAGATGAATATTTTAAGATGATCTTGTTTTACATATTTAGTTTTATTGGTTTAAAGAGAATAAGCTGTGTTATTTATACATGATTGTATTTGACTTGTGCAATTCTTCAAAATGATCGAAATAAAGTTATTCTAACTAACTGAATGAATCCCAGAGCAAGTACCAGTGGCTAAAAAATTCCAGAATTCCCTCAATCACCTTTTTGTTTTGTTCAGTTTGATGGGAAAGCCCAGGTCCAGGCATCACTGTGCCACAGGAATCATGCTATACCGCATGGATGAGGCCTGCATAGGTCAAAACCAGTCTAAAGTTGCTTGTGTTATCTGGAGGGAGCCCGGCAATTTAAGCTGGGGACTGTGTGAGTATTTTTAGTGCGGCATGGCGCGCAAAACACAACAGAATGGAATTCTGCCCAAGTAATTATCACTGAGTGATATTAAACATACCCATCACATTCTTGGCTCACAAGAAATGAAACCATTGTCATACAGTCAAATACATTACTGCCACCATACCACTGACGGAGCTTTCATCTGAAGGATTCCGCAGCGTGACCCATTATCTAAAATGAGATGTTCAGGGTTATTTGCAGGACCTGCTTACTCACATACTTGTCTGATAAAAGTGTAACTCATTGCCAATGTGAGTGGTTTATTTCCATTCTCGCCAAAATCAATGAGCTGCTTTTCATCGTGATGTTCATGCTCCTTTTGGCTGGAGCTGGACAATCCAAATTCAATTTAGTACCCCCCCCCCCCCCCCCCATCGATTTGCTGGCCTGTTTTACAAGCAAAAAACGCCTAAAAAAGATTGTCCAACTTCTACTGCATGAATACCAGGCACAAGATGTCTGCCCGCATCGTATGTAGAGCAGACTATTGCAACCTCTTATATCTCGGTCTGCCTGAAGCAAACATTTACAAGATGCATAGGATTCAGAACTCTGTAGTGCGCAAGGTGTTCCAAGTTGCGACCAAGCTTCTAAAGCCAGAATTCATTTTTATTGGCTTCCTGTTTCATCTACAAGATCATGTATACAAGAATGATTTAGACGTCACTCTACATTTATCATTTGTGGTGCACGGATTTATTCTTCGAACTTCCTGGTCCTCAATACTGGAACAAACTTTAGTTTTAAATAATGACCATACATTGTCATTTGGCAGTCAGAAAAGTCAAAGGAAAATGCTACTTATGTATGCATCTGTTCTTGGCATGTAGAGCTGCAGATTTCTACACTTTGCTTTAGATCGCCACCTGGTGTTGGGCTCGGATGATTGCATGTTGTCGTCTTGGAAGAAGTCTGTAGTCACGAGATAGGCGACTCCTCCCTTGGACGATAGTGCGCATGGGCATTGGCTCCAGTGCGCATGGGCATCGGCTCCATCCTTAGATTGTTTATCGCCATGATGGGAAATGATGCAGTCAGTAGAAATAAAGAAAGGATGTCCATGCGTGTATATCTAAGTAAGATAAAAACTGGAACAGATACAGGTCCCGGGGAGGCGGGATGGCAGTTAGAAATCTGCAGCTCTACATAACAAAAACAGATGCATACTGATAAGTAGCATTTTCCGTTTGAGGCATATGAGCTGCAAATTCTACACTTTGCATCAATTGTGCAGCAGTGTCTCCCCTAGCAGTGGTCACCTGTGTCTGTTGCAGTAGTTTGAAAGAGTTTTAAGGACAGCTTGGCCTACTGCAGCTTGCTGCTTGGCTTGCACATCAACACAATAGTGTTTAGTGAAGGTGTGTGTTATAGACCATGTTGCTACCTTGCAGATGTCTTCTAGTGGAATGTTTCCTAAGAAAGCCATGGAGGCTCCTAGTTTGCGTGTGGAGTGCGCTCTAGGAGGAACTGTTAATGTGCGTTTTATAGCATATTTGTATACATTTAACAATCCACCTTGCAATTCCTGATTTAGAAATAGTTGCTTTGTTTTGCGAAAGGACTTGGTCCCATCGATGTAGTGAAGAGCTCTTTTGACATCTAGAGTGTGTAAAGCTCTCTCTGCTACAGTGTCTGGGTTTTGAAAAAACACTGGTAACTCAACAGATTGGTTTAGATGAAAATGAGTAATTACTTTGGGAAGGAATTTAGGATTAGTTCTTAGAACCACCTTGTTAAGGTGTAATTGTAAGAATGGTTCTTGTATAGTGAAAGCTTGAATCTCACTAACTCTTCTAAGAGGTAATAGAAACGAGGAAAGCTGTTTTCATTGTGTAAAGGTTCAAAAGGGGGTCCCATGAGCCTGGTAAGAACAATGTTTAGGTTCCACACTGGAGAGGGTGGTAACCTAGGAGGAATAATTATTTTTAATCCTTCCAAAAACTTTTATTGCTGGTACTCTAAACAATGACTTATGTTGTCTGTTTTGTAGATATGCGGCAATGGCTGCAAGATGTAAACATATAGATGAATAAGCCAGATTACATCTTTGTAAATGGAGAGGGTAACAGATAATATTTTGGATGGAAGCACCTAAAGGATCAATTTGATTATGATGGCAGTAAATGCAAATCTTTTCCATTTAGCAGCATAGAAAGCGCTAGTAGTAGGTCTTCTTTAATGATATTCACACAGTATGGTGGCAGGTTAAGGTAACTAAACTCTAAGACTTCAGGAGCCAGATCGCCAGATTCAGTTGACCTGGATCTGGATGCCTGATGTATCCATGGTTCTCCGTTCGCATGAATGGTGGCAGACAGTTTTTGGTGTGGAACTAGAGAGAGTTCTAGCAGTGTGGTGAACCACGGTTGGTGTGCCCATGTGGGAGCTTCCAGGATCAGTTTGACAGACTGTTGTCAGAGCTTGCGTACCACTAGTGGTATTAGTGGGGTTGGCGGAAAAGCATACGGAAATCTGCCCGACCAGTTTAACCATAACGCATTGCCCTTGGACAACGGGTGTGGAAACCTGGCGCCGAAGGTTGGGCATTTTGCGTTTTCGTGTGTGGCAAACAGGTCTATGTCTTGATGACCACACTTGTGAAAGAGGGTTGAAAAACTTGCAGATGTAGTTCCCATTCGTGAATCTGTTGTGTCTGTCGTCTTAACAGATCGGCTATCTGATTGTGAACTCCTGGAAGGTGTTCTGCAAGCAGATGTATCTTATGTGGAATGGCCCATCTCCAAATGTTTTGTGCGAGCTGGGACAGTTGCAGGGAATGTGTGCCTACTTGTTTTTGTATGTAGTACATGGCTGTCATGTTGTCCGTCCGGATTAAGACAGCTTTGTTCCGTATGTGTACTTGGAAGGACTTCAGTGCTAGGAAAATCGCCAGCAACTCTAGGTGATTGATGTGGAGCACCTTTTGTTGAGCGGTCCATCTTCCCCGAGTTGTGTGGTGGAGCAGATGTGCTCCCCATCCTGTGAGGGATGTGTCTGTTGTCAGTACTATCTGTGGAACAGGCTAGAGGAACGGCTGCCCTCTGGACAAGTTTTTGGTGTTCCACCACTGCAGAGAGCGATGTGTGCAGCTGTCCACCAACACCAGGTCGGTTAGTTGTCCTTGTGCCCGATTCCACTGATGTGCTAGACATTCCTGCAATGGGTGCATTTGCAGTCTTGCATATGGTACAATAAAAATCCAAGATGCCATCATGCCTATTAATTGCATGAACACTCTGGCCGGGAGAGAATGTTGGTTTTGAAACCTTGTGACTAAGGCTTGAATGCTCTGTATTCTGGCTGGACTGGGATAAGCTAGAGCTATATTGGTGTTTATGGTAGCCCCTAAGTATTGATGTACATAAGAGGGCTGTAGATGTGACTTGGTGTGGTTTATTGTAAACCTCAAGTTGTGTCCAGTCTGAATTGTGTGAGATGTGTGTTGAACACACTGGTTGAATGACTTGGCTTTTATGTATGGGAAGACGTGGATATGTTGTCTTCTGAGATGTGCTGCTACTACTGCTAGGCACTTTGTGAACACTCTTGGTGCAGTTGTGACCCCAAATGGAAGGACTTTGAATTGATAGTGTTGTCCTTCTAGCACAAACCTGAGATACTTCCTGTGAGAAGGATGTATGGGAATGTGAAAGTAGGCGTCTTTGAGGTCTAGTGTAGTGAGGAAATCACCTTGTTGCAATAATGGGAGCACTTGTAAAGTGACGATGTGAAAATGATGTGTAAATGCCGATTGAGAGGTCTTAAATCTAGAATTGGTCTTAGTGTCCCATCCTTTTTGGGCATTAGGAAGTAGAGTGAGTAGACCCCATTCCTTGATGTAGCAAAGGAACTAGCTCTATTGCATCTTTTTACAGCAATGAGAGAACCTTGTTGGAGCAGCGTTAGATGTTCTGTGGACATCGGAAGCTGTCTGGGTGGTATATTTGGTGGGGCAGGTGTAAGCTCTAGGCAGTAATCATACTGGATAATATGTATCGTATTGTATTGCTACTTGTTAAGCGCAGCTGTCACCCAAAGGGTCTCCTGGCGCTGAGACCACATCATTCCATCGGGTGAAACACACTACATTGCTCTAGGAAACAAATAAGTCTTAAGGTCCCTTTTAAAAGAAGTGAGGTCTTGTCTACTCCTCAACGCCAGAGGTAGGGTGTTCCATAGCGTGGCGGCTGTGAAACTAAAAGCACGGCCGCCCATCCTCACTCTATTAATCCTGGGGACCGTCACTAGAAACGCTGAGGAGGATCTCAGAAGTCTGGCAGCTTGATACCAAGAAAAGAGATTTTGAAGCGGTATCGGTCCCAGTCCGTGCAGAGCCCTGAAGACCAGGCATAAGGCCTTAAAGGCAATCCTCTGCTGGACAGGTAACCAATGAAGATCAGCCAATGCTGCGGATGAAGAAGCAGAACGTGGACGGGATAAGGCCAATTTAGCAGCCATGTTTTGAATCCTCTGTAACTTTAGGATCAAAATTTTAGGGGCTCCCAGAAGTAGTGCGTTGCAGTAGTCTAATCTACTGAGTCTAGAACTACGCACTACCTCTGCTCTAGCTTCCAGGGGGAGTAACGGCAAGATTTTGCGTAGGGCACGAAGCAAGCCCATGCAAGTCGCCGTAGTCCTGTTCACAGAGGCGTCAAGCTGCTGCAAATTAGGTTCAAACAGAACTCCCAGATTGCGGGCCGATTCTGCAGCCTCTACCGCCACTGCTTGCTGTCTGTTGCTGAGATAAGATGTTACAAAAGGGGTTGGTGATGGACGGAGCTTCTGAATCAATCAGACACTCACACCGTGTCAAGAAATCTGGGTTTAATCCATCACCGTTCTTTAGCCCACTCTGCCACCCCAGTTCAGACATGGCTATATGCAAATCAGTCTGGCCCAGTGCCTCATGGGAACAGTGCAGCCCGAACTGCCAAGCCATGTCTTCCCTGGACCGGAAACAAGCTTCCGAGGACCGGTTTCTGGCATTCCAGCCTTCTTCAGCCCGGCTTGCTTGAATCCAGTGGCAAAGTGAGCAAGGGACTCACGTCGGAGTATACCCTGCCACACTTATGGCGGCCAAAAGCGGTACACTGAATTCAAGCAAGCCGGGCTGAAGACGGCTGGAATGCCAGAAACCGGTCCTCGGAAGCTTGTTTCCGGTCCAGGGAAGGCATGGCTTGGCAGTTCGGGCTGTACTGTTCCCATGAGGCACAGGGTCAGACTGATTTGCATATAGCCATGTCTGAACTGGGGTGGCAGAGTGGGCTAAAGAACGGTGATGGATTAAACCCAGATCTTTTGACTGGGTGTGAGTGTTTGATTGGTTCAGATGCTCCGTCCGTTACCACCCCCTTTTGTACCGCTTTTGGCCACCAAGTGTGGCAGGGTATGCTCAGACGTGAGTCCCTTGCTCACTTTGCCACCGGATTCAAGCAAGCCGGGCTGAAGACGGCTGGAATGCCAGAAACCGGTCCTCAGAAGATTGTTTCCGGTCCAGGGAAGGCATGGCTTGGCAGTTCGGGCTGTACTGTTCCCATGAGGCACAGGGTCAGACTGATTTGCATATAGCCATGTCTGAACTTCGGGTGGCAGAGTGGGCTAAAGAACGGTGATGGATTAAACCCAGATCTTTTGACTGGGTGTGAGTGTTTGATTGGTTCAGATGCTCCGTCCGTTAGTAGTCTGTACCTCTTGCTTAAATCCTGAAATGCGTAGCCACGCGTGACGTCTAAGGACGACACTGGTGTTTATTGCCCTGGATGCAGTGTCTGCTACATCTAGTGCACATTTAATGGAGGCATTTGATATAAGCTTACTCTCTTGTATGAGGTCATCTGCTTGCGCCTTATATTGGTCAGGTAGTTGTTGTAAGAGCTTCTCTAACTGATCATAGTGAGCCCTGTCGTATCTTGCGAGGAAGGCCTGTGTGTTAGCAATGCGCCAAGCATTGCTAGCTTGGGCAGCTATTCTTTTCCCTGAAGCATCTATGATATTTGATTCTTTATGTAAATGTAAATGTATAGGCATTTATATAGCGCACTACTTACCCGTAGGGTCCCAAGGCGCTTCGACTGCTGCGAAACCCTTCCTGGTTTCCCTGAGAGATGGTCCCTTAATGGGTATCTCCAGGGTGAGACCAGGCATCCCCGGCGGTCTGGTGGGGCCGTTAGTGAAGATGAGGCAAGCTAATGCCCAGAGTTGCCGAGTGTGATCGCTGATCAGAGTGGGCACCGAGGCGAGAGAATTATCGAGTCCGCTGACCCTGGTCCAGAAACCTGCCGCGCCGGGAATCGAACCCTGGTCCCGGGCCGTCCTCTGCTCTCGGGTCTGCCGCCTCTAACCAGTGAGCCACACTACTATCAGGCGGTGGTGCTTCGCCTGATGTTTGGGAATTTGCTCTTTTCCTAGAGTTACAAACTACTAGGGAGTCTAAGGGTAGCTGCCCGAACTAATGTAAGCAGGATCCCCAGGAGCTGCTCTGTACTTTTTCTCTATCCTTGGGTTCATGATTATTGCTCTTACAGGATCTTTAAACACTTCTGATGCATGTTTAATGACCCCTTTAATCATTGGTAGTATTTGCACAGATTTATGGGATTGTTCAAAAGTGTCTGGTAAAACATCTTCTTCTGCCTCATCTGAATGCATGGTGACAATGTGATAGATGGCAGCCCTATTAATTAAGTGTCCAAACCCAATATTGTCTTCTAGAGGAGAATGTTTAGATGGATATATATGTGGGTCAGGAATATCTGGTATATCCTGTGGGTTTGGATACTTCCAGTCTGGTGAACCTGTTGTGTAGGGAAAAGGGCCATCTGGGTCTTTCCCTCCCCCCATGCTACACTGATCATCATCAGCATTCCGAGGAGGTGTATGTTGTGGAGAATGAGGAGGAGAATTTTGAAGTGAAATGTTTAAAGGGAGAGCAGGAGAAGGAGATACAGGAGAAGAAGGGTGCATAGGAGATGTGGCAGAGTCCCTCTTGACAGGCATTGGAGGTGTAGGTACTGTATGGGACTTCCCCTCCCTGTGTGGTGCGGCAGAAACATGTCCTGTTTCTGGATCTATGTATATCCTTTTTTGCAAAGGATCAGGTCTAAAAAGCTCTTCTTGAGAAATTGCTTTCGGCGCCGATTTTTTCGGCTCCTGGCCTAGTTTCTGCTTGTCTTTAGCCTTAGGATTTGTTGTATAGTCCTTTGCCGTACTTTTCGGCACCGAAGGTATTGTTTTCAGAGACGAGGCCTGGTTCGAGGGCTTGGGTTTCGGCACCGAAGATTTTGGGGTGGAAGCACAAGTTACTACTTGTGTAACGATATATCTGTAAGAGACATTAGTTAGTGATAGATTCCTTACCTTAGAATATCCCCAGGCGTCCGACTGGATCCGGAAACTTTTGCTTAGCAGTACCCTTGCGCGTCGGTAGGCTTCTTCTGCGGCTCCGCGTCCGTCGCCTGCGTCGTGGGCGCCGCGATGATGTCGTGGGAGTACTTAGACGCCGCCTCCGCGTGCTGACGTCAGTTCTTAGACACAGCTTTTCCACGCCAGAAACGCAGAGCTATGCCAAAAACCAACACTGGTGCCATGAAACTAGGGCCCTGAAAGGGGATGACCTTAACCCTAGATATCTGTTCGCAGAACGGGGAGGATGGGTGGGTCGGTAGGGAATCTATCACTAACTAATGTCTCTTACAGATATATCGTTACACAAGTAGTAACTTGTGCATCTGAAAGAGACACGTTAGTGATAGATTCCTTACCTTAGAATAGATACCCCAGCAATACCAACCCCGTGGTGCGAACTAATAATCACACCAGAAAGTCCTGGGGGAAGGAACGGCCAAAGAAGCCATCCCTCCGGACTGGACTGTCCAGGCAATAATGTTGTGCAAACGTGTGCAGCGAGGGCAACGTAGCCGCCTGGCAAATGTCCTGCAAGGGCACACCTCGGCCCAAGGCAGTTGTAGTCGCTGTGGCTCGAGTGGAATGAGCCCTCAGCCCCACTTAGCCAAGGAGTAACACGCCTAGATACACAAGATGATCCACCGCGAGATGGTCCGCTTGTGCACCGCTTTCCCTTTCTTAGCGCCCACGTAACCAACAAAGAGTTGGTCATCCACCCGGAACTGGCGTGTGCGATCCAAATAAAATGAGAGCGCACGTTTTGGGTCCAGACAGTGGAGCCTCTCTTCCTCTCTCTCTCTCGAGGGATGCGGAGGCGGAAAGAAGGTGGGCAAGGTGATAGATTGCCCAATGTGGAAGGCCGTGACTACCTTGGGTAGGAAGTAGGGCCTTGTCCGAAACACAACATGTCCGGATGGACTGAAAGGAAGGGAGGTTTACAAGATAGAGCCTGGAGCTCACTCACACTCCTGGCAGAGGTGATGGCCACCAGGAAGGCAGTTTTCAAAGTGAGAAGGCGAAGAGGACAGTTGTGGAGTGGCTCGAATGGAGCGCACATCAGAAATGTAAGAACCAAGTTCAAGTCCCACTGAGGCATCACAAAGGGCACAGGAGGGTACGTATGCGTGATGCCTTTCAGGAATCGAACGATAGGGGACTTGAACAAAGAAGGTTGATCAGGCAGCCTCAAAAAGGCTGAAAGAGCAGAAAGGTAGCCCTTTATAGTGCCCAGAGCAGAGCCCTGCTGGGCAAGAGAAAGAAGGAAGAGAAGAACCTCAGAAAGAGGGGCAGAGAGAGGATCCACAGCCTTTGCTGTGCACCATGCCACAAATCTGTTCCACCTGCAGGAGTATACCGACTTTGTGGAGGGACGCCTGGCTGCCAGAATGATGTTGCAAACTTCAGGAGGCAAGTCAATTGGCCTCAACTGTCGCCGCTCAATCTCCAAGCATGGAGGTGGAGACTGGACAGGTTCGGGTGGAGGACCGTCCCCTGCTGCTGCAACAGAAGGTCCTCCTGAAGAGGCAGACGAACCAGAGGATCGACTAACATACTGAGTAGCTCGGGATACCAGTACCTTTGTGCCCAGTCCGGAGCCACAAGGATGACTTGTGCCCGGTCGCGCCTGATCTTCAGCACTCTGGGCAGAAGTGGTATAGGCGGAAAGGCGTACAACAGCCCGCAGCTCCACTCGCGACGAAAAGCGTCTCCGAGCGAGTGCCACCTTGGAAATTCCAACGCGCAGAACTGATGACATTGCGCGTTCTATTCGGTGGCGAATAGATCTAACCAAGGCTCTCCCCACTGCAGAAAGACCTTACGCCACGTCCGAGTTCAGACGCCATTCGTGATCCATCACGCACCGGCGGCTGAGTTCGTCCGCCCTGCGTTCAGAGAACCGGCCAGGTGTTGAACCACCAGAGTCACCCCCTGATGTTCCAGCCATTGCTGGAGACGCAGAGCCTCCTGGCAAAGGGTCCACGACCCCACCCCGCTCTGTTTGTTGCAGTACCACATGGCAGTGGTGTTGTCCGTGAACACCTGCACTACACTCCCTCTGAGGGGAGGAATGCCTTCAGTGCTAGACGAATCGCCCGCAGCTCCAAACGGTTGATATGGAGCCGGAACTCCGCCGGAGACCAGATGCCTCTGATCTCCGCCTCTCCCATGTGGCCTCCCCAGCCCTGGAGGGATGCTTCCGTCACAACTACATGCTCCGGTTGGGGTAGGGAGAGGGATCGGACGCTGACACAATCGCGGTCCGTGAGCCACCACTGCAGCTGTCTTGCAGTGCCCCTCCGAGATCAGGACATGGTCGGACAAGTTGCCCTCATACTGGGCCCACTGAAACTTCAGGTCCCACTGCAGAGCCCGCATCCGCCACCAGGCGTGATGCACCAGAAGGATGCAGGAAGCCATCAGCCCCAGAAGCCGCAGCGTCAACCTGACCGAAACTCGGGATAAAGGCTGGAAGATTGGAATCAGAGCCTGTATATCCCGAACCCGCTGTTCGGGTGGGTAAACACGAAACTGCGCCGAGTCTAGAACCGCTCCGATGAAAAGGAGCTTCTGAGAGGGACACAGGTGTGACTTCGGCACATTGATGGAGAACCCCAGCTGGTGCAAGAGGTCTGCTCTAGTCTGGAGGTGGTGGACGACTGTCTGGGGCGAGCCCGCCTTCAACAACCAGTCGTCGAGGTAGGGGGAAGACTGAGACCCCTAACCGGCACAGATGAGCTGCGACCACCGCCATCACTTTTGTGAACACCCGTGGGGCACTGATAAGGCCGAAGGGGAGCACGGTAAACTGAAAGTGCTCGTGGCCTACCGTGAACCGCAGGTAACATCGGTGGGCCGGCAGGGCGGGGATGCAGAAATACGCGTCCTGCAAGTCCAACGCTACCATCCAGTCTCCTGAGTCCAGGGCAGCTAAGAACTGAGCCAGAGTCAGCATTTTGAACTCCACCTTCCGGAGGAAGCCGTTGACGTTCCTTAGGTTCAAGATCGGGCGTAGGCCCCCTTTGGCCTTCTTGGGTACCAGGAAGTAGTGGGAGTAGCAACCACGTCCTACTTCTGGCCCAGGAACGCGCTCGATGGCCCCTTGGCCAAGAGGGCCGAAACTTCCTCCTGCAGAAGCCGCAAGTGATCCCCCGATACGCGGTGGTTTTGCGGTGGCATGGCTTGAGGGGTCGTCTCGAAGGGGAGGGAGTAGCCCCTCCGGACGATCTTCAGCACCCACCTGTCCGAAGTGACAGTGCGCCAGTGAGAGTGGTGATGGAGAACCCTGCCCCCCACTGGCGTCACATGGGCCGAGAAGCACGGACTAGGAGGGTTTAGAGGTGGATGCTGCGGGGGAAGGTGTGGACTGGCCTCGCCGTTGTCCCCGACCGCCTCCACGGCGATTTCCATGGCCGCCACCGCGCTGGATGTTAGTCTGCGACGTGTGGCTGGCAGCACGTGTGGGGGCGCCCCTTCCTTGGCCACGAAAGGAGCGAAAGGCCCCCGTTTGCTGGCGCGGGGCCGAGAGGCCCAAGGACTTGGCCGTAGCCCTGGAGTCCTTAAAGCGCTCAAGCACATGGTCTGCCTTGTCGCCAAAGAGGCGACGGTTATCGAACGGCATGTCCATCAGAGTGTTTTGGACATCTGCCGAAAACTTGGCGGACCTCAGACAGGCGTGGCGTCTCACCGCCACCGTCATTGCCATCGCTCTGCTTAGCGAGTCGATGGTATCCAGCCCACACCGGATAGAATATTTGGCTGCGTCTCGGCCCTCCACAAGGGCTTGGCCGAGTTTGGCCAATACCTCCAACGGGCACTCTGGCAGCACCTCCGCCACAGTCTCCCACAGAGAGTGGGTGTAGCGGCCCAAGAGGCATGCGGTGTTGGAAGACCGTAGTCCCAAACCAAGGGAGGAGAATATTTTCTTTCCATAATTCTCATACCTCTTGGATTCCCTGTCCGGCGGAGCCGACGGGAATGCGGTCTGGGAATTGGAGGCCTGGATGACCAGGCTCTCGGGGGTGGGGTGGGGTGGGAGGACAGGAAACATGGGTCACCCAGGGCCGGGCGGTGGCGTCTGGCCACGTTCCTATCTACGGGCGAACCCGTAGCGGGCTTGGACCAGGTGCCCAAAAGAACGTCGGTCAAGGCCTCATTAAAGGGCAGCAGAGGCTCGGTAGAGCTTGACTGCGGTTTAAGGACCTCAGTGAGGAGGTTAGTCCTCACGGCCGCGACGGGGAGCTCAAGGCCTTGGCAGCCCTCGTCAACACCACACTATAGGTTGCCCCCTCCTCCGTAGCCATGGTAGGAGGCGAGACAAAGCCAGTGTCCGGGGAGGTGTCCAGACCACTGGCCTCCCCAAGGTCTCCTGCCCAGTCCTCCTGAGACTGACACTCCCTGGTCAGAGGGTCGTCAGACCCCTCCCAATCCTCCTCATCACCCATCTCCTGATACTCAGGGTTGTCAATATATGGGGGGGGGGTTCGGAAGGTCCGCGGCACCGGGCCCGAAGGCGCCGGCGGTGTCGGGACCGTGGGGCCCTGCGGCGCCGGCGGCGTCGGGCCGAAGCCCCCGACCCGCTAGGGGCCCCAGACGGAGGCGCCGCGGAGCCCGTCTGAGGAGAAAGGGACCTCATGGCCATGATGAAGCGCTCAATCTCCTCCGGCGTCGCGTCTCGCCCAGGGACCGGAGGGTGTGGGGCGGGACGTGACGCCCGCGACTCCGAAGGAGCCGCGTGGCCGGTGTCACCCAAACCCCCGGCCGAGTCGCACGAGCGTCGGGGGAGTCAGAAGAGCGATGACGCCTCTTTGACTTCTTGTGCTTATTACCTGATGACGACTTCGACCCGGAGAAGTGGTGCCGACTCCCAGAGCTGTGGTGGCTCCGTCCCCGCGACCTGTCCCTCGACCTCCCGTGGGACCGGGATCTCACGCAGCACGGGGCCGACTGCCGGAGATCGAGTCGCATGCGGGAACGCTCCAGCCTGGCTTTCAAAGAGAGGGCCCGGCAGTCAGAGCAGGCCTTGTCGTCGTGGTCGGCGCCTAGACAAGTCAGGCACAGGCGGTGAGGATCCGTGAGCGACATGGTGCGGTCGCAATCTTCATAATGCTTGAAACCAGGCATCCCTACGGCACCGATCGGAGTCGCAAGACTTCAAGAAGGATCAAAAATGATCTCAAAAAAGTTAGTAAAAAATTGATTGGGTTACTGCTATTTCCAGTTCTGCGCTGGCTAGCGCGGAAAAAATAAGAACTGACGTCAGCACGCAGAGGCGGCGTCTAAGTACTCCGACGACGTCATCACGGCGCCCACGACGCCGACGACGGACGCGGAGCCGCAGACGACGCCTACCGACGCGCAAGGGTACTGCTACGCAAAAGTTTTCGGATCCAGTCTGACGCCTGGGGATATTCTAAGGTAAGTAATCTATCACTAACGTGTCTCTTTCAGATGGAGGCTTCATTGTTTTCGGTGCCGTCTTGTCTTTAGGAGTCTTTTTCAGAAGCGGGACTTCTTTCGATTTCGGTGCAGAGGGAGCTGGTATTATCGGCACGTGCGGGTTGCTCGGTATAGAGCTACCGGAAGGCTTTAATATTTTCTTCGGAGCCGTGCTTGATGGCGGGGCTTTCTAAGCAATTTCTCGGTCTCGACTGGGCCCCGATGGCGGAGTTTTGACCGTAGCCTTTGGTTTAGAGGTTGGGGGTAGGGTAGGGGCAGTCGTACTCCAGCGTTGACCTGATGGTATGGAGTCATCGGAGTCGTCTGCCTCAGATACGATCTGGAGATCATCGGAATCTTCCTCCGGGACATATAGACCATCGAAGATATCCACCGGTTCCGGAGCTGATCCATGCATTATGCGTCGATGGACCCTCCGATCTTGAATGGTCTTCTTGGATCGAAAGGACGCACAAGCTGTGCAGCTCGACTCGTCGTGTTCAGGTGATAAACACAGGTTATACACCTCGTGATGGTCCCTGTGTGGAAATTTTGCTCCACACACGGGGCATTTTATGAATGGCGTCCTTCCCATGAGTTGTAGGCCTCACCACATGGGTAGGCCCAACAGCCCGTGACGACGACCGGAATCGAATTGAATTGATGAGGTCGAGTCTATGTATATTGAAGTTAAAGTTTGTTTTTAGAAAGTTTTGCGCATCCAAGTCTTTGAAAAGTAGATTTTCAAACCGGAGCAAAAAAGTTGCATCCGAACCCAGTGGCGGAAAAAAAACAATGTAAGGATGGAGCCGATGCCCATGCGCACTATCTTTCAAGAGAGGAGTCACCTATCTCGTGACTACAAAGACTTCTGACAGCATGCAATCATCCGAGCCCAAAACCAGGTGGCGATCTAATGCAAAGTGTAGAATCTGCAGCTCAAATGCCACAAACCTATTATTCTGCTAGGTGCTCCCTGTTTTGTTAGATGCTTCTCCTTTACTTTTTAGGCCGCATTTACACTAGATCGTTTTGAGCACCAAAATGCATCTCAAGATGAATGAGCCCTCTAATAAAATCATCCAATCGCATCACATTCTCTTACAGGTTGGTGGGACTGCAAAAACTGCATCAGCAGAACAAGTTTTGTGTCAAGAAAAATATCGAACTACCATACAGAAAAAGGGTACATGGATCTACTGCAGTCAGATTTAACACAACTGTGCCCTTCCTTTCATATTGTTTTTCCCAACCGGTTCTAAAACACTTGAAAGTTTGCACACACAGATGTTACTTTTTTCACTAAATTGTTAATACACCTTTGAGTTAGAAAAAGGCATGTTTATTTCCAGTCAGAAATAACTTTTAATGTGTAACGTTTACAAAAATAAATGCAAAAACATTTTTATTCAAAATTATTGGTAAAACTTTATTCTTTAATCCATTCCTTGCCATTAAACAGAAAAATTGGAGAGAGCAATGTTTGTTTTACAAAGATAATGCTATCTCCCAGAAGCCCTGAACAGAGGGAAATGGGAATGGGACAAAGAAAATAATAAAATAGAGAGCCTCTATTCAGAGAAAATAATTCCTGATCTTTTGGTTAAAATACTTACACTATTCTGTTTCTTTGCTTGATGAGTGTAAATGGAGAACTTAAGTAAGAGATGGGAGAAACAAAAACAGAAAAGAAAAAAAACCTGAAAACCACGTAGGCACCATCTGTCACCTTAATGCAAATATTCTCAACTATCAAAAGCTGAAGCAATTCTTTACAATATGCTGGGTGCCGCTGCAAACCATGCGTATTGTCAGGCACAGACTTTGATGTTTTAACTCAGTTTTTAAACCAGTAAAAAACAAAAAGGGTATTAATGCTGCAGTGTTCCAGGCAGCAAACTTGTGCATGTATTAATATATATATCTTTATTTAAATTATCACACAGATGGCACTTAACCCATATGAAATTCTGCACTTTGTCAAACAGCCACAGAGAAAATAAATCACAAAACCCCCCAAAAAGCGTGGAGTACTTCAACAAACATAACAAGTCTTTCACTCATTCAACATTTTGTTTTATCAAAATTCATAAGGCTAAATTAGAGCTTGGAAAAGAAACATTCTGACATTTGGCCTTGAATTGATTAAGGAATTGGGGTGCAAGTAATTATCCACACATACGTATACGCTATAATTATATACACGTATGTATAACATACATACGCTATGTATTCAACCCTGTTTACGTGGTCCTCAACGCAGACTTCACAAGGAAAATGTATTATCAAACTGCAGAAAAAAAACACGGAGCTATGGCATTGGAAAACCTTTTCAGAAAGAATTACGGTGGATGACACACACGTCAGTGCAGAATTTCATAGGGTTTATTATAATACAACTGTTTCGATTTACACAGGCAAAGAAGATGCGCAGATACCAGTTGCGTAGGATGCACCATTCAAATAAAGCTTCTAAAATGTTGATACTATAAGGCTTTCTCTTTAAACTCTCCACCAGCAACTGTGCATAATTTCTTTAAAAAAATGGTTTCTTCAATTTCTGATCTTAAACATAACATGGAAGATGTTAAAATGGGTGTAATAGTTACACAGAATAAGTTTTTCAGAATTTCTGAGGGACAAGTAGGTAGATCTTTTTTCCTCTTCGGTACACCCTCGATTGATCGTACTTGATTAGGTAATGTGCTTTGTCGATGTTAGTCAATAACACCAGCTTGACGGATCTTTCTCTCTATGCCAAATCCCTGCAAAAACATGAGCACAGGCATCAGCCTAACAAACACAACTTTGAACACATATGCAACCAGTGATCCATATTACCACTAAGTTTAGTTAAAGTGCTTTGACTTCTTAAACAGAGTAACAGTCAAGTAATTAAATTAAAGAAACTTTAATTTGTATAACTTTGCAGCATAATCCATTCTCAAATTGTGTATTTTTTAACTGTAGTGCAAGTTACTTCCCTTCGGCAGCGCCTTTTCTGATAGAGACGATCTAGCGGCAGATTCTTGATCTTAAAATTATCCTCCGGCGTCAGACTGGATCCGAAAACTTTTTGTGAGCATACCCTTGCGTACCGGTAGGGAGCGTCATTCAGCTCCATGTGGCACTGTTTGTCGTGGTACCTATATAGGCACCACCCAGGCATGCTGACAGTTACTTTTTACGATTTTCCACGCCAGAAGCACAGAACCACATAGTACAATGACCACAGGTGTAGAAAATTAGGTCCCTACATGGGGGAAGCACTGTCCCTAGAAATCTGTTTGCAGAGTGGGGAGGATGGGTGGGTAGGTAAGGAATCTGCAGCTAGAGTCTCTACTGGAGCTATCAAAAGTAAGTAACCCATATAATAGACTTCTAGCCAGAGGTTCCTTACCTTAGAAAAGATACCCAAGCAATGCGTCCCCAAAGGGGGGTCTGCATGTGAGAAGTTGGCCTGATATATAGTGCTCACTATTCTAGTGATCACTGTGTATCATACCAAACGACCCTTATTGATGATTGGTTGTAAGTCAACCTTATGGACCAGCTATCCTAGTAGCGTGGACAAAAGCAGTCTTCAGGCTAAACTCTAGAGGGCGTGTTAAGCCAGCTGTTTTACCATCACATATACCCCTTGAACACCAAGTGAAAGGACACCACACAAGTGGTTATAAAAATAAAGGATATTTATTAATAACAAGTCTACCCTGAACTCTTTATGAGTCAGGGAGCTAAGCACAATACAAAACTCGTACGAAAATACTACAAGTTGCACAATTTACACAAATGCCAGAGGGGCACGAAAAACCATATACTCTAAAAGTGGAATGCGAAATTACTAGCAGGTGAGTAACACGATCCAGAGGCTTCAGGACCACTAGGACTACACTACTGAACTCTAAGGTTAGGAGCAGGAGGCCTAGGGAACTCGGGTGCAGAGTGTGCACTCTCACACGGGATGCGGACAAAGTCTATGGGTGCTAGTAATTCTAAAGTTACTGTTTCCGGACGAATCTGACTAGGTAGACCAAAAACGAAAAAGGATCTGGACACTTGGATAGTGAACCTGCGTTGGAGCACCGAAATGCTCGGGTTACCTAGCCCAGGGGCTGCGGCTGCATAGGGTTCAAAAGACGTCGGGAATCCTCGTTGTAGTCTATGGAGCCTGAAAGAAGATGTTGCTGGCAGGCGACCAGTGAAGATGTTCGTTGTGATCCAAGGCTGGATCGGTGATGGAGACGACATGAAAGCAGAGGAGACTCAGTTCTTAATCACTAGCCAGTGATTGTGTGGGCACCAGGATGGCACCGGATGAAGTCACCGCAATCAGGTGAGTGGGCGACGCTGGACTCTGCAGTCACACGGGCCAGGAGGCGTTGTCGGCGACCAGGCTGGAGGTGCGAGCTGTCCCACGATGGTGTCTGCTGTCGGCGATGCTAGAACCAGGATTGGAGCAACAAGCCTTGGCAAAGGAAAGCCCATGCAGTGGAGTCAAAATGGCATCTGGAGTGGACCAGGAGGGTCCGGGGTGCTCCTCTTTTGGAAGGGAGCAAGGGCCAGTCTGGAGCAACCAGACCAGCGGTGAAAACGTCGTGGTACGTCGTCAGGAGGGCCACTAGCCAACGGGCAAGTGACCGGACAACGTGGCAAGCAGCAGAGAAGCAGAAGGGCCCAACGCAGATCTCGTGGATGCCGGGGGGCTGGACTTTGGTGCTGGACCTGCTCTGGGTTGGGACTTCTCAAACCCCAGTGCACTCACTCGAGGATCCCTCGGCAGTCGTGCTGGTTAAGCGCCGTGCAGGTTTTGAAGATGGCCGGTCCCTCAGGTCTCGTCACACCCACGAATCTCAGCTGGGCTGATGATGCAGGTAGAGGTCAGAGATGCCAGGGAATCCGGGTCTCGTCGAGCTGGTCAGTCTTGATCCGGAGGATGGACGTGCAGCAAACTGCAAATGCTTAGGTGGTGCCTGCGGGTGCAGGGTGGATACTCCTTAGCCACAAGGGAGAGTCTTCAGAGAATGTCAAGAGTTCCTTTCGTGGAAAGTAGTTCAAGATTCAAGATTATCTAATTTGGGAAGGGGGCCCGCTCCTACCTTTATCCTAAGAAAAGGGGCTGGCACGCGCCTAGGTCCTGCCCATGGGTGGGACCAGGAGGGGGGTGGTTACACCCCTCTCCTTTGTCCGGTCTCTCCCCAGCTCAGGGGCTGGGGTGCCCCTGGAACTGGTTTGAGCCGGCATATGCACAGTGAGCACCGGGGTGCCACGTGCAGTCACCTTCCTCTCAGCCCTGCCTACCTGGGATACACAAAATCCTGTCTGGGATGGTGCTAGCACCGCCCCCGACAGGAAACCCTTTGTCCGAGCCCTCCTCGCTGGAAGGAATCCCAGCAGCAGGAGGTCAGACTTGTGTCTGTGGTGGCAGCATCCATTTTGTGATGCTGAGGCTCGAGTTAACTTTAACCGGGGTTCACAGTTACCTACATGTCGTGTCCCTCTAGAAGGGTGGAATGCTAACCCTGTCGCCAGAATTGGCGAGGGGTTAGTATTCCAATTCGTATGACACCTTACTCGACATGTTTTGATAATGCTATGCCAAAGTTAGCATTTGACCGTGAGGTACATAATGCACTTAAGAGTATATGGTACGCGTCATCATGGAACAGCTATTAGGACTTGGTTCCGCAAGCTGCAAATGGGCTCAGCTCATGCCAGAGCACCATCTCACATAATTCCAAGCACTCTGCCTTCAGGATTGATAAGGCCTGCCATAGGAGTGACTGATAGGAATATATGTGTCCATTTTAGGGTTAGATATAGGAATACTATATCTAAAGCAAAGGGTGATTACACCACCTTGCCCCAGCTGTCGTGCAGCCAGTTGTGTCAGATTTGGATGGCCAGCCAGGGGTGGCATAATACATGCTTCAGCCCCTGGTAGCCCCTGGGTACACCTATGCCCTGGGTACCAAAGGTACACTGTACAGGGGCTGATAAGGTGACTTCGTATCCAATTAGATATGTACCTAAGGTACATGGAATCCATTTTACAGCGAGAGCAGTGGGCCTGGGGTCCTGAATAGCAGGGTCCCAGGTCAACTAAGTCGAAAAACCAGCAAAACACCAGGCAAAAAGTTGGGGGCAACCATAGTCGGATATCCACCTTCCTACACTGCAGACCAATTTTTAAACAAGGGAGTCCTGCAGGACTGAACAGGCAAAATGCCCATTCCTCAAACCTGACTGTTCAGGCAGTAGTGTTTGGCAAATGTGTGCAAGGAAGCCCAACGTTGCCATCTGGCAGATGACCAGGACTGGAACTCAGTGTGCTAACGCAGTGGTGGCAGCTTTAGATCTAGTCGAATGAGCAGACAAGCTCTCAGGGGGTTGCTTATTAGCCAATGTATAGTTGATCCTTATACAGAGCACGATCCACCCGAGAAGGTCAACTTCTGCACAGCCTGTCCTTATTCCACTCCAACATACCCCACAAACAGTTGGTCATCCACCTGGAACTTTTTCGTGTGGTCATGGTAGAACCACAATGTTTTTTTTGGGTCCAGAAGGTGAAGTCGCTCCTCTTCCTTGGAGGGATGAGGCAGAGGGTAAACAGTAGGGCGAGTAATGGTTTTGTCTATGTGAAATGGAGTGACCACTTTTGGAAGAAAAGAAGCCCTTGAACGAAGGACCAATTTATCTGGGTGGATGATCAGGTAAGAAAGCTTGAATGAGTAGGCCTGAATCTCACTGACCCTACAAGGCAAATGTTATCAACATTAGAAAGGCCGCCTTGATAGTAAGGAACCTGAGTGGACAATTGTGCAGAGGCTCAAAGGATGCACATATAAGTAAAGTAAGGAGGAGATTGAGGTTTCACTGGGGCATAATGAAAGGATTGGGAGAAAACATGTTGCAAACCTTTCAAAAACCTATGCACAATAGGGGATTGAAAAAAGGAAGGTTGGGCAGAAAACCGAAGAAAACTAGAGATAGCAGAAAGGTATCTCTTCAGAGTGCCTCGCTGGGCAGAGGAAAGAACTAACAGAAGAACCTGAGAAAGTAGGACAGAAAAGGGATCAACATATCCTTCTGTACACCATGCCAAAGACAGGTGTAAACGCTCCTGTTAGAGGAACGCCTGGCTGCCAAGATAACATTTCAGACTTTGGGAGATAAGTCGAAAGCTGTCAACAGTAACTGCTTAATCTCCATGCAAGAAGGGGGAGTGTTGACCGGTTCAGAGGGAGAACCCTCCCCTTCTGCTGTGACAGACGATCTTCCAGAAGGGGTAGCCTGATCAGAGGAATGAAAGCCATGCTTAACAGTGCGTGATACCAGACTGCCGGGGTCCCATCAGATGCCACAAGGATGACTTTGGGCTGTTTGTTCCTGATCTTCTTGAGAATGAGTGGTATGGAGAGCAAGGCATTCAGGAGGCCTGATCTCCACTTGAGATGAAAAGCATCACAGAGAGCCATCTGTGTGCTGGAGTTTCTAAGATTTGCTGACAATGTGGTTCTCGTCAGTGGGGAACAGATCTAACTGAGTGTTGGACAGGCCACATGAAGGGCCACTCTCCCCCGGCTCAACCAGGCCCGAGCCCGGTCACGCAAGTACCACACACCACCATTGCACGTCCTCCGTCCCCTCAGGGACCCCTGCCCTTGAGCATGTTAACCTCGTGGGTCCGATCCACTGCCGGCCCACGCGCCTAGCCTGGGCCGCCATCTTGGACACTTCACCACGAGGCCACCTGGCCCCCGATCGACCTCAACCCTGGGCCTAGCCCGGCCTCAGACATTCCGGCACCACCCTCCACCCAGGAGGTGAGCGGGCTACTTGGCAAGTCAATGGGAGAAAGAGGTGCCGATGGCTCTCCCCCGCCAAGTGCCGCTCGCCCATCGCCTCCCCGGGCGCTGGCTCCACCCCCCTGCTGGGTGTCTGGACTCCCTCATCCCGGACCTCCCGACCTCCAAGTGCGAGGGTCCGGACATCAAAGCACGCCAGCCCTATAACTGGGGCAGCTCCAGAGCAGGAAGGCAGTTGTATCTTGGAGTCGAGAGACGTAAAGAGGAACTCATCCTGGACAGACTACTGGCGCTGCCGTAGCTCTATCCTGTGCACCATCGTCCTGCCTGTTGGCGCTGCCACAGCCGTCGTAACCTTCGTCCTTCATCGTCGTCCGGATCTGCTGGCGTGGCCGCGGACCGTTGTAACCTTAACCTTCACCGGGACCTGCAGGCTCTGCCGCGGACCGTCGTCTTTCATCCGTCCATCTCGGGACCTGCTTGGCTCCTCCACGGCCCGACCATCTAAGAACACCGAGCTCGAGGATTGAGAGCTATTTTTTACCCATTGGTAACTAAAGACTGTCCCGCTACCCCTTTCCTCAACCAAAGACTAAACTCGAGGGGACCCCTGAGTCCAGACCTCCTTGTATCATACCATCGTAATCTAAGAATTGCATATAAAGTCTCGTTAATCTTCCATCCTGTGTGGTGTCCGTCTGTGGGGGGGGGAAGTTACCTGTCTGTACAGTCGTTGGAGACGGCTCTCCCTGGAGACCTCTCCCCGTAATCTCGGCCGACCCTCCCGGTCCGTCTAACATTGGTGGCCAGCGGCGCGATCCGAATCACCGCATAACGTACAGAGAGTAGCTCACCCCACAACGAACCACAATGACAACTAAAGAAAGCGGATCAACTGAGAAGTTCCAAATGGAAAAACTAGAGGAGTACAGCCATCGTGAACTAAAGCAGTTCTGCATCGAACTAGGTATCGCTACCACCGGACTAAGCACCAAGGACGATTTTAAGCATGCCCTAGAATCTTGGGCAGAAACCGGGGATACCGAAGCCCCTGAGCAAAGCACCGCGAAAAAAACCAACACGGTCCCTGAAGGGCAAAGAACCGGTCTCTCGCAAGACGAGATCCAAGAAAGAGAAAAAACCCGACTACACGAGCTAGAAATGGCCCGACTCAAGATGGACGTAGAACTCAAGTTGGCCGAACAAAAAATCAACTTAGAGCACCTACGTCTCCGAGAAGAAAGAGAGGAGAAACAGAGACAAAGGGAGCTCGAGGAAAAGAAACTGGCGTACGAGCACGAACGGAACCTAGCCGAGATCAACCTGCGCAAACAGAATAAAGAGTTAGGGGTGCCCGAGAGACCACACACCCCAGGAACCACGGAGAAAAAAGTACACATCCCCAAGGATGTGGTCCGAGAATATTTCCGAGAGGACGACATCCAGCAATGGTTTAAAGCCTATGAAATCGCTATGACTGCGCACCGGATCGATAGAAACGACTGGGGTGCCGGCCTATGGGGCAGATTCCTCAATGAAGGCCGCGATACCCTGTTACAGCTCCCAGACCACCAGATGACCTCCTACGACCATATGAAAGCGGCCCTCCTCACCCGCTATGGCCTCACGCCCGAGATGTACCGTCAGAGGTTCCGAGACTGCACACGCATCCCGGGTACAACTTGGGTGGACTATGTAACGTACTTTAGCCGAGCTTTCGAAGGCTGGATCAGAGGAAACAACGTCACGACCTACGAGCAGCTGTTCAATCTGATGGTATGGGAGCATCTGTCCAACAATTGCTTCATTGAACTACGCCAACACCTCCTCGACAGCAAGTTAACCGATCCCCGGCAGCTCGCAGCCGAAGCTGACCGGTGGGAGATCACCAGAGTGGGCCGGAATGGGTCCTACGAGCAGAACAGGAACAACAATGGTCACTACCGACCCAGAGGAGGAGGAGGGGGCCAAGGACGAGGAAGAGACAACACTCCGGCCGTCCCCGCTACCAGCACCACCCCCCCGGCCAACCGGGGCAGCACCCCGGCGCGACCGGGGTACAGAGCCAATGTCACATGTCACCGATGCCAACGAGTCGGCCACTATGCAAATGACCCAAGCTGCCCGCAGTATCAGAGTCCAAAACCCCGCCAAGTGGCCGCCGCGGCACTAGGGGAAGAACAGATCTCCGAGGAGCAAGAAACAAACGAGCAAGAGTATCAAGAGTGGGAGCCAGCCGCCATGACTCTCGCGTGCTTAGGGGGAAGAGACATGGTCCCGCGGGTCCCGCGGGTCCCCCTACCCGCTAACACCCAGAAGTACAGCCAATGGGTGAGCATCAATGGACGACGGGCCGAAGCCCTTCGGGACACCGGGGCCAGTGTGACAGCCGTCCGCTGTCACCTGGTGACCCCAGAACAATATCTACCGAACATTCTCTGCCCTGTGCGATCAGCCGACAACTCGGAAAGTCTGTGTCGGATGGCCTGCGTCCCCTTTGAGTGGGGAGGGGTCTCCGGCATGTTGAAGGTGACGGTCCGGGACGACTCCCCCGTGGACTGCCTCCTCGGAAATGACCTAGAGAGCTCCCCGTGGGCAGCCGTGGAGCGAAAAGAACACTTGGGGATGTTAGGCGTCCCGGACTGGGCGTGCGTCACCACCCGGTCCATGGCCGCCCGTGCCAACCATCACCCGGAAGAACCAGAATGGCCGGCGCCACCGCCTCCGGTCGCCCCAGCCGAGACCACTGACCATGACACCCCCCTCGAACCTGCTCAACCTTCCGACCTCGCTAACCTTGACCAGTGGGCCCAAGAGGGGGGGCCCACACAAGAACAATTCCGCCAGGAACAAAAGACCTGTCCCTCCCTAGAGGGACTCCGCCAACAAGCGCTCGCCCAAAGCGCAGGGGATACGTCCGGAACTCATTGGGTCTACTGGGACAATGATCTGTTGTACAGCGAGCAAAGAATCGCCGAGCTGGGGGCCAACCGAGTACTAGTAGTGCCCCTCCGCTTTAGAACCTTCCTGCTAAACCTGGCCCACGATGTCCCCCTGGCAGGGCACCTGGGACAAGATAAAACCTACAGTCGCCTAGTGACCCACTTCTTCTGGCCCAAAATGAGAAACGATGTGCACCAGCATTGCCGATCTTGCCCCACATGCCAAGCCAGTGGGAAGAGCGGCCGCAAACTAAAGGCCCCCTTGCAACCTTTTCCAGTAGTCACGACCCCATTTGAGAGGGTCGGAATAGACATTGTGGGACCCCTGGACCCGCGTACAAAACAAGGCCATCGCTTTATTCTGGTGCTAGTGGACCACGCCACCCGCTACCCTGAGGCTGTTCCTCTCCGGACCGTGACAGCCCCAGTGGTCGGCCGGGCCCTGATGGGGATCTTCTCCCGTGTGGGGTTCCCCCGAGAAGTCGTCAGCGACAGAGGCACGAACTTTATCTCTAAATACATGAAGTCCCTCTGGCAACAGTGTGGGGTCACCTACCGATTCACGACTCCCTATCACCCCCAAGGGAACGGACTTGTTGAGCGGTTCAACCGCACGCTAAAAGGGATGATCGGGGGATTGGAAGAGCCCCTCCGTCGCCAGTGGGATGTGCTGCTGCCGTGCCTCCTCTTCGCCTACCGAGAGGTCCCACAAAAATCCCTAGGCTTCAGCCCATTTGAACTGCTATACGGGCACCCAGTGCGGGGGCCGCTCAGCCTGATCAAAGAAGGCTGGGAGATGCCTCCGGCCAAGAACCCTCCAGATGTCTTCCGGTACCTCCTCACCCTCCGCAACCAGTCCCAGCGGTTCAGAGACCTAGCAAAAGCCAACCTAGAGGCCAGTCAAGAGGATATGAAAAAATGGTATGACCAGAACGCCTCATCCATTGAATTCGAACCGGGGCAACAGGTATGGGTAATGTCCCCCACAGAGCCATGCGCTCTCCAAGACAAATGGACAGGGCCCTTCAAGGTAATCGAGCGCAAGGGTCCTGCCACCTATCTGATCGATATGGAGTCCTCCCGGAACCCACTCCGAGTCCTCCACACCAACAGGCTGAAACCCCACTTTGCACGAACAGAACTCAGCCTACTGATGGCCACAGACAATGGGGTTGAAGACGACTCCGAGCCTCTCCCTGACCTCCTACGGACCCAGGAGCAAGACGGCTCCGTAGATGGGGTCCGACTCTCGGAGACCCTCACCAGAGAACAACGCCAAGAGTGCCAAGCCCTCCTGTCCCAGTTCGCCAGCCTATTCTCCCTCACCCCAGGTGTCACTTCCTGGTGTGTACACGATGTGGACACCGGAGATAGCCCTCCTATCCGCCACCGGGCCTACCGCGTACCTGATCGGGTACGGGCCTGCATCCAGGCGGAAGTGGCCAAGATGCTCACGCTCGGGGTCATCGAGCCCTCAGACAGTCCATGGGCCAGCCCGGTCGTACTGGTCCCCAAAGCAGCCGCCCCCGGAACCACACCAGAACTCCGGTTCTGCGTCGACTACCGGGGCCTGAATGAAGTCACCAGAACAGACGCACATCCCATCCCCCGGGCAGATGAACTGGTCGACCGAATGGGAGCTGCCCGCTACCTCAGCATCTTCGACCTGACAGCAGGTTATTGGCAGATCGGCCTCACACCCCGAGCACAAGAACGTTCTGCCTTCTCCACCCCCGATGGCCACTACCATTTTACGGTCATGCCCTTCGGCATGAAGAATGCCCCAGCAACTTTCCAACGGCTCGTCAATCAGGTCCTGGCGGGGCTCGAAGGGTTCAGCGCCGCCTACCTGGACGACATCGCTGTGTACAGCCACCATTGGATCGAGCACCTCCACCACCTCCGAGCAGTGCTACAAGCCCTCCAGCGAGCTGGCCTCACGATCAAGGCCAGCAAGTGTCAAATTGGACAAGGGTCTGTGACCTACCTCGGGCACCAGGTGGGAAGCGGCCTAGTGGCCCCTCTACAGCTGAAAATTGCCGCCATCCAGGACTGGCAGCCCCCTATCACCCAAACTGAGGTACGAGCCTTCCTGGGCCTCACGGGCTATTACCGAAGGTTCGTGAAAGACTATGGTACCATAGTGGGGCCCCTCACAGAACTCACATCAAAAAATCAGCCCAAGAAAGTGAACTGGACCCCAGAGTGTCAAACGGCATTCGAACAGTTGAAGGCCGCCATGTGTTCCGCTCCTGTGCTCCAGGCCCCAGACTACAGCCGGGAGTTCGTCGTCCAGACGGACGCCTCCGACCAGGGCATTGGGGCGGTCCTGTCTCAAGTGAACACCGAAGGCCTTGATCAACCGGTGGCCTTCATCAGCCGGAGACTCCTACCCCGGGAGCAACGCTGGAGCACCATAGAGAGGGAAGCCTTCGCTGTGGTATGGGCCCTCAAGAAGCTCCGGCCCTACCTTTTTGGCACCCACTTTCGGGTGCAGACCGACCACCGACCCTTGCAGTGGCTGATGCATATGCGGGGGGAAAACCCAAAGTTGCTACGCTGGTCCATCTCCTTGCAAGGTATGGACTTCACAGTCGAACACCGGCCTGGGCCCGATCACGCCAACGCGGATGGCCTGTCCCGGTTTTTCCGCCTCGACGAAGAGAGTCCCCAAGGGAATGGGTAACTCTCCCCGCCTTCAGCTGGGGGGGACGCATGTTGGACAGGCCACATGAAGGGCCACTCTCCCCCGGCTCAACCAGGCCCGAGCCCGGTCACGCAAGTACCACACACCACCATTGCACGTCCTCCGTCCCCTCAGGGACCCCTGCCCTTGAGCATGTTAACCTCGTGGGTCCGATCCACTGCCGGCCCACGCGCCTAGCCTGGGCCGCCATCTTGGACACTTCACCACGAGGCCACCTGGCCCCCGATCGACCTCAACCCTGGGCCTAGCCCGGCCTCAGACATTCCGGCACCACCCTCCACCCAGGAGGTGAGCGGGCTACTTGGCAAGTCAATGGGAGAAAGAGGTGCCGATGGCTCTCCCCCGCCAAGTGCCGCTCGCCCATCGCCTCCCCGGGCGCTGGCTCCACCCCCCTGCTGGGTGTCTGGACTCCCTCATCCCGGACCTCCCGACCTCCAAGTGCGAGGGTCCGGACATCAAAGCACGCCAGCCCTATAACTGGGGCAGCTCCAGAGCAGGAAGGCAGTTGTATCTTGGAGTCGAGAGACGTAAAGAGGAACTCATCCTGGACAGACTACTGGCGCTGCCGTAGCTCTATCCTGTGCACCATCGTCCTGCCTGTTGGCGCTGCCACAGCCGTCGTAACCTTCGTCCTTCATCGTCGTCCGGATCTGCTGGCGTGGCCGCGGACCGTTGTAACCTTAACCTTCACCGGGACCTGCAGGCTCTGCCGCGGACCGTCGTCTTTCATCCGTCCATCTCGGGACCTGCTTGGCTCCTCCACGGCCCGACCATCTAAGAACACCGAGCTCGAGGATTGAGAGCTATTTTTTACCCATTGGTAACTAAAGACTGTCCCGCTACCCCTTTCCTCAACCAAAGACTAAACTCGAGGGGACCCCTGAGTCCAGACCTCCTTGTATCATACCATCGTAATCTAAGAATTGCATATAAAGTCTCGTTAATCTTCCATCCTGTGTGGTGTCCGTCTGTGGGGGGGGGGAAGTTACCTGTCTGTACAGTCGTTGGAGACGGCTCTCCCTGGAGACCTCTCCCCGTAATCTCGGCCGACCCTCCCGGTCCGTCTAACACTGAGGCTCTCCTCACTGCTGAATGAGACTTCGGAAACCCACCTCTCCGTATAGTGTACCACAATGAGGTACACTATGCAGAGAGGTCGAAGAGACCCTGACTGATTAACAGAGGCAAAAGTAGAGAATACTAATGCTCTATTTTGTCGTAGTGCAGATGAGCAATTAGGCTTATAAGAGGATAGTGCTAAGCATTAGCTGTACTGAGAGACAATAAATGATACCCACACTAAAGGAATACAGTCGATCCTAAATTAGAAATGTATTACTTTAATATAGATATTTAGACCAAGAACTTACCTTACAAAGTGAATACTTCTCGCAATATGATGAAATCACAATAAATGCAATAATATAGTTGTCCACAATTACGCAAAATACATTTCCTAAGGTATGTGGAAAATGCAATGCAATACAGTTGTATTGTGGTGACCCTTGTAGAGATCTGAAGGTTCGGGGGCCAAGGTCTACAGTGCCAAAGGCAAGTCCCAAAGAGCTCAACGGGTTTCTCTGGAAAACAGGAAATCGGGATCTTTGTAGTTGGCGTGCTATGAAGCCTGGGGGCCCACCTGTAAAAGCAAAGGGAGACTTGCAGGAAAGTCCGAGGGCTCTCAAGGGACAGTATAGGTCACAAGGACTATGGGGCCTTGGGAGCACAGCAGGTTTGAAGATGCCCCGGCTGGGCAGGCTGGGATGAGTGAAGATGGGCAGCTGGGCAATGGCGCTGAAACTTGAATCTCGGGCTCAGGGGCTGGCAACTTGGAGAGACGATTATGGAGATTCTGGGCCACTGCAGAGGTGGGTCCGGTACCCTGGGTATTAGTGCCTTGCAGCTCAGGTGGGTCATGAGGTCCCAGGACTTGGATGCAGGGACTGAGCTGACCCTCCAGAGCAGGTGTACCTTTGGATGGCACTCAGACAGTCGTTCTGGGGAGCTGGATGAGGCTGGACCGGACTTGCACACCTATTGTATCTAAGTTTTCCCACCTGCTTTTCCACCAAAAGGGGTGATGATGGGGCCCTGCTTTATTTTATCAGGAGAGTCTTGGGTCGTGTTTCGAAGGAGGCAAGGCCTTTGAAGCTTCCCACTGTAGGAAGGTACATCCTGACTATGGTTGCCCCCAACTTTTTGCCCTGTGTTTTAGCTGGTTTTGGACATAGTCGACCTGGGACCCTGCCAATCAGGACCCCAGGCCTACTGCTCTCTCTTTAAAATGGATTCCATGTACCCTAGGTGCATTTCCAATTGGTACTGGGCCACCCTATCAGACCCTGTAACTCAGGGCATGGGTGTACCCAGGGCTGCCAGGGGCTGCAGCATGTATTATGCCACCCCTGGCTGGCCTCCTAAATTTGACACAACTGGCTGCATGACAGCTGGGGCAAAGTCGTGTAATCACCCTTTGCTGTAGGTGTAGTATACCTATACCTAACCCTAAAATGGACACACAGATTCCTATCAGTCACTCCTATGGCAGGCCTTGACAATCCTGAAGGCAGAGTGCTTGGAATCGTGTGAGATGGTGCTCTGGCATGAGCTGAGCCTGTCTGCAGCTTGCGGAACCAAGTCCTAATAGCTGTTCCATGATATCGCATACCATATATTCTTAAGTACATTATAATCCTCGCGGTTAAATGCTATCTTTGGTATTGCTTTATCAAAACATGTCGAGTAAGGTGTCATACGAATTGGAATACTAACCCCTCGCCAATTCTGGCGACGGGGTTAGCATTCCACCCTTCTAGAGGGACACGACATGTATGTAACTGTGAACCCCGGTTAAAGTTAAGCAAAGCCTCAGCTCCACAAAATGGATGCTGCCACCACAGACACGAGTCTGACCCCCTGCAGCTGGGAGTCCTCCCAGTGAGGGGAGCCTGGACAAAGGGTTTCCTGTCAGGGGCGGTGCTAGCACCGTCCCAGACATGGTTTTGTGTATCCTGGGTAGGCAGGGCTTTTCAGGAAGGTGACTGCTGAGTGGCACCCCGGTGCTCACTACGCATAGGCCAGTCAGAACCAGTTCCAGGGGCACACCAGCCCCTGGCCTGGGGAAGTCCGGCAGGGGAGAGGGGTGTAACCACCCCCCTCCTGGTCCCACCCATAGGCAGGACCTAGTCACCGGGTCAGCCCCCTTTTTTAGTATAAAGATAGGAGCGGGCCCCCTGTTCAAATTAGATCATCTTTGGAATCAAGATACCACTTTCTTCGAAAGGACTTCACGATTTCTTCTTCAAGATTCTCCCTTGTGGCTAAGGAGTAGTCACCCTGCATCAAGCGGGCACCATCCTAAAGAACACTGCGGTCTGCTGCAAGTCCTTCTTCACGAATCCGACGACCCAGCTCGACGAGACCCGGCTTCCCTGGCACCTCTGACCTCTACTCACCTCTACAGCCAAGCTGAGAACCGTGAGTGCGACGAGACCTCGAGGGACCGACGATCGCCAAGACTGCACGACATCTTTACTGCAAGCCCACCGTGTCCTCCACTGGTGAGTGCTTTGGGGTCCGAGAAGCCCCGACCCTGCGCAGCTCCAGCACCCAAGGTCAGCCTCCCTGCATCTCCACGATCTGCGTGGGGCCCTTCTGCTGTTTGCTGTGCACCGCGTTGTTTGGCTACTAGCCGGCTGGCTTGTGGCCTTCCGAACGACGCCCGACGACAACTCTTCTGCTGGTCTGGTTGCTCCAGGCTGGCCCTTGCTTCCTTTTTCAAGAGAGGCACCCCGGACCCTCCTGGTCCACTCCAGACGCCATTTTAGGTCCACCGCGTGGGCTTGAATTTGCCAAGGCTTTGTTGCCCAATCCTGGGTCCAGCGACGCCGACAGCTTCTATCTTCGTGGGACAGCTCGATCCTCCATCCTGGTCGCCGACAACGCCTCCTGGTCCGTGAGATCTTCGAGCTACAGCGTCACCCACTCACCTTGTCGAGGTGGCTACCATCCGGTGCCCTCCTGGTGCCCACTGACTACTGGCTAGTAGTCTCGAACTTGGTCCCCTCTGCTTTCAGGTGTCATCCATCTTCGAGATCCAGGCTTGGATCCAACTGAACTTTCTTCACTGGTCACCGGCCAGCATCTTTTCTTCCGGCTCCTGGTCCGTCTACGAGGATTCCCGACGTCTTTTCAGACCTATGCAGCTGCAGCCCCTGGGCTAGGTAACTTCGGCATTTCGGTGCCCCAGCATAGCCTCACTATCCAAGGGTCAGAATCTATCTTCGTTTTCTCCCTACCAGGTCGGGTTCGCCCGAGAACACTAACTTTCTATTTCCTAGCTACCATAGACTTTTGTCCGCATCTCGCGTGAGAGTGCACACACTGCACCCGAGTCCCCTAGGCCTCCTAGTCGTAATCTAACGATTCCCTAGTCAAGTCCTAGCGATTCCAAAAGCTATTAGTACTGTACTTACCTGCTAGGAATTTCGCATTCCACTTTCAGAGTATATGGTTTTCCGTGCCCCTCGGGCATTTGTATATACTGTGCTAACTTAAGTATTTTTGTAAGAGTTTTGGTTTGTGCTTAGTACCCTGTCCTCATAAAGAGTACAGGGCTGTTGTGATCTTTAATAAATAACTGTTTATTTTCATAACACTTGTGTGGTGTCCTTTCACTGGGTATTCAAGGGGTATATGTGTGGTAAACAGCTGGCTTAACACGCCCTCTCGAGTCTTTAGCCTTAGACTGCTCGTATCCATGCTACTAGGATAGCTGGTCTATAAGGTTGACTTACAACCAATCATCAATAAGGGTTGCTGGACTGATACATAGTGGGCACTAGAATAGTGACCACTGCATATCAGGCCACCTTCTCACACCCACCACAGACAGCTCTTCCTGACTGGGGGAAGTTGCGAACACCTCAGCCCAAGACTGGCTTTGTTCTCTACCTCCGAGCACAGTGTTGCTCACCCCATGAGGTAGGGACTGTCTGGTGGTGACAGGCTGGCTTAGGCTAGTTGGTGACCACACCAAGAGATCGTGGGTTTTCAGGGGACCCCTCCATGGGGTCCTATTTTGTGCAATTTTTAATAAATTTGACACTGGAATCAGTGCATGTTTATGAAGACAACATGTTTGGTTTCATAACATCCCATAATAGTGAAGCCATCACAGAGCTGGGGCACTCTTAATGGCAAGTGCCTAGCCCACGTACACCTAAAGGCTCCCCTGTTCACTTGCAATAACCCAGAATCAGCATGGATATTTACAGGGGCATATCTACTCTTGTCCTTCAGTGCTAGACGAATCGCCCGCAGCTCCAAAAGATTGATATGGAGCCGTGACTCCGCCGGAAACCAGAGGCCTCTGATCCACCTCTCCCATGTGGCCTCCCCAGCCCAGGAGGGACGCGTCAGTCACAACTACGTGCTCCGGTTAAGGAAGGGAGAGGGATCTGCCGCTGACCCAATCGCAGTCCGTGAGCCACCACTGCAGCTGTCTTGCAGTGCCCTCAGAGATCAGGACATGGTCGGACAGGTTGCCCTGATGCTGGGCCCACTGAAACTTCAGGTCCCACTGCAGAGCCCGCATCCGCCAACGGGCGTGATGCACCAGAAGGATGCAGGAGGCCATCAGCCCTGGCAGCCGCAGCGTCAACCTGACCAAGACTCGGGATAACGCCTGAAAGATCGGAATCAGAGCCTGTATATCCCGAACCCGCTGTGGAGGGTGGGGGGGGGGGGGGGGGGTGCGGGGTGGGTAAACCCGAAACTGTGCCGAGTCGAGAACTGCTCCAATGAAAAGGAGCTTCTGGGAGGGGCACAGGTGTGACTTCGGCACATTGATGGAGAACCCCAGCTGGTGCAGGAGGTCTGCCGTCGTCTGGAGGTGGCTGACGACTGTCTGGGGCGAGCCCGCCTTCAACCACCAGTCGTTGACTTTCAGGTGGGAGGCGCTAGGGGGCGCACAGCGGAATGGCTGGTTAGCACCGCAGCTCCGCCGCAAACAGGGTTTACACTGACCAAATGCCCTCTAAATGACCATCCTAACACAGCAAATCGTATGGGAAGTTAACGCGGTTCCAACGTGACGCTTTTCAACGATCAAAATTGCCGATTTTACGAGACTGCAGCGAAATGCCTCCACCGGAGCCATCAAGCATTTAAGATGGCGGCGCCCTAACGGACACCGTCCAGATCGCGGAACAGACGGTGGGTGCGCTGACATGAGCGTTATATGCTGACCCGCATGTCCCGAGCCCATAGCGTAGACACCGGCACCACCTCACTCCTCAATACAGAAGGCTAACGAACAACGGAGCATAACACGGAGCCTAGAACAACCCCGATATGCTTACGCAAAATGACGGCGCCTTGTTATCGGAACTGGAAGAACTGCCAATAAACACCGCAGTTAGCTCCAAGATCTGTGTGTATTGAGTGAAACACTGTTCTTAGCTCCCTTATCACAATGCCTGCTGTACGATATTCACTACGTGACTGTGCGACTCCTGATAACATTGTTCCTGCAAAATGGCGCGAAGCACAGGCATGGAAATGCGTATAGTAAACAGTGCTCAATGCCACACGCTAAGCGACAAGCGCTCCACTGGTTTGCCGCCCTGCCGAGTCCACGCACCCTGACCACATTGGAACTGGCCATCACCTCGCAACAAGGCACGGCGCACTCGGCATATGCGGTGCTGCAATGCACAGAATAACCATAGGAGTGAGTCAAGGCAAGATACCGATAGCGCTACTGGGCAGGGCTGCACAAAATATGTGCTCAAAGCCTATCATCTGCTACACCCACGATTAGCGCTGTGCTGCTTCATCATACACCCGACCGCTCTGAAGAAAGTTGCTGCTATATTACCATTCTCTAGACGGCGACAAGCACACGCAAGACCAAGGTCATGACCGCTATCACCGGTCCGGTGTTGGCATTCTTAGCAGACATGGTACGTCCAGACAGGCAGCAACTGAAGATAAATTTCGAGAAAAAAAAAAAACGCCAAAAAGCACTTTAGAAATTGCGAGCACCGCCGCAGGGGCAGAACAAACACCAACCAACAATATGGAAAAGATACTACTAGCTATTCAATCGAACCCGCAGGACATCAATGGTAAGCTAGATAACCTGACCTGCCTCGTGGATAACATGGCGGGCAAGTTGGAGAAACATGGCGAACGATTGGAAACGGCAGAGACGCGCATATCTGCAGTGGAGGACGAATCCCGCACTACCACGAACCGATGTACCGGTATGGAGCGCGTTTTGGATGTCCTCAAAGCGAAAGCAGAGGAGTTAGAAGCGCGCTCAAGGCACAACAACATCAGCATTGCAGGCTTACCAGAAACGACCAACACTGGTCGTATGGAACTGTACGTGGAACAATTATGTAAATAAATATTCGGAGCAGAGGCCCCATCGCCTATATTCGTTTTGGAAAGAGCCCATCGCTCACTCGCGCCCCGACCACCAACAGGAGCCCTGCCACGACCTATAGTCGCCAGAATTCTGAATTATCGGGATTATGACACTCTCTGCGACTAGCACGTGAAAAAGGCACAATCACTCACCAAGGGAACCACCTTGAGTTCTACCCAGACCACACCATAGCAGTCCAGCAAGCACGTGAGGAATTCTCGTCTATGAATGCGAAGCTTCGGGATCTGCACATATCTTATTCCATGTTATACCCGGCCAGACTGCGGGTGATGTTGGATGGAATGGAGGTCATACTGTCAAATCCGAAAGCTGCGCAAGAGTACGTCAAAAAAGTGGCGAAACAGAACAAAGAATCGGCACGCAGAGAACAACAACAAGACTCTGAATAACATTAGCTACTGATCTGGCAAGGTTGATGCCCACATGGCGGTAAGGCCTTCTAACCTTTTTTTGGTTTGAATAAGGTGCTGAGGCATAGTACCCTCCTACTGTAGTGCCACTCTGACTATTTGCGCCCTAAGTTACTGGCAAAGGAACATTCTTATCTAAATATAACGTCCTTATCTAATGATTTCACATACTCACATGCCAGCTATTGACATAGGCGCGATGTGACGCAACTGTGCTTCATCCCCAAACTTTAAGGGTGGACTTGACACGCTTGTACTGCATAACCGCAAACTGCGACTTAGGCACTGATGACCGCAATAAGCCCCCAACATGAACTACATAATGATGACTGATATTATATTTGTTGGAATGGCACATGTTCACCATGTTCTAAAGACCCAGCATGTCAGAACGCCCGCAGTGGTGATGAATAAGCTTTTACCTTGCAGTTTATGGTTGCTCCCATAGCAGTCTGTTTGGCTGTGTAACCCTTTTCTTTTCTCATTTATGTCTGTTAAAGCTAATTAGTTTTTTAAGGTAACCGATTCGAAGGTGGTTATCTATGACTATTAAGAGATTTTGTGATAGTTTGGTTATCCCTGCAATGTACGATCAATGATGCTGATGTTTAGAGCTGTCCACATCCATTAAGTTGGATGCTGAGATGTGCCCCAAGCGGACCTCCACAAGGGTGATTCCCAACCTAGTTATGTTATTGGGAGCTGTTCTGTTGGGTAATAGGCTTCAGCAAGATTGGGTTGCTGGAGTGGGTGGGAACGGGTGGGGGCATTGGGATGTTTGAGTTCATAGACCAAGTCAATTGAAATATGTTATCCAACCTCCATTCACGACAAAGATTGTACTGATATCACATGTAACACTGTGCTACCGAAAGTTCCGTAGTTCTGTTCTTGTAGTACTCAGCCCTAGTATTTATGTATACTCTCCTTCCCCATGAAGCAAACGACACACAACACCGGTAGACCACATTTAAACATCCTCACGTGGAATGTTAGAGGCTTCACACAACCTAATAAAATCAGGCAGGTGTTTGCCTATCTGAATAGATGGGCCATAGACATAGCATTACTACAAGAAACACACATTGCTCCTGGCACGCATCAGATTGTAGGCAAACGCTGGGCGGAAGCAACATACGCATCCACTTACTCGTCGTACTCGAGGGGAGTAATGACGTTAATCCATAAGGGCAAAAACTTTGCAGCCCAACAAGTGATAACAGACCCTAATGGTAGATTTGTTATTGTATCAGGTTTACTACGAGGCCAAAGAGTGACACTAGCCAATACTTACGGTCCAAATGTGGATGCCTCCGAATTTTTCCAGGGGATGTGGGAACACCTACAGACATTAATAGACACACAGATCATATGGGGGGGGCGACTGGAACGTAACGCTGGTGGATAGAACAGACCGATCCCATAATTCCACAGAGCCACACAAACGTGCTAGGTCAAAACTCATACATATTATAGATGATTTATCACTTACAGATCTGCGGAGACACAAACACCCACAGCTACCAGGTGAGACACACGTTAACGTCCTACATAATAGTTGGTCACGTATGGACTACTGATTAGGCACAAATAGCATTGCACTATGGCTGTCGGATATAACTGTTCTTCCCAGGACACTATCAGACCATAACCCGGTTCTAATGAAGCTTACAATTCCAAGCTACACACCACCCCCTTTTCATTGGAGATTCAATTAGAGAGCCCTGTCTGACAAAGTTTATACTGATACTATCCTTAAAGCGAATAAGGAATATTTTCAGATTAACGAGCCAGTGACGGAGAACCCATGCACTTTGTGGGAGGAGTTCAAGGCCACGATTCGAGGGGTGTGCATGTGCACCACGATAGGCGTCTTGAGGGACATAAGACAGCAAATACAAAAAAGAGAAGGGCGTATGAAAGATCTGGAGTCAGCCTTTACAAGCACTCACGACCTTTCATTACTGGGTGAATTACGACAAATACACACAGAACATCAAACCTTTGTCGAAGATGAGATCAAATACATTAACAAGACACACGTGGCCAGAGCTTTCGGGGTGGGTGGTAGACCTGGCAGAGTACTCGCAGCCAAAATATGTGAGGGTAAGAGCCACACAGCAATTTTGCGTATCAAGGCCACTGATGCTACATTACACACACAAGCGACAGGCATTCTAAACTGCTTCACCAACACCTACAGCGCCTTATATAGATCACAGAAGACGGCATCGGCAGAAGACACATTTGCCTATCTAGAGGATGTAGCGATTGCATGGCTATCGGGCAGGCAGAGGGAAGACTTAGCATCCCCTATAGCAGTAGAGGAGGTCACTGATGTGATAAAGGCCTTACCAAACGGTAAAGCACCTGGCCCAGACGGGTTCACCAACGAACTTTATAAACAGTACGTAGACGTTCTAGCCCCTTTTTTAGTTGCAATGTATGGCGCGGCTTTTGAGCAGGCAGAACTACCCCCGACGCTAAGGGAAGCAGTCATTATAACCCTCTTAAAACCCTCAAAGGACCCGGAAACATGCGACTCGTACAGGCCGCTGTCGCTTATAAATGCAGATTCCAAAATCTTAGCAAAAATATTGGCGATCAGATTGAACCCATTGACGACACACCTGGTACTCTCTGATCAAGCAGGCTTTATCCTGACACTATCCACATTGCACAACACGAGGACGCTATTTGCCCTCTCCCACTATCTCACACCCACCACAAAGGCTGTAGCAGTGATGCTGGATGCCGCCAAAGCGTTCGATTCTATAGAGGGTGCTACATAGAATGGGCTTTCCCAAACGCTTCGTACAATGGGTGTCTCTGATATACACAAAACCACGCGCCGGGGTTAGAGTAAATGGGTATGTCTCGGACGCTTTCGACATCGAGCGTGGCACCAGGCAGGGATGCACACCATCACCCCTGCTCTTCGCTCTTGCCTTACAACCACTGGCCTGCCGGATCCGACAAATACAAATCATCCGCTTTGCAGTTTCCATCCAGACCCCTCCATATCTCCTCCTATGCAGATGATATGGTGTTGTATGTTAGGGACCCTGCGGTACATCTGAACCCATTGTTGAGAGAATATATTAGATTTGGGGGACACTCCGGCCTAACCATTAACTGGTCCAAATCTTTAATCATCCCACTAACAGACGACTACCCCACACGACTGACTTCCCCCTAGAGTGGCAATCGGAACCCATACGCTATTTTGGAGTCTGGTACCACAGGGATACAGAAGTAGTAATCCGCTCAAATTATGGGTGCACAATCTCCAAATTAGAGGACAAAGTGAAACGCTGGACGCAACTACCGCTATCACTCTGCAGCGTAGGCATAGAATAAAATATTTGGGGACCTATTCACTGATGGGAAATTTAGGGATATTCAGGATCTTGAATACATACAAAACACAACTATTTTACTTTACTCATTACAGACAGAAAAGAGCCCTGAAAGAACTTTTTCCTGCATTCCCCAATGAACCAGACTGTCTAAATACGCTACAGCTCGTACTCCAAACTCAAGACTTGTCACATTTATTATCAAGGCTGTACGCCACGGCACAGGCAGAAATACCACACACCACAGACAAGGCTAAGGCGCGATGGGAAGCGGCTCTAACAGACCCATTGACCGAGCTCGAATGGCGACATACCTGCGCCTTAGTACAGATACTCACACCCAACGGAAATCTACATATCATTCATTACAAGTTCCTCCATCAGGCATATTACACACCTGCCAAAATGTATAAATATGGGTTGCAGGATGAAGACCGATGCAAAAGATGTGGTGGTGAAGGGGCAGATTTTGCACATCTACCCTGGTACTGCCCGAAGGTCCACGATTTTTGGGGAGAGGTTACAGCTAAACTGACTGCCATGATTGGCGTCGAGCTGGAATGAGAGATCCGATCCTGTGTACTGGGCATCACACCACACGTAAAGGCTGCTAAACGCAAATTTAGTGCTGTATCATTACTACTGGCGAAAAGACAGATTGCGCAATGCTGGAATAACAAAAAGGTGCCCACAACCCTTCAATGGTTGCGAGAAGTGGCAAGCCGCAGAGCTAAACTACTTACGTACGAGGAAGAATTGCCAATGGGGTCCAGGTTAAAAGACTACTGGTCTTGCTTCACAGAATATATGAACACATTGGATGACTGGGAGGGAACATGAGCTACGGGATGAATTGTATTGTACCAACCTACTTAATTGTATATGATGAAATACCAGCGCCGTCAGCGCAGGTATTATGGAGGTAATGCATGCATCATTGATATCAGTTTCGGATTGTACTGGTCGTACTATATGTTTCTATTGCACTTTCTTTTACTGTTGTAATGTAAGCAGAAAACTAATAAACCCATTTTAAAAAACCAAAAAAAAAAACAACCAGTCGTCGAGGTAGGGAAAGACTGAAACCCCTAATCTGCGCAGGTGAGCTGCGACCACCGCCATCACTTTCGTGAACACCCGTGGGGCGCTGGCAAGGCCGAAGGGGAGCACAGTAAATTGAAAGTGCTTGTGGCCTACTGTGAACCGCAGGTAGCGCCGGCAGGACAGGGATGTGGAAATAAGCGTCCTGCAAGTCCAACGCTACCATCCAGTCTCCTGGGTCCAGGGCAGCCAAGACCTGAGCCAGAGTCAGCATTTTGAACTACTCCCTCCGGAGGAAGCCGTTGACTATCCGTAGGTCCAAGATAGGGCGTAGGCCCCCTTTGCCCTTCTTGGGCACCAGAAAGTAGTGGGAGTAGCAACCACACCCTACTTCTGGCCCAGGAACGCGCTTGAGGGCCCCCTTGGCCAAGAGTGCCGTAACTTCCTCCTGCAGAAGCCGCATATGATCCCCCGATACGCGGTGGTATTGCGGTGGCATGGCTTGAGGAGTCGTCTCGAAGGGGAGGGAGAAGCCCCTTCGGACGATTTGCAGCACCGACCTGTCTGATGTGACAGTGCGCCAGTGGGAGTGGTGATGGCGAACCCTGCCCCCCACTGGCGTCACATGGGCCTGAAAGCACGGACTAGGAGGGTTTTGAGGCGGATGCTGCGGGGGAAGGTGTGGACTGGCCTCGCTGTTATCCTCGACCGCCTCTACGGCGATTGCCACGTCCGCCACCGCGTTGGATGTTAGACTGCGGTGCATGGCTGGCAGCACGTGTGGGGGCGCCCCTTCCCTGGCCACGAATGGCACCTGTTTGGTGGCGCGGGCCGAGAGGCCCAAGGAATTGGCCGTAGCCCTGGAGTCCTTAAAGCGCTCAAGCGCATGGTCTGCCTTGTCGCTAAAGAGGCGACGGCCATCAAACGGCATGTCCATGAGGGTATTCTGGACATCTGCTGAAAAGTTGACAGACCTCAACCAGGCGTGGCGACGAATCGCCACCGTCGTTGCCATCGCTCTGCTCAGTGAGTCGGTGGTATCCAGCCCACACCGGATGGAGAAACGTGCCGCATCTCGACCCTCCGCAAGGGCTTGGCGAGTTTTTAGCCTTGACCTCCGCCGGGCATTGTGGCAGCACGTCCGCGACAGTGTCCCACAGGGAGTGGGTGTAACGGCCCAAGAGGCATGCGGTGTTGGAAGACCGCAGTCCCAAATTAAGGGAGGAGAATATTTTCTTTCCATAATTCCCATACCTCTTGGATTCCTGATCAGGCGGAGCCGACGGGAATGCGGTCTGGGAATTAGAGGCCTGGATGACCAGGCTCTTAGGGGTGGGGTGGGTGGACAGGAAACAAGGGTCATCCGGGCCGGGCGGTGGAGTCTGGCCACGCTCCTATCTACAGGCTGGCCTGTAGCGGGCGTGGACCAAGTGCCCAAAAGAACGTCAGTCAAGGCCTCATTGAACGGCAGCAGAGGCTCACTTGAGCTTGACTGCGGTTTAAGGACCTCAGTCCTCACGGCCTCGACGGGGAGCTCAAGGCCCAAGGCCTTGGCTGCCCCCGTCAACACCCGAAGCCACGGTAGGAGGTGAGACAAAACCAGTGTCTGGCGAAGTGTCCAGACCACTGCCATCCCCAAGTCCTCCTGGGACTGACACTGGGTCAGAGGGTCCTCAGACCCCTCCCAATACTCCTCATCACCCATCTCCCGATAATCAGGGTTGTCAAAGGATGGGGCCGGTTCATTGAAGTAGAACTCCTCAAGCGAGGACGGCGCCGGAGGTGACATCTGTGGAACCAGCGCCGGTGAGGTCTTCATGTCGACCGGCGACGATCCCGATCCACAGGCAGATCCAGTGGGGCCCTGCGGCGCCGGTGACTGAAGGCGCCGGCGAAGCACCCATCGGTGTCGGGGCCGAAGCAACCGACCCGCTAGGGCCCCCAGACGGGTCCGCTGGGCCCGAAGGCGCCGCGGAACCCGCCGGAGGAGTGAGGGACCTCATGGCCATGAGGAAGCGCTCGATCTCCTCCGGCGTCGCTTGCTGCCCAGGGACCAGAGGGTATGGGGCAGGTCGCGACGCTTGTGACTCCGACTGAGCCGCGTGGGCGGTGTCTTTCGAACCCTCCCAGCCGCGTTGCGCGAGCGTCGGGGGAGGTCGGAAGAGCGATGACGTCTCTTCGACTTCTTGTGCTTACCTGACGACAACTTCGAACCTGAGGAGTGATGTCGACTCCCTGAGCTGTGATGGCTCCGCCCCCGCGACCGGTCCCTCAACCTCCGTCCGGACCGGGACCTCTCACAGCGTGGGGCCGACTGCCGGAGCTCGAGCCGCTTGCGGGACCGCTCCCACCTAGCCTTCGAGGTTAAGGCCCGACAGTTGGAGCAGGTCTTGTCGTCATGATAGACGCCGAGACAGTGGAGGCACAGACGGTGAGGGTCGGTGACCGACATCAATCGGACGCTGTCCCCACAAGGCTTAAAACCTGGCATCCCTATCGGCACCGATCGGAGTCGAAGACTCGAAAAATGATCAAAAAGATCTCAAAAAAGTTTAGTCAGTCAGTCAAATTATCTTTATTCGATTTAGTTAAAAATCATACAAAGAGCATAAAAAGCATTTATGTACAAGTAAAATACAATTAAACAATTTCATTTCAATCGAATACATGTGACGAGGTATTACAGTTAAAACAAGATTAAAAAGAAATATAAAAACAGTTCATATAGGGAAATTTGATGGTTTCTTGCGTGATCTTGATCTAGCCGCCGCCACTAAAAAATTTGCCATGCAAAATGTGATGCGGTTGTTACTCAGTGATTGGAGGTAAAACATGGCTGGTCTCACCTGGGAGAAACCAGCTTCTCTTAAAATCGGTAACAAATGTTTTAAGCGCCAATTTTAGGGATTTGTGGGCTTTTGAGCAAGGAGCATCAAACCATCGGCAGTATTTATTTTCTGCCTTCCTCAGTTTGACCGTGCGGTTAGAAGAAATCTTGCTACAGATTCTTTGGAATGCTTCCATTATCTCATGGCCTTGCGAGGCTGGGTTCTGACAAATCGTGACCTGATCCTCAATTTGCGGGCAAATGTCAGCGTACAAATTGCTAGGGACCACGTTTGCCCACTTAAGCCTTCTTCCCTGATCTATTGTTCGTAGGGCAGGTCCTATAACGACCTGCCCAGGCATAGGTCCCATATAATCCCCCCACGCCACCTCCAGGAGGACGGAATTGTGGTCATTAAGGGGAGAAAGGAATGTGCAATAAGAAATAACCCGGTTAAGGATGACTGGGGTCACAAATATGTAATCCATTATTGTACCAGGAACTGACCCCTTGAAGGTAAGTGTTCTGTGTAGGAGAGTAGGGTCTGCAATCCTATGATCACCCAGATTTCTTTGCTTTTGTTTCACTGGTTTACGACTTTCTCTGGCTGTGGGCCTGCTAATCAGACCCACAGCCTAGCTGTTCTCTCACTAAATTGACACATGTACCTTAGGTGCATTTACCAATTGGTACTGGGCCACCTTACCAGACCCTGTCACTCAGGGCATAGGTGTACCCAGGGCCTACCAGGGGCTGAAGCATGTATTATGCCACCCCTGGCTGGCCATCTCTCCTTCAGGAAGAAGTTGAAGACCTGGCTGTTCGAGCAGTAGCGGCACCCCCCCCCCCCCCCCCCCCCCCCCAGCGCCTTGAGACCCTACGGGTATGTAGCGCGCTTTATAAGTGTCACTGATTGATTGATCTAAATCGGACACAACTGGCTGCACGACAGCTGGGGCAAGGTGGTGTAATCACCCTTTGCTTTAGATATAGTATACCTATATCTAACCCTAAAATGGACACACAGATTCCTATCAGTCACTCCTATGGCAGGCCTTGACAATCCTGAAGGCAGAGTGCTTGGAATCGTGTGAGATGGTGCTCTGGCATGAGCTGAGCCTGTCTGCAGCTTGCGGAACCAAGTCCTAATAGCTGTTCCATGATAACGCATACCATATACTCTTAAGTGCATTATAATCCTCGCGGTTAAAAGCTATCTTTGGTATCGCTTTATCAAAACATGTCGAGTAAGGTGTCATACGAATTGGAATACTAACCCCTCGCCAATTCTGGCGACTGGGTTAGCATTCCACCCTTCTAGAGGGACACAACATGTATGTAACTGTGAACCCCGGTTAAAGTTAACTCAAGCCTCAGCATCACAAAATGAATGCTGCCACCACAGACACGAGTCTGACCCCCTGCAGCTGAGAGTCCTTCCAGCGAGGGGAGCCTGGACAAAGGGTTTCCTGTCAGGAGCGGTGCTAGCACCATCCCAGACAGCGTTTTGTGTATCCTGGGTAGGCAGGGCTTTACAGGAAGGTGACTGCATGTGGCACCCCGGTGCTCACTACGCATCGGCCGGTTAAAACCAGTTCCAGGGGCACACCAGCCCCTGGCCTGGGGAAAGTCCGGCATGGGAGAGGGGTGTAACCACCCCCCTTCCTGGTCCCACCCCTAGGGCAGGACCTAGTCGCGTACCCACCCCTTTCTTTAGGATAAAGGCAGGAGCAGGGACCCTTCCAAATTAGATCATCTTTGAATCAAGAAACTACTTTCTACGAAAGGAACTCTCGACTTCTTCTCAAGATTTCTCCCTTGTGGCTAAGGAGTAGTCACCCTGCATCCGCAGGCACCATCTAAGAACTCTGCGGTTTGCTGCGCGTCCTTCCTCGGGAATCCGACTGACCAGCTCGACGAGACCCGGCTTCCCTGGCACCTCTGACCTCTACCTACCTCTACAGCTAAGCTGAGAACCGTAGGTGCGACAAGACCGAGGGACCGGCCATCATCAGAACTGCACGACTTCTATCCAGCATGACCGCCGAGGGATCCTCTGGTGAGTGCTTTGGGGTCCGAGAAGCCCCGACCCTTAGCAGCTCCAGCACCGAAGTCCAGCCCCCCAGCATCCACGAGATCTGCGTGGGGCCCTTTTGCTTTTTGCTGCTCACCGAGTTGTCTGGCCACTAGCCCGCTGGCTTGTGGCCTTCCCGAAGACGACCGACGACGACAACACTGCTGGTCTGGTTGCTCCAGACTGGCCCTTGCTCCCTTCCAAAAGAGGAGCACCCCGGACCCTCCTGGTCCACTCCAGACGCCATTTTAGGTCCACCGCGTGGGCTTGAATTTGCCAAGACTTGTTGCCCCAATCCTGGGTCCAGCGACGTCGACAGCATCAACCATCGTGGGACAGCTCGCATCTCCATCCTGGTCGCCGACAAGGCCTCCTGGTCCGTGAGACTGCAGAGCCCAGCGTCGCCCACTCACCTGGTCGAGGTGACTACCATCCGGTGCCATCCTGGTGCCCATCTGATCACTGGCTAGTGGTTAAGAACTTGGTCCCCTCTGCTTTCAGGTGTCATCCATCTTCGGTCCAGGCTTGGATCACTTCGAACAATCTTCACTGGTCGCCTGCCAGCAACTCTTTCTTCAGGCTCCTGGTTCATCAACGAGGATTCCCGACGTCTTTTCAGACCTATGCAGCCGCAGCCCCTGGGCTAGGTAACTTCGGCATTTCGGTGCCCCAGCATAGCCTCACTATCCAAGGGTCCAGATCCACTTTCGTTTTCAACCTACCTTATCGGGTTCGCCCGAGAACACTAACTTTGCTTTTACTAGCTCCCATAGACTTTGTCCCGCATCCCGCGTGAGAGTGCACACTCTGCACCGAGTCCCCTAGGCCTCCTACTAGTAATCTGAAGGTTCGGTAACGTAGTCCTAGCGATTCCAAAGCCTATTAGTCCAGTACTTACCTGCTAGTAATTTCGCATTCCACTTCCATAGTATATGGTTTTCCGTGCCCCTCGGGCATTTGTGTAAATTGTGCAACTTAAAGTATTTTCGTAAGAGTTTTGTTGTGTGCTTAGTACCCTGTCCTCATAAAGAGTACAGGGCTGTTGTGATCTAAATAAATACACTGTTTATTTTCATAACACTTGTGTGGTGTCCTTTCACTTGGTGTTCAAGGGGTATATGTGATGGTATAACAGCTGGCTTAACACGCCCTCTAGAGTTTAGCCCGAAGACTGCTCTTGTCCATGCTACTAGGATAGCTGGTCTATCGGTTGACTTACAACCAATCACCGTAAGGGTTGTTTGGACTGATACATAGTGATCACTAGAATAGTGAACACTGAATATCAGGCCAACTCCTCACATTCTGGACTCCCCCTCCGTGTTCGTTGGTTCGAAAAAGTTAAAGTTGGCCAAAAGTTCTTCCAGTTCCTCGCCTGGTTTAGTGTGCTCAAAGTGGGGCCCCTCCTGTCCCGTGGTCACCATGGGATCAATTGAACCGCACCCAAGATCACAGGGATGAATATTAAAATCGCCCATGAACACATTCATAATTAGTGCGGGTATTTTGACTGACTAAGTTTAAAAAGGAGTCGAGGGCCGCGATGTTATCGCCACCACCATCCTTATTACCTGAATTATAAAAATGTATAAACAGGGTACTCTTAGAGGGACTAATTTCTCTTTAAACAATCAGAAAATTTGGGGAATCAGATTTGATCTGTCTTAAAGGCCCTTTAAGATCAAGCGAAAAGAGGGTCAGAAGGCCTCCCCTGGCTCTACCAGCATTACTTGGGGTTGCAGCTACAGCGAAGCCTACAAACCCATCCAGCCAAAAGCAGGATGTGGTGTCCCAGGTTTCCTGTAGGGCGATGACTTTGTGTTCTGAGATAAATCTAACCCAATCAGTGTCGCTGGCTTTGGATCTAATTCCTGCGACATTCCAACTGAGGATTTTGCATGCCGCAGCTCCATTAGAATTGCTTCCCCCCTCAACCGGTGGTAGTCAATCTGTATCGTCCATGCCCGACAGGGGGCATAATGGTTGCTCAAACTCAGCCCGCCATACTCTACTAAATCCTGTGGGGCGTGTTATCAGTGGGGCACTGGGGACCATAACGAATTGTGTCTTTGAGCTGTCATGGATATTTCTACGCCCTGCTACTGCCCTCAGACCCTGCCATCTTGCTTGGTAGTTGATTGTGAGTTTAGTGTGGGCCGTGGGTTGATAAAAAACACTAAAGGAACTGTTCTAAGGTGGTCCCTAATAGAGATCGCCAAACCGTCCAAAAGAGCCTATCAGCTAGGTCGGCCCTACAAAAGTTGATTACCACACAATCCCCATGTGTAGTTTTAGGTTGGTTACCAATCCAGCCCACCCTCCTTGCATGGATGATCATATCTGCGATATTCTTCCCACAACATTTCTCAGAGCACCACATTTTCACTTTAGCCATAAGATCCCGGGTTGATTCTCTGTCCCCTTCCATAAGTGGTTCAACCCCAATATACACTGCTACCAGGGGAGACGCCTCTGGGGGAAGGTTGAGTTTATATGTGCTTGGGGTAACCTTCCTTTGGGGGGGGCTCATCTGAGGTAAGGCAGTTGACTGGATCCCCAGGGTGGAAGCACCAGCCATCTGTCGAAGGGGAACCGGTTTGGGAACCAGGGGCCTAACTTCCTTATTCATAGCACTACTAGGGGGAAGTGTAGTTGTCGTGTTGCCTGCTGGTATCAAACCCCCTGCCGCTTCCTCACGCAAACTCTTACTTGGTAAAGCGATGTTGGGAGGTAGAGAGTTTACGAGTCTGTCTATGAGGGAGTATTTCTCTAAAAGACCTTCTAGACACCAAAAGGGGTTCAATCCTGGCCACAAAGAGTTCCTCAAGTTTGTCTCCCAGATTGTCCGTTTTTTCGCTAGTAGTGAACGCCGTACCAACGTTTTTCCCCTTTTTCTGCTTGGCTAGTTGAGGACCCGTCTGGGGGATCAGTCTATGAGTGTTTGTAGGTGAAACGGGGGCGGTATCTTTGCTTGTTTGACCCATGGGAGGGGGATTTACTATGGTGACAACTGGTTCCAGGGGAAGTGTGGGTGTATTAGTAGGGCCTGGCACATCGACCTCCGCAAGTAGAGATGGTACTGTATTAAGCGGGGAGGAAGGAGCGATGCCCAGTTCGGGCTCTGCATTGGCAATCTCCTTGGTTAGGGCCCCCACAGCAGAGGAAAGGTATGTCATGATAGAGTTGGTGTCTTGGTACTTTAGCATGTTTACCGTCCTCCAAAGTCGGATTTTTCTTTCTCTTACCCATTTGTTGTTGTAGGTGTTAGCGGGATGGCCCTGCCCTGCCTCTTCCTGCCCCGGACGGCCACAGACGGCCCGGCGCTGCCCGCGTGCTCCCGCGGCGCGGGGAGTGCGTCTGCAATTTAAACGCCTCCTGGCGCAGGTTCCCAGTGTGCGGCTTCCGGCCGCGCTGCCTGCCAGGAAGTGTAGTCTTGTCTGCCGCTCTCCCCCTCTCAGCGGCCGCGGTGCTGGTGATAGCGGCGGCGGGGGGTGAGCGTGATCAACTACACAGGAGCAGCAGTCCCGCCTCTGCAGCGGTCCCCAGCAAGCAGGTGTCGGGCAGGTACCCGGCAGCAAGGTGAGCCCCAAGTATCGCGTTCCCCGCTCCTCCAAGAGTGAGTCTGCAATTTAAACGCCTCCTGGCGCGGGTTCCCAGTGTGCGGCTTCCGGCCGCGCTGCCTGCGGGGAAGTGTAGTCTTGTCTCCCGCTCTCCCCCTCTCAGCGGCTGCGGTGCTGGCGATAGCGGCGGCGGGGGTGAGCGTGATCAACCACACAAGAGCAGCAGTCCCGCCTCTGCAGCGGTCCCCAGTAAGCAGGTGTCGGGCAGGTATCCGGCAGCAAGGTGAGCCCCAAGTATCGCGTCCTCCGTGACTAAGGTACCACTTTTTCCGGATCTGCGCTGCTGGTGCGGAAAAAAGAAGAACTGAAGTCAGCATGCGGAGGCGGCGTCTAAGTACTCCGACGACGTCATCACGGCGCCCACGATGGACGCGGAGCCGCAGACGACGCCTACCGACGCGCGCAAGGGTACTGCTACGCAAAAATTTCCGGATCCAGTCTGACGCCTGGGGATATTCTAAGGTAAGGAATCTAATACTAACCTGTTTCTTTCAGATATTAGCATATGCAGTTTCACAATCTTCCTCTTCATTAGTTTATCATGTGTATCTGTTTATTTTCTCACACAGCCAGGCTTTAAAGTACTGGAGTAGAAAAAAGTCTTTACAGCACAATCTATGTGTCCGCTCTGCAAATGTGAAATCAAATGTGTAGAACACATTCACCTTATCTTTAACAAGATTATATATATCAAAGGGATCGACCACACATTTCTGTTAAGAGGGTCCTCCAGATCTGTAAGCAACGCAGCACTTCTGAGCTTATGATAAATATGTTGAACTTGGATACAAAGATTTAGTACTGCTTAAAATATTGGTTTTAACTCAAGAGATTTTGGTACATTTTTATAATTTTGATGAACTTATACAGTTAATTGTCAAAACATCTCATACATCTGGTAACACCATAATACAGCATGGAAAATCATGAATGAAAAACATTATGGTCCCAAAAAGTTATATACATACATTTGTGTTATCCGGTCCCTTTGGTTGGCGAAGAACCATTAAACGTGGCGCACTGGCATCATCTAAAGTTATGCTTTTCAAACGATTGACCAATCTGTCTGGACGAGGAGCTGCAACTGCCTTTGGACCTTCACTGCAAGGAGCAAATTGGTGCATTAAGTCCATATAATATCATTACGAACACAACAAATTAAGACATTGAAGACTTAGTGTGAATTAGCGCCTCCTGTGTCACCTCAAAAACATATACATATTAAAAAGGTATAGGGAAGCCTCATTTTTGTTCACCCAAATGAAAGTGTAAACAATGCAGCATCTACCCTAATCATGTTGCAGGTATCATACAAACGCAACAGGTCATAAGAAAGGATTATGTTACTTACAATGTAAGCATCTGCTTGTGGCATATGAAGCTTAGAACTCACATGCTTTGCATACACCTGCCATCTAGTGCTGGATGTGGATTATGGATATAGACTCCACTGTTAGATTTATTTTTCCCCCGCAGGCGGGTGCGAAAGAAGTACAATGTGATTGTAGTGAAGAGATGTCCATGCGTAGAGTAAAGGTTAAGGAAACTGCAACGGCCAAAGGTGTCCGAGAAGGAGGATGGGAGCATGTGAATCTACAGTGCTACATGCCACAAAGATGTTTACAGGGCAAGTAACAATCTTTCGAGGCATGTGTAGCTGTAGGTACAAAGGCTTTGCAAAGACTGTAAAACGGTGGCTAACTTGTGGGTGCTGTTTGGAAGTGTGTACGTAGCACTGCCTGTCCTACATCAGCTTGTTGGAGTGCTATAACATCCACACAATACTTTGTGAAGGTGTGTGGTATTGATCATGCAGCTGCTTTGGAAATGTCAGCTAGGGATGTTGTCTGGGAAAACCATAGAAGCGCCAATTTTACAAGTAAAGTGTGCTCTAGGGGGTGTAGGTAAAGTTATTTTGGATTTACTAATTTGAATGCACTTAACTATCTATCTGGCGTTGTGTTCAATGGCTGGCGGGCCCATGCAGGGGCAACCAGTATGAGTGTGAGAGAAGTTTGCCCAAGTTTCCGGAACAGAAAGGGAAGGATAGGGAGAGGCAGAAAAGCATAGGCAAATATCCCTAACCAATTCATCCATAGAGCATTGCCCTTGGATAGGGAGTTTGGGAACCTGGAGGCAAAGTGGGCACTGAGTTGTCTGTGGCTGCGAACGGATATATTTGTGGAAATCTACATTTGTGGAAGTAAGGGAGGAGGACTGAAGGATTGAGTTCCCATCCTGCTGAAGTCGGCAAAGTTGTTGTCTGTTCATGGAAGGTATTTAGCAAACAGATGAATGCTGTGACGAAGAAGCCAGTACCAAATGGTATGGAATAGGCTTGAGAGCTGTGTCTTTTCACCTTCCTTTTGTAGCTAGTACATGGTTGTTACATTGTCCGTCGGACTAGAACAACCTTGCCGATAAGGTGAGGTAGGAGTGCTTTCAATTCTAGGTGAACTTAAAGCTCTAGGTAGTTGATGTGGAAAGTCTGGTGCTTGGAATCTGAGACACCCTGGACTGTGAGGTCTTATAAGTGTGTAACTCAGTCTTGTAGAGATGTGTTTGTTGTCAGAGTGATGTGGGGCACACGCTGCCCCTTTAACAGGTTGTTGGTGTTCAACCACTGCAGAGCGTGATGTGTGCAGCTGTTTATCAATACTAGATATTCTAACTGACCCTGTGTTTGAGATCACTGCTGTGCTAGGCATTCCTGTAACTGACACATGTGAAGTCGAGCATGGGGTACTATGGCAATAGAAGATGTGTGTTCAGTGAGTTGGTGATTGATTTGAAAGCGGGATATCAAGGTTTAAATATTTTGAATTCTTGCTGTATTGGAATATACTAATCCTAGTTGTGTACGTCTAGGATTGCCCCGAGATATGGTTCAATTTATTGAGGTTGAAGGTGCGATTTTGGTATATTGACAGTGAAGCCCAGCTGAAGAAGTGGATTAATGGTATGCTGGCATAGAGGAGTACTGGCTTTGATGAGCCAATCTTCCAGATAAGGAAAAACATGGATTTCTGTTTGCGCAGATGTTCTGCAACTACTGGTAGACATTAGTTAATACCAGTGGTGCAGTAGTGACCCTGAAACGTTGGACTTTGAATTAGTCGTGCTTCCCTGATTACAAATAGAATTTCTTGTGATGTGCTGGGTATATTGGAATATGGAAATGGGTGTCCTTCAAATCCAGGGCTGCGAGAAAGTAGCCTTTTTGAGGGAGTGGGATCACATCTTGCAGTGTAACCATATGAAAGTGCTGTGATAGGATGTATTGGTTTAGGGGCCTTTGATCTAGTATGGGCTGTAATGATTTGTCCCTCTGGGGGTTAGGACGTATAAGGAGTACACTCCTGACCCTTGATGGTGTAGAGGGACAGAGTCTATTTCTCCTTTTGAGAAGAGGAGCTCGAACTTCCTGTTTGAGTAGTGTTTTATGTTCTGTTGATAACTTGTGAGTGCGAGGTAATCTGTTGGGCGGTGTGTTAATGTGCTCCAGGCAATAGTAATGTTGGATAATGTCCAACATCCACTGGTCTGATGTTATTGATTATAATGTGGGGGTAGAAAATTCTGTAGGCGACCCCAGACAGGTGTTATACAGTTGAGCGAAATGTGATGGAAGTCACTGTTTGCAAGTGTTCCACAGCATGGGGAAACACCTTTGCCTCTACCCCTTGGTATTATAGCTCCTGTAGGAGCTTCTTTAGTAACCTCTGGAGGCGGAATACTGATTTTGGCCATGTTTTTAAGATGTGGAGGCTTCTGGAGTGGTAGTTTTGGAGCCTGCGCAGTAGCTGGAATGGAGAAAAGCCTTGAGGTGACGGTGTCCGATGGGCACCCATGGCTTTAACATTTCCATGTCCTTTGATTTTCTCTAGGGCCTCGTCAACCTGGTGCACTAAGAGGCGTTCCTTATCAAAGGAAATATTTAGGAGGCTTTTTTAGGCCTCTGGCTTAAAGCCTAAAATACGCAGCCAAGCATGGCAGGAACGTAGGATACTTGTGTTAATTCCTCGTGCTGCTGTGTCGGCAAAGTCTAGAGCACAATGTATAGAGGTGTTAGAGATATGTTTGCCTGCGTGACAAGTTCTTGTCACCTTTTTCTGTGCTCATCTGGGAGATGTTGGTGGAGCTCTTACTTCTCGTTCCAGTGAGCTGTGTCTCTTATCTGGCCAGCAAACCCTTTGAGTTGCGATGCGCCAGTGGCTTGCAGATTGGGCAGCTACTCTCTTCTCTGCTGCGTCCATGTGCTTGCTCTCCTCATCGGGCGGGGCCACATAACAGCTAGATTGAGAGTTTGCTCCTTTACGAGCACTAGTGACTACTAGTAAGTCAGGTGGTACTTGTCCTTTGACATAAATCGGATCAGCGGCAGAGGGCTTGTATTTGTCGACCCGCTTTTATTATACGGGCCCTAACAGGGTATTTGAAAATGTTTGTATGACGTAACATCCCTTTCCATACTGTTAAGCATTGTATCCCCCTACATGTGGATGATCATTTTTCAAAAATAAATTACTCCTCTAGGGGTTCTTTGTTTAATTAGACATCATGAAAAGCAGCAGCACTGCCTACTAACTCCTGGTATGTATGATCTCATCAAGAGGTGAGGGTCTTACTGGATGGAAGTCTGGATCACTATCCCCTGGAGGCTCCACATCATATGCATTTGTTCCAGGAGTCATCGTGGATGGTTTACCAAATGTGTCATCCCCTGCATTGAGTCCACCCGTGCCATCACTGACGGAACCCTGAGGTAAAATGTCTTAGGGATCCTCAATAGACTGTAGTGGAGAAGGTGGTGGCAGCAATGAAAGTGGTAAAGGGCTGGTAGCCCTGTCAATCTTTTTCATTTTTGGTGGGGGTGGGTAAGTCAATAGCCTCTTGGAAATAAATTTGTCTCTTTGATGGTGGTGTTGGAGCTGAAGGCTTTGTGAGGATGCCTCCAGTTTGAGGCTAAATCTGGATCTACCTCTGTGTAGTGTCTAATTTCTCCTGTGGTTTATGAAGAATTGGGTAGACCAGAGTTTCAACAGTTAATACTAGTGTCTGCTTGGATAGTTTCAGTTTGGCGTTGTGTTTTTGCGGTGAAGTTCTAGTTGGTGCTAAAATGGTGGATGTTGACAGTCAGCTCGGTACCAATGGGTGGGTTGGTGCCGGGCCAGTCGATGCCGAAGGCTTTGGTTGGTGCTTCGGAGCCAAGCTGAAGGGCGGAGCTTCCAAACCAGTCATTCAGTCCCAGCCATGGCCATGAGGCGGTGGTGGACTGAAGGCGTGTTGTTGTAGGGGTGTCTGGTGTCTTATGGTGTTCAACAGATGGTGTGTCTTATGGTGTTCAACAGATGGTTGAGGGGCAGGGGTATATTACTCACTGCTTCAACCTCTGGTATGGCCTCAATTAGTCTTGGTCTGAACTGTCTTCAATGGAGAACGCACCTTCCTCAGCTACAGAAGCCTGTGGTTGGTGTTCTTCACGGACAGACAGGAGTATCTTCGATGATCCTCCTCCGCATATTTATTTATTTTATTTATTTGGGAGATTTATTGAGCGGGCAAATACCTGTGGGTGACTCGGCGCTATGAATCGTGCTAGCAGGGGAGAATTAACTATTGCCTAAAGAGCCAAGTTATTATTTGCCTCCTGAATGTGAGTAAGGACGTGATGGACTTAATTTGGGGCGGAAGGCTGTTCCAAAGTTTAATGGTGTCAACTAGAAAGGACCTGTCGCCCCATGAGGCTTTTTTTGTTCTTGGTACCGTCAATGGGTTTGCTGAAGATAAGCATAGGCATCTTGAGGGTGTGTAGGGACATACTTTTTTTTTTTAAAACTCTGGTCCAGAGGAGTGAATGGATTTAAAAGCGATGCACAAAGAGTTGAACTTGGCTCTGTTTTAACAGGTAGACAATGTAGTTGTCGAATGATGTTGGAAATTGGTTTAAATTTGGGGGTACCTGTGAGTAGTCTAGCTGCTGCGTTTTGCACCAGTTGCAATTTGCTTAATACTCTTTCCTGAGCATTATTTAAGAGCCCATTGCAGTAGTCAATGTGAGACATTACTAATGTACTGATGAGGGTCTTAGCAGCGGAGATAGGAAGATAAGGAAGGAGTTTCTTTATCATTCTAATGATGAAAAACGATGCAGAGACAACCGTATGCATGGTGCATGAATGACATATCGAGCTGGTGTGCCCGATGGTCACGGAGGGTCTTCTGCGAGAGTAAAATGCGACAGGCCTTGTAATCTGCTTCCCTGTGTTCCAGTGACAAACACAGGCTACAGACCTGATGGGAGTCGGTCCATGGGCATTTTACGTGGCAGCCGGGACAGAAATGGAAAGGCGTCCGTTAGATTACCAGCAGGGTTATTCATGGAGGACCTAGTGGAGAGTAAGTTTGAAGGCCCCAATGGGCGAGGCCTCAGAAGCGCCAAAATAAAAGCATGATGACAAGAGATTGTATATATGCGTGGCGGGGTAAAGAGTTAACGAAAACAATACAGACACAGGTTAGAGTGGATTGGGAACCGAAGAGATATCCGTAAAGGTCTCGACCCGGAGCACAAGCAAACTCACCTGAACCAGACGGCGGAAAGAAAACAATATAACAATGGAGTCGATGTCTGTGCATTAACACTAAGAAGAAGAGTCAATTGATTTCAAGACTCTAAAAACTTCTTTCAAGAACAACTGAGACACATCCAGATCAAACACTAGATGGCACGAGCATGGGAAGTATGTGCATCTACAGCTACACATGCCTCAACCATAAAATTAGACTGTGCCCTTCCAACCATCAACCAGATGGCCAGGGTAACTTGTTTCCATGTTCAGTTTAATAAATGCAGAGTTCCAAATTTAAATGCATCCATAAATAACAGGTTAACAGATTATGAAAAGAAAGAACTGGGATTTATAACAATCTTTCAATTTGATGAGCAACTTGTTTGCCAGACAGTTATTTGTTTCTCCTTGGTCATTCTTGTTAACAGAACCAGAGAGCCATTCGCCAACTTTTTCAAATAATACATAATGGGCTAAGGACAGGTACAGATTCTTTATTAGACAGAAATTGGAATGTTTCACAAAGATAAATTAAAAAAATCACCTACAAGTTTCTAGTGCACCTTCAGTTTAAAAACAAACCACACAAAAAGTCTTACCATACACGCCAAACATTACAGGCACTACATTTTCCAGTACGTTGGTTTAGAATAACTGCAAACTCCACTTCATCCCCAGCTTGCAATTCTATCCCATCCTGGACTTCTTTTACATGGAAAAATAGTTTTTTGCTGTCACCCACTTCATAGTTAATGAAGCCAAACTGAAACATAGAATAACAAAATCTAGTTATCAGTACATCAGCATGAATATAGAATGCAATGTTATTGTCAACGATGTACAAAATCAGAAATAAAATGTAACCAAACAAATGCAAATAAGTCAAGAGAACAACCAGTACTGATACGAGGTAGCCCATAATTAGTTATTTTAAAAAAACAAAAAAATACACAGGTAACCAAAATTCCAACGTGGCATCTATCACTTTTAACGCATGCATCCCCAAAGCTGTAGTGCAGAGAGAAAGGCAGTCTGGCTTCAAGACAGAAATGGGAGTATCTTCACCAGAGAAAACTAAAGTAGTGAGTAAAACTGCACATTTTACACAACTTTTTCTTCTCCACTTGGCCCAGAAAGATCACTCAAATATTTTAGTATGTTCACGTTCTGGACTAGTGTAGGAAGCTGGCTCTGTGCACACTATACCTCACTTTGGTATAGTACATATACAGAGTCCACTTGAACCCAAAAGGTAGGCAGAGTTAAAGTAGACCGCACCTCACCCTCCATGTGTGGTGGTGTGGTCGAGCAGTAAGGCTTGATCAGAGGACAGTGTTAAGCATTTGTTGTACACACTCAGTCAGCAAATGAATGCACACACTCAAAGACTAAACTTCAGACCAATTTTCTTTTTTTAGAACCAAGCAAGCCTGGCACAGGTAAGCAATAAATACTTTACAGAAGTAATGCAGTTGGTAAATAGTTTGAATTGCAATTGTACTTTAATTTGATTACAGTAGTGGTACTGATAATGCAATGAGTTTCAGAACACAGTATATACTTTGTAAAGGATTTTTAGTAGAATACCATGTAAGTTACTTTTCAGATTACTTTTTTTACACAGTGTAGTTTACCTGGATACTACACTGAGTCATTTACTGTAAACAGGTAAGTGAAATAGTTTTAGTTAGTGCAATTTTAAAGAATTTCCTTAGGTTTTCCAACTCCACACTTCATAGAAAAACAGTTATCCTATGGAGGAAAATAGTGTTAATGGTTCAAAGGCAAGTACTTTGTTGTGGGAGTTGGTTTTTCTGGGGTTAGACTCAGGAGTTCTCCAGGGTCAAGAATGCACTCTTGTTACACCCTCCCCAGCATTAGGGGGGCTGGGTACAGAGTGCTGAGGCCCAATGTTATCCAATGGGGTATAGGGGGCCTCTGGTTGGTGGCTACTGACTAGCAGGCCACTGGGTTGTGGAGCAAAGCTCCTGGACTTAAGCTCAGGGCAAATGGGGGTTTAGGTCAGCAAAAAAGATGAACCCTCAGCGGCACCGGGGCGGCCAGGTGTAGAGTACTGTTTGGCATCAGAAGCCCTGTAGCTTTCAATAGGGAGTCTCGGGTTTGCAAAAGCACTGTTGGCTTGAAGACTAAGGTCTTCTGGGTGCGACCACCACTTGTAGAGGTAAGTTGGGATGTTGGTGGTTGTTTAGGCACAGTCGGTTGGGCGACTCAAGATCCAGAACCCCTGTCCTCAGTTATATGGCAAGTTGTGTCCACTAGGTAGACCAGGAGCAACATGGTCAGACTTAGCCGGCTACATACCGGACCCTGACATTGAAGCAATGTCAGAAAATATACACAATTTAGAAGAATTATACAGCTAAAAGGTCTTTACTAAAAACACTCCTACTCCTTCTAAAAAGAAGTGTGAAAATAGTAAACAAACTTCTAAAGAAAAGGGTTAATTCCAGGAGGTAGGTCTCCTTGAAAGTAGCCCTCTGAAAGGAGGTACAACCTCAGGAATAGGGATAATTTGAGAAAACCGGATAGATCAAGAAACTGATGCACGTTCCTTTCGTACCTTTCAGACTTCATCACAGAAATCCGAAAAAAGAGGACGGTCAGAAAATAAGGAAGAAAGCGTGAAGTCCAAAAACGATCAACACGTTCAGAAAAGCAAGAAACCTCAATTAAAATAAAAGAAGGTAGCAGGTCTAAAAATCAGACATGCCGAGGATCTTGAGGACACAACTCAAGAATGGAGAACGGGCTCAGACAGTGTTGGACAGCGCAGCAGAAGTCACAATAGCATACCTGAACCTGAAGGGTCTTCTGGAGACCGTGGACTTGAATAAATTCATTCAAGTTGAAACTGCAGATACCAGGGTTAGTTCTCCACATAAGTTATATGAAATAACACTCCGGATGGAGGGAGACATACCAAGAAAAGTGAGAGCACTCTTTTGGGAGCGACTTTCTAAGGGTTATGACATTCTTCTAGCTGAACAAGACTGGCCACCAGACTTTGTCAGGGAGTGCCACCATGGCGAAGACATCATTATTCCAGCCTTCTCCAATCATATTCCAATTCATTTAAAATACACCTATGCCAGGAAATAGGCATTCGCCCAAGCTCCAGCATTACATAAAAATCATGTAGGATGGGATAAGGACTCACCTCTCCATAAAATCCAGTTAAAAAAAAAAATCAACCAACTGCACAAAGGTAGTACCCAGTTAAACCGAGAAGCTAAAAAAGAGGTCAGGGAGATATTAGATCAACTTGAATACCAGGGAGTGATTAAAACATGCACCTCGTCAATGAACAATCCTTTGTTTCCAGTCCCCAAACCAGACAATAAATATAGTCTAGTATTGGATTACAGACATCTAAATTCTTGTTGCAAAACATTTGCAGTGCAGAATGCACACAGCACGGCATTAATGGATCACATTGTGCGTAAAAAATATAAAACCACATGAGATATTTCAAATGGGTTCTTTTGGCACCAGAAAGTAGGTATTTGAACGCATTCTCAATAATGGGGACCCATGGCACTTCTGTCGTCTCCCTCAGGGAGTAAAGAATAGACCAGGGTTATTCTCAGCAAGGGTAACAGAGTTACTACAAACTTATAATGACGAAGCATTGTCATATGTAGAGGACATCTATCTAACAGATGATGACTTGGATAGGCACTTGAAGAGGGGGAACACCATTATATTGGGCTTCGCCTCTGAAGGGTACAAATTCAATTTTAAGCAATCCTGAATTGTCCATCTCAACGTCCTATTCCTAGGATATGAACTATCAAGTGAAGGAAAAAGCCTGGTAACCAACTTTTTAGAAAAGTGTGCGCTGCTCCAACCTCCAAAAATGCTGAAAAACTTAGTTGATTCAAGGTTTCCTGAACTTCGGAAGAACTTGCATTCTAAACTAAGCAGAAAGGGTTAAACCTCTCTACAAATTAATCAATCTTGTTTTTAAAACAGAAAATTGGACACAAAAACACAGAAATTTTGCGTTCACAGCAAACAGACATGTTGGCAACTAAACAATTGCGAAAACGCGCAAACGTACGCAACTTAGTGATCCGAATCATTCCAGGACAACGCGGAGTCACATACTTAACTTTTAATGAAGGTGAAAAAGTACCAATAGCTTACAAATCACACAAGCAGAAATGAAATTCACTTCTACAAAAAAATTTTTGACAGCTGTTCAAACTGCTGTAGGAAAAGAAAGAGCCCTTGCACAGGGAAATTGAATTATGGTTGTAACACCTGTACCTGCCTTAGAAGCAGTGACAGAAGCGAGTATTCCTAATGAACAAGTTACTTACCTTCGGTAACTATATATCTGTAAGAAACATTAGTTAGTATTAGATTCCTTACCTTAGAATATCGCCAGGCGTCAGTCTGGATCCGGAAACTTTTGCGTAGCAGTACCCCTGCGCGTCGGTAGGCGTCGTCTGCAGGCGTCCCCTGCGGCTCCGCGTCCGTCGTTGGCGTCGTGATGACGTCGCTGGAGTATATGGACGCCGCCTCCGCGCGCTGACGTCAGTTCTTTGCACACAGCTTTTCCGCGCCAGAACACGCAGAGCCATGTGAGAACCAACACTGGTGCCATGGAAACTAGGGCCCTGAAAGGGATGTCCTAAACCCCAAGTATCAGTTCGCAGAACGGGGAGGATGGGTGTTCTGACCGACTTTTTCGGCCCTCCTTGGAGGGAGAATGATTGAAGGTGACTCCAGCCTATTACCCTCCTAGTGCAGGGATTAGAACTATAAACAGGGCCTATTCATAAGGCACAGTAGTGCATTTTCGTACCCTTTTCCTTAGATCAGGGATTATAAACTTAAGTTAGGGGATAGATTCATTAGTATTAGTGATAATTCGTCCTTTTGCAAGAGTGTTAGTATACCTTCTATGGAGTTATGCTCATTTCGGGCCTTGTAGGCCTCAAACGGGAGAGACTCCATCTTGCTTTCTGCCCCGGCAGCTTGAGAGGCTTCTAGGTCAAGTGTAATGTTTTAGTTTCGAAGTGTTGTTCGCTTGGAGAGAACCGGCTCAGGCTGGCCCTTATCGAAAGACTGTATTTTTCTCCATTCCGAAGACACAACATCAGGCCGGCCGGCTGGGAACGTGTCCTTGGTACGGGGAGGTACAAGAATTTGGTGGGCGGCAGGTTACTGGCCGTAACTTTCCATGAAAGGACAAGCTTCCATATTAGCGAAAGTGTTAGGCAATGAGTCAGTCAGTCTGTAGGCGGCAGCTAGCCGTTAGCATCAATGCCATTAATTATTTCCAAACAAAACAGGTGATGGACAGAATGTGGATCAATGTCACACATTCACCCCAGTCCAAAGATCTGGGCCCAAATCCATCGTTTTTCCAGGCAGACAGTCGCCATTTTGAAGTCCGAGAAAGATCATGAAGCTGATACTCTCTGAGAAAGATTGAAGGAGAAGGAGAAGTAGCGCAGAGCGATCAGAGAGAGAGAGACAGCAGCTAATAAAGAGGAAGGTTCCAGTGACTTGGAGGAAAGTAGAGACGACCGAGCATAGCGGTGCAGACGTGTACTCGTGACTGCTGAGGTGTGATTCCGAGACTAGCCAAGGCACAGACGAGAAGGGAACCTAGATGACTGTTGAACCCCGACTTCGTGCTCACAAGGTGACTTCTGTCCTATCATGTGCACATTCTAACCTTTCACTTTTCTTTGCAGGATATATGTTATAGTATAGTGCTGTGTTTATAATCATTGTAATAAAATACCCCAGTTCTTAGTGAACCGACATGTGCCTTGTATTCTTGTTCAATCAGGGTAACCTGGTCTTCTTGTCAGACATCGTTTTCATGAACGGATGTAAATCCCGGTCAGGTAAGAGGTGACTGAATAATGAGGGAGAGAGGGACCATTTGATGCCGAGAGCTGAAGGTACATAATTCAATTTGGCAAGCTGTGCTAATTCATATTATTGTAGTATCATCCCGAGTAGCAAATGAGAGATTTCTTCCAAAGGTATTCATAGGAGAGTGATCGTCGTTGGTAAGCGGCGTTAATGAGAACACCAGGTGGGAGACTGGTGCATAGATCCGCCGGATTGCGGATCGGGTTGTAAGTAAGCGAGCACTGGGAGGGAGACCAGTGTGTAGGTCCGCCGGATTGTGGACCGGATAAAAAGAGAGCACTGGGACGGCAGCCCATTGTGTATGGCACGCCGGATTGCGTGTCGAGTGAGCACTGAGGGTGATCAGTGTGTAATGGTACATAATCAGAACTGCCCCAGGGTAGATTAGTCTGGGCCTAAGTGGCCGTGAGACTAGTTGGTATGAATGGGATATTGTAGAAAAACCTATGCATGTGTATTGCTATTTTCCCCCATGCTTAGGTACGAGATGTACATACATATACATATACCCATTGTAAATACGTTCTAAGGAGGGAGGTGATTACGTTCCGTTGGGTTAGAGGGGCTCTTAGGAGCTGATCCCATCTGGTCCGAGAATCCGGTCGTTACATCTGGCGTCACAAACTGTTTACGAAGCCTGTGTGCGCTGTATTGTTTTCATCTTGTTGGTTTGCGCTCGGCTCGTACGTATTTTCTTTGTTGTTAATTGTGTATATATTTTTTGTGTGTCAAAATGTTTTCGCGTAAATGGAAATCTACTTTCAAATTGCCTGTTGAAATTCCCGGCTGGGAATCAACACCTTACGAGGCCTTGGCCCGTGAGTGGGCCGATTCTACTGGTTTGAGTGAGAATTGGATTTCTTGTTTGGAGCAGGCGGAGCCTGCTAATGTGGTTTCTTGCTTGCAAAAGGCTCCAGTAGTGAAGGGTGATGAGGTTCCTATTTTGGGACGCAGAGGTTGGATTGTGCTGACTGCATACAGAATGCTTCATGAGAAATTTATTAGATTGCAGAAGCGGTTTGTGGATATGGAAGAAAAGTTTGTTGAAGTGCAGAATGCGCATACTCTTTTGCGATGTCAGAATAAATTGCTTGCCGACAAACTTGAGACTTACAAGACTATAGCCGAAAGGGCTGCGGTGCGAATTGCGAAATACAAATACAGAAACTGCCGTGGTCATGTTTCTAAACGGAAGGTGCGTCTGGTTGTGGCGAAAGCCGGACTGGATTGGATTGGAACCCCGACGAATGGGATGGTAATATCTGGGATTCCAATGATTCTGGCTCCTCGGCTGAGGAGAGTGACGTGCGCGAGTCTTCTCGCTCTGGACGTGATTGTAAATCTGCTTCTTGTGTCAAGGACGATGGTTCTTGTGACCGTGGTCGCTCTTCCCGTTCTGGTGTCGTACCTACTACTGATTGTTCCTCTAAATCTAAGGATCGGGCTTCTTCGGAGGCTCTTCCGGAGGTTTCTGCTCACCCGGTTTTTCGACGCAAATTGCAACACGCTCCTGGTATGCCGAATGGTATCCATTTGGATAGTATTGAAGATTTTACTCAACAGGAGGTTAGTGACATTTTACAACGCTTTCGACAACGGCCCGGTGAGGCTTTGCTTACGTGGATGGTGCGCCTTTATGAATTAGGTGCTGCAGGTATCATGCTTGATGCAGGTGATTGTTTACGCTTTTGCTCTTTGAGTTACGATTCTACTGTACAAGATCATTTTCGAAATTATAATGGTGCTGGCCAAATTAGTCTACTTCAGCTCGCGAATGATGGCTGTAACCATAAATACCCTACTGAATCTGATTGGCCTGTCAATGACAAGCCGTGGTATACTTTGCGCGATGCGTCGCAGCGTTTGAAAGAAGAAGTGATGAAAACTGCGATATTTCTCAGTACTTCTGACAGGTTGTTGGACGGCTTATTAACATCTTCTGTGCGGAATCGCATTATCCGTTCTTCCCCTGTTCCTTATAAGCAGGTTATGATGACTTAGTTGATTAATCAAACTGGTAATCCTTTGTCTATGGTGCTTGAGTCTGTCCGTCAGCTTGGTGAGTTGGGTGAATGGTTTAAACCTGAGAGACAATCTCGACCGGAGGGTCGTACTGCTGGAGATTATAGATTCTCTAGACGTGATATGTTTCTTGCGCTGATGGTGTGAAAAGAGAAGACATTGACGGTGAACCTAATAATCGCTTATGGGACATATTTCGTAAGCGTGGTTTGGATCGTAAGGAGGGTGCCCGTCGTGTGCGTAAGAATGATTGTGAACATTCTGATGACAGTGGTGACGACAGGCGTCATTTGGATTCTGACCGCCGTGATGAACAGCGCTATGAGCGTGATGTGTCCCCTCGTCGTGAAAAAGTTAGGGGGAGAGAGGGGGAAAAAGAAAGGGGGAGAGATGATCGTGTTTCCAACAGATATAGAGATGAAAGGGATCATTCCCCTGAGTTGAGGAGAAGGGAGGATCGTCACAGGCTCTCTGATCGTAATTCACAGTACTATGAAAATGATAAAAATCAGTTTCGTAATGGAGATGGATATGAACAGGATATTTTGATACCTAAGAAACCTGAGAGCATTTACCCTGATTTGTCTTGGTTGACAGAACGCAGTAAAAATGACGAGGAAATAGGTCAAGCTCCAGTACGCAGGTGGGCTCACAAAGACAATAGACCCTATGTAGATATTGAAATTTTTTGGAAACATCGTAATATCCAAAGGGCCCGAGCATTGGTAGATACAGGAGCGGAGGCCACTTTAATTCATGGTAAATCAAAGAAATTCAAAGGACAATTTTTCACAATTACTGGTTTAGGTGGAAAGGAAACTCCCGCAGTGCAAACTACACTTGAAATGAGAATAGGTAGAATTCCCCGAAGAGAATATTCTGTGTTAGTTGTACCACTCTTGGAGTATATAATTGGAATTGATATTTTAAAAGGAAAGACTTTGCATTTGGATGGTGGTTGTTATCAATTTGGAACTAAGCACTACATATCGTCCAGGCCCGTACGGGTTGGCCGTTTACGAACGCCCCCCATAAAAATTCCCCAAGCTACAAAAGTGGTTTCTCAGAAACAATATCGTATTCCAGGTGGTCATGAAGAGATCAGTGCCACAATACAGGATTTGGTTGACGCAGGAGTTATAACTCCGGTTACTTCTGCTTGGAATAATCCCGTCTGGCCTGTGCGCAAGAGTGATAATTCTTGGCGCATGACCGTTGATTATCGAGAATTGAATAAACACACACCCCGTTTGACTGTTGCAGTACCAGACATTGTTACTTTAATTGAAAGAATTCAAAAGCATCCAGGTACATGGTATGCGTCTATTGATATTGCTAATGCTTTCTTTTCAATTCCGATTGCCCCAGAGTGTCAGGAACAATTCAGTTTTACCTGGAATGGGTGTCAAATGACGTTTAGAAGTCTTCCTCAAGGTTATGTACATAGTCCTACGATCTGTCACCGGCTGGTGGCGGAGCATCTGTCCGAAGTAACTGTACACCCGCAAATTCAAGTGTGCCATTATATTGATGACATTTTAATTCAAGGTGAAACACAAGATCAAGTTCAGACCCAATTAGATCAGATCCTTGACTGCTTACGTGAAAAAGGTTGGGAAATGAATCCTGATAAGTTACAAGGTCCATCCCAAAATGTCAAGTTTTTAGGTATCAATTGGCATGAAGGTCACAGAGAGGTGATCCCGCAGGTTAAACGAAAAATTTGAGACTTTGCAGTTCCGAGGAATAGAAAAGAAGCTCAGAGTTTCATTGGTTTGTTTGGTTTTTGGCGTCAACATATTCCCCATTTGAGTCAGATATTGGCCCCTTTATATCGAGTTACTCGGAAAAAGCATGCGTTTGAATGGGGTGAACCACAACAGAATGCATTTAATTTGGCAAAAGAAGCGATTCAGTACGCCTTGGATCTGTGGCCTGTGGGCGAGGGTGATGTGGATTTGAATGTGTCTGTACAAGGTCTGTATGCAAATTGGAGTCTGTGGCAAAAGCAAGGCAGACAAAAAGTACCATTAGGTTTTTGGACTAAAAAGTTACCTGAGGCTGGTGAGCGTTATACACCTTTTGAGAAACAGTTACTTGCGTGTTATTGGGCTCTGGTGGATACCGAGCAATTGACTTTAGGTCATGATGTGATTTTGAGACCTGAAATTCCTATCATGCATTGGGTTTTGAGTTCGCCGAAAACTCATCGAATTGGACATGCTCAAGAAGCGAGTGTGAGTAAGTGGAAATAGTACATTCAGGACAGGGCACGTGTGGGTCCGAGGGTGTGGCAGCATTACATGAGCAAGTGGCGCAGGCGGCATCGAATGAGACAGAGTGATTTCTCCGTACCTGTAGTACAGGAATCTCCTGTCAAGTGGGGTAAACCATTTGATGATTTGTCCGCGGAGGACAGAAAACATGTGTGGTTTACGGATGGTTCAGCGAGGTTCATTGGAGATAAACGGCATTGGAAGGCAGTGTCCTATAATCCTATCACACAGAAATTGCTGAGTACAACTGGTGAAGGAAAGAGTAGTCAATATGCTGAATTATACGCAGTTTACCAAGTTTTGAAACAGGAACTACCTGGCACATGTCATATTTTCACTGATTCCTGGTCCACAGCTAACAGACTGGCGGTATGGTTACCAACTTGGCATTCTCATAATTGGGAGTTGCATTCAAAAGAATTGTGGGGAAAAGAATTATGGCAAGAAATTTGGGAAATGCTCCCACAGAGTACTGTGACAATCTTTCATGTGGATGCTCATACCCCGATAGACTCCCTTGACAAATTCTTTCATAATATTGCAGATGAGAAATCTAAAATTGCTGAGGCAGTGGTGGACATGCAAGATTCTGATTTGGCGGGATTGGCGAAATGAGCCCACCAGAAAGCAGGACATTTTGGAGAGAGAGCCACTAGCAGGTGGGCTGCCGATCGAGGAATTTATATTCCTTTAAATTACATTAAAGATGCCATTCTGCATTGTCCCATCTGTCAACATTCTATACCACGAAAAGTACCACAAATTGTTAAAGGTCATTTACATCGAGGAAAATTGCCCGCTCAAATTTGGCTGATTGATTATATTGGCCCGCTCCCTATGAGCAAAAATTGTCAATATGTTTGTACAATTGTCAATACCTACAGTGGCCTTTTGGTGGCCTTTCCTTGCAAACAAGCTACTCAAATAAATACCATTAAAACATTGGAATTAATCATATTATATTATGGTGTTCCATTTCAAATTCAATCTGATAATGCATCCCACTTTCGTGGAAGATTGATACAGGAATTTTGTGTGCAAAACAATATAGAATGGGTGTTTCATATTCCTTATTATCCACAGGCATCAGGTCTGATTGAAAGGATGAATGGTTTGCTCAAAGAACAATTGCGAAAATTAACTGACGACCTCTATAAAAATTGGCGGGATTATTTAGTTCAAGCATTGTTAATCCTGAATAATCGTCCCTTGTTACATGCTGAATCTCCTTTGATGCGTTTGTTTCCTCCAAATGTTGATGCAAAACCCAACACCATTGGCAATACTGTAATGTACTGGGAGATTACCCCCGGAGCTTTGGCTCCATGCAGAGCTACCCCAGGTTCCGCAGGCTTGGACCTGCATGCTATGAATGACACTGTACTTAAGAGTAAAGACCGAATAATTGTCGAAACTGGCATTGGTGTCTGTATACCAGCTGGAAGTTTTGGTCTAATCGCCCCTAGATCGGGCCTTGCCTTAAAAGGTGTTCAAGTACTCGGAGGAGTGATTGACAGTGATTATCAGGGAGAGATTAAGGTTCTCCTGCTGAACAGCAGTGAGGTGGATTTATCGATTCAAAAGACTGACCGAGTTGCTCAATTGCTAATCATGCCTGTTTTCAGTGGTGAGATTCAGAAAGGCACTGCCCCAACTTTACTAACTGTGCGAGGCCAAAAAGGATTTGGTTCCTCTGACACCTATGCGTTCTGTAACTGACATTTTAGCAACCTGCTTGGTTGCCGTCCCTGCCTCAACGGAGACTCTGAAACACATCTTCAATATATCAAGTGCCCGACCCAATATTATTCTGGGCGATTTCGCGGCCCATGAATTTTGTCCCTTATGTACTATTCTCTGAGTCCATTCCCCAAATTTATTCTCAGATTACTACGTATAATATTACGCAGGGTGATTTATGCTTTTTCTTGACTTGTGATCCTAAGGCAATTACTGAATGTGTAAAGTTAGAATTGAGAGCCGCCACTTCCTTTTCGGCTCATGAACGCTTGCTATGCTTACGAAGACTCCCGAAATCATGTGTTTCTGTTAAAAATAACATGACCTGTAAAAGTATAATAGTTGCTCCTAGCCATTACCGTACAATGTTGTTACCCTCTGGTTGGCTCTTTTCCTGCGGTAATTCCTCCTGGCCCTATATTCCTGCAAATATTTCTGGAGGCCCGTGTGCCATCACTAGATTGAGTTTATTAATGTTTTCCTCACATCCCAATACCTATTCCCGTGTAGTCCGTGATTCTATGATGTTACATGAGGACTGTGATTCTTCCTTACATCTCTATTCCAAGTCTGAATATCTTAGTTTAGCTATCTCAATTATTGGTGTCCCAGCGTTGGCAGTTTACAACGCTAAATCAATTGGGAAAATGGCCTGCTGGATGGTAAAATCGATAAACCAAACTTCTACCATTTTATCTGACATGTTATTAGATGCCCAGGGTGAACGCAGAGCAATTCTGCAGAACCGCGCAGCCATCGACTACCTCCTGTTAAAGCATGGACATGATTGTTCTGACTTTGAGGGTCTTTGCTGCTTCAATCTGTGACCATACTAAATCCATTCAGGCCCATATTGACAAACTTCACGACTTGACTGCAGAGGTTAGAAAACATATTGATCAGGGCTGGTTTGACTTGCTCTTCAATTGGTTACCTGACTTACATTCCCTACGACAGATATTAGGGGGTATTATGATTTCTATCTGTATTTTAGTAGCCATTTGCTGCTTTATTCAGTGCATTCCTTCTCTACTCCAATATTGTAGATTTGGCAAGAGGAATAGATCAGCTAGTTTTGTCTCCTATTATTCTTCCACAGATGTTAGTTCCATATAGTGAATGGTTAATAGACTGGAGTCAAGGGTGAAGTGTTCTGACCGACTTTTTCGGCCCTCCTTGGAGGGAGAATGATTGAAGGTGACTCCAGCCTATTACCCTCCTAGTGCAGGGATTAGAACTATAAACAGGGCCTATTCATAAGGCACAGTAGTGCATTTTCGTACCCTTTTCCTTAGATCAGGGCTTATAAACTTAAGTTAGGGGATAGATTCATTGGTATTAGTGATAATCCGTCCTTTTGCAAGAGTGTTAGTATACCTTCTATGGAGTTATGCTTATTTCGGGCCTTGTAGGCCTCAAATGGGAGAGACTCCATCTTGCTTTCTGCCCCGGCAGCTTGAGAGGCTTCAAGGTCAAGTGTAATGTTTTAGTTTCGAAGTGTTGTTCGCTTGGAGAGAACCGGCTCAGGCTGGCCCTTATCGAAAGACTGTATTTTTCTCCATTCCGAAGACACATCAGGCCGGCCGGCTGGGAACGTGTCCTTGGTACGGGGAAGTACAAGAATTTGGTGGGCGGCAGGTTACTGGCCGTGACTTTCCATGAAAGGACAAGCTTCCATATTAGCGAAAGTGTTAGGCAGTGAGTCAGTCAGTCAGTCTGTAGGCGGCAGCTAGCCGTTAGCATCAATGCCATTAATTATTTCCAGGCAGACAGTCGCCATTTTGTAGTCCGAGAAAGATCATGAAGCTGATACTCTCTGAGAAAGATTGAAGGAGAAGGAGAAGTAGCGCAGAGCGATCAGAGACAGAGAGAGAGACAGCAGCTAATAAAGAGGAAGGTTCCAGTGACTTGGAGGAAAGTAGAGACGACCGAGCATAGCGGTGCAGACGTGTACTCGTGACTGCTGAGGTGTGATTCCGAGACGAGCCAAGGCACAGACGAGAAGGGAACCTAGATGACTGTTGAACCCCGACTTCGTGCTCACAAGGTGACTTCTGTCCTATCATGTGCACATTCTAACCTTTCACTTTTCTTTGCAGGATATATGTTATAGTATAGTGCTGTGTTTATAATCATTGTAATAAAATACCCCAGTTCTTAGTGAACCGACATGTGCCTTGTATTCTTGTTCAATCAGGGTAACCTGGTCTTCTAGTCAGACATCGTTTTCATGAACGGATGTAAATCCCGGTCAGGTAAGAGGTGACTGAATAATGAGGGAGAGAGGGACCATTTGATGCCGAGAGCAGAAGGTACATAATTCAATTTGGCAAGCTGTGCTAATTCATATTATTGTAGTATCATCCCGAGTAGCAAATGAGAGATTTCTTCCAAAGGTATTCATAGGAGAGTGATCGTCGTTGGTAAGCGGCGTTAATGAGAACACCAGGTGGGAGACTGGTGCATAGATCCGCCGGATTGCGGATCGGGTTGTAAGTAAGCGAGCACTGGGAGGGAGACCAGTGTGTAGGTCCGCCGGATTGTGGACCGGATAAAAAGAGAGCACTGGGACTGCAGCCCAGTGTGTATGGCACGCCGGATTGCGTGTCGAGTGAGCACTGAGGATGATCAGTGTGTAATGGTACATAATCAGAACTGCCCCAGGGTAGATTAGTCTGGGCCTAAGTGGCAGTGAGACTAGTTGGTATGAATGGGATATTGTAGAAAAACCTATGCATGTGTATTGCTATTTTCCCCATCCTTAGGTACGAGATGTACATACATATACATATACCCATTGTAAATACGTTCTAAGGAGGGAGGTGATTACGTTCCGACTGGGTTACTGGGGCTCTTAGGAGCTGATCCCATCTGGTCCGAGAATCCAGTCGTTACAATGGGTGGGGCGGTAAGGAATCTAATACTAACTAATGTTTCTTACTGATATATCGTTACCGAAGGTAAGTAACTTGTTCATCTGAAAGAAACAAGTTAGTATTAGATTCCTTACCTTAGAATAGATACCCCAGCAATACCAACCCCGGTGGTGGGTCTGCGAACCAATACAATTTCACACCAGAAAGTCCTGGAGGACAGAACGGCCAAATAAGCCATCCCTCCGGACTTGACTGTCCAGGCAGTAGTGCCTCGCAAAAGTGTGCAGCGAGGCCCACGTAGCCGCCTGGCAAATGTCCTGCAAGGGGACTGCCCGGCCCAGGGCAGTAGTAGCCGCCGTGGCCCGAGTGGAATGGGCCCTCAGCCCAACAGGAGGCTCCTTTCGAGCCAAAGAGTAGCACGCTTTGATGCATAGAACGACCCACAGAGAGATGGTCCGTTCATGCACCGCCCGTTCCTTCTTCGCACCCACGTAGCCAACAAACAGTTGGTCATCCACCCGGAACTGGCGTGTGCGATCCATATAAAATGAAAGAGCACGTTTTGGGTCCAGACGATGGAGCCGCTCTTCATCCTTTGAAGGATGCGGAGGCGGGAAGAAGGAGGGTAAGGTGATAGACTGCCGGATGTGAAAAGCAGAGACTACTTTGGGCAGGAAAGAAGGTCTAGTTCTCAGAACCACCTTGTCTGGATGAACGGACATGAAAGGAGGTTTGACAGAAAGAGCCTGGAGCTCACTCACTCTCCTGGCAGAGGTGATGGCAACCAGGAAGGCCGTCTTTAAAGTCAGGAGACGGAGAGGACAGGAATGAAGTGGCTCAAAGGGAGCATACATCAAGAAGGTTAGAACCAGGTTCAAGTCCCACTGAGGCATCACAAACGGAACAGGAGGATACATGTGTGTGATGCCCTTCAAGAACCTTGTTACAATAGGGGACTTGAACAAAGAAGGTTGATCAGGCAGCCACAGAAAGGCCGAAAGGGCAGAAAGGTAGCCCTTGATAGTGCCAGAGCAGAGCCCTGCTGGGCAAGAGAGAGAAGAAAGAGGAGAACCTCGGAAAGAGGGGCAGAAAGGGGATCCACAGCCTTTGCTGTGCACCATGCCACAAATTTGTTCCACCGGCAGGCGTATACCGACTTTGTGGAGGAACGCCTGGCTGCCAGAATCACATCACAGACTTCAGGAGGCAAGTCAAATGGCCTCAACTGTCGCCGCTCAATCTCCACGCATGGAGGTGGAGGCTGGACAGGTTCGGGTGGAGGACCGTCCCCTGCTGCTACGACAGAAGGTCCTCCTGAAGGGGCAGGCGGATCGGGGGACCGACTGACATGCTGAGTAACTCGGGATACCAGTACCTTCGAGCCCAGTCCGGAGCCACAAGGATGACTTGGGCCCGGTCGCGCCTGATCTTCAGCACTCTGGGCAGAAGTGGTATAGGCAGAAAGGCGTATAACAGACCGCAACTCCACTCGCGCCGAAAGGCGTCGCCGTGCGAGTGCCTTCTTGGAAACTCCAACGCGCAGAACTGATGACATTGCGCGTTCTCTTCTGTGGCGAATAGATGTAACCAAGGCTCTCCCCATCGCAGAAAGAGGCCTTGCACCACGTCCGAGTTCAGACGCCATTCGTGATCCATCGAGCACCGGCGGCTGAGTTCGTCCGCCCTGGCGTTCAGATATCCCGCCAGGTGTTGAACCACCAGGGTCACCCCCTGATGTTCCAGCCACTGCCAGAGACTCAGAGCCTCCTGGCAAAGGGTCCACGACCCCACCCGCCCTGTTTGTTGCAGTACCACATGGCGGTGGGGAGGAATGCCTTCAGTGCCAGACAAATCGCCCGTAGCTCCAACAAATTTATATGGAGCCGGGACTCCGCCGGAGACCAGAGGCATCTGATCTCCGCCTCTCCCATGTGGCCTCCCCAGCCCTGGAGGGACGCGCCCTTCACAACAACGTGCTCCGGTTGGGGAAGGGAGAGGGATCTGCCTCTGACCCAATCGCGGTCCGTAAGCCACCACTGCAGTTGTCTCGCAGTGCCCTCCGAGATCAAGACATGGTCGGACAAGTTGCCCTGATGCTGGGCCCACTAAAACTTCAGGTCCCACTGCAGAGCCCGCATCCGCCACCGGGCGTGATGCACCAGAAGGATGCAGGAAGCCATCAGCCCCAGAAGCCGCAGCGTCAACCTGACCGAAACCCGGGATAACGGCTGGAAGATGGGAATCAAAGCCTGTATATCCTGGACTCGCCGTTCCGGAGGATAAACCCTTAACTGCGCCGAGTCGAGAACCGCTCCGATGAAAAGGAGCTTTTGAGAGGGACACAGGTGTGATTTCGGCACATTGATGGAAAACCCCAGCTCGTGCAGGTCTGCCGTCATCTGGAGGTGGAGGACGACTGTCTGGGGCGAGCCCGCCTTCAACAACCAGTCGTCTAGGTAGGGGAAGACTGAAACCCCTAACCTGCGCAGATGGGCTGCGACCACCGCCATCACCTTTGTGAACACCCGTGGGGCGCTGGTAAGGCCGAAGGGGAGCATGATAAACTGAAAGTGCTCTTGGCCTACCGTGAACCGCAGGTAACGCCGGCAGGACGGGGATGTGAAAATATGCATCCTGCAAGTCCAACGCTACCATCCAGTCTTGCGGGTCGAGAGCAGCCAAGACCTGAGCCAATGTCAACATCTTGAACTTCTCCTTCCGGAGGAAGCCGTTGACGTTCCTTAGGTCCAAGATAGGACGTAGGCCCCCTTTGTCCTTCTTGGGTACCAGAAAGTAGTGGGAATAGCAACCACGCCCCACTTCTGGCCCAGGAACACGCTCGATGGCCCCCTTGGCCAAGAGGGCCGTAACTTCCTCCTTCAGAAGTGCCAAGTGGTCCCCCGACACACGGTGGTTCTGCGGTGGCATGGCTGGAGGAGTGGTCTCGAAGGGGAGGGAGTAGCCCCTTCGGACGATCTGCAGCATCCACCTGTCCGAGGTAATGGTGCGCCAGTGGGAGTGGTGATGGCGAACCCTGCCACCCACTGGCGTCACATGGGCCTGAAAGCACGGACTAGGAGGATTTTGTGGCGGTTGCTGCGGGGGGGGGGGGGGGGGGGGGGAGGTGTGGTCTGACCTCGACGTTGTCCCCTACCGCCTCCACGGGGGTTTCCACGGCCGCCACTGCGTTGATAAGTTTGTTGCGGCGCGTGGCTGGCAGCACGTGTGGGACCGCCCCTTCCTTGGCCACGAAAGGAGCAAAACGAACCAGTTTGCTGGCGCTGGGTCGAAAGAGCCAAGGACTTGGCCGTGACCCTGGAGTCCTTGAAGCGCTCCAGCGCGTGGTCCGCTTTGTCACCAAACAGGCGACAGCCATCAAACGGCATGTCCATCAAAGCATTCTGGACATCTGCCGAGATGTTGGCGGATCTCAGCCAGGCGTGGCGACGAATCGCCACCGTCGTGGACATCGCTCTGCCCAGCGAGTCGGTCGTATCAAGACCACACCTAATGGAGTATTTTGCTGCGTCTCGGCCTTCAATCATAGCCTTGCCGAGCTTTGCCCGTACCTCCGGTGGGCATTCCGGCAGCAATTCCGCGACCGTGTCCCACAGAGTGTGGGTGTAGCGGCCCAAGAGGCACACGGTGTTGCAAGACCGCAGTCCCAGACCCAGGGACGAGAAGACCTTTATGCCATACTGGTCGTACCTCTTTGATTCCCTGTCGGGCGGGGCCGACGGGAATGGGGTTTGGGAAGTGGAGGCCTGGATCACCAGACTCTCATGGGTGGGATGGGTGGACAGAAACTTGGGGTCGTCCGAACACGGACGGTGGCGCCTGGCCACGTTTCTATCAACAGGCGAACCTGAAGCGGGCCTGGACCACGTGCCCAAAAGAACATCAGACAAGGCCTCGTTGAACGGCAGCAGAGGCTCCTGTGGGCATGACTGCGGTTTGAGGACCTCAGTGAGGATGTTAGTCCTCACGGCCGCGACGGGGAGGGGGGGGGGGGGGCTGGAGTCGGGGGTACGATGACGACGCCCGACTTCTTGTGCTTCCTACCTGAGGAATGGTGATGCCTTCCGGAGCGTTCGTGACGGCTCCGCGACCGCTCCCTTGACCTCTGGCCGGACCGGGACCTCTCACGACGCGGGGCCGACACCCGCAGCTCGAGTAGCTTGCGGGACCGCTCCCGCCTAGCTTTCTTCGTCAAAGCCCGGCAATCGACACAGGAGTCCACGTCGTGGTCGGGGCCCAGGCACCGGAGACAGAGGCGGTGATGGTCCGTGACCGACATCGTGCGGTCGCAGTCATCACAGTTCTTAAAACCAGGCATCCTACCGGCACCGTAAGAAGATTTATCAAAAGATTCAAAAACTTTGGTCAAAAGACCGGAGTACTGCTCTTCGGATCTGCGCTAACTGGCGCGGAAAAAAGAAGAACTGACGTCAGCGCGCATAGGCGGTGTCTATATACTCCAGCGACGTCATCACGGCGCACGACGCCAACGACGGACGCGGAGCCCCAGGGGACGCCTGCAGACGATGCCTACCGACGCGCAGGGGTACTGCTACGCAAAAGTTTCCGGATCCAGACTGACGCCTGGGGATATTCTAAGGTAAGGAATCTAATACTAACGTGCTTCTTTCAGATGATAAAGCTTTACATCCAAGATGGATATAATTCTCTTGCTGCAACTGATGTTGAATATGTTTTTGATCCTCATTTGAAAACACAAGCATTTCTACAATAAGAACAAAAATGTCCTCTGCCTACTGAAATTCTGCCTCTAGACCAGTATGAATGTATAAATTATACTGACTGATCAGCTCAAACCGCTACAGGGGGGAAACAAGCCTATAGTGCGGCATGAGCGATCGTTAAAGGTCGTTGGCGCGATGGCAAATTTAGACCAATGGTCACTAAAACTCAATCCCTAGGAGATTGTTCAGCTCAGTGAAACTGGACTACAAGCATTCAAGATGGCACTTGAGAATACGGACCGCAAATTCCCCACACTCAGTGTGCGATTCGTATTATTGTGTTCAATCTTACAATGAATACTTGCAAAAATGGCTTCAAAATGGTTACAAAGATGCAAAAGGTGGCACAATCAAGCATAAAATGCTTTGAGAACAAGTAGTCCAGTTACGAGAAGGACTACAAAACACTCACGTGATCCATACGCTGAGTCATCAACGTGATGGCGTTCACGCTGCAGGGAATTCATTGGCTGATTAAGCAGAGAAGGCAGCTGTGCAAACGTCTTCCGTAGCTGCAATCACTCGTTCAAAAACTAAAATAAACAGTGAAATAATGCTGGCTGTCAGCAATACATTCAAAGGCAGCGGGCAGTGCTACCTAATAAGTTTCCACTCAAATACTCCTATATAATTGATGCAAACAGTGTTCCTTTAGCTCGAATCCCTGGAGTGAGGGATAGGGTAATTCCAAACAGGAAATGTAGACTAGCTTTGATATACGAAGCATATTTGGGAGAGGGTCGGATACATTAAGGGATCAGTAAAACGATATTAACTGTAAGAGATGTACTGGTGGCCTGGAATGAATGCTCACATTCATATGTTTGTCATTGACTGCATAGACTGAAATAGAGATCGCAGCACAGAATGCCGCCAGATACCAGACTACAGTGTGGCCAGCCCGGTACATACACCAGTGTTAGACCGCATTAGACTATCTACACGCAGACGTCCCTGTGGACAAATGCAATCCCACAAATATTAAGACAAGGTTCATTTGGATGTGGCCTCAGTGCTCGGCTGACGCTTGAACTGTTATAAAAGATTTGAATGTCTTTATCGGCACATACGCCGTCGGCATTCTACATTCTGACCAGGTTCCTGCGTTTAGCTCTCGAGCTTACAAAGAGGCCATGGCCAATTAGGGTGCTGCATTGTGGTACTCTAGTCCATTCCATCCTGAGGGAAATTCGGTTGTGGAGAGAAATAACCAGGACATAAAGCAATCTATAACAGCTAGGGTACTAGGTTCGAGTGGGTCAAAAATCTAATAAGTGTCCGACGTAGTCTTAACAACTTGCCAAGAAGTTCTCTAGTGGGTATCACTCCATATGAGGTCCTTTTTGGGACAAGAATGCTGGACGCAGACCTTGATTGTCAGACATCAGTGATGGACCAAAAATATTTGGATATCAAAGATCGTTAGGCTGTTTTACATGACGAAAAAAAATTAAGAACGAAACAAAGCAACGTGTTCCTGAAGCCAACCACCAATGGGGAAAAAAGGACTGTCCCAGCAAGGCCTGTCTGGATCACAAAGCTTGGTGATCTAGTTAGAGAAAAGATCACGGACAAGAAGGAATTTGGGCCTTCTTAGAGACAACCAGTACCTGTCCTAGCAATCCACGGAACAAGAACAGTATTACTGCCACCCCTTGCTGGTAAAAAGGAGAACAGGTTAGCGTCTATCAACCTGATTAACCACAATATGTGGCCGATAATAAGCAGTAGGCCAAGTGGACTCCGCCAATGTAACAGAAACACTCCTCTAGCTACAATCCAAGAGGTTCAAACTGAGAGACTCATCACCTTTGAGGAATCTGCAGTGCGAAAAGAAGGACCATGCAACAAAGCTATGGAACTTGCACCTATCTGAAGTAGCATCTGTCTACACAAACGTAACAAGTGATCCTGTGGTTCGTGATTTCAACGAATCCTGATTCAATCCAACAATTGACAGAACTGCCTTTGGCTATTTCATTAACTTTGATACGTTTTCCGAGGATCCCAGCGAACCTGAAACGACGCCAGCGAAAAGAACTTTGAAAGAACAAGCAACAGACCTTTTTCATCACCTGGAAATGTTTTCACCATAGATTGAACTTGGGATGGTGTTGGGTGTATTTTATCTTCTACTTTGGTTGACTATGGTGGTAACTCTGGGAAGATATGTCAAAATGGACTCAGCAAGTAAGAAAGTCAACTTACTCCTCAAGCCACACAAATCATCCCATCGTGAACAGAGAAACTTGTCATCAGTGAACATCACAGCTGTGATGTTACCTATACCAGGTGGTATAGCTTGGGACAAAACAGAATATGACATTTTTGGCCCATCTGAGCTGTTGAAGATTCCACACTTATTAAAGATTTCATTAAGTGACTGTTTCATCTAGTATCTTTTGTGATGATTGGGACTTCGAGACTGTTAATAATAAGATGTCAGACCTAGAAATGTCTGCAGTATTTACAAATCATGAATATTTAGAAGGTTCATCGGACTATGAACAAATGTAACTGTTATAATCATTATGGTCATCATTTCTTGCACAAATCTGCAAATCCTAGAAATGTATTTATGTATAACCAATGGGAACATTGTCATACGCCACCAAAGGGTAGCTCAAAAACATTAGCAATGAAATTTCCGTACTTTTCAGGGTTCAATGTATCCAATCCAGAATCGTTTTACTTTAAAAATGTAAACAAAACAGGCATTAAAAGTATGTTGTCAAATACCAAACAGATTTATTCTGCAGCCTTGTATGCCCAACTGTCTAAACTAAGTTTTGACTTTTGGAAAGACAACATTGAGTTTGAAAACGGTCTGGGGTACAAAAGATTGGCAGGTGCAGGGGATAGAAGCTATGTTTAGAGCCTGTATCATCCCTGAGCAAATTATGTGTTTGAATGACACTGTCCAACAGACGTCTTGCCTTGGGTTAGCCAAGATCAAAGACATGAACAATACGTCCATACCTACACCTGATAATGATGACACTTCAGAGGGGGAGGTCGACGTACATACTATTTTGCATCACAGCAGAACAGATCCAGATTAGAAAAAATGGTTGATCTGGCCCACAGACACAAACGTCAAGATAGATTCCTCTACAAAACACAGGGTTTCACATTCAATAGGGCAGACCTAAAATATGTTCAAAGACAGCATCCTGGAATAGTAACAACATACAGTGTAGGGAAGCTCTGCCTTGATTGGCTACATAGATCGACACTTAAGGATGTAAAGCAACACTTATCTTTACTTAAAGATGGCGCTGATCTTAGGGAATTTTTGCTAGGACCAAGAAAACCGCGTCAAAAATGTTATATATATGCCGGTATCTATGCTGCTTATAATGAAGCATAGAAGATTACCCAAGCAGAGACTGCAGAAAGAATACGATAAACTAATTGTATTCATTTATAGAAAAATCTCTCTGTGGTTGACAATGGGTTAACAACTGCCGTCCAGGATATATTCATTGGACAGCATAGTGTCTTCTGCCATAGACATCATGGAACAGGACTTGGTCATGATGCAACATGGTCAGTCGCAACTACGTTCTATCATGCCATTAGGCTGGACGTTGCAAAACCTTCGTTCAGGCTATGTGTCTTGGTTTTTAAGCAATACCACACCAGGTTTTGTCTATAGATGACCAGGTTCAGGTCAGACCCCTGATAGCATGGTTAAAGATCTGGGACAATCAAGAAGCAATATTGACCAGACAGATAATCATGGATTGTCTTGCGAGAGACAGGGAAATGAACATCCCATGGCTGAAGTGTCTAAAGGCTGCTTTTGAAAAGATTGGCTGTAAAAATCTCTTCTCAAACCCGACCGGAATCACAGGTCGGGATAAGGGCAGTGTGAAGAGTAAGTTTCTCATGCACAAAGTCCTCACTAGAGAAGAGAGGGAATGGGGCAAACAGTCGATCACAGACTATTGCTTAGTGAGTACCAGCGATGGAATGGAACCGTACCGTACCCTCATATACAATGCTCAGGACAGATTTTTTAATAACACGATTTAGACTCAATCTTTTACATTATTTATTTGCCGACCCAGCAGGTTTTAGTAGAGTAGCTGAGCCATAGGGTTCCTGCGGCTGCGATCAACAATCTCCGCAGGATAACCTTCATTTTGTATTACTATGCCCTTTTTATTCATTGCCCAGGTGCCGTTTTAGTTAGTCTGCTGAAAAAAAAATTAATTTAAACACGCTAAGGTGGCTCTTCTATATTTACAAATGGCAGAAGACCCCTTGACCCTACTCTCCATCACAAGCTTTTTAAGATTAGCAGTCAAACTAAGAGAGACAAGAGGGATCTGCTGAAAGGAGTGCCCCCGAAAACAAGAGTAAAATTTTACTTTTATGGTGTTTTCTAATGCCGAATAAAGATTCCAATGAAAGGAGAATACATAGAACAATCACTCTGCCTGTTACAATTTTCCATTTTCAGTATTGCCTAAAACGCATACCAGCAGGCACATATGAAAGTTTGGGTAAAGAATACATCAAGGCATCCTGGGAATTACCATACACACACAGATGTTAGAGTGGGGGACGTGAAGTGTTTATTAGCTGGAAATGCAAATGCTACTTACCAGTATGCATCTGTTCTTGGCATGTAGGGCTGCTGACATTCATATCTGTGCATATCTGTGCATAGATCGCCGCCTAGTGTTGGGTCCGGATGATTGCACATTGTTGTCCTGGAAGAGTCTTCGAAGTATCACGAGATAGGTGGCTCCTCCCCTGGACTACAGTGCGCATGGGCATCGACTCCATCCCCAGATTGTTTTTAGCCATTGTGGCCGAGATGGAGTGAACTATGTGAATGATGACCATGCCATGACATGATATGTAAATACTGCAGCTGCTACAGGCGCCGGGGAGGAGGGCGGGCGATATGAATGTCAGCAGCCCTACATGCCAAGAACAGATGCATACTGGTAAGTAGCATTTGCAGTTCGAGGCATGTGGGCTGCTGAATTCATATCTGTGCATAGAATACATAGCAGTCCCTCCATTAGCGGCGGCCGCCCGTGCCAGCTGCAGCAGTTTGGAAAAGTGTCTTGAGAATAGCCTGACCTACAGCTGCCTGCTGTTTAGAGTGCATGTCTACACAGTAATGTTTAGTAAATGTATGTGTGGTAGACCATGTGGCTGCTCTACATATGTCCTCTAAGGGAATGTTTCCGAGGAAGGCCATAGAGGCCCCCAACTTTCTGGTGGAGTGGGCTCTCGGTGGAATTGTAAGAGTGCGTTTAGCTTTTGCATAACAGATCTGAATACATTTCACGATCCACCTAGCAATACTAGCCTTGGAAATAGCGTTACCTTTGTGATGTGATGCAAAGGCAACGAAAAGCTGCTTAGTCTTTCTAAAATCCTTGGTCCTGTCAATGTAATACATTAGGGCCCTTTTAACGTCAAGGGTGTGGAGCATCCGCTCCGCCAGTGACTCAGGATTTTGAAAAAACACCGGCAACTCAATTGTTTAGTTTATGTGAAACTGAGACACAACCTTGGGTAGGAATTTAGGGTTAGTGCGGAGCACTACCCTGTTAGCATGAACTTGGAAGAAAGGCTCTTGGATTGTGAGGGCCTGCAGCTCACTAACCCACCGTAGCGATGTAATTGCTACTAAGAAAGCCACTTTCCAAGTCAAGAACTGAAGTTCGCAAGAATGTAGTGGCTCAAAAGGAGGACCCATCAGTCTTGTAAGAACCACATTGAGGTTCCATTCAGGAGCTGGTGGTGTCTGTGGTGGAATGACCCTTTTGAGTCCTTCCAAAAAAGCTTTGATAGCAGGCACCTTGAAAAGTGAAAGGTGCTGTCTATTCTGGAGGTATGCAGCCATCGCAGACAGGTGAATGCGGATGGAAGTATATGCCAAATTACACTGGTACAGATGGAACAGGTAACAGATGATGTTCTGAATGGAAGCATCTAGTGGGTTAATGTTGTGGTTTGCGCAATAAATGACAAACCGCTTCCATTTAGCCGCATAACATGCTCTAGTAGTGGGCTTTCTTGCCTCCCGAATGATGTCCATGCAATTGGGAGGAAGGTTAAGGTAGCCAAACTCTAGGACCTCAGGAGCCAGATCGCCAGGTTGAGCTGTTGCGGATCTGGGTGCTGAATGTCGCCATGGCTCTGCGTCAGAAGGCTGGGTGTGAGATGAAGCCTTTGATGCGGTACCACGGAAAGTTCCAGAAACGTGGTGTACCATGGTTGGCGAGCCCACGTTGGAGCAACTAGGATGAGAGTCATCGAGTGCTGCCTGAGCTTGCATGCCACCAGCGGTATCAGAGGTGCTAGGGGAAAAGCGTACGCAAATCTGCCTGACCAGTTCATCCATATCGCATTGCCCTGCGATTGCGGGTGTGGGAACCTGGCGGCGAAGCTTTGGCATTTTGCGTTCTCCCTTGTGGCGAACAGGTCTATCTCTGGATGACCCCACCTCTGGAAGTACGGTTGGAGTACCGATGGATGTATCTCCCACTCATGCATTTGGTGGCTGTGCCTGCTGAGCAGGTCCGCCATCTGATTGTCCTTGCCCGTGAGATGTTCTGCCATGAGGAAAATGTTCCTCTGAATGGCCCACTTCCACATGCTCTGAGCCAGATGAGACAGCTGCGGAGAGTGTGTGCCCCCCTGTTTCTGAATGTAGTACATGGCCGTCATGTTGTCCGTCCGGATCAACACAACCTTGTTGCACAGATGTACTTTGAATGCCTTTAAGGCCATGAAGATTGTCATCAGTTCCAGTACATTGATGTGCATCTTCTTTTGCTGTAGTGTCCATAGTCCCTGCACTGTGTAGTGGAGTACATGCGCTCCCCCATCCCTGGAGAGAAGCGTCCGTCGTCAAGACAATCTGTGGCACAGGCTCCTGGAACGGTCGGCCCTTGCAAAGGTTTTGTGGATTCCACCAATGCAGAGAGTTGTATGCCCGACCGCTCACCAACACTAGGTCCTTCAGTTGCCCGTGAGCCTGAGTCCACTGACGTGCTAAGCACTCCTGAAGCGGACGCATATGTAGTCTCGCGTGCGGGACAATGGAGATGCAGGAGGCCATCATGCCTATCAACTGCATGAACACTCTCGCTGGGAGCGAGTGTTGAGGTCTGAATCTTTGGATCAGCGACTGAATACTGGCGACTCACTGAATTTGGCTGCGCAGTGGCCTCCAGAGTGTTTATTGTCGCACCCAGATACTGCCATATGTGGGCGGGCTGGAGATGAGATTTTGGGTAATTCAGTGAGAACCTCAGATCGTGCAGGAGGTGAATGGTATGGGACACGTGTTCGGCGCACTGCTGTTCCGACTTTGCTTGAATGAGCCAGTCGTCCAGATAGGGGTAGACGTGGATGTTCTGACGTCTTAGATGCGCCGCCACCGTCGCTAGGCACTTCGTGAAGACCCTGGGCGCTGTGGTGACCCCGAAAGGCAGAACCTTGAACTGGTAGAGCTGGTTTTGAATGGTGAACCTTAGATATTTTCTGTGTGAAGGATGCAGGGGAATGTGAAAGTATGCATCCTTGAGATCCAGAGTCGCCAGGAAGTCCCCTTGCCGAAGCAGTGGGAGAACCTGCTGCAACGTGAGCATATGGAAATGTTCTGACAGAATGTACCAGTTGAGGGGTCTGAGGTCTAGGATGGGCCTGAGGGATCCGTCCTTCTTTGGAATTAGAAAGTACAGAGAGTAAACCCCTGTACCCCTTTCTTGCAGTGGAACGAGCTCTATTGCCCCTTTTTGCAGCATGACGTTGACTTCCTGCTGCAACAAGTGCAAGTGCTCGCCGGACATAGGACGGCTTCTTGGTGGAATGTTGGGTGGAGTGGATGTGAGCTCCAGACAATAACCGTATTGGATAAGAGATCTGACCCACCTGTCCGTGGTGATGGACTTCCACACGGGCAGGAACTGCTGGAGTCTCCCCCCGACCGGTGTTGCGTGGTCGGGGGGCAGTGACAAGGCGTCACTGTTTGCTGGCGGTGGAGGACCTGGAGCTGTTATTTCCACGTCCTCTGCCTTTGACGTTGTTGCCACGGTATCCACCCCGACCCTTGTTGGTATGTGAGGATTGGGTGTTACTTTTATAGAATTGCGTGGATTGAGATGCTTGACCCCTTGAGGTGCCCCTGTTATTGGAGCGGCGAAAGGAACCACCCCGAAACTGCTGGGACTGCAGGGCACCCATAGATTTAGCAGTGTCAGTGTCTTTCTTAATTTTTTCGAGGGTGGCATCCACTTCTGGGTTAAACAGGTGGTCTGGATTGACAGTTTGGTTTAGAATGGTAGTTTGGATGTCTGGTTTAAAGCCTGATATTCTGAGCCATGCATGTCGGCGCAGCAGAACGCTAGTGTTTATCGCTCGTGAGGCAGTATCAGCCACATCTAGAGCGCACTTAATTGAGGCGTTGGTGATAAGCTTCCCCTCCTGAATCAACATTTCAGCTGCCTCTTTATACTGATCTGGTAAGTGCTGTAGAAGGGTTTCTAGAGTGTCATAGTGTGCCCTGTCGTAGCGTGCAAGTAGCGCCTGCGTGTTGGATATGCGCCACATATTGGCTGCCTGCGCAGCAATACGTTTTCCTGAAGCCTCAAACACTTTTGATTCTTTGTCTGGGGGAGGAGCATCACCCGTGGTCTGTGAGTTGGCTCGTTTACGTGCCTTGGAGACAACCAAAGAGTCAAGTGGCAACTGTCCTTTGATGTACGTTGGATCAGTGGGCGCTGCCTTGTACTTTTTGTCAATACGAGGATTAATGACTCTAGCCCGGGTGGGCTCCTTGAAGACATCTGGCGCATGTTTTAACACTCCTTTGAGCATTGGCAATGTCTTCACAGTTTTTTCAGCCACTGAAAAGGTGTCAAAAAGAAAATCGACGTCCACTGGGTCTGCATGGAGGTCGATGTCATGGTTGGCAGCAGCTCTTTCAATTAGAGCGTTGAAGGCCGCAGAGTCTTCTGTTGGGGAAGTTTTTGCAGCAAAACGCTGTGGCTAGTGTCCCGAATGAGGGTCCCCAGGGTCGCCCCCGGCAGACCATGGCTCAGTGACATCCTCTGGGTCTGAGTAAACTGGATAAGCATACTCATCGTCTCCATCACCCTCCCCAGCATTAGAATGAGTGGGTGAGAGTTCCTGATCTTGTGGAGATACAGGCTCCATAGGGGCAGATGTACCCGCAGAGTCCAACTTCTTTTTAAGTGGGATGTGGAAATGCTCCAACGCCGGCTCCGGGGTGATTTTCCGTTTAAGGAGAGAGAGCTTGCCTGTGTTGGCGTCGATGATCTCCTCCGCCAGCGGTTGGTGTCGCGGGTTTGGAACCACCAACGATGCCTTCGGCGTTGAAGCCAACTTCAAGGGCACTCCGGCCCCAGGTTTCGCAGTGAAAGCCTTCGGCGCCGTCTTCGGCGGCAACGTGAAGAGAATCGGCGTCTGCGCCTTCGCCGGTTTCTGTAGAGGCTTGGTCGGCACAGTGTTCTTCGGCTCGACCGCCGCGGCCCCCTCCCGAATACGCTGAAGGGACTCGACAACCTTCTTGGTGAACGAGGCGGAGGCACGTACCGGCTCGAGAGAGTCCTCTGAAGCCTGGTTGGGGTCGGCAACCAAGGCCGCAGTCTTCGGAGCCGACGCAGCTCCCCCCTTTGCCTTGTCAAGTGGAAGCGGTGCAGCCAGAGACTTGGGGTCGTCCTGCCGCTTCTTTGGGGCCTTCTTCTGGTCATCGACCTTCTTGGCGTCGGCGCGACTCTTCAGAGCGTCGACCAACTTCGGCGCCGACACCGACGCGTCGGGCGTCTTCGCCTTCGACACCGTAGTCTTCGGGTCGGCCATTTTGGCGTGGCTCTTGAGCTCGACGGCCATCTTGGATTTCTTTGGCGCCGAGGCCTCCGAAGTCTTCGATCCAACCAGTGCGACTTGCACTTTCGGTTTCGATATGGGTGTCGTCGACACCGATGGTTTCACTTTCGGTTTCTGCACCAGGAGTGGTGTCGCACCAATGTCCGTGGCCGGGCCGGAAGGCGGAGCCGTGGGACGGGTATCGAGGTCTTGGGTAAGGCCCGAAGGCGATCCCTCGACCTGGGCCTTATAATGGTGGCTGGCCCCGGAGTCAGTGCGAGGAAGCTCTTCCTCCGAGCTATCCTCTACGGTGGCAATGGCCCCGTCGTCGTCCCCTACCTCCTCGACGACTTCCTCGAACTCCTAGTCTTCCGCGTCGTAGTGTTCCTCGACCTCTGACGCCGGGTTAGAGTCCGAGACATCCTGGATGTCGTCGTCGTCAACATCCTCCTCGAAGATGTTCGCCGGAGGGGGTGCCGAACTCTGGGCCTGCAGTCTTGCGGCCCGGCGGAGCTTGAGAGTCTTCTTCGACCGGAACTTGGAGCAGACCATACACTTGGCCTCGTCGTGGTCCGGTGACAAGCACTTATTGCACACTGGGTGCACGTCGATGTGCGGGTACTTTGAGGCACACACTGGGCACCTCTTAAATGGACTTCGTTCCATGATGAAGTAGTCTGGAGCGTCGTGTAGGCTCGTCCGCGCCGACAGCACGCAGAAGGGCAGCAATTGTTCGGAGCCGATGAACAAACAACCCGAACGATAGACAATACCGACGCGAGTCCTAAAGACCTTTTGGTCTCAAGTAAAGAAAGTTAAACAACTATCGATTCAGACAGAGGGAACCGAAACACATCCGAACCCAATGGCGGAAAAAAACAATCTGGGGAGGGAGTCGATGCCCATGCGCACTGTTAGTCCAGGGGAGGAGCCATCTATCTCGTGATACTTCGAAGACTCTTCCAGGACAACAATGTGCAATCATCCGGACCCAACACTAGGCGGCGATCTATGCACAGATATGCACAGATATGAATTCAGCAGCCCACATGCCTCGAACAACTGAAAACGCACTAAGCGGTTCTCTCCTTTGCTAGGGTATAAACTTACACGGGGCCTGGGGTGGTTCCTCTAACAATTTATCCTGCCACCTGCAAGCTTCACCAGCTGCAGTGATTGATCCAATTTTTGGACAACTTTCAAATGGAAGTTACCACCTGTTGAACTATCCGAGCTGCTGTGACATGTTGCCAGGTATACCATATCTTGTAACTGTCAGCCAGGGTTACTTGCTGTATGCAAGTATTGTTTCCTAAAACCAAGACAGACAGGGAGTAGTCTTTATAGACTTCACTGAACATCTCTTCTATACAAATTGATATTTTAAGCAGAATGAAAGCCATTCTTTTGCAAAAAACTGTGCCACTGACCTCGGTCAAAGAGACCTATGATCTGCAAGCCACAAGGACTTCTGCCGAGATACATGCCCTCTTAACTAGAAACTGCCCTTTACATTTCTCAGAAATGTTAAGTCGTATCTTAAACATGTCTGATATGAGCGGTATTTTCTGGACTGTTAGCACCTTTTGAAGCAGTCCCAGGAATATTTCCAAACTTCGTGCACTCTGTGTTTGGCGAACTGCCCCTTCTTTTGGCAATCGTTGCAGGGATACAATTTTTTTGCTACTACTGCTGCGATATGGCAAGCCAATTCACCAGCGACACCCAGTTCTCCATGGAGACAACTCAACTGGCGATGAAGTGTTGTGAGCACATCGTCCAAATACGAGAATTAAATACCACATGGTTTCTGTCATTGAGACTAATTTGGCAAGATTGCATCTTACCTGTTCTACGCTGCCTGCTACGCGGAGGAGAATGCGTGTTAGACACATGTCTCACAGTCCCTCAGTCATGCCAAAGGATGTTGATACTTTGATTGAACCGGTAACGGCCCAAGCTCTGTGTTGTCCCCAGCGGCTACCAATCCTGATGACAGCATTCATTGAGATGTCACAGACGCAAATTGCAACTGCTGATGTATGAGAGGAAACAGGTGCGCAGGTACCATCCAGTACGAAAATTGCTAATGCGACCAATGCTGACGGCGATGCTTCATGTCTATGTGCGGTTAATCTTCTAAACTAGGTAATCCAACTTTCGCCTACAATGGTAGACGACTTTGTCAACAGACATAGAAGATCATGTTTTCTCCAAGTCCCAACACTGACTTTTGATTTTGGCACACAGTATTCTGAGAGACTTTGAATTTGACCTTCATTTTCAAAACCGTATACTATCTTTGGAACTCTTTTACCTATGAATAATTGTTTTTTTCCAAATTTGTATTTTTCATTTTTTGGCACAAGTAATCTGCTTATAGTAGAACTATTCATAGAGAAGAAGAGTACTTCCAGAGACAATATATGACCTTGTCCACATACAAACAGTTTTATGTAATCTGACAAATGGTTTTGGCACCTTTTTTTTGTCTGTTTTTATGAGCCATTTCATAAATGTATATTTTCAGGATTCATTCAGTTAGCATTCAGATATCAAATAATATGCTTTGAATTAAACATTGCTTTGAATGCGTACAGCACCAATGCTTTTTTTGTGTACGACCAGTACTAATGCATTCTTATTACGGGTGGGTTTTCACACTTCATATGTAGACCTGTTTAGAAGTTAGTATCGCCGTACATAAGAAAGTGGAGTGGGTGTTATTTTAGATTCCGAATGAATTTCCGGATTCATGCCCTTATATAGGTATAATTTGCATTGCCCTTATATAGGCATAGGAATCCAGTCAACGATTTCTTGGAAAACCAGACTCTTAAGCCGTTAGGGACTTCCCCTTGCTTAAATATTGATTTCTCCAAGAACTCATTCATGACGTTCATATGCCTGACTTTACGACAAAGCTGGCATTCCTAAACACCTTCTAGGGATAAATATACCTTCACTTGCTATGGCAAAGCACGGTGTGGTTCGTTGCAGTTTGACTACCTACTTGCACGACGTATCTCGCTACAGCAAGTGCCGAAGAAAGCCAACTCTACAGCTGAGGTACTGACCAAGAAGCTGTCATCCTCCTGCCGAGAATCCAGTTCCAGTGCTTCCGACCCCTTGGGAGGTGTTGGGAAATCGAGTCCTGAGACAGAAATACCAACCTCTCTCATTAAGGTATGGAGCGGATTGGAACCTAGAAAAACCTTTGGCGATTCGAGCAGTAAGCTATATCAAAGGGTAGTGTTAAGCATTTGTTATACACACTATCAGCAAATTATATCATACACTCAAAGACTGAACTTCCGGCCAATTGTGTATGAAAATATTTCTTTAGTTATTTTATTTTCTAGAACCAAGCAAGCCTGGCGCAAGTGAGCAATAAATACTTTACAGCAGTAATGCAGTTTGTAAACAGTTTGAATTGCAATTGTGTATGCACTTTGATTTAATTACAGTAGTGATACTAGTAATGCAATGCTTTTCATATACCGTACATATACTTTGTATTGGCTTTTTAGAGGAATGTCAAGTAGATTACTTTACATACTACTTTTCTTACCAAGTGCAGTATACCTGGATACTGTACTGGGACATTTCCTGCAAAAAGGTAAGTAAAAGAGTTTTTGTTATTTAGTAACAGTTTTAAAGGTTTTGATAGCTTTTCCAACTCCACACTTAAAAACGTTTCACAGAAAAACAGTCAATGTTATCATATGGAGGAATTGAAAATACTATTTACCAGTATGGATTTGTTCTTGGCATGTAGAGTTGTAGAGTTGCAGAGTTACACACTATGCATAGATGGCCACCTAGTGTTGGGCCGTATGTTTGCAGTTTGTTTTGTTGTAGAAAAGTCTTTGGAAGTCACGGGATAGGCGACTACTCCTTTGGATGATGCTGGGCATCGGCTCCATCCCCAGATTGTTTTTCGCCATTATGGAAGTGATGGAGCTGTACAAGAGGTAGTGATGTCCATGTGATTTGTATCTAATTAAGATAATACTGAAACAGATAAAGGTAGCCGGGGAGGCGGGTGGGCGTGTGTAACTCTGCAGCTCTACATGCCAAGAACAGATGCATACTGGTAAGTAGCATTTTCCGTTCGAGGCATATGAGCTGCAGATTACACACTATGCATAGATTGTATAGCAGTACCCACACCTAGCGGTGACCACCAGTATCTGTTGCAGTTGTTTTAAACAGTTTTTTAGTACAGCCTGGCCCACAGTGGCTTGTTTGTTTAGTTTGCACATCTACACAGTAATGCTTTGTGAATGTGTGCAGTGTAAGCCATGTAGCTGCCTTGCATATATCATCTAGGGGAATGTTCCCTAAGAATGCCATTGAAGCCCCTATATTTTCCTTGTAGAATGGGCTTTTGGAGGAATTGTGGCTTTGTGGTAACATATTTGTATGCATTTAACAATCCACCTAGCGATCCCTGATTTTGATATGGGGTTGCCTTTATATGGCGGTGAAAAAGATACAAAAAGTTGTTTTGTTTTAAGAAAAGTTTGTGTCCTTTCGTAATAGTACAGTAATGCTCTTTTGACATCTAAGGTGTGTAGAGCTCCTTCTGCGAATTTTTGAGGCTGCGAGAAAAATACGGGCAGCTCAACGGATTGATTTAGATGGAATGGTGAAATGACTTTAGGAAGGAATTTAGGATTAGTACGAAGAACCACTTTGTTATGATGCATTTGCAGAAAAGGTTCCTGAATGGTAAATGCTTGTAGTTCACTAACCCTTCTGAGAGAAGTAATTGCTACTAGGAAAGCTACTTTCCAGGTTAGGAATTGCAATTCACATTTATGTAATGGTTCAAAGGGAGGTCCCATTAGTCTTGTGAGAACAATGTTTAAGTTCCAAACTGGTGCAGGTGGCGTTCTGGGAGGAATTCTTCTTTTGAGTCCTTCCATGAAAGCTTTTATAGCTGGTACTCTAAAAAGAGATAGATGTTGTCTATTTTGTAAGTATGCTGCAATGGCAGTGAGGTGTAGTCTGATAGATGTATAGGCTAAATTACACTTTTGAAGGTGTAATAGATATCCTATGATGTGTGAATAGACGGGTCTAAAGGATTTATTTGGTTGTTTTGGCAGTATATGACAAACCGTTTCCCCTTAGCAGCATAACATGCTTTAGTAGTGGGACCTCTAGCTTCTTTGATAACGTTCATACATTCTGGAGGAAGGTTGAGGTAACCAAACTATAACCTCAGGAGCCAGATGGCTAGGTTGAGCTGAGCTGGGTCCGGGTGTCTGATCTCCCCATGGTTGTGTTAATAGGCGTGGAGATAGGTTTCGTTTTTGGTGTGGTACTACAGACATCTGCAACAGCGTGGTGTACCACGGTTGTCTGGCCCAAGTTAGAGCGACTAGAATGAGCGTCAGGGAATGTTGTTGTAGTTTGCATACCACTAACGGAAGTAGTGGGCGAGGAGGAAAAGCGTACGCAAGTAGTTTTGACTAGTTCATTCATATCGCATTGCCTTTGGACAATGGGTGTGGGTATCTGGCAGCAAAGTTTGGGCATTTTGCGTTTTCGTGGGTGGCAAAGAGGTCTATCTGAGGTGGTCCCCACATTTGAAAGAACGGATGAAGAACTTGCAGATGAGGTTCCCACTCGAAGATCTGCTATGTTTGTCGACTTAGCAGATCTGCCATAGTGTTTTGTACTCCTGGGACGTGTTGGGCTAAGAGGAAGATCTTTAGTGGTATAGCTCATCTCCATATCTGCTGTGCTAACAGAGAGCTGCAGAGAGTGTGTTCCCCCTTGTTCGTTTATGTAGTTCATAGCTGTCATATTGTCTGTGCGGACTAAGACAGCTTTGCCGGACACTTGAATTTGAAATGCTTTTAGAGCTAGAAACACAGCTAGCAACTCCAAATGGTAGATGTGGAGTAACTTTTGTTGCGGTATCGACCTGCCTTGCATGGTGTGATGCAGTAGGTGAGCTCCCCAGCCGGAGAGCGATGCGTTCGCTGTCATGACTATTTGAGGAACTGGATCTAGAAACTGTCGCTCTTTGGAAAGGTTTTCGGTGTTCCACCAATGCAGAGAACGATGAGTCCGAACGTCTACCAAAACTAGGTCTGTTAGTTGACCTTGAGCCTGGTTCCATTGGCGTGCTAGGCACTCTTGAAGTGGACGCATTTGCAGTCTTGCGTGAGGTACTACAAATATGCATGATGCCATCATTCCTATGAGCTGCATGAACACTCGAGCTGGTAGCGAGTGTTGCGGTTTGAATTTTGTTAGGAGAGTTTGTACACTTGTTATCCTGGCTGGAGAGGGATAAGCTAGAGTTAGTTGTGTGTTTATTATAGCGCCGAGATACTGTTGTATGTGCGAGGGTTGCAGATGGGATTTGGTGTGATTTACTGTGAATCCCAAGTAGTGAAGCAGTTGAATAGTAGCGTGAGTGTTGAACACACTGGCTGTATGAGCTGGCTTTTATGAGCCAGTCGTCTAGATATGGGAAGACATGAATATGTGGCCTTCTTAAGTGTGCTGCTACTACTGCTAGGCATTTTGTAAACACCCTTGGCACTGTTGTGACTCCGAATGGGAGCACTTTGAACTGGTAGTGCTGCCCGTCTAGCACAAATCTGAGATATTTTCTGTGCGCTGTGTGGATGGAAATATGGAAGTAGGCATCCTTGAGATCTAGAGTGACAAGGAAGTCGTTTAGTACCAGAAGTGTAATGACTTGTTGGAGTGTGACCATATGAAAATTATCAGACTGTATGTAAATGTTTAGAGGTCTGAGGTCTAGGATGGGTCTTAGAGATCCATCCCTCTTTGGTATTAGGAAATATAGGGAGTATATATTCCTTTGTTTTTCTGATCCTCTGGAACTATTTCTATTGCATTTTTCTGTAGGAGGGATATTACCTTCTGTCTGAGCAATGTTAAATGTTCTTGTGACATTGGACGCTGCTTGGGTGGTATGTTTGGGGGGGTGGATGTTAGTTCTAGACAGTAACCTGATTGAATTATTTGGAGCACCCACCTGTCTGATGTGATGTTTTCCCAGGATGGCAGGTGTTGTTGAAGTCTTCCCCCGACAGGAGTGTAATGGGATGGGGGAAGGAGGAGGGAGTCATTGGGCAGGGGTAGAGGCAGAGCGGGAGTTGTTTTTTTTTTTTTTACCTCTGCCTTGGTTATTGTTACCCCTGTAACCACCCCTTTGGTAGCCCTTGCTATAAGTGGACGGTGTAGGGGCTTTGTATGAGGTAGAAGGTGTGTCTGACGAGTATCCCCGGGTGGCACCTTGTTAGGATGAGAGTTGAAATTAACGTCTGGGAGCCTGCGACTGCAGGGCTCCTATAGATTTGGCGGTATCTGTATCCTTTTTCATTTTTTCAAGTGATACATCTACGTTAGGTCCGAATAGGTGTTGTTCATCAAAGGATTGATTAAGAATGGCATTTTGTACTTCAGGTTTGAACCCCGATATGCGTAGCCAGGCATGTCTACGTAATAAAACGCTGGTGTTAACTGCCCTAGAGGCAGTATCTGCTGCATCAAGTGCACACCGAATAGAGGATTTTGTAATATTTTCCCCTCTTTGATAAGCTCATTTGCTCTATCCTTGTACTTATCAGGGAGGTGCCTCATTAATGATTCTAATTCGTCATAATGTGCCCTGTCGATTCTGGCTAATACTGCCTGTGTATTGGCGATACGCCACGTTTGCTGCTAGAGACGTCGTTCTTTTCCCTGACGAGTTAAGTAGCTTAGACCTTTATTTGGTGGTCGAGCTTCACCCGATGTTTGTGAGTTTGCCCTCTTGCGTGCATTGGAAACTACAAGTGAGTCTAGTGGTACTGGGCCTTGAATGTACGCTGGGCCTGAGGGGGCAGCTTTATAATTTTTCTCTATACGAGGGTTTATGACCCGAGTTCTGACTAGGTCCTTGAAGACTTCAGGAGCATGCTTAATCACTCCTTTAAGCATTGGTAAAATGGATGAGGACCTTTGTGCATTATCAAAGGTATCCATTAGGAAGTCTTCATCTACAGGGTCTGTATGCATGTCTACCAAACTTTTCAGTTTTCAGTGTAGCCATTATGGTGCTGTGGAGTTCGTAATGACAAACTCCCAGCACCATATACTCTTACTGGCAGCACTGCACTTACAATGTCTAAGAATGGACTTACACACCGTAGGGGTACATGGCTCATGCACCTGAACCCTCACCACTGGTGTAGTACACCCAGCTATAGGGGTGACGGATGTATGCCAGGCCAGTGGGTTGTAGGCATGGCACACAGATGTGTGCTATGTTGATTCTTCACTTTGTGCTGCACCAAAACACGCAGCCTGCAAAGGCAGTGTTTGTGTGTGTGTAAGGGTACAAGACCTCTAAGGGTGGCACAATAGCGGTTTGTTAGAACCGGGGTCTCTAGTTGGCAGGGGTATGCACCCTAGTCCAAGTAGGGACCACCGCTTCCGACCTGGTAGCTGGCGCAGAACAGCAAAGGAACTTCAGAGGCAATGTGTAAAGTATTTGTGCAACACACCAACAGTTCCCAGTAAAACACACACCAAAGATAATGACACTACACACATGAAGTATACAAATATAGATATCTTTATCAAAGGTTCGGGCAAGATCAATCCTCAGATAAATGCAGTTGTAGGCAAGATCAATAATTAGCCAAATCTAGCTTCTAGTCCAAATCAATAGTATAAATTAATCCAGTTGCCAGGCAAGATCAGTATTCAAAATGGACCCAGTTTCCAGGTGAGTTCAATAAGAAAGGAAAAGTCATACACAAATCCTGGGTTCTTAGATGGTTCTCTCTGTTGCCTGTGTCTATGTAATCCAGTCATGCAGGTGCAACAAGTCTGTTCACAGGAGTTATGGCTGCAATGCTTGGGCAATATACCAGACTTTACATGTGCATCCAGCCGTTCCCTTGAAGGCTGCCTGAGTGGTTTGGCAAATCACAAATAATGCGGTAACCCAAGACCGGTCCTCGGGAAGCCTCAGTTCAGCTCATGGGGGGCCCTTGCACAATCCTTCACAACGGGCCTCTCCCACGGTACTGCCACGTGTGAGGGAGGGAAATGCGGTATTCCTGAAATGCCTCCAATGCAGGCGCAATAGTCTGGTCGGCCCGCTATGCCCTGAAGACAGCTCCCCGCAGCCCGCTTACCAGTGGAACAGTTTCCCAGGAGGCCTCCCGCACAAGACGATAATAGGCGCAGGAGGCTCTGCACACACCCGGGCTTTACCTGGGAGCCAGACGGGGGGCTGGCAGCAGTTCGGTTCCTCTCCCGCCTTTGGTGTGACCTTCCCTGTCCCGGCTGAGGCTGGGGAACCCTAGAGGCAGCTACCAATCTTAGCGCGGCTCTCCAGTGACGCAGGGGGAATCCTCAGAGTCTACGGCCAATCACAGCGCGGCCTGGCGGTGACGTCGGCGAGGCAGGCAACAGCATCCCGAAGTTCACGTGACGGTGTCTTCAGAGGGATTCTTGAAGGAGTTTCGGGTGCGCTTTTGCTCGGGCCCGCGGTGGTGACTTTGGGAACGGTTTAACTTGCCAAACCGGCTCAGAGCCGCGGTGGTGATAATAGCCCACAGTGCTTCTAGCTTCCAGCGCCTGGATCACAGGCTCACATCGCTTCTTTTGCCACAGCTCCTCAGTCATGGCACATCGCTTGCCAGCGCATTCCTGTCCCGGGTGCCTAATGATCACACCCCTACAGCGCTTCCTTGCCACAGCGCTTTCTAAGTCAAATCCAGCTTTCACAGCGCGATTGGGTCCCAGGGCAGTGGCAGTGATGGCAGGAGCATAGCGCTTCAGTTCCACCAGGCAGATAAAGCACTTTTTCCCACTGAACAGATCTTAAAGTAAAGACCTCGCAGGGGCAACTTCCATATAAGAACGTTGTGAGCTTTATTACTAGTCTTTAAAAAGGTTGTAGTCCCCAGGCAGTTCATCTGAATGTTGCTCAAAGAAAAGTAGTTCCTTTGGGATGTTGTGGAGACACTCTGGTGGTGGTACTTCCAGTCTCCCTCGCAGGGCAGGATCAGCAGACAGTAGGGCAGCTCAGCAGGTTATGGGGCAGCAGTTCCTTGGAGCAGTCAGCCCCCTTCCCAATGGCAATCCTCCTGCGCAGCAGTACTCACTCCAGCAGGGATTCTTCCAGGTCCAGCAGTGTAACAAGAATGTGAGGCCAGGACCCTCCCTTCTATATTCTACAGTCCAGGGGCTAGAAAGTGGTGGAAGTCTCTGGAAGGGTCTGGGGGCAGGGGCTTCTGGAAGAGTCCAGGGAGTTCTGGTATGTTACCTGCCTTCCCTGACCTAGCTGTCACAGTGACGAGTTACAGGCCGTTAAGGCTACAGTGGGAAGCCCATCATAGCTCATCCCAGGGAAGGTGTGAATCACCACTCCCACCTCCCAACCCAGGCAGGCTATCAGTGTGCAGAGGGGAGGGGGGAGTCTGCAGAGCCTAATCTAAGTGTAGGCAGGAAAAGGTCCACTTTATAAAAGTGGGATCCCTAGCGTAGTAATGCCCAAACCCTATATATCATTGGAGAGGGTTCTCCACCCAGAGTCCAACAGGACCAAATATGACAGACTTATTAGGTCCCTGTCAGAAGTTATCCCATAAGGAGAGGTCCCAATATTAGCCTATGGAGGATTAGCCTTACTGCGGTAGCAGTGGCTTGTGGCAGATATGCCAGCCTCACAAGGTTTTAGGGGAGAGCACCCGCACCTCAGCACTGTTTAGCAGTGGTGAGGCGCCCAGAGTCCTAAGTCCAACAAAATGTAAGGTAAAAATGGGAGGCAAAAAGGGCAAAAATGTAGGGGAGACCACACTAAGGCTGACGGGTCTAACAGTGCTGCAGCCCTTAGAGGCCTTCGTTGGTCACAGTGCCCTGGGTACCTGTGATACCATTTACTAGGGGCTGACCTGTGGCCAGAGATGCCAATTGGGTTTAGACTTCAATGCAGTTTTCGGTAAAGAACATAGGTCCTGGGTACATGATTAGCAGGAGCCCAGGGCACACTCAACGTACATCAGCAATTCAACAAAAAGTGGGGGCAACCATGCAGAAAGAGAGCACTTTCTCACCACACACTTAAGAAAATTAAAAGAAAAACGATTTGCAGTATTCTGAACCCAACACTAGATGGCAAGAAAGTACACAGCAAGTGATCAAAAATATATGGTACACACCTAACAGTACCTACAAAGATACTAGCAATAAACCCAAGGACCACAAGAAATGGCCTCACACCTAAACAGACAAAGGCACAGTCCAGGAACCCATCTACAAACTCATTGATGACTGCATTGTATTAGTGAGTAGCTTGAAAACTAGTTTGAATGGATAATGTCAACCATGCACTTATTTATGAGACTGCATAAAGTGGGAAGGCTCAAACAGATTAAGTATCTAGGGTGACTGAAGGCAAATGCTCCTTAACAGTATGCATCTGTTCTTGGCATGTAGAGCTGCAGAGTCCTACACTTAGCAATAGATCGCCACCTGGTGTTGGGCTCGGATGATTGCAGGTTGTGGTCTTCTTGGAAGAAGTCTTTGTAGTCACGAGATAGGTGACTCCTCCCTTGGACAATACTGCGCATGGTCATCGACTCCATCCTCAGATTGTTTTTCGCCATGATGGGAAATGATGGAGTTAGTATAAGTAAAGAGAAAGGATGTCCATGCGCGTGCATCTAAGTAAGATGAGTACTGGAACGGATACAAGTCCCGGGGAGGCGGGAGGGCGTGTAGGACTCTGCAGCTCTACATGCCAAGAACAGATGCATACTGGTAAGTAGCATTTTCCGTTCGAGGCATATGAGCTGCAGATCCTACACTTAGCAACGATTGTGCAGTAGTGTCTCTCCTAGCGGTGGTCGCTTGTATCCGTTGCAGCATAGTGAAATAGTGTTTTAAGGACAGCTTGGCCCACTGCAGCTTGCTGCTTGGCTTGCACATCAACACAATAGCGTTTAGTGAAGGTGTGTATTATAGACCATGTTGCTGCCTTGCATATGTCCTCTAGTGGTATGTTTCCTAAGAAAGCCATACAGGCTCCTAGTTTGCGAGTGGAGTGTGCTCTAGGAGGAACTGTTAGTGTACATTTAGCTTTTTGATAGCATATTTGAATACACTTTACAATCCATCTGGCAATTCCTCCTTTAGAGATGGGATTGCCTTTTTGTGGGGGAGAGAAAGATACAAATAGTTGTTTTGTCTTTCTGAAGGATTTAGTCCTGTCTGTAGTATAGTAGAGCTCTTCTAACATCTCAGGTGTGTAAAGCCCTTTCTGCAACAGAGTCCGGTTTTTGAAAAAACACTGGTAACTCTACTGATTGGTTTAGGTGAAAAGAAGTAATCACTTTTGGCAGGAATTTGGGATTGGGTCTAAGAACCACTTTGTTAGGATGTATTTGAAAAAATGGTTCTTCTATTGGGAATGCTTGTATTTCACTAACTCTTCTGAGAGAGGTGAGAAATTGCAGTTTACACTTATGTAAAGGCTAAAAAGGGGGGCCCAGGAGTCTTTTAAGGACCACATTTAGGTTCCATACTGGAGCAGGTGGTAACCTAGATGGGAATATTCATTTTAATCCTTTCATAAATGCTTTTATTGCAGGTACTCTAAAGAGAGATAGATGTTTTCTATTTTGTAAATACGCTGCAATTGCTAGATGCAGTCGTATGGAAGAATAAGCCAAATTGGACCTTTGTAGGTGTAGAAGGTAGCAAATAATATTTTGGGTGGAAACATCCAATGGATCAACTGGATTGTTGTTACAGTATATTGCAAATCTTTTCCACTTAGCAGCATAACATGCTCTGGTAGTGGGTTTTCTAGCTTCTTTAATTATATTCATACAGTCCGGTGGTAAGTTTAAGTAACCAAACTCTAGGACTTTAGGGGACAGATTGCCAAATTCAGTTGGCTTGGTTCTGGGTGCCTTATTTCTCCATGGTTGTGTTTTAACAGGGGTGGCGTGAGCCGTAATTTCTGATGTGGAACCAGTGAGAGATCTAGTAGCGTGGTGAACCACGGCTGGCGTGCCCATGTGGGGGCCACTAGTTTTAGTTTGAGAGACTGTTGTCAGAGCTTGCGTACTACTAGTAGAATGAGTGGGAGAGGCGGAAAAGCGTACGCAAATCCATATTGCATTACCCTCCAACCGTGGGAGTGGAAACCTGGCGGCGAAGGTTGGGCATTGGGCATTTTCGTGGGTGGCAAACAGGTCTATCTGTGGATGCGCCCACATTTGGAAGAATAGTTGTAGAACTTGTGGGTGCAATTCCCACTCGTGAATCTGTTGTGACTGACGACTCAACAGATCTGCTATCTGGTTGTGAATTCCTGGAAGGTGTTCTACTGTGAGGTGTATGTTTTGAGGGATGGCCCATATCCAAATGTTTTGTGCAAGCTGGGACAGTTGCAGAGAGTGTGTCCCCCCCTGTTTTTGTATTTAATACATGGCTGTCATATTGTCCGTCCGGACTAGGAAAGCTTTGTTTTGTATTTGTACTTGAAAAGTTTTGAGTGTTAGGAAAATTGCTAGCAACTCCAAATGGTTGATGTGGAACTATTTCTGTTGATTGTTCCACTGACCTTGTGTGGTATAATGCAAGAGATGGGCTCCCCATCCTGTGAGGGATGCATCTGTTGTGAGCACTATCTGTGGAACAGGGTCTAGGAACGGCCGTCCCTTTGTCAAGTTTTTGGTGTTCCACCATTGCAGAGAGCGATATGTACGGCTGTCTACCAACACCAGGTCTGTGAGCTGACCTTGAGCCTGATTCCACTGTTGTGCTTGACATTATTGTAGTGGGCACATTTGCAGTCTTGCGTGAGGAACTATAAAGATGCAAGACGCCATCATGCCTATTAGTTTCATGAACACTCTGGCTTGGAGAGAGTGCTGGCATTGAAAAAGGGAGACTAAGTTCTGAATACTTTGAATCCTGGCTTGACTAGGATACGCTAGAGCTGCATATGTGCCTATCGTAGCTCCTAGATATTGATGAGCGTGCAAAGGGTCTAGGTGCAACTTGGTGTAGTTTATCGTAAACCCTAAGTCGTGCAATGTTTGAATGATTTGTTTTGTGTGTTGTACACACTGGTTGAATGATCTTGCTTTTATGAGCCAGTCGTCGAGGTAAGGAAAGACATGTATTTGTTGTCTTCTGAGATGTGCTGCTACAACTGCTAAGCACTTTGTAAACACTCGTGGTGCTGTTGTGACCCCGAATGGAAGGACTTTGAACTGATAGTGTTGTCCTTGTATGACAAACCTTAGATACTTCCTATGCGCAGGATGTATAGGAATGTGAAAGTAGGCGTCCTTTAGATCTAGTGTGGACCGAAAATCTCCCTGATGTAGTAATGGGAGTACTTGTAAAGTGATCATGTGAAAATGATCAGATTGTATGCAGTGGTTGAGGGGCCTGAGGTCGAGAATTGGTCTTAATGTCCCGTCCTTTTTGGGAATTAGGAAGTACAGGGAGTAAACTCCTGTTCCTTGTTCCTCTAAAGGAACAACTTGAATAGCATCTTTTTTGCAGAAGTGCTAGAATTTCCTGTTGAAGCAGAGTTATATGGTCTGTGGACATTGGACGCTGCCTGGGTGGTATGTTTGGGGGGGTTGCTGTGAGTTCTAGGCAGTAACCATGTTGGATAATTTGTCTTACCCACCTGTCTGTTGTGCTGGAGTTCCAGACAGGTAGGAACTGTGAAAGCCTTCCCCCCACAGGAGTGGAATGCTGTAGGGGAGGCAGAGGGAAGTCACTGTTTGGGAGTGGAAGAGGATCGGTTGTTATTACCTCTGCCTCTTCCTTTATTGTTGTTGCCTCTATATCCTCCTCTAAAGTAGCCTTTATTAGAGGAGGTATGTGTGTTTGTTTTAAAAGATGATGTGGTCTCTGTGCCTGTTTGCTTTGAGCCTCCTCTATAGAAGGAGCCGCAAAAAGAACTTTTATTCTGGGTGGATTGTAATGCACCCATAGACTTAGCTGTGTCCGTGTCCTGTGTCTTTTTTCATCTTCTCTAGTGTGTTGTCTACCTCCGGCCCGAGCAACTGGTTTTGATTGAAGGGCTGGTTCAGGATGGTAGTTTGTACCTCTGGTTTAAAACCTGAAATGCGTAACCATGCATGACGTCTGAGAATCAAACTAGTATGGACTGCTCTGGATGCTGTGTCAGCTACATCTAGTGCGCATTTAATTGAGGCATTAGATATTAGTTTGCCTTCTTGTAAGAGCTCTGCTGCCTGATCTTTGTATTGATCTGGGAGATGTTCCATTAATTTTTCTAGTAGGTCGTAGTGAGCCCTGTCGTAGCGTGAGAGTAAGGTTTGTGTGTTTGCTATGCGCCATATGTTTGCTGCGCGCCATATGTTTGCTGCTTGCGCAGCAATCCTTTTTCCAGACACATCAATACTTTTTGATTCTTTGTCAGGCGGGGGCGTGGCACCAGAAGTTTGGGAGTTTGCTCTTTTACGTGCATTTGCCACTACCAAAGAGTCTAGTGGCAGATGTCCCTTAATATAGACTGGATCAGCTGGTGCTGGTCTATACTTTTTTTCTATTCTGAGATTTAGCACTCTACATCTTACTGGATCTTTAAAAATGTCCGGAGCATGTTTAATAACTCCTTTGATCATAGGTAATGTTTGAGTAGACCTTTGTGACTGCTCAAAAGTGTCTAGTAAGAAATCCTCCTCAATGGCATCAGAGTGCATTGACACTTCATGGTAAAGGGCAGCTCTGTTTATTAGATGATTAAACCCAATACTATCTTCTGTAGGGGAAGGTTTTGTTGGGTAGTACTGAGGCTCAGGGATGTCTGGTGCATTGTTTGGTGTAAAACCATATGCCTCGTCCTCTTTGGGATATTGGGGGTGGACATCCTCATCTAAAGGGTATGTTACGTCATTGCCCCCACCTAAATCATACTCTTCATCAGTGTGGTGTGATGATGCAGGAGATTGAACTGGAGAAGTCATAGGTTCAATGTAAGGATTAGGAGAGGAAGAAGGTGAAGGAGAGGAAGGGTGCATTGGAGAAGTTGCACAGTCCTTTTTGGCAGGAACCACAGGTAGAAGTGGCGTGTCTGCTGGTCTTTTGTTATATGGAATTGCTTCCACATGTCCAGTTTTTTGATTAATACAGACTTTTTTCTGTTTAGGATCTGGTTTAAACAGTTCTTTGCGGTGGGGATAGAGGTTAATTAGTGTTCTTTGCCTTAGGAGGAGTGATTGAGTCCTGTGGCAATTATTTCGGTGCCGAAGGTGGTCTAGGCTTGTCTGTATCATGCCTTGGAGTCTGTTACCGATATCGTAAATTTTGGCGTGGAGACAGGTTTTGTTGGGCCTGCGGCGCCGGAATCTGGCTTCCCTTTATTTTTGGAACCGGAGGGTTTCGGAGTCGAAGCTTTCGGGTTCGGTACCGTTCTTGGCTTCGGCACCGATGTGTCTTTTGGTTCCGGTGCCGAAGGGTCTTTGTCTTTGGGCACCGAAGGGCGTTTTGGCTTCGGTGTCGAAGAATCCTTCGGTTTCGAAGGATGTTTCGGTTCCAATGGAGGAGGTGGAATTGGCACATGATGTTTTTTCGGTGCCGAGGCACTGGAAGGCGTAGTTTTTTTCCTCGGAACCGAGCCCGAAGGCGGGGCGTCGGAGGGTAAATTTCGGTCTCGACTTGGCCCCATGGGCGGAGTACAGACCGCTGCCTTTGTCTTGGGTAGTGTATGTTGTGCGGGGGCAGTGGTACTCACGGGTTGTCGAGATGGAATCGAATCGTCCGAGTCCTCTGCCCCTGATATGATCTGGAGATCAGGCGAGTCTTCCTCGGCGACGAGTGGATCCTCGTCCTCAGATATCTTCGATTGGATCTTCGTCCTCAGAGAATTCTTCTTCGTCGATCTCCTCCTCAAAGATGGCCTCCGGTGCTGGCGCTGATCTCCTCATTTGGTGTCGACTGGCCCTCCGATCCCGAATGGTTTTCTTCAATCGGAAGGAGGCACAGGCTGCGCGGGTCGACTCGTGTTCTGGCGAAAGACAGAGGTTGCAGACCTCGTGATGGTCACTAGGAGGGAATTTTGCTTGACATACCGGACATCTCTTGAATGGAGTTCAGTCTATGAGGCGTAGGCCGCACGGTGCCGATAGGCCCAACGGCCCGCGTCGACGCACCGGAATGTAGATGGTGATGTCGAAAAGTCTATTCAATGTCGAAAGAAGTTTATCTAAAGTTTCTCGCTTCGAAATTAAAGAAAAAGTCTTTTCTAGCCGGAGCAGAAAACTTTCATCTGAACCCAGTGGCGGAAAAAAACAATCTGAGGATGGAGTCGATGACCATGCGCAGTATTGTCCAAGGGAGGAGTCACCTATCTCGTGACTACAAAGACTTCTTCCAATAAGACAACAACCTGCAATCATCTAAGCCCAACACCAGGTGGCGATTGTGAGAAGGTGGCCTGATATGTAGTGCTCACTATTCTAGTGAACACTATGTATCAGTCCAGCAACCCTTATTGATGATTGGTTGTAAGTCAACCTTATAGACCAGCTATCCTAGTAGCATGGATACGAGCAGTCTAAGGCTAAAGACTCGAGAGGGCGTGTTAAGCCAGCTGTTTACCACACATATACCCCTTGAACACCACGTGAAAGGACACCACACAAGTGTTATGAAAATAAACAGTTATTTATTAAAGATCACAACAGCCCTGTACTCTTTATGAGGACAGGGTACTAAGCACAAACCAAAACTCTTACAAAAATACTTAAGTTAGCACAGTATATACGAATGCCCGAGGGGCACGGAAAACCATATACTCTGAAAGTGGAATGTGAAATTCCTAGCAGGTAAGTACAGTACTAATAGCTTTTGGAATCGCTAGGACTTGACTAGGGAATCGTTAGATTACTTCTAGGAGGCCTAGGGGACTCGGGTGCAGTGTGTGCACTCTCACGCGAGATGCGGACAAAAGTCTATGGTAGCTAGGAATTAGAAAGTTGGTGTTCTCGGGCGAACCCGACCTGGTAGGGAGAAAACGAAAGTAGATTCTGACCCTTGGATAGTGAGGCTATGCTGGGGCACCGAAATGCCGAAGTTACCTAGCCCAGGGGCTGCAGCTGCATAGGTCTGAAAAGACGTTGGGAATCCTCGTAGACGGACCAGGAGCCGGAAGAAAAGATGCTGGCCGGTGACCAGTGAAGAAAGTTCAGTTGGATCCAAGCCTGGATCTCGAAGATAGATGACACCTGAAAGCAGAGGGGACCAAGTTCGAGACTACTAGCCAGTAGTCAGTGGGCACCAGGAGGGCACCGGATGGTAGCCACCTCGACAAGGTGAGTGGGTGACGCTGGAGCTCGAAGATCTCACGGACCAGGAGGCGTTGTCGGCGACCAGGATGGAGGATCGAGCTGTCCCACGAAGATAGAAGCTGTCGGCGTCGCTGGACCCAGGATTGGGCAACAAGCCTTGGCAAATTCAAGCCCACGCGGTGGACTCAAAATGGCGTCTGGAGTGGACCAGGAGGGTCCGGGGTGCCTCTCTTTAAGAAGGAAGCAAGGGCCAGTCTGGGGCAACCAGACCAGCAGTCGTGAAGTCGTCGGGCGTCGTTCAGAAGGCCACAAGCCAGCCGGCTAGTAGCCAAACAACGCGGTGCACAGCAAACAGCAGAAGGGCCCCACGCAGATCGTGGAGATGCAGGGAGGCTGACCTTGGGTGCTGGAGCTGCGCAGGGTCGGGGCTTCTCGGACCCCAAAGCACTCACCAGTGGAGGACACGGTGGGCTTGCAGTAAAGATGTCGTGCAGTCTTGGCGATCGTCGGTCCCTCGAGGTCTCGTCGCACTCACGGTTCTCAGCTTTGCTGAAGAGGTGAGTAGAGGTCAGAGGTGCCAGGGAAGCCGGGTCTCGTCGAGCTGGGTCGTCGGATTCGTGATGAAGGACTTGCAGCAGACCGCAGTGTTCTTTAGGATGGTGCCCGCTTGATGCAGGGTGACTACTCCTTAGCCACAAGGGAGAATCTTGAAGAAGAAATCGTGAAGTCCTTTCGAAGAAAGTGGTATCTTGATTCCAAAGATGATCTAATTTGAACAGGGGGCCCGCTCCTATCTTTATACTAAAAAAGGGGGCTGACCCGGTGACTAGGTCCTGCCTATGGGTGGGACCAGGAGGGGGGGTGGTTACACCCCTCTCCCCTGCCGGACTTCCCCAGGCCAGGGGCTGGTGTGCCCCTGGAACTGGTTCTGACTGGCCTATGCGTAGTGAGCACCGGGGTGCCACTCAGCAGTCACCTTCCTGAAAAGCCCTGCCTACCCAGGATACACAAAACCATGTCTGGGACGGTGCTAGCACCGCCCCGGACAGGAAACCCTTTGTCCAGGCCTCCCTCGCTGGACGGACTCCCAGCAGCAGGAGGTCAGACTCGTGTCTGTGGTGGCAGCATCCATTTTGTGGAGCTGAGGCTTCAGTTAACTTTAACCGGGGTTCACAGTTACATACATGTCGTGTCCCTCTAGAAGGGTGGAATGCTAACCCCGTCGCCAGAATTGGCGAGGGGTTAGTATTCCAATTCGTATGACACCTTACTCGACATGTTTTGATAAAGCAATACCAAAGATAGCATTTAACCGCGAGGATTATAATGCACTTAAGAGTATATGGTATGCGATATCATGGAACAGCTATTAGGACTTGATTCCGCAAGCTGCAGACAGGCTCAGTTCATGCCAGAGCACCATCTCACACGATTCCAAGCACTCTGCCTTCAGGATTGTCAAGGCCTGCCATAGGAGTGACTGATAGGAATCTGGGTGCCCATTTTAGGGTTAGGTATAGGTATACTACACCTACAGCAAAGGGTGATTACACGACTTTGCCCCAGCTGTCATGCAGCCAGTTGTGTCAAATTTAGGAGGCCAGCCAGGGGTGGCATAATACATGCTGCAGCCCCTGGCAGCCCTGGGTACACCCATGCCCTGAGTTACAGGGTCTGATAGGGTGGCCCAGTACCAATTGGAAATGTACCTAGGGTACATGGAATCCATTTTAAAGAGAGAGCAGTAGGCCTGGGGTCCTGATTGGCAGGGTCCCAGGTCGACTATGTCAAAAACCAGCTAAAACACAGGGCAAAAAGTTGGGGGCAACCATAGTCAGGAGGTACCTTTCTACAGCGATCTATTGCTAAGTGTAGGATCTGCAGCTCATATGCCTCGAACATGATGCTTCAAGAATTATCTGTGTTAGGACAGCCTTTATCCCTTTGATCAAACAGTTTACGGCTCTTTCTTTGTTTTTAGAAAGAAGGAAAGCATGAAGTCTGGATTTAAAATGCCTAAGATTGATAATCACAATGATCCTTCATTTAGGCAGCGTACCTTCAGCTTGGTCTGTCCTTTAGTCTATGTGATACACGTCTTCTGCAGTGTGGTACTCACTCATGATTCCTCAAACAAATTAGAAGAACCCACTCAAACAAAAATAGGAATCACTGGATACTTGGCATGAATTGCAGCAATACTCATTTCTTTAATGCTGACAAAAAACATCTGTATGGTGAGTTGCTAAAAAAGCCCCCATGTGATGGAGTGAAGTCTAGCCACTTAACTAGAAAAATAAAACACTGGAACAAATAGGTGGTAAGACTACACCCACTTACGTTACTGCAATGTTTTTTGTTAATATAAAGTACTACCACAAACATATGCGATTCCAACATATAAGGAAAAAAGAATCAATTTGCTCACCTACTTCAATTTTTTTTTGTAGCAATTGAGGGAATAAGATGTGGTAAAGGAAGAGGTGGACATCCATATTGGATGAATTAAGTATAATTAGATACCACTCAATCCTAAAATTATGCAGTCCAGGGATGACCAGCTATGAGATCAACACAACTTTATTAGAGGAGGCGATGCAGGCAATAACCGAACACAGAAAATAAAAACATACATATCCACACACATATGTGAGCGTAAAAAAAAAAAAACCTTTTAATTTTTAACCTAAAACCTTCCTTATGTATTTTAAGAAGCATTTAATATGAACTATAGAAAAAATTACCTGATCTTTCACACATTCCACAGTACCTCTGCGAAGAGGTTCAATATTACAAGCCATGGTTTGTTTGTTCTGTCCAAAAACACCAAGCTGGAATTTGACTGTTTCACCCTTCTGCAGGCAATCAGATTTATTTGCCATCCCAACTATGCCAAAAGGAAATACTTGACTTATCATGTTGACTAATGGAGGAGCTACAAAAAAAGGAATATAAAACAATATTGTTACTTATATGGAAAAATCTAAAGCAATCTTGCCTTTCTTTACTACGTATTAAGCAGACTGACAATAGAAAAAATATGTTATTTGTAAGGGTTATTTCTCAAACATTTTTCCACCAAGACTAACATTCAACTCAATTAAGGTAGAACAGTTAAACAAGGCTTAAAGGACTACCCTGAAATAAAGTCAGTACCTGGCCAGAGGAAATCTTAAGGATGCTATAAATACATTATCAAGGTAAGAATAAGTAATGTGTACTCAGGAGAAGTGAAAGATGTAAGACCTGTCCCCACGCCATCCCCATAAACGTTCAAGCCAATACTACCCATTCCGCATATCACTCACAGTATCCATTCCATCAAGGTGCTAAAGCTTAAGGAAAATGTTACTTAACCTGTATGCATCAGTTTGTGGCATGTAGTGCTGTAGATTCACATGATGTGCATACTACTGCCATATAATGCTGGACCCGGATGTGTGCTAGTTTTTACTCAAATAAGTCTTTCAAGTCACAAAGTAGTGTGTCTAGCCCTCTTGCTGGTACTGCTCATGGTCATCAACTCCATTGTTGTACGAGTTACTTACCTTTGGTAACGATGTATCTGGTAAAGACGATTCTAGCCGCAGATTCATTAACGTAGGATTATACCCAGGTGTGAGACTGGATCCGGAAAACTTTTTGACGCAGCATCCCTGGGCGCGGGGGGGGGGGGGGGGGGGGGGGGGGGGGGGCGGCTTGGTATGGATGGCATCACGCGACTCTGCCCAGGCGCTGTCCGCGTACATTACGTCAGCGAGGTCACAAGTCCCACACTGGCACACCTACGTCAGTTTTCTTCTGAGAACTTTTCCGCGCCACAACGCGGAGCCAGACGAAACTGTGACAGTATAGGAACAGTGTGCGAAAGAGCAGAAACATAGAAAAGGAATGGCGAGGAACAGCACCATAAGGGGCAATGCCAGACACTGCCGCACCTAAGGGCAGGAAAAAAAAAATAAAGAACAGAGCACCGCCCTGATCAGCAACACTGCCAGTACGGAAATAGACCCCCCTAGAGACAAAAAACATATGAAAAACAATGAAGGGGAACCAGTCCTGAACAAACAAGGAACGACAAACCCCAGAACAGCCCCAGCACAGAATGAGACATCCCCCATATCGAACAAGGGCAGAGGCCCGGCCAAAAGACCCCAACCCAGAGGCTGCAGAGAAGCATAGGGGCCAGAACCCCAAGCACAGAGGGAAAGATGAAAGAGAGGGGGGGGGGCAGTCAATCAGAGCATAAAGGCACAGAAGCACCCATAAACCTATCCTCCAATGACCAAAAGAAGGAATCGGAACAGATAACAGGACAACATTCTGCCAAAAAAAAGAGTGAAAGAATGCACTCACAGGAGACATAGCCACCCGCAGGGAGGCAAGTGCAGAAGACCAAGCCAAAGGTTCTTGCAGAATGGGGAGGAAGGGCGGGTCATGAAGGAATCTGTGGCTAGAATCTTCTCTACCAGATACATTGATACCAAAGGTAAGTAACTCGTACATCTGATAGAGACTACTAGCCGCAGATTCCTTAACGTAGAATAGCTACCTTAGCCATACCCAAGAGAGAGGAGGGTCTGAGAGGACCCCACCAGTCTGGACATAACAGAGTCCCACAGCGGACGAGGCCAATGGACAGGGAAAAGAACCCTGTCCCCCCCAGGCAAGGGGAACCCCCGCATCTAGAAGACCCCCAACCCCAGAGGGGATGAGGGAAGACCAGAAGAGAGGCAGCCCGCCGGCAAGCAGCAGGAGAAACGAGGGCAAGGCTAAAGGAGACCGAAGCGCCCCACACCCATTCAAGGTAGCAAGAACCTCCAAGAGCCCCAAGGCCCAAGCAATGAAGAGGAGCACCTAGGAAGAAGAGCAACCTAGAGACTCCAAGACAAAGAGGTAGCGTGAAGGCAAGCCCCCCCACCGGGAACACCCAGTGAAGAGGGATGCCGAGCCTATCACAGCCGGAAGGCAATGGACAAGACAGAACAGCGCCTTCAGCAAAAAGGAAGGCGGAGCAGACGGGTAGCCCGAGGTCGCACAGGGCAAACCGCCCAACACCCCACAGGGACAGACATCGCTCAAAAAGGGGACAAGAACACAAGAACCATCTCATCCCCCAGGAAGGAGGAGTAGAACTGAATGCAGGGCCCACTCGAAGAAGTGGACCAGGCAAGGATAACTGTCCCACTAAAGCGCCAAGAAGGCACAATGGTGCAGAAAGATAGTAGGTCGGCACCGGCAAGCACAGCCATACGCCGAGAAAACCACAGAAGGATGCACTCCGGGCAAGCCAGATGCCAGCCGAAGACAGAGAGCAGGAAGGCGAAGAAGGGTCTGGAAACGCGCCGGGGGAGGGAGGGGGGGGGGGGCCGGGAAGGGGGAATGGGGATTGGGGGGGGAGGAGCAAGGGGGGAGTCCGCACACACGGCCCGAAAAGAGATGGAACTAGACAGAGCCACGACGCCAGACCGCAGACCAGACCAGGCGAACAGCGCAGCAACCCCGGAGAAGGACACCCCGGGCGCAGCTCAAGCCATCAGCTAAAGGATTGCATCTGCAACATACCGTAACGCCATGGAGAGCAGAGGCCCGAAGGCAACAACAGCACCCCAGCGCCTGACAGAGCTATATAACAGCTGCTACTACCCCACATAGGGCATGTTACGTCCCAAGACATGGGCACCTTTTAGGAAAAAACTTCTGCAGCAGAGGACAACAGAAAAGATCTGCGGAAAAAAACACAGAAGGCTTGTCAAGCAGCCAAAGAGAAAAATAGAAGGCCTAATCTCAGGGCCAGCATGGTGTAGAAACCCAAAGCAAAAATACACAGTCAAGAAAGGCAGGCCAGCAGCTAGCGGAACCACAGTCCCAACAAGGAGGACTCTATTGCACATGAAGCACACAGATCACACAACTGGGGCGACCCGCCCCAACGGAAAAACACCTCCCAAAAACCAGATCAACTCACAGGTCACTGAGGGGGAGAAGGAGGAGGAGGCCGAAGCCCCGCGAAGAACCTCTGAATGGCGGATTCCGCAGGGGCGTGGAACAAAAGAGCGCCATCAAAAGGAAGGTCCACCAGCCGTTCCCGAATGTTCTCCGGTAACACACTGTCCCGAAGCCAGGCATGGCGACGAAGTGCAACATAAGAAGCCATGGCACCTCCGAGATGTCCGGAGCGAAGACTAAACGCCGCCAGCTCCCGGCCATCCAACACATGGTGTCTCAAATCAACACAGGAACCCTCCTGAGAAGTGGCAGACCCAAGGGACTCCTTCGAGTCCCACAAGCAAGAATTTGCCCTAGCCAGAACACAAAGTGTGGTATGGGCCCACAGAGCCACATTGGTTGAGGCGCACATATTGCGCCCCCATGAGTCCAGCCTCCCGTGGCGGGGGGAGACAACAGCGGCAGCATGGAGGGAAATGCATTCTGCAAAAGAGGGCCCCAGGCCGAGGGGTGGAGGAAAAGACACACTGGATCACACGGCACCGGATGGTGGCGGTGCAGAAAGTGTTAGGGCACCGGGTCCCCCGTGGCGGGACGGCCCTAAGTTCCCAAAAGAGAAGAATGGAGCGAACCCTCGAAGGGAAGCAGCAGCTCCCTCCCACCAGAGCCCTGATTTAGAACCTCCAGAAGATGATCCGCTGGGAAATGGGCAGCTGGATCACCCATGCGCAAAATTCCCACAGCCGTAGAAACAGCGTGAGCGAAGGCCGCACCCACCTCGTTAGGGCCCCGCAGTGGAGAAAGCAGCTCCTCAGTAGGCGACGGCTGCAAGCCAAGGCAGCCGTCCCGAAGCTAACCGGAGGAAGGAAGGGCCAGGTCCGGACAGGAGGAAGAGGGACCGAGGAGTGGGGGACATGCGGCACACCTCTGGCAAAGACGGCGAGGAGTCGTCCTTAGATGACGGCGGGGAAAAAGCTACGACGCGTCGGCCCGTCTCTGGCAAGGATGATACCAGAAAGCATTGAACCTCTGGAGAAGAGGCGTCCAAGGACGAGCCAACAACCAGACAACGGCCTGGCGCCGTAGAGTCCGCAATCTGATGAAGGACATCGTCGTCCGACGCCAGGGGAGACACCGGACCGACCTCCGCCACAGCGCTCGGCGCAGAAGACCGAGGCTGGGCCGGAGCTGGGGCAGCGAGGGAACGGCACCGGAAAGGCATTGACCTGACCCCAGACGAGGTAGCCGCCTGCGTGGAAGGGCGAGAGGGAGCCAGGGAAGGACGAGATGTCCCCAGTGAACCTCTGCCTGTGACTCAACGAGAGGGGCCCTCTGCCAGCCCCTGTGGCGCCGCCAGGGCCAGCAGCCACCAGCGCCTAAGCGGCGTCACCTCGGCCTCGGATGAGGCCACCGCCTGTCCCGAGGACCGAGTTGGACTCAGGGGTGCTACCAGAGTCCCGGCGACCTCCCACGACACTACAGGGACTCCCGCAGGAATTTGCGGCGAAGCAGAGGTGCCGTGGTCCGAAGGCGGGACGCCCGAAGGGCCGCACCCCAACGGCACCACATCGTACAAACCTGGATCAGAACCAGTCGGCGCCGGAGCTGCCGCGGAGGGCCCCGCACACTGCAAGGGATCCGCTGGCCTGCGAGGCCTGCTAAGTCGCCGCATAGGTCTCCCATCTGGACTCTAGTCGCCCTCACACCAGGAAACGGCAGATAGGGGGACGACACGCGGGGCCGCAGCACACGCGGAGAGCCCGCGCCCCCAACAGGCCAGGAACCAGCCCTCGGGGACAAACTGCGACACTAACCGACAGGTGAGGGACGCTCTTGCGGCCTGGGAGAAGGACTATGTCAAAGACGGAGGTTCCCAAACCCACCGCAGGGGCCGGGCGTGGTGACGACGCTGACCCGGACATGCAAGCTGAGAGAAGTTTCATCCGCCGCTCCCGCCGGGACTTCAGTTTCATCTGCTGGCAGGCCTCACCATAAGTGGAGTCGTGGTGTTCCCCCAAACACCACATGCAGATGAAGTGAGGATCCGTTGTATTCATCTGGCATGCACAAGACCAGCACGTCAAAGCCTGAAGGCATTCGCATACTGTTCCCACACACACACAATAAGCAAAAGGGAAAGGCCTGAACAGGCCCGGAGCACGATCCGGATCCGCGTTGCACACAGAAAAGGAAAAAACTGACGTAGGTGTGCACCGGGGTGGGACTTGTGACTTCGCTGACGTCACGTACGTGGACAACGCCTGGGTGGAGTCGCATGATGCCGTCCCCTGACACACATACAGCAATACCCGACCAAACTAGTACACTCACATCTTTGTACCTAGGCCATACTACAGCTTAGCCTCCCCTACCATAACGAAGGGGCACATATCGCTGCCACGCACCTTTTTAGGCAGTCGACATAACCCAGAGCCACAGCTGAGAGTACATTGGAGTGTTTTAGTGCTAACCACTCTGACCCAATAGGTAGATTCGAGCAAGCGCCCAAATCCCTTCTGATCATTTTTCGGATATACTAATTAATGCGGACACTGGTCACAAAACCGTGGGACACAAGCTCATGCCCTTTGTCCTCTGTCCACCACCGCAGACAGCGCGCCTCATATTTTCCCTTTGGCACACGTGCTTTGAAGACATGGGCCACATTCTTTCTACAAACCTCTCATTACGGCCCCTTAGTGTTTCGTTTAATGTACATTCACTTTAGTAAATATCGCGAGTATCCATTAGACACGAGCGCTTGTACCTTTTCACTGTCTACCTCCACAGATGTTTAACAGAGGAAGACACTCCCGCTGTGAGAAGCGCTAGCACCGGAAGAATGCTGCACGTGAACACTATTCACAGACCCCGCCCGACCTTCACAGTGAGCCTCACATTTTCCTTTTGCACAAAAGACCATGTGCTTTAAAACAAGGGCCACCTCTCATTACGGTCCCTTAGCATTTTTCATTAATGTACATTTACTGTGGTGAACATCGTTAGTATCCATTAGGGCACGAGCACTTGTGCCTTTTCTCTGTTTACCTCCACAGATGCTCAACAGAGTAAGACACACCCGCTGTGAGTAGCGCTAGCGCCAGGAGAACGCTACTCATGAACACTACTCACACATACCCCGCCCGACCGTTAAGAGCAACGCCTGTGACATCAAAAGGCTATTTAAACGCTAAGACTCCAAGAGCTCATTACCCACTGAGCTTGCGACCGGATAACAGGTGTTCCCTTGGGTCTGGAGACCATGCCATGAAAGTGAAAATGCCGGCCCCCGCTCGCGGTACAGCCGCCAGTCATGCTGTCTTTGGCCATAACTAAGCGTGCCTTCTCTTAATGCTTGAAGCGTCAGGCCCCGCCTCCGTCTCAGACATTACTTTACCTCTTCTTCTCCTCCACATTTCTAGAGTGCTAAAAGGTCCCGGCCCTCCGGTAGAGGTCCATGGAGTTTGTCTTTTGAAGATAGGAGCAAGCACTATAACTATAAATAATTTATTTTCTCACCGCAATGAATTACCGCATTTAGCTACTAGCACCTATACCGCATAAATAATGACAGCGGCCAATGCCACATTCAGCCACAAGCGCCAAACACGGTCGCCTTATTTGTTCACACGTCTAGGCACCAGGCGCAGACCCACTTATGTATGTGGTTGAAAAATTGCGTGTGTTTAACATTATGTGTCTTCTGTTTGTCTTCCTTTTAATCCCCTACAGGTACAAACTGCGAGGAAATACCTCTTACATATACCAGTACCTTAGCGTGTGCTTCACATACAGGTTACTGACAACCATATAGACCCCTGTAACACCCCCACACATAATAGGTCCTGAAGAAAGCCAGTATAAGAAAAGGCCTGGCTGAAACTAGTCGACCACACTGGACATGGGAGACCCTAAGTCTACCATGCACGTCCCAAGCCTTTGTTTTTAACTACTGCCTGGGGCCCACTAATAAAGTAACCTACGGGGACCCCAAGGACAGCATTTTAAATACCTCACGCAACACCTGCACAGCACACTTGCGTTGCAAAAAAACCCGCTCCGCAGTAGTCTGGAGTCGCAACACACCTGAGGCGCACTGAGTGCCTTGGGTGGGGCCCGATGATGAAGCATGCCACCAACTAGGTTGGTGGGCGAGAGACTTCATATAAATCCTAATTGTTTCCCATACAGACACATAGCAAACTAACAGAGCTAGTTCTTTTTGTTTACTAATCATATCCCAGGGGAAATGAACTAGCCTCTCTGGTTCCTCTCTCTCTCTCCTTTGATTACTAGACACAGGGATGTGTGCCATGTCGACTCTTTGTTTAATTCTGTACCTAGACACTCAACCTGCAAAGGCAGTGTGTGGGTATCAGGGTACAGGGCCTCTAAGGGTGGCACAAAAAGTGCTGCAGCCCTTAGGGTTCCGTTGTGGTCACCATGCCTTGGGTACCATTTACTAGGGGCTGACAGGTGGCCAGAGATGCCAATTGGGTTTTAGTTTCAACACAGTTTTAGGGAAGGAACACAGGCCCTGGGTACGTGGTTGGCAGGAGCCCAGGGCACACTCATTCAAAGCCATGCCTAGGCGGCATGGGCAGTCCCTGGTCGGTGTTTCACTTCAAAGTCCATTCCCTGTAGGGAGATGGACCATCTCAGCAGTTTTGGATTCTTCCCTTTCATCTGCATTCACCATCTGAGAGGTCTGTGGTCAGTTTGAACCAGGAAGTGAGTTAAAAACAAGCAGGACCTCTGTTCTTCAGGCACCAAACCACAGCAAAGGCCTCCCTCTCAATGGCACTCCAACGCTGCTCTCTGGGGAGTAGCCTCCTGCTTAAAAAAGCAACAGGTTGGTCTTGGCCTTCCTCATTGATCTGGGATAGGACTGCTCCTATCCCCATCTCTGAGGCATCAGTCTGCACTATGAACTGCTTGAAGTAGTCTGGTGCTTTTAGTATGGGATCTTGGAGCACAGGTAGGTACCTCAAATGAATGCACAGAGGGCTGTAGGGCGCAGGGTGCAGGGGTGTCTTTGGGCATCGGAAAAGCTTACCCACGGCTGGTCGTGGTTGGGGTGGCCCTTGGTTCTGAGTCTGCAGGTGTTGGCTGGTTCGTCGAGGAGGGTCTTTGGGCACTGGGCTTCGGGTCCCAGTCGCCGGGGGGACGTCCAGGTACCAGGTGGGTTGTTGCAGCAGAGCCTCTGCTGATGGGAGTCCCAGTCTTTAAGAGGGTCAAGGCAGGCAGGTCCTCTGGGTGTCCCAAGGTGGGTGTCCGCAGGAGTCGCCGGGATTAGGCAGGAGAAGGTTCCAGGATCGAAAATCCGGTAGGGCTGGGGTCAAGTCAGTTGTTGTCGTCCTGTTAGCAGCTGCACGGCGGGTCTTCTTCTTGATCTTCTTTCTTCTGTTCGTATCGGGATCTGAGGAAGGAAGGTTCAGGGAGCCCCATAACACTGAATTCAGGGGTGTTACAGGTAGGGCAAGGACAGGCACCAATGGGTCCCCGTCATGGGGTGAGTACACCCCCTGACCTGCTCCTGTCCTGTGGGAGGGGGGCAGGAGCCTAGCTGGGACTGGGCAGGGCTCCCCATCTACAAGATGGCCAGAGCCCGGGGTCGTACTTCACCTCGTTTTCCTACCTGAGTGCTGGAGTTGGCACAGGCTGCCAAACCCCCCTTCCTGACGTAGTTTTTCCTGCCAGTCTTCCTGCCAGAGTGGGGGTTAGAACTGGTGGGGACCAGTTGCTGGGTACAGCAAACTGGAGAAGCTCACAGAGGCGGCATGCCATTTGAAGCTTCCCCCTGCCCATCCTGGGCAGGAGACTTAGCACCTCGCCCAGGATGTGCATTGTTTCAGGCCCAGGAGAGCGGGGGCTCTCCACCCAGGGGTCCAGCAACATGTCTGCTGTGTGGCAGCCTCTGCAGCTACTCAGCCCAGACGTGGATTGTAGGTTAGGTTTTCAGAGGGTATAAGGATGCCCTCTGGTGCATTGTACATTAAATCCCACACTGGCATCAGTGCGGGTTTAATGTGCTGAGAAGTTTGGTACCAAACTTGTCAGTTTTCAGTGTAGCCATTATGGTGCTGTGGAGTTCATAATGACAACCTCCCAGCACCATATACTCCTAATGGCATCACTGCACTTACAGTGCCCAGAAATGGCCCTGGCCACTGTAGGGGCACAGGGCTCATGCAACTGTGCCCAAACCTCTGGTACAGGACACCCAGCTAGAGGGGTGACGGAAGTATGCTAGGGCAGAGGGTTCTGTGGGCATGGCACACAGGGATGTGTGCCATGTCGACTCTTGGTTTAGTTCTGTACTTAGGCACTCAGCTTGCAAAGGCAGTGTGTGGGTGGGTGCCAGGGTACAGGGCCCCTGAGTGCTGCAGCCCTCAGGGGTCTTCTCTGGTCACCATGCCCTGGGTACCTAGGGTACCATTTACTAGGGGCTGACAGGTGGCCCGAGATGCCAATTGGGTTTTTAGTTTCAGCACAGTTTTAGGGAAGGAACACCGGCCCTGGGTACCTGGTTGGCAGGAACCCAGGGCACACTCAGTCAAAGCACATCAGCAGTTCAGAAAAAAAGTGTGGGCATACCAAGGCAAGAAAGATAGCACTTTCTCACATAATGCCTGACACCATCCTTAACATTTTAACTCTCAATGTGAGGGGGCTTAACAACCCGGTGAAACACAGAGTGGTATTGTTATGCTTGGAGAACACACAAGCAGATTTATGTTTACTCCAGGAGATTCCTCTGCTGGCAAAAGACTGTTATAGGTTGCGGTATCGCAGGTTTCCTACTCAGTTTTTCTCCTCATGTTCCACTAAAATGGCTGGGGTCGCGATTTTGGTAGCACAACGGTTTAAAAGGGAGGTATTCCACAAAAGTGCGGCGATTGAGGGGGAGACTTGACCTATCGCTTCGCTTAGGGGGCTTGACGTTTACTATTGGCTCTCTGTATGCCCCGAATGACGGCCAGGAGAAGTTCCTGCACTCTGCACTTACTGAAGCCACATCCACATCAGACTGCAACATCATTCTAGGGGGTGACCTGAATCTGGATTTGACAACCTTTTGGACAGATCTTGCCAACGTTCACGCCAGGTAGGCGCGCTCTTGGCAGAGGGACGTGGTCGCTTAAATGACTTGGGACTTCACTATATTTGGCGCAGTTTCCATCCTCTAGACAGGGAATACTCTTACTACTCCAACGCACATAAGACCTACGTCAGACCGGACCATTTGCTGGTCTCCGTCCCAATGCTCGCGCTCACGACTACAGTTGAGATAGGTGTGGCCTCGTTGTCAGACCACGCTCCGGTGTTCGCTAATCTCACCCTCCCACCCATATCACTGCCCTCAATGGTTTGGCGTCTCGGGGACACTCTTACACAGGTCTGAAGTAGTGAAACACATACAAGGCACCATCACGGACTAACACTCTCATAATGCGAACTCAGACACAACCCTAGCAACCCTATGAGCAGCAATGAAAGCGGTGGTTAGAGGGGGATTTATTGCTCTCTCAACTGCAGACAATAGGGAGCGCCAGCGCAAGAGGGAGGACCTCACGCAACAGGTACGTGAATTGGAGCAGATGCACCAGAGGACGGGAGCCCCGAGGGTGTGGCGACAGCTCAAGACGGTACGCCACCAGCTAGCGGCGCTCGACCAAGATAGAGCAGAATTTGCGGCCCTGAGACTAAGACACGCTTACTAGAGGGGGGGGGGGATAGATGTGGGTGCCTTTTGGCCAATAGAATGAGGGAGGCCCGTCAACAACAAGGGGTTAGAGAGATTGTCCGCTCGGACGGCACCAGCGTATCCGAGGATGCCGCTATAGCGGAATCGTTTCGTGACTTTTATGCTGCACTCTATACCGGGGACCAGTCTGTTGGCTCGGAAGGGGTGGCCTATTTAGACTCTGTTTCCCTGCCATCTTTGACCGTGGCTCAGACCGAATACCTTGATAGGAACATCCAAACAGAAGAGGTTATCGCCGCTATATCTCGTCTTAAGTTGGCGAAGGCCCCAGGGCCGGACAAGGGCTTCTCGGCCATTTTTTTCAAAAAGTTTTGTGCTGTGCTTGCCCCGCTCCTTACTCAACTATTTAATTCCTTTGTGGACTTCGGAGCGATACTGAATAACCTTTTAGAAGCCTCGATAGAGGTGATCCATAAACCCGGGAAAGATAGAATTAAAATACGGGGCCCATCGCCCGATATCCCTTCTTAATGTTGACCTTAAACTGTACACTGGGATTCTTGCCACTCGTCTTGCCCCCCATTTGCCCAGCCTGATTGACCCAGATCAAGCGGGCTTCATTTCGGAACGCCAGACGTCAGATAACACCAAACGGATTCTCCACCTAATTGAGAAGGCTACTCGGGTGCCTGGGTACATGATGTTAGCCATAGACGCCGAAAAGGCAATTGACCGCGTCCACTCGCCCCATCTAGAGCTGGTGCTGGAAAGGGCAGGGATAGGGGAGAAGTTCCGCACCTATATCCTCAATTGTTATAGATTCCCTATGGCTACGGTGAGAGTGAACGGATACACCTCCTCTAGATTTTCTATCGAGAGGGGTTACGAGGCAGGGGTGTTGGCTGTCGCTTCTTTTTGCCTTATACATGGAGCCCTTGGATCAGAGGATTCGGCAGAACTTAGAGAGTGAAGTTTGGCGGCTATACCCATAAAATTAGTTTATATACGGACAATGTCTTAATCTCACTAACCAACAAGAGGAGAGCCCTTCCGACATGCATGGTGGATTTAGAGACCTTTGCCCGGGTTGCCAGATGTAAGATGAATATGGAGAAAACCCTGGCCCTGGACCTTCCGTTGTCCCATTCCACCCAAGAGTATTTACAGAATTTGTTCCCTATCCAGTGGGTGGCGGATACAATCCCTTATCTGAGGATTCAGCTGGCCTCCTCTCTCCCAGTTATGGTCAATACTAACTACGCCATACTGCGTGGGAAGATTCGGCGCGAACTGGGATGGTGGAAGCACTATCCTCTCTCCTGGCTGGGCAAAATAGCGGGGGTCAAAATGACTATTTTGCAGCAGATCCCCTACCTCTTCAGTGTTCTGCCTCTCCGACCCCCTGTCGGATGGATTAGGCAGACACAGTCAGATTTAGCCCAGTTCATCTGGAATGGTCAGAAGCCACGAATGCGGCAAACGCTGCTAACCCTATCCCCGGAGGCTGGGTGGGTGGGTGTTCCTGATCTCCAGTTATACTTCCAGGCGGCTCAATTGCGATATCTGGTTGAGTGGGGTAGAAGGGAATCTGAGAAACATTGGTTGTTTCAGGACCAGGAGGTGGCGGCCAGACCGCTGCAGGAAATCCCCTTCCTACATAAGCCTCATAGGCCCCTTTATTTGTATGCCTCACACAATGCGGGCACCACTCGAGGTATGGGACGCCACCAACATCCAAAACAAGCTCACGACCTTCCCACCTCCACTCACTCCGTTGGTCGACAACCCTGATTTCACCCCGGGCACAGACGCGGCGGCCTATGCACGCTGGAGAACTGCTGGTTGCCGGATTTTGTAACATATGTGCGGAGCCGAAGGGGTCGTCCCTTTCTCTCAACTTCAGCAGGAGTTTGGTCTCCCGGAGCAGAAAGACGGAGGTACCTACAGGTTCGACACTGCACTCCAACCACAAGTTCACACAAGCGCAGATAGACGCCTCTCCTCATACAAAAGGTGGCTTACCACCCGCACGTCAGATGCCAAGCTTATCTCAGATCTCTACAAGATGTTACAGGTCACGCAAGCACACACATATAATCCTGGCAGGGAAGGGTGGGAGAGAGAATTAGGCAGGACGCTCAGCCACAAGGAGTGGGAGGGGATATATTATTGGCCTGGCACACTGCGTACCACAAGGGACTCCCAGACATTCATGAAAGTGGTGACATACTGGTATTATACCCCGGAGCGATTACATGCGGTAGAAAAGGGTAGAGAGGTGACCTGCTGGGGGGACTGTGACCAGGTGGGTGTTCTGACCGACTTTTTCGGCCCTCCTTGGAGGGAGAATGATTGAAGGTGACTCCAGCCTATTACCCTCCTAGTGCAGGGATTAGAACTATAAACAGGGCCTATTCATAAGGCACAGTAGTGCATTTTCGTACCCTTTTCCTTAGATCAGGGCTTATAAACTTAAGTTAGGGGATAGATTCATTAGTATTAGTGATAATCCGTCCTTTTGCAAGAGTGTTAGTATACCTTCTATGGAGTTATGCTTATTTCGGGCCTTGTAGGCCTCAAACGGGAGAGACTCCATCTTGCTTTCGGCCCCGGCAGCTTGAGAGGCTTCTAGGTCAAGTGTAATGTTTTAGTTTCAAAGTGTTGTTCGCTTGGAGGGAACCGGCTCAGGCTGGCCCTTATCGAAAGACTGTATTTTTCTCCATTCCGAAGACACATCAGGCCGGCCGGCTGGGAACGTGTCCTTGGTACGGGGAGGTACAAGAATTTGGTGGGCGGCAGGTTACTGGCCGTAACTTTCCATGAAAGGACAAGCTTCCATATTAGCGAAAGTGTTAGGCAGTGAGTCAGTCAGTCTGTAGGCGGCAGCTAGCCGTTAGCATCAATGCCATTCATTATTTCCAGGCAGACAGTCGCCATCTTGAAGTCCGAGAAAGATCATGAAGCTGATACTCTCTGAGAAAGATTGAAGGAGGAGAAGTAGCGCAGAGCGAGTGGAGACAGAGAGGGACAGCAGCTAATAAAGAGGAAGGTTCCAGTGACTTGGAGGAAAGTAGAGACGACCGAGCATAGCGGTGCAGACGTGTACTCGTGACTGCTGATGTGTGATTCCGAGGCGAGCCAAGGCACAGACGAGAAGGGAACCTAGATGACTGTTGAACCCCGACTTCGTGCTCACAAGGTGACTTCTGTCCTATCATGTGCACATTCTAACCTTTCACTTTTCTTTGCAGGATATATGTTATAGTACAGTGCTGTGTTTATAATCATTGTAATAAAATACCCCAGTTCTTAGTGAACCGACATGTGCCTTGTATTCTTGTTCAATCAGGGTAACCTGGTCTTCTAGTCAGACATCGTTTTCATGAACAGATGTAAATACCGGTCAGGTAAGAGGTGACTGAATAATGAGGGAGAGAGGGACCATTTGATGCCGAGAGCAGAAGGTACATAATTCAATCTGGCAAGCTGTGCTAATTCATATTATTGTAGTATCATCCCGAGTAGCAAATCAGAGATTTCTTCCAAAGGTATTCATAGGAGAGTGGTCGTCGTTGGTAAGCGGCGTTAATGAGAACACCAGGTGGGAGACTGGTGCATAGATCCGCCGGATTGCGGATCGGGTTGTAAGTAAGCGAGCACTGGGAGGGAAACCAGTGTGTAGGTCCGCCGGATTGTGGACCGGATAAAAAGAGAGCACTGGGACTGCAGCCCAGTGTGTATGGCACGCCGGATTGCGTGTCGAGTGAGCACTGAGGATGATCAGTGTGTAATGGTACATAATCAGAACTGCCCCAGGGTAGATTAGTCTGGGCCTAAGTGGCCGTGAGACTAGTTGGTATGAATGGGATATTGTAGAAAAACCTATGCATGTGTATTGCTATTTTCCCCATCCTTAGGTACGAGATGTACATACATATACATATACCCATTGTAAATACGTTCTAAGGAGGGAGGTGATTACGTTCCGACTGGGTTACTGGGGCTCTTAGGAGCTGATCCCATCTGGTCCGAGAATCCGGTCGTTACAGTGGGTAACCTAGTGCATTTGTTGTGGGAATGTGTACACCTTCGACCCTTCTGGACTCAGGTGTTGGACGAGGTAGACAAGCACTTTGAGACGGAGATCCCGCGCTTCCCGGCCTATGTGCTCTTAGGTCTTCCCAATCCTCTGACCTACCCGCTAAGATCTCGTAGAGGCAGACAGATGGCCATCACACTGGGCTCAGCAGTACAAAATATACTTATACAGTGGCGCACTCCCAACACACCCTCTTTTCACAGGTTGGCTCCACCGATTGTGGCATCTACTCGGGATGGAGAAGCTGGCACTTAAAAGGCGGGGGAGGGATCTACCTACAAAGACATGTGGCACTCACATTCTTATCGCTTCTGGCTACTGAATTTCGAGACTTCACAAGGCCCCGATATCTCAGACTGCTGCGTCTCACGGAGCCAAGGCAGACGGAATGTAAGGAGGGTCGTTTAGTACTATGCACTAATTGGGGGAAGGACACGTGGTGATGGGGAGGGATATTGGGGCGCTGGACGGGGGGGGGGAGGAGGAGGAGGAACTCCCTGTACTACTGTGGCACTACCACCCTCCTGGTAGCTCCAGGGGTGGGGTATCTTGCCTCAGCATACAGTAATTCCTCTTCCCAATAAGCTCTGTGGGTACCACTGACATCTCCCTGTGCTTCTGAAACAGCTTGCTGCCTCAGGCTTTCTAGAGTGGGGCAGTCTCGCTGACCCTGGCGCAGCTTTTCCCTAATGGGTCCTCCCTGGGCCCAGGAGTCCAACCAGTCTAGGGATACCCAGCATGGCTGCATGGGTTATTTGCTCAACCTCGGTCCAGGCTGAGGTTTCCAGGTCATTTCCAAGCAGACAGTCAGCTGGCAATTGTGGAGAGACCACTACCAGTTTCAGGCAAGTAACCTCCCCCCAAATTAATTTCACCATAGCCATAGGGCGTTGGGAGGTAATGCTGTCGGCATTGGTGACTGGCTAAGTTTTCCCAATCAAGTATTGCTCTGGGGAAACCAATATTTCCTTCACCATAGAGATACTAGCACCTATATCCCTCAGGGCTTCTACTCTAGTTCCATTAATGGAGGGGTATTGCAAATACTTTTTACAGTTGGGTGGCCAACCAGCTACAGTGGCAAACTCCATTTCCCCCAAGGAGACGAGACTAGCTTGAGTGTATTCCCAGATTTGCTCTGGGCACTCCTCTGATCCAATCTGTAGACTCACTGTCCCTGGAGTAGCTGGAATTAGTGTCTTAGGGGCTTTATTGTAGGGGGAGTTTTTGTCTACAGTTAAAGTCCCAACTTTTTACAGTTGTTACAATAGGCCTTGTTAGGATCAAAGTTCTAACCCCTATAGGGCTTAGGCACATAGGGAGCAATTTGGGACCCACCCACCTGTACAGGTTTTTGGGGCCCTTTGGAAGACTCAGACTTTTTATCTTGGGGATTCTCACCACCTTTCCCCTGGGGAGGTTTGGTAACCACCTTCTTTTGGTCACCCCCAGTGGTTGTCCTTGTTACCCTAGTCTTGACCCAACGGTCTGCCTTCTTTCCCAATTCTTGGGGAGAAATTAGACCTAGGTCTACCAAATGCTGATGCAACTTTTCATTTGTGCAATTACTCAAAATGTGTTCCTTCATAAACAAATTCTAAAGTCCAGTAAAATCATGGACATTTTGTCCAGTTAACCAACCATCCAGAGTCTTTACTTAGTAGTCTATAAAATCTATACAGGATTGGGTCTGGGTTTTGTGAGCCCCCCTGAACCTAATTCTGTACTCCTCAGTAGTGAGGCCAAATCCCTCAATCAGAGTTTTCTTCATGAGGTCATAAGACCCTGCATCTGGCCCAGTGAGGGTCAGAAACCTGTCTCTGCAGTTACCAGAGAACAGTTCCCACAGGAGTGCCCCACCAGAGAGGTTTCTTTATGCTTCTGGTATCACAAGTCCTCTCAAAGGCTGTGAACCACTTGGTGATATCATCACCTTCCTCAAATTTAGGGACAATCCCTTTGGGGATTTTAGGATCATAAGATTCCTCTTTATCCTTATTATTGGTATTGCTGCCACCAGATATGGGGGCTAAGCCCATCTCTTTCCTTTCTTTTTCCAGAGCCAGGAGTCTGACCTCTAGGTATAATCTCTTGGCCAACTTTGCTAAGAAGTTGCCCTCGACTGGGGCTCTCCCCAATGTGTTCTTTGGGGCCCAGTCCACCTGTGTGGTTTCCAGGCTCCTAGAAGCTGACTCTTGGAGTAAAGGGTCCAAGGACCCTTACTTCCCTAGAGATGGTGGGGCAGTACTATCATTCTCTTCTTCCACCTTCTCTTCCTCCTACTGGGTGTCACCCTGTTCAGAGGGGTGGCCTTTTCCATACTCAGCCAGAAGCTCCTGGAGCCCTTGTTTGGTTGGATGAAGGCCCATGACTATATTTCTAAGTTTACATAGGGTCCTCAATTCCTTGAAATTCAAGTGCAAGTAAGGTGTGAGGTCGAGCTCCTCAAACAGGTCCATGTTATCTCCACTAATAGCTGGGTTCTGCTGAGACATTCTAACCTGACAGTTCTAACCCTCTACCCTAACTATAGGGACTTATTTTTTCTAAAATTCTAATGGGACTTAAGCAAGGCACTACCAGAATTTTAGTATTTTGGAAAAACCAATTTCAGAATTCTAAACACAATTTAGGAGTACAGTCCTGTGATCAGATGGTAACCAAGTAGTCCAACAAATGCAAGTTTGTATCCCACCGCTGATCCACCAATGTGAGGAAGTGGCTCTATATATACTGGACCAAGATAAGGTACAGTGTGTATAGAGTTCACAAACCCCTGAGGTATAACAGAGGTTTAAAGCCAGTAGGTTTTCTGTCACAATCTGTCACAAAAAAACTGATCAGCAGTAATTCTGGCATTGAAGCACACCAGGGAGGCACTCTGCCTCTCCCGGTGGGGCCCATGATGAAGCAGGTCACCAAATAGGTTGGTGAGTGAGGGATGTCTAAAGAATCTAGTCAGATTCTTCATTCTCGCTCTTCTTGAAAGAAGGCCCACTCTTTTGTTGTTTGCATTACCGTGACTGGGGGACCAAGAGTGTTCCTATGATAACTATCCCTCACTCTCTTGTTGATACCATGGAGATTGAAGTAACCAAACCATGATTTCAGGAGCCAGATCGCTAGGTTCAGTTGCGCTGGTTCTGGATGTCTTATCTCTCCATGGTTCTTAGTGAGAAGCTTTGGGAAAAGGTGTAACTTTTGGTGTGGGACTACGGAGAGTTCCAGTAGTGTTGTGAACCATGGTTGTCAGGCCCATGTTGGCGTGTCTACGATCATTATGAGAGACTGTTTGAGTTTGCGCACCAGTAATGGAATGAGTGGGAGAGGCGGAAAAGCATACTCAAATCTCCCCGACCAATTCATCCATTTTGCATTGCCTTTGGACAATGAGTGTGGATACCTGGAGGCGAAGTTTTGGCATTTTGTGTTTAGGTGTGTGGCAAACAGATATAGGTCTGGGTGGCCCCACATTTGAAAAAATTGATGAATAACTTGTGGATGAAGTTCCCATTTGTGAATCTATTGTTGTTGACGACTGAGCAGATCAGCAATATGATTATGAATCCCAGGTAGATGCTCTGCTAAGAGGTATATCTTTTGAGGAATGGCCCATCTCCAAATGCTTTGTGCTAGGTGTGACAGCTGCAAAGAGTGTGTTCCACCCTGTTTTTGTATACAGTACATTGCTGTCATGTTGTCTGTTTGGAGGACAGCTTTGCCTATGAGAGGTTTCTGAAATGACTTTAGGCTGAGAAATATGGCCAGTAACTCCAGGTGATTGATGTGGAAGAGTCTTTGTTGAGGGGTCCACATACCTTAAGAGATGAGCTCCCCAGCCGGTGAGCGATGCGTCCTCTGTTAGCACTGTCTGTGGAACCAGGTTTAAGAACGGCCGCCCTTTGGAAAGATTTTGAGTGCAGCGGTCTATCAAAACCAGATCTGAAAGTTGACCCCGAGCCTGTTTCCATTGTTGTGCTAGGCATTCCTGTAATGGACGCATCTGGAGTCTTGCGGAAGAAATGATTAAGATGCAAGAGGCCATCATCCCTATCAGCTGCATGAACACTCGAGCTGGTAGGGAGTGTTGTGGCTGAAATTTTGTTACGAGGGCTTGCATACTGTCTATCCTGGTTGGGATGGGGTATGCAAGGGCTTTTTAAGTATCTATTGTCGCACCTAGACACTGTTGGGTGTGGGACGGGTGTAGATGCGACTTGGTGAGGTTTATTGTGAATCCCAAGTTGTGCAGCAGACTTGTGTTGTGTGCGTCTTGTACACATTGGTTTTGTGACTTGGCTTTTATAAGCCAGTCGTCTAGGTAAGGAAACACATGAATGTGTTGTCTTCTTAAGTGGGCTGCTACCACCGTGAGGCATTTTGTAAAGACTCTGGGTGCTGTTGTGACTCCGAATGGTAGGACCTAGAACTGGTAATGTTGTCCGTCCACAACAAACTGTAGGCATTTCCTGTGATCAGTGTGAATAGGAATGTGGAAATGGGCTTCCTTGAGATCTACAGTGGCAAGGAAATCGCCTTGTTGAAGCAGGGGGAGGACCTGTTGTAAAATGACCATGTGAAAGTGGTTGTATAATATGTACAGGTTTAGCGGTCTGAGGTCTAATATTGGCATGAGATAGTCTTTTTTTGGAATGTGGAAATAATGGGAGTAAATCCCTGTGTTTTGATGATGTATGGGAACCGGTTCTATTGCATGTTTTTGCAAGAGGGAGAGAACTTCTTGCTTGAGAAGCGCAAGATGTTCTGCAGACATTGGATGTTGTTTGAGAGATATATGGGGTGCAGTAGAATTGAGTTCCAGGCAATAACCATACTGGATAATTTGTTTTACCCACTTGTCTGTGGTGATGGAATTCCAGACAGGTAGGAACCGAGATAGCCTTCCCCCGACTGGAATGGATGGTCTGGGGGGAGTGGTGGGAAGTCACTGTTTTGTGGTAGGGGAGGTGCGGGCATTAGTACCACACCCTCTCCCTCTGTTGTTACCTCTGTATTTCCCTCTAAAATTACCTCTGTTGGAGGATGTTTGACTGAGGCTTTTATAAGTGGAAGAGGTGTCTGTACCATGTGGTCTTGGAGGCTCCCCTATAAGAGGAGCGACGATAAGAACCTCTACTAGTTGTTGCTTGTAGAGCCCTCATGGATTTGACCGTGTCACAGTGGGTCCAAACAAGAGTTCTTGATCTAAGGGTTGATTGAGGATGGTAGACTGCACCTCTTGCTTAAAACCGGATAACGCGCTTTTATTATTTGCGCGGGATACTAGAAAGTTTTTTATCGATTCCGACTAGAGGGAACCCAAAGACATCCGAACCCAATGGAAGAAAAAAACAATCTGAGGATGGAGTCGATGCCCATGCGCACTATAGTCCAGGGGAGTGAGGAAATATAATTTTTGATCGAGTAGTGTTCCCCAGCGAGTACCCCACCGTCTCCATGTACTAGCTTACAGTGCATGTAATTTCCCTCCTGTGTCAGTTACGAAGACGCAAATACATTTGCGTCCATCTTTAACATGTCCTCTTTCAGATCCGCCATGAACGGATTGAATATTCAGTTCCTATATATGCCGTGCCACCGTCTTTTTGTGGTGCACTTTGCACGTTTTTCAGCTCTGGCGAAGTAGGCCCAGATTATGCCATTGAGCCTTTTTCTAGTTCTTTCCTGCTTCCTGACTCCGAGGGCCTCAGCCCAGGCTACCTCTGTACCAGTGACCCCCACCTTATTCCTTGCGCGGCTCCGGCGCATAGCCTAGCCTCTGCCTGCCAAGACTGCATTCAACCTTCGAATTATCTGCTCCACTCCTCGAAAATACATTCCTGTCTCGCAGCTCAAGTAAACATCCTCCCAGCTGCAGGAACAGAGGGCCCGGTCCTTCTGTCTCCGTGCAAGTAATTCATAGACTCCGTTGCCATGGTAGGCCCATGCCCCCTCACCCCGCAGGCCGACACGTAGACACATGTACACGCACTCACAACCAGTATAGTGTAGTCTTCGCCCGAGAGACCTTTCCCCTTCCAGATATTACAGTTCCTTAAACATATGATATCAGATATGATTTGGGATTAGGTTGATCTGACATCCTAGACTTATGTCTACCCCTGTAGTGCTAAATGTCAAGTCCCCTTCGCCCTCCAGTTATACGTCAGACTCACGTCAAGCTGCTGCGCGCGCATCCCTGCCATATATTTCTGCTGACATTGCAGGATTCTTTTATGGATCCACCTACTTGTGACCTCTTGACAAGTGACGTTTCTAGTACACACCTTCATGCACGCCTATTGTAACGCCTTTTTTCATGACGTTTCCATGTTTTATCTCTTCTTTTCCAGCTGTTACGCCTACTACATGCTCATACATTGTAATGCATTGACTATATATATGTACTTCTGTAAACAATATGTTGTCTGTCTGCCCCTTCCTGAACCTGCGTGGTGATGGAATGGTTATGCCACCTTGGCTCGAGCCAATAACCCAATTCCTTTTACAGGAATAAAACCCTTTTGAGTTAACCTCAATATCCCGGATTTTGCCTCTTATTTCTCTGAGTTATTCTTATTGATTATTGATTATAAATTATGTATTGGTAATCGATTTTACCACAGTTTTGGCGCCCGAACAGGGACCCCTCCCCCACCCCACGCGCCGGAGGTGCGTTGCAGGCCTAGCCCCCTGCCACAGCCGGACGGACAATTACGCGTACCCGCAGGATTTCCTGTATCTCCCTCAGGCCAACTGAGGTGACTGAGGCTGCGATCGACACCCAGACGAGGCGGTGAGGAGTGCGGAGGATCCCGACCTGAGCCTAGCTGAGAGAGCAAGATCCGTGGTATACCGAGGCCCACCAGATTCCGAAGTATCTGCGTCGAGTCCGAATCCAGTCCGAACCCAGTCCAGTCCAGGGTTTCCGAGGCCTTCTGTTTCCGTGCTTCCTGGTGAGTACCGTTGCTAGGGACGCATCCTGACGTGCGCATTAGTTTGTGCCGGTCAAGACGGGTTCGGGTACACGAGCCTGTTCTGCACTGTTCAGCAGTGTATCTGTACTGTATAGCAGTATATCTAGTTTGCACCTGTAAAAGGTGTATCTGTGCCGTTTAGCGGTACATCCTGTTGCACTAGGTTGGTAGGTTTGTCATTGTAATTAATGTGGTTCGTTTTTGAGATGTTTTGATGTGTCATTCAAATGTCGTGGTATGAGTGAATGTTCGATCTTCATTATTGTGCTTAAACGTGTCTTATGTGTTCATGTTCATATCTGAAGTAAGAACCAAGTAGCCAGATTTTAGAATGCCGTTGTTTTCCAAACTAAGACAAATAAAAACCCGTAAAGGGGTTCTAGAAGAAGCTGTTCCCATTCCACCTAGGGACACTCCAGGGTACTTTATGTACCATAAACACGGCCTAGATGCTGTTTTATTTCTCGACTTATGGGGAGACTACACTAAAGACTTGTCAGAGAATCAGAGATGGCCCGCTGCAGGGACATGGGATGCAGATTGCATCATGAGAGTAGAAGAAGCATTATGGAAAAAGAAAGCCAGACAGTCACAGAAAGATGCCATCGAGTTATGGCGTAAAGAGTCGCATAGGCGCACAGAAAAAGCTCACAGACTAGAAGGAAAGAATAAGGAGGAGCCTGACAAGGCCCAAGAAAACGCATTAGTTGAGGAAGGTATCAGAGTAAAATTAGAACAAGTAGACAGACAGCGAAATACACTTATGAATGGCATGTACCCTATCTTGTCAAAAGGCCTGCCTAAGGCCTCTCCCGAAGTACCGAAGGACCTACCACCCCCATTGCTCCCGACTAAAACACACCAGAGGACAGCAAAGGACATTTTCCTTTCTTCCTATTTAGACGATGTGGCTCCCACATATGTTAATACCGCATTGCCACCGCCACCAGTGCCTGCACCTGACGGTCAGGACGGTCAGGACAATTATGCTCTTCCTTCCCGACAGGCTACTCCTCCTCTTCCACCTCCTCCTACTTCCCTTGATACGAACCCGACTAACCCTTTCGGAGCCGGTGCCTCAGGAGGCGCGTCCGGAGGGACAGGTTTCCAGACTCCGCCACAAGCCCAACGTCTGAGCTTTAGAGAAATAGCGCAACAGCGTACACCTAGAACAGACATTACAATTTATGGAGATCGCCTTGCAGACTGTAGATATGATCCAGTACCTGGTAAAAAGAGTGACGAGAGAATGTTACTCGCATCAGTACGTTTACGGCGAGTCACGAACTTCCTGATGACGTTACCTGGAATGACAGATCACTTAGATCGAATATATACGTTTGTTCAGACAGGAGTAGGGCCTGAAAGTATTAAAGAGGCCATGGCCTATCAGAAAGTGGATACTAAAGGCAAGTTATTGCGGTTTCTTATAAACTGCTTTATTAGAGAAGTGGATAGGCCGGGTATGAACCCGGAGGATGTAAAAGCACTCCACAAATGGGGTCAGCATATAGCGGATGGACAGCATGACAAAGATGCCTGTATAGATAATATGTACCGAAGAATCAGAAAGTCAATAATTAAGATGCATGAGAAAAGGCAGCCCGTACCGGAAATAGATACAGACAAACAGGAATCCTCAGAGGAGGAGGCGGAGGAGGAAGCCGAGACATCAGAACAAACCCAGTTGCCAGCTAGAGAAATGGTGGCTTACGTAGGTAAAGGAAGACCATTTAATAATTCAATGCGCCCAGTGCGCCCGGAAAGTAAAAGAATATATCAGGAAGCCATGTGTAATCCCAGAACACCCGAACACTTATTCCAAGCTACTGACAGAGTACTTCAAGAGCGCATGGGGTACCATGTACTCGATTCCATGGATGAACAAGAATTAGCCAGGTCAGCCGTGCAATGGGCTGACAGCTCTGAGAAATATGGTGATGATGCGCTAGCACATACGTTCTTGAACCTGACACCGAGTGAACAGCGTTTAGCTGGTATGTACATGATACAGCATCTGCTCTTATTGTATAAAAGCCAACATTCTGATCCAGGCCCTCTGCCTGATATACTAATTGAACTGGTCACGAACAGATGGAAAGGTCTAAGTACTGACCTGATTAAAGTAATTCTAGAACACCGTCACAAGTATAGTGCGTTCCTATGTCCGCAGATCAACTCAGCACCCGTTATGGAACGAAGGACCATGTATTACATGGATAGACAGAATCCGTTGCGAGAAGTGCACCCCGTACAGAACGCAGACAACACGCTTAGACGCGTGTTTGTGTATACACCTATAACTAAAATTGAATTGTTAGAGATGAAGAAACTAGTACCCAGTCATGATAAAGACCCTGCAGGTTTTCACCGTGAAGTAAAAGACATGTTATTAATGGGCGATTACACTTATCCCGACCTTATGAAAATACTGAAAGTACTACTACCTCCAGGCATATACGAGAAACTCAAAGAAAAAGAGTGGGAGGTGGGAAATGCAAAGATTGATTGGGCTGGATTACAAAATGAAGAAGATACCCGAGTTCCAGGCCTAGGGCTTGGAGATAAAGTTAAAGCCTTACCAGGTTTATTAGTACAAGTGTTGCCACGCTTATTGAGTACGAAAAAGGAGGATTGGGGTGCAATTTCAGCATGTAAACAGAAACCCGATGAAGATACTAGTGATTTTTATACACGATTTGAGAAATGTTTTGGTATTAATAGCGGTTTGAAAGCAAGTAGCGAGTCATATCCACATCTTTTTGTAACAAAACTAGTCGAGAATTCCTTACCCCAGGTTAAGAATAGAGTATTGAAAGTAGAAAGCACTTGGCAAGCTAACACCCCTGCACAAATGTTACAAATGTTACAGTACCACCAGAATAGACTTAGAGAAGAACAAGAACATGAACAAAGACGTATGAAAGACACAAAAATGAAAATGTTAGTTGCTCAGTCGGTTCCTGCCGACGGTCAGAAAAAGGGTGCGACCCATTCCGGGAATCCAACAGTTCCTGTAAAGGGTGTATGTAATTATTGTAAACAGCCAGGTCATTATATAAACGATTGTGCAGTTTTGAAACATAATATCGCCACGGGTAAGACTAAAGAGAGACCGCGTCCTCCTAGACAAGACCAGACTTCACAACAGGTACCGCAGAATATACAACATATTGCACCCATGCCAGCCTCCACACAGACCGTAGCGATACCCCAGCAACAGCCCATTACCGCAACACAAAACACAACACAGCAAATGTATCAGTATGCACAGAACGATTACCCTGATTACCAGCGATACACATGAAACAGCCTAGAGAGGGAATTCCGCTTGCCTCTTATTGAAGTTCCTGTAGATCAGAATGGTCCCTATGTACATAGTCAGGTATTAGGGAAAGACAGAAAGTTCCTCATTGATACAGGGGCAAGCAGAACCACGATAAGCCATAACGAAGTACCAGGGGCACCCCTCTCAGGCTCCCAGAACGTGTCCCTTGGATTTTCAGGAAAACCCATTATTAACGAAGTATCACAACCCCTCCCTCTTGCAGTAGGTCCTCTGACACGGACTACAGATTTATTGCTTACGAAATCATGTCCAGAAAACCTGTTAGGCATAAAAACACTGAAAGCTCTAGGAGCTATTATTTGTTGTTCTCCTGAAGGAGTACGATTATTCTTGCGAGATTTCAAAGGCCATTATGTATTGAGAGATATGGATCCCCGGTTGCAGAACGTCCCTGCACACTTGTGGGCGCAGGGCCCCACTGATGTAGGTTGCATGCACATTACCCCGTATCGAGTCACACTCAAGGCAGGAGTGGTATTACCACGAATTCGACAATACAAGTTACCCCCAGATGCTGTAGTGGTTTTACTGAGAATCATTGACGAGCTGATTGCACAAGGAGTGGTTGTGGAAACTGACTCCAACGTGTGTAATTCTCCTATCATTCCTGTTCTTAAACGTACTGACCCAAATGCTCCCCCTGTTTATCGATTAGTTATTGATCTACGCGAATTGAATAAATGCATTGTACCACAATACTCTGTGGTCCCAGATATCTCTTCATTACTAACTGCTATTGACTCAGAAGCGACGTTCTTCATTGTAATTGACCTCAAGAACGCCTTCTTCAGTGTTCCTATTGATCCGGAAAGCCAATATTTGTTCGGATTCAGTTTAAATGGACGATCTTTCAAATTTGCCCGTGCACCTCAAGGGTTCACAGAAAGCCCCAGCATCTATAGTCAAGCACTGAAAAAACAACTCGATAGCATCCACATGCCGGTACACACTGCTCTGCTTCAGTATGTCGATGATCTGCTGATCACCGCTCGAAGCGAACCCGAATGTGAAACTGCTTCTCTGACTGTTTTGAACTTCCTGGCCGACAAAGGACACAAGGTGTCTCCTTCGAAGCTACAATTCTGTGTTCAGCAAGTTGTGTACCTGGGTCACTTGCTGTCCAAAGTGGGGAGACAGCTCACACCCGATCGCATTCAGTTAATCGTAAACATGTTACCACCCAGAACACAAAAGGAAGTGCGGGCTTTCATAGGCCTCACTTCATACTGCAGACAATGGATTCCCCAATATGCATTTCTAGCAAAGCCACTCATTCAGTTAACGACACAGGAGGCAGCGACTTCGTCCGTCCTCCCTTGGACTCAGGAACATACACAAGCTTTTGAAGACTTGAAGAAAGCCTTATGTCAAGCACCTGTTTTAGCAACACCATGTTACAGTAAGCCTTTTACACTTTTTGTCACAGAACGTGAGGGTACTGCCTTATCAGTCCTCACCCAGGAACAAGCAGGTTCACACAAGCCTTGTGCTTACTTTTCTAGCACATTAGATCCAGTAGCCCAAGCCCTTCCGGCATGTTTGAAATCAGTTGCAGCGACAGCTTTAGCAATCAGACAGAGTGATTCTATTGTGTTAGGACACCCATTGACAGTACAGGTTCCACATTCTGTAGAGGTTCTTTTAAATCGCACTCAGACCCAACATTTGACTATAGCAAGATTGACAGGTTATGAACTGACATTGTTTCAACCTCATATTGAAATCAGACGCTGCAGCACATTGAATCCTGCCACGTTATTGCCAGTAAGTGGAGTAGATCCATTGGCACATGATTGCATTGAAGTTATCACTATCACAACAAAACCCAGACAAGACTTGACAGATGTTCCGTTACCGGATCCAGACCTGACACTGTATGTGGATGGATCATGTATGAGAACAAGGACAGGTGAATTAGTGGCAGCCTACGCTGTCACGACAGACACGGAAGTCATTGAAACCAGTTGTATTGACACTTTGTCAGCTCAAGCAGCAGAGCTCATCGCTCTGACACAAGCATGTATTCAAGCCAAAAATAAGAGAGTCAACATATATACTGATTCACGTTATGCATTCGGAGTCGTTCATGACTTTGGAGTCCTTTGGCGAGAGAGAGGTTACTTGACTTCTCACGGTGCCAACATTCAACACGGCCCCCTCATTCAAGCTTTATTAGACGTGATACATCTACCCACTGCAATCTCTATCATGAAATGTAAGGCACATACCAAGGTTACTGACACCATTTCCCAGGGTAACGACCTGGCAGATCGAACAGCAAAGCAAACTGCTCAGAACCGAACTCATGTAACTGACCAGACACAAATAGTGGTACCATCACATTGTATGACAGTTAGGGATCCCGCACATGATGTGATCGACATACAGTCACATGCAACACCAGAGGAGATGAAGGAATGGACTAAACTAGGAGGGGTCCAAACAGATCAGGGATGGATGACAAAGGGAAAATCTACATGGTTTCTCCCCGACTCTATGGTACAAGTCATTATTAACACAATACATAGTCCAGCACACCTAGGAGAGAAGGCAATGCTAGACAGTATTCAACACATATGGTCCAATAAAAACTTACGGGCAGCAGCCAAACAGAAAGTGCGTACTTGCATGATTTGTGGTCAGTTCAATCCAGGTAAAAGCATCCCCGTAGAGCAAGGTGGATTTCAGCCTCCCGATCACCCTTTTGAAGTCCTCCAGATGGATTATATCCAGATGGAACGTTGTCGAGGATTTAAGTATGTCCTCGTAGTCGTGTGTGCTCTTTCCCGATGGATAGAGGCATACCCAGTTCCCGATTATACTGCTCCGACCACTGCCAAGCAACTGGTTCGTGAATACTTCCCACGGTATGGTTTGCCCCGTATCGTGTACTCAGATAATGGCCAGCCGTTCTCATCCGCACTTGTGGAAAACATTACACTCCTGTTAGGTTACCAGTGGAAGTTCCATTGTGTTCGGCATCCCGAGGCAGCAGGTCTCGTGGAGCGCCATAATCAGACACTGAAAATCCGACTTTCCAAGATTTATAGAGACAAAGGTATAGACTGGATAGTTGCCTTGCCGGTCGCCCTCTTCTATATGAGGATGGTGGTCCATTCCCGTTCTGGGCTATCCCCGTACGAAGTGGTCTTTGGTAGGCCACCGAATATGTGGGGGACGCCTATTCCACGTAAAATAACTGATGTTGATTGTCTTATGCTGACAGATTACCTTGCCTCCTTGATGTCTGCACTACAATCTTGTCGTTCACAGGTAGCTGCAGCCTTTCCCGACAACACCGAGACGAAGCCCCATGAGGTGGTTCCTGGTGACTACGTTTTCGTCAGGAATTTTGATCGGAAGAGCCCATTGGAGCCCCGCTGGCAATCCCCGAAGTTGGTTCTGCTCACGACGAGGACAGCTGTGAAAATAGAGGGCAGGAAAGGATGGCTGCATTCCAGCCATATTAAAAAATATTTCGGACTTCCTTCGGACTTGGACTCTAAGCCCTGCCCTCCTCCACAAACTGACACGAAACTCCCTTTGGCTGAGAAAACTGCTTCAGAAAACTACAGACTGAAATTACGATCTAGCAAGTCAGACAGTTTAATTGTTTAAGTCCTCCCCTAGGTGAATCGGTTAAATTAGTTTCTGACATGTATCCCCTAGATCGAGATAGAGAGAGAGATAGACAAAGACAACATAAGAAAAATGCATATTGCAAATCACTTCGTAGTCGCTGTATAGTGACACTACTTGTTATGTTTTTTTTAAGTTTGCTGGTTATTACTGCTAGTGTTCTGCTGCACATATACTATCCTATATTCAAGCGTACACAATCTGCCTATAATGCTACTGCTGAACATTCTTTTAGTGAATTACCGCCTCACGAATTGTCCTACAGACTTGCGCTGCGCAATAACACTTTTATTAGTATGTTACATCACTCCCATCAGACTACCAATGCTACTAATTGTTGGATATGTGGTCGTCTCCCTCCTTACCAAGAAAACAAGGGTGTTTTGCCCCTTTTCCCATACCCGTTCACTCACAATGGCACGTGTGGTGCATGGTTTAAAATGCTCAATTCTCTAGTTTCTACTGCTTCTATTTACAAAGGTAACTGGGTTTGGGGAAACCTGAATTTAGTTCTGCTTAAGGTATGCTACCCTGACAAGGAGGGACTCCCCGTAGATACTGGAACTGATCTAGAAAATGAAGTATATGGATTAGGTAATTACACAGTTACATTTATGATTTTGTCTGTTGAATCCGAAGCTGCTCCTGTTCTACCTGCTATGGAAGTATTGCCTGTTACCGGTGAACTCTGTGTTCGCAAGAATGGTTCCGTACACTTAGGTCATAGTAAATGTACCATTGTAGTCGATTTCACTGATCATGGTAGATCCACGTTTAGGGCCATACGTCATTCCTATTTTGTTTGTGGTCATACTGCATATGTCCGTTTGCCTCTAGATTGGGATGGTACCTGTTACATTGCATTCCTTCTGCCACCTGTTTTCCTAGCCCCTCCTGACTACCATAGAAACACCAATCTGGTTAAGCATAGATACCAGAGAGATCTCCCGCTTGTCGATTATACTGAAACTACATGGGAACAATATACAGATTTCAATAAAGGTTTCTTCCCCTACCTAGGTACTGTTTCAAATAGTAAACTAATTCGTAGATTAACCAGAACCCTCGAAGCAGTGGTACTTGAGACCACTTCAGCTCTAGGTAACTTAACGGAGGAACAGTCCGCTATGCGGGTTGTTGTTCTTCAAAATCGTCTTGTTATTGACGTCATCTTGGCAGATAGGGGTGGAGCTTGTAAGGTCATCGGGTCAAGCTGCTGTATTTTCATTCCTAATAACGCGCCAACCGTGTATAAAGCTATTACACGTCTCCATAAAATTGCAAGTTTAATTCATCAGACTCCAGGCACCTGGACTTGGTCCGGTTGGTTCTGGACAACGTTGTCAGCCTGGGGGTGGAAGATCCTATCCCTCCTAGGTATTGGCTTTCTCGTAGTATTCAGTTGTTGCCTGTGTCTCCAATGTGGTCCGGCGATTTGCGGCCTGTGTGCCACTTCATGTGTCCCGCATCCAAGTTCCCATTCAAAGCGCGTAAAAGAAGAGCAAATGATGTTAAGTGAACAAGTTGATCAATTAATGAGAATCGATGTATCATGAAGGGTCCGTGGGGAACAAGGAGGGAATGAGGAAATATAATTTTTGATCGAGTAGTGTTCCCCAGCGAGTACCCCACCGTCTCCATGTACTAGCTTACAGTGCATGTAATTTCCCTCCTGTGTCAGTTACGAAGACGCAAATACATTTGCGTCCATCTTTAACATGTCCTCTTTCAGATCCGCCATGAACGGATTGAATATTCAGTTCCTATATATGCCGTGCCACCGTCTTTTTGTGGTGCACTTTGCACGTTTTTCAGCTCTGGCGAAGTAGGCCCAGATTATGCCATTGAGCCTTTTTCTAGTTCTTTCCTGCTTCCTGACTCCGAGGGCCTCAGCCCAGGCTACCTCTGTACCAGTGACCCCCACCTTATTCCTTGCGCGGCTCCGGCGCATAGCCTAGCCTCTGCCTGCCAAGACTGCATTCAACCTTCGAATTATCTGCTCCACTCCTCGAAAATACATTCCTGTCTCGCAGCTCAAGTAAACATCCTCCCAGCTGCAGGAACAGAGGGCCCGGTCCTTCTGTCTCCGTGCAAGTAATTCATAGACTCCGTTGCCATGGTAGGCCCATGCCCCCTCACCCCGCAGGCCGACACGTAGACACATGTACACGCACTCACAACCAGTATAGTGTAGTCTTCGCCCGAGAGACCTTTCCCCTTCCAGATATTACAGTTCCTTAAACATATGATATCAGATATGATTTGGGATTAGGTTGATCTGACATCCTAGACTTATGTCTACCCCTGTAGTGCTAAATGTCAAGTCCCCTTCGCCCTCCAGTTATACGTCAGACTCACGTCAAGCTGCTGCGCGCGCATCCCTGCCATATATTTCTGCTGACATTGCAGGATTCTTTTATGGATCCACCTACTTGTGACCTCTTGACAAGTGACGTTTCTAGTACACACCTTCATGCACGCCTATTGTAACGCCTTTTTTCATGACGTTTCCATGTTTTATCTCTTCTTTTCCAGCTGTTACGCCTACTACATGCTCATACATTGTAATGCATTGACTATATATATGTACTTCTGTAAACAATATGTTGTCTGTCTGCCCCTTCCTGAACCTGCGTGGTGATGGAATGGTTATGCCACCTTGGCTCGAGCCAATAACCCAATTCCTTTTACAGGAATAAAACCCTTTTGAGTTAACCTCAATATCCCGGATTTTGCCTCTTATTTCTCTGAGTTATTCTTATTGATTATTGATTATAAATTATGTATTGGTAATCGATTTTACCACAGGAGGAGCCACCTATCTCGTGATACTTCGAAGACTCTTTCAGGACAACAATGTGCAATCATCCGGACCCAACACTAGGCGGCGATCTATGCACAGATATGAATTCAGCAGCCCACATGCCTCGAACTGTATCTGCAGCATACAGGGCACATTTCATTGAGGTGTTCCCAATTAACTTTCCCTCTTGTATGAGATCATTTGATTTGGTCTTGTACCCATCTGGAAGATTTTTACATAAGTTTTTCACGCCCATCATAGCCCTGTCGTACCTCGCAAGTACAGCTTGTGAGTTAGCAATGCGCCAGAAGTTTGCTGCCTGGGACGCAACCCTTTTACCTGATGCGTCTAAGAGCTTTGATTCTTTGTCTGGCGGAGGGGCATCACCTGTGGTTTGGGAATTTGCAAGTTTGTTGGCATTTGCCACTACCAAGGAGTCCAGAGGGAGTTGACCTTTAATATAAGCTGGATCGCTTGAAGCTGGCTTGTAGTTTCTCAATCCTAGGATAAAGCACCCTAGCCCTGACAGGATCTTTAAAAATCTCAGGGGCATGTTTAATCATCCCCTTGAGCATAGTGAGTTTTTGTTGTTTTTTGTGGCTGGGAGAATGTGTAATAAAAAATCCTCCTCTTGAGGATCTGAATGAATTTGAAACCCATGGTATTAAGCAGCTCTATTTATCAGTTGCGCAAATCCTACATCATCCCGGGGGGATGGTCTGGAAGGATATAAATCTGGCTCAGGCACATCTGGGACATTGTAATCGTCCCAAGAGTCCTGAGGTGGGGTACTGTGTGCGTCATCATCAGTATCTGTGTGATGTGGGTCTATTCCCTAACCCCCTATATCTTCATCATCTTCTTGTGGTGCAGGTGAAAGAGGAGACACTGGAGAGTGTGCTGGAGAGGGTATAATGTTTGCTGGTGGTGGAGAGAAAGGCCTCATAGGTGAGGTTGAGGAGCTTTTTCTTGGACGGTATCTCAGGTGTTTGAGGTGTCCAATCTTCTCTTCTTAGGTGGTATTGGCACTGCATTTTCTCCTCTCACAGCCACATTTTCATTTCTATCATTACTGCTATCCGAGGGCCCTCCAAGAGTAGCAGTAACAGTATCAGAACTTGAATGTTGCACACTAGGGGGGTCCCCAGTAACTTAGTCCTCCTTTTCTCCCACAAGCGCCAAATCTGTCTTAGCTTTTACTACACGCTTCTTATCAAAAATTGCTGGTACAATCTTTTGCTTTATGGGTGTCTCCAGAACCAGAGACTGGTTTTGACTCCGACTCGGATTCAAGTTCTGACGCTGGGGGGCTCCTTGTACATATGCTGCAGTCGAACCAGTGTGGGTTTGTATGCTGGTATTTTCAGAAGCCATACTCTCTGCACTAACAGAGGCAGGTTGAGTAGTAGCAATCCCTGCGACGTTACTTTTCATTACACCTTTCGTTACATTCCCTTTAGTTTTAGGGACATTGTCAGCAGCGTCCAAGTCCGGGAGGGTTGCGATCTGCTCGCACGGTGCAATTTACTGGTGTCCTGACCCAGCTGTAAGAGTCTGTTTTTCCAGTCCACTTTCACCGATAGATTCGGACACAGCCAGAACACAGCCAGAGCACGTTAAACTACTGCAGCAAAGGGACCGCGCTGAGCCCAGCGTGGTCAGAGCACTTGGCGTCCGAAGCACTCAGCGTTCAACGCTCAGCACCCATCCCGCTCCTCCTCGCCGGCTCGCGTCCAGCTGCACACTCCACACAACGAACGGCTCCAGCGCTGACCGCCGCCAAACTCCGGCAAGCCTTCACGCGGAAAACGGGGAAACACCACTGCGAGCTCCCGAACAGCACGTCGCCGCACACCAGGAGCCTCAACAAGGTAGAACTCAGGACCTATCTCGGAGGTAATCACCACTGCAGGGGGGAGTCAGAGTCCTGGGCAGAGCACCTCACACGGCCACAGTAGCGGCCGCCATCTTGCCTCCTAGGACTATTGATGAGTATCCCATGGTTGAGAACTACCTCATAAAGTATGTGGACTGAGGAATAGCCATAGAAAGACCCACGTTGACTGCAGCGCATTCACAGCATCCTTGAACATTTTCAGTATCCTGTATACCTTGCATCAGGGCAACTTCCATTGGAACTTCTATGAAGGGATAAAAGTGCCTGGTCTTACTGAAGACTGCTTCTTCCTCCAAGGTAACTGTCTGAGGACCTTCCTAGTCTCCCTGACTGGCTCTCTGCCGGTGTTGATTGCCTAAAGTAACAAACGGGGAACGTCCTTTACAACGGAACTTTTACAACGAAGTACTGTTACGACGCAGGTTTAACAACGAAAGTCGTTACAACGACTTTTGCTGGAGGGCGCTCCAAGATAGGTAATAGTTTAATTTACTATCCAACACTTTCCCTACTATCCACGGGGACTGCAGTTGGAATAGTAAATTTAACTATTCACTATCCAGCGCCCCCCAACGCAAGTCGTAACGACTTGCGTTGTAAAACCTGCGCCGTAACGGTACGCGTTGTAAAAGCACGCGTTGTACTGTCATACATCCATAACAAAGTAACTACATTGGAACTTAGCCAATTTATTTTTTATTTTTTATGTTTGAGTGCCAAATTTGTTGAATATGCCAATGCTTTTTCTTGGTTCAGTGAATATTTACTATACCTTGTAACTGCTGTATCTTCTGAACACTCCGCTGTATCTTTGGTGTTGTGGGGTCTAAAAAGACATAAAAATACAATCTATTTTTATTAATGGATGTTGGATTTCTTTGGGGTCTTGTGCATTTTGTCTTCAATTATTTTGGTGCTGTTGAAAGGCTCAACTCTTGTTCCTTTGTGGAAGCCTGACTGCTGAGACCTACGGATCTTGAAGGGGTTAGTAAAGGTATTATACAATGAGGTTGCACAACTACACAATATAATACACTCCATTTCCTCACAAAGGTTAACAGTGGTTCAGATGAAACTGGAACGTGTTAAAGAATATTAGTCAATAAATAAATTAGCTTTGGCTTCCAGAGTAGGCAACTGCAGGTCTAGCAATTGTGCTGCTCCTTGCAATACTACAACAAAAGAGGAAGTTTCTTCCATTGGTAGGCCAAGCAATGATCAAGCTCAGTCTCTGGTAATGTATCTAGCCAAATACAGCCCTTCATCAGTGAAATGAGAGGGCAGCAGATAGTCTCCTGCTTCATCATCAAATAGTACTGATGAGTCAGAAAGTCTAGCTATATTCCACAGTGTGACCTTGGCCAGAGGAAAGGCCAACGTTGGCTTAGGGTCATAACCCGGCATTGTGATTTTATCTGGTACCAACACCAGCAGAGCCTGCTTCAGTGTCTGTATAGAAGGAGCCAGTCTGGACTTGCTTTGGTATGGCCCCACAAAGTGTGGTCTGGATCAGGCGAGAACCCAATGGCATAAGTCCACAGAAGAGGACCCGCATTTCCGTGAGGCTTAAGACACACCAGAGTGAGCAATTGGTGTACAAAATATTTGCAGCATGGCCTCCTTGAAGGCAACTATCTGGTGCATGGTCGATTAAAGCCTGCAAAATTCACTATGGGGCCAAATATGGGACCATTCAAGTCAGAAGACACTGGATCTTTTGAGCGACACCCTGTGACTTCTGGGGTTGGAGATAAGCCCAGTTTGGTTTTCTTGTACATTTTCGACTTTGAATTACCCGAAGACTTTGAGTGGAACCATACTTTAGATAGTGACAGAGCAAGTCATTACTTGCAGTGAGTGAGACATTTGTTTTTACTCCGACCTCTTCTGCTCGGCAACATAAAACTTTGCATGCCACTACTCAATTGCCTGTGGATGCATCACACCACACTTACTGCACAGCTTCTGGTCGTGACCAGAGTCCATGCACCATATGTACAGGTTGTGTGGATCAATGACCAACATCTGTTTGCTGCGATTGCGGAACAGCTTGAATGGGGGGGAGGAGACTTTATTCCAGGCACACAGTCAGTTAAAGTTTGGGGGAATTGCTAGCAGAGGTCAGAATCCATGTCAAGGGGCACTGCATTAAAGGATGTGATGCAATGCGCAAATGTGTTTGTTCTATGTCTACACCTTCACTTACAGGGACACTATAATGTCACTGCAGAGTCTTAAGGATACTGGTACATGGGAATCTGACTGAAAAAATCTCTGGCTCAAGTATAGCACCTAGGAACATTCTAGAGGTGATGAATATGCGGTTTGAAGTATCCATTGGAAAAAAGAGCACAGAACCTCAACTCCTTTAACACGAGTATTTAAGACATTTGATTTTTTTAAATTTGTGCACTGCATGAATACCCCAAGGTGTCTTGCTGCAGTTTGTGAAAAAGGAGAGAAATGTTAGACTAAAAAGGTACAGAGTTAATTGTTAAAAAGTCAGGTTTTAAATTATTTCCCAAAAGACCATAAATAAGGACTATCTTTTGTAGTGAGGGGAAGTGAATTTAACAGTTTTACTGTCCCTACAATTAAGCTTCTCCCGCCTAAAGGTCTCTTTTAGTTCTGGGGACCACTAAGAGCTTGGTAGTAGCCGATCTTCGATTACTTGGTTGGATATACCAGATAAAGCGATGTCTCAGATAGTCTGGACCAACATTATGCCACTGGAGTCAAGCTATCCTGGCTGATGAGGGCTGAAAGTGAAACCAGTCCTAGGATGCTTGTTTCCAGTCTAGGGAGGACCTGGCCTGGCAGTTCGGGCTGGACTGGTCCCATTGGGAGCGGGGTCAAGACTGATTTGCATATAGCTGGGTCCAAACGGGAATGGCAAGGTGAGCAAGAAAAATATGGATTTAGGCCCAGATCTCTGTACAGGGGTGAATGTATGAAATTTTTCTGCATTCTGCCCATCAATTGTTCTTTTTGCATTTGTCACTCCGAGTGGGACGGGTATGCCCAGACGTAGGTCCCGTGCTCTCCATGCCACTGGAATCAAGCTATCCTGGCTGATGAGGGCTGAAAGCCCGAAACCGGTCCTAGGATGCTTGTTTCCAGTTCAGGGAGGACCTGGCCTGGCAGTTCGGGGGTGGACTGTTCCCATTGGGCGCTGTGTCAAGTATAATTTGCATATGGCTGGGTCTAAACTGGAATGGCATGGTGAGCAAAAAAGATGGATTTAGGCCCAGATCTCTGTACTGGGGTGAATGTAGGACATGGTTCTGCATTCTGTCCATCAATTGTTCTTTTTGCGCTTTAAAAGTTATTCATAATTATTTGAATGTAATCCTTTTGTCAATTGGGAGCCAGTGTTGTTTAGCAAAGCCCTGAGATACAGATTAGTGCTTAGGAATGCCCAGAAGAAGGTGAGCCAATGCATTTTGTAGCATCCGTAGATTCTGCAGAAATCTTTTTTGATTTAGAAAATGCATTTCCATAATCAAATTTGGACAGTGCTAGGGCAGTCACCACCGTCTTCTGGCGGTCATGTGAGATAAAGGGACACATTTTTCTAATCATCTTTTGGACAGAAAAGACTGATAAGACAATTAGTTGTCATAAAACACTTGCACAACCAACCTCTTCCATCTGCGACACCGGAGCAAATATTTACTATCTCTTGAAGTTGGCCTTCTGTTTTACAGATCTTTAGATGGTTGGTGCAAAGGAAGGCTTGGTCTAAGCAAAAAAAAAAAAAAAAGGCCCCATTAAAGGGGAGGAGGATTAAAGGCCTTTCTCCAAGACTTCAAGGTCAGATTTCTTTTAACCTGGAGCTTAGCTGGAGGAGACCTTTGTATCCATCAGAAGGGCAAATGAGACCAAAAAAACAGATTCACTATCAGGAGAAGTGTTAAACCCACTGCCATTTTGTTAGCCACAGAATCATGCCTGTACCACAGAATTAAGTCTAGAGAAAGCCAGGGCTTTGAACTTAGACCCCAAAACTCTTAACATTAAGCAGAAAAGTTTTTGGCCAACATTTTGGGTTAAGCAATAAATTAGTGACAGAAGCCCCGATTTGTGACTGTAAAACTGCACAAAGTCTCAACTGTGACAAACCAAACATTAATGCCGCACTGAAGTGGATAACTGACCTAGATAAAAAAAAGCTGGCAGGTTCATTAGGCAAGAGGACACCAATATGCCATTGGAAGCTCCGCTATGAGGCAAAAACTAGACTTTCAATGCTACAAGAAACAGACAAGTATATTTTATCTGCTTCTTGAATATTGCAACAAGTGCCTTGTCTCCTGAGCAACTATGAGTAGAACATGGAAAAATCCTTTGGATTAAGGGTAAAAAAAACAAACACAAAAAAAGGTTTCGTCATCCTGTTTTTGGCTAGATTATAACAAAGGTTCAGACAAAACTGCATACCAAAAATTGATTAGACAGCACATGCATGATGTAACATGGTTATCAACAGCTACCTATGTCTTACAACACACCATGCTTAAAGCCCCAAGTTTCCTAAGGCAACATACTGAGATAGAATACAAAGAACAGAGAGTGGGAGAGAAGAAAATTCAGTGGAGGGCTTGATCCTGGCACATCTTGGGTGCTGTAGGAAGCTGGCTCTGTATATACTATACCAAAAAGAGGCCTAGTGTGCACCGAATGCAGGAATCCCCCAACGGTATAGCACAGGATAAAGTAGATAATACCTTACTCTCAATTCAGTGGCAGCTGGGCTGAGCAGTTAGGCTCATCAGAGTGTAGTGTGTATACATTTGTTGAACATTCTCATTCCAGGTAGGAACACGCACACCAATTACATGCACACAAAATACTTTACAGGTGCATGTAATTCTTTTCATTTGTCAAAAGAGATACTTTGTAATACTCTCAGAATCCACACTTGGGGCAATACAGAGAAAACCAATGCAATCCTATAGGAGGAAAGACAGGTGATTTCAGGTAAGCATTCGCCATACGAGTTCAGTATTTAGAGCGTTTGATCAACATAGGGCAAGGGTCGGACCAAACTCGTGGTCGACCACTGGGTCGTACTGCACCACCAGCGGCATTGGGGCAGCCGGATGCAGAGGTCAGAGGTCCCATAAGTGTCTCAATCGACAGATCTACAAAGTGGTATGCATTTAAACAGTACATACATTCCATGCCGGTCGAACATATTGTGCGCTGTGTTTTCTCGCACCTTTAAATCGTGGTTTTATAAACGGAGTGCAATTTTACAGTTATAAAAAATATTGTACCCTCGTTCTTTATTTTCATAAGCGGATGTCGTACTCAACGCTGTGTGAGCAGAATAAATGATGGAGCTTATGAAATATACTCACATGCACATATCGTACTGCCGTACTAGTGCCCGTGTGCAATAATGAACAAACCTGGAGGAGAAACATCGGTTCAGCCTACTAAAGACTAAATTTTGTCTTGCCCAATGGAAACCGTGGAGGGGCATTGGTTGTAGTCACACACTATAGGGAACAAGCATTTTGCCTGTTTAGACACGTACCTTGTTGAAGTCGGTTCACAAAAGCGGAGCCCACCCGCATTGTAAGCAATACTCACGTCATCAAGCCATACTGCCCACCTTCCCACCTAGGGAAACTCCAACACGGAAACCAGAGGATCCCTCGGAGCGGGTCCCGGTGGCCTTTTAACCGGTTTGGGAAGGACAAGGCACTTCCTGGAACGTGATGTGGTCATGTGTTAGCGTCAAGGGGCGTGGCCACAGATTCTCTTTGTGTAGTTATTGACGGAGAGTTTTATTAAGAAATGTAATGTAAAAATTAGTTATAAAGCGCGGCATACACCGGACGGTTTCTTGGCGCTGTTCACTTTATTCGGTGAGAGGCAAAGGGGGAGGTGAGAAAAGCTTATGTATAGACACTACGGAAAAGATGGGTTTTAAGGAGAGACCTAAATTGAGGATAAGAGGAAGAGAGTCTGAGTTCCAGTGGGAGAGAGTTCCAAAATGAGGGGGCCAGAAAAGAAAATCTAAGACCTCCATGTTTTTTGCGCCTAAATCTGGGCGCCTGGAGGAGTGCATGGTCAGAAGATCGGAGGTGCCTGGGAGGAGCGTAACGATGCAGAAGGGAAGAGATGAAGGAAGTGCCGATGCCGGCCAAAGATTTATGAGTTAGGCAACCTAGTTTAAACTTGCAACGCTCCGATACAGGAAGCCAATGAAGGGCTTTAAGCAGAGGGCGGACATGATGATGTTTAGGTTGATGGTAGATCAGGCGAGCTGCCTGATTCTGTATCAACTGCAGTCTTTTAATTTGGTATTGTGGGATGCCTGCATACAAAGCGTTAGCATAGTCGATCCAAGAGATGACTAGGGCTAGCAGTGCCAAGGTGAGGGCTTCGGTGGTCAAGAAGTGGGCTATTTTTCGGATCTTCCTAAGCTGAAAAAAGCAAGAGGACACAGTGGCACTGACCTGATACTTCATAGAAAGATCGTGGGAGATATAATCCCCCAGGCTTTTCACTTTATCAGCAGGGCGAGGAGAAGGGCCGAGGGAAAGGGGCCAGAAAGTGGAGTTCCAGGGGTTGGATGGGCCTCAGACAAGAACAAGCTCCGTCTTGTCGGGATTAAGTTTGAGATGGTGAGCGCCCATCCAGTTACTGATATGGCAGAGGGTGGATTGAAAATTTTGGGCCGCTTCTTCCGAGGAGTCAAGATTGAAGACAAGCTGAATGTCATCTGCATAGTTAAATGCAGAGACATTCCTTCCCCGGAGGGAGCGGATCAGAGGGGTGAGGTACAGGTTGAAAAGAAGTGGTGACAAGGACGAGCACTGCGGAACGCCGCAGGTGAGCATCCTCCTGTCAGCCGAAAACTGGGAAAGTCGGACAGATTGGTGGCGGTTCATCAGAAAGGAGCGGACCCAGTTAAGGGCCGTCCCACTGATGCCCGCCTCTTTGACACGGTCGACCAAGATGGTGTGGTCGACCGTGTCAAAGATAAATAAAATGTGAATAATCCATCTCCGGATTTAAATGATTTTGGAAATCATACTGCCAATATGTGTGGAGGACGGCAGTTTCCAGATAAAATATTAGGCATGTAAGTCAGAATGTTAAAGTTGTAAAACACATGGCGCAATCGGTACATTGTAAGGAATGTTGCGATAGCCTTAGTAATACGAGGAACGTGTCAGTCTCTAATTGAACGTCTAGAGTGGTTTTGTTCATAAATAAACTTTCTAGAAAAAGGAATAATTCTTATTTTTTCCATGCCTCGGTTTATTTATTATTGTTTGGGGGTAAACTCCCTCAATTGTTTATAGATTTATCTCAAGGGGACTGGGAGTGTTCCCCATCAAAATAATCCTTTCTCTCTGTTTGTTGACGAAGTATAGGCAGAGCACAGCTATATACAGAGTATATTTTTGGAGCACGATTATTGATTGACATGGGGTAGAACAAGGTGTATCTGTTACGAATGAGGAGGTCTATGCCATCCTGGCAGTACCCTCCCTCTTTGCAGATGCTAGCATTGCACAGACAATAGCACAAACCACTGATTGGGACAAGCTAACAACAGAAGAAGAATAGGATTAGGATGATACTACACAGTACTATTTTGACTGAATACCTTAGAAAAAATACTGTACCGAAAGGCCTAATTGTCACTAACGCACCCTTCATTTTTCTAGAAGACCCTCTGTTTAGTAAAGATTGGACCCAGATCGCGTGGCATTGCACCTGCGACTGGATTGTACAAATAATAAAAACTGCTGTGAGACTGCCCGAGGCCATGCTGGTGGTGATACAGCTCACAGAAAACAATTTTAAAACAACCATCACTGCGTACAAGAGGAAACTGGATGAGTTAAAGAAATAAACGAGTACAAAGAAAATCTAACCCAACAAAAGATAAAAAAATTCCAGAAAGACCTCAAATGTTTTTCATATGTTAAGACATACGCCTACTCTGACCCGGACATTACACCTCCTGCTAAGACTGACAAATTCAGACTTCTCGGGAGATGACTGCTCAGTCAGCAGTGGTTCAAGCATGGGTAGGGTGAGAACTTGACAGAGGGGTAGAAACAGAGCTCAAAATCCGCAGAACACTTGGTCCAATTTTAATGCCCCCCATGATGGGTGGCTTTCCAGGCCCATTCAACTCACACAAAGAGTACCACATGTTTGGTTGGCAACCACCCTTCACACAACCCTTTCTACCCCAAAATACATTCAGGCTGCCTTTTTTAGAGAAGGGAGGGGAAGAGGCAGAAGGAGAGGACATAACCAGGTACATTGGGAGGAGAACCCAGTGGAAAACAACATGAGGAGCAAGACATGGGACCCACAGGTCGGGACGAGCAACATCAGGGTTTAGTCACAAATGTGTCACTAGGTCCTTAACCCCAACAGAAGAAAGAATCCTCAATAAAGGGCTGGGTTTTATCCCAACAGCCAGATTAGATAAATTTGTTCTCCATTTGTTATCCATTGTGAAGTTGCCGAATTCTTTCGGAAGCTGAAGCTAAAATCTTTGTTTGTGAGACTGAGTCAAAGTGAAAATACCTCAGACCAATGTGAGACAGGTTTACGTTTAAATAAGTATGGGCGGAAAATTCATTCCGCTCGCGGAATTTGCGGATCCGCGAGCGGGACAAATTGTTTCCAGGAAGCACTTACAGGGTTACAGCAGGTGCCCAAGTTGAAGCTAATTTCTTTGTAACCATTTACAAAATGGTTACAGAGAAATTTACTTCAACTTGGGCACCTGCTGTAAAGCTGTAAGTGCTTCCTGAGCGGCGCCTCGTTTCCTACTTGCAACTATTCACTGACCCTGCTCTGACCCTAGAAGCAGGGTCAGAGAATAGTTACAAGTATGGCACGAGGCTCCTGTCCCAAAAATTAAACCTAAACAGGAAGCACTTACAGATAAATAACGCAGGTGCCCGAGTTGAAGCTCAAATTCAGTAATGTTTTAATCAGGCCACAACATTAGTGAGCATGGTCGAGGCTGGGCAAGTGTGCTTTAACCCCATCCCTGCCGTCGGAAATAAGCTGTAATACTCGAGGGAGGTCTTTGCATCCATGAGTTTCTCGAGTGCGATCCCCTTGTAGTTCCTGTGACCAGGAGGCTGCTTTCTCCTCACCTGCTGCCCTGCTCGCTCTCTGACCCTTTACACAAGAGGCATGTGCACACGCATATAAGCCCCGCACCACACACTAGCAGTATCAAACGTTTTTCCCGCCCTTCCCAACTATGATGGACAGCTCACTCAAGGGACCTCGGCGCCTTTTGGTGCGGTGGCAAACTTACAGGCACACATGGGTCACTGGGGACAAATCATCTGGCCCTTTACGCAGCTGCAGTGTAGGAAAAGCACTACACATTTACCAAACGAGGTAGCACTTACTGATTAGCCAGTAGAAAGTACTCCAGGTAAGTATGGTGCAAATCGCAAAAAAATCAGCGATTTTGCGATTTCGCGGACCGCAGATCCGCAAAATTCGCCCATGCTTAATTTAAAGTCTACATCCGTACCCCACACCCCCCCTCACTCGGTTCCGGTGGACATGATGACATTTGAACAAGCTGTTTTTAACAACGTTGACAAGTTGGAGGATAAAGAACTAGTTACTTACCTGTACACTATGGTTCTCCAGTATTAGCTTTCATAGATTCACATGCTTTTATCTTCCCCGTCGTCATGGTGGGAGTCTCCCGGTAAATAAGAACCATAGCTGTAGAAGAAAAAACTGCCTGGAAACCATAGAGTAGTGAAACCATAGGTAACCTCTCCTCCTCATTATGTGGCACAAACAACAGCTAATCAGCTGCCAGCACAAGCCTACACCATTCCCAGCAGAGCCACCATACCTCAGATTTCCAACAGCCCAAGAGTGAGCTATGCAGGAAACCAGAGATAAAAGGTGGTCTACCTAGCAGAAACGGGGAGGCGAGCGGGTGCATGTGAATCTATGAAAGAGAATACTGAAGAACCATAGTGTACAGGTAAGTAACTCGTTTTTTCTCCAGTATTCAATCTTTCATAGATTCACATGCTTGTATCAGAGTAGATAGCAGTCCTTGTTGTCAGAGCGTTTCTAGGCTAGACCCCCTTTTTTCTCGGGGCTGTGTGCCATAAACTCCTTTTAGAAAAAGAACCCCTTAAGAATCAAAAAAAGGTACGAACAAGAGACCTTTGTCATTACAGTCATTTGTGCAGAAAACAACATTATAGAAAAACAGTACAAATTCATAAACATATACCTTATTTAAGAAGATGTCGAAGAACTGCTTGTCCCACTGCTGCATCTGCTCTCCATTCTGTGTCCAGACAGTAATGTTTGGTGAATGTATGAACATTCGACCAGGTTGCTGATCTGCATATGTCTGGAAGGGGTACTCCTGCGAGCAATGCAGAAGACGTTGCCATCTTCCGTATATCGTGAGCAGGGACTTTCATGTCGAGAGGTCTTCCTGCTTTCTCTTGACAGAAGACTATGGCCGATGCAATCCATCTAGAGATGGAGATCTTGAAAGGGCCAGGCCTTTTCTGGTCCCCGAGTAAGCAACAAACAATTGGTTCGATTTGCGAAAGGATTTTGTCTTTTCAATGTAGAATTTTAGACATCTGCCAATGTCCAAAGTATGAAGAGCCTTTTCAGCTGATGTAGAAGGATTTTTGAAATATGTAGGAAGGATCATTGGTTCATTTAGATGAAAGGAAGAGTATTTTAGGAACAAATTTCGGATTAGTTCTTAGCATCACCTTATCTGGCCTGAATTGTATGAAGGGATCCTGTATTGAAAAGGCTTCGATTTCGCGGACTCTCCTGGCTGATGTGAGTGCCAGGAGTAATGCTACTTTCCATGACAGGAATTGCAATTCTGATTTGTGGATTGGCTCAAACGGAGCTTTCATGAGTTGTGACAAGACTGTGTTAAGCTGCCATGGAGGCGGAGGATGCTTAACTGGAGGAAACCTTCTGAATAACCCTTTTAAAAATTCCTTGATTAATCTTTGGGACCACAGAGATGGGCGACCCGGAGATCTTCGGTATCTGGATATTGCTGCTAGATGGACTTTAATAGAAGAATGCGAAAGTCCTGATCTGGCTAAATGCAGCAAATAAGGAAGAATTTGCTCAGGTGAAGACGAGGAGGGATGCACTGTATGAGCAAGGCACCAATTACAGAATCTTTTCCATTTCGCAGTATATGTCTTGTTGGTAGACAGTGCTGCATAACTTTTCAATATTTCACGACATTCCGGAGGGATATCCAATGACTGGAATTCGTGCTCAAAAGGTTCCAAGCCGACAATTTTAGAGAGGTCAATTGTGGATGAAGTACTTGGCCTCTGTTCATGGAAATCAAATCCCTGATTATTGGGAACTGTATCCTTGGTTCCACCGACAGTTGGAGAAGTTCTGTATACCAAAACTGCCTCGGGCTATTAGATTTATTTGGCAAGGTTCCGATCTCATCTTTCTTAGTATTAGGGGAAAGGGAGGGAAGGCATAAGCAGACATCCCTGTCCATCGGAGTTGAAGAGCATTCCCTCTCGAACCCTGCTGAGGGAACCTGCTGGCATAATGCTTGCACTTTTTGTTGCTCTGAGTTGCGAACAGGTCCAAGCTTGGCTTGCCCCACAAGTTGAAAATCAGATTCAGTTGGACTTGACATAGTTCCCACTCGTGGAAAATGTCAGAAGACCTGCTTAACAGATCCGCTTTTGTGTTTTCTATCCCTGAAACATGTTCCACTTGCAGAGATATTTTGTGACGCAGAAGCCAAGTCCAGATTTTTTGTGCCTGTGTCGATAGGGGCTTTGATCTTGTGCCACCCTGCTTGAGAAGGTAAAACATTGTTGTAGTGCTGTCCGTCTGCACTAAGACTGATGAACCTTGGATTCTGGGAAGAAAGGCCTGAAGGCCCAGGTAAACAGCTTTCAATTCCAAGAGATTGATGTGAAGTTTTGCCTATTGGGGAGACCAAAGGCCTTGAATCTCTAGGTCCTGCAGATGTGCTCCCCAACCTCGTAATGAAGCGTCTGATGTCATGACGTAACTTGGCGATTGTGGTTCGAATAACAGGCCCTTTGTCAGGTTGCTCCTGATACCCCACCATGACATTGCTAGTTTCATCTGACAGGTTAAGACCAGCTTGTGGTCGAAGGAACCCAGAGCTTGAACACATTGTTTGTCCAGAGCTTCTTGCAGTGGTCTCATCTGCAAACGGCAGTTGGGAATCAATGGGATACAGGAGGACATCATTCCCAGTAATGACTTGAATATCCTGATAGAAGTGATTATTTTTTTATGTCAGAGATGCAGTCAGATTCAGGATTTTTGTTACTCGTTCCTCTGATGGGTACGCTTTTACTGCCTGAGTTTTTATGATTGCTCCTAGGAATTGTAGGGAACGTGTCGGAAGAAGAAATGACTTTTCTCTGTTTATCCGAAGGCCTAATTTTTGCAATAGATCCATGCAAATCCATAAAGATCTTTGTGTTGCTTGGTACGATGGTCCTTTTATCAACCAGTCCAAATAAGGGAAAATTTGGAGACCTTGCTGCCTTAGATGTACCGCTATTGGAGCCATGCATTTTGTGAATACTCTGGGGGCAGACTTCAGGCCGAAAGGCAACACCTTGAACTGGTAATGGCACCCCGCCACCATGAATCGAAGATACTTTTTGTGTTTTTTGTGTACCGGAATGTGGAAGTATGCATCCAACAGGTCTAGAGAGACCATGTAGTCTCCCTTGCGAAGCAGTAGAAGAATTTCCTGTAAGGACAGCATGCGGAATGACATTTTCTTTATGTTTTTGTTCAGATCTGAGGTCCAGTACCTGCCTCCATTTTGATGAATGCTTTTTCCTTATTAGGAAGAAATGTGAATAAAAGCCTGTTCCCTGCTGGTCTGATGGGACTTCCTCTATCGCTTCTTTCAGTATGAGTGATAAGATCTCTGCTTTGAGAGCTGCTAGATATTGTTGAACTCTGCAGAGAGGTGGACCATTTGGACGTTTTTGTGAGAATTTAAGGGTGTGACCCTGTGTAATGATGTCTAATACCCATCTGTCCGAAGTTATGGACTGCCAATGCGGAAAAAACTGAGAGAGGTAGTGGAACTGATTGATCTGAAACAGTGTTGGAGGCGCCTGAAGAACATCACTGTTTGCGACCAGAGTCTTGTTTTCCTCTGGCAGCAGATTTTCTCCTTCCTTGTTGTTGGAAAGAAGTATTCGACGACCGATACTGCTGGTTGGAGGAGTACTGACGGTATCCCTGCTGATTGTACGGTTGGTACCTATTAGATTGGTAAGAGGAACGCTGTTGAAAATGTCCTCTGGATCCTCTGCCGCGAAATGACTGATAACGGCCTTGCTGCAATGATCCCAAGGATCAGGCAGTGTCAATGTCTGCTTTAATCCCCTCCAGCGCCTCATCAATATGCTTACCGAAAAGGCTTTCGCCATCAAATGACATGTCCAAGATTTTAGACTGGACATCGTGTCTAAAGGATGTGGCCTTAAGCCATCCTTGCCTCCGTAGGGCTACCGCCCCAGCCATCTGGCGAAAAGCAATAGACGCTATGTCCATTGCTACGTCTATGGACTCTGACGCTGCCCTGGCTCCATCCAGCAGAATGGAATTCGCCTCCTCTTTCTTGTCGTCCAGAAGATGCGACAGTAGTGGTGCGATGTCAGACCACATCTGTCTATTAAACCGGCTCAGAAGTGCCATCGCGTTAGCCGCTTTGATTGATGCTGCTGCCATGACTGCAAAGCGTTTACCTATGCCGTCCATTTTCTTGCCCTCCTTATCAGGGGGTGCAAAGCATGTTGCCATTGGGTTCTTGGAGCGCTTCTGCGCTGCTTGAATCACAACTGACTCCGGTCGAGGATGACCAATAAGACATGCTGGAGCCGTTTCTGTAGCACAATACTTCTTATCCAGCTTGGGTATAGATGCTGGAACTGAAGCTGGATTCTTCATCAACTTGAGTCCTTCATCCCAGACATGCTGATTAATTGGAATGGCTCTTACCGACTTCCTAGAAGACTCTTTGAAGTCGTAAAGAAAACATTTGCTTTCCTTAACTGGCATAGTAAGTTGGAATCTCTTAGCCGCTTTCTGATCAGATCGTGAAAGCTGGCTATGTCCTCTGGTGGAGAGCTTGCTTTAGGCAATGGTGACATTGGGGAAGTTGGAACAGTATATGGGTCCCATTCATCCCCAACCACATCACCTTGAGGAATTTCTCCTTCCTCTTGATCGTCATGATCGGAATCATTCAAATCATCCCGAATTGTAATAACCTTTTGAACATTCGTCCGTTGAGATGGAGGAGGTGGCTGAACTAGGGGTGTTTCTTTCACAGGTTGAGAGACAGTAGCAGAGGCAGTGGAAGAGGCTGTAGCATTATCTTCCAAAAAGCGGCGGTAATAGATGTCAATCATATGTCTTAAGTCTGATATCGAAGATACGGGCACTGACATAGCTTCTTCCCGAACATATGTATCCACTTCCTCTTCGTCCTCATAGTGGTAAGCCTGATGAAAAGACTCATATCTCTTTTGGCCTCTGACCGGGCGATCTTTGAAAGAGAAATGCTCCTGGACCTCTTGAAAGTCTTCCTCATCCGAGTCATGGCTTTTAACATGAAGCTGCGAAGGACTATAGGCAACGCCATAGGGACCTTTCTCCTCAGATTCCTGGTAATCCAGTATGGTAGAGGGAAGTAGAGGTGAAATCTTCGGTGTGGAAAACTCTCCTTTTTTTGCTCGCCGACGAGCCCGTCGACGGAGCAATCCTTTTTATGGAGATGTAGGTTGAAGTCATCATCGTTGGAGATGCAGGCCTCGTCGACAGGGCCGTCGACGGAACCATCAGCTGCATCGTCAACGGGATGGTCGTCGACAAAGATCTTGCCGTCGACGAGGGTCTGGTACTCACCGTCGACTAAGTCATTGTCGTCATCTATGTCGACAAAGCTGTCGTCATCGACGAGATGGTCGTCGAAGGCCTCGTCGGCGATCGGACAGGAATTTCAGCAGATTTCATCGACGGAAGAGACGACGGAGCCTTCTTTTCTGAGGAAGGCTTGGGAGGAGTTGGAGGGAGAGAAGAAGAAGGTTCACCTGCCTTGGTTTTTCCAGCTTTTTGTTTCTTTACATCTCCTTTTTCCTCAGAGGACCCTCTTTTCTGTTTCTTAGAGGTGTGTCCCTTAGCTTCCCCCTCACACTCAGAGTCTGTAGAGTTTCTCTTTTGAAGCCATAATAAGAGGAGAGCTTCTCTATCCTTAAGGGTTTTGGCAGAGAAGGTCCGGCAATATTTGCAGTCCTTAGGGATATGCTTAGGGTACAAGCATTCCTTGTGTGGGTCCTCAGAAAATAAACAGGCCTTGCCACAGGACCTGCAAGCTCTGAAAAGTCTGTTCTTGGAGCCTTCATACATTTTGAATGTAATAATCCTGACAAAACAGTACCTGACCTCCAACTGTGAAGGTCGAAAGTTCAATGTAGAGAGAAAATAGGAGCTGAGCTCAGAGAGACTCCTTCTCACACGAAGGCGGTTGGAAATCTGAGGTATGGTGGCTCTGCTGGGAATGGTGTAGGTTGGTGCTGGCAGCTGATCGGCTGTAGTTTGGGACACATAACGAGGAGGCGAGGTTACCTACGTTTTCACTACTCTATGGTTTCCAGGCAGTTTTTTCTTCTACTGCTATGGTTATTATTTACCGGGAGACTCACACCATGACGACGGGGAAGATACAAGCATGTGGATCTATGAAAGATTGAAAACTGGAGAAACAACCGTTCTTCAATATGAGCAAAGAGGAGTATCTGGCTCTGGAAAAACTGAGAAATTGCGAACCGATGGTCATAAAACAGGCAGACAAAGGGGGAGGAGTGGTGGTGCAGGACAAGATAGCCTACCAAATAGAATGTCGCCGTTTAATAGCGGACAGAAGGAACTACACCTTTTTGATCACTAATCCTACACAGGAATTGAAAAAAAATAAAATCTCTGGTGGACTCTGCTGAGGCCAGTGCATACATATCTAAATTTGAGACGGAACGTCTCACGACCTGTGATAAAAAAAATTCCGTATTTCTACACACTGTCCAAACTGCATAAAAACAACATCCTACCCTCTGGCAGACCCATCGTATCTTGGATAGGGTCACTCTTCAATCCCTTATCACGATTTTGTGATTTTTTTTCTTAAAACCTTGGTGTACAGAACACTGAGACTTACCTAAAGGATACCAAGAGTCTACTGAATCTCCTTAGGGACCTTACTGTGACGAGATAACAATTCTGGTTAGCTTCGATATTGAAAGACTTTATACCAGTCTTCCACAGGATGATACCTTGGAAGTACGGAGGAAAGGCCTCAGGGAAACAGACTGGACATATAGAACTCCCAAACATTTCATTCTTGAATGTGCCTCTTTTGCATTAAACAGATTTTTTTTCTAATTCGGAGACCTGTATCTCCAAACCAACGGGACTTCCATGGGCAGCACTTTTGCTCCAAGTGTGGCAGATCTCAAAGTCTTTGGTTTTGATAAAAAATACATTTTAGGCGGGATCAATCCTTTTTCCTCACACATCAATTTCTGGAAATGATATATTGATGACGTCCTTGTCATTTGGCCAGGACCCATGGAAATTCTAACTGACTTTTTCACATGGATAAACACTTGTGATAACAAGTTGAGGTTCACCCACCCAATGGACACCAACACCATGGGGACATTACAATTACAAAGGAGAAGGGCAGGTTGGAAACAAAGACATCAAAAACCTACCGCCAGAAACAATCTCCTTAGGGTTGAGATGCTTACCCCCTAGGGCCTTGATGGAAAATCTCTCGTATAGTCAGTACCTCAGGCTGAGGCTTAACTGTAGCAAGACCTCTTACTACCGAATTCAAGAAGAAGACCTTTCGAAGAAGTTAATTGACAGGTGATATCCGGATAAAGTACTTAACACTTGTCAGAAACGTGCAAGAAATCAACTCGGAGAAGCCCTCCTAGAGGACAGACCGGCATCGACAAAAGACATACCTTTAATATGTGTCACTACATACAGTACTGTCTCAAACCAGGTGACAAAATCCTTTAATAAAACACTGGAGAATCCTCAAGCCGGGCAATCTATGCTGGGAAAAACCCTCTATTTTCATTCAAAAAAAGTGAGGAGTTTAAAAGATACCCTTGTGGCAACTCGCACGAGAAAAGGGAAACAAGAGAACACAGCTACTTTACTAAACCCATGGGGCCTACCTAAGATCACAGGCCATTACCCTTGCAGGAATCGCAGTGTGTGCCATTTAACAACTGCAATTAAGACACTCAACCTGGAACCCGGAAAATCTGGACACAAAGGGCACACACAAATTGCAATTGCATGAATATTGTATATCTTATAACATGCCCATGCAACCTACAATATGAAGGCATGACAGGAAGGAAAATCAAACAGAGGATATGTGAGCATTGCAGCACTATCAGGCGCAAGAAAATCACAACTAAACTCCCGGAACATTTCCTCCAGGCTAACCACACCACCGACATGAGGTGGACAGTTATATAACTAGTCAGAACTAGGGAACATATCCAACAGCGTTTGCTGGAGAAAGAACAGCGCTGGGTTTACAGACTGTCTACTCATAAGGAGGCTTTAAACAATAACATCCTGTGGAATTCATTGAAACTAAAGTAAATTCACTTGTTCATGGGCACTAAACCGCTCAACAAAGTTGGTTACTTGTTCTCCCGAAAAAGGTATTCATCCATTTGCATTTTTGTACAACTATTTCATGCTAATAAATTTGTTCAAAGGCTAAAAAATGTATTGACCTCACATTTGAGTTTAACTTGCTTACTTAATTTAGGGGTTTCTAGAAAGTTTATTTATGAACAAAACCACTCTCTAGACGTTCAAGTAGAGACGAACACGTCCCTCATATTACTAAGGGTATCACAACATTCCTTACAATGTACTGATCTCGCCAGGGTTTCTACAATTTTAACATTCTGACTTACATGCCAAATATTTTTATCGGGAGACTGACATCCTCCACACATATTGGTAGTACGATTTCCAAAATCATTGAAATCCTGACATGGATTATTAAAATTTTATTGATCTTTTTAACTAAAACTCGTCAATAACTACACGGAGAGAATCTGTGGCCGCTCCCCCTGACGCTAACATGTGATCACGTCAAACGGCACGTTCCAGGAAGTGCCTAGTCCTTCCCAAACTGGTTAACAGGCCACCGGGACCCGCTCAGAACGATCCTCCGGTTTCTGTGTGGCGTTTCCTCAGGTGGGAAGGCGGGCAGAATGGTTTGATGAAGTTTTTGGTGAGTCTTTGTTTCTCAACCGGCATAATATAGGTATGTTCCCTATAGTGTTTTACGACAACCGAGGGCTCCCCCCTCTTCACCCTCCCCACGGTTTCCATGGGGCAAGACAGAATTTAGTCTTTAGTAAGCTTAGCCTATGTTTCTCCTCCATGTTTGTTAATTATTGCACATGGGCACTAGTAGAGCAGTGCGATATGGGAGCGTGTTTCATAAGCTCCACCATTTATTCCGCTTACACAGCAATGAGTATAATGCCACTGATATTTTAAATATGATTATGTTGCAATTTTTTGATAAAGCCTTTTTTCCAAAGCACAAGAAACCGCATCTTGCGCAAATGACCTATACATGACCTTTGCTGATGTCAATATTCTTTTTTTAAAAATCCCTAATTCCACCATACATAAGGAAAGTACATACGTTCCGGTTTGGCAAGCTCAGTGCCAACATCTGCGGCTGCTTCAGGGTTTTCTGGGTTTTCTGGGTTAGCTTCCAGGGATTCTTCAGATAGCTCCTCACTGGTCTTTTGCTTTTCTGTAGAAGAATTATAATTAAAATGGTGGCTTCCATAAGTTATGTTTTAATGTTTTATAATTTATTGCAGCTGGTATGTATGCAGGTATGCATGGCTATTTATACAGCGTGAACCTAGCCAGGAAGCAACGGAGCACTGTACATTACCATTAAGAGGCGGGGGTTTGAATATCTTCAAGATTGCGTAAATCAAGTGGGGATTACATAAATACATTTCCTAAATTACATTTCACATTTTCTAAGATTGTAAAAATGGTCAAGAGTGTTGACATTTATTTAAAATCAATTTACCAAAAGCTGATGCATGTTCACACAACTGCTAAGAATCTAATTTAAAAATAGACTAAGTCCCAGGCAGGTAGGCTCTGCTGCATTGATTGTTGTTTCAGGCCTATGAATATGTTTCATATCTGCAAGTGCTAGTACTGCATCATAGGAACCTTCATTAAGTCAAATGCGTGAATAATTCCCAGCCGGTTCTGCAGACTCCGGAACACCATTTAAAAGTTCATTCTAATTTACAGCATCAAGGAATGTCTTTATTCTTTGAAATATATCTGTTTTTTTAAGTTTGTAAAGTTCGGTCGTTTTTCATGAATGTTCAGTTAGAAAACATCTTTTTCAAACAAAAAACTTTACTGTAGCATAGAAAACATAGCACAATGGTGCTATAAGGAGAAGCACAGACATGTAAATATGTAGTTTGTAAAGTTACATTTAACATACTGAAAAAGGGGCCTATCCCTTTAAGCACCTAGGAGGCAACCCTATCTATAAACATATGGATAACTATAAATCAGTATACACCAACAGCCAAGGAGAAGGGTGGGTAATTTATGATTTAAATGAAGATTCCTACGATGTAGAACCAGGACTATGGTAAAGTCACCTTTTCTTCTGCATTGTAGGATCTTCATCGATAGTCAAATACCTGGACAGTGCTCTTTTTTGACATGGTCACTCCCCACTTATTACCTGGTATTCGATCGAATTTTGACAAGAAAAGCACTGGGTTCCTGCTAACTAGGTCCCAATACCAGATCTCTACACCAAAAGTCTGTACAACTGATACCCCAATTGGCAATATCTTTAGCAGCCCTGTAAGTCCCTACTAAATGGTACCCCAGGGTCCCCAAGGGTTGCAGCATGTATTGTACCACCTTCAAGGGACTCTCACATAACTCATCAAGACTGCTATAACAGGCTGAGTGTCTTCGTGCAGACGAAAGTGAAAAGACAACATGGCACATCTATGGGAGAGGTGTGGCGCAGCAGCCAGGGTGTCTGACTGCGGAGTGCAGCGCTCCCAGTTTGATTCCCAACATCAGAGGCAGACCAGCTCAGCATCATGTGACTCTGGGCAATTGCTCACTTTATCTCCCCGACAGCCCCCAGAGCCTTGAGATCATTAGGGGTGATTAATTCACGCTTTACAAATACTGGGTTATTATGCCTAAAGACACTGCATGCAGAATAGATGGCACCCCTACAGCAGGCCTTACAGCCCAAAGGCAGGGTGCCCTGTACTACATGTGTGGACATATCTTCATGAGCAGATATGCCCCTGTGCTGGCCAATCTAATTACTGCCAGTAAAAGTGACCAAGGAAGACATTTTAAATATATGTGCTGGACACTGTTGGAAAACGAGTTTACCAGCTACATGAAGGCTTCACTGAAAGCAAAGGTATTTGATATCAAACATCTTGTTTTAATAAACCCACATTGATTCAAGTGATGGATTCATGAATACAAGCCTGCTGAGGGGGACCTACTGACTACTAGCGTGCTGACTGACTGGTTCGGACCAGTCTGCCACCACACACAGGTTTCTAAACCCCCCCGCAGGTGAATGCCCAACCTCTTAGGAGACCAGAAACCAAGCCTTCTCTGGTAGAGGGTGTTTTACACCCCCTACAGCATGATGGCCTGTAAATCAGTATTCCATGGCCAGGAGCTTCAAAGAGCCCGCAGTCTTTGGTATGCAAATCTGGCTTCCCTGTGAGGGATGCCATACCCCTAACCAGGGCCAATTTGGTGCCTGGACAGGCAGGAAAATTAGTAGAGAAAGAAGTCTATTCACCTTCAGGCTAATTCCACCCCTAAGGTGGGCTACCTGATGTGGGCAAAATATTTCAGAGTTTGCCATCTTTGTGATAGGACAGGGTTATGCTGACTTTCCACAGGAAGTGGTCATAAAGGGGACATAGTGACCCCAGGGGTAAGTATCCCAATGGCTACTACCCTACGCTCCTCTAAATTAAGTATTTAGCAGACCCCTTGGCACCAGAAAATCAGATCCTGCCTACTTGAAAGAAGACTGACACTTAAGAGTTGCAAGAACAGAAGACTAGCAACTGAATTGGCACCAACCCTGCCAACACATTTTCTTCACCTCGGTTGGGATGATGACCATTCTGGGTACCCCATAAATAGAAGCACTTACATTTGAAAGTGTATATTTTCCTGGTAGAAGGCCTTCTAGACACTTTCAAGATATCCATATAATGTCTTGTGAAAGGCCTAAGTGTTATGTTATGTTAACTGTGATTTGTAGAGCGCTTAACACCGACAGGTCTCTAAGCGCTGCAACAAGATTAGCTATAGTCCCACAATTGAATGTTAGCCTCCGAGTGGTCCATGTTATGCCCAGGCTTCTGTAAAGAGTAGAGTCTTCATTTTTTTCCTGAATGGAAGGATGGTTTTTTCGACCGGAGGTGGCCTGGCAGCCTATTCCTAAATTGCGGGATGAGGACAGAAAAGGCTTGCCCATCTTTAGTCGTGTTGTTAAACTGTGGTCAGGTTAGTAGGCCATCCGTGTAATACCTTAAGGTGCAGCCGAGGGGACATATTTTCCCAGGCGTTCTTTGATGTATCTTGGTTCCATTCAGGGCCTTGTAGGCGCTGCACAGGCCCTTGAATTTAACCCTGTTTGATAGGGAGCCAGTGCAGTTTTTGCAGAAGGGGGGCCCGAGTGAGTGTAGGAAGTTTAAAGATCAGCCTAGCAGCATCATTCATCACCACCTGAAGTTTGCAAAGCAACTTGTCCGGTAATCTACTATAAAGCGAGTTACCGCAATCTAGTCGTGATATGATCAAGGCGGCCACCACAATCCGCATGGTGGAGAAAGAGGATGGGTGATAGTTTTCTCTACTGCCTAAGCAGGCCCACACAGGTCCCAAACAAGGTAGATACTTGGTTGGACAGTGAAAGTTTACCATCTATTTTAATACCCAGACTTTTTACCACCAGGGCTGGAGATGGAGTGTCTCCCAGCTCCTGTGGCCAAAATTGGATGGACCATGGGTTACTGTCTGTAGTAATGGCCAAAACCTCAGTTTATTCGGGTTTTACCTTGAGTGAATTGGCTGTCACCCAGTTTCCCACATATCTCAGTATGTCTTGCACCCGTGCGTGAGTTTGTGGGGTGTTTGCAGTTTGTAGGATGACTTGTGTGTCATCCGCGTAAACACATGGCAGTCCATCTGTGCAAGGTCCTTTACTAGTGGTCTGAGATATACGTTGAACAAAAGTGGGGACAATGCAGACCATTGCAGGACTCCACAGGTTATAGACCCCTATTGGAGACACAATCCCCCATCTGAATTTTTGGGGTGCGATCTGTCAGAAGGAGGTGATCCACTGAAGTATTGTCCCCCCAATGCCAATGTCCTGGATTCTTTCCAGGAGTTGGCAGTGGTTGACCGTGTCGAACGCAGCCAACAGGTCAAGGAAGACCAGAGCGCACAGCTTTTTGCTGTCAGCTGTGATCCTGATTTCATCCAGTACTGACCGCATCACCAGCTCGGTTTCCCTATTGTAGGAATTCAGAACCATGATGTCAAGCTCAGAGGGAAGGTTGGGGTGGAAAATGTTCACTCCTATCTTGTAGAGTATAGGAAGGTGCCCATTTTTGCATTGTTACTGTAGGAAGCTGGCTCTGTCTACTAATCCAAAGTGAGGTATAGTGTGCACAGGGTCCAGTGGATCCACAAAGGTAGGCAGAGGTAAAGTTAGATAGCACCTCACTCTCTATTTGTGGTAGTGTGGGTGAGCAGAGAAGCAATTTCAGAGGATAGTGTTAAGCATTTGTTGTACCCACTCAATCAGAAAATGATTTCACACAAAGACTGAATTTCAGACCAACTAGTTTTGTATAAAAAATATTCTTTTTGTTATTTTTTTTTCTAAAACCAAGCAAGCCGGGACAGGTACATTCATAAATACTTTGCAGTAAATATACAGTTAGAAATGTAATTGTAAATGTACTTCGAAATGGTCACAGTTTGAATTACTGGTAATGCAATACTGTGAAATGCTGTACATATACTTTGTATCGACTTTGCAAAGGAAATTACAGGTAAGTTACATTTAAGTTACTTTTGAGATTACTTTTTCTACTCAGTGTGATATGCCTAGATATCACATTGACATTTCCTAGAGAAAAGGTAAGTAAAATCAGTTTTGCACAATTGTTATTTTTCAGGTTTCCATACAAATGAACTCCAAACGTAAAACATTTTTCAGAGAAAAACAGTCCATAGGTTGCTATTTAGAGAAGGAAATTGCTACTTACCAGTATGCATCTGTTCTTGGCATGTAGGGCTGCAGAGTTGCACAGTATGCATAGATTGCCACCTAGTGTTGGGCCCGGATGTTGCAGTTTGTTTTGTAGAAAAGTCTTTGGAAGTCACGGAATAGGTGACTCCTCCCTTGGATGATACTGCGCATGGTCATCGGCTCCATCCTCAGATTGTTTTTCGCCTTTAGGGAAGTGATGGAGCTGTATAAGAGCTAGTGATGTCCATGTGATATGTATCTAATTTTGATAATACTGGAACAGACAAAGGTAGCCGGGGAGGCGGGTGGGCTTGTGCAACTCTGCAGCTCTACATGCCAAGAACAGATGCCTACTGGTTAATAGCATTTTCCGTTCGAGGCATACCGTGGCTTGTTGTTTAGTTTGCACATCTACACAGTAATGCTTTGTGAATGTGCGCGGTGTAGTCCATGTGGCTGCTTTGCATATGCCATCTAGGGGAATGTTCACTAGGAATGCCATTGAAGCCCCTATCTTCCTAGTAGAATGGGCTTTTGGTGGGATTGTTAATGTGCGTTTGGCTTTTGATAACATTTGTATACATTTAACAATCCACCTAGTGATCCCTGACTTTGAAATGGGATTGCCTTTATGATGTGGTGAGAACGACACAAAAAGTTGTTTTGTCTTACGAAAAGTTTGTGTCCTTTCAATGTAGTACAGTAATGCTCTCTTGACATCTAAAGTGTGTAGGGCTCTTTCTGCGACTGTTCGAGGCTGCGAGAAAAATACTGGTAGCTCAACAATGATTTAGATGAAAAGGAGAAATTAGTTTTGGATTAGTACGAAGAACCACTTTGTTATGATGCATTTGCAGAAAGGGTTCCTGAATGGTAAATGCTTGTAGTTCACTAACCCTTCTGAGAGACGTAATGGTTACTAGGAAAGCTACTTTCCAGGTTAGAAATTGCAATTCGCATTTATGTAATGGTTCGAAGGGAGGTCCCATTAACCTTGTGAGAACCACATTTAGATTCCACACTGGTGCAGGTGGAATTCTGGGAGGAATTATTCTTTTGAGTCCTTCCATGAAAGCTTTAATAGCTGGCACTCTAAAAAGAGATAGATGTTGTCTATTTTGCAAGTATGCTGCAATGGCTGCAAGGTGTAACCCGATAGACGTGTAGGCTAAGTTACACTTTTGAAGGTGTAATAAATATCCAATGATGTGTTGAATAAACACATCTAAAGGATTAATTTGGTTGTTTTGGCAGTATATGACAAACCGTAACATGCTCTAGTAGTGGGGCGTCTAGCTTCTTTGATAACGTTCATACATTCTGGGGGAAGGTTGAGGTAACCAAACTATGACCTCAGGAGCCAGATCGCTAGGTTGAGCTGAGCTGGGTCCAGGTGTCTGATCTCTCCATGGTTCTGCGTTAATAGGCGTGGAGATAGGTTTAGTTTTTGGTGTGGTACTACAGACATCTGCAACATAGTGGTGTACCACGGTTGTCTGGCCCAAGACGGAGCGACTAAGATGAGCGTTAGGGAATGTTGTTGTAGTTTGCGTACCACTAATTGAAGTAGTGGGAGAGGAGGAAAAGTGTACGCAAATAGTTTTGACCAGTTCATCCATATTGCATTTCTTTTGGATAATGGGTGTGGGTATCTGGCGGCAAAGTTGGGGCATTTTGCGTATTTGTGGGTGGCAAAGAGGTCTATTTGAGGTTGTCCCCACATTTGAAAGAACGGATAAAGAACTTGTGGATTAAGTTCCCATTCGTGGATTTGCTGAGTTTGTCGACTTAGCAGATCTGCCATGGTGTTTGGTACTCCTGGGACGTGCTGGGCTAATAGAAAGATGTTTAGTGGTGTAGCCTATCTCCATATCTACAATGCTAACAGAGCTGCAGAGAGTGTGTCCCTCCTTGTTTGTTTATGTAGTACATAGCTGTCATATTGTCCGTGCGGACTAAGACAGCTTTGCCTGACACTTTAGTTTGAAAAGCATTTAGGGCTAGAAACACAGCTAGTAACTCTAGGTGGTTGATGTGGAATAGCTTTTGTTGCGGTGTCCACCTGCCTTGCATGGTGTGATGCCGGAGGTGGGCTCCCCAGCCGGAGAGCGATGTGTCCGCTGTTAAGACTACTTGAGGAACTGGCTCTAGAAACAGTCGCCCTTTGGAAAGGTTTTTGGTGTTCCACCATTGCAGAGAACGAGGAGTCTGACCGTCTACCAACACTAGGTCTGTTACTTGACCTTGAGCCTGGTTCCATTGGCGTGCTAGGCACTCTTGAAGTGGACGCATTTGCAATCTTGCATGAGGAACTACGAATATGCAAGATGCCATCATTCCTATGAGCTGCATGAACACTCGAGCTGGTAGTGAGTGTTGCGGCTTGTATTTTGTTATAAGAGTTTGTACGCTTGTTATCCTTGCTGGAGATGGATACGCTAGTGTTAGTTGGGTGTTTATTGTAGCGCCGAGATACTGTTGCATGTGTGAGGGTTGTAGATGTGACTTGGTGTGATTTACTGTGAATCCCAAGTCGTGAAGCAGTTGAATCGTAGCGTGAGTGTGTTGTACACACTGGCTGTATGAGCTGGCATTTATGCGCCTGTCGTCCAGAAATGGGAATACATGAATGTGCCGTCTTATTAAGTGTGCTGTTACTGCTAGGCATTTGGTAAACACCCTTGGCGCTGTTGTGACTCCGAAAGGGAGCACTTTGAACTGGTAGTGCTGCCCGTCTAGCACGAATCTGAGATATTTTCTGCGCGCCGCGTGGATGGGAATATGAAAGTAGGGCGTCCTTGAGATCTAGAGTGGCAAGGAAGTCGTTTAGTGCCAGTAGTGGAAGGACCTGTTGAAGTGTGACCATGTGGAAATGGTCCGACTGAATGTAAACGTTTAGAGGTCTGAGGTCTAGGATGGGCCTTAGTGATCCGTCCTTTTTTGGTATTAGGAAATACAGTAAGTATACTTGTTTGTTTTTCTGGTGCTCTGGAACTATTTCTATAGCGTATTTCTGCAGGAGGGATATTACCTTTTGTCTGAGCAATGTTAAATGTTCCTGTGACATTGGGCGCTGCTTGGGTGGTATGTTCAGGGGTGGATTTTAGTTCCAGACAGTAACCTGATTGAATAATTTGTAAAACCCACCTGTCTGATGTGATGTTTTCCCAGGCTGGAAGGTATTGTTGGAGTCTTACCCCGACAGGAGTGGAGTGGGGCGGGGGAAGGGGAAGGAAGTCATTGTGCAGGGGTAGAGGCAGAGCGGGGGTTGTTATTTTTAAGTCTGCCCTTGTTATTGTTACCCCTGTACCCACCCCTTTGGTAGCCCTTGCCATAAGTGGATAGTGTAGGGGGTTTGTATGAGGCCGAGGCTGTGTCTGAGGAGTATCCTCTGGTGGCACCTCTATAGGATGAGCGACAAAATGAACGTCTGGGAGCCTGCGACGGCAGGGCTCCCATAGATTTGGCGGTGTCTATCTTTTTTCAAGAGATACATCCACATTGGGTCCAAATAGGTGTTGCTCATCAAAAGGTTGATTAAGAATGGCACTTTGTACCTCAGGTTTGAATCCGGATATACGTAGCCAGGCGTGTCTGCGTAGTAAGACACTGGTGTTAACTGCTCTAGACACAGTATCCGCTGCGTCAAGGGCACATCTGATGGAGGTATTTGTAATGTTTTTACCCTCTTGGATGAGTTCCTTTGCCCTATCCCTGTACTTATCAGGGAGGTGTTTCATTATGGACTGTAATTTGTCATAATGTGCTCGATCATATATAGCTAACAATGCCTGTGTGTTGGCGATACACCACATGTTTGCTGCTTGAGACGCAGTTCTCTTCCCTGATGCTTCCAGTAACAGACTCTTATCTGGTGGGGCAGCATGACCTGATGTTTGAGAGTTTGCTCTCTTGCGTGCGTTGGAAACTACAAGTGAGTCTAGTGGTATTGGCCCCTTAATGTATGCTGGGTCTGAAGGGGCGGCTTTATATTTCTTCTCTATACGAGGATTAAGGATTCTAGTTCTGACTGGATCTTTGAAGACTTCAGCAGCGTGTTTAATTACTCCTTTGAGCATTGGTAAGATGGATGTAGACCTTTATGGAAGTCTTCGTCGACAGGGTCTGTGTGTAGGTCTACCCCGTGATATTGTGCAGCCCTGTGTATCAATTCATTAAACCCTATAATGTCTTCCGGGGGGGAAGGCCGTGAGGGGTATAAGTCATCCTGAGGGACATATAGGACATCTGGAGTGGTGTAATCATCCCATGGGTCAGGTGATCCTGTAGGTGTGGCTGGATCAGGCATGTTACCCCCCCATATCATCAGAACTATCATCCCTATGAGAGGATGCTGGGGAATGCTGTGGTATGGAAGTGTTTGGTGATGGGATAGGATAGGTGGAGAAGGGGAGGGCCGTCTTAAAGGCGAGGTAGCCATGTCCTTCTTTGCATGCGGAGCTGGTTTGTCCAGTGGTTGCTTCTTTGAGGCCAAAATCAACCGTCCAGTGATTGGGTCTCTAGCCAGAGTCTTTTGGGCAGGGTCTGGATAGGTTAAGTCTTCTGCTGGAGGCCAATCTTTTTGTGCTGAGAAGGTTTCGGCACTGAAGCGGCTTGCTTTGGTTTTTTGACAATGTCCTTTGTCGGAGAAGCAGGAGTCTTTCTCTGCTCCAAATGTTTTCTCAGTTCCGAAGGTTTTTTCGGATCCGGTTGTTTCTTTGGATCCTAAGATTTTTTGGTTCCGGCTGTTTTTTGGAATCCGAAGCTTTGCTTGGTTCCGACCTGGGTTTCGGTGCCGAAGGAGTTGTGTGTTTCGGTGCCGATGGTTTGGATGTCGGCGTAGCCGGTGTCGATGTCTTTTTCGGTGCCGGTAAGTTGGCGCCGGCACCTTGCGAAGGCTGACTCGAGCCCGAGTCGCCTGAAGGCTTAATTGGCTTCTTTGCTGGGCCCGAAGGTGGGGCAGTGGAAGCGGAGTGTCGGTGTGCACCCGAGTCGAGGAAGGGTCGGGGTCGAAGGTCTTACTTACGACCCTTTGCGCTGGAGTGATGTCCTCGACATCCGAATCTTCTTCATGTTCGGAACCGCTGTCGACGTCTTGTTGTTCTGGGACGTTGACGCCTTCCTCAAAGATGTCGTCTGGAATGGAGGTTGAAGATCAAGCCATTGTTCTTCTCGCTCTTCAGTCCCGGATAGTCTTTTTGGAGTGGAAAGAGGCACAAGCCGAGTAGTCCTTTGCCTCGTGCTCCGGAGAAAGGCAGAGGTTACACACCTCGTGAAGGTCGGTGTGGGGAAACTTTGACCCACATTGAGGACACTTTTCTAAAGGCGTCCTTTCCATGAGCTGGTGTTGAAGCCTAGTTAGGCCCGAAGGCTGTCGACCGGAATCAAAGTATTCGACGTTTAAGAGTAGCGTCGAGTGGAGAAGCGTTCAAAACTTATTTTCAGAAAGTTGGTGAGGATTGCGCGCCAAAGGAATTTGGTTTCAACACGGAGCGCTGGAAACACATCCGAGCCCGGTGGCGTAAAAAACCAGTCTGGGGAAGGAGCCGATGACCATGCGCAGTATCATTCAAGGGAGGAGTCACCTATCCCTTGACTTCCAAAGACTTTTCTACAAAGCAAACTGCAAACATCCGGGCCCAACACTAGGTGGCAATCTATGCATAGTGTGCAATCTGCAGCTCATATGCCTCGAACATATGGGAAACGGGCGTGCAAAGGTGCCGGTATCGCGGACAGACGGGGAGCCCGGGTCTTATCACAGCACCCACATAAGATGTCTCTTCATGCTTCCTGAGGTATAATTCTTCTGGGAAGACAATATTCTTCCAGGACAACAATGTGCAATCATCCGGACCCAACACTAGGTGGCGATCTATACACAGATATGAATTCAGCAGCCCACATGCCTCAAACATATGCATTCTACCCATCTGCGCCAAGCCTTTGATACTCTATTCTTTCTTTCTGAACACAAAATGTTTACAAAACTTATTATTTTCTCTGAAATCCAGACTTCTATAGCCCCTTAGTATATCTTACAGAATCAAGCTAAATCAGGGACTATGCACCTATCTGTTTATTATCTTAATACCTGTTCCCTTGTCAAACATCAGTTGGATATTTTCTCTCTTTTGCAAACGGATAAACCTAGCATTCTCTTGTTGACTGAGACATTGCTTAATGTTGACTCAGCCCCTGACATGCAGGCGGGCTGTACCTACTGACTACTATATTAAGCACGCAAACTGCACGCCTGGTAAACCAAGAGGGTGTGTGTGGTGTGGTCGGAGTGGGTGCAGCTAATATTCATACTGACTACAGGTTTTGCTCCCTGACATGCCTCCCTCTTAAGGATACTGAGAATATTGAAATAAAGCTTGAATCTCCTCATGATCCTTTTGTCTGTGTGTTAATTTACAGGCCCCCTTACCAGATGCCTTATTTTCCCCTGGCACTCAGTGAACTGGTATAAAGACCTTCACGAAGGGCCACAATCGGTTGAAATGACTGACCTTCCCACTAACCTAAATTTCACTCAATAGGTTCTGTCTCCTACTCACCACAAAGGAGATTCTGGATCAAGTCTTTTATTACACCATGCATCTGGTCTGATCGCCATCTGTTGAAATTTATACTTAGATTTCCGCCCATTGAGAAATTTAGCCTGGCCAAAGGCGGACTTGCCAGAAAACGGAACACTGCAAATAAAGAAGCCTTTATCTGCACGTTATCTGAGACTGCCCAGTCCCTTGGTACAGATATTGATGCCACAGAAGTGAATGTTTCTGAATGGCTCTCATATGCCAGCGATAAGCATGCTCTCCTTTAAAGGTTAAAATCAGTCTGTCGTACCGACGCGCAGAGAAGGTTTTCCTCAGAGTTAAAAAGCCAGAAACTGGCGTTACGCCAACTGGAGAGACAGTAGCTATCAAAGTATTGCCCTGATAAAAAAAACTCCTCTATACTGCAGCCAGGAAATAATTAAAGAAAAGTATCCTTACAGCTAAAGCCAGCCAATAAGAATTCTAAAGAAATATTTAATATAGTCAATGAACTATCTAAGCCAGAGAGAATTCTACTGAAGGCTTTGCCCTCCCAAGTACTGTGTAACTCCCTCAATGATTATTTCATTGATAAAATTATTGCTATTAAAGCTAATATTCCCAAACATCCGCCCACTCTAAGTTCCTCTGTCTTGTGCCAAAATGATAGCACTTTAAGTCAATTTCCTAGTATTAACATTGAAACATTTCATAACCTTTCAGCGAAGGTTAAATCAGCCGCCCCCTCTGATTGCTGCCCACCCCATATACTTAACTCCATGGCTGCTAAGGCAATTCCCCTCCTGTGCTGGGAATTGCTATTTGACATTATTTTATGACGAGCTGGGCTCGTCATCAGTGTACGAGGAGGCCACACCATGACGAGCCCAGCTCGTCATCAGCTTGGAAGGGGTTAAGGACTGCCTTGCAGCTTTTCCAGGTCCTGTACTCACTCTCCTGAATGAGTCTCTCATCTGGTCAAGTCCCTATGGCTTTCAAGAAAGCCATAGTGGTACCTCTTTAAAAAAAAAACAGGAGCTGATCCTATGCTTCCTTCCAATTATTCCCCTTCTCCCGTTTTTAGCAAAAGTATTAGAGGCCCATGTAGCCAAATGCCTCTCTAATTTTCTGGAGGAGTCTAAAGACCTTGATCCCCATCACAGGGTTTCGGTCGGAACATTCCACCGAAACAGTCATCCTGGCTGTTCTGGTAACTCTCTGGGACCATGCTGATAAAGGTTCTCCTCAGGCACTACCAGGCTATTCTGGCCGACCGTGTCAAACTTGCTGGCATCCAAGGTGCGGCTGCTTGCTGGCTCACCTCATTTCTGGATGATCAGTCGCAGGCTGTCCGGCAAGGGCACTTCCTAGCTCCCCCACGTAAAATTACCTGTGGAGACCCACAGGGCTCAGCACTCTCTCCTCTTTTGTTTAATATCTGCATTTCTCCTCTGATTCAATCTCTGAAGGAAAGAAAGGTGGTAGTCTTCAACTATGCAGATGACCTACAGTTGGTCTTCAAGATTGACGGCTCTCAAAGCTCTGTTATGGAATTCCAGGCAACGATGTTCTATATACAACAGTGGATGGACCGTAATCATCTTAAACTAAACCCGGGAAAGACACAGCTTGTTCTGACCGGGGATAGTTATAAGTTCTGGGGCCCGCATTACTGGCCACCAGAGCTAGGTCCTTCTCCCTCCCATTCTCCCTCGACCAAAACATTGGAAGTCTCCCTCAACAATGAACTTACGCTGAAATCTCAGGTTGGCACAGTGATTTCTAAGTGTTTCTTCCAGCTGCGTAAGATTAGGAAGATATACCGCTTTTTCACTCATGATGCACTGATACAGATTATAACTGCCACCATCTTGTTACACCTGAATTATGCCAACTCTGTATCTGGGAATGCCACTTTACCCTTTTAAACTGCTACAGTTGGTTCAAAACCATGCAGCAAGGTTGGTCTTTCGTCAACCGAAATTGCAACCAGTCACGCCTCTGTTGAGGAAACTACACTGGCTCCCCATCTTCCAGAGCTGTGCTTTTAAAACGGGCTGTCTTGTTTTCAAAGCCTTGCATGGCAATAGCCCTGCATTTATTAACAGCCTGATATTTAAGCATATTCCTTCACACAATCTTCGATCTGCTCACCTCTCACTCCTCACTACTCTAATGTTTAAGCGAGTACATCAAGGAGGCTGTAGATTTGCGGTCCTTGCTCCTAAATTCTGGAACTCTCTTCCACTAAAAATACGGTCCAGCACTGACATTCTACAATTTAGGAAGTCTCTTAAGACCTGGCTATTTCTGCATGCATATAATTAAACAATTCTGGACAGTATACTGAGCCTGTTCGCGCCATGGAGGGCGGGAGAACCGGTGGAAAAACCAAGTGAGGAAGGGATGTGTGCCCACCTCTGCCAACTCCACCCCCTCAGGTGGGGAAGGAGAGGTGAAGCACAACTCTCAGCCTCCACCATCTTGCAGATCGGGGGCCACAGCTAACCAGGGTGAGGCATATGCCCAGCCTTCCCACTGGAGGGTGGCATAATAGGTGGTGTACCCACCCCAGGGAGGGGCCCCATTGGTCCCAACCTTTTACCTGCCTGTGACGCCCCTAAATCTAGTATTATGGGGCACCCCTACACCTTGCTTCCTCAGACTAGAAACTACAAGAAGAAAAGAAGAAGGACCAAACAACCATGCCTAAACTAATAAGAGGACGCCGTAAGAATGTGGCTCTGTATATACTGGACCAAAGTAAGGTACAGTGTGCACAGAGTCCACAGTCCCCAGAGGTTTGGCAGAGGCTAAAGTTAGATATAACCTTACTCTCTAAAGTGGTAGCTTGGTCGAGCAGTAAGGCAGCATCAGAGGACAGTGTAAAGCATTTGTTGTACACACTCAGTCAGCAAATGGTCTCACACTCAAGAACTGACCTCTAGGCAAATTGTTTTGTATCAAAATATATAGTGGTTTTATTTTAGAACCAACAAGGTATCAACATATACTTTCTCAGAATGAGTTACTTTAGTTAAATACTTTTCAAATAGACAATAGACTTTTTGATTACAATAGTTACAATTGTTGCAATAGGCAACACAATTAAACACAATGCAACATTGAGTTTAATGGGAATTTTATTTATTTAATTAATTTATAGAGCGCACTATCACCTTACAGGCATCATGGCGCTAGGCAACTCAAGAGTACAGGGTAAGAATGTGTCCGAGCACCGGCAGGCCACTATGTCTTGGGGAAAAAACAGGTTTTCAGACTCTTAAACCAAAGGAGGTCCCTGATTTGTCTAATCTCCCACGGGAGTTAGTTTCAAAGTTTGGCTGCTGCCACTGTAAAAGATCTACCACCTGACCTGACTTTCCTAAACCTCGGTACCTTCACCAATCTCACCAATGAGGAGCGGAGACTTCTCATAGGAACATACCATTCAAACTTTCTCCGCATGAGCGCAGGTCCCAGCCCGTGAAGTGCTTTAAAGACAAGACAGCGACTTAAACTGAACTCTGTCTCAACGGGAGCCAATGCAGCTCTGCCAGGGCCACCGAGACAGAGGACCTTCTGGGCAACCCTAGAGCTAACTTGGCCGCTGCTGACTGAATTCTCTGTAGTCTGTCCAGAAAAAACTTCGGAGAGTCAAGCATCAGGGCATTACAATAATCTAGCCTGCTGAGAATCGTACTGCTTGCCACTAGCGAGACGCGAGACTGAGTAGCAGACTGAGTTGCAGAGAACGCTAGCTGCGGCAAATTTATTTTTAATATTAAAACCCCTGTTGTTGCACTGTTTGTTTTAATCTGCACCCTTCCCTACCCGTTCTCTCGCCCCCTGCTCCCCGGTCCACCCCGGCCTTGCCCGATTGGTGTGGAGGAGGCAGCGGTCTGACATCTATTCGGGAGGGTCAGGGGGAGGTGGTGAATTGACATCAGCAGTCAGCTGACGCCAGAGGCTTTAACTGTATGCCGCTCACTCCTCACAGCGGACACGAGACTGAGCAGCAGCGAACGCTAGCTGTGGCGATTTTTTTTAAATAAAACCCCTGTTGTTGCACTGTTTGTTTTAATCTGCACCCTTCTTTACCTGTTCTCTCGCCGCCTGCTCCCCGGTCCACCACAGGCTTGCCCGATTGGTCGCCCTACCTACCTTCCATACCAATCAACTCTCCCGGCTTAGAGATGGTGGAGTCAGGGGCTAGGTACTTAATGGGGATGCCGTTTATTATGCGCAGCGGGCGCGCCAAAGGCAAGGCCGTCTGCGCCCGTCCGGGCCTGTTCCGCGACCACGCCAGCCATGCTGCCGGTGACCGCCCACTGCTACGAGTATGTTGGTCGAGGTCACAATTATTAGCTTTTCGGACAGCGACATGCTGTAGCAGCACTCAAGGCGATCCCTCCCGGCTGCTAACTAGCCGTTTTAATTGCAAGGAGTGCTCATTCTCGCTCCCCCTCTCTCTGAACGACCTCGCATAGGGGGCAGAGAAGACCAACTTACTAAAACCCTGAGAGGGGTCAAAGCTTGTCTGCTGAATTGTCGATCCCTCCCACGACACACAGGCGATATTTGGCTCTCCCTGACCTCTCACTCCTGGGACCTGATGTTCTTGACCGAGACCTGGGTCAAAGACGCATCCAATCCGGATATAAGCCTGGCGATCCCCCCCGGATTATCTATTCATTGGGATTAATCGCCCAGGCGCTAAAGTGGGAGAGGGAATCACTGCTATCCTCCGCTCACACTGGAATATAACGGTCAGGAAATTGGAAAATACTGGCCCGGTTGAGGCCATGTATTTTAGTATTTCGGATACAACACACCTGATTGTAGCTGGGGTGTTACACAATCCCCCCCGGCACACCACCATCCCATCTCACGGAGCTCCTAGCGACCATTACAGACCTCGCTGTGAGACATCCGCATTTTACTGTATTGGGTGACTTTAATCTTCATATAGATGACACCACATGCTTAAAGGCTAGTTCTCTCATGGATACCCTGGCAGGCTTGAATTTCGATCAGAAGGTACAGGGTCCCACCCATCGCGCGGGCCATACCCTGGACTTCATATTTTCTAATCTATCGAGCTTGTCCACTTCGTCCCCTCTTCCCCTTACAGGGTCAGATCATTATTTAATCACTTTTAACTTGACCATTTTCCGGACACCGGCCATTCCCACTAAAGACCTCAGTAGGAAATGGTACAAAGTTACCTGTGATGCCCTCGAACCTATACTTGCAAAGGCAAATTGGCAGCCCTCAGGCGATCTGAACACCGATGTTGCTAATTTTAATGACCAACTCTACTTGGCAATAGATTCCATTGCCCCATTGCAACTCCTCTCATCAGCTCAAGCTAAACCTTCAGCTCCATGGTTCTCACAGGCTTTACGTGAAGAAAGAAGTGGTTGCAAGAAGCTCGAGTGCCGGTGGCAACTCTCCTATGACCCTCTCGCCAAAGTCACCTATAGAGCAGCGTTAAAAAAATGTCAGACTCAAACGCGCCACTATGAAAGAATTCTTCACGAATAAAATTAACGCGGCGGATACATCTGCTAAATCACTGTTTCAAATTGTTTAGGAATTCACTAAACCGACGGCTCTTGCCAGCACTATTAAATCCAGCCAAGAGCTCTGCGACAGCCTGTCGGATTTTTTTCATAACAAACTCATTGACATCTTTTCTGCCTTTAAACAGTCCGATGTAAGGCGGTCTGAGAGTACTGCCCAAGATACTACCATCCCCCAGGATAAAATGCTGTGTGTTTTTAAACCAGTCTCACTGGACACAGCCCTGTTAAAGTAAGACAGTGTAAATCTGGTTCACCATTAGATCCAGTTCCGGCCCAGATCCACTCAACCCTTGCCCCAGCTATCACTGCCCCCCTAATCTCAATATGGAACTCTTCTTTATCCTTAGGCCAGTTTCCCCCAGTATGGAAGCAGGCCATGCTGATTCCCATCTTAAAGGCCGAGGCGACCCAGCTGTATTCAGCAATTACCGGCCTATATCACTCCTTCCTAAACCAGCCAAGATACTGGAAAAAGTTGTGCAGGAACAACTGGCTGATTACTTGGAATCCAGAGAACTCCTCCACGACTCACAATCCGGATTTGGATACGGGTATAGTTCGGAGACTGCTCTGCTGTAAGTAGCCGAGACTATTTGCGAGAGCGTGGACAGAGGCGAGGTAGCCATGTTGGTGCTCCTCGATCTGTCTGTGGCTTTTGATACGGTCTCACACACTATCCTACTTGACAGACTCCATAACCTAGGGATTCGAAGCACTCCCCTGGCCTGGAATAGATCATTCTTAACGGGAAGAACGCAGCAGGTCTGGTGCCGGCCCTTCGCTTCTAAAGAAAAAAAAAACAAAACCTTAAGCTGTGGAGTCCCCCAAGGGTCGGCTCTCAGCCCCCTCTTTTTTAATGTTTACCTAGCACCACTAGCTTAGGTAATAGACTGCGGGGTCAGAGTGGTCTCCTACACTGATGATACTCAGCTAGTATTTTCATTTAGAGATCACTCTGACAACGGCCTATCCAATTTTAAACACTGCCTTGCTAACATTGTATCATGGATGACGTGTAACACCATCAAGTTAAATACTGACAAAACCGAGGCGCTGTTTTTTTTAACCAAAAGGCCCCACTGCTTCCTTCTGTGTGGTGGTTACCGGGCTCAACCCCCCTCCATCCCCTGTTGAATCTGCCTGGAATCTGGGCTTTGTAATTGGCAACGAACTGCAAGGCCCAAATCAATAAAGTCACCTCCGCTTGCTTTGGCAAATTGCGCATGATTAATTGTATTGGATTCTCGTAGGATGGTCATTCATGCCCTCATCACCTCCCACCTGGACTATTCTAACAGCTTATACGTGGGAGCTCTAGCCTAGCTCATCCATCGGTTGCAGATCATACAGAACGCGGCCGCCAGGCTGATTTGCAACACCCCCTACCGTCACTCAATAACCCCGCATCTGAATAAACTCCACTAGCTCCCTATATCCTCCCCATCCAGTTTAAAGCCCTGGTCCTGAATGCTAGGGGACCAGGTTACCTCCGACGAAGGCTTAAGCTGGTGCACTCATCACGATCACTTAGATCCAACCACCTCCGCCTGAGGCTTCCCCCCATTTCCAACGCTCAAGGAAAGGGGGTAGAGCTTTTGCGGTGGTTATAGCTAAGCTCTGGAACAGTCTTCCCCTAAGTCTCCGGCTTATCGAATCGGAATCCCTGTTCAGGCGCAGGTTGAAGACTTGGATGTTTTCCATTCTCTAGCCTCTTCTGGTCCTTGTGGTTTTGCTGTCCACAGCACTGGGACACCCCTGTTGGGGGTAGCCGAGCGCTTAACAAATGTCAAATAATAATAGTGCACGCGACTGAGGGGGCAGCAAAAATATTCCTCAAACATCTAATAATTGCAAAACAGCAGGCCGCCGTTTTTGTAACCTGGGCTTCCATAGTGAGTTCATTATCAAACATAATGCCCAAGTTATGGAACGTTTTAACTGGCCGAACGGCGGTCAAAGCATCAGTAGGCCAGAAATTGCTGGGCAGGGCATGAGGAATCCTGTTCGCTGAACAAAAAATCACCTCAGTCCATTAAATTGTAGCGAGTTGTCCTTTAACCAACAGGCCGTGTTCCGCAGGCAATTGTGAAACACTTCCACTGATGTCGACTGATCTCCCTCAAAGGAGAGAATCAGCTGTGTGTCAGCACAATTTATGATGAAGATATTATATGCTTTGATGACCTCAATCAGGGGTTTCAGATCGATATTAAATAAGATTGCCGAGCCCTGTGGCACACCATGCAGAACATTGGTGAAGGCAAACGGAAAGGGAGGGGCAACGCTTGCTGTCTGCCCAGTAAAAAGGACTGGAACCACCACAAAGCAAAGCACAGCCCATCACCCCTGCCACTCTGTCTTCTCAGCATGATCCCATGGTTAACCATATCGAAGGCGGCAGACAGGTCAAGCAGAATCCACACCGCTGCCTGGCCCCCGTCTGCCCACCTCCGAGGTTCCTCCATAACGGTCAATATTGAAAATACCTCTGGAACTAATTAGAGGCATTACGAATCATGGAAGAGAAATACTCTGCCTTGGTCCTTATCTCCTTGTAGCCCTCAATTTTACATTTCCACGTAAACTTGTCCTGATCCTTAATAACCTCATCTCCACCTCCACTCCGCCTGCTTGCACGCTAATTTCAAAATTTTCAAATTATCGTTAAACCAGGGGGCCGAGGGTCTAACCCTACATCTATGTATTCAGAGAAGGGACCAGGGAGTCCAAAACCGAGGTGATCTTCCGGCACAGAGAAGCATAATTCACCTCGACTTGCTTGTCAAAAGAGCAGCAGTCCTCAACTTTGAACAAAGAGTAAAGACACCTCTTTCGTAGGAGAACCTTCCAGTCTCCACTGATGTATTCAGCCGTGAAGCTAAGTGCCTGAGTGTTGTGGGTGCTGGAATTTACAAAGAATTTGATCAAAAAATGGTCAGTCCAATCCATAGGCAGAGTTTCCCCAATATACAGGAGATAGGCTACTGAGAAAATTAAATCAAGAAGGTGCCCATCTTTATGAGTGGCCTTGGATACCTGCTGAAATAGGCTAAGACCTTCACATGAATGCAGTACATTATAAAACCCAGAATCAAGAGAGTCATTTAACCACAGATTAAAATCACCAAAAATCACTAATTTCGGTGCGTAGCTGCCATATTAGTGAAGGTATCCAACAGTGCACACTAAAAGCCCCGGGAGGTCTATAACAATTAATCCCCGTTAAAATAAGACCATGATCATTCTTAATGGCAAAGCCAAGTAGTTCAATTCCTGTAACCACATCAATATCACTAGTCACCAGCTTCATAGTATCTTTATAGATCACCCCAACCCCTAGCCCCCCTCCCACTCAGTCTTGGTTGATGATAGATTTTGTAACCGGGCGGACAAGCCCAACCAGAGTCCTAAACAAAACATCAAACTTGTGTAGTTCCAGCATCAGCTGATTTTCTACGCTATGCTTAGGCAGAGACCTAACATTTAAGAGCCCACAGGCCAAAAGACCTTTGTCTAAAAAAATCTCCTATAGGGGCGGCTGATTGAGCAAACCAAAGAACCCCCTTATCTCTACCCAACTCACCTATATGATTAAGCTCAACACTGGAGTAACTAATAGGACAAGATCCCACACCAAGTCCCACACCAGCACCAAAATGAGCGCGTTCTTAGGCCAGACGGGCGCAGACCGGCTTGCCTTTGGCGCGCCCGCTGCGCGCACGCGCCAGCGTCTACTTTATGGAGCCCTGACGTGAAGAGCAGGAAAAAGCTAGAGCGCTAAAACGCTGACTCCAAGATGGTGGGTCCGCTCGCACGGACGGACCCAGCCAATCAAGGAGAGCGGCAGAAATCATGGAGAGAGCAGTAACCTCTCCAATCCCACAGGTAAGTGAAGTGAGAAATTAAAATAACGTCAGTTAAAATCAAAAATGTGAACCGAGACACCGGGTTCCAGCCGGGCACACACTGCCAACCTCCGAGCAGCCAATCATACAAATTTCTTAGTTAAATGCAATTAATTACTTCATAGCGAATATGCTACTTACCAGTATGCATCTGTTCTTGGCATGTAGGGCTGCTGACATTCATATCTGTGCATAGATCGCCGCCTAGTGTTGGGTCCGGATGATTGCACATTGTTGCCCTGGAAGAGTCTTCGAAGTATCACGAGATAGGTGACTCCTCCCCTGGACTACAGTGCGCATGGGCATCCCCTCTATCCTCAGATTGTTTTTCGCCATTATGGCAGAGATGGAGTGTAATACAGTGAGTGATGTCCATGCTACATAGTAATTCTGAATGCTACAGCTGCTACAGGCGCCGGGGAGGAGAGTGGGCGATATGAATGTCAGCAGCCCTACATGCCAAGAACAGATGCATACTGGTAAGTAGCATATTCGGTTTGAGGCATGTGGGTTGCTGAATTCATATCTGTGCATAAATTACATAGCAGTGCCTCTTGTTAGCGGCGGCTGCCCGTGCCAGCTGCAGCAGTCTGAAAAAGAGTTTTGAGAACAGCCTGTCCTACAGCTGCCTGCTGTCTTGAATGTACATCTACGCAGTAGTGTTTCGTAAATGTATGTATAGTGGACCATGTGGCTGCTCTACATATCTCTTCTAAAGGAATATTCCCCAGGAAAGCCATGGATGCTCCTAACTTACGTGTGGAGTGCGCTCTTGGATGAATGGTTAGTGTGCGTTTAGCCTTTGCATAGCAAATCTGTATACACTTAACGATCCATCTGGCTATTCCTGCTTTGGAAATGGGGTTGCCTTTGTGCTGTGGAGAAAAGGCAACAAACAGTTGTTTTGTCTTCCTGAAATCCTTTGTTCTGTCTATATAGTACATAAGAGCCCTCTTGACATCTAATGTGTGTAGAGATCTCTCTGCGACATTTTCCGGATTAGGACAGAAAACTGGCAGTTCTATGGTTTGGCTAATGTGGAACTGCGAAATCACCTTAGGCATGAATGTAGGGTTGGTGGGTAGTACAACTCTATTTGCGTGGACATGTATGAATGGCTCTTGAATGGTTAGTGCCTGGAGTTCACTAACTCTTCTCAGTGAGGTAATGGCTACTAGGAAAGCAACTTTCCAGGTCAGAAATTTAATCTCACAAGAGTGTAGAGGTTCAAAAGGTGGTCCCATCAGTCTGGTGAGGACCACATTCAGGTTCCAGACTGGTGAAGGTGGGTGTCTGGGAGGGATCATTCTTTTGAGTCCCTCCAGAAAAGCTTTAATGGCAGGCACTCTGAATAGTGAGAGGTGCTGCCTGTTCTGAACATAAGCTGCTATTGCGGATAAATGTATACGAATGGAACTGTACGCTAGATTACATCTGTATAAGTGCAACAAATAACAGATAATGTCTTGAATTGATGCATCCAGTGGGTTAATGTCATTATTGTTACAATATATGACAAACCTTTTCCATTTAGCCGCATAACATGCTCTGGTTGTGGGTCTTCTTGCCTCCTTGATGATATTAATACATTCTGGCGGCAAGTTGAGGTAGCCAAATTCTAAGACTTCAGGAGCCAGATCGCCAGGTTGAGCTGTTGCGGATCTGGGTGCTGAATTTCGCCATGGCTCTGCGTTAAAAGTCTGGGTGTTAGCCGCAGTCTTTGATGCGGTACCACGGAAAGTTCTACTAGCGTGGTGTACCATGGCTGGCGTGCCCACGTTGGAGCAACCAGGATGAGTGTCATCGAGTGTTGCTTCAGCTTGCGTGCCACCAGCGGTATTAGAGGCACTGGGGGAAAAGCGTACGCAAACCTGCCTGACCAGTTCATCCATATCGCATTGCCCTGTGACTGCGGATGTGGGAACCTGGCGGCGAAGCTTTGGCATTTTGCGTTTTCCGTTGTGGCGAATAGGTCTATCTCTGGATGACCCCACTGCTGGAAGTACGGCTGGAGTACTGATGGATGTATCTCCCACTCGTGCATCTGGTGGCTGTGTCTGCTGAGCAGATCCACCATCTGGTTGTCCTTGCCCGGGAGTTGTTCCGCCATGAGGAAGATGTTCCTCTGAATGGCCCACTTCTACATGCCCTGAGCCAGATGAGACAACTGTGGAGAGTATGTTCCTCCCTGCTTCTGTATGTAGTACATGGCAGTCATGTTTTCCGTCCGGATCAACACGACCTTGTTGCACAGGTGTACTTTGAAAGCTTTCATTGCCATGAAGATTGCCATCAATTCCAGAAGGTTGATGTAGGAAGGTGGATACCTGACTATGGTTGCCCCCAACTTTTTGCCTGGTGTTTTGCTGGTTTTCCGACTTAGTTGCCCTGGGGCCCTGCCAATCAGGACCCCTGGCCTACTGCTCTCTCTCTAAAATGGATTCCATGTACCTTAGGTACATTTCCAATTGGGACTGGGCCACCTTATCAGACCCTGTAACTCAGGGCATAGGTGTACCTAGGGCCTACCAGGGGCTGAAGCATGAATTATGCCACCCCAGGATGGCCATCTAAATCTGACACAACTGGCTGCACGACAGCTGGGGCAAATTGGTGTAATCACCCTTTGCTTTAGATATAGTATACCTATATCTAACCCTAAAAATGGACACACAGATTCCTATCAGTCACTCCTATGGCAGGCCTTGACAATCCTGAAGGCAGAGTGCATGGAATCGTGTGAAATGGTGCTCTGGCATGAGCTGAGCCCGTTTGCAGCTTGCGGAACCAAGTCCTAACAGCTGTTCCATGATAACGCATACCATATACTCTTAAGTGCATTATAATCCTCGCGGTTAAATGCTATCTTTGGTATTGCTTTATCAAAACATGTCGAGTAAGGTGTCATACGAATTGGAATACTAACCCCTCGCCAATTCTGGCGACGGGGTTAGCATTCCACCCTTCTAGAGGGACACAACATGTATGTAACTGTGAACCCCGGTTAAAGTTAAACGAAGCCTCAGCTCCACAAAATGGATGCTGCCACCACAGACACGAGTCTGACCTCCTGCTGCTGGGAGTCCTTCCAGCGAGGAGAGCTTGGACAAAGGGTTTCCTGTCAGGGGCGGTGCTAGCACCATCCCAGACAGGGTTTTGTGTATCCTGGGTAGGCAGGGCTTTACAGGAAGGTGACTGCAAGTGGCACCCCGGTGCTCACTACACATCTGCCGGCTAGAACCAGTTCCAGGGGCACACCAGCCCCTGGCCTGGGGAAAGTCCGGCATGGGAGAGGGGTGTAACCACCCCCCTTCCTGGTCCCACCCCTAGGGCAGGACCTAGTCGCGTACCCACCCCTTTCTTTAGGATAAAGGCAGGAGCGGGGACCCTTCCAAATTAGATCATCTTTGAATCAAGAACTACTTTCTACGAAAGGAAACTCAAGACTCTTCTCAAGATTTCTCCCTTGTGGCTAAGGAGTAGTCACCCTGCATCCGCAGGCACCATCTAAGAACTCTGCGGTTTGCTGCACGTCCTTCCTCAGGAATCCGACCGACCAGCACGACGAGACCCGGCTTCCCTGGCACCTCTGACCTCTACCTACCTCTACAGCTAAGCTGAGAACCGTAGGTGCGACGAGACCGAGGGACCGGCCATCATCTGAACTGCACGACTCTTATCCAGCACGACCGCCGAGGGATCCTCTGGTGAGTGCTTTGGGGTCCGAGAAGCCCCGACCCTGAGCAGCTCCAGCACCGAAGTCCAGCCTCCCAGCATCTCCACGATCTGCGTGGGGCCCTTCTGCTTTTTGCTGCTCACCGCGTTGTTTGGCTACTAGCCCGCTGGTTTGTGGCCTTCTTAACGACGCCCGACGACATCACTGCTGCTGGTCTGGTTGCTCCAGACTGGCCCTTGCTCCCTTCCAAAAGAGGAGCACCCCGGACCCTCCTGGTCCACTCCAGACGCCATTTTGAGTCCACCGCGTGGGCTTGAATTTGCCAAGACTTGTTGCCCCAATCCTGGGTCCAGCGACGTCGACAGCTTCATCCATCGTGGGACAGCTCGCACCTCCATCCTGGTCGCCGACAACGCCTCCTGGTCCGTGAGATCTGCAGAGCACAGCGTCGCCCACTCACCTAGTCGAGGTGACTACCATCCGGTGCCCTCCTGGTGCCACCTGACTACTGGCTAGTAGTCACGAACTTGGTCCCCTCTGCTTTCAGGTGTCATCCATCTTCGATCCAGGCTTGGATCAACTCGAACTATCTTCACTGGTCGCCTGCCAGCAACTCCTTTCTTCAGGCTCATGGTTCGTCTACGAGGATTCCCGACGTCTTTTGAGACATATGCAGCTGCAGCCCCTGGGCTAGGTAACTTCGGCATTTCGGTGCCCCAGCATAGCCTCACTATCCAAGGGTCAGGATCCACTGTCGTTTTTCTCCTACCAGGTCGGGTTCGCCCGAAAACACTAACTTTGCCTTTACTAGCTCCCATAGACTTTGTCCCGCATCCCGCGTGAGAGTGCACACTCTGCACCCGAGTCCCCTAGGCCTCCTACTAGTAATCTGAAGGTTCAGTAACGTAGTCCTAGCGATTCCAAAGCCTATTAGTACAGTACTTACCTGCTAGTAATTTCGCATTCCACTTTCAGAGTATATGGTTTTTCGTGCCCCTCTGGCATTTGTGTAAATTGTGCAACTTGAAGTATTTTTATAAGAGTTTTGTTGTGTGCTTAGTACCCTGTCCTCATAAAGAGTACAGGGCTGTTGTGAACTAAATAAATACACTGTTTATTTTCATAACACTTGTGTGGTGTCCTTTCACTTGGTGTTCAAGGGGTATATGTGATGGTATAACAGCTGGCTTAACACGCCCTCTAGAGTTTAGCCCGAAGACTGCTCGTATCCACGCTACTAGGATAACTGGTCTATAAGGTTGACTTACAACCAATCACCTTAAGGGTTGTTTGGACTGATACAAAGTGTCCGCTAGAATAGTGAACATTATAGATCAGGCCAACTTCTCACAGTTGATGTGCATCTTCTTCTGCTGTGTCGTCCATAGTCCCTGCACTGTGTAATGGAGTACATGAGCTCCCCATCCTTGGAGAGATGCGTCCGTCGTCAGTATTATCTGTGGTACAGGCTCTTGGAACGGTCGGCCCTTGCAAAGGTTTTGTGGGTTCTGTGAGAAGGTGGCCTGATATGCAGTGGTCACTATTCTAGTGAACACTATGTATCAGTCCAGCAACCCTTATTGATGATTGGTTGTAAGTCAACCTTATAGACCAGCTATCCTAGTAGCATGGATACGAGCAGTCTAAGGCTAAAGACTCGAGAGGGCGTGTTAAGCCAGCTGTTTACCACACATATACCCCTTGAACACCAAGTGAAAGGACACCACACAAGTGTTATGAAAATAAACAGTTATTTATTAAAGATCACAACAGCCCTGTACTCTTTATGAGGACAGGGTACTAAGCACAAACCAAAACTCTTACAAAAATACTTAAGTTAGCACAGTATATACAAATGCCCGAGGGGCACGGAAAACCATATACTCTGAAAGTGGAATGTGGAATTCCTAGCAGGTAAGTACAGTACTAATAGGCTTTGGAATCGCTAGATCTTGACTATAGAATCTTCAGATTACTTCTAGGAGACCCAGGGGACTCGGGTGCAGAGTGTGCACTCTCACGCGTGATGCGGGACAAAGTCTATGGTAGCTAGATTTCACAGAGTTAGTGTTCTCGGGCGAACCCGACCTGGTAGGAGGAAAACGACAGTGGATTCTGACCCTTGGATAGTGAGGCTATGCTGGGGCACCGAAATGCCGAAGTTACCTAGCCCAGGGGCTGCAGCTGCATAGGTCTGAAAAGACGTCGGGAATCCTCGTAGACGGACCAGGAGCCGGAAGAAAAGATGCTGGCCGGTGACCAGTGAAGAAAGTTCAGTTGGATCCAAGCCTGGATCTCGAAGATAGATGACACCTGAAAGCAGAGGGGACCAAGTTCGAGACTACTAGCCAGTAGTCAGTGGGCACCAGGAGGGCACCGGATGGTAGCCACCTCGACAAGGTGAGTGGGTGACGCTTGAGCTCGAAGATCTCACGGACCAGGAGGCGTTGTCGGCGACCAGGATGGAGGATCGAGCTGTCCCACGAAGATAGAAGCTGTCGGCGTCGCTGGACCCAGGATTGGGCAACAAAGCCTTGGCAAATTCAAGCCCACGCGGTGGACTTAAAATGGCGTCTGGAGTGGACCAGGAGGGTCCGGGGTGCCTCTCTTCAAGAAGGAAGCAAGGGCCAGTCTGGAGCAACCAGACCAGCAGTCGTGAAGTCGTTGGGCGTCGTTCAGAAGGCCACAAGCCAGCCGGCTAGTAGCCAAACAACGCGGTGCACAGCAAACAGCAGAAGGGCCCCACGCAGATCGTGGAGATGCAGGGAGGCTGACCTTGGGTGCTGGAGCTGCGCAGGGTCGGGGCTTCTCGGACCCCAAAGCACTCACCAGTGGAGGACACGGTGGGCTTGCAGTAAAGATGTCGTGCAGTCTTGGCGATCGTCGGTCCCTCGAGGTCTCGTCGCACTCACGGTTCTCAGCTTTGCTGTAGAGGTGAGTAGAGGTCAGAGGTGCCAGGGAAGCCGGGTCTCGTCGAGCTGGGTCGTCGGATTCGTGATGAAGGACTTGCAGCAGACCGCAGTGTTCTTTAGGATGGTGCCCGCTTGATGCAGGGTGACTACTCCTTAGCCACAAGGGAGAATCTTGAAGAAGAAATCGTGAAGTCCTTTCGAAGAAAGTGGTATCTTGATTCCAAAGATGATCTAATTTGAACAGGGGGCCCGCTCCTATCTTTATACTAAAAAAGGGGGCTGACCCGGTGACTAGGTCCTGCCTATGGGTGGGACCAGGAGGGGGGTGGTTACACCCCTCTCCCCTGCCGGACTTCCCCAGGCCAGGGGCTGGTGTGCCCCTGGAACTGGTTCTGACTGGCCTATGCGTAGTGAGCACCGGGGTGCCACTCAGCAGTCACCTTCCTGAAAAGCCCTGCCTACCCAGGATACACAAAACCATGTCTGGGACGGTGCTAGCACCGCCCCTGACAGGAAACCCTTTGTCCAGGCTCCCCTTGCTGGGAGGACTCCCAGCTGCAGGGGGTCAGACTCGTGTCTGTGGTGGCAGCATCCATTTTGTGGAGCTGAGGCTTTGCTTAACTTTAACCGGGGTTCACAGTTACATACATGTCGTGTCCCTCTAGAAGGGTGGAATGCTAACCCCGTCGCCAGAATTGGCGAGGGGTTAGTATTCCAATTCGTATGACACCTTACTCGACATGTTTTGATAAAGCAATACCAAAGATAGCATTTAACCGCGAGGATTATAATGCACTTAAGAGTATATGGTATGCGATATCATGGAACAGCTATTAGGACTTGGTTCCGCAAGCTGCAGACAGGCTCAGCTCATGCCAGAGCACCATCTCACACGATTCCAAGCACTCTGCCTTCAGGATTGTCAAGGCCTGCCATAGGAGTGACTGATAGGAATCTGTGTGTCCATTTTAGGGTTAGGTATAGGTATACTACACCTACAGCAAAGGGTGATTACACGACTTTGCCCCAGCTGTCATGCAGCCAGTTGTGTCAAATTTAGGAGGCCAGCCAGGGGTGGCATAATACATGCTGCAGCCCCTGGCACACCCATGCCCTGAGTTACAGGGTCTGATAGGGTGGCCCAGTACCAATTGGAAATGTACCTAGGGTACATGGAATCCATTTTAAAGAGAGAGCAGTAGGCCTGGGGTCCTGATTGGCAGGATCCCAGGTCGACTATGTCCAAAACCAGCTAAAACACAGGGCAAAAAGTTGGGGGCAACCATAGTCAGGATGTACCTTCCTACAGGTTCCACCAATGCAGAGAGTTGTATGCCCGACCGCTCACAAACACTAGCTCTTTCCATTGTCCTTGAGCCCGATTCCACTGACGTGCCAAGCACTCCTGAAGCGGGCGCATATGTAGTCTCACGTGCGGGACTATGAAGATGCAGGAGGCCATCATGCCTATCAACTGCATGAACACTCTTGCTGGAAGCGAGTGTTGGGGTCTGAATTTCTGTATTAGCAATTGCATGCTGTTTATCCTCACTGAATTTGGCTGAGCTTTGTCTGCCAGAGTGTCTATTGTCGCGCCCAGGTACTGTCGCACGTAGGCGGCCTGAAGATGTGACTTTGGATAATTCAGCGAGAATCCCAGACTGTGAAGAAGATGAATGGTGTGGGACATGTGGCTGGCACAATGCTGGGCCGTCTTTGCTTGAATAAGCCAGTCGTCCAGATAAGGGTAGACATGTATGTGCGGTCTCCTTAGGTGTGCTGCTACTGTCGCCAGGCACTTTGTGAACACCCTGGGTGCCGTCGTTACTCCGAAAGGGAGGACTTTGAACTGATATTGATTTTGAATAGTGAACCTGAGATACTTTGTGTGATGGGTGTATGGGTATATGGAAATACGCATCTTTCAGATCTAGTGCGAGGAAGTCTCACTGACTGAGTAACGGTAGAACCTGCTGTAAGGTGAGCATATGAAAAAATGCTCTGACAGAATGTATCCGTTTAGAGGCCTTAGGTCCAGTATGGGTCTGAGACACCCGTCCTTTTTGGGTATTAAGAAATACAGAGAGTACACCCCTGAGCCTTGGTCTTCTACAGGCACGAGCTCTATGGCTCCTTTTTGCAGCATGCTGACGACCTCCTGCTGCAATAAGTGTAAGTGCTCTGCGGACATAGGACGGTGTCTTGGTGGTATGTTGGGTGGAGTGGATGTCAGCTCTAGACAGTACCCGTACTGGACAATGTCTCTCACCCACCCGTCTGTGGTGATGGATTTCCAGACCGGCAGGAACTGTTGCAGTCTCCCCTCGACAGGTGTTATATGGTCGGGGGGCAGTGACAGGGCGTCACTGTTTGTTATTGGCAGAGGACCTGGAATTGTTTTTTCCTCTTCCTCTGCCCTTGATGTTGTTTCCACGATATCCACCCCTGTTGTGTTTATTGTAGGTGGTTTGTGTACCTCCTTTATTATACTGTGTCTGCTGTGTGTTTTGACCTCTTGAAGGTCCTCTATTATTGGAGCGACGAAAAGAGCCACCCCGAAACTGCTGTGACTGCAGAGCCCCCATAGACTTTGCAGTCTCTGTCTTTTTTAATCTTTTCAAGGGTGGTGTCAACCTCAGGTCCAAATAAGTAGTCCGGGTTAACTGGTTGATTGAGGATAGTAGTTTGTATTTCTGGTTTGAATCCCGAGATTCTTAACCAGGCATGTCTTCTTAACATGACGCTAGTGTTAATGGCTCTGGCTGCAGTGTCAGCTGCGTCTAGCGCGTACTTGATTAAAGCATTGGTTATAAGCTTTCCTTCTTGGATTAGCAGCTCCGCTCCCTCCTTGTACTGATCTGGTAGGTATTGCAACAGTGTCTCAAGGGTATCATAATGGGCCCTGTCATATCTGGCTAAGCGTGCCTGAGTGTTGGCAATGCGCCAGATGTTAGCTGCCTGCGCTGCCACCCTTTTTCCCCGAAGTTTCCAGTACTTTCGACTCCTTGTCAGGAGGAGGAGCATCACCTGCAGTCTGGGAGTTTGCTCTCTTACGTGCATTAGAAACTAATGAGCCCAATGGCAACTGTCCTCTTATATAAGTAGGGTCCACAGGTGCCGGTCTATATTTCTTTTCAATTCTAGGGTTTAATACCCTTGCTCTGGTGGTCTCCTTAAAAATGTCATCAGCATGCTTAAGGACCCCTCTTAGCATGGGCAGAGTCTTGACGGTTCTTTCCGAAGTGGAAAAGGTGTCGACCAGAAAATCTTCCTCAATAGGGTCAGCATGTAGTTGAACATCATGGTTACCTGCCGCTCTTTCAATAAGGGCGTTAAAGGCAGTGGTGTCCTCAGTAGGAGATGTTTTTACATTGTATGTATGTGTCAGGGGCATTCTGTGGATCCCCTGGGTCAGCCCATGGTTGGTTCTGATCGTCGGGAATCAGTGTTCACATGATAAGTGGCATCCTCATTATCGTCATCCCCTGCATCCACATCGGAGTATGTGGGTGAAAAAGACTGAGGTTCTTGTCCATAGGATTGCAGAGGTTCCACAAGACCTGGTGATGTGGTTGAATCCCTCTTCTTTAATGGAATCTTATATGACTCCATGGGTGTTTCTGGTATTATTTTCCTCTTATACATGGATAGTCTACCAGTGTCCGAGTCTATGAACTGCCTCGACTCCTGTTCTTCAGGCTCTTCTGTAGCCCCTAGTCCCATCGACACTCCTTTAATGGCTCCGATACCCTTTTTCGGTTTGAACATCTTCGGTCACACCATCGGTAGCAACCCGAATTTGATTGGTGTCTATGCGGTCCGAATTTTTCCGACCAACTTCGGGGTTGGGGCCTTCTTCGGTCCGACCGTCGTAGCCTTTTCTTTGATGCGTTGGAGTCTCCGGCACCTGTTTGGATACGAATTGGGTCGGCTGTGTCGACTCGACAGGGTCCTTGGAGCCAGTCTTTGTCTTGGTCTCGGGCCTTGTCAGAGGATCGACCCCCTCTCTCGGTTCGAGCCTCTTGTCTGTATCGACTCTCTTTGGCGCAGACTTCGGCGGTTCGACATCGTTGACCTTGGTCTTCGGTGCCCCAACCTTCGGCTCGATGACCTTTTGAACTTTTTGGTATCGATGGCCTTCTGTTTTTTCGGCTCCGAGGGGTTTGAGGCCTTGGAACCGACCAGAGTCAGCTGCACTTTTGGTTTCGTTTCACAAATGTTCCCTCTATATTCATTCCAGGTGGCCCATATCTGTGTCCACTTTCGAGGACATCCCCGTGCCTCGTACACCGTCTTCTCCTGGAGCATGCACCAGTCCATGTCAGTTTTCCATTGACCGACCTTAGGAGGTCGAACCGCCCCCCCACAGCCTAGCAATATTCCTTTTAGCGATTGTAAATCCTAGAGTGGCCCACAACTTCCCACTTTGCGATAGGTCCGTAGGTGCCCAGATGTTTAACAGGCACTTTTTAGCTTCAAGCCTAATATCCACCTCCCACACTTCCTGCATACAGCGGGTCACTCTGGTCCAGTAGTGCTTCAGCCTCGGGCATTCCCAAAGTATGTGGAAGAAGGTCCCTACCTCTCCACAACTCCGTCTACACAGTCCATCTGCACTTCGGCCCATTCGCTGCAGTCTAGTCCTTGAAAGGTAGACACGGTGTAGGATTTTTAGTTGAATGAGCCGGAGTCTGGCCGAAATAGCCACCTTCTTAGGGGAGGCTAGTGCAATTCACCATTCCTCCTCCTCTATTTCTAGGCCATCGGCTTCCTATTTACCCTTGAGGGGGAGCAATAGGTCAGGGGAATTATTTATGATTTGTTTGTACGTGAGTGATATGGCATGTTCGGGGAGGTAGCCGTCAAGGAGCCTGTACTCCAGCGGTGCGGAGGCAGGGGGCTGTGTTGCTGCAGGAATGTTGGCCTGTAGGGAATGTCTGATCTGCGTGTATCTAAAGTATTCCGAGTGAGCTAGTTCGTAGGTGTGCTGGAGTGAGGCAAATGGTATCATCCCCTTCGGGTCCCACAGATCCCGGACGTGAGATATGCCTATGAGGTCCCAGGTACGGAACCCCTTGGTGCGGCAGAGCCTGCAGAGTCTCTCCGAAGCCCACAGGGGGGTAGCCATCGTGAGGGTGTCAGCCCAGCCCAGTTTGCGCTGTACCACATGCCACAGCTGCACAGAGTGTTGCGTGGGCCCCGTCAGCGGGTATCGTCCCAGTTTGGAGTAGAGAGCCGCTTCGATGTTTCCGCCCTGTAGCAGACAGCGGTCCATTCCGTATGTCGGGTCGTTCCCATCACTGTAAGTGCACTGGTTGATGGCAGACAGGTGCGCGGCCCAATAATACTTGCGGATGTCAGGGAGTGCTATACCGCCATCAAACCATCCCAGGGTCAATTTCTGTATGGAGATACGGGGCATTCCAGACAACAGCAGTTCCCTCTGTGTGGCCTCGATAGAAGCGAAGTAGGCATGCGGGACCAGGTCTGGGTGATTTTGTAGAGCGTACAGGAACCTAGGCAGTGCCATCCTTTTGAAGAGTGCTGCCCGTCCGTGGAGGGACAGCGGGAGTCGCCGCCAGGAGGCAGCGTCCCTCTTAAATCGCTGGAGGGGCGGGAGAAGGTTCCTCTCGTATCTTACATCCGGATCTTTGGATATAAATACCACCAGATAACGGAACCCCTCGGTGGCCACCGTAATAGGGCAGTTCCGTGGGATCACGGGAACCCCTCCCTGTAGTACGTAAAGGACGGACTTGCCCCAGTTGATGCTGTAGCCCGAGTTTTTCCCGAAGCTGTTGATAATATCCATGACCACTATAAGGGACTTACGGGGTCTGGTGAGAAAACAGGACATCATCCGCATAGAGCGAGATCCAGTCCTCCCATCCATCAGCCCAGCGTATCCCCAGAGCACCGTGGACGAGGCCACCATACCATAATTTTCAGCGAAGTAGCGGTGTATGGCAAGGAGGAGACCTCGTCTGATGGGTTCACAGCGCAAGTACCACGCGTTAATCGGTGCCGTGCAGCCCTCTTGTTTGTCGCCCATGGTAAGGTGGGCACACAGCGGCGAGTGGTCTGAGATTCCTCTCGCCAGATGTGTAACCTCCTGAAGTGTTGTGTCATGATATTGTGGCGCTAGGATGTAATCGAGGCGGGAGAACGACCGATGTGGGCCCGAGAAGAAGGTGTACTGTATGTCTCGTGGGTGGTGGGTTCGCCACAAGTCCAGAAGGCCGAAGGCATCTAAAAAGTCAGTAAGCCATCTGTGACCGTGTGGGATGTCTCTAGGTGGAAATCGGTCTAGGGTACCGGATACTACAGCGTTAAAGTCTCCCCCTATCAGGAGGCGCCACTCGGGAAGCGAAAGGATCATCTTACCCAGGTCATGATATGATTGTGTTTGGAGACCAGGTGGTATGTAGGCCGTGACTAGGTTAATCTTGTAACCCTCCCAGGAACCTGACATCGCAGCAAAGCGTCCCAGGGGGTCGGAGTCCAAATGCTGGATTACTAAGGGGAAGTTGCGCCGAAGCAATATGCCTACCCCTCGTGATACTGAGGAAGCCAGAATGTGCCGCCATATAGTAACCCCACCGGTTCAGTGCGTGGCACGTATTGCCTAATAAATGTGTCTCCTGCTGGAGTACTTCGTCAGGGAGATGTCTTTTAACAGCCTGCAGAACAATGGTGCGTTTGAGCTTGTCCCCCAGTCCGTTGACGTTCCAGCTCAGTACTTTTAGACTCTTATCCCACTTAATCAGGATACGTATCTACTGATGGATTCTCCCTCCAAACCTCTTGCCAGTGTGCAGGACAGTATTTCTGACTTGAGGCCCTGCTTAGAGTAGCACAACTCTCGACAAAACAATAACATAAGTGATGTGACCCTACAACCTCCCATCCCCTCCCACCCACTTCCCCAACACCCTGTGCCCCACCCCCCCCCGCCCTGCGGGTTTAGAATGACCCACATCCCCAATTAGCAGAGTGCCTTTCGCCCCAATTACACACCCCTGAAAGGGAAGAAACTAAAAAACTAAGCAACCCGTCTTCCCTTCTTGATGGACCTTTCACTCTGAGCGTGTACCGGCCCCAGCCCCACCCGCAACCCTCCCCCCCCAACTTCAATATGAAAATTGTTCATGAGTCCTGCAAATTGGAGTGCCCAGTGTCTACACTAAGGTATGATGCCAGATAGGTCAATACCTCCCCTTAGTCCGGCCCTTCGGGACCAGAAGCAACAGATCAACATACAAAGTGACACTTATCAGCACCGTGGGTCTCTCGATTACCGCCCAAGACGTCCCGCTTCTGTGCCTCTCATCTCGGACTTGCGGAGCGGGATCTCCAGCAGCGCTGACTTTGACCATCGTGTTCAGGTCCCCCAGCCGCAGAACCTGGAGATGCAATCCGGGTGTCTTTTCAGTTGTGGCCCTCTGCGCCTTCGCCAACGGCGGGCGCCTCCTTATCAATCCAGTCCTGCACCTCCGACGGCGATGTGAAGAAGAAGGATTTGTCTCCCATGAGGACCTTGAGTTTGGCAGGGAATAACACCATGTATTTGATAGCTCTTTCTCTAAGCGCCCCCTTCACACCCGTGAGGGATTTCTTCTCCCGTTGGACCTGGAGGGTGAAGTCAGGGAAGAATCGGATCATGGCATTCTCAGAGTAAGTCGCCAGCTTGCCTGGCCGCCTGCAAGACAGCGTCTCGGTCTCTGTAATTGAGAATTTTAGCAATGATCGTCCTCGGTGGCGCTCCCGGCTTAGGTTTTGGGATGGGCGCCCGGTGTGCTCGCTCAACAGTAAATATTTTGGACAGGCGTTTTGGCTTGAGGTGATTGAGGATCAAGTCCTCAACAAAGAGCTCCACGCTGGGCCCCTCAAGGTCCTCCGGCACAACAAGAAGGCGGACATTACTCCTTCGGGCCCTCCCTTCCTGGTCATCCAGCCGTAGCGTCATCTGGCGGTGCTGATGGACCAGATCATTTACGCGCCTTTCCAGTAGCTTCGTCGACGTCTGCAGTTCCGCTATGCCAGCCTAGTTAGCCTAATCTTCTCTGACGTTTTGTTAAGGTCAGTTCGGAGAAGGTTAACTTCTATGGCCATCTTGTCTATTTTGGTTTCTAGGGTCGTGCCCAGCGATTGAATGGCAGTCATAATGCTGGCCAGTGACGGTTATTTCGGACTCTGCCGGTCGCCCTCCGGCACCTCAGTCCGCGGCGCGCCCCGCTGCACTGTATACTTGTCGAGGTTATTTGACTGGGTGGATGTGCCCTGCTTAGGCCTCATGTTTGTGCTTCAATTGTGGACCAGGCCTGTGGGTGTGATCGGTGATGTGTTGCGATAAAGGCCTGCAGGCAACAGGCGGGGACAGGTCCACTATCCGGGACGGAAGACCTCAGTGGGCCCAGTCCGCAACAGACAGGCAAATTGGCGTATCGGTAGGCAGTCTCGCCTCAGCCGCCCCCTGCCAGCACACCCACGAGGCGAATGGCAATGCAGTGGACCACTCCGTGTAAAGGACAGGATCGCTATAGGTAGGCGCAGGAGGCCCGTGCGTCCATAAAGTCTGTTAAGGCCCAATGCGTGGTCGGCAAGGCGGGAACGGCACAAAGAGCCGCACAAGGAGGGCCCAAGCGCTGATATGGGTCACCGGCAGGGTTGGCAGCTGCCCCAGCGCCACTGCGCCAAAGTTCAGGATTGGGGACCACCCCCCCCCCCCTGGCTGCAGAGGCCCCCACGCCTACCAGGTCCAGGTCCGATAAGATCTACTGCCTCCCAGCATAGACGCGATGGTGCACCGGAGGTTGCAACCAGTTCCGCCGCCCTCGATGCGTCACAGCCTCTCACGCAGGCCTCTTCCCTTCCTCAGGCCGGTGCGCCACAATCTCGGTCGTGCTGGCGATGTGGCCGGGGTCACAGCACTCAAGGAACCTCAGCTCCCGCGGGGCGTGGCACAGATAAAGCCAGGCACGTCCACCAGGGCCCAATCCACCTCCGCCAGAACAAGGCCCCAAGCCGGGGCCTCACGTAGCGCGGCACGCCGGCCGCCATGCACTTGTTCGCGGGCATACTCCTGGGCCGCCAGACCAAGAGCCGTCTCTCGGCGACGGAGAGGCGTCAGAGTTAGACAGCTGGATGCGGCGGGGACAGGGGGACAGTGGTACTGGGAGTCCGCAGGAATCGGCAGATTAGGAGCGGATTTTAGGCAGTTGGAGGCTCGGGCAGACGGAGCTCCCGGTTCAGGCGGCCATTCCAGCCGGCGCCAAGCCACGCCCCCCTCAACTGGCAGAGTTAAGGTTCTGGGCATAGACTCAGGGGTCTCCCAGGGTCAGGTAGGTATAGTTGGTACACCCTCACTGCACAGGGGTAGCCGGGTGCAGAGGTAGTTATTCCCAATGTTATCCTAAGAGAGGCAGGGGGCCTTCGGATGGTGGCTGCTGGAAAGCAGGCCACGCGGCTGTGAGAGCTGGGCTCCTGGTCACTTGCTCAGGGTAAATGGGGAAGTAGGATAGGACAAAGGTTGCACTGCCAGAGGCACTCTGGCCACTAGGTGCAGGGTGCTTTTGAGCCGTTGGGCGCCCAATGTTATGTTATGTGAACGTATATCGCGCACAGCTGCTCCAGCGAAGGGGCGTTATTCAATGGAGAGCTTGGAAAGGGAACAAAGGCTGCAGGCTCGGGGACGGAGGACCTTCTGGAGCGACCAACACTTCGAGGGGTAAGTTGGGATTTTGGAAGATAGGTAGGCACTCAGGAGTTGGGCACAGGGGGCCGTGGGCCACCGGGCGCAGGGATGGCTTTTGAGGTTGGGAAATTTTACCTCCTACTAGTCGCGGTTGGAGGGGTCCTTTGTCCTGAGGCTGCAGGCGTCGTCGAGGAGGGTCCTTGGGCACTGGATTCCAGGTCAGAATCACCGGGGCAGAGGAGGAGGGTGGTGGGGGGGTGGTGGGGGGGGGGGGGGGGGGGGGGGAGAAGATACGTCCTCAGGGTCTTGATTCACTTTAGCATGGGCCAGGCTTGGCGGGTGCAGTGTGAGCAGGGTTCGCGGTTCCGGGCTGATGCCAGGGCTTGTTACTTGCTTTGAGCAGTACCACTGCTCGTGGGAGACCCAGGTAGGCGGAGTCACAAGGCAGTCAGGTCCTCCGGGGATTTTGAGGTTGCGGACCACTGGAGACGCCGGGGTTTAGGAGGAGGAGGTAAGAGGGTTGACAGGCTTGTAGGGCAGGGGCCAAATCAGTTGGTGTCTTCCTCTTTTTAGCAGCTTCCCGGCAGGTCTTCATATTCCTTGTTCTTTCTGGTTTCGTAATCTAGACTCTAGGAGGGAAGGTTCAGGGTGCCCCTAAAAACTAAATGTAGGGGGGTTACAGGTAGGGTAAGGGCAGCGACCAATGGGTCCCTGTCCTGGGGTGGGTACAACCCAGAGCCTGCCCCTCTCCTGTGGGAGGGGTACAGGAGCCTAGCTGTGATTGGGCAGGGCTCCCCAGCTTCAACATTTCCGGAGTCGGAGGTCGTGCTTCACAGCCTCTCACCTGAGGGGTGGAGTTGGCACAGGCTGGCATACCCCCCCTTCCTGACGTAGGGTTTCCAGCCAGAGTGGTGGTCAGAATTGGTGGGGGCCAGTTGCTGAGTACAGCAAGTGGTCTGGAGAAGTTCTCAAAGACTGAATGCCTTTAAAGCTTCCCCGCCCCTCCTGGGGGAGGAGGCTTGGCACCTCGTCCCAGGATGTGCATTGTTGCAGGCCCAGGAGAGCGGGGCTCTCCACCCAGGGGTCCAGCAATATGTCTGCTGTGTGGCAGCCTCTCAGACAAGACGTGAATTGTCGGTTAGGTTTCAGGGGGCTTCTCTAAGATGCCCTCTGTGGTGCATTTTACTTTTAAATCCCACACTAGCATCAGTGTGGGTTTATTGTGCTGAGAGGTTTGATATCAAACTTATCAGTCATCAGTGTAGCCATTATGGTGCTGTAGAGTTCGTAATGACAACCTCCCAGCACCATATACTCTTATTGGCATCACTGCACTTAGTGCCCAGGAACAGGAACAGCCTGGTTACTGTATGGATAGAGGGCTCATGCACCTGTGCCCACACAACTGGCATAGTGCACCCAAATAGAGGGGTAGCTGATGTATGCCAGGGTAGTGGGTTTGTGTGCCATGTCGACTGTGTTAAATTCTGCACCAAGACACTCAGCCTACAAAGGCAGTCTGTGTGTGTCAGGGTACAGGGCCCCTAAGGGTGGCACAATAAGTGTTGCAGCCCTTAGGGGTCGTCTCTGGTCACAATGCCCTTGGTACCTAGGGTACCAATTACTAGGGGCTGACATGAGGCCATAGATGCCAATTGGGTCAGGCTTTAGTTCAGTTTTTAGGGAAGGAACACAGGCCTGGGTGCCAGATTGGCAGGGACCCAGGGCACACCATGGAGAAGTGCATCAGGTATCAGACAAAAAGGGTGGGGAGGCCCTCAGATATTGCTCCTAGGCTGGACTGCCTTATCTCGTTCTGATATGGCACCCCTTGCCAAAGCACTCCATCTCCCCTAATAGGGGAAGGATCCAGTAGTAGGCCTTGGAGTCTCAGAGAACCCTCAGAGTCAACTGCGTAAAGGGAGCCTCTCGCAACGGAGATGTGGGATTGATACCATCTTCTCTGGGATCACGTGGGCCTGATCAGGGCAGATCTGGGGAAAACCAACGAGAGGGTGAAGTCGTTGGACATTAAGTCTGCCAGTCTAACTTCAGATGTATCCGAGCTCCAGTCCGCATCCTTCGATCCTCTAGCGAACAATTTGCTCGCCACCTCGAGGTTTTTGAAGGTCGTGCCAGGCGAAATAACATCCGCATTATCGGAGTTCCGTAGACGTCGGCGGATCAATCGACGGACCTTCTTGTTGAAGACTTGATTGTTAATCATCTTGCCCCTAAAGGCCTGAGTAAGCTTTTTGCTGTGGAACGCGCCCACAGGATTCCGGGCGGCAGATGAACACAGGGGACAGCCCCGCGGCCCATCATTGCGCGGCTCTTCAATTATAGAGATAGAGACGCCATCTTGCAGGCATCGAGGACCAATGGCCCCACCAGGTTTGAGAATACCTCCGTTAACTTTTACCCTGACTTTACTCCCCTGGTGCAGAGACTGACGTTCTCTGGGGTGAAACGGCGACTACGGGATTTGGGCATGAAGTATGCCATGCTTTTTCCCCGCTCGCCTTCGTATTGAACACAATGAGCGGGTGCTCTTCTTCGATATGCCTGAGGTGGTTATTGACTGGTTGGACACTTCACCCACGCCTAGAGATAATGATGACACTACTAGTTTGGTTGAGGGAGGCCTACGGGACCAGGAGGAGTAGAGGCACCGGCATATGTTCCATTGTACTGTGTTCCGCTATTTTTTTCTCCCCCTTTTTTGGGTCGATGACTTTTATACTTGGGATACTGGGGCGCCGGGCGGGGGGGACGGGGGTGGCATCGGGACTTCCCCTCCTCCGGGGGTGTTTGTTTGCTTTTCATCTGTAGTTCTAGTTCTTGGGATAGGGCGACAGGCACACTAATGAATGGGGTGGATTTTTGGTTCATCGCAGGGGTGCAGGGTGGGGGGGGGGTTGTTCTGGGGTTTGGGGGAGGGGGGTTGGGTTTTCTTTATTTTGTTCATACTGCATTTGAGGCTCCGTATTGTTGCTATTTCTGCGATTCCTTCGTGGGGTTGGGTGGACCCGATTTCTCACTTCCGGGATGGGGGGTAGGGGGCTACGGGTCTTGAGCTGGAATGTTAATGGCTTGGGGGACAAGATAAAGCGGGCATTGTACTTCAATATGTAAAACGTCACTCTCCCGACATCATACTCCTGCAGGAAACACATCTGGTTGGGAATACGTTTCATGCTATGAATCGGAGAGGCTACAGGTTGGTGGCGCACTCTGGGTTTACTTCGGGCTCCAGGGGTGCTGGTATCGTGCTCCGTAATTCCCTTTCCATCGAGATAGACAACACGATTTTGGATGACAGGGGTCGATACGCTGCAATTGTTGGGAGGTGGGAGGGAAGAGCGCTTATTGTCCTTTCGGTGTATGTTCCCCCTGGCCTGCAGACTACCACGTTTGTTGATTTAGGTATATTGTTGCTTGGACTTCCCGAAGGGCTTCTAGTGATGGGGGGTGACTTTAACTCAGTCATGGACGGTTTGCTGGATCGACACCCTCCCAGGACGCTCACACCATTCCAATCTGGCCTTAGTGGGCTGCTAGATACATTTGGTATGGTGGACTTTTGGCGGATGCTGCATCCGGGTCAGGCCCAATGAACAAGTTACTTACCTTCGGTAACAATATATCTGTAAGAAACATTAGTTAGTGTTAGATTCCTTACCTTAGAATATCCCCAGGCGTCAGTCTGGATCCGGAAACCTTTGCGTAGCAGTACCCTTGCGCGTCGGTAGGCGTCGTCTGCAGGCGTCTCCTGCGGCTCCGCGTCCGTCGTTGGCGTCGTGCGCCGTGATGACGTCGCTGGAGTATATAGACGTCGCCTCCGCGCGCCGACGTCAGTTCTTTGCACACAGCTTTTCCGCGCCAGAAGACGCAGAGCCATGAGAGAACCAACACTGGTGCAATTTGAAACTAGGGCCCTGAAAGGGATGTCCTTAACCCTAGGTATCAGTTCGCAGAACGGGGAGGATGGGTGGGTTCGGTAAGGAATCTAACACTAACTAATGTTTCTTACAGATATATCGTTACCGAAGGTAAGTAACTTGTTCATCTGAAAGAAACACGTTAGTGTTAGATTCCTTACCTTAGAATAGATACCCCAGCAATACCAACCCCGGTGGTGGGTCTGCGAACCAATACATTCCTACACCAGAAAGTCCTGGAGGACAGAACGGCCAAAGAAGCCATCCCTCCGGACTTGACTGTCCAGGCAGTAGTGCCTCGCAAATGTGTGCAGCGAGGCCCACGTAGCCGCTTGGCAAATGTCCTGCAAGGGGACTCCCCGGCCCAGGGCAGTAGTAGCCGCCGTGGCCCGAGTGGAATGGGCCCTCAGCCCAACAGGAGGCTCCTTCCGAGCCAAAGAGTAGCACGCTTTGATGCAGAGAACGACCCACCGAGAGATGGTCCGTTTGTGTACCGCCCGTCCCTTCTTCGTACCCACGTAGCCAACAAACAGTTGGTCATCCACCCGGAACTGGCGTGTGCGATCCATGTAAAATGAAAGCGCACGTTTTGGGTCCAGACGGTGGAGCCGCTCTTCATCCTTTGAAGGATGCGGAGGCGGGAAGAAGGAAGGGAGGGTGATGGACTGCCCGATATGGAAAGCAGAAACTACTTTGGGCAGGAAAGAAGGTCTAGTCCTCAGAACCACCTTGTCAGGATGGATGGACAAGAAAGGAGGTTTGACAGAAAGAGCCTGGAGCTCACTCACCCTCCTGGCAGAGGTGATGGCAACCAGGAAAGCCGTCTTTAAAGTCAGGAGACGGAGAGGGCAAGAATGAAGGGGCTCAAAGGGAGCACACATCAAAAAGGTTAGAACCAGGTTCAAGTCCCACTGAGGCATCACAAACGGAACAGGTGGATACATGTGTGTGATGCCCTTCAAGAATCTCGTTACAATTGGGGACTTGAACAAAGAAGGCTGATCAGGAAGCCTAAGAAAGGCTGAAAGGGCAGAAAGGTAGCCCTTGATAGTGCCCAGAGCAGAGCCCTGCTGGGCAAGAGAGAGAAAGAACAGAAGAACCTCGGAGAGAGGGGCAGAAAGAGGATCCACAGCCTTTGCTGTGCACCATGCCACAAACTTGTTCCACCGACAGGCGTATACCGATTTCGTGGAGGGACGCCTGGCTGCCAGAATTACATTACAGACTTCAGGAGGCAAGTCAAATGGCCTCAACTGCCGCCGCTCAATCTCCAAGCATGGAGGTGGAGACTGGACAGGTTCGGGTGGAGGACCGTCCCCTGTTGCTGCGACAGAAGGTCCTCCTGAAAGGGCAGGCGGATCGGGGGACCGACTGACATGCTGAGTAGCTCGGGATACCAGTACCTTTGAGCCCAGTCCGGAGCCACAAGAATAACTTGGGCCCGGTCGCGCCTGATCTTCTTCAGCACTCTGGGCAGAAGTGGTATAGGCGGAAAGGCGTATAACAGACCGCAACTCCACTCGCGCCGAAAGGCGTCGCCGTGCGCGTGCCGTCTTGGAAACTCCAACGCGCAGAACTGATGACATTGCGCGCTCTCTTCTGTGGCGAATAGATCTAACCAAGGCTCTCCCCATTGCCGAAAGAGGCCTTGCGCCACGTCCGAGTTCAGACGCCATTCGTGATCCATCGAGCACCGACGGCTGAGTTTGTCCGCCCTGGCGTTCAGAGAACCTGCCAGGTGTTGAACCGTCAGAGTCACGCCCTGACGTTCCAGCCACTGCCAGAGGCGCAGAGCCTCCTGGCAAAGGGTCCACGACCCCACCCCGCCTTGTTTGTTGCAGTACCACATGGCGGTGGTGGTGTCCGTGAACACCTGCACTACACTCCCGTTGACAAAGGGGAGGAATGCCTTCAGTGCTAGACGAATCGCCCGCAGCTCCAACAGGTTTATATGGAGCCGGGACTCCGCCGGAGACCAGATGCCTCTGATCTCTGCCTCCCCCAAGTGGCCTCCCCAGCCCTGGAGGGACGCGTCCGTCACGACAACGTGCTCCGGTTGGGGAAGGGAGAGGGACTTGCCCCTGACCCAATCGCGGTCCGTAAGCCACCACTGCAGTTGTCTCGCAGTGCCTCCGAGATCAAGACGTGGTCGGACAAGTTGCCCTGATGCTGGGCCCACTGAAACTTCAGGTCCCACTGCAGAGCCCGCATCCGCCACTGGGCGTGATGCACCAGAAGGATGCAGGAAGCCATCAGCCCCAGCAGCCGCAGCGTCAACCTGACCGAAACCCGGGATAACGGCTGAAAGATGGGAATCAACGCCTGAATATCCCGGATCCGCCGTTCCGGAGGATAAACCCGAAACTGCGCCGAGTCCAGAACCGCTCCGATGAAAAGGAGCTTTTGAGAGGGACACAGGTGTGATTTCGGCACATTGATGGAGAACCCCAGGCCGTGCAAGAGGTCTGCCGTCATCTGGAGGTGGTGGACGACTGTCTGGGGCGAGCCCGCCTTCAACAACCAGTTGTCTAGGTAGGGGAAGACTGAAACCCCTAACCTGCGCAGATGGGCTGCGACCACCGCCAACACCTTTGTGAACACCCGTGGGGCGCTGGTAAGGCCGAAGGGGAGCACGATAAACTGAAAGTGCTCCTGGCCTACCGTGAACCGCAGGTAACGCCGGTGGGCCGGCAGGACGGGGATGTGAAAATACGCATCCTGCAAGTCCAACGCTACCATCCAGTCTTGCGGGTCTAGGGCAGCCAAGACCTGAGCCAAAGTCAACATCTTGAACTTCTCCTTCCGGAGGAAGCCGTTGACGTTCCTTAGATCCAAGATAGGACGTAGGCCCCCTTTGTCCTTCTTGGGGACCAGAAAGTAGTGGGAATAGCAACCACGTCCTACTTCTGGCCCAGGAACGCGCTCGATGGCCCCCTTGGCCAAGAGGGCCGTAACTTCCTCCTGCAGAAGTTGCAAGTGGTCCCCCGACACACGGTGGTTCTGCGGTGGCATGGCTGGAGGAGTGGTCTCGAAGGGGAGGGAGTAGCCCCTTCGGACGATTTGCAGCACCCACCTGTCCGATGTGATCGTGCGCCAGCGGGCGTGGTGATGGCGAACCCTGCCACCCACTGGCGTCACGTGGGCCTGAAAGCACGGACTAGGAGGATTTTGAGGCAGATGCTGCGGGGGGAGATGTGGCCTGACCCCGCAGTTGACCCCGACCGCCTCCACGGCGGTTTCCACGGCCGCCACCGCGTTGAAGTGATTGTTGCGGTGCGTGGCTGGCAGCACGTGTGGGGGCGCCCCTTCCGTGGCCACGAAAGGAGCGAAACGAACCCGTTTGCTGGCGCTGGGTCGAGAGACCCAAGGACTTCACCGTGACCCTGGAGTCCTTGAAGCGTTCCAGCGCGTGGTCCGCCTTGTCACCAAACAGATGACAGCCATCGAACGGCATGTCCATCAAAGTATTCTGGACAACTGCCGAGAAGTTGGCGGATCTCAAACAGGCGTGGCGACGAATCGCCACCGTCGTGGACATCGCTCTGCCTAGCGAGTCGGTCGTATCAAGACCACATCGAATAGAATATCTAGCTGCATCTCGGCCCTCAGCTACAGCTTTGCCGAGTTTTGCCCGCACCTCCATGGGGCATTCTGGCAGCACCTCCGCGACCGTATCCCACACAGAGTGGGTGTAGCGGCCCAAGAGGCAAGCGGTGTTGCAAGACCGCAGTCCTAAACTCAGGGACGAGAAGACCTTCTTGCCATATTAGTCATACCTCTTGGATTCCCGATCGGGCGGGGCCGACGGGAATGCGGACTGGGAGGTAGAGGCCTGGATCACCAGACTCTCAGGGGTGGGGTGGGTGGACAGGAACTTGGGGTCGTCCGGACAAGGACGGTGGCGTCTGGCCACGTTCCGATCAACAGGCGCACCTGAAGAGGGCCTGGACCAAGTGCCCAACAGAACGTCTGATAAGGCTTCGTTAAACGGCAGCAGAGGCTCCTGTGGGCATGACCGCGGTTTGAAGACCTCAGTGAGGATGTTAGGCCTCACGGCCGCGACGGGGAGCTCAAGGTTTAAGGCCTTGGCAGCCCTCATCAACACCACTGAATAGGCAGCTCCCTCCTCCGATGCCACGGAAGGAGGAGAGACAAAACCAGGGTTAGGAGAGTCATCCAAACCACTGGCGTCCCCCAAATCACCTGTCCAGTCCATGTCATACTGACACTCGCGTGACAGAGGGTCATCAGACCCCTCCCAGCCCTCACCGTACTCTACATCATCACCATAGTCGGTGTCAACCATGTAGACCGGCTCCACGGGGTCGACAGGCCCCATCGGCGTCGAGCCCGGCGACGCCGGTCCGACTCCGCGTCCGGATTCGGTGAGGGTATAGGGACGGCGCCGCCCGGAGCCGGCGCCTGAGCCCCGGTGCCGCCCGAAGCCAGCACCGAGGAACCGGCGTCGCGCGGGGGCGGCGTCGGGGGTAACCCCGATGGAATCGGCGCCGGATTGGATGGACGTCCATCCGGCGCCGACCCCGAAGGCCCTAGCGGCGCCGGAATCGGCGCCGCCGGTGCCGGAGCATCCGACGTCGAGGTAGGGTCAGCTGAACCGCTAGGGCCTCTGGACGGGTTCACTGGGCCCGTAGGCGCCGTGGAACCCGCCGGAGAAAATAGGGCCCTCATGGCCATGAGAAACGCCTCCATCTCCTCAGGCGTCGCACCTTGCCCAGGGACCTGAGGGTATGGGGCAGGCCGCGCCGGCGACTCTCGCGGAGCCGCGGGGTTGGGGTCACCCGAACCCCCGGCCGCATCGCGCGAGCGTCGGGGAAGAGTCGGGGGTACGATGGCGACGCCCCGACTTCTTGTGTCTCTTACCTGACGAACTCGACGAGTGATGTCGACTTCCGGAGCGCCCGGCGCGGCTCCGCGACCGCTCCCTCGAACGCTCCCTGGACCTCCAGCCGGACCGAGACCGCTTTCGACGCGGGGCCGACAACCGGAGCTCGAGCAGCTTGCGGGACCGCTCCCGCCTAGCTTTGCCAGTCAGAGCCCGGCAATCGACGCAGGCGTCGACGTCGTGGTCGGGGCCCAGGCACCGGAGACAGAGTCGGTGATGGTCCGTGACCGACATTGTGCGGTCACAACCGTCACAATTCTTGAAACCGGGCATCCTTACCAGGCACAAAGATAGTAAATAACTAGAGAAAACTTGGTCAAAGACCGGGTACCGCTCTTCAGATCTGCGTCCACTGGCGCGAAAAAAAGAAGAACTGACGTCAGCGCGCGGAGGCGGCGTCTATATACTCCAGCGACGTCATCACGGCGCACGACGCCAACGACGGACGCGGAGCTGCAGGAGACGCCTGCAGACGACGCCTACCGACGCGCAAGGGTACTGCTACGCAAAAGTTTCCGGATCCAGACTGACGCCTGGGGATATTCTAAGGTAAGGAATCTAACACTAACGTGTTTCTTTCAGATATACCTTTCACTCTGGGGCACATGGGAGTCTGGCTAGGCTTGATTATTTACTTGTGCCTGCTACCCAGGCCACGGAGGTGCGAGAGGCCTGACATTTGCCCAGAGGCATTTCGGACCACTCCCCGCTGTGGGTTCATATTGATCTTCATTTGAATGCTGGAGGCCGAATCGCCCCAATCAATCCCTGGCACCTCTGGACTCCAGAGACTAGAGCGGGGTTGGTGAAAGCTGTGGACTTTTATTTTGCTGAGAATGTGGGCTCTGTCTCGTCCTCAGTGTCCATCTGGGAAGCTTTTAAACCTGTGATAAGGGGCAAGGCGCTCTCGCTTATTGCTGGCGCGAAGAGGCGGCACAATGAGGAGGTTGAACGACTGGAGGCTGAGGTGGCTACTCTGGAGAGAGAACTTGAAACTGGAGTCACGCTAGAGAAGTTGCATATTCTGCAGTTAAAACAGTTTGACTATAAGGCCTTGGTCACGAATGTTGCGAAAGCCATGAGTCGGAAGCAAATGGGCCGTCTGTATGATGTGGGTGATAAAGCCGGGAAGTTGATTGGTTGGACAAACGGGAGAGATTGAGTCGTGTGGTGCCTGTGATCGAGCGTGAGGATGGGGTACGTGTGACTGATCCGCTGGAGATAGTGGAGGAGTTTGCCTCGCACTTTCGTAAGGTGTATGCTCCGGTCTCGGATCGGCCTGAGGAAGATTCCCATCTATTGCTTCGAGATATCGCCTTGCCTTGTATGTCTGAATCTGATAGGGAGCAAATGGAGGCGGATTTTTCCACGGATGAGGTAGCGCTCGCTATTCGCTCCATCCGCTCGGGCAAGGCAACAGGACCAAATGGTCTGCCCATCGAGCTGTACAAATTGTGCCCAGACAAAATGGCGTTGTATCTTCGTGCGATGTTTTTGGAATCTCGAGAGAGAGGCCGACTTCCTCGAGATCAACGACTCGCCTCCATTGTGGTGCTTCCCAAGGAGTGCAAACCACGTGAGTTCTGTACCTCATACAGGCCCATTTCTCTCCTAAATGTCGAACCCAAAGTTTTGGCGAAGGTGTTGGCCAACCGATTGATAACCGTTATCAGTGATCTGGTGCATCCGGACCAATCCGGTTTTATTCCTGCACGTAACACCGCACTCAATCTACGTCGCCTTCATGGCGTGCTGGCGAGAGCGGACACGCTGTGTGAGCCGGCCATTTTGGTTTCATTAGATGCCACTATGGCGTTTGACACTGTGGAATGGCCTACTTATGGGCGGCTTTGGCTAAGTTCGGTTTTGGGCCGGTTTTCATTGGTTGGGTCCGGTTGCTGTATGAGAAGCCCTTGGCCCAGGTGGTTGTTAATGGTAGAGTGTCAGCTCCCTTCGCTTTGGGTCGGGGTACACGACAGGGATGTCCCCTTTCCCCGTTGCTTTTTGCCCTGGCGCTGGAGCCTTTGGCAGCTTGGTTGAGATGGGAGCCTTCTCTCAAAGGCATCAGGTGGGCCCCTGGTTTTGAGGATCGCATCTCGCTTTATGCGGATGATATTCTTCTTTACCTAACTTCTCCGCGGAAATCCTTGGGAGTACTATTTGATGTTCTTAGCTCCTTTGGCAGGAACTCGGGATTAGTCATTAATTGGACTAAGTCCTGCGTATACTCGCTTACGGAGGATGTCCCACTAGTGCCACATACTTGTCCGATACAAATCTCGTCCACGGGATTCAAATATTTAGGCATCCACATCTCACGGGACCCGACTAAAAGATACCGGCTTAATCTGCTTCCCCCGCTCGTCCGGCTACGAGCGGACGTGAAGGCGTGGAATAGGCTGTCCCTGTCCCTGGTGGGTAGGGCAGCCTTATTCAAAATGATGTCCCTTCCCAGGTTTCTGTATGCTCTCCAGAACACGTTAGACCTAGTGCCCTCCGGCTATTTCCGTGAGGTGGAAAGCTTGCAAAGGAAACTGGTCTGGGCAGGCCGTCCACGGATTGCCCTGGCTAAGCTTACGCTTCCATGGTACGATGGCGGAATTGCGCTACCGGATATCCGTCGGTACTACTGGGCCTCACAACTGAGCCCGGTTAACCATGCTATGTATGGCCCAGCGTCTAATCCGGCCTTTGCCATGGATAAATGGTTGCTTCCGGGTGGAGACTACCATAGGGCGCTTTACTCGAAACGGTCTGATGTGCCCCTTACCGGGCCTACAAAAGTTGCGGTGAGGGTTTGGCACAACGCCACCGCTGCCACTGGTTGGACGGACACCCTCACTCGGGTGACTCCACTCTATGCATCGGAAAAGTTGGGTAATCTATGGACGACTAAGGGGTTCGATAAGTGGGACCTTATTGGATCCGTGTGTTTGGTGATCTGTCGCGGAAGGATGAGATCAAATCTTTTGAGGAGCTGCGACGGGAATTTCAACTCGGCCCTCGCGAACACTTTCGTTACCTGCAAGTTCGACACGCCTTTCTTCTGTGATGTTGCCTGGGACGTCCGTCCCGGACTCCTCGCCCCTTGAGGATAGAGTGCTAGACGGGCATATCCCTGACAGTACGATTTCGTTAATATATAAGAAATTAATAAACCATCGGGTGGACCTTGTTGTGCAGCTCCGCACGTCTTGGACCAGCGATGGCGTGGAGCTTGATGACGAGGACTGGCAGGCGGCGATGTCCTCTCCAAAGGAGGTGGCGATCACGAACCGTCTGAGACTGGTGCAATTAAAAATCTTACACCGAGTGTATATGACGGGTCCTCGGTTGTTGCGGATGGGGTTTGTTTTGGATGCGTTGTGTAAGCATGGCTGTGGTATGGTGGGTACATTCCTCCATATCGTATGGGAATGTCCTGCGGTTGCCTCATTCAGGACCTGTGTGCATGGTGTTATGTCTGAGGTGACGGGTGTTTCGCTTCTGCATGAGGCTCGGAGATGCCTGCTTAATGTATGACAGCCCAACGACTATGTTGCCCAAACGCAGTGGCCACCTTGGGCAATATGATTGCGAAGCGTGATATTGCGCAATTGTGGGGTTCTGCGAGGCCTCCGAGTCGGTCTGCCTGGTCTAAGAATATGGATTGGTGCATGTTCCGTGAAAAGACAGTATATGTCGCCAGGGGCAGGCCCAAGAAGTGGGGTAGATTATGGGGTCTGTGGAATCAATACCGTAGTGAGATCTGCACCCCTCCCTTTGAGCCGCCACCGGAACATCCCCAGTACCCTTAACATGACATTCCCTCTTCTCCAGGTTTCATTTGCACATTGCTGTCTACTGCCTGTTCCCTCTATCATTCCATTCCGGACATCCAGTTTGTTGACAATGTAGCTGTGCAGACACGGTGCCCCTCTCCAGGAGGATTCACCAAGATTGGTTCCTTTATTTTGAGCCCTTGCAGTATTTTTCTTCTATTTGTTGGTTAAAATCAAAACCTCTCTTTTCCTTTATATGTACATATAGCTAGACATGGGTTTCTACTTGCCGCCGGGCCCTCTGGGCTGTCGGCTGAAGGGCTGTGTACCTTTTATCCAGTACTGTACTGTGACAGAGGCCGGCCGACCCTCAAAGGCTGTATACTTGCTTTCATATTTTCATGTCTGTTTCAATAAAGGTTTAAAAAAAAAAAAAGAAGCATACTCTCTAAAAAAAAAAAAGGTCTCCCTTAGAGTATAAACAAGATGTCCCTATAAGCGATACTGAAAATCAAAAGTATTGCATACCAGCATTCCGAACCTCTAAAGAAGCATGAGACATACATAAACTTCCTAACCGGAAGAAACATCAAAGCAAAAGACATCTTGAACATGAAGCCCATCATCGGAGGGGAAAAAGGGAAGGGAAAAACCAAAGCAATAGGTTATCCTTTTATGACAATTGTCGAATAAAGCTTGCTTGAATTGAGTTTATCCTTGTACCATATAACCTGTCAGACCGTATTGAAACAATATAATCTGCTAACTGCAGGAACACCAAATCAGTTTTCATCAACAGGCAGAACTTGTGTTGCCATGGTACTGACATAACATTGGTCAGCTGTGTAAGAACCAAAAGATTACTATCCCTCATACAATTTTAGTATAGGGAAAATAGGTATATAAATAGAAAAAGAGAAGTTAAGCCTCACTACTTTATCACGTAAATTCCCAAAAGCCTAATCAGCCTTGGCACCAAAGAGATGGGTGCCATCAAAGGGCATATCAACCAAAGCAGCCAGGACAGCTTTTGAAAATCTTGGCGTTTGCACAAAGGTACACCGTCATAGTGCCACAGAGTTTGCGTGGCTCGCCCTTCTAAATCAGTAGTCTCCATGCAGCATCTACTAATCTGCTTAGCTACCTGCTGTCCATCCTTTATCAGCTGTTAAGATAAGGTTGGAGGTCATCCTGAAGTGTTGGCAACAAAGCCTGCAAGAAAGTTTGAGACAAAACGCCCAAGAACACACAATGTGTTAGTGGACCATAAAGCAGAACTAGACAAAGAAAAAATATGCTTGCCACACTAATTTTGTCTCCTAGAATCTCTAGCCAATGGAACATTCGGTAGAGAATCCATATTTTGTAAGGCTTTAGCAGACTGAACTACCTAACTACAATGGTTAGGATGTTTTAGGAGACAAGCAGGATCTCATGGAGCAGGCAAATACCTGCTAGATATGTCCTGATCCAGCAAGCCCCCCATATCAGGCTTAGCCCAACTGCCCAACAGTATGTCAAACAGGGCCTCACTATATGGGAGAACAGGCTCCGCCCCTGTCTGAGCTTGATAAAAGGATATCAATCAGAGGGATCAGTGGACTTTACACCGTAGGCAAAGATCATTCTAATACTGTAGCCATTCTCCTCAACATATCCGCAAAAGAGGTACTTGACTCAGAATCAACATTAGGAGGGGAAAGTAAACCAGAGGCTGGAGAAGAATCTAGCCCACTAGCCTCATCAAGTGCAGATAGCCAATTCTCCATTATAAGAGGACTTGTCTCCAAAATAGGTTATACCAGCCCAGACTCTTCTGTTTCACCCACAACAAGGCAGCTTCCAGAAACCCCACCAGGAGAGGAAAGTGGAACAACATTCTACTCAGTTGCCTCTACCAACTCCAGAACCTAAGTCAAGAGGAAGAGGAGAAATTACTTAGAACGCCACCGGAGTCGGCTGATCCAGGATGGACGCCGAAGGTGGAGACCCTGAAGAGCTGTACACCAGTGCCGAAGTGAAGTCTGCCAACATCAACTGGCGCTGACCCAACAACATTGATAGCCCAACTTGCACCGAGGAAAAACTCACTGGTGTGGTACCACTCACCTCCAGTCGACCTGCAACATCCACACCGCTAGAAGTTTCATATGGAGTTCCTTAAGTGACTTCAGCTTCTGACAGAAGCCCCAGTCTTCGGAGTCGTGGTGTTCCCTAAGACCTACATACAAACTGAATGCAAGTCTGTAACTGACTTTTGTCAAGTACAAGACCTATTAGCCCTAAAGCCTTAGGCCATGAAAAAACACTGTTTCCAACTGACAAAAACTGTTGAAGTAGACCAGAAAATGGTCAGAGGAACTACTTCTCCGGATCAGCATTACAACGTGGAAAAGAGGTAACTGATGTTCGTGTGCCAGAGGAGACTTATATGACTCCTGACGTCACAACTGGAGTAGACATCAGGGATTAGTACGACGCAGTACCCAGGCGCACAGAGGTAATGTGGAAATATTTCCGTATCCAGTCTGGTGCCTGGGGAGAATTAAAAAGTTGAGGAATCTGCGGCTAGATATCCATCAGATTCTCTTCTTACCACACGAAGCACAGGGGCTAAAGGGTGTTTATCTTGGATTCTGTCGGCCTGGCAAAAAAGCACAAGTCACTACTTGTTTAACGATATATCTGTAAGAGACAGTTAGTGATAGATTCCTTACCTTAGAATATCCCCAGGCATCAGACTGGATCTGGAAAATTTTGCTTAGCAGTACCCCTGAGCGTCAGTAGGTGGTGTCCTGCGGCTCTGCGTCAGTCACTGGCGTCGCCAGCGTCGAGATGACATCACATAGACTACTTAGGCACCACCCATGCGTTCTGGCATCAGTTCTGTACACGACTTTCCGTGCCAGGAACGCAGAGCCATGCAAGATACTGACCATTGGTGCATTGAAACGAATATGCTACTTACCAGTATGCATCTGTTCTTGGCATGTAGGGCTGCTGACATTCATATCTGTGCATAGATCGCCGCCTAGTGTTGGGTCCGGATGATTGCACATTGTTGTCCTGGAAGAGTCTTCGAAGTATCACGAGATAGGTGGCTCCTCCCCTGGACTACAGTGCGCATGGGCATCGACTCCATCCCCAGATTGTTTTTAGCCATTGTGGCCAAGATGGAGTGAAACTCCGTGAATGACCATGCTATGAGTAAATGTGAATACTGCAGCTGCTACAGGCACCGGGGAGGAGGGTGGGCGATATGAATGTCAGCAGCCCTACATGCCAAGAACAGATGCATACTGGTAAGTAGCATATTCGGTTCGAGGCATGTGGGCTGCTGAATTCATATCTGTGTATAGAATTCATAGCAGTCCCTCCATTAGCGGCGGCCGTCCATGCCAGCTGCAGCAGTTTGGAAAAGTGTTTTGAGAACAGCCTGCCCTACAGCTGCCTGCTGTTTGGAGTGCACATCAACACAGTAATGCTTAGTAAATGTGTGTGTGGTAGACCATGTGGCTGCTCTACATATGTCTTCCAAAGGAATGTTTCCAAGGAATGCCATATAGGCCCCCAACTTTCTGGTGGAGTGGGCTCTTGGCGGAATGGTAAGAGTGCGTTTTGCTTTTAGATAGCAGATCTGGATACATTAACGATCCACCTAGCAATACCAGCCTTGGAAATAGGGTTACCTTTGTGGTGTGGTGCAAAGGCGACAAAGAGTCTTCCTAAAATCCTTGATCCTATCGATGTAATACATTAGGGCCCGTTTAACGTCAAGGGTATGGAGCATCCGTTCCGCCAGTGACTCAGGATTTTGAAAGAAAACAGGTAATTCGATTGTCTGGTTGATATGAAATTGAGACACAACCTTGGGTAGAAATTTAGGGTTAGTGCGAAGCACTACCCTGTTGGAATGAATTTGAATAAATGGCTCTTGGATAGTGAGGGCTTGCAATTCACTAACCCTCCTTAGCGATGTAATTGCTAGGAGGAAAGCCACTTTTCACGTCAAGAACTGAATCTCGCAGGAATGCAGTGGTTCAAAGGAAGGACCCATCAGCCTGGTAAGGACCACATTGAGGTTCCACTCAGGAGCTGGTGGAGTCCGTGGCGGAATGACTCGTTTGAGCCCTTCCAGAAAAGCCTTAATGGCAGGCACCCTGAAGAGGGAGAGATGCTGCCTATTTTGGAGATAAGCGGCCATTGCAGACAGATGAATGCGAATGGAAGAATAGGCCAAATTGCACTTGTACAGATGGAAAAGGTAACAGATGATGTTCTGAATAGAAGCATCCAGCGGGTTAATGTGGTGCTCTGCACAATAAATGACAAACCGCTTCCATTTTGCCGCGTAGCATGCTCTGGTGGTGGGCTTTCTTGCCTCCCGAATGATGTCCATACAGTCAGAAGGTAAGTGCAGGTAGCCAAACTCTAGGACTTCAGGAGCCAGATCGCCAGGTTGAGCTGTTGCGGATCCGGGTGCTGAATGTCGCCATGGCTCTGCGTCAGAAGGCTGGGTGTGAGATGTAGCCTTTGATGCGGTACCACAGACAGTTCTAGAAACGTGGTGTACCATGGTTGGCGAGCCCACGTTGGAGCAACTAGGATGAGAGTCATTGAGTGCTGCCTGAGCTTGCGTGCCACCAGCGGTATCAGAGGTGCTGGGGGAAAAGCGTACGCAAATTTGCCTGACCAGTTCATCCATATCGCATTGCCCTGAGACTGCGGGTGTGGGAACCTGGCGGCGAAGCTTTGGCATTTTGTGTTCTCCCTTGTGGCGAAGAGGTCGATCTCTGGATGACCCCACCTTCGGAAGTACGGTTGGAGAACCGATGGATGCATCTCCCACTCGTGCATTTGGTGGCTGTGCCTGCAGAGCAGGTCCGCCATCTGATTGTCCTTGCCCGGGAGGTGCTCTGCCATGAGGAAGATGTTCCTCTGAATGGCCCACTTCCACATGCTCTGAGCCAGATGAGACAGCTGCGGAGAGTGTGTTCCTCGCTGCTTTTGAATGTAGTAGATTGCAGTCATGTTGTCCGTCCGGATCAACACAACCTTGTTGCACAGATGTACTTTGAAGGCTTTTAGTGCCATGAAGATTGCCATCAGTTCCAGAACATTGATGTGCATCGTCCCTTGTTGTTTTGTCCATAGTCCCTGCACAGTGTATTGGAGTACATGCGCTCCCCATCCCTGGAGAGAAGCGTCCGTCGTCAGGATGATCTCTTGAACGGTCGGCCCTTGCAAAGGTTTCGTGGATTCCACCAATGCAGAGAGTTGTACGCTCGACCGCTCACCAACAATAGGTCTTTCAACTGGTTGTGAGCCTGAGTCCACTGACGTGCTAAGCACTCCTGAAGCGTACGCATATGTAGTCTCGCGTGCGGGACAATGGAGATGCAGGAGGCCATGATGCCTATCAACTGCATGAACACTCTTGCTGGAAGCGAGTGTTGAGGCCTGAATTTTTGGATCAGCGATTGAATGCTGCTGACTCTCACTGAATTCGGCTTTGCTGTGGCCGCCAGAGTGTCTATGGTCGCGCCCAGATACTGCCGTATGTGGGCGGGCTAGAGGTGGGACTTTGGGTAATTCAGTGAGAATCCCAGATCGTGCAGGAGGTGAATGGTGTGGGACATGTGGTCGGCACACTGCTGGGCTGACTTCGCTTGGATGAGCCAGTCGTCCAGATAGGGGTAGACGTGGATGTTTTGTCTCCTGAGATGTGCCGCCACCGTCGCCAGGCACTTTGTGAACACCCTGGGTGCCGTGGTGACACCGAAAGGCAAAACCCTGAATTGGTAGTGCTGGTTATGGATGGTGAACCTGAGGCATTTCCTGTGTGAAGGATGTAGTGGAATGTGAAAGTACGCATCCTTTAGGTCCAAAGTTGCAAGAAAGTCCCCCTGCTGAAGCAGCGGGAGCACTTGCTGCAGGGTTAGCATATGGAAGTGCTCCGACAGGATGTAGAAGTTGAGGGGCTTGAGATCCAGGATGGGCCTGATGGACCCGTCCTTCTTTGGAATCAGGAAGTACAGGGAGTAAACTCCTGTGCCGCTTTCCTGCATAGGCACGAGCTCGATTGCCCCTTTTTGCAGCATGACGTTGACCTCCTGCTGCAATAAGTGCAAGTGCTCGTCCGACATAGGACGGTGCCTTGGGGGTATGTTGGGTGGAGTGGATGTTGACTCCAGACAATAACCAAATTGGATAAACTTTCTGACCCACCTGTCCGTGGTGATGGGCTTCCACACGGGCAGGAACTGCTGGAGTCTCCCCCGACCGGTTTTGTGTGGTCAGGGGGCAGTGACAAGACGTCACTGTTTGCTGGCGGTAGAGGACCTGGAGCTGTTGTTGCCACGTCCTCTGCCTTTGGCGCTGTTGCCGCGATATCCACCTCGACTCTTGTTGGCATAAGTAGTCTGGGTGCTGGCCTTGTAGAATTGCGCGGACTGTGAAAGCTGACCCCTTGAGGTGCCTCTGGTATTGGAGGGACGAAAGGACCCACCCCGAAACTGCTGGTACTGCAAGGCACCCATGGATTTTGCAGTGTCAGCTTCCTTCATTTTCGCTAGGGTGGTGTCAACCTCCAGGCCAAACAGGTGATCTGGGTTGACCGTTTGGTTCAAGATGGTGGTTTGGATGTCTGGCTTGAAACCAGAGATTCTGAGCCAGGCATGTCTCCGAAGCATAACACTGGTGTTAATGGCTCGCGCAGCGGTGTCAGCTGCGTCTAGAGCGCACTTAATGGAAGCGTTGGAGATCTGCTTCCCCTCCTGGATTAGCATCTCAGCCTTTCTTTGTATTGATCAGGCAGGTGTTGCAAAAGGGTCTCTAGTGTATCGTAGTGCGCCCTGTCATGACGCGCCAGAAGCGCCTGTGTGTTTGAGATGCGCCATATGTTGGCTGCCTGTGCTGCTACCCTCTTCCCTGAAGCCTCAAAGACCTTGGATTGTTTGTCTGGGGGAGGAGCATCACACGTAGTCTGAATTGGCCCTCTTCCAGGCATTCGAGACGACCAGGGAGTCCAGAGGCAACTGTCCTTTAATGTAAGTTGGATCAGTAGGCGCCGCTTTGTATTTTTTGGCAATCCTTGGGTTGATGACTCTCGCCCTGGTAGGTTCTTTGAAGACCTCAGCAGCATGCTTCAAAACACCTTTCAGCATTGGCAGAGTTTTCACAGTCTTTTCAGACACAGAAAAGGTGTCAAAGAGGAAATCCACATCCACAGGGTCAGCATGCAGCTGGACATTGTGATTGGCAGCGGCCCTTTCAATGAGGTCATTGAACACAGCAGAGTCTTCAGTAGGAGAAGTTTTAGCAGAGAAGAGTTGAGGGTCTTGTCCTGAATGAGGATCCCCAGGGTCACCACCGGCTGACCAGGGCTCAGTTGTATCCTCTGGGTCTGTGTAGACCGGATAGCTATATTCATCCTCCTCATCGCCCTCACCAGCGTCCACATCGGAGTAAGTGGGCAAGACCTCATGAGCTTGTGGTGAAAGGGGCTCCACCAAGGCTGGAGTACCAGCCGAGTCCATTTTCTTCTTGAGGGGGATTTTATAAGACTCCAATTGGGGTTCTGGGGTGATTTTCCTCTTCAGAAGGGAAAGCCTGCCCGTTTCGGCGTCGATGTAATGTTCTTGACGCTCCTCCGAGGGTTGTCGAGGCCGCAGGCTGTTAACCACCTTCGGCGCCGACTAGACCTTCTCGGGCACGCCTGCCCCCGGCCTAGCAGCGAAAGCCTTCGGCGCCGTCTTAGGCGGCAAGGTAAAGAGGATCGGCGTGGACGCCTTAGCTGGCTTCTCCAGAGGCTTGGCAGGCGGAGGGTCCTTCGGCTCGACCGCCGCGGCGCCGTCCCTAATGCGCTGCAGGGACTCCGTGACCTTTTTCGTGAACGCGGCAGATGGACGTGCCGGGTTAACTGAGTCCTTCGAGGACGGTTTTGGAGTTGAGTCCTTCGGGGTCACCTTCGGAGTCGACTCACGTGGCGCAGCACCCTTGGCCTTGTCGTGTGGAAGCGGGGCAGAGAGGACCTTCGGGTCATCGGGCTGCTTCTTCGGGTCGCCGAGAGACTTCTTGGGGTCGTCGACAGCCTTCTTGTGCTCGACTCGACCCTTGCCGGCGTCGATCGTCTTCGGCGCCGATGCGCCCGTGTCGAACACCTTCACCGTAGTCTTTGACGCGGTAGCTTTAGGCTCGGCAACCTTGACTTGGCCTTTCGGCTCGACGGCCATCTTAGGTTTCTTCGGCGCCGAGGCCTCAGAAGACTTCGATCCGACCAATGCGATGCGCACTTTCGGTTTCGATATCACCTGCGCAGTATCTGGCGTCGAGACCGTAGATTTCACTTTCGGTTTCGTTTTCACCGGGAGTGACTCGGTAACAATGTCCGTGGCCGGCCCGAAGGCGGGGCCGAGGAACTCATATAGAGGTCTTGGGTAAGGCCCGAAGGCGATCCCTCGACCTGGGCCTTATAGATTGGCACGGCCCCAGAGTCAGTCTGAGGGAGCTCCTCGTCTGAGCTATCCTCCATGGCCCGAGGGCCCCGTCGTCTCCTACCTCCTCGACGACTTCTTCGCTTTCGAAAACTTCGGCCGCAGCGTCGTAGTCTTCTTCGACGTCCGACGCGGGGTTTGATTCTGAGACGTCCTGGATATCTTCATCCTCGACCTCCCCAGCATCAAAAATGTCCGTAGGCGATGGTGCAGATTGCTGGGCCTCCAGGCGCGCAGCTCGACGGAGCTTGAGTGTCTTTTTGGACCTGAATCTCGAACAGGCCATACACTTGGCCTCATCGTGGTCCGGCGACAGACACTTGTTGCACACCGGGTGGACGTTGATGTGTGGGTACTTCGAGTTACAGACCGGACATCTTTTGAATGGACTTCGGTCCATGATGGATGGTCGATGAGTCTGGAGCGTCGACAAGGCCTTCCGCGCCGAAAGCATGCGGAAGTACAGAACTCGGCTCGGAGCCGAAGTAGAGTTGTTAAGCCGAACGCAAGACAATACCGACGTAAGACTAAAGACCTTTTGGTCTCAAGGAAAGTTTTTCTATCGATTCCGACAAGAGGGAACCAAAGACATCCGAACCCAATGGTGGAAAAAAACAATCTGGGGATGGAGTTGATGCCCATGCGCACTGTAGTCCAGGGGAGGAGCCACCTATCTCGTGATACTTCGAAGACTATTCCAGGACAACAATGTGCAATCATCCGGACCCAACACTAGGCGGGGATCTATGCACAGATATGAATTCAGCAGCCCACATGCCTCGAACACTAGGGCCCTGAAAGGAATGACCATAACCCTAGTTAACAGTTTGCAGAACTGGGAGAGGGGTGTGGCGATGAGGGATCTATCACTAACTTATCTTACAGATATATCGATATATCGTTACACAAGTAGTAACTTGGGCATCTGAAAGAGACACGTTAGTGATAGATTCCTTACCTTAGAATAGATACCCCAGCAATACCAACCCCGGTGGTGGGTCTGCGAACAGAATTACACCAGAAAGTCACGGAAAACAGAACAGCCAAAGAAGCCGTCTCTCCGGACTTGACTGTCAAGGTAGTAATGCTTGGTAAACATGTCCAGCGAGGCCCACGTAGCTGCCTGACAAATGTCCTGCAAGTGAACGCCGCGTCCCAAGGCAATAGTGGCTGCTGTTGCCCTGGTGGAATGGCACGCAGCCCCACAGGAGGCTCCTTCTTAGCCAACGAGTAACAGGCCTTAATCCAGAGAACTACCCACCGAGAGATGGTTCATTTGTGCACGGCCTGACCTTTTTTGGCGCCCACGTAGCCAACAAAGAGCTGGTCATCCACCCGGAACAGATGTTTATAGCTCAGGTAGACGGAGACCGCACGTTTTGGGTCCAGACGGTGAAGCCTTTCTTCCTCTCTGTAAGGATGTGGACGCGGAAAGAAGGTCTGCCCGATGTGGAAGGGGGTGACAACCTTTGGCAAAAAAGAAGGACGGGTCCTCAGAACCACCTCGTCCGGATGAACATAAAGGAAAGGAGGGTTAGAAGAAAGAGCCTGGTGATCACTCACTCTTCTGGCAGAGGTGATAGCAACCAGGGAAGCAGTCTTTAAGGTGAGAAGACGCAAAGGACAGTTATGAAGGGGTTCGAAGGAGCGCACATCAGAAATGTCAAGACAAGGTTCAAGTCCCATTGACATGATGAACGGCACGGGAGGGAACGTGTGCATAATGCCTTTTAGAAAACGGTTAACAACCGGGGACTTAAAGAGATAAGGCAGGAAGCCGTAGAAAGGCGGAAATGGCCAAAAGATCACCTTTGATAGTGCCCACAGCAGAGACATGCTGGGCCAAAGCAAGAAGGAACACAAGAACCTCGGAAAGAAAAGAAGAAGGGGGATCCACAGCCTTTGCTGTGCAACATGCCACAAACTTGTTAAACCTGCAAGCGTATCCTGTTTTTGTGGAGGGACGCCCGGCTGCCAGAATGAAATCACAGACTTTGGACGGAAGATCGAAAGCTGTCAACTGTCGCCGCTCAATCTCCATGCTTGGAGATGGAGGCTGGACAGGTTCGGGTGGAGGACCGTCCCCTGATGCTGCGACAGAAGATACTCCTGAAGAGGCAGTCGAATTGGGGGATCGATCGCCATGCTGAGTAGTTCGGGATACCAGTATCTTCGTGCCCAATCCGGTGCCACAGGAATGACGTGGGCCCGGTCGCGCCGAATCTTCTTCAGCCCTCTGAGCAGAAGCGGTATAGGCGGAAAGGCGTACAACAGACTGCAGCTCCAATCGCGAAGAAAAGCATTGCAGAGCGAGTGCCGCCTTGGAAATTCCAACGCACAGAACTGATGACATGGAGCGCTCTCTTCCGTGGCGAATAGATCTAACCAAGGCTCTCCCCACCGCAGAAAGAAACCGTGCGCCACGTCCCAGTTCAGACGCCATTCGCGATCCATAATGCACCGGCGGCTGAGTTAGTCAGCCCTGGCGTTCAGAGAACCTGCCAGGTGTTGAACCACCAAGGTAATGCCTTGATGTTCCAGCCATGTCTAGAGGCGCAGAACCTCCTGACATAAGATTCACGACCCCACCCCGCCCTGTTGCACAAGTTACTACTTGTGTAACAATATATCCGTAAGAGACATTAGTTAGTGATAGATTCCTTACCTTAGAATATCCCCAGGCGTCAGACTGGATCTGGAAACTTTTGCGTAGCAGTACCCTTGCGCGTCGGTAGGTGTCTGCGGCTCCGCATCCGTCGTAGGCGCCGTGATGACGTCGTCAGAGTACTTAGACGCCGCCTCCGCGTGCTGACGTCAGTTCTTAGACACAGCTTTTCCGCGCCAGAAACGCAGAGCTATGCCAAAAACCAACACTGGTGCCATGAAACTAGGGCCCTGAAAGGGGATGACCTTAACCCTAGATTTTGGTTCGCAGAACGGGGAGGATGGGTGGGTCGGTAAGGAATCTATCACTAACTAATGTCTCTTACAGATATATCGTTACACAAGTAGTAACTTGTGCATCTGAAAGAGACATGTTAGTGATAGATTCCTTACCTTAGAATAGATACCCCAGCAAGGTGGGTCTGCGAACCAATAATCACACCAGAAAGTCCTGGAGGACGGAACAGCCAAAGAAGCCATCCCTCCGGACTTGAATGTCCAGGCAATGTCTTGCAAACGTGTGCAGCGAGGCCCACGTAGCCGCCTGGCAAATGTCCTGCAAGGGCACACCTCGGCCCAAAGCAGTAGTAGTCGCTGTGGCTCGAGTGGAATGAGCCCTCAGCCACACAGGGGGCTCCTTCTTAGCCAAGGAGTAACACGCCTGGATACACAAGATGATCCACCGCGAGATGGTCCGCTTGTGCACCGCTTTCCCTTTCTTAGCGCCCACGTAACCAACAAAGAGTTGGTCATCCACCCGGAACTGGCGTGTGCGATCCAAATAAAATGAGAGCGCACGTTTTGGGTCCAGACAGTGGAGCCTCTCTTCCTCTCTCTCTCTCTCTCTCTCGGGATGCGGAGGCGGAAAGAAGGTGGGCAAGGTGATAGATTGCCCAATGTGGAAGGCCATGACTACCTTGGCTAGGAAGGAGGGCCTTGTCCGTAACACAACCTTGTCCAGATTGACTGAAAGGAAGGGAGGTTTACAAGATAAAGCCTGGAGCTCACTCACTCACTCTCCTGGCAGAGGTGATGGCTACCTGGAAGGCAGTCTTCAAAGTGAGAAGGCGAAGAGGACAGTTGTGAAGTGGCTCAAAGGGAGCGCACATCAGAAATGTAAGAACCAGGTTCAAGTCCCACTGAGGCATCACGAAGGGTACAGGAGGGAACGTATGTGTGATGCCCTTCAGGAATCGGTTAACGATGGGGGACTTGAACAAAGAAGGTTGATCAGGCAGCCTTAGGAAGGCTGAAAGATAGCCCTTGATAGTGCCCAGAGCAGAGCCCTGCTGGGCAAGAGAAAGAATAAAGAGGAGAACCTCAGAAAGAGGGGCATTAAGGGGATCCACAGCCATTGCTGTGCACCATGCCACAAATCTGTTCCACCTGCAGGCGTATACTGACTTAGTGGAGGGACGCCTGGCTGCCAGAATGATGTTGCAAACTTCAGGAGGCAAGTCAAATGGCCTCAACTGTCTCCGCTCAATCTACAAGCATGGAGGTGGAGACTGGACAGGCTCGGGTGGAGGACCGTCCCCTGCTGCTGCAACAGAAGGTCCTCCTGAAGAGGCAGACAAACCGGGGGATCGACTGACATACTGAGTAGCTCGGGATACCAGTACCTTTGTGCCCAGTCCGGAGCCACAAGGATGACTTGTGCCCGGTCGCGCCTGATCTTCTTTAGCACTCTGGGCAGAAGTGGCATAGGCGGAAAGGCGTATAACAGACCGCAACTCCACTCGCGACGAAAAGCGTCTCCGAGCGAGTGCCGCCTTGGAAATTCCAACGCGCAGAACTGATGACATTGCACGTTCTCTTCGGTGGCGAATAGATCTAACCAAGGCTCTCCCCACTGCAGAGAGACCTTGCGCCAAGTCCGAGTTCAGACGCCATTCGTGATCCATCATGCACCGGCGGCTGAGTCCGCCCTGGCGTTCAGAGAACCGGCCAGGTGTTGAACCACCAGGGTCACGCCCTGATGTTCCAGCCATTGCCAAAGGCGCAGAGCCTCCTGGCAGAGGGTCCACGACCCCACCCCGCCCTGTTTGTTGCAGTACCACATGACGGTGGTGTTGTCCGTGAACACCTGCACTACACTTCCCCGGACAGAGGGGAGGAATGCCTTCAGTGGTAGACTAATCGCCCGCAGCTCCAATAGTTTGATATGGAGCCGGGACTCCGCCGGAGACCAGAGGCCTCTGATCTCTGCCTCTCCCATGTGGCCTCCCCAGCCCTGGAGGGACGCCTCCGTCACAACTACGTGCTCCGGTTGGGGAAGGGAGAGGGATCTGCCGCTGACCCAATCGCGGTCCGTGAGCCACCACTGCAGCTGTCTCGCAGTGCCCTCCGAGATCAGGACATGGTCGGACAGGTTGCCCTGATGCTGGGCCCACTGAAACTTCAGGTCCCACTGCAGAGCCCGCATCCGCCACCGGGCGTGATGCACCAGAAGGATGCAGGAGGCCATCAGCCCCAGAAGCCGCAGCGTCAACCTGACAGAAACCCGGGATAAAGGCCGGAAGATTGGAATCAGAGCCTGTATATTCCAAACCCGCTGCTCGGGTGGGTAAACCCGAAACTGCGCCGAGTCCAGAACCGCTCCGATGAAAAGGAGCTTCTGAGAGGGACACAGGTGTGACTTCGGCACATTGATGGAGAACCCCAGCTGGTGCAGGAGATCCGCCGTAGTCTGTAGGTGGCTGATGACTGCCTGGGGTGAGCCCTGCCTTCAACAACCAGTCGTCGAGGTAGGGGAAGACTGAGACCCCTGACCTTCGCAGATGAGCTGCGACCACCGCCATCACCTTCGTGAACACCCGTGGGGCGCTGGTAAGGCCGAAGGAGAGCACGGTAAACTGAAAGTGCTCGTGGCCTACCGTGAACCGCAGGTAACGCCGGTGGGCAGGCAGGACGGGGATGTGGAAATACGCATCCTGCAAGTCCAAAGGTACAATCCAGTCTCCTGGATCCAGGGCAGCTAAGACCTGAGCCAGAGTCAGCATTTTGAACTTCTCCTTCTGGAGGAAGCCGTGGACATTCCTTAGGTCCAAGATAGGGCGTAGGCCCCCCTTTGCCCTTCTTGGGTACCAGAAAGTAGTGGGAGTAGCAACCACGTCCTACTTCTGGCCCAGGAACGCGCTCAATGGTCCCCTTGGCCAAGAGGGCCGAAACTTCCTCCTGGAGAAGCCGCAAATGATCCCCCGAAACGCGGTGGTGTGGCTTGAGGAGTTGTCTCGAAGGGGAGGGAGTAGCCCCTCCAGACGATCTGCAGCACCCACCTGTCCGAAGTGACAGTGCGCCAGTGAGAGTGGTGATGGCGAACCCTGCCTCCCACTGGCGTCACATGGGCAGAAAAGCACAGACTAGGAGGGTTTAGAGGCGAATGCTGTGGGGGAAGGTGTGGACTGACCTCGCCTCGGTCCCCGACCGCCTCCACGGCGGTTTCCTCCGCCGCCACAGCGCTGGATGTTAGCCTGCGGCTAGTGGCTAGCGGCACGTGTGGGGATGCCCCTTCCTGTGCCACGAAAGGAGCGAAAAGCAGCCGTTTGCTGGCGCGGGGCCGAGAGGCCCAAGGACTTGGCCGTAGCCCTGGAGTCCTTAAAGCGCTCAAGCACGTGGTCTGCCTTGTCGCCGAAAAGGCGACGGCCATCGAACGGCCTGTCCATCAGAGTGTTCTGGAGGTCTGCCGAAAAATTGGCAGATCTCAGCCAGGCGTGGCGTCTCACCGCCACCGTCGTTGCCATCACTCTGCCCAGCGAGTCAGTGGTATCCAGTCCACACCGGATAGAGTACTTGGCTGCATCCCGGCCCTCCACAAGGGCTTGGCCGAGTTTGGCCCGTACCTCCAACGGACACTCTGGCAGCACTTCCACCACAGTCTCCCACAGAGAGTGGGTGTAGCGGCCCAAGAGGCATGCGGTGTTGGAAGACCGCAGTCCCAAACTAAGGGAGGAGAAAATTTTGTTACCAAAATTCTCATACCTCTTGGATTCCCTGTCCGGCGGAGCAGTCGGGAATGCGGTCTGGGAATTCGAGGCCTGGATGACCAGACTCTCGGGGGTGGGGTGGGAGGACAGGAAACATGGGTCGCCCAGGGCCGGGCGGTGGCGTCTGGCCACGTTCCTATCTACGGGCGAACCCGTAGCGGGCTTGGACCAGGTGCCCAAAAGAACGTCGGTCAAGGACTCATTAAAGGGCAGCAGAGGCTCGGCCGAGCATGACTGCGGTTTAAGGACCTCAGTGAGGAGGTTAGTCCTCACGGCCGTGACGGGGAGCTCAAGGGCCAAGGCCCTGGCCGCCCCCGTCAACACCACGCTTTAGGTTGCCCCCTCATCCGAAGCCACGGTAGGAGGAGAGACAAAACCAGTGTCCGGAGAGGTGTCCAGGCCACTGGTCTCCCCAAGGTCTCCTGCCCAGTAGGCTTGAGACTGAAACTCTCTGGCCAGAGGGTCTTCAGACCCCTCCCAATCCTCCTCATCACCCATCTCCTGGTACTCAGGGTTGTAATTTAATGAGGCCGGTTCGTAGAAGTGGAAATCTCCAAACGGCGTCGAAAGGGGCACCGTTCCGTCGTCGGACCCGGAATAAAGGAGGAATCGGGGGCGGCACCTCCCGAAGACGGCGCCGGAGACAACACCTGATGGGCCGGGGGGGTGTGGGGGGTGGGGAGACTGGGGGGGGGTGTCGTAAGGTCCACCGGTGACGATCCAGAGCCCGAGGAAGGTCCAGCGGTGTCCCGCGGCACCGGGCCCGAAGGCGCCGGCGGCCGCTGTACCTTGCAGAGCCGGGCCCGAAGGCGCCGGCGGTGTCGGGACCGTGGGGCCCTGCGGCGCCGGCCCCGAAGGTGCCAGCGGCGTCGGGCCGAAGCACCCGACGGCGTCAGAGGCGAAGCCCCCGACCCACTAGGGCCCCCAGACGGGTCTGCTGGGCCCGTAGGCGCCGCGGAGCCAGTTAGAGAAGAAAGGGACCTCATGGCCATGAGGAAGCGCTCAATCTCCTCCGGCGTTGCGTTCAGCCCAGGGACCGGAGGGTGTGGGGCAGGCCGCGACGCCCGCGACTTTAGAGGAGCCGCGTGGGCGGTGTCACCCGAACCCCCGGCCGCATCGCGCGAGCGTCGGGCAGAGTCAGAAGAGCAATGACGCCTCTTCGACTTCTTTTGCTTCTTACCTGACAACGACTTCGACCCGGAGGAGTGGTACCGACTCCCGGAGCTCTGGTGGCTCCGTCCCCGCGACCTGTCCTTCGACCTCCCGTGGGACCAGGACCTCACGCGGCACAGGGCGGGGCCGACTGCCGAAGTTCGAGTCGCCTGCGGGACTGCTCCCGCCTGGCTTTCGAAGATAGGGCCAGACAGTCGGAGCAGGCCTTGTCGTCGTGGTCGACGCCTAAACAGGTCAAACACAGGTGGTGGGGGTCCGTGACCGACATCGTGCGGTCGCACTCCTCACAGTGTTTAAATCCGGGCATCCCTAAGGCACCGATCGGAGTCGTGAGACTTCGAAGAATGATCAAAAAGTTAGTCAAAAATAGACTAGGTAACTGCTCTTTCCAGATCTGCGCTGGCTGGCGTGGAAAAAAGAAGAACTGACTTCAGCACGCGGAGGCGGCGTGTAAGTGCTCCGACAACGTCATCACGGCGCCCACGACGGACGCGGAGCCGCAGACGACGCCTACCGACGCGCAAGGGTACTGCTACGCAAAAGTTTCCGGATCCAGTCTGACGCCTGGGGATATTCTAAGGTAAGGAATCTATCACTAACGTGTCTCTTTCAGATTGTTGCAGTACCACATGGCGGTGGTGTTGTCCGTTAACACCTGCACTACACTTCCCCGGAAAGAGGGGAGGAAAGCTGTCAGTGCAAGTCGCAACGCCCGAAGCTCCAAAAGGTTGATATGGAGCCGGGACTCCGCCAGGGACCAGAAGCAGCTGATCTCCGCCTGTCCCAAGTTGCCACCCCATCCTAGGAGGGACGCATCCGTCACCACTGTGTGCTCTGGTTGGGGAAGAGAGGGATCTACGATTGACTCAATAGCGATTTGTGATCCACCACTGCAAGTGCTGTGCAGTGCCCTCCGAGATCTTGACGTGATCGGACAGGTTGCCCTGATACTGTGTCCACTGGAACTTCAGGTCCCACTGCAGAGCCAGCGTATGCCATCTGGCATGTTGTACCAGCAGGATGCAGGAGGCCATCAGGCCCAGGAGCCGGAGGGTCATCCTGACTGAAACCCGGGATAGAGGCTGAAAGATCTGAATCTTAGCCTGAATATCCCGGACTCGCTGTTCGGGGGGGATTGACCCGAAACTGAACCGCTCCGATGAAGGGGAGCTTCTGAGAAGGACTCTGGTGCGACTTCGGGGCATTGATGGAAAACCCCAGCAAGTGCAGGTCGGCCGGCCGTAGTCTGAAGGTGGGCGACGACTGCCTGGGGCGAGCCTGCCTTCAACAGCCAGTCATCCAGGTAGGGGAAGACTCACACCCATGACCTGCGCAAATGAGCTGCGACTACCGACATCTTTTCGTTGAACACCCGAGGGGCACTGGTAAGGCCGAAGGTGAGCATGGCAAACTGAAAATGCTCTTGACCTACTGTGAACCGCAGGGAACGCTGGTGGGCCAGCAGGACGGGAATGTGAAAGTATGCGCCCTGCAAGTCCAATGCTACCATCCAGTCTCCAGGGTCGAGGGCAGCCAGGACCTGAGCCAGAGTCAACATCTTGAACTTCTCCTTCCGCCCCATCTTGGATGTACCTGAGACCCAAGATGGGGTGCAAGCCCACTTTGTCCTTCTTGGGGACCTGAAAGTAGTGGGAATAACAACCACATCCTACTTCAGCCTCAAGGACTCGCTCAATGGCCCCCTTGGCCAAGACGGTCGAGACTTCCTGTTGGAGAAGCACAAAGTGATCCCAGACATGTGGTGGAACTGAGGTAGCATGGCCGGGGGAGGAGGGGGGGGGAAGGAACCGGGGGGGGGGGGGGGGGGTAGTTTTGAAGGAGAGGGAGTAGCCCCTCCTGACAAGCTGAAACACCCACTTATTGGAAGTGACAGAACGCCAATGGGGAAGGTGATGGCAAATCCTGCCACCCTCTGGTGCGAGGTGCGACCTGAAGCTCAGACTAGGAAGGCTTTGAGGTAGATGTTGCGGGCGGAGGTGGACTGAACCTCACGCTGCAGCTGCATCCAGGGGCATGCCGAGTCTGGTTATGCGCAGGCTTTTGACCGAACGAAAGGCCAGGGGTGCCTCTGCCATGGCCACAAAAGGAATTAAACGTGGACGGGAGCGTGGTGGAAAGGCCCAAGGACTTGGCCGTAGCTCGAGAGTTCTTAAAATGCTCCAGTGCCATGTCGGCCTTATCACCAAACAGGCAAGTGCCGTCAAAAAGCATGTCCATGAGCGAGCTCTGAACGTCCAGGGAGAACCCAATGGATATCAGCCAGGTGTGGCGCCGAAGCGCCACGGTCGGGGTAATTGCCCTACCGAGGGAGTCTGCGGTGTCCAAGCCACAACGAATGGCGAATCTAGCCGAGTCCTTACCCTCAGCCACAGCCTGAGACAGCACAGTCTGGACCTTCTCCGGGGACCGAGGTGACACCTCAGCCACAGAATTCCACACAGTGTGGGAATAGCGGCCCAGAAGGCATGCAGTGTTCACTGACCGCAGTCCTAAGCTGGCCGAAGAGAACAACCGCTTGCTAAACTGCTCCAATCTCAGAGTCCTGATCCGGCGGAGCTGTGGGAAAGGCACTCCGACGTAGAAGCTTGAATGACCAGACTTTCGGGTGTAGGATGAGTGGTCAGAAAGTCAGGGTCACCCAGCGCCGAGCGATGACACCAGGCGACGTTCTTGTCCACAGGGGCCCCTGTGGCATGCAGTGTCCAAGTGCCCAACAAGAATTCGGTGAAGGCATCATTGAGCAGCAGCAGCTCCGATGAAGTGGACGTCGGCTGGAGAACCTCAGTGAGGAGATTTGTCTTCAGGGTCACTGTGGGGAGATCAAGGTTAAGGACCCCAGCACCAACGTATACGAGGCGCCTTCCTCCATAGTGGGCGGGGGAGAGGCAAGCCCTGGATCAGAGGAGACGTAAAGGCCACCGGCCTCCTCCAAGCCATCCACCCAGTCCTGCTCAGAATCACACTGACAAGCAAGCGTTCCTCAAACCCTTCCCAGTCAGCCTCCTCCGCCGGCACTGTAGGCACAGGCCTCGGCGGCAGGGCAGGGACCAGTGAAGGAATAAACTGTGCCGGTTCCAAATTCGGATCCCAGGCGGGGACAAATCCTTCCAGAAACAGGGGCAGAGGCGGAACCAGCGGTATCCACTGCAGCGCCGCCGCCGGAGCCAAGGGCGGTGCCGGGGCCGGAGCTAGCAGCATGGGACCTCTTAGCACTGAGGCCAGAGCCAGGGGCGCAGGATCCTGCGGCGCAGGAGCCGCCGAGGCTGGACCCGCCTAAGGAGTCGACGGACCAGCAGGATCCAGACACGGGACCACGGGGCCCGAAGGCGCACCGGCGGGAGCCCGAGGCCTAAACAGGCAGTCCATGGCAGCAAGGAAATCTTTTGTTTGTGCAGGAGTTGACGACGGACCCAGGTAAGGCGGGTAGGCCGCGGGTTGTAATTTTGAAAGGATATAAATGTATTTTCAAACTTGACACTTAGAAACTTTTCAGAGAAAAACTGGCAATGGTACCCTGTGGAAGGAAATTCATGTCACAGGAAAAGTAGGTTCTCGTTACTTTTGTAATCCAGTACTGGACTCTTAGGTTCAGCACTGGGACCTCTACCTAAGACAGGTAAGTAATTACGTTTCAGTAGTTGCTACGATTTTTAAAGAATATTTGTAATTTGCAAAAATCGATACTTGGAAAAAATTTCAGAGAAAAACAGTCTATGGTTTCCTATGGAAGAAAATGCTGGTAACTGGTAAGTACAGTTAAGATTACTTTTGCGGTTCAATACTGAACTAGAAAGTACAGCACTGGCTTCTCTCCTGATCCCAGGTGAGTATTTCGGAAATCATTATTCGGCTGATTTTAGAGGAATATTTAAAGTTTCAAAAATCAACACTTAGAAGAAATTTCAGTGAAAACCAGTCAATGTTAGCCTATAGAAGGAAAGTGAGTTATCGGCTTTCAGGTGAGCACTCGGCTGGTGAGGTTAAGGTTCTGGGCATAGACTAAGGGGTATCCCAGGGTCGGAAAGGTACATTTGTTTCACCCTCAGCAGCACCGGGGCAGCCAGGTGCAGAGAGAGTAGGCCCAATGCAATCCAATGGAGGGTAGGGGGCCTTTGGTTGGTGGCTGCAAGCAGGCAGGCCAGGCAGCTGTGGGAGCTGACCTCCTGGTCACTTACTCAGGGCAAGTGGGAAAGTACAGAAGGGTAGTAGTTGCACTTTCAGCTGCACTCTGGCGGCTGGGTGCAGGGTGCTTTTGAGCCGTCCAGCGCTCAATGTAACCAATGGGAAAGTTACAAAGTGACAAAGGCTGCACGCTCAGGGATTGAGATTCTTCAGCTGCGACCACCACTTCGAGAGGTAAGTTGGATTCTTGGAGAAGAGGTGAGTACCCCAAAGGAGGGCACAGGTGGCCGTGGGGCGCCGGGTCCAGGGGTGTTTTTGGGTGTCGGGAAATCTTACCCTCGGCTGGTCGCGGTTGGAGGCGTCCCTGGTTCTAAGGCTGCAGGCGTCACCTGTGTCATCGAGGAGGGTCTTGGGGCACTGGACTTCGGGTCCAAGTCACCGGGGGGACGTCCTCGTGGTCTTGGGTCACTCAGGCACGGACCGGGCCAGGCTTGGCAGGTGCAGAGTGGGCTGGATTCTTGGTTCCTAGCTGGCACCAGGGGTATGGTTGTTGGAGCAGACCCTCTGCTCAGGGGAGTCGCAGTCTTTGAGAGGGTCAAGGCAGGCAGGTCCTCCGGGTTTTCCAAGGTTGCTGTCCGCAGGAGTCGCCGGGATTTAGCAGGGGCAGGTTCCAGGGTCGACAGGCCGGTAGGGCTGGGGCCAAGTCAGTTGGTGTCATCCTGTTAGCAGCTGCACGGCGGGGGTTCTTCTTGATCTTTCTTGTTTTCTTATCGGGATATGAGGAAGGCAGGTTCAGGGTGCCCCTAAATACTGAATTTAGGGGCGTTACAGGTAGGGCAAGGGCAGGGATCAATAGGTCCCTGTCCTGGGGTGGGTACACTCCTAGTCTGATCCTCTCCTGTGGGAGGGGGGCAGGGGCCTAGCTGTGATTGGGCAGGGCTCCCCATCTTCAAGATGGCCGGGGTCGTGCTTCACCTTGAATTCTCCCACCTGTGTGGTGGGGTTGGCACAGGCTGGCACCCCCCCTTTCCTGATGTAGGGTTTCCAGCCAGTCTTCCGGCCAGAGTGGGGGTCAGAACTGGTGGGGGCCAGTTGCTGAGTACAGTAAGTGTTCTGGAGACGCTCACAAAGGCGACAGGCCTTTGAAGCTTCCCCCTGCCCATCCTGGGGGAGGAGATCTAGCACATCGCCCAGGATGTGCTTTGTTGCAGGCCCAGGAGAGTGGGGGCTCTCCACCCAGGGGTCCAGCAACATGTCTGCTGTGGGGGAGCCGAGGCAGCCTCTCAGATCAGATGTGGATTGTAGTTTAGGTTTTCAGGGGGCATCTCTAAGATGCCCTCTGGTGCATTTTACATTAAATCCCACACTGGCATCAGTGCAGGTTTAATGAGCTGAGAAGTTTGATATCAAACTGGTCAGTCTTCAGTGTAGCCATTATGGTGCTGTGGAGTTCGTAATGAAGACCTCCCAGCACCACATACTCTTAATTGCATCACTGCACTTACAGTGCCCAGGAATGGTCCTGTGTACTGTAGGGGCACAGGGCTCGTGCACCTGTGCCCACACCACTGGCAAAGGGCACCCAGCTAGAGGGGTGACTGAGGTATGCCAGGGTGTTGGGTCTTGTGGGCATGGCACACAGAGATGTGTGCTATGTCGACTCTTGGTTTAGTACTGCACTTAGACACTCACCCTGCAAAGGCAGTGTGTGGGTGTCAGGGTAGAGATCCCCTAAGGGTAGCACAATATGGGTCTTCTCTGGTCACCATGCCCTGGGTACCATCTACTAGGGGCTGACAGGTGCCAGAGATGCCAATTGGGTTTTAGTTTTAACACAGGTTTAGGGAAGGAACACAGGCCCTGGGCACTTGGTTGGCAGGAGCCCAGGGCATACTCAGTCTAAGCACATCAGCAGTTCAGCAAATAGAGGGGGCATACCAAAGCAAGAAAGAAGGCAATTTCTCACACTGTCCCCCTCGTCCGCATCAGGGGACAAACGGAGGGACGTCGGACAGCGAAAGCGCTTCTTCGACCTTTTTGTGCAGTTTCTTACCAGAATCCGAAGGGGAAGAGGAGTGGTGGTGACAACTCAGAGAGGTCACAGGAACGACCCCTGGAACTCGAACGGCGCCGGGACGAGTGCCAAACTTCAAACAACTTCTGGCGCCGTTCCTTTAGGGCCTTCAGGGCCATAGCTGTACTGTCCAGACAGGACCGGAAGTCATTGTCGCGCTCCGTTCAGTAAAGACAGACGTTGTGGGGTTTGCCACCAACATATTGCGACTGCAGGTCCCAGGCATCCCTATTAGCACCAGATAAAACCAACATGAGACAAAAGTCTCTACGTGCTCTAACCGGATCTGCGCTTACTGGCGCGGAACGAGAAAGAACTGACTCCAGCGCGCATGGGTGACGCCTAAGTAGTCTCTGATGTCATCTCGGCGCTTGCGACGCCAGCTTCGGACGCAGAGCTGCAGGAAGCCACCTACTGACGCGCAGCGGTACTGCTAAGCAAAACTTTCCGGATCCAGTCTGACGCCTGGGGATATTCTAAGGTAAGGAATCTGTCACTAACGTGTCTCTTTCAGATACTGTAAACAATCGTGCACATTATCACATAGGAACAGAAACCTTGCAAAAGGAAAGGCCCTAGTTAAAAACATCCAGTAGCAGTTAAAAGTTTTAGAAAAAAATTTGAGCATACAGCTTGAATATATTAAAGCAATGGAATACCTGAAAGATGCAATATTTTAGTGTTGCCCAAAACCATGCTCATTACTGCTATGTCTAATTTTTTGGGGGGACTCCTGGGAACACAAGCATGTTGAGGCACAGAAGATGAAGTGTTTAACAGTGGCCACATCTGCAACAGATTGAAAACTGCTTACTTTCACCATGCAACCTGTATGGAACTAAAATACATCCAGCTATAAAAATTCACAAAGAGCATTTTACAAGACTGAGGAGCACACTGCCTCGAGGCTCTTTTCTTCACAGTTCAAGAGTTTAGTTTCGTAGAGAATACCAAATGAATAAAGCAGACAATGCCTCCATCCCCCCAAAAAAGCACACAACCAAAACTGACTAAATTATATACAAACTTGTAATGCCTAGTAAGACAAGTGCAGTAACGAAAGTGACCACTAGATGCCTAAGAGCCCCTAATGTAGAGCTGAAGCAAAATAGATCATCTTAAAGTCTGTCCAACAGGCCTATTGTATCCCATATAGATCTGGAATAGGTGTTGTGGCCACCACTTGCTCATGCTGGTCTATCCCAAATGCCTGCTTTGAATTGGATTGCTTTCCTTTCAGAATTGACAGCAGCTTTCCTCCCAGTCTTGTTTGCCCCTACTCAAGGAGTCTTTTTTCTCACCTTGTTCTAATTAGATGTTCTGTATCCTTCAAATGCACTGCTTGAAGGAATATATACTGCAACCCGCTCTCTGCTCCCAACCCATCACCCAATTCCTTCCTGGGCTCTGCTAGATTTTGGAGCTGGGCATCTTAAAATCATTTTTAAACTATTCCCAGATGGCCGCCTATGAGTGTGCAAGAGAACTAGCCATCTTGGAACGGAAAAGACAAATCATTCAAAGATGACCATCATGTGCACGCACGTTTTTCTTACACCTAAGAAAACATCATCAATAATAGGTATCATGGGTGTGAGTATATGAATCTAAAATTAATTACATAACCTAGTTCGAACAAGTGCAGATCATGCTCCTTTAAGAGACTAGTTCATTTAAGCTGCAAAAATATGAATTTATGCTTACCCTCCTCAGTGATTTCAATCAATCCTTGGTATTCACTCTGTGTTGGATCCACGCTTCGGAGTGGTCTGATTACTTTACCCCAATACACTGGGTCATCAATCTCGTTATCAGAGTCGATCACTATAATAAAACAAGAATATTGTTTGTTAATTAAGCAGGAGTGGATTAGCGGATCAGCACCAACCCCAAACACCATCCTTTAACCCTTTTTGTTTTTTAACTGTGAACCACTTCATACCCTGTAGGACAGGAACAGCTTGATTTAATCTAAATTTCCAAAACATGTTTACCACTTGAATAAGTAACGTTCACTTGGTGAGCAGCCTCCCCCACACAGGGCCTAACTCCACACAGCCACAAACTGCATTTCCATTACCTGTGAGACATCAGGCTCTTACCCACAAGTGGCCCCATACCACAGGGCTGTAAAAACTAACAGATGAGAATATTTAGGACATGCTGGTGGAGGTTGCTGGACTGGTGGTCCCGCGTGGTGCGAATGGACCTAGAAGTTGCATCAACGCGCTTCTGCCCCCCCTGCCTATTATCCCTTCTCTCCCGTTTCTCCTATCCCACTCCCTATACGTGCATTCTTTCCATGTTCTTGTTCTTTCTTCCTTTTTGTCTTCCTTCATGCATCTTTTGCTCATGATATACAGCGTTGCAATATACCTCAATTTAGGCATGTCTATTCGGAGCAAACTACTCCACAGCTGGGGGGGGCGGGGGTTATTGCCTTGTAGTCTCTTGACACCGCCCCTTGACAGTTGTAGCTCTGTGCAGTCAGTCGTAGGCGCAAGTGCAGCTGTTGCAGAAGTATACCACTGGTAGGACACGTTCGGAATATGCAAAACGGGAATGCCGGACGGCTTTGGTTTACCACACTGTCATTGTCTGAAACACCAGGGTGCTCAGGGGCCTTGGCTATCATCTCCCTGCTTGTGATGCCTCGATATGTCCACGCAGTAGTGTGCTGAATGTCATGATGTATTTGTATTCTCTTACTTAATGCATATAAATAAAAAACGTTTTGAAACAAAAGTGGTGCAAATGAAAATTGGAAAGATTTTACCACGGGTATCCCAAAGCAGGATTACTTTCCAGCACAGCATCATGAAAAATTCCACCCTCTTTGAATATTCACCAGGTGTCAGACTAGATGCAGAAACTTTTCAGCAGTACCTGTGTGCCAGTAGGTGGTACTGTGTGGCTCCACAATGATGCCATTCCTCTCCAGAAACAATGTGAGGAGTCTATATAGGCCCCACTCCTACATGCTGACATCAGCTGCTTTTGAGACGGTCTACACCAAAAGACGTACAGAGCCAAAAGCAAATTGGTGTGATCAGTGTGCAGATCATTTGACTTGGAATTTTATTAATGGCTAGAGATCAACCAGACATCTGGGAGGATAGGAGGGTCAGTGAGGAAAATGCAGCTAGGTCGTCTCAGTCAGAAACCGCGTTACCGAAGGTCACTGTTCTCCTAAGAGAAACTGCTAGCCGCAGATTATCCCCTTTTGAATAGATACTAAAGCAGTATTTATGCGGAGGTGGGTCTGTAGATGGACTCACACCATAAAGTCCTGCAGGACTGAGCGGGCAAAATTCCCCTCTCTCTGCAAACCCGAATAACCAGACAATAGTGCTTCCTAAATCTGTTGGTTTGAGAACGACTCCCACATAGCTGCCTGGCGAATGGCTAAGACAGGGACCTCCACATGCAAATGCAGTGGTGGCAAACTGTGGCTGTGGCCCTGGCAGATTGAACACCCAGTCCTTCCAGAGGATGCTTTTTAACAAGTGCTAGCAATTAATAAATTCTTAATGTAGAGCACAATCCAGCAGGAGATAGTTCTCTTCTGAAAAGCCTTGACTTTTTCGCCAACCCTGTGCACTTTAGTACGATGTAAAAGCATAGCGTTCTTTTGGGGTTCAAGTGGTGGAGTCTCTCCTCATCCCTAGACGGAGGAGGCAGAACATAAAATGCTGGCAAGATGATGTTTTGACCTTAGTGGAACAGTGTCACAACTTTTGGCAAGAAAGATGCCCAGGTCCGCAAAACCAGTCAGTCTTGGAAGAAGGTGGTGTATAGCGGGCTGACAAAGCTTGAAGCTCACCCACTCTGCCCCAATGTTATAGCGATAAGAAAGTTTTAAACCATTCAAAAAGCACTTAACTGGAGAAAAACAAAGAAGGCTGATGAGGAAATCGCAAAAAGGCCAAATTAGCCGAAAGATACCCTGTAACTGGGCCCGGAGCAAGGCATTGCCTACTTAGGGACAGAAACAACCAAACTTATGGAAAGGTAGCTTAGAAGGAGTGTAATTGCAGAGTCCTGCACCAGGCCCAAAATCTGCCTCAATGACAGCCATAAACAGTTTTAGTCGAGGGACACCTGGCTGCTAAGATTACATCAACCACCTGCAGAGACAGATCGAAGGTGTTCAGCTGTCACCGCTCAATTTCCATGCATGAAGGTGGGGATCGCTAAGGCCTGGCTGCAGAGCCCAGTCCTGCTGCTGAGACAGCAGATCCTCCCGGAGGGGCAGCCTGATATCAAACATTCCACTGCCCAGTCCAGGGCCACAGAGATGACTTGGGCTTGGTCATTCCTGATCTTCTTGAGAACTCTGGGGATAAGTGATAAAGGCAGAGAGGCATATAGGAGTTCAGAGATCCATCCTGGGTTAAATGAGTCAAAGTGGGATACACCTTGGAAACTCTTAAGCACATAATTGCTGACATTGCACTTTCCCTGCAGAAATGTTGTGCCAATTCTGGGTTTAACTGTCACTCATGATCCATTAAGCTCCGAAGGCAGAGTTCAGCCACCCTGGGATTTAATAATACCACCATATGGCTCACCTTCTTCCAACACTACCATACAGTTTTCAGGATGGAAGCGAATACAACTTGAGCCAGTGAGAATTTAAAATTTTTCCTACCGGCAGAGGGTGTTGAGAGGACGCAAATGGGACAAAGGTCTATGTCCTTCTCGGGCACCAGAAAGTAGTGTGAATAACCAGCATGTCCTACTTCTAGCGTAGGCACCCTCTCGATAGCCCGTTGGCCAAAAGTAATTGCACTTTCTGCTGCAAAATGGAAAGAGGGTCCTGTCATTGGGGAGACAGCAGAAGGTAAGACTGTGCAGAAAGCAAGGGTGGGCATAGCTCCTCTAAACAATTTGCAAGAAATAACTGTCTTATGTTCAGGCCCGCCAACCCAGCAGGGATTGTGATCCTGCCTCCTACTGAGTGGCTGTGCTCCACTAAAGGCATGCTAAATGGGATTGGCAGATATTGCAAGGGGGCAGTGGGTACCACGGTAGTAAGACATCCTGGGCTAGTGTTGCTGACTAGGAGGAGTGAGGGAGGTAGGTATGTTGAAGCCACAAACAGTAGGGCGGGGGTTTAGAGAAGAAGAGTAGGCAAATATCCCGACCAGTTCTTTCATAGTGCATTGCTGATTAAATAGGTGAGAGAATCTGGAGGCGAAGCTTGGGCATTTGACGTTTACTGCTGGCTCTGTATATACTATACCAAAGTAAGGAATAGTGTGCACAGAGTCCAGTGGAACCCCAAAGGTAGGTAGAGGTAAAAGTAGATAGCACCTTACTCTCCATTTGTGGTGGTGTATGGAGCAGTAAGGCTTTATCAGAGGGTAGTTTTAAGCATTTATTGTAGCAACTCATGCAAGAAATTATGTCACACACAAAGATTATACTCAGACTAATTTGTTTGTATAAAAATATTTCGTTATTTTATTTCTAGAACCAAGCCAGGCCTGGTGTCTCATAGTGGCAGTCCGGGAACACACCAGAGGCTTGTCCTTTTTCAAGGGGCATCTCTAAGTTGCCCAATGAGTGCATTGTATAATACATCCCACTCTGGCATCAGTTTGGGTTTATTATACTGAGAGGTTTGATACCAAACTTCCCACTACTCAGGAAAGCGAAAATGAATCTCACTAACTCTTCTAAGAGAGGTAATAGCAATGAGGAAAGCTGTTTTCCATGTGAGAAATTGCAGTTCACATTTGTGTAAAGGTTCAAAAGAGTGTTCCATGAGCCTGGTAAAAACAATGTTTAGGTTCCACACTGTAGAGGGTGGTAACCTAGGAGGAATAATTCTTTTTAATCCTTCCATAAAAGCTTTTATTGCTGGTACTCTAAACAACGACATATGTTGTCTGTTTTGTAGATATTCCACAATGGCTGCAAGATGTAATCAAATAGATGAATATGCAAGATTACATCTCTGTAAATGGAGAAGGTAACGTTTAATAATTTCAATAGAAGCATCTAAAGGATCAATTTGATTATTAGTGCAGTAAATGGCAAATCTTTTCCATTTAGCAGCATAGCAAGCTCTAGTAGTAGATCTTCTGGCTTCTTTAATGATATTCATACAGTCTGTTGGCAGGTTAAGGTAACCAAACTCTAAGATTTCAGGAGCCAGATTGCCAGATTCAGTTGACTTGGATCTGGAGGCCTGATGTCTGATGTCTCCATGGTTCTGCGTTAGCATGGATGGTGTCGGAGACAGTTTTTGGTGTGGAACTACAGACCCCCCCCCCAGGATATAGCGGCATGGATTAGCAAATTTAGCGGCACAAATATGGAAATTTAGCAGCAATTTAGCTGCATTTTATTTGGCGGATTTTCCAATAACAAACACAGATATCTTAGTTTTTTGTGTTTGTGGTCTGTGTGTGTTGGTTCCTGGTGTGTTTGTGGTCTGTGTGTGTTGGTCCCTGGTGTTGTATTTTGACCTATAATCCTATATATGTATTGCTAAATCTTAGCTAGTAATAGCACTATATTCCATTAGTATTTAAACGGTGCTTTCCTCGGTGGCACGGTTGCATTATTTATGTAGCATTTCAGTGTTAAGAATAAATACAAAAAATATGTTTGTAACCTTTTATCTTACGTATATTGCTGACTCCTGGTTTGTAAAAGCGTTTGTTCAAAATGAATAGGAAAGCCAGGGTTGGAGGCTGCAGGGCTGGTTTCTTTCTGTCCATGTGCCAAAAGTCACCCTGGCCTGTTGTTGTGGTCACCCTGTGGAGTAATACACCAATATTCAAAGGGCAGCGCAGCCTGACCTGCTGGTGACATTAATTCTGCTATGTGGGTCGTGTTTTCTTCTCTAGTTAAACTTCCAGCACATGAAAACAATATATGAGCGAAGAAGAGCGGGTCAGGGCTGCTGCCTCGGTCAGCGTATTAATCGCAAAGTTTTATTTCAGGAGAAACCCCTCCTTTATATATTGCATCCTATAACAGACGGGCTTGCGGATCGTGGGCCTTATGACAACTAACCCGTTAATTTGAGTCCTCTAGTCAAACGCCTCTTTGTGCAGGGATCACAATTATAAGTGGTGAGCTGTTTATCAAACCTGTTAATATAGATCACAACCTTTGTTCAATTTCAAATTTCAGAGGCATAGGAGTTGTAAAATCCGTCAAGGGAAAAACTGAAGACTGATTTCACTTAATATGGAGCCCCGAGTGACCGCTAAACAAAATAACCTCTCAAATGACCGGTGCGAGGTTGTGCCCGGACCTCTGATTATACAATGCCACTGCCTCCAGAGGACTAAGATCGACCAGATGGCTCTTTCCATCCCCCCCTCGCCCCCCACCCTCCGCAGACCCGCCCCGCCCCCTTGAAAGGGCTCTGGAAGTCTAGATTTCGCGGGCACTTTTGTAAAAATCCCGCCATTTTTACAAAAGTGCCGATTTCGCAGGCACTTTTGTAAAAATCGTGGCATTTTTACAAAAGTGACGATTTTGTGGCAAACCGCGATATCCTGGAGGGTCTGACTAGAGAGTTCCAGCAGGGTGGTGTACCACGGTTGGCCTGCCCATGTGGGAGCTACCAGGATCAGTTTGAGAGACTGTTGTCTGAGCTTGCGTACCACTAGTGGTATTAGTGGGATTGGCGAAAAAGCATACGTAAATCTGCCTGACCAGTTCATCCATATCGCATTGCCCTTGGACAACGGGTGTGGAAACCTGGCAGCGAAGGTTAGGCATTTTGCCTTTTCGTGTGTGGCAAACAGGTCTATGTCTGGATGACCCCACATGTGAAAGTATGGTTGAACTTGCAGATGTAGTTCCCATTCGTGAATCTGTTGTGTCTGTTGACTTAACAGATCGGCTATCTGAATGTGAACTCCTGGAAGGTGTACAGTTGCATTGAATTTGTGCCTCCTTGTTTTTGTATGTAGTACATGGCTGTCATGTTGTCCGTGGGGATCAAGACAGCTTTGTTCCGTATGTGCACTTGGAAGGACTTTAGTGCTAGGAAAATTGCCAGCAACTCTAGGTGATTGATGTGAAGCACCTTTTGTTGAGCGGTCCATCTTCCCCGAGTTGTGTGGTGCCCTCCTTTACCAGGATTGAAACTCCCCTAGAATAAGAGAAGTATGTGGAGTGGTGAGCGGACTCTGCCCATTTCTGGCCTATACGGGTGTGGGTGCGTGGAGCTACATGGGTTTCTTGCAGTAATGCAACGTCTATATGCCACCAATCCATGCATGCAAACAATTATCTGATCTTTTTCGGAATGGCAAAACCTTATGTTCCATGTAAGCATGCTTAAAGTGAATCTACCTGGTATGTCGTTTGTCATAGTTTATATGGATAAGAAATCGTAAGCATGCAAAAGTCGTGTAACTGTTGTCCTCTTCGGTCACAGGACCAATGATGCGTACATATAGAACACTTATCATATAGAAATAGTACATCCTGGGTCTCAGCAATGCCTCTCAAGTGCCATGGCTTAGTAACAAACATGTTCCCCATCCCGCCTCCCCCCACCCACATCAGCAGCCCAATTTGTCAGGTAGGTACAGTTGGTACACCCTCAGCGGCACTGGGGTAGCCGTGTGCAGAGGTAGTTATGCCCAATGTTATCGAATGAGAGGCAGGGGGCCTTCTGTTGGTGGCGGCTGGCAAGCTGGCCACGCGGATGTGGGAGCTGGGCTCCTGGTCACTTGCTCAGGGCAAATGGGGTAGTAGAGAAGGACAAAGATTGCACTGCCAGGGGTACTTGGGCGGCTGGGTGCAGGGTGCTTTTGAGCAGTCGGGAGCTCAATGTTATTCAATGGAGATCTTGGAAAGTGAACAAAGGCTGCAGGCCCGGGGCGGAGGATCTTCTGGAGCGACCAACATTTTGAGGGGTAAGTTAGGATCTTGGAGAGTAGGTAGGAACCCCGGAGGTGGGCACAGGGGGCCGGAGGGAAATCTTACCCTCTGCTGGTCGCAGTTGGAGGGATCCCTGGTTCTGAGGCTGCAGGCGTCGTCGGGCTGTCGAGGAAGGTCCTTGGGCACTGGATTCCAGGTCAGAATCGCCGTGGGGACGTCCTCTGGGTCTTTGTTCACTCAGGCACAGGCCGGGCTTGGCGGGTGCAGAGTGTGCAGTATTCGCTGTTCCTGGCTGGCACCAGGGGTATTGCTGTTTGAGCAGAGCCACTGCTCATGGGAGTCCCAGTCTCTAAGAGGGTCAAGGCAGGCAGGTCCTCCGGGGTTCTCGAGGTTGCTGTCCGCCGGAGACGCCGGGATTTAGCAGGAGCAGGTTCAAGGATCAACAGGCCTGTAGGGCTGGGGCCAAGTCAGTTGGTGTCGTCCTTTTGTTAGCAGCTGAACGGCAGATTTTCTTCTTGGTCTTATTTCTTGTTTCGAAATCAGGATCTGTGGAAGAAGGTCCAGGGTGCCCCTAAATACTAAATTTATGGGCGTTACAGGTAGGGGGAAGGGCAGGGATTAATAGGTCCCTGTTTTGGGGTGAGTACACCCCCTATCCTGATCCTCTCCTGTGGGAGAGGGCCAGGATACTATAACTGATTGGGTAGGGCTCCCCATCTTCAAGATGGCCGGAGCCCGGAGGTGTGCTTCACCTCGCCTCTCCCACCTGAGGGGTGGAGTTGGCACAGCCCCCCCCCCTTTTTTTTATTGATTTTCAAGAAAAGGTACAAATGAAAGTCAAACTATAAACAACTGAGACCATTACATTACTGCATACATCCTCCATGTGTAAACATTTCATGACTAGTCTTTTCAGACATTATCGTAAGGGTAGCTCGTATTTACCTACTGTCATGCATGCATTTATAGACATTTCTTAACTTACAATATCTCATCCATATCTAAGGTGCGTACATAGTCTGTGAAGAATCGCCAGTAGTCTTTCGGTCTAGATCAGGCTGGCAGTTCCTCCTCATACATCAACAGTCTATCTCTACAATAGGACATATCTCGAAACCATTGGGACACCTTCGGGGCTTGTGTGCTACCCCAACATTGTGCAATTTGACGTTTTGCTAACAATAAGGATATGGCACAGAATTTACGCTTTTCTGCCTTTACATTCATTAGTAGTCCCAACAAACATTCTCACTGTGCACACTATTTCTGTCCCGACCATGACTGAGTTTTGATGTCACTTCCTCCCAGAATTTTTGAACTTTTACACAGCTCTAGGCCAGATGTATAAAATCAGCTCTATCCACCCCACATCTTTTGCACAGTGCCTCCTCCTGCAGGCCATATTTTTGTAGTTTGACTGGTGTGTAATATGCTTGGTGTATATATTTGAAGTGTATGATGCTCAAGTTACCGTTAGGAGTGATTATTTTTACTAATGCATATGATTTTTAATGTATGTCAAGTCCTGCGCCGGTCTGAATTTTCCCTCACTGAATAGATCTCCCATCCTGTCGATTCCTTCCTGACGTAGCCAATTCTTTAGTCTGTTTCAGGAGGGGTAAGTGTTGGTGGCAGTTCCGATTGGTCAAATGCATTGCCGTACATTGGGTATTTCTGCCTCCATATATCTCTAAGAGGAATGCCTGCCATTAAATCTAAAACTTTCGCTCTAGCCTTTGTGTGTGGTTCTAACGAATTGTTTGATCGATCTATTTGGTCTACAAGTGCTATATTAAAGTCCCCTCTCCCCATATGATTTGTGTATCTCGTAGTGTATGCATGTGATTCCACAGTTCTTGAAAAAATTCAGGTGTGTATGTTTGGTCCATATATGTTAGCTAGCGTGATCCTTTGCCCCCTTACTATCCCTGAAACTATGACGTACCTCCCATTCGGATCCAATATCACCTCTCTCGTTTTGAAATTCATTCCCTTACGGATTAGCGTTATGACCCCTCGTGAATATGATGAGTAGTTAGCTGCGTGGGAGGATTCTGCCCATTTTGTACCTATAGTTTTATGCGTGTTGGGTGCAATATGAGTCTTGTAGGAATGCTATATCTATTCCCCATCGGTTCAAACATGTAAATATCTGTAATTTTCTTCGGGTTTGTAAAGCCTCGGACATTCCACGTGATGAGGTTCAAGTTGGCGCTACCAGCATTTTTCACTGTCTGAGCCATTCAATGTTTGGGAACATCACCATAATAGTGCTAGCGGAAGTGCGTTTAATCTTACATTTGACGGAGGAGGAGCTTCGCGGGCAACCAAGATGGCTGCGTGAGATCGGAGCTCCGAAGACCCTCCGACCCTCCGTATCGATCCTGTTAACCATCCTGTCCCACGGCGGTAGGAATCAGTTGCGGTGCTGATGCTGATGCGGCGCCCGTTCTCCGATTGAAGATCTGAGCTTCCTGTGCCGAGTTACACCGTCGTAAAGCCTGGTGACGACGACGCCATAACAGCCTGGCATTGTGGGGATGGCGGCGGCGCTCCTGTGCGGTGGCATTTCGATAGGGGATGAGCTGCCTTGCTAAGGGCCGGTGACCGTACTGCTCTGATTGGAGGCCTGACGTTCCCTAGGGACGGTGGAAGTGATTGCTGACTTTGACCGTCTGGAGGTGGTAGTGTTGGCTTGACCCAGTCTCGGGTCGCACGATCCCCGTCGCCCATCATGGCGGGCAGAGGAGACCGGACAAAGGGAAGCCTCCGAGGGTCAGCAGGAAACCTTCCCTCTCGCAGCCCACCATTCCTGAACGTTTCTCTCTCTCTAAAGGTTCGCCTGGTGCATCGGGCCGTACCAAGGACCCGCATCGTGATGCGTCCCCGGAAGACACTGAACCCACCCTCCGGGACGTGATGGGAGCCATTGCGGGCGTGAAGGCCGAAATGCACAAACAACATGAAGTGATGTCCCACAAGGTTGATACCCTCACGATCGAGCTCAACCTCATCAGAGCCGACCTCGGGAAGACGAATGACAGGGTCAAGTCACTCGACATCAAGACGTTGAGTCTGACTACTGACATGTCTGATGTACAGACGGAGGTTCGGGACTTGAAGGCCGCCAATTTGATGCTTGCCCGCCGGCTTGATGACTTTGAAGGACGGGCACAGCGCCAGAACGTCTGCATTACAGGTGTGCCGGAGGGCGCAGAGGAGAACGCTGCCGATTTGTTTGTGGAGGAACTGGTTGTGAAGCACTTGGCTCCCGGGGGCCTGAGTAAGTTCTTCTCGGTGGAGAGAGCCCATAGACTGCCTGGTGGCCAACCGAAATCGGGTGCGTCCCCGCGCCCCATCATTGCCAGACTTTTTAACTACAGACACCGAGATGTGATCCTACAGGCATCGAGAAGTGGCGGTCCGCTGAAATGTCAGAATGCTGATGTTAATTTCTTCCCCAACTTCACTCAGGCTGTACAGAAGCGCCGACAAAGTTTCATGGGTGTCAAACGGAGACTGAGGGAAATGGGGCTGAGATACTCCATGCTCTATCCAGCGAAACTTCGAATAGAGCATGGCGCTCGAACGCTGTTTTTTGACTTGCCGGATGCAGCTAGGGACTGGCTGGACACTTTGCCTCAGAGACAGGCTACTCCGGAGGATCTGTCGGAAGAGGCGTCGGACGGTCCTGGCTCCCAGGAATAAACTGTGTCACGCTGGACTTCTTTCGGTGGAGGGCTCTGCGGATGCCATCATTCACTGACTTTTATTTTCCTTTTTTTTTACTTCTCCTGTTTTCTCAACTTTGGAGGGCAACGGGGGGTGATAGGATGTCTCCTTTCTCCTCTGGGGGCTTTTTGTAGGTTAGTTTACACGGGGCGACAGGCACACTGCTAGTTGGGGGGGGATTTTTAGTCTAATGCAGGGGTGCAGGGTGGGGGGTGGTTGGATTGTGTGTTCCTCTTTTGCTTTTCCTCTTTCCCCTTTCTCATGGCTAGGCTATTATTGTTCTAACTACAGCGCTGCAGTGGCTGCTTTCTGGGGGGGGTGGTCGGGGGGGGGGGGCATCTTCGATGATGGGGGTAAGACTTTAAATGTGCTAAGCTGGAACGTGAATGGGCTGGGGGATCGTATTAAACGTGGTGTTGTGTTGCAAATGTTTAAACGTTGTGTGCCCGATGTTGTCCTCCTGCAAGAGACTCATCTCATTGGCAATACTTGCCAGGCTCTAAACAGAAAGGGGTTCAAAATGGTGGCCCATTCCGGGTTCTCTTCGGGCTCCCGGGGGGGTCGGGATCATGGTGCGCATGTCTTTTCCCCTGGAGGTGGAGTCCACAGTGATTGATGATAGGGGCCGCTATGTTGCTGTGGTGAGCAGATGGGAGGGACGCACCCTGGTTTTGGTTTCTGTTTATGTCCCCCCGGGCTTGCAGACGACTACCTTCCAGGATCTCGGAGGCGCCATTTTGGGCCTCCCGGAGGGCTTGCTAATACTGGGTGGGGATTTTAACTCTGTGGTTTCGGGTACCCTTGACCGTTTTCCGTCCAGAGATCTGCGCTGTGCACAATCATGGCTCCCGGACTTCATGAGTACTATGGGCCTTATCGACTGTTGGCGGCTTTTACATCCTGCTCAGCGGCAGTACACTTTTCACTCGGGTGCGCATGGAAGCCTTTCCAGAATTTATTAAATTTTGACCCCGGCGGTTCAGGCATCAACCGTTTCTGGAGCTCCCCTTATGGCCAGAGGTATATCGGATCACTCCCCAGTTTGGGTATCCTTTGACTTTGGTATTGCGGCGGCGACTAGGGTGGCGCCGGTCAATCCCTGGTACTTCCGCAACCCCAGGACTCGAGACCTCCTTGCTAAAGCCATCGACCTGTATTTCACCGAGAACACAGGTACGGTAACGTTGGCCCTTTCCCTCTGGGAGGCCTTTAAGACAGTCCTGAGAGGAGAGGCTTTCTCCTTGATAGCCGAGGTGCGCAGACGAAGAGATGCGGTTGGAGTCAGATATTGCAGGACTGAACTCCCAGTTGGCGCTGGGTCCGACACCCGAACTGTTACACGCTCTCTCCATGAAGCAGTCGGAATAGAGAGCCACTGCCACTGACGCTGCCAAGGCGATGGGCAGGGAACAGCAAGGGAGGATTTACGATGCCGGGGACAAGGCGGGCAAGCTCCTTGCCTGGTTAGATAAGAGAGTTGGCTTCCCGTGTAGTACCTGAGATTTTGGGCGACAACGGAGTGGTTGTTACTGACCCCAATGCTATCGCCTCGGCTTTTGCCGACTACTTTGAGACGGTTTACACCTCAGTCTTCGCCCTGACTGAATCGGACTCGGCCTCTTTTCTGGAGAGGGTTGAGCTCCCTTGCCTGTCGGACACCGAGCGTGACGACATGGACCGGGGTATTACGGCGGACGAGGTGGCGCTAGCAATACGGTCCCTGCGCTCCGGTAAGGCTCCCGGTCCCAATGGTCTCCCGGTAGTGCTTTACAAGATCAAAGCAGATACCATCGCGGTGCCCCTGAGGAGTATGTTCTTGGAAGCCCGGGAGGCTGGTGAACTCCCACTAGATCAGCGCTTGGTCACCATTGTGGTCATTCATAAGAAAGGGAAGCCTAGAGACCTTTGTAGGTCATATCGCCCTATCTCTTTACTGAATGCCGAACCCAAAATCCTGGCTAAGTTGCTGGCCAATCGGCTCGTGGGTGTGATTGCAGACTTGGTCCATCCAGACCAGTCGGGCTTCATACCCCACCGCAATACTGCCCTTAATCTTAGAAGGCTTCACGCTGTCATGCGCGGGCGCACATGCTCTGCGAGCCAACTGTCCTGGTTTCACTGGACGCGACGATGGCGTTTGACTCTCTTGAATGGAACTATCTCTGGGCGGTGCTGTCCAAGTTTGGATTTGGCCCCGATTTCATCAGTTGGGTCCGGCTTCTCTATTCCTCCCCGCTGGCCAACATAACGGTCAATGGCCGCATGTCTGCTTCCTTTGCCTTGCGCAGGGGGACTAGACAGGGCTGTCTATTATCACCGCTCCTCTTTGCCCTTGCGCTTGAGCCGCTTGCTGCCTGGATCCGCACCCACCCTGACATCAGTGGGATCAAGTGGTCAGCGGGATTTGAGGATCGTGTTTTGCTGTACGCGGACGATATTCTGCTTTACCTTACCTCCCCCTGTCGGTCTTTGATTGTGGTGTTCGATGCACTGGGTACCTTTGGTGGATACTCGGGCCTGGTTATTAACTGGTCCAAGTCTTACCTATATGTGCTTCGCGGAGACACTCCACGTCTTCCTAGGGGCTGTGCGATACAGGTCTCGCAGCAGGGCTTCAAGTACCTGGGTATCTATATTTCAACGGATGCCCGGGCACGCTACGCTAACAACTTGCTTCCTCCCCTAGCGCGCCTTCGGCGTGACGTGGAGGGTTGGAAAAGGCTGCCGCTGTCCCTGTTGGGCCGAGCGGCATTGTTCAAAATGATGTCCCTGCCGAGATTCTTATACGCGCTTCAAAACACGCAGGACCCAGTCCCTTCTAAATACTTCAGGCAGATTGAAGGTTTGCAGCGTACCCTTTTGTGGGAAAGTAGGCCGCGTATAGCCGTAGTTAAGTTGACCATTCCGTGGTACGACGGCGGTATTGCCTTGCCTGATGTCAGCCGGTACTACTGGGCCTCCCAATTGGCGGCTCTTAATCATGGCTTTTACGGACCGGCGGTCAGTCCAGGGTACGCCATGGATCGCTGGCTCATGAATGACGGGATGTACTACAGGGCGTTGTACTCTAGATCTCTGGACCGAAAACTGACTGGTCCCACCAGGACCGCTGTGCATCTATGGAGGGCCGTTACGAAGGCACTGGGGTGGAGGGGTAGGCTCACCATGGCGACTCCCCTGTACGATTCTGACTTGCTGGGTAGGTTGTGGCACTCAAAAGGGTTTGATCGGTGGGATCTCATCGGTATTTCCAAGGTTGCGGATGTGATGGCCAGAGGGGAAATTAAATCGTTTGATGCTCTACAGGCTGAATTCCAACTGGGTGCCACAGAATATTTTAGATATGCGCAGTTGAGGCACGCCCTTACGTCCACCCTGCCTGTTGGTGACAAAGTTCCCGAGTCCTCCCCGCTGGAGGACAGGGTGCTAGACAGCCATATGCCAGACAGCGCCATCTCTCTGACCTACAAAAAACTAATCAATGTTCGGACGGACCTGTTGATGAAAGTGCGAGATCAGTGGGTGAATGATGGGATTGAATTGGACGATGAAGATTGGCAGTGTGCGGTATCCTCCCCCAAGGAAGTAGCAATTTCAGCCAGGCAGCGCTTGGTTCAGCTGAAAGTGCTCCACAGGGTTTATGTCACTGGCCCCAGGTTGATTCATATGGGGCTTTCCCGGGATGGCCTTTGTAGGAGAGGATGTGGTGCGCTGGCCACCTTTATGCAAACCATCTGGGAGTGCCAGGTCATTGCCTCCTATTGGGAACGGGTGCATGCGGTTATGCGTGACGTGACTGGTGTTGATTTGCCTGCGGAAGCTAGGCGCTGCTTGTTGAACGTGTGGGGTCCGACTGATTACAACAATGCTCAAACCCGCTGGGTCACGCTAGGTAACATGGTGGCCAAGAGGGATATTGCTCAGAAATGGGGTGCTCCGCCTCCGCCCCTCTCCCCCCCCTCTGTGAGTCTTTGGAAAACCAACATGGACTGGTGCATGCTCCATGAGAAAACTGTTTACTTAGCTCGGGGTAAGCCCAAGATGTGGGGGATGGTCTGGGGGGCATGGAATGTATATAGAGGCAATATTTGTGTGCCCCCTGAGGTAGTCCGGCTGGAGGTTCGTCTCTCACCTTAGCTATTCCTTCCGCCCAGGTTTCACGTGGTATGATCCTGTTTCTTTCTCCCCCCACAAATGTATGCTCTTTTTGATATGTTTATTTCAGGGTGCTGAAGTTCCCGATCGACCCCCTGGATATGTGCTTTACCGCTTTTCCATTCTTTTTTGCCTTGCCATCTTTTTTCTTTTCCCCTCCCCTCCCCTCCCCTCTTCCTTTCTTCCTCTTGTTCCTTTAAGGTTCTTACCTTGTTCTTTAGGATCACGTTCATATTATAAAATTAAACCCGACTGCTCCTTTTACTGTTTTGTGCACACCTTTACGTTGCTTTTACAATGCTGCCTAGCCTCCGGGATGTATGGCTGAATAGCGGTGTACTTTGAATCACCAATAAAGGTTTTCCCAAAAAAAAAAAAAAAAAAAAAAAAAAAAAAAATCTTACATTTGACATAGCTCTTTGTTGGCTTAGTACCCCTCATTCGCTCCTGCCATAAAACACGGTTTTCAGCAATGCATCTTAAATGCTTTGGTCTCTGAACTAGAACAGAACCCCTCCCCCACCCCTTCCCACCCACTTCAGCAACCCAATCCTGCCGAAGCCACATCCCACGTTTAACATCCCTTGATAACATAACGTGTGTGGATCACCCATTTGGAGGTCCACCGAGGGTACACTACACCATCCAACTTAATGGAAGGGGGCAGATCTACCCTAAAGTACCTAGACGTGTGCTGTTGGAATTTCTCCAGTGCTTTACATTACAACAATAGTATCCGAGTTTGAGCACACCTACAATACCACACAATATCTCTTTGCAATATCCCTATTTAACTGCCTGAAATAAACCATTTTTCTTCTTACACCATCTTAACCACAAGTTCCTGAAAACATATTAATATGGCCAGTTTCATCACATAATATCCAATATTATGATGAGTTTACCGTTAGTGCTAGACCCTTCAAGTGAGCCACAGTTTAAACCAGTTCTGCACCATGAGTTCACATGTGTGTCACTTTTGGCTCATGTCCGGAGCAGTCTGCAACCTTCGTAAAGGGTATCTCTTGGTGCCAGTACACTATCGTTTCGGTGCTCCCTCACCACTTAGTCTGTGCAAATCTGTATCTTTGATAGTTTTACACAGTGACTCGGGCATACTTGCAGATTAGGCCGTTTCGTCTAAAGTATTTCTGAGGCCTTTATATTGTCCATACACTTAGAAATGTCTACGCCATCGTTCTCTGCATAGTAGTACCCAGGAGGGGTAGCATCAATCCTCTTACCACCAATTCTGTCCTTATGGCCTTCGCTTCTCACAGTCTCCATTTTGTCACCGCCCTTCAATTCAGAGTCTGGTTGTTGGTCTCTTCTTTCCGTGGTTTTAGTCTGTTTTGATATTTTCTTTATAAAGTCTTGTGCGATAAAATTGTCGATTTCCCCTCCCATGTTACTTTCAGATGGGCAGGATAGAGCATGGCATAGCTTATCTGCATTGCTCGCAATTTTGCTTTCGCTGCCGAGAATTCTCTTCGTGCTTGTTGGACGGAGACAGTGTGATCAGGGTAGAACTCCAACTGGTTGCCTTGATGAGTTATCGGTCTTTTCTCATGTGCGAGTCGTAAAATATTATCCCGATCTCTATAGTTCAATATTCGAGCCACAATTGGCCGTGGCGCTGCATCCGGTGGTGGTTTCGGAGCAAGTGAGCGATATGCCGTTTCGACGATTAAAATGGATGATAGTGCTTCCACACCAAATATATCTGTACATAGCTGTTCAATGTAGGCTTCCATGCGGCCTGTATTTGTCGATTACGGTAGCCCCGCTATTCTAATGTTGTTACGTCTTGAGCGCACTTCTACTGTGTCAACTATTCCCCACAGGCACCTGTTTCTATCCGTGAGGTAGGCAGCTATCGCCACTTTTGCGGCAAGTAAAATAGCGCTCACCTCCCCAGATTCACCTTCAGTGCCACTGGCCTATTGTTTGAGGTGGTTTGTACCCAGTTACACCGAATTGCCTTTATCACTTACCGGTACATTAGCCCAGAGCTCGGTCTACTCGCATGGTGTGTGCTCATCTCTATCATCCGATGTAATTAACTAGCATTCAATTCGCCCCTTCAGAGTTACTGCCGCCGAAATCCATATGCGTACCAATGTGCTAGATGTCTGCGAATGATGTTGCCTTTACCCCCGCACTCTGGTATTGGCATTAATACCGCCGGTGTTGTATCTCTCCGCCGCCATTTCGTGGGTTTATTTTCCCCCTGTTTTCGATTACTGCAGTCCTGTTAAGCACGCATTCCCATCTCAGCTCAGCAGCGCTCCTATGTGGGTTCTTCCTCTTGGCATAGTATATATCGGAGGTAACTAGGTAATTACTCCGGCGGACCTTGCAATTGCGGTCGGGTGTTTTCCTAGGACATGGGCGCCACCATTTTGTGTGTCACCGCCTTTACAGTTCGTCACCTCTTCTCTGTCGCACACCATGCGGTTCCTCAAGTTTCAATTTTCCCTTGTGAGGCCAGGCATTTTCATCCGCTATTGTGCTTCCAGCGGGCCGTTGTACACTTCGGGCATTGCATGTCTGACGGCCACCATCTTACCCTCAGGGTGCTTCTAGCTGCAGTCTCTGCTATCTCTGAAATAGATAGTCATTCAATGGCCTTAGTTATGTCGATTTATTCCTGGCATCTTCCCATTTCCTTTTTTATTCATGGTACCGTAAGTTTCGTTCATTTGGCACCTTAAATCACGCAATGTTGTGTCCGCCCGCGGAGCTGTTGCCTCATACAGCCATTCCGCTGTGCGCCCCCTAGCGCCTCCCCGCACAGCCCCCTTCCTTACGTAGGGTTTCCCGCCAGTCTTCCCTGCCAGAGTGAGGGTCAGAAACGGTAGGGGCCAGTTGCGGAGTACAGCAAGTGGCCTGGACAAGCTCACAAAGGAGGCATGCTTTGAAGATTACACCTGCCCATCCTGGGGGAAGAGACCTAGCACCTCGCCCTCGGTCCAGCAACATGTCTGCAACATGTCTGCTGTGTGGCAGCCTCTCAGACAAGACGTGGATTGTAGGTTAGGTTTCAGGGGGCTTCTCTAACATGCCCTCTGTAGTGCATTTTACATTAAATCCAACAACTGGCATCAGTGTGGGTTTAATGTGCTGAGAAGTTTGATATCAAACAGTGTAGCCATTATGTTGCTGGGGAGTTCATAATGACAACCTCCCAGCACCATATACTCTTAATGGCATCACTCCACTTACAGTGCCCAGGGCTCATGCACCTGTGCCCACACCACTGGCATAGGGCACCCAGCTAGAGGGGTGACTGATGTATGCCAGGGCAGTGGGTTTGTGGGCATGGCACACAGGTATGTGTGCCATGCAGACTCTTTGTTTAGTTCTGCACCAGGACACTCAGACTGCAAAGGCAGTGTGTGTGTGTCAGGGTACAGGCCTCTAAGGGTGGCACAATAAGTGCTGCAGCCCTTAGGGGTCTTCTCTGGCCACAAGGCCCTGGGTACCTAGGGTACCATTTACGAGGGGCTGGCATGTGGCCAGATATGCCATTTGGGTTTTAGTTTCAACAGTTTTTAGGGAAGGAATACAGGCCCTGGGCACCTGATTAGCAGGAGCCCAGGGAACACTCATTGAAAGCACAGCAGCAACTCAGCAAAAAGTGGGGGCATACCATGCAAGAAAGATGGCACTTTCTCACTGTGCAGCCATGAAGTTTCCTTGCTGTAGCAGTGGAATGACATCCTTATGTCCTTATGACCATGTGGACATTTTCTGACCGGATGTAATTGTGGAGGAGCCTGAGGTCCAGAACAGGCCCTATTGGATATGAGTAAGTGAAGGGAATACAACCCTAAGCCCTGTAGGTGTGGCGGCACAGGCTCTATGGCCTCTTTGAGAAGAAGTGCTAGAACCGCTTTCCAAAACAGGGGCTGGTGTTCTGGGGAGAAGACGTGTCTGCACAGTGATATGTTCTGAGGTAAGGGAATGGGCTTCAAACAGAAACAGTGATGAATGACGTCTAATACCCATTGGTCTGGGGTGACATGTATGAGAAAAAGGGACCCCTACATGCAAACATTAACTTTACAGCCGTAGGGAAATTGACATTAACAGGAAAAATTTCTTTCATTACACGTTATGTACAAGAAGAGAGATCCAAATAGACCATAACCAATGGGAAGGCTGGCGGTAAATGGGAAAACAATTATCTGATTACTTGTGTAGGTCAATTGCACTGTTTTCTTATGGATACATGATTGTGCTGTACTGTTCTCTATGTATTGACAACTTTATTTATCATAAGTCGAAAATAATGCTTTGCTATTTAAATACAATAAATGTATTAACTTAAAACTAAAATAAAAAAGTTTGACAAAAAAATAATTCAACATGGTCATCATCTAATGGATTATGTATTATTACTGTTATGTTGTAATGTAATGTGTTATTTTTGTTTATTGTACACTTGCTTCTAGCTCTTTTTTCCCTTTACTGAGGTTACATGTTACAAAGTGGGCGTAGAACCTATGAAGTTTTCCCAGATAGGTGTTGAGCAGTCGGGTGGAAATTGGTGAATAATTGGCAGGGGCAGTCCCGTGGAGGGCAGCCACCCTTGCCTCTGCCTTTGGAATTGGTACCGCGTGATGCCCGTTGGAAGTAGCCCCTTATGAAGGGTTGCAGAGCCTGCTGATGTTGGATGGAACTGTAGGCATCTGGGGAGGTGGCCTTGTGACTTGGTAAAATGACACAAGAGGGGTAGGCGTCTAGAGGGCACCCTTGGGTTTTGAGTCGGTGAACCTTTAAAAATCTTTTCCAGCATCTCATCAACCTGGGGCACGAATAGGTGCTCCCCATCAAAGGGCAGGTGGACCAGATGCTATTGGATGTGCAACTTTAATCCAGAGACATGGAGCCACTCGTGTCTGCTTAAGAGTACGCTGGAATTGATGCAGCAAGTTGCAGTGTCAGTAGCATCAAGTGGACTTCTGATAGTGAGCGAAATGAGCTTGCCTTCTGAGATAGCTCATGTACCTCTCTTGCCGTACACCTCTGGCAGTTGTTGGAGCTCCTTCATCTCTCATTAGTGGGCCCAGTCAAAGCTGCAAAAAGGAAAATTAATTTGGCGATGTGCCAGTGGTTTGCCGATTGCGCTGCAACATACTTACCAGCGGTGTGGATATGCATGCTTTTTTTGTACGGCGGTGGTGTGTCGCTGGTATCCTGTACACTGGCTAGTTTGCGAGCTGTCTTTCCCATTTAGGAGTAGGGAGGGAGCTAACCCTTGATGTTGAATTGAGTGGGTCTGAAGGGGAGGCCTTGTACTTTTTGCCTACCCTAGGGGTGACCACACAGGCTTTAACTAGCTCCTTAAAAAGGCCAGTGGCCGGTTTGAACACACCTTTCGGGACTAGGAGATATGCATGCAACGTTGTGAGGAGGATAGTTTCCAGCAGAAAATCCTCTTCAATGGCAACCCTGTACATATCCACTTAATGGAATGAAGCAGCCTTACCAAGGACCTCGTGGTAGTAGATAGTGTCATCTGGTGGTGAGGGACGGTCAGGGTAAAGATCAGGAGATCTTGTACCCTGGCAGGTCCGCATCATAGGAATAACAAGCTTCTAACTGTGGGGGCAGGTCATAAGGATCCACTGTCTGGTGATTCCTGAAAAATTATGAGTAAATGGGGGTCAGTGGAGAGAGAAGATTGGGAGGATGGGGTTTGAGGCCAGGAAGAAAGTAGGGAAGGGACAAGTGGGTGTGCCGTTTCTTCTGCTTGGGTAGTTATGGAGGTTCTAGAGCCTCCTCTGTCTCATTTGGGGGTGCGTCACGGTGGGATGCTGTAGAGTTCAGCCTGCAGCTTCTGGAGAACAGGTTCCACAGAGCCCAAGGAAGGTGTTGCATTGGTCTTTATCGCAGAAGTGGAGGCAGATGGTGCGGTGGCTTCAGGATTTTCTTCGGCACAGAGTTATGGCTGCGCAAGGGTTCCAAAGTGGAAGTTAAATGCTTACCATGACCGAAATCATTGGCGGCCCAGGAGCCAGTGTCTGACCATCAAGCACGGCTGTCTAGCCCTTTCGGAGGTATGCTCGGAATGAGAGCAGTATTGAGGGTGTAGGGGATGAGAGAAAGTCAGGCGGTCTTCGATCTCCAAGTCAGAGACGGAACTTGCTTAGGGCGAGAAGGCCTCCTCCTTGGCTGTAAACTGCTTCGGCAAATGTTCCTTTTCTGGCTTCTTGGTGCCAAAGAGGTCAGTGGTTTGGTCTCCACATCTGTTATATTTCCAAGCAACGAGCTATACTGCCTCAAACAGCCTTCTTTGACCAGAAGGGACGTCAGTCACTGCAGGAGACCTAGTTATGCTAAAGCAAGAGAAAGGTTGCAGACCTGATGTAGATCTGACTATGGGTATTTCGCATGACACAGTATAAGAAAGGCATTGGTTACATCATAGGAGAGGCATGGCGATGGAGCGAAACCTACGTTGAGGCCTTGAAGTGGAGACCCGCTGGGGGTTAAAGTAAACCCGATGCCCTTCCAATAGAAGTTGCGTGAGTCGAGATGATGCAACAAAGAGAAGACTTGGTAGCCAAACAATACCGATGGAAAGGAACCAAAGAGACTGAAGAGAACACCGTGACTCAGTCATTCGAGAGCTCGGTAACATGCGTCTGAACAAGACTGCAGAAAGAAAATAATCTAACCATGACATGCACATTACCAGCAAGAGGTGGATTCAAATTACCTTGTGTCTCGAGAAGAATTATCTGAAGAAAAACAACATGCACATATCCTGACCCAACACAAGATGGCAGGAATACAAACATGTGCATCTAAAGCAACCCAAGCCTCGAACACACATTTTGGTTGCCAGAAAACATTTGACTCTTGGAGCTATCAACCAAGGTGCTGCTTAAAATCTAATGAATGAAAAAGGGATATTAAAGAATACTATGTCTTTTGTAAATATGCCCAAGAGTCTGAATTTAGGAATAGAGGTTATTTGTACCAATGTAAATTTGCAGTTATCTAGAATATGTTTGGGTGTGCGGGGGGAGTTCCAAAATATCCTTTCTTAAAAATGTACTTAGATTGTGGAAGTGAAGGAAGCTGGCTCTGTATATACTATACCAAAAAAGGTATAGTGTGCACACAGTCCTGTGGAACCCTAAAGGTAGGCAGAGGTAAAAGTAGATAGCACTTTACTCTCTATTTGGAGTGTGGGCGAGCAGTAAGGCTTAATCAGAAGGTAGTGTTCAGCATTCCTTGAACACTCTAAGGCAAGAGATGACGTCACACACTGAACTCTGACCAATTTGTATCAAAAATATTTCATTATTTTATTTCTACAACCAAGCCAAGCCTGGTACAGCTAAGTAAAATAATACTTTGCAAAATCTTAAGTGTTTCACAGTTAAATGCAGATTCAAATGCAGTTGGATGAATTACAGGTAAGTCAACAGTTCTGAATTACTTTTCAGTTACTTCACAGATGACTGTGCACATTACTTTTTAGATTACTTTTGCTAATCCATGCGATATGCCTAGATATAACATTGACTGTTATTAAGGGGGTATGCCCTATTACTCCACCCGCATCTGGGCAACGAAACAATGGAAGAACAACAATGATGCAGCGGAATAAATCAAAAAGCTAATTATTTCCAGAGGGAAAATTAAGTTGGTCTTTCTCAAGGATTTAAATTAATGTCCAATTACTTATTTTACTATAAAAATCAACTCCCATGTGTAGTCAAAAAAACAAGACATTTTTATATATACTTTTTTTTAATAGGAAAATACAAACAAATATATATACACAAATTAAATATACAAAACACCACCAAAAAACAATACATATATCTAAACAGAAATCAATCCTTATTCCCCATATTTGATACTACGGATGCAAAAAAATCTCAAGCAATGAATATTAATAGCAATTTGTAACAAGGAAGTAGATAGCCCTAAATGATAACAAAACCGAGGGAGACTTTATTAATCCCTCTGTCTGCAATAGTTTATTTTCATATCATTAAAGCTTGTGCAGGGCTTCTCCAAATTGTGTAGTCAACGCATTTCAGCCCGTATATTTTGGGCCTCATCAGGACTGGGACAAAAGGAAACCTCTTAATTCAGACTGTCGCAAGGACAGAACAAAGGAAAAACAAATAGGGGAGCTGCTGTCCATATATGATTTTTTTGTGAAGTTCGTAAAAGTTACGGGGCAACACTGCCAACAAGCTAATTCTAATTGGCTTTGTGGCGGCGTACTTACCCTGCGGCGCGTGCCAGCACTGCAACCAGCCAGGAACTAGAGACTATCCGGTCCTGGGATTCTCCTGTACGCCGCCAAGTTTACGATTTTCACCTTTCATTTGCATTAGCCATTTGAGAGGTCTGTGGTCAGTTTGAACAGTGAAGTGAGTATCAAAAAAGACTGGTCTCAGCTTTTTCAGGGACCAAATAGCAAAGGCCTCGCCTCTCAATGGCACTCCAACGCTACTCCCTAGGGAGTAGCTTCCTGCTGATAAAACCAACAGGTTGGTCTTGGCCCTCATCATTGGTCTGGGATGGACCACTCCTATCCTTAGGTCAGAGGCATCAGTCTGCACAATTACCTGCTCTATATAGTCTGGAGCCTTCAGAATTGGCGCTGAGAACATTGCCTCTTTCAGGATGTCATAAGCCTTTTGCCAGCTAAATGTCCAGTTTACCTTTTTGGGCATCTTCTTGGAGGTGAGTTCTATGAGGGGAGTTGCAATGGACTAATATTCCTTCACAAACCTCCTGTAGTACCCAGTCAAGCCACGGAATGCCCTGATTTGCGTCTGGGTTGTTGGAGCTACCCAGTCCAGGGTGGTCTGGATCTTGGGCTGTAAGGGTTTAACTTGGCCTCCACCAACAAGGTGGCCAAAGTATACCAGTGTTACCTGCCCTATCTGGGGAATTTGGACGCTTTGATAGTTAGGCCTGCAGTTTGCATGGCTTTTAAAACCTTCCCCAGTTTAATCAGGTGATCCTGCCAGGTGGACATTGTTGTGGACATGGCACATCCCTGTGTGCCATGTCCACAACACACTGCCCTGGCATACCTCAGTCACCCCTCTAGCTGGGAGCCCTATGACAGTGGTGTGGGTACAAGGGCATGAGCCCGCGACCCCTACAGTACCCAGGTCCATTCCTGGGCACTAAGTGCAGTGCTGTCATTAAGAGTATATGGTGCATGGAGGTCGTCATCACAAACTCCACGGCACCATGATGGCTACACTGAAGACTGAGAAGTTTGGTATCAAACTTCAGCACATTTAATCCACTATGATGCCAGTGTGGGATTTAATGTAAAATGCACAACAGAGGGCAACTTTGAGTGCCCCCTGAAACTAACCCACAACCAGCGTCCTGACTGAGAGGCTGTCACGCGGCAGACATGTTGCTGGACCCTTGGTTAAGAGCCATCCGCTCTCGTGGGCCTGCAACAATGCATATCCTGGGGCGAGGTGCTAGGCCTCTGGCCCCAGGATGGGTAGGGGGAGCTTCAAAGGCATGCCGCATGTGTGAGCTTCTCCAGGCCGCTTGCTGTACTCCGCAAATGGCCACCACCGGTTCGGACCCCTACTCTGGCGGGAAAACCTAAATGAGGAAAGGGGGTGTGCCAGCCTCTGCCAACCCTACCGCTCAGGTGGGGTAGGTGAGGTGAAGCACAATTCCGGGCTCTCACCACCTTGAGGATGGGGAGCCATACCCAATCAGAGACAGGCTCCAGCCCCCCACCCACTGGAGAGTGGCAGGATAGGGGTGTACTCATCCCAGGTAAGGGACCCATTGGTTCCTGACCTTCCCATACCTAGGGGCACCCTGAAGCTTCCTTCCTCAGATCCAGATTCAGAAAAAAGAAAAAGAACAAGAAGAAAGAAGACCTGCCGTGCAGCTGCCAACAAGGACGACATCAACTGACTTGGCCCCAGCCCTGTCAACACAAACCTGCTACTGCTAAATCCCGGCGTCTCTTGTGGTCAGCAAGAAAACAAGTTACTCCCCTGTAACTTTGATTCCCCAGTATTGGTAACTTTCAGAGATTCCCATGCTTTGTATCATTCCCCGTCGTCAGCCTGGGAGCCTCTGTAAATAGAAAATACCATAGCAGTATGTACAAAAGAGAAAGTAAGGTCTAGGCCTCATCTCAATTTGTAGCCTATCTACATCTTTTTGTAAGAGAGACCAAAATTTTGCAGCAACCAATCAGACCAGCCTCACCCCATAGAACCCTCCTGATTAAACCTCAGAGCCTCAGATTTTCGCAGCAGTTGTATAACAGTAACAAGTTTTGCTGAAGGCTGAGCTTTACCAGGGGAGGAGGGTGGGAGCATGGGAATCTATGAAAGTTACCAATACTGGGGTACCAAAGTTACAGGTAAGTATCTTGTTTTCTTGCCCCAGTATTGAAACTTCCATAGATTCCCATGCTTTGTAACATAGTAGCTAGCAGTAAGTCACAAGTGCACATTTTGCTGTAAGTGTATTACATCATAGCGTAACTGTATCCATAATACCATATATATTGCCCGGAAGTTTGATTCCGTCAGAAGGAAACAATATAGTGAAAAAAATCACAGGTGATGTAAATAATGCTAGTTCATCAGTCAGTCTTAATGATGATTCCTCTAATGCAGACACAATATCTCTCTCACAAGTGAATCAAGTGGAAATACAGACTTTACACCCAGTAGAAAAACAAAATTCAGTGTAAGCCAGGAATTTGATTTTTTAGTAGAGGAAAGACTGAAAACATTGCGACCGAGACAGCAAAAGAAGCCAGAAGCAAGCGCAGGAACAACCGGAGAAGGGACATGCGCAAAAGGTGGAAAGCAAGCCACAAAAAAGAAGACGTTCTGGCAAAAGAAACGGCGGTAGTGGACAATAGTATTATAAATTTAACCAGTGTGGAGCTTACTAAAGCAGAACAGCTTTTAGCCCGGGGATTCAATTTTTGTCCAGGTGAGGACTTCAACTATGCACAAACTCGCATAGATGTATATTGTTTCATTCGAAAATTGAAACTCAAGAAATTTTTTGCATTAAAATCAGACAAAAATAAACAAATGTATCAATGAGTTGTGAAGGAGGGGATGAGGATATTCCGTCGCTTTTAGCTTCTAATGTTTCAATCCTAGTTACCATACATGATCTGAATGATCAAGTTGAGTTGCAAACAGATACCGATACAATAGATATGTCCACTCAAGAAAGGTTGCGCAAGATTGATTATGTACAGAAAGGGGCTGGGATCAGCCCTTTTAAGTCCAAGTTTTGTTTTGTGTCTCTTATGCCAAAAGTTGCAGTCCATACTTACCATGATATGATCATAACAGATTTGAAAAAGCTTAATCTCAGTGTCAAAAATTTAGCACATTTTTCAAGAAAGCAGCCTATGATAAACTGATTAAAAGACTGGGGGAAAATTGTGAGATCGTCAAAAAAATCTGACAAGGGTGGTAACCTGGTACTGTGGCCCAAAAAAGATTATATAGCAGAAGCCAATAGACAGTTAAATGATTAAGCATGCTATAAAAAATCGTCCATCAAAGAATATGAGAAAGCTAGAGAAGCATTACAAAAATTATTGGCACAATGGAGAAGAGAGGGTCTTATCTCTAATGAAGAGAATACATTTTTGTACAAGGACTTCCCGGTGTTACCCATCTTGTATCTTATCCCTAAGATACATAAGGGAGTAATACCAGTCCCAGGAAGGCCAATTATTTCGGCTATTGATAGCGCAGAAGAAAACATAGGTCAGTACATTGACCATTTCTTGCAAAATCTAGTGAGATCTCTCTCCAGCTTTATCAAAGACACAGGTGACTTCCTTATGAAAATAAATGATGTGGAATGGACAAATGATCTATATTTAATAACACTAGATATAGAAGCTTTATATACAAGCATTGATCACACACAAGGACTGGCGGCAGTCAAACATTTTTTGGCCAGTAGACCCATCGAATATTATGGACACAATAAAGTTATTGTTGAGCTCATCGATTGGTGTCTCAACAACAACTTCTTTCTTTTCAATAATGTGCTGTACAAACAACTAAGAGGAGTAGCTATGGGGGCCTGTTTCTCCCCCAGCTGAGCAGGTTTACATGTAGGCTGGTGGGAGGAGCAGGTCCTCAGGCGCAGGCACAAGGTACTATTTGATAAACACGTTGCAACTTATTTTAGATACATCGATGATGTGTTTATAAAATGGCGAGGAAATGTATCTGAGGCGAGAGAGTTCATTACAGATACCAATGATAACTATGAACCTGACGTTTATCTCGCATATTCACAAAACACAGATCGAATTTCTGGACGTGAGGTTTCAAGTTAGAGATGGTAGACTTGAAAGTACAATGTTTAGAAAGCCCACGGCTGGGAACATTACGCTACATGGTAATAGTTCCCACCCGAGGGATTTGATTGCAAGCATACCATACAGAGAAATTCAAAGACTAAAACGGATTTGTAGCAACAAAGAGGATTTTATCAGGTGCCAGGAAGACATACGAAAAAGATTAAGTATGAGAGGGTACAGTGAAAAAATCATTGAGGAGGCTATCACAAAAGCAAACAAACGCTCAAGAGAAAGTCTCTTTAGAAATGTTGAAACAGAAAAAAAAATGTCACCAATCTTAACGATAACCCAAGACTCATTACTACTTTTTATAGACAAGAAAGAAAGATCAGGTCTATTATTCAAAAACACTGGCCAATAGTTTTGACGGACAGTACCCTTCAAGATCGGTTAACTCCATCACCCACCATAACCTTTAGGAAAGGCAGATCAATGGGTATAGATCTTGACAAGAATTCCCCAGAGATTAGAAAAGTTGCAACATGGTTGCAACCTGCTAGGGGGTTCAAAAGATGCACTACGTGCCGTGCTTGTAAATTTGGCTGTAATAAAACATCTTATCATACTCCCTTTGATGCATCCTCAGTTCTTATCAAGGGCAGCTATAACTGCAAAACGGAATATGCTGTTTATGTCCTGAAGTACACCTGTGGCTTTAACTATGTTGGGAGTACTAAGCTACAGGTGCACGTCAGGATATTGCAGCATATAAGAGCCATCCTACACAATGACCCAGTGTTCCCTGTGGCACGTCACTTTTGTAAATGTCACAACAAGGATATAAACTGCCTTTCCTATTTTGTCATCAGTGCCTTACCCAAATCTAAAAGGGGGGGCAACAGGGAACGGCAATTAAGACAGCTAGAGACTAAGTTTATCCTTGAACTGGATAGTAAGTGGCCACAGGGTTCAAACAATGCAGAGGATATGTACAATTTTCTGTAAAAACACTAATTATGAGATATATATGGATATATTTCTTAACAGAACTAGGATGGTTTACAGATGTGTTGTTACGTACTGCTATCAAACAAATATATGAAATGTGTATTCTCTCAAATTAAATTTCTCTATGATCAATGTGGATATGTTTTTAGCAACCTTTTAACAATTTTTATATTTTTTTAATGGTATTTTTTCCGGCTGGAAAAATGTTACTGTTGAGAAGTAATGTATGTTTGCTATTTAATATAATTATAATTACTTTGGTTTTACTGTATATAGTACTGCACTTTATATTTAATATTTGCTGGTTGTTGCACATGTTATATTGCACTTTAAAGTGGTATTTGCACTTAGAAGATTATTTGGCACTTGGACCCTTTATTCTGAAACATAGTCTGGATTTATCCTATATAATACCATGAACTGTACAGCACATTAGTGTGTTTTTTTAAAAACACAGCAGGAACATTTTTTCTAAAGTCTCTTTCTTGGATTCATCCAGTTATGTAAAGAAGAACCAAAATGTGTTTTATTCTTAATTATAATCTTTTTATTTATACATTAATTGCTGTTTTTTGATTTGGCTTTGTTAAAATGCACTACTGTTTTTAACTAGTAATATAAAATGCATTTACGCGGAGATACCTGCTAAAACACTTCAGGAACAAAAGTCTGTTGTCTATGTTCACGATCATGTGACCAGAAATGCACTTGTGAGGAGGTGTGCACTTAACACGCTTATATAAAAAAGAAAAAATGGCGTTGTACTTAGCTGAATGTGATCAAGGGCTCTGGTAGCCCGAAAGGCGTTGTTGCAGGTTGTGATGTGAATAAAACAACTTCGCCTGAAGAGCTGTGGTGGTAAAGGAGCCAGCACTCGCCATCTATTGTCTGATGTGACTGACACAAGAAATGTGAGATACCCCATGATGGCGAGTGCCGGCTCCTTTATCATAGAAGGTTTTGGAGACATCTTTCTACATTTCTAGCGCTACCTTTTGTGCACCACCAGCGATTTGGCAGCACGATATATATATATATATATATATATATATATATATATATATATATATATATATCAAGGACGCTCTGTCCGAAACGCGTCTGTTCGGCATTTTCTTTCACCCTGCACCTTATGATTAAATAAAGCAAACTACATCGCAAGACTGACTTTGGGCTTATCTTTGGTGTCCACGCGCTGGATTCTGCGCTAGGAACTTTGGCGCGGCTACCGGCTGGATTGTCACATATATATATATATAAAAATATATATATAAATAAACCTTGTAACAAGACATCAGTAAAATTATGTGATACAAAATGTGCAATCATAGGAAGGAGGGATAGAGGGAAAGCTCACCTCATTGGAAAAGATTCCTCAGGACTGCTTGTCCTACTGCCGCTTCATTCTTCCTTAAAGAGTCCAGGCAGTAATGCTTTGTGAATGTATGGGCACTGCTCCATGTGGCCACCTACAAATTTCTCCAGCGAAGAGAGCTGCTTTTGCTGAAACTGATCTTGTGGAGTGAGCTCTTACATGTCTCTCCAGGGGCTTCCCTGCCGCTTTGTGGCAATAATGAATTTTAATTGAAATCCAACGTGAGATTCCTTCTTTTGAGTGAGGAAGTCCTTTCCTAGGTGCACTAAAAGCCACAAAAAGTCGGTGATTTTCTGAAATCCTTTGTGCGTTCAAGGTAAAATTCGAGACATCTCTGGACATCTAAGAAATGCAGAGACCGTTCTGGGGGAGATGTAGGTCGAGGGAAGAAAGACTTTAGAACCACTGGCTCGTTCAAATGGAAACCCGAAGAGAACTTTGGAATAAATTTAGGATTGGTCCTTAAAATTAGTGTCCTTCTTGAACTGAAGAAAGGGTTCTAGTATGGATAGAGCGTGTAATTCTCCTACTCTCCTAGCTGAAGTGAGGGCTAAAAGGAGAGCTAATTTCCAAGACAAAAAATTTACGTCCACCCTATGGATTGTCTCTAACAGGTCTCATGAGATGAGCCAGCACTAGATTGAGATTCCAAATCGGAGGTGGTGGTTGCACTGGAGGAAAAACCCTGAACAGACCTTTCAGGAATTGTTTGATAATTCTGGCCGACCAGAGAGAAGGACCCGAAGCTGATCTTCTGAATCTTGAAATAGTCGCCAGATGCACTTTGATGTAATGTAAGGCAGAATCTGATGCGGAGCTGAAGAGAATGGATGGATATGTTCTCTATGACACCACAGGCAGAAGCGTTTCCATTTTGGTGCACGAGCTTGACTTAATATTTCCCTACATTCTTGACGGATATCTAGGCTGTGGAATTCTCTGTGCTCGGGAGCCAGGCCTTCAAATGGAGAGAGCTCAGATCTGGATGTACCACCTGCCCCTGGGACATTGTTAATAGAGACAGAATGGGACACAGGCGAAATGGATGGTCCTGAGATCGAAGGAGAAGCTCTGAACCAGAATTGGCGAGGCCACGCTAGTCCAATCAAGATCATCCTGCAGGGCTCCATCTTTATTTTCCTGAGAAGCCGTGGGATTAGGGGAATTGGAGGAAAGGCGTAAACAAATGCGCCTAACCAAGACATCGAAAGAGCATTCCCCAGTGACCCTCGATGGTGATCCCTGCTTGCATAGAGTCGGCATTTCCTGTTTTCTGGAGTCGCAAACAGGTCTATTGCTGGAGTTCCCCAGCGTTGAAACACCTCCGCCAGAATGTCTTGATCCAGTTCCCACTCGTGACAGGCCGATTTAAGAAGACTCAAGGTGTCTGCTGTTGTGTTGAGTGCCTGGTAGATGCTCTGCTGAGAAAATTACATTGTGGAGAATCGCCCATTCCCATATCTCCTGGGCCTCTTTCGAGAGCAGATGAGACCTCGTACCTCTCTGCCTGTTTATGTAATGCAAGGCCATTGTGTTGTTTGTCCTGACCAGCACAGTTGCGTCTTGAACCTTTGGCCTGAAAGCCTGCAAAGCTAGGCAAATTGCTCTGAGTTTCAAGAGATTGATATGAATTAAAAGCTCTTCTACGTTCCAGTGACTGCTGACTTGGAGGTCTTGTAAAACAGCCCCCCACCCTACTATTGAGGCGTCTGTAGTTAGTATCAGAGGGGATGGAGCCATTCTGAAAGAGAGACCTTTTGAGATGTTCTCCTTGACAGCCCACCAACCCGCAGCTTTTCTCATGAGTGACCCTTATCTTGTCCTCGAAAGAACCTTCCACCTGGCCCCATTGTATGTCCAGCTGTTCTTGCAAGGGACACATTCGCAGTCTGAAATGTGGAACTAATGGTATGCAAGATGAGATTGATCCTAGAAAAAGACTTGTATTGACGAACTGTCAGGGATCGTCTCTTCCATAGATGGTTGGCAAAGAAGATTAGCTTTTTCTTTCTTTCCTCCGAAGGAAAAGCTTTGCAGCTTCTTGTATCCAGAATGGCACCCAGGAACTTGACCCTTCTGGATAGAACAAAGACTGATTTTTCCTTGTTGAGATGCAGACCTAGGTGATTGAAAAGTTGGATGCAACTTTCGACTGCCTTTGTCGTTGCTTGAGACGACAGAGCTTTAATCAACCAATCGTCTAGGTAAGGGAAAACTTCTAGCGATTGTTTCCTTAGGAATGCTGCTACCGGAGCCAACACCTTTGCAAATATCCGCGGAGCAGATCTGAGCCCGAACGGTAGTACTTAGAACTGAAAGTGGCTCTTGGCTACTGTTTAGCGCAAATATTTTCTGTGAGCTGGGTGGATCGGAACGTGGAAATATGCGTCCTGGAGATCCAGAGTCGCCATGTAATCCCCTGGATTTGGAAGACGTAATACGTCTTGAAGAGAGACCATTCAAAAAGAGTTTTATGAGATAGGTGTTGAGCTCCCTCCGATCTAAGATTGGGCGCCACTTTTCTTCAGTCTTGTGAATGAGGAAAAATCTTTAATAGAACCCTTTTCCTCTTTGAGAGAGTGGCACTGGTTCTATCGCTCCTTTGTTGAGCAGGTGACAAACTTCGAGACGGAGAAGATGCAGATGTTTCGATTCTGTGGTGAGAGGGGCTCTGGGAGGTGGGAGGTTTTGGAATTCCTAGTGTATGGCCAAATTGAACGGTATTCAGGGCCCACAGATCTGTTTATATGATCTTCCAGCAATCGAGAAAATGTGTAATCCTGCCCCCTAACGATGTCACAGGGGGTGAAGAACAAGTAGGCAGAGCCAGGTAGCCGCTATTGGCGTTTAGAGGTATCTCTCCCTTGACGTCCCTGTCTACCTCTGGAAGATTGGCGGGAGAAAGACGCCGATTGACTTTGCCGCTGGGAGTACTGAGGCTTGAATGATTGAGAGAATTGTGAATGGGAGGAGTAGCGCTGCTGATAACCTTCCCTATATGTAGAGAGAGAATCCTTTACCTCTTGCACCTCGGAAAGGTACTTTTCGATATTGAAGTGTGCCCAAAGATTTCGCCGTTTCGGTATCTTTCTTAAAGGCCGGTAAAGCATCATCTACATGTTTGCCAAACAGCAGATCTCCATCGAAGAGCAGATCCAGCATCTTATTCTGCACCTCCGGGCGCAACCAGGATCATCTTAGCCATCCTTGACGCCTCAGGACCGCTGAACCTGCTAAGGTGCAAAAAGCTGTTGTAGCAATGTCCATTGCACAATCTATAATTTCAGATGAAGATCGTTCACCTTCTTCCAGGATTTTTCTCGCTTCCGCCTTGACACTCTCTGGAAGCTGATCAATGAAAGGAGTAAGATCGCACCACATTTGGCGATCATATCGTCCCAAAATTGCTAGTGCGTTAAAGGGCCCTAACAAGGAGGCTAGACAGAGGAAAACCGTTGTCCAGGCGCCTGCCCTCTCTGTCTGGCGGTGCTGTCAGGGGTGCTGCCTGGTTTCTTGATTTTCTTTGGGCCGCCTGAGAAATAACCGAATCCAGTTTAGGTTGCCCAATTAGACAGGCAGGACTGACCTCCGGAGCCTTATATTTCTTCTCCAGCCGCGGTAGAACCAGAGTCACAGTAGCTGGAGACTGCATCACCTTCTTGCCCTCATTCCAAATATGTTCTACAATGGGTATAAAAAAAATAGATTTCTTTTAGGGCTCTTTAAAATCATAGAGGAAACTGTCTGACTGTAACACCGGAACAGGAAGGCCAAATCTTTTAGATGCCCTTTTCATCAGATTATGGAAACCTCCTATGTCTACTGGCGGTGAACCCACTGGGTCCGGAGATGGTGAAGCCGGGTCTGAGATAACATAATCGTCCCATTCTGCGTCAGGATTTTGGGTATCTTCCACATTCTGGTCATCATATGATGAATAGTCATTATCATCAGGCACCGTAACCACATCATGCCCTTCTATCAAAGGTTGTTCTCCCTGCCTTTGAGAGGTTGATGCCACGGTAGCAGGAGAAGATTGCTGAGGTGTAGCCGGGGGAGATGTATGATTTCAGGGGTTTCTAATGGGAACCTCATCTTGTAATCCAACATCAGCTGTAGGTCATTTATAAGTGAGGACGGCATGGCAACCACACTTTGTCCTGTTGGTTCCTGATGTGTATCACGTGGAGTGAATTGAGTTGCTGAATCAGAGTCCTGGTACTTCACCTGAAGTTGTGACGGACTAAAAGCATCCCCATATGGACTCTCATCCTCATCAGAGTATTCCTCGTCCAGAAGAAGAGGTGGAGGCAATGGTGTTACCTTACGCAGTGATTTCATCTCCGGAGTAATTAGTCTTTTCCTGATAGAAATTTTCACTTTTTGGATCGTTGTCGACGGTGGTGTAGCAGTCAACGGTGGACGTCAGGATCATCGTCGCCGTACTCATAGACGTCGTCGTCGCCGACACCATCTTCGGCGTCGAGGTTGTTAGTCTCGTCGGCGTACGATGTACCGTTGATTAAGTAATCGTCGACTATGTCGGCGAAGCTCTGTAAGGATTGCAGGTTGGTTCCACAGGAGCGTCAGGAATCCGAAGAATATTCCACAGCCTTCCCCTACGGCCTTCCGACTCTATCAAACACTAGAGTACGAGAGACACGCCAGGGGAAAACAGGGAGACAAAACAAGGAAAGTTGGGGGGGGATGGTGATCTTCAGGATTGGATGCGTGGTACTTCAATGAGGGGAACTGGTCAACAGGTAGGCTGCAATAAAAGGTGAGTAAGTATTCTAGCTTACGACACACTATAATGAAAACACTAAGACACCTTTACACATAGAAACATCACATACCCCAGGTTCCTAACGTGTCGCTGAATTAAACATGTGGAGTCTTATATAAGGAACATCATCTAGAGCTGTGGCAGAGATGACATAATATGTTAGTGAGTAATTGTTGACTAGAAACTGGTAGTAATAATATAGTCTAATTTGTACACTTCTCACTTCAGCTGTTTTGTAGAAGGCTTTGAAGAAACATTCACTAACGGATGTCATGTAAAGAACCTTTAGCCCACTTCTTCTGATGATGATATGACCGTCTATTAAAACCAAAACAAAATATATTTAACCATATGTATGACAAACCTTAATAAAAGTATATAATTAGCGCAAAGGCGCTTTTACTGTGATTCCCTGTAGTGAAGCTGAAACTGCACCCACTCTGGTCCACGCAAGAATCACACCAAATACATGAAGTAGAATTCCAGTACACAAATCCAGTAAGGGAAAGAAATAAAATACTAAAGTGGAGTGTAGGGCTAATAGGAGGGGTCGGGCAGAAAGGACACTAGCTAGCTATCTAAATGGGAAATGAGGGCTTTAGGGAAAAAACATACACCAGTCAGCGGAGACCAAGCCCGGCTGCCGGGTAGAGGGATTCCTGGGAGGCGGAGTCAGAATGACGCCCGACCGGACAACGGAGAGCAGGCCCGGCTGTCAGGTGAAGCATACTCCAACAAAAATAAACACAAAGCTGAGCCCAGCCGGATGGCGGGGCAAAACCCGGCCGGCGGAACTCAAGGGCAAGGTGGGAAGAAGGTTCACGGAGGGTATCGTGAACAAACAGCACTAGGGGACACAGTCGCCCAAGCATGAACGCCTGTATGCAGAGAATAGCTGCTGACTGTAAGCGCAAATCCGGGGCCCGCTCAGGAACGCGGGGGCCGGTAACGCTCTCTTCAGTACAGCGCACAACAAACAAAAAGATCCAAATCAATACGGAAGTCAAGCAATAGAATCCAGACGGATGCGGAAACAAAGGGAGCTTGACGCAAGAACGTGAAGCGTCGCTCCTTGGTTCCCGGTGCTCTAAATAGCACATTTCTTAAAGGGACAGTGTATAGGAGTCTCGAGGCATGACAAGCTCTTGACGACGAGCCAGTTGACGGAGCAGAAATCGAAACCAATTGAGTTTTTGATGTCGACGTACCCGAGGGGATTGCCGTCGACAGACACATTTTCTTCTCTCCTTTCGCCTCCTGAGGTGTACTTGAAGGTTTCTTAAAGACCTTTTATTTTTCTGACGGTGAAGAGGCAACAGAAAGGCCCTGGCTTGCCTTTTTTCAGATACCTCTTTCTCCTTTGAATGTTGAGGAGATATTTGGGGACTAAGCCTTTTAGACATTTCAGAGGTCTTTTGAGAGGCCTTAGCAGGAGGTTCGGATGAAGTAAAAGCGGAAGACCTACCCCTTTTTGTAGACCTCCTCGAAGATGTTGCTGAGGAAGAATCTTCACTGTCACTAGACAGAACCTCCTTTCGAGACTTCATCTTCTGTAGCCAAGTCAGAAGTCTCCTTTCTCGGTCTCAGAGTTTTGGTCGAGAAGGTCCTGCAGATCTTACACTCAGTGGCCTTGTGATCTGGATATAAGCAATAAATGCAATCTTTATGCTTATCTTCGACATATGCCTCTTCTTTGAGCAAGTAGCACAGGCTTTGAATAAAGCTTTCTTTTCAGACATCCCGAAGAAGAAAAAGTTGAAGAAATCCAAAGTTGAAGAAAAAACTGAGCAGAGCTCAGTGGAGACTCACTTAGCACGTGCGGTAGAAAATCTGAGGCTCTGAGGTTCTCTCAGGAGGGTTCTATGGGGTGAGGCTGATCTGATTGGTTGCTGCAAAATTTTGGTCTTTTACAAAAAGAGGTAGATAGGCTAAAAAATGAGAGGAGGCCCAGGCCTTACTTTCTCTTTTGTACATACTGCTATGGTATTTTCTATTTACCGATGCTCCCAGGCGGACGACGGGGATTGATACAAAGCATGGGAATCTATGAAAGTTCCAATACTGGGGCAACCTCAAAAACCCCAGAGGACCAGACTGCCTTGCTCAATTAAAGACTGGGACTCCCACGAGCAGTGGTTCTGCTCAAAGATCAACAATCCCTGGGGACAGCCAGGAACCGCAAATCCAACACACTCTGCACCCGCCGAGCCCGACCTGTGCCTGAGTGAGCAAAGACCAGGAGGACATCCCCCCTTGGTGACTGTGACCACAAATCCAGCCCCCAAGGACCGTCCTCGATGCTCCCGACGACACCTGCAGCCTCACAACCAGGGACCCCTTCAATCACAACCAGCAGAGGGTAAAATTTCCTGAAACCAAAAGACTCCCCTGGACCCAGCGCTCTGCAGCCCCATGTGCCCTCCTCTGGGGTGCATACCTAGCCTACAGTTTCCCAACTTATCTCTCGAAGTGGTGGTCGCACCTCAAGAATCTTCGTCCTGAGCGTCAGCCTTTGTTCGTCTTGTAGCTTTCCCGTTAAAATACATTGGGCGCCTGACGGCCCAAAAGCACCCTGCACCCAGCCACCCGAGTGCCACTGGAAGTGCATCATCTGTTCTATTCTACTTCCCCACTTGCCCTGTGTAAGTGACCAGGAGCTCAGCTCCCACAGCCACAGCCACGTGGCTTGCCTGCTAGCAGCCACCAACCAAATGCCCCCTGCCCACCATATGATAACATTGGGCCTACTTACTCTGCACCCGGCTGCCACTGAGGGTGTAACAACTGTACCTACCTGACCCTGGTAGACCCCCCCCCCCCGAGTCTTACCACAGAACCTTAACTCTGCCTGTCGAATACTTACCTAAAGACTGATAACTTGCTTTTTCTCCATAGGGTAACATTGGCTGGTTTCACGTGGAAATTCTTCTGTTGAGTTTTGAAACTTTGAAATATTCCTTAAAAATCATTCAATCAACGAAGGTGAAATTACTCACCTGTTTCCAGGAGAGATCCCAGTGATGGATCTTTGTGCCCAGCACTGACCCTAAAAAGTAATCACAACTGTGATTTTCAGATAACTCAATTTCCTCCCATAGGATAACATTGCCTGGTTTTCACCAGAATTTCTTGTTGATTTTCAAAACATACAAATATTCCTTAAATATCGCCTGTGTAACAAAAGCGATTTCTTTCGACTGTTTACAGGAAATGCACCAGGGCTGAATCCAGGATCCAGCCTGGAGTAAGAAAAACATTTGTAAAGTGATTTTATTGCATTTACTTAAAACTTCCCATTGAGCTCAATGTTATAATCGTGTTTAAGTTGTGTTGCATATTGCAACAACTGTATCTATTGCATTTAAAGGTTTATTGCTATTTGAAAGTATTCAACTGCAACATCTCATTCTGAGAAAGTATTTTTATACATACATACATACATGTGGTTCTAAAATAAAACATTTTTTATATACAAAACAGTTGGCCTAGAGTTCAGTTCTTGAATGACCATTTGCTGACTGAGTGTGTACAACAAATGCTTTACACTATCCTCCGATACTGCCTTACTGCTACCACTTTAGAGAGTAAGGTTACATCTAACTTTAGCCTCTGCCAAACCTTTGGGGACTGTGGACTCTGTATCTTACTTTGGTGCAGTATATACAGAGCCACTTTCTTGCAGTAGGTGACCTCACTGACCTCTGATGGCCAAACAGAAGTTCAAAGGGGAAAACCCTATTCCCTTCTGAGGCACTTCCCTGTAGGCGAAAAGCAAGCATGGCAAGAGGGCGTCCCATCTCATTGATTTTCTTAGGGAGCCCAAAGATCATGTCCTTCAATATATTGTTGTACCTTTCTTGCGGGTGATAGGGTGTAGTAAACTTGTACTGCACTTCACACTCCTTCCACACATGTGAGGTATGCAGACATGAAGTTTGACCTTCTGTCCGACACCACCTCCTCTGAAAACCCTGGTGAAGATACCAATGAGGGCCTTGGCTATTGCAGGAGCAGTAGTAGTCCTAAGAGGAATTGCCTCAGGATACCTGGTGGCATGATCCACCACCACCACCACCATAAATGTGTTTCCTGAGGCTATGGGAGGTTTAAGTGGTCCCACTATGTCTATACATACCCTCGCAATGAGAACCCCAACCACTGGCAGTGGAATTAAGGGGGGCTTTGGGTGTCCACTTGTTTTGCCACTGGATTGACAGGTGACACAGGAGCTTACAAACTCCTTTACTTTCTGGGACATCTGGGGCCAGTAAAAGTGGCTAACTAGCTTCTCCCAAGTTTTGGTTTGGCACATATAGGTGGATGTCATGGGCCAAAGTGAGTAAGAACTCCCTGTACTTCTTAAGCACTACCACTCTCCTAATGGCTCCAGGGTTGGGCTCTCTGGCTTCAGTATACAGGAGTCTCTCATCCCAATAGGCTCTGTGGATTCAACTGACTTATCCCTTTTCATGTGCAGTAACTTGCTGCATCAGGTTTTTAATAGCTGGACAGGTCTGCTGCCCAAGGCAGAGTTGTTCACTAGTGGGACGCCATGGGCCTAAGAGCTCAACCTGGTCGGTGTCAAGTTCTATGGGCTCAGTTCCCTCTGGGGCTGCTAAGTCCTCTCCCTAAGGAGAGGGGTCCTGAATCATTTTGCTGTTCAGAAGCTTGTTTCCCAGTCTTCTTGTTGGACTTGGCCCTCTTGGCAGGGTCATCCCTGAACTTTTTGCCTTCCTCCAATATTCTCTCTGACCTGTTTTTGTTGGTTTAATGACTCTGGGCACTTTACAACTGCTGACCAGTGCTAAAGTGCATATGCTCTCCCTGTGCAAAATGTATATGTGATTGATTTCCATGATTGGCTCATTGGATTTACTGTCAGTCCCCAGTAAAGTGCACCAGGAGTGCCAGGGCTTGTAAATGCCAATACTGCTAGTGGGCCTGCAGCGCTGGTTCCGCCACCCACAGAAGCAGCCCTTTAAAATGTGTCTAGGGTCTGCCATTGCAGAACCTGCGTGTAGTCTGGTACTGTCATGCTGGCTGGGCAAGTGCAAACACTTGCCAGCCTCAAAACCTTCCCTTTACTTCATGTTAGTCCCCCCTATGGTAGGCCCTAGGGCAGGGTGTACCATCTTGGGTGAGGAGCAGGTGAGCGGACTAGTGCTCGGCCCCTCCCGCCCCAGCAACTACAAAAGACCCGGAGTCACGCCTGCACCGATTGATAGTGTGCTAAGTGATTTTCCTGAGGCGGAAGCCGGGACTTGTGTGCTCTTATTCTTTGCATGTTTGTGTATTTTTAAAATTGCACTGTAATTTCGCTTTTGCACACACTTTCGTTTAACTTGTGGCATTTATAAAATGTAAAATTACCCTTGCGCAGCACAGACCTGACTTCCCTTGCCCAGCTACTTGGTCTTTGCCCCTTTAGCCCCACTGTAGCCGATTAGGCGCTGCCTGGAGTTTGCTTTCTTAGCGCCCACCATCTTGGGTGAGGAGCAGGCGATCGGACTAGTGCTCGGCCCCTCCTGCCCCCGCAACTACAAAATGGTCCCCTCTCATAGGGAGCGCAGAGGACGTGCGCAGCTGGCGCGCCGAAGGCAAGCCCGTCTGCGCCAGGCCGGGCCCAGGGCCGGGGACGCTGGGAGATCCCTCTCCTACCCTGCTAACACCCTCAGACAGCTACAGCTTTCATACCTGCCGCCTTCTCCTGGCACAGTGAGGCGGATTAATGCCGCTGGCCTCGCTCGCAGGGCGCTCAATTCTCCCAGCAGCCGCAAGTATACTGCGGTGCCGGTAAGGAGTGAGACATCCGTTTGCGTGATGTACCTGAACACACGCTCCCTGGTTAAGCATCAATCTGATATCTTCATCCTCCTCACCAATGAAAAACCCAATATATTACTAATTACAGAGACATGGCTCACTGCTGATTCCCACCCAGATATCCTGGCGGCCCTCCCCCCTGATTATTACATCCTCCATGCTGACCGCCCTTCAGGTCGCCCTGGGGGCGGGGTGGCAGCCATCATATCCAAACAATTCAAATTTATCACCACGGCATCACTTGCTCTTCCAGAGGTCGATAATCTGGTCATTAGCCTGGAAACGGAGGCTGGCGCCCTCACACTCATACTCTTATACCGGCCCCCTCACCCCATGCCCTCGTTCCCCACTTCCATGAGTGAACAGCTGTCAAACCTGTTGACACATCATGCCAGAATCGCTCTTCTTGGCGATTTCAATTACTGGTTCAATGATGATAAAGCTGGCCCTCATGCCATGATATTGTTTGAAGCTTTTACCAGTCTCAATCTGACTCAGCAAATTTCCGTGCCCACCAATATCAAGGGTAACACCCTCGATCACATCTGGACTCATGACTTAGTCCTATCCCGGCCAGTCATCTCCCCCTGTGTCTGGTCAGATCACCATTTAATTGACACCATTACGGTCAGCGGCAGGGTCACGGCCCCTATCATGGCAGGTGGATCATCGCGTGAATGGAGCTCCTACGACTCCCAAGGCTTCCTCGCGGCCCTGGCCAACACTCGACCCGCCACCAACACTGATGCCAGTGTTGATGCAATGGAAGGCGACATCTGTAACTGGCTAAAGACGGCCAGTGACCAGTTCGCTCCTATAACTAAATTCCCATGCACTAGACACAGTAATTCACACAGATGGTTCTCCAGCGACCTCAAAGAACACAAATTGAAGGTGCGTCAGCTGGAACGGATCTGGAGACGTAACTACGCCGACTCAGATAGTCTTCTCTTCGTGGCGGCCCGCAAAGAATATAAAAGTGCGATTTCCTCGGCTAAATCTTCACATGTCTGACAGAATTCTGTCCGCTCATAATAAATCAAAGGAAGTTTTTAAGATTATGAATGAGCTTACCACGGATGACAGAACTACCTACTCAGACCCCAACCCAAGAGACTTGCGACGTCCTTAACTCCTTTTTCATTGAGAAAACTGTCAAAATCAAGAACTCCATTCCCCCCCTCACCATGCGCGGCCATCAGACACTTCTCTCATCAACCCACTTTCACTTACCCAGTTCCCTGCCCTTGACCCCAACACTTTAGCCGAGCTTGTGGCCCGGGTCAATCAGGATCTCCCAACGATAGCTGCCCTCCCTCGGTCCTTCGGGACGTCTGTCTCAAACTGCCGGATCATATACTACCCTTGCTGAACGCTTCCCTTAAGACTGGCACGGTTCCCAGCTCTTTCAAGGAGGCCATCTTAGTGCCTCTGTTGAAGAAACCAGGTGCGGACCCTGCTGATCCCTCCAATTATCGTCCTATATCCCTCCTGCCCTACCTGTCCAAGCTCCTCAAGGCCCACGTCACTCGGTGCATTTCAAACTTTGTCGAGAGCTCCTGCTATTTTGAGCCTAATCAGGCCGGCTTTAAGCCGGCCGATTCCACCGAGGCAGTCATCCTGGCAGTATTGGACACGCTGAGGGGGAACGCTGACAAAGGGACACCCCAGGCCCTTGTGCTTCTGGATTTGTCGGCTGCTTTCGACACGGTGGACCATGACATCCTTCTCCACCGTGTCGGACAGGCCAGCATCCAGGGTCCTGCCCTCGAGTGGATCGAGTCTTTCCTCGTCGGCAGAGCACAAGCCGTGCGTTTGGGCCCTTATACGGCAGCCATGACACCTACGACTTGTGAAGTGCCTCATGGCTCATCCCTCTCTCCCCTCCTGTTTAACCTATACCTCTGGCCACTGATTCATTCGCTCAAGAGGTGGGATATCAGTGTTTAATTATGCTGATGATTTGCAGATCATCTTCCCTCTCGACTCTCCTGATGCTGCTAATAGCTTCCAAACGGTCATGATCCACATTTAGCAGTGGATGAACCACAACCAATTGAAATTAAATCCTGGAAAAACTGAGCTTATTCTCTCTGGGAAGAGCTCAGTATACTGGGGACCTCAGTTCTGGCCCAAGGAGCTGGGCTCCCCCCCCCGCACCTGCATGCTCGATGAATAGCCTTGGGGTGGTCATTGACTCAGAGCTCTCTCTTAAGGCTCAAGTAGGTGCTGTGATTTCCGCCTGCATGTTCCAGCTTCGCAAAATTAGTAAAATAGTCCATCTACTACCGCATGCAGCACTGGTCCAGGTCGTCATCTCCCTGGTACTATCCCGCCTCGATTTCTCAAACTCTTTATACCATGGACTCCCACAATCACTGCTCCGCCATCTTCAAATTGTGCAGAACCAGGCGGCCAGACTTATCCACAAAACGCCAAAGAGGCAGTCTGCGAAACCCCTACTGCGCAAACTACATTGGCTACCAGTTGAACAAAGGGCGGCCTTTAAGATCGGCTGCCTGACTTTCAAGTCTCTTCACTGCACCAGCCCCGACTTCCTCAAAACACTTATCATGCAGCACCGACTGGCGCGCAATCTGCGGTCGGCTCACCTCCACCTGCTGGTCGCCCCCAAAGTAAAAACTAAAAAGTTTGGCGGCCGCAGATTTGCCCACCTGGCCCCCAAACTATGGAATCCCCTTCCCCTGTCAGTTAAGCCTAGCTGTTCCCTATTAAATTTTAGGAAGCTTCTGAAAACCCGTCTTTTCACCCAAACCGGTTAGCTTGTTTCCTCACAATCCCTGCACTTCTAGCGCCAGGAAGGATTAGTTACTTACCTGTAATCCTAGTTCTCTTCCAGGGGTATACTCATTAAAGTCATACGCACTGAATTATCTCCGCCCATGAGCGGGAACCCGGAACACAAACAATAAACATATATATGTGTAAATATAACCAAAAGTACATAGTACTAATTATACACATATACATGTATAATAACAAAATATGCAGCCTAACATTAATACATAGGCTAATCAAACCAAACCTTACACACGTTCTGAAGCATCAAAATATGCTGTATATAAATGCAATAAATAGGCATGAGCCTAAAATGCATTTCATAACCATGAAAAACCTTTTATTTTCATCAAAGAACCTGTTGTAAACAGTTATTAGCCTAAAAGGCTGCATATGAAAAAATGTCTGTACAGAAAATCAGACTGGCACCCTGCCTTTAAGGCCCCAGAGAATCTGCACACTTTGCCTTTAAGGCCTCCAGGAAAACTCTGTTCCCATCATGCACCACAGGTGACAGTTAGGTCAGTTCTTTAGTACGGTACAGTAAACTTTAGCAGGAATCTGCACTTAAAACCTTCATAATACATATTGAAACTATAAACCTCAATGCTACTGCTCGCCCGGGGAGGCGGGAGGGTGCTTAGGACTTTAATGAGTATACCCCTGGAAGAGAACTAGGATTACAGGTAAGTAACTAATCCTTCTCTTCCAGGGGATACTCATTAATAGTCATAAGCACTGAATATAGTAGCAAGCTCATACCCACCAGGAGCGGGCGAACAGATAAATGCATAGCCACACTTTATAACCACAGTGTTTAACTAGAATTAGCAAACAAATTTCTGAGTGATGCTTGTCCCACTTGTGCATCAGTCTGCGCATCAGAATCCAAACAGTAATGGCGTGTAAACGTATGCACTGAACCCCAAGTAGCTGCTTTACATATCTCGGACATAGCCACATTCCTAAGGAGAGCTGTGGTAGAAGCTTTCCCCCTCGTAGAATGAGCCCTAGGTCTACCGGATAAAGACTTGTGGGCTAGCTGATAAGCCAGTAAGATACATGACACTATCCATCTACAAAAGGATCTCTTGGATGCTGCCAAACCAGTATTCGTAGGACCATAGTTCACAAACAGACGGTCCGTGTGCCTCAAAGACTTTGTTTTATCTAAGTAAAATTTCAAAACCCTTTTCAGATCTAATGAATGTAGAGCCCGTTCAGCCGAACTCGAAGGGTTTGGAAAGAAAGTAGGCAATGTTATGGATTGGTTAATATGAAAATCCGACACCACTTTAGGCAGGAAAGAGGGATGAGTCCTGAGTACCACTCTGTTTCCATGAAAAACTGCACGGTTCATTACAACACAAAGCCTGGATTTCGCTCACCCTACGAGCAGAAGTGATGGCCACCAGGAACGCTACTTTCCAAGATAAGGGTTGTAAAGAGGCTTTATGTATGGGCTCAAAGGGGGGCCCATCAACTTAGTCAACACCACATTAAGCTCCCAAGATGGGGAAGGAGACCTGACTGGAGGAAACACCTTCCTCAACCCCTCCAGAAAATCCTTCACCACAGGCATCCGAAAGAAAGATACCTGTTGTGGAGACTTTCAATAAGCCGTTATTGCAGCAAGATGAACTTTGATGGAACTAAACTGCAAACCAGATTCAGCAAGGTAAAGAAGATAAGGCAAGATCACCTGTTCTGGACCATGAATAGGATCAAGACCCTTACTCTGACACCAAAGGTAATAGCGCTTCCACTTAAATCCGTAGGATTGTCTGGTAGAAGGCCGCTTTGCCTCCTTAAGGATGTTCATACACTCCGGATTCAGCTGTAAATGCCCGTACTGGATGACTTCAGGAGCCATGCTGCTAAGCGCAGGGAGGGCAGATTGGGATGGAACACGCGCCCCTCCTGTTTGGACAGAAGATCCGGGCGACAAGGTAATCTCCTGTGTGGCATTATTGACAACTGGAGGAGATCTGGGAACCACCACTGGCGTGGCCATTCTGGGCAAATCAGTATCATTCTGGAGTGGGTCTTGTACAGCCGATTGATCACTGCTGGTATCAATGGTGTCGGTGGAAAGGCGTACAGCAAGTTTTGACACCAGTCTATCAAAAGGGCGTTCCCTTGAGACCCTTTCTGGTAGAACCTGGACGCGAAGACGGGGCATTTTGCATTTGCCGCGTCTGCGAACAGATCGATGTCTGGTGTTCCCCAATCCTGGAAAATGCTGTGAGCGACGTCTTCGTTGAGAACCCAGTCGTGCGCTTCGACGAAGTCTCTGCTGAGGTCGTCCGCCTGCGAGTTGAGACTCCCCGGCAGGTGATTTGCTGTTATGGACAGGTCTCGTGCAAGTAACCAATGCCAGATAGTCTGGGCTTCTATGGACAGAGTCCTGGATCTGGTACCCCCCTGCTTGTTTAAGTAATACATTGTAGTTGTATTGTCTGTTTGCACCAGGAGGGACAGAGTCTGTAGCAATGGCGCCAGGGACTTGAGCAAGATGAACCGCTCTGTGTTAGAGTAGATTGATGTGATATCCTTTATCGAAGTCTGACCATAGCCCTTGTACCTGCAGAGGGCCCATATGTGCCCCCCAACCTTGGAGAGAAGCATCTGTTATCAGAGTCTGCGTTGGTGGGTCCTGATGAAAAGGAACTCCCTTCATCAAGTGTGCCTTCTTCATCCACCACCGGATGGAATCTCTTGCAGACTGTTGGAGATGATTTCGTCCTCCCAGCATCCCGTCCTCTGTCTCCACTGATCTTCCAGACACTGTTGTAGAGGACGCATCTGCAAACGCGCGTTTGGCACAATGAAAATGCACGACGCCATGGACCCCAGGAGAGAGGACACTTGCCGAACTGTTGGACGTGCAGACTGAAGGAGAAGCAAACACTTCGCCTTGATGGATGACCACCTCTCCTCCGAAGGACACACTTTCTTCTTCCGTGTCCAGTTGAGCACCCAGGTAGTGGATCTTCTGGGTGGGGTTCATTATGGACTTCTTATAGTTGACTTGCAGACCCAACTTGCACATGAGTTGGAGGCATATCGACAGATGTTCTTCTAGAAGCGATGGGGATGAACTCTTCAGAAGCCAATCGTCTAAGTACGGATATATGAAAATTCGTTTCTTTCGAAGACAAGCCGCCACTACCGCCATACATTTTGAAAATGTTCTGGGAGCTGATCTCAGGCCAAAAGGCAGCACTGCGTACTGATAATGATGAGCCGCTACTTGAAACCTGAGAAACTTGCGATGTTTTCTGGATACCGGAATAAGAAAATAAGCGTCCTTCAGATCGATGGAGCACATCCAATCTCCCTGGTGTAATTGAGGGAAGATCTGGTGAAGAGCCAACATTCGAAACATCTCCTTCCGAATGAATTTGTTCAACCGTCTCAAATCCAGAATGGGTCTGAACTCCGTAACTGGACCTTTTTTCTTTACGAGAAAGAATCGAGAGTACAGGCCTTGACCTCTCTGCTGAGATGGAACTGGTTCTATGGCCTTCTTCAGAAGAATGTTCGCTTCCTGTTATAAGCGCTTTATATTCCACTGTACCATCTTTAGAGGAAGCATTATAGGGGGTGGCTTCTTGAATCTCAAAAGGTACCCGCTCTGAATGATACCCAGCACCCATCTGTCCTTTGTGATCTGTTTCCACTCGTCCAGATAACACAATACTTCCTCCAACCGGAGTGACACACTGTTGTAGAGGAAGCCTCCGTTCATTGTTTTTGAGGCTGCTTGGGAGCAGATCATTGCTGCCTATTTCCATTGCCTCTGCCTCGTCCAGGCCGTCGCTGTTGGTATTGCGACCTCTGTGGATTCTGGCCTTGATTTTGCGAACACCAATTCGTCTGTTGGCTCCTCTGCTGAAAAGATCTCGTCATAGGGACGAAAATAACCCCGACGTTTAAATTCTTTCTTCTTTTCAAGGCCTACGGCCTTAAGAGTGTCCAACTCCACTTTCATTTTAGACATCTCGTCGTCAGTGTGAGATCCAAACAGAGTTGAACCATTAATTGGTAAATTTACCATTTTCCTCTGAGCCTCAGGCTTTAGCCCCGTAAGGCGAAGCCAAGCTGTACGTCTAGCACAAACATCGTGTGCATAACCATGAGCTGACAGATCCGCCGCATCAGCAGTCGCACTAATGCTCTGGTTAGCCACCAATCCTCCTTCTTCCACTATTTCCAGGAAGTCTTTCTGATCCTCCTTCGGGAGTTTATCTGCAAAACGAGCCATTGAGTCCCAGAGCAGACGGTCATAGCGGCCCAATAAGGCTGCTGCACTGGCCACTCGCATGACCGACCCTGAGGGTTTGCACATTCTTCGCCCCAAGGAATCCATACTCTTACTATCCTTTTCAGGTGGAGCAGAAGAGGTAGATGCTGCAAAATGCGCTTTTCTGACTGCCGCCACAATAAGTGAGTCTGGAGGTGGGTCAGAACGCAAAAACATTGGATCTTCTTCTGGAGCCTTGTACTTCTTTGCAATCCTAGAAGGACCTGAACCCACCGTGGCCGGAGTTAGGAATGTTCTCATTGCTGGTTCTATCAACCCGGGCACGAACGGCAGAAGAGGCCTGCCAGTCGTCTTGTGGTGCAGGGTTTCAAAGATGAATGACGTTGCTACTTGGGGAACTGCCATCTTGATGTTGAATTTATTCGCTCCACGACATAACATCATTAAATGTGCTCAAAATATCCACGGGAGACACTCTGGAAGGAGGAGTAGATGATATAGTTGGAGAATAGTCTCTATATGAAGATCTTGAAGGAGACGAAGGTGATGTAGAATATGGAGAAGGGGTTCTACGTCTTCCCTGAGGAGTTGCCGATCGCTGCCTTCTACGCTCCCTTGAACGTGATTTCTCTCTCACTCGAGCGTGATCTTCTATGCAGCTCCGTCCGAGGGACAGGAGCTCTCTCACCCATCACCGGACGCAACTTCCAATGTCTAAGACTTTCCAGCCACCTCGGTGACAAGTTAACAGGCCGTTCTGTATGCTCAGGTGAAGCTTCAGGTGACACCTGCACAATATTCAGCCCTGCTGAAGACTTGGAAGCTCTGGAAGCTGCACTGTGCTCAGAGACCAATGAGCCAGAAGGAGTCCGTTGTCTGGGCACCAATTGTCCATCATCTGACACCTGCCCTGAGGTTGAGCCCGAATGAGCCACCACAGAAGAGTCCTGGTGCACTGTCTCTTGCCCCACCGCAGATCTGTCGTCTTGCTGATCATGCGGTGAAGACTCCACTCGAGGTTCTGGACTTATTTCTGACCTCGACAAAGACCTAAGTGAGGTCCGAGAGTCTGGTCTTGATAGTCTTGACGCCGACCTGTGTTCAGGTGGGGGAGACCAAGTCACTCCATGCTTCGAGCCCGAAGCAAGCTTCGACGTCTACCTACGTTGCGATGGAGACCTGGACCTTCTCTTTTTAGGTCTCGACGTCGAATCCTTCGACGCCGTTCTTCCTCTCGACGTCTACCTTTTCCTCGACGACGACGTACGTCTCTCTCTCGACCTCGGTCTATCCTTCGACGTCGATCGATGACTCCCTCTCGACGTCGACACTTTACCCTTCGACGTCGGACGTCTCTCTTCCCTAGACGTCGACCTCTCACGATCCTTCGACGTCGAATGTTGCACTCCTGACGTCGTCCTTACTGCAATCGACACCACGTCTCGACGTCGAAAAGGATTTCGACGGCGACTGTCGAGACGCTGAACCTTGCCTCACCGGCGAAGTCCTCGACGTCGACGGAGCCCTCTTCGACGCCGACACTGCTGACGGCGATCTGGATCTCGACGTCGAGCGCACCTTTTTTGACAGCGACGCTCCCTGGAGTCGATGTTTTTTAGTTCTACCTTCTGGAGACGCTGATCTTCGACGTTTAGGCTGAGAAGATGGCTTAGCAGATGAGAACAAGCCCTTGGAACTCTTCTCACCACGATTTTCTCTCTCCAGAAGGCCCAGCAACCTCATTTTCTCCATTTCTCTTAAAGTCCTATTAGAAAGGTTGAGGCAGTGATTACAATCTTCCACCTTATGAGAAGCTGGAAGACACACCACACAGAGTGTGGGTCAGCTTTCGACATCTTCTTCCCACAGGAAGGACATTTTTTAAATAAAGGTGGCATTCTGACTAAAAAACACCAACAGTTTAGTCAGAAAAGATAGTAAAACACCACCAAAGCAATATATTGCCAAAAAATGACAAGAAAAAACAACTTCTGACAGAAAATACTACAAATGAGCAGAGCTCAAGTTCCAGGTTCCTCACAGAACAAGCCGGAAAAAAGAACTGACCTAACTGTCACCTGTGGTGCATGATGGGAACAGAGTTCTCCTGGAGGCCTTAAAGGCAAAGTGTGCAGATTCTCTGGGGCCTAAAGGCAGGGTGCCAGTCTGATTTTTTGTACACAGACATTTTTTCATATGCAGCCTTTTAGGCTAATAACTGTTTACAACAGGTTCTTTGATGAAAATAAAAGGTTTTTCATGGTTATGAAATGCATTTTAGGCTCATGCCTGTTTATTGCATTTATATACAGCATATTTTCATGCTTCAGAACATGTGTAAAGTTTGGTTTGATTAGCCTATGTATTAATGTTAGGCTGCATATTTTGTTATTATACATGTATATGTGTATAATTAGTTACTACTATGTACTTTTGATTATATTTACACATATATATGTATATTGTTTATGTGTTCCGGGTTCCCGCTCATGGGCGGAGATAATTCAGTGCTTATGACTACTAATGAGTTATGACTACTAATGAGTATCCCCTGGAAGAGAATCTTATGGTGTCAGTGCGCTCTATAAATGTCACTTAAGATAAGTTAAGTGTAAGGTAGGACAAGCCCTGATGTGTGTGGCATATCCTAATAGTGAATTACAGCCAAATTCGTTTTTCACGATTGTAAGGGTACCTGTTCTCTTAGGACAAGATGGGCTGCTGGAATTATTACATCCTATAATCCCAGCAGGCTCAGGGAACATGGTAGAAAGTCAAGTTTAGTATGCCTGAACTCAGAATAATAAAATACATCTTTTAGTAAAGTTTATTTTAATATCCTGTGTTTGCAAATGCTACTTTTAGAAAGCTAGCATTTGCTTGCCTAACCATTTAAGCCCGCCTCTGCTAGGATGTGTATCTGACTGTCTGGGTTATGTGAGTGACAGGGCTAGGGGATGACAGGTGGTGAATGCAAGGAATACACCTTGGTGGGAGGTGGGAGTGCCCCTGGACTCTGAATGGGGCTGTGCTCTGCCACCACAATGCTGGCTTCGCCCCCTGGGGAGCGACTGATGACTCAACCGACACCTGGCCCAGGAGAGGCGAAGCACTGTCAACAAGGTACTCCTGGCTGCCCCTGTCCAAACATTGCTGGATCCACCTCCTGAGGAGCGTCTGATGTGCCTGCCCCTCACACTGAAAGCAGAAGCCAGAGTACACCAAACAAAGTGCTCAGAGACTGAATGAAGTTATGCAGAGGCCCCCCTGGCCTGTGAGAACAAAGAAAATGCTGTATAAAAGTAGGAACCCTGCTCCTTGTAAATTAGAATCCTGTTTCCCACAAAGAACCTCTGCCCAACTAGAAGGAGGAGACGCTGGAAGGACTGGCCTGCTGCTTGCCTTGCTGAGGAAGGAGAGGAAAAGACTTGCTGAAAAGACTTTGCTGATTTGTGCTAGAAACTTTCTCCAAGGGCTTGACTGAGCTTGCCCCCTGACCTGAGCCACAGGACTATCTGGCTCAACCTGCTCTCTGCTCGTCTGCCTGTCGGTAATTCCAAGGACTTCTGCCCCGCCGGAGCCGTGACCCTGGTGCCCCTCAGCCCCTCCTTGAGGCCGTGACCAACTGTTTCCCTGTCCCTGCCGAGGAAGGGCCCCGCTCAGTCGAGCTGCTCTCCCCCCGCTGAGGGAAATCGCTGCGTCACCTCGCCTTGGGAGGCTCGCTGCCGTGACCTTTGGTGCCCCCCAACCCCTCCTCGAGGCCGTGATCGAACTGTTTCCCCGTCCCTGCCGAGGGAGAGCCCCGCTCCGCCGAGCCGCTCTTCCCCCGCTGAGGGAAATCACTGCATCACCGCCGTCGGAGGCTCGCTGGAGTGCCCCCCACGTTCCGCCCGACGTCCACACCGGACCCCAAAGACCCAGAGACCAGACTCTGTGAAGCTTCGGAAGCCCCGAACGCCGCCTATCCCTTTATTAAAGAGCCGCTGTGTGCCCGCACCCGCCTTCACAAAGATTAACCTCAAGGTACGTCTCGTTCACACCGGGCTCGGAGACCGCAACGTTTTATTTCCCCGTTCGCATCACCCGCTCCGAGTGACCGTGAGTTAACTGTGCGCTTTGAGCTCTGTACGCTTCACATTGCCATAAGCATTAGATCAGCTGTGTGCATCGTAGATCTTACTGACTGCCTTGTACGTCCCGCATGTGAGGAAGTGAGCCGGGCGCGTCAGTGCTGAAGAGAGATCTGGGCGCCTCGTCAAACCGCTGTATGCTCCATCTCCGGTGAAGAGACCTGTGGACCTCGCACCAGAGGCTTACAGCGGTACGCCACTCTCTTCTCTGCCGAAGTGTACGCCGCGTACGGGTGCTCACGCCCGATGCGTGAGCCTTGACAGGGTGTGCAGAGTTCTCCCGTTCAGAGCACCCAGAAGTGCTACGAAGCGCCCAGCGGGCATAAGCCTGGCCTAGGGTACCTGGAAACCAAAGAGAAAGCATTTTTAAAGGAAGCAGCCATTAAAACAGAGAGAACACTTGCCTATTTTCAACCTTGTGGATAAGAAAAGCGTTAATGATGGTCTTGTGATAAATACTTGCCTGCATATATATTTTTACATAAAGAAGACGTATTTTTATAAAACTACAGCCTGGTGTCCATTTGTGGGGGGATTGGTAAGTTTACTGTGTGTGTTATTACAAATGCTTAACTAACATGCCTGGAGAATAGCCTTGGCTGCTCACGCCACGCACCTAGAGGGTGAGCAAGGGTAATTCAAAGGGGTCATCCTTCGCCCTGACTTAGAGGAGAGGGTCCCTGCTTGTCACAAGTGAATACTTACGCCAACCAGAGACCCCCAATTTTAACACTTCTTACTTCTTCTCTTGGACGGTTGGACCACTCTTTCAGGCTCCAACACTTTCTTTTTCACCGTTTTCAGCTCTGTGCTCTAGTATTGACACACGAAATCTTAGGGATGTCCAGCATTGCTGCATGGGTTTTCAATTCTACCTCAGCCCATGCTGAGGTCTCCAGGTCATTTTCAAGCAGACATGCAGCGGGCGTTTGAGGCCACTACCTGCTTCAGGCCAGTGAACACACCCCTTCCACAGTCTAATGATACCATAGCAATGGCATAGTTCGTAGTCATACTGTCAGCGTTGTTGACTGGATAACATTTTCCAATCAGGTATTGGTCTGGGGAAATCAGTGTCTCTCACACCAAGGTGACACTGGCACCTGTATCCCTCAGGTTTTCTATCCTAGTCCCATTTATTCAGGGGTACTGTAAATACTTCTTTAAGTTGGGAAGTCATACAGCTAAAGTGGGCCAATGAACTTCATCCTAAGTGACTAGAACGGCTTCAGTGTGAACCCTGATTTGCTCTGGGCATACTGTTGAACGCATCTGGAGTTTGTCTACACCAGTACTAACTGGAGGAGGACTGGAGGGGAGGGAGGGGGGAGGGGGGGGATTCTTGTTAGGACAAGTAAAATCTCCAGTTGAGTGTCTCAACTTCTTATAGTTGAAAGACCAAGCCTACCGGGGATCAAAGTTCTTCCCTTTGTACCTACCAATGGACTGGGGAGAGTTTTGGGACCCACTCCATTAACAGGTTTTTGGGGCCCATTAGAAAACCCTGGCTTTTTGTCTTGGGGGTTCTCACCCCATTTCCCCTGGGGAGGTTTGGTAACACCTTTCTTTTGGTCACCCCCAGTTGCTGTTTTTGTTACCCTAGTCTTGACCAAGTGGTCTGCATTCTTTCCAAATTCTTGGGGGAAGGAATTAGACCTTGGTCTGACAGATGCTGATGCAACTTTATTAGTGCAATTACTTAAAATAGGTTCGCTCGTAACAAGATTGTAAAGTCCATTGAAATCATGCACATTATTTCCAGTTAACCATTCATCTAGTGTCTTAACTGAGTAGTCTATGAAGTCAACCCAGGACTGGATTTGTGAGCCCCCTCCCCCAATCTAATCCTATATTCCTCAGTTGCGAGTCCAAAGCCCTCAGAGTGTTCCCCATGAGGTTATAAGACCCAGCATCTGCCCCTGCAGTTACCATTCACCAAAGCAGTGCCCCTCAGTGTGACTTACTCACGTTTCTCATTTTCAAGCTATATCAAAATCTAGAACCATCTGATTATGTCCTCACCTTCCTTAAATTTGGGGACTATCACTTTGGGGATATTGGGATCACAAGGTTTCCTACTGTCTTAATTTATTATGTTGCTGAGACATTAGCACATCCCTGCTCTTATTTTTCTAGAACAAATAGTTAACCTTTCGGTGTAGTTTTGCAGCTTGAAGAATTTTCTGGATTCCCATGATGTGCATTATTCCGTCATCTAGTGGTTGGGTCCGGAATTGTAGTATTTCTTACCTTTTTAGGTCTTGTGTAGACAGCGCTTGTGCTGTCGCAAGACCTATAGTAAATCCAATATTGAGGGTCATTTCTCCTGCTGCTTGCCATTAACTCTAGCATTGCTGTTATCTCGCTTACTGTTCGCTGGCGATCCCATACGTCACTCCGTTTTTAGAGGAAGCAGCACCGACCAGCTACAGTTTCCCTACACTGAGTGCTTATATATTATTTTGGGGACTACTTTTTTTGAGGTCGAGCATCACACACACGCATACATACATAATCAGCACGGCACCCTTTCACGGAGCGCAGCGCTGTTCATGGTCTCATTGTTTCCTCCACCATTGCTCTCTGTTCTCACTCCCCCTTCCCTCCTCCCCCTCCCTGCTCGTCAGTCACCGGGCTCCAGCTTGTGTAAACAGCAGGCGCCTATCTTTATGTGTTGCTCACCACAAATACGTTACGCTTTAACTTACAATGTTTGAATTGTGATGTATGTCGCCTTTTTACAAAATACTTTATTTAATTTACAAGTGTGACAAGCATACATACATTATCAGCATGGTGCCCTTTCACGAGCGCTGCGCTGTTAATGGTTTGATGGTTGTCTCTTTCCATGTCCTTCCACCCCCTGCTCTCACTACTTGTCAGTCACGGGGCTCCAGCGTGTGTGAATAGCAGGCTGCTATCTTTATGCGTGGCTCACCACAAATGCAATGTTGCGCTTTAAACAGTGCCACACCGTGTTGGATTCAACATAGCAGCCACACACCTTTCCTTTGTGAGGCGTGGCTCGCCTAAATCAACTTTTCAAAATATTTGTTTTTAAAAGCGGAAAAATGACAATAGCGCCCGTGTTCCCATTGTCAAAAGATCAGCTTTTCCTACATGAGCATGGCTGTTGTGTTGCCTGAACGTAGGTAGCGCCAATATCCCTGGACCCCCTGCTAACATACCATACAGACTACAGAGGCAGAAGATTTTCTCACTTAGCTGCTGCAAACCGAGAGTTTTGCCCCAACCCTCCTTTTTCACAGTGTGGGCTGCAGCGCAGCTGGCTCACACGGAGTGGCACCGGAGAGCCTGCCTACCTTGCCTCCCACAGGATCCTCGCTCCACAACAGTGGTCTTTGATCATGAGTGCAACTGATGGACTTGATAGTTGGCGGCGTTTTGTGAAGCCTCATTTGAGTTCACAACGGCGTTCGCATTAAGCACTACATGTGTTGTAACAGATTTCTTTAGGGCTAGCTTCCTTAGCTGCCAGTGAGCGTAGCTCTGCAATGGCTCTTACTGTTTCATTAACTTCTTGGCTTTGTCTATCTGCACGCAAATGCCACCTTTGTAGGGAAGGTGCGTTTTTTTTTCAGGTGTGGAAGAAATGGCTCTCTTTGTCTCCATTGATTATAATAAACAAACAGCACTTGCATAACAGGCTTAAACCATGTCCTAGTTTAATGGCCCACAGCTTGTTTGAAAACAGTTAATGTTTATAAAGAACTAAGCACATTCTTTTATAAAGCTGTAAAAATGCAACCTATCTTTCTGTTTTTGCTTTTGCTAAATATAACCCATGTTGACTTTCAAGCTGTGAAAGGGAGTCTGGAGAAGTACTGAATAGATAGATGTGGTTGTGAAATGCCAAAACAAAGCATCACATTGAACTATTAGTACAACATTTTTGTACTATAATTGCTTTGACTTTCTGTTTTTCGCATGCCCCTAGTATTTGTTTACCCATCTTTAAAATCCAGCCACAGTAGCAAATAACTTACTTCACTGATGTACTAAGGTACCAGTAATTTGATACTTTTACACACACTAAAATTACTTTTGTGGGTGATGAATGTGTAAGAGCTTGTTATGCTTTTTAAAGTGTCAATTTATGAAAGACTTTCGTTTATATGCAACATACAATTTCCATCTGGTTTGCAAAACTGAACAAACACAATGGCTCAAAGATCAGGACACCTGTGAGACGCCAGTCGGTGTTGGCTTTTAGTCAGAAGACTTGCATTAGTTAACATTTAATTATATTTCCCTCATTCTTTTTGTCTGCTTTCTGGTGCATGCAGATCTGCATATCAGTGGGTAAGCACATAAATGAAAGGCATTGTCATTTAAAATGCCAATAACTCAAACTCTTGCAAATGCTTATTTTTGTGTGACGACGTACCACCATTTGGTGTCCTTCTGTTATGTCGACAGGCTTCCTCCAGAAGCTCCCACCTTTGGTGGCCATCTTCAGATTTTTTTCCCCTCTCCTCCTATTTTCATCTTTCTTGGCAGAAGAGGGTGGGTTCGCTAGTGAATCCAGAAAATTCTTCAAGCTGCAAAACTACACCGACAGGTAAGAAACTATTCGTTTTGCAGCGTGAATCTTTTCTAGATTCACATGTTGTGAATATAATTCGTAGTGGTTTACTAGTCTTGTGGTGGCTGGGTGGAAGATGAACCTTGGTTTGTGAATAGATGTTTTAAGACGTTGTGTTCTATTTGTGCTTCTTTGTTCATTTGAATGTCCACACAGTAATGCTTTGAGAATGTGTGCACCGAAGACAATGTTGCAGCCATGCAGATGTCTTTAATTGTGGTGTTAGCTAGAAATGCAATAGTTGCTCCTTTCTTTCTTGTTGAATGTGACCGTGGGGCACCTCATAAGGCTTGTCCTGCTTGCCTGTGGCATAATTATATGGCTTGCACTATCCATCTTGCAATAGTGTTTTTAGTTACTGGTCTTCCCAGAAAACTGCTTGCAAAGGATACAAATAACTTGTATTCCTTAATTCTTTCAATGTAGTACATTGCCGCTTTTCTTGCATTAAGTGTATTCATAGCTTTGTCTGCTCTGGTCCTTTGGATTTTGAAAGAAACTTGGTATTTGTACTCTTTGATTGGAATTTTGATACCACCTTTGGTATGAATTGAGGATCTGTCCTCATGACAATCCTGTTACTATGTATTTGGAAGTAAGGTTCCTGTAGTGTTAGTGCCTGCAGTTCACTAACCCTACGTAGGGATGTTATTGCCACTAAAAAGGCAGTTGTGAGCGTTTGTGGCGTTGCTTTGTGTAGTGGTTCGAACAGTGCTTTCATCATCTGTGTTAGAACTATGTTCAGGTTCCATGTGGAGGTGCAATTCTTTTTACCCCCACTAGGAACCTTTTGACTACATGTGAAGGGAAGAAACGTTTCACACTGACCACTGGTGCATAAAACTAGGACCCCGAAAGGATATCCTTAACCCTAGAAATCCGTTTGCAGATGGGGAGGATGGGTGAGGCGGTAAGGAATCTATAACCTATGTTTTACAGATATATTGTTACCGACGGTAAGTAACTTGCTGATCTAAAAGAAACACAATAGTTAGATACCTTACCTTAGAATAGATACCCCAGCAATACCAACCCCGGTGGTGGGTCTTCGAACCAAGATCAAACCAGAAAATACTGGAGAACAGAACGGCCAAAGAAGCAGTCTCTCCGGGCTGGCTATCCAGACAGCAGTATTTCGTAAATGTGTGCAGTGATGCCCACATAGCTGCCTGACAGATATCATGTAGAGTAACTCCTCTTCCCAAGGCAGTAGTGGCTGCTGTCGCCCTGATGGAATGGGCTCGTAGCCCCATTAGATGCTCGTTTTTAGCCAGAGAAGACCATGTTTTTTTTACACAAAACGACCCATTGAGAAATCGTTCGCTAGTGTACGGCCCAACCTTTCTCCCCGCCCACGTAGCCAACAAGTGATTGGTCATCCACCTGGAACTGTTTTGTGCGATCCAGATAAAAGGAAAGCACACGTATTTGGTCCAGACGGTGGGGCCTCTTCTTATTTCGAAGGTTGCGGAGGCGGAAAGAAGGTGGGCAAAGTGATAGTCTGCCCGATATGAAAGGCAGTGACAACCTATGGAAGGAAGGATGAACGAGTCCTGAGAACCACTTAGTCCAGATGGACAGATAGGAAAGGAGGCTTGGAAGAAAGCCAGGAGCTCACTCGCTCTCCTGGCAGATGTGACGGCTACCAGAAATGCAGTTTTAAGCATCAGAAGCCTCAAAGGACTGTTGTGAAGCGGCTCAAAGTGAGCGCACATTAAATAGGTTAAGACTAGATTCAAGTCAGACTGAGGCATAACGAAGTGCATAGGAGGAAAGAGATGAGTTATGCCTTTCAAGAAACTATTAACCACTGGGCACTTGAAAAGAGAAGGCTGATCTGAAAGCCAAAGGAAGGCAGAGATGGCCGAAAGATAGCCCTTGATAGTGCCCAGAACAGAGCCCAGTTGGGCTAAAGAAAGAAGTAACAAGGGAACCTCAGAAAAAGGGTCAGAAAGGGGATTCACAGCCATTGCTGTGCACCATGCCACAAACTTGTTCCACTGGCCGGTGTATACCGTCTTAGTGGAGGGACGCCTGGCTACCAAAATTACATCGCAAACTTCAGGAGGCAGGTCAAAAGACGTCCACTGCTGCAGCTCAATCTCCACGCAAGGAGGTAGTAGCTGTACAGGCTCGGGTCGAGTACTGTCCCCTGTTCTGCGACAGAAGATCCTCCAGAAGAGGCACACAGGTCGAAGGATTGATGGCCATGTCGAGCAGCTCGGATTACCAGACTCTTGTGCCCAATTTGGAGCCACATGGATGACTTGGGCCCAGTCGCACTTGATCTTCAGCACTCTGGGCAGAAGTGATATAGGCGGAAAGGCGTACAATAGACCTCAACTCCAGTAGCGACGAAAAGCGCCACCTAGCGAGTGCTGCCTTGGAAATTTCAATGCGAAGAATTGCCGACATTGAGCATTCTCTTCGGTGGTGAATAGAATTAACCAAGGCTCTTCACACTGCTGAAAGAGACCTTGCACAACCTCCGAGTGAAGACGCCATTTGTGATCCATCATGCACCTGCGGCTGAGTTCGCCCGCCCTGGCGTTCAGGGAACCTGCCAGGTGTTGAACCACCAGGGATATGCCCTGATATTCCAGCCATGTCCAGAGGCCGAGACCCTCCTGACATAAGGTCCAGGGCCCCACACGGCCCTGTATATTGCAGTACCACTTGGTGGTGGTGGTGTTGTCCGTGAACACCTGCACTACTCTTCTCCATACAAGGGAAGGAATGCTTTGAGTGCAAGATGAATAGTCCGAAGCTCCAGAAGGTTGATGTGGAGATTGGACTCCACCAGAGGCCTCTGATCTCCGCCTCTCCTATGTGGCAGACACATCCCAGAAGGGACGCATCTGTCACCACTGTGTGCTCCGGTTGGGGAAGGGAGAGGGATCTGCCACTGACCCAATCGCGATTTGTGAGCACCACTGCAACTGTTGTGCAGTGCCCTCCAAGATCTGAACATGGTTGGCCAGGTTGCCCTGATGTTGCGCCCACTGGAACTTCAGGTCCCACTGCAGAGCCTGCATATGCCATCTGGCATGTGTCACCAGCAGGATGAAGGAAGCCATCAGGCCTAGAAGCCAGAGGGTCATCCTGACCGAAATCCAGGATAGAGCCTGAAAGATCGGCAGCAAAGCCTGAATATCCCAGACTCACTGATTGGGAGGATAAACCCGAAACAGAATCGAATCCAGAACCGCTTTGATAAAGGGGAGTTTCTGAGAGGGACTCAGGTGCCACTTCGGCACGTTGATGGAGTACCCCAGCAAATGCAGGCGGTCGGCCGTAGTCTGGAGGTGGTGGATGACTACCTGGGGCAAACCTGCTTTCAACAGCCAGTCGTCGATGTAGGGTAAGACTGACACCTCGACCTGTGCAGATGAGCCGCGACTACCGCCATCTCCTTCATGAACACCAGAGGAGCACCGGTAAGGCCGTAGGGTAGCACAGCAAACTGAAAATGCTTTTGGCCTACCATAAACCGCAGGTAACGCCAGTGGCCCGGCAGGACGGGAATATGAAAATAAGCGTCCTGCAAGTTAAACGCAACCCCCAGTCTCCAGGGTCGATGGCAGCCAGGACCGGAGCAAGGGTCAGCATTTTGAATTTCTCCTTCCGGAGGAAGCGATTGATGTCCCGGAGGTCCAAGATGGAACGCAGGCCCTTGTCCTTCTTGGGGACCAGAAAGTAGTGTGAATAACTACCACTCCACACTTCTGGACCAGGAACGCACTCGATGGCCCCCTTTACCAGGAGGGCCGTGACTTCCTGTCGGAGAAGAGCCAAATGTTCCCCCGACAAGCAGTGGCACTGAGGTGGCATGGCTGGAGGGAGGACTGGAAGGGAGTAACCCTGGCAGATTATCTGCAGCACCCATTTGTCTAATGTAATTTGCCGCCAGTCCTGGAGGTGGTGGTGGACCCTGCCACCCACTGGCGTGGGGTGCTTCTTGAAGCTCAGATTAGTAAGGCTTGGAGGTGGAAGCAGCGGGGGTAGAGGTAGACTGACCAGCACGCTGGTTTCCAGACCCCGCCCCCCCAGGAAGCCACGGCCGCGCTGAGGCTGGTTCTATACAGGCTTGCTGGAGGAGCACGCCTGGGTGCCTCTGCCCTGGCCATGAAAGGAACGAAAGCCAGGAGTGGCAGGGTTCTTCGTAGAAAGACCTAAGGACTTGGCCGTGGCCCGCGATTCCTTAAAGCACTCCAATGCACGGTCTGCCTTCTCGCCAAAGAGGCAGGAGCCATCAAAGGGCATGTCCATGAGCGAGCCCTGCAAGAAACGAAGCAATGGAAAAAGGAGGAACAAATTCTGCGCTATTCACAAATAGGGGACAACTAATTTACCTATTTTTATGCCAAATGTCCACTATGAAATCAATCAAACACTATATATCATCACTCGCACAAGGGGACATGATTACATATTTTATTTTTTTTGTATAATCAGCACAAAAGTTATTTTTATCTTATTTCATAAATTCTTTTTTTCTTTTTTTAACAAACACAAAAAAGTCATATATATATATTCTCTTGTGTCAAAACTTCCCATACCACTACATACATTCATATATACACACCTATATACAACCAACAACAAAACACTGAGGACAGCAATCAAAAGAAAACACAAAAAACTAAACAATTTTTTCACCCTTAGAAAAAAAGATTGTAGCAAAGGCTAAGTGCCCTTCCATAGGTTATAGGGGGTGCACTAGGAGGTAGTCGGACAACACTGGTTCAATGCACAAATTTACAGAACCTAAATCTACAAGTGTGTCATGAGGCAATAATTTCCAAAATTAATTTTTATACAGGGACTCCTCCATATGGAAAGTGTCGACGCGGTCGCGTTTCGGCCTTCCGATAAGTCTGGCCTCTTCAGGACAGGGCGATAAACAACCTAGAAATACATATAACAATAAAAAGTCTAGATAACAGGATCTAGTCATATACTCGGTGCCCTCTAGTCCAACCTACACGATCCCTCTCCAGCATCCACCGTGCTCTACGTGTAAAACAAACAACATCAAATATCCAAAACTAAACTATAACGATATGGATACTAGAAAACTAGTGTGGACAAAAGTTAATCCTCGCCAAATCACAATCAACTTATGAAAATTATATATAGAAAACACACCACAAGACCCAATCACTATTTCTACATGCTAGTGGGGAACCACCATAAGCCTCCACCAAGTGAGGACACAACCAAAGTTCGTGCAATTTACTACAACAACAATGACACGCCCAATCATGTACACCACTGTAGCAGGGTTCTTCTCACTTACAGGCAAGCCCTGGACTTCAGGCGGGAACCCAGTTGAACGCAACCAGGCGTGGCGCCGCAACGCCACAGCTGTGGAAATTGCCCTTCCTAACGAATCAGCGGTGTCCAAACCACACCTGATGGCAAACTTAGCCGCATCCTTCACCCTCAACAATCGTTTGGGAAAGGACAGCCTGGACCTTCTCAGAACACTGAGGCAAGACCTGAGAAACGGTATCCAAAACCGCGTGAGAGTAATGGCCCAACAAGCAGGCGGTGTTAACCAACCGTAGCCGGCAGAGGAGAACAACCTCTTGCCAAACTGCGCCAGCCGTGTAGAGTCCTTATCCGGCGGAGCCATGGGAAAGGCACTCTGCGACGTAGAGTGACCAGGCTCTCAGGCATAGGGTGAGTGGTCAGGAAGGCAGGATCACCAGGCGCCGGGCGATGACGCCTGGTGACGTTTTTATCCACTGGCCCTCCTGTGGGCAGCCGCAACAAAGTGTCCAAGAGGACTTCGGTGAGGGCCTCATTGAACAGGAGCAGCGGCTCTGACGATGCAGACGCAGTCTGCAGCACCTCCGTAAGGAGACTGGTCTTGAGGGCCACCATATGGAAGTAGAGATTAAGAGCCCCTGCAGCCCGACGCAGCACCACGGTATACGAAGTACCCCCCTCCATAGTAGGCTGAGGAGAGGCAAACACCGGGTCAGAAGAAACGTCAAGTTCACCCGCTCGTCCACCCAATCTTGTTCCTAGTCACATTGCCGGGCAAGGATGTCCTCTGACCCGTCCCAGTCGTCGACCGCCTTGGAGGGGGCCGGTAGTGGCAGCAGAGCCGGAGAAGGGACAAACAGCATCGGGAACGGTGCCGAAAACTGCGCCTGGCCGAAGCCGCCTCCCAATTCGGGTCCCAGGCAGGAATAAAATGGTCTAGGAACCGGGGCAGGATAAACAGGACCAAGTGCGGTGCCATTAGTTGAGCTGAGGGCGGCGCCGGTAACCGGAGGCGCTGCACCTCATAGCGCCGGGCCGGATCCAGCAGTGCAGGATACTGTGGCGCTGGGGCAGGAGCTGGTGGCGGAGCCGTCAAGCCAGCAGGATCTGGAAACTGGTCCGCGGGGCCCGAAGGCGCGCCGGCAGGAGCACGGGGCCTAAAAAGGCAGTCCATGGCAGCAAGAAACTCTTGCATCTGTTCGGGAGTCGCCGACCGACCCGGGTATAGCAGGTAGGCTGCAGGACTCCCAGGCTCCGGAGGAGCCGCAGGGGTGGAGCCCCTGTCCCCCTCGTCCGCCTCTGGGGAGCGACGGAGGACATCAGAGAGCGAACACGCTACGTCGACTTCTTTTCTATGGAGTCGCTAACCAGAATCCGAAGGCGAAGACTTGGAGCCAGAGGAGCGAAAGCTCCGGTCCCTCAAGTGGTCTCGGGAACGGCCCCTAGAACCGGAGCAGTGGTGAGAGGAATGCAGACTTCCAGCAATTTCCGGCGCCTCTCCCGCAAGGCCTTCGGGCCATGGCATGACAGTCTCGGGAGTCGTGGTCGGTCTCCAGGCAGTAGAGGCACACATCGTGAGGGTTCACCACAGACATGTGGCACAACCCTCAAGACTTGAAGCCAGGCATCTCTACGTGCACCAGGAGAAAAAAAGGGGAGACAAAAGTCTCAAAAGAGTAGTCAAAAAGTGACTAAGGTACGTGCTCAATCCGGATCTGCGCTTACTGGCGCGGAAAAAGAAAGAACTGACGTCAGCGTGCATGGGTGGCACTGTTCACTAATGTGTCCTTCAGATACTAGCATCCTGGGACCGGTTTCGGGCCATCACCCCTAGTCAGCCTGGCTAGCTTGAATCCAGTGGAGCAGCAAGCAAGGGACCCACGTCTAGGTAATTCCCATTGGGAGTAACATCAGTTCTTATTTCCCAGGCCAAGACTCTCTATAGCTAACCATGATGTGGTCAGTCAGGTCTTCATTGAATGGCAGCAAGGGCTCAGGTGAGATCTACCCAGAATGTAAGACTTTGCAGCTCTTTAGCTGCTTGCCAAATGAATAGTGAAAGATGCAGTCTCTTCCATGAGTTCAACTGCCCAATCCACTGGCCTCTTGTAAATCTAAACGAAAATTATGCTTATAGTTTTGCAGAAATTCATCCCGATCACCACCAAAAGCTGGTTGACTTTGGTAAGAGTGCTATCTTAGAGTGCTGGAAGGCGGCTCCTGAGAAGGTGCTGGCTTGTCTGAGGCAGAATGAACTGGGGCCAGGTGCGCCAAAACTTCTATGATGAGACTTCTGAGAGGTCCAGACTGATTCGGTTTGAAGTCTGACCAGACCGGATCGGCATTCTCCTTCAGCAATATCGGGCAGGGACAGACGTGGCTGGAACTGTGATGGATAGTGTGCTGGACATTGAGTAGGTCACAACTGACCAGAAAAAGTTAGGAGAGAGCTTCAGAGGTGATTCTATGCAGCTCCAGCCATTACTTCAGGGGTGGAACGGAATTGATGCCAAGTCACACAAGCAAGAGACTAGTTACCAATACACAGGGGATATGCTGAACAATCTTCCGTAGTCAGTCTGGTACATGGGGATATTCTAAACATGAGGAAACTGCTGTTAGAAATATTAGTTAAAAACACGAATTGCACGTGAATCATCCCTTAAGCTTCTAACTTCTAGATGTATCTCACATGTGTATCTGAGCTTACCAAGGCATACCGCTTGATACTGTACAAGTCTTACACTGGCTGGGCAGAAATACATGGTATTGCTAGCCAAATATTTCAACAACTATTCCAAATTTACAGCATATTTAAAAACTCTACACTCCAAGAGGCCAAATGGTTTAAATATTACATGCTTTAACTTTTAATTATACATTTAATAATTATGGTAGAAGACCAGAGGCACCTGTTTAGGCACTCAAACGTTCCGAAGGATTTTAGCTGTAATGCAAGTGCTTTTTGAAGATATTTGAAGAATTGCATTTGACTAATGTTTGACCTGCAGCCTCCCAGGCTTTACTAATCTGTGAAAATTTGACCCAAAGTGGCAACAGCCATTTTTAAAGTGTTTAACGTCTCCAATAGCACAGTGTTACTATTTACATGCAAAATAAAAGATAAGGAAGTCAAATCCAATCCCCATCTTGAATATGATACCTAGTGTTTCAAACCAGGAGGATATTGTCAAGTTAATTAGAAAGATTCGTAGTATCATCTGTATATATTACATTTGGCTCATCTTAACTTATGTGAAGCAAAAAAACTTCCTTCTTACCTGCATTTGTTTTGTTAACCCTTTCAGCGCTGACTTTATTCCCTTTTCCTTTAGACAAACTGTACTCTACAACATCTCCTAAGTTTAGGCTATCAACATCTCCACAGAATTCACTATAAGAAAAATGTACATCCATATCATGTCATGTTAGCAGGATGGAGAAACTGGTTGCAACATTTATGAATCAATACTCAAACAGTAATGAAACTCTAAATACTACAGGCTCTTAGAATAAACATTTTCACTGTTTATTAGGACACAATGAAATCTCCAAACAGATCACAAACATGAATTCTTATTTGTAACAGCGGATCGTTGTCAGTTTCATCTCAATGCACCTAGGTGTAAATACACTGGAACATACAGCTAGACAACGCTCTAATGGTATGTATGCAACTCTTCATACATGCAATATCAAAGGCAATACCATTACTTACCTGTAATACTAGTTCTCTATCAAGGCTGCAAGACAGTGGATTATTTGCAGGGTGGACAGGAGTCCACCTCAAAGAATATAAGCACTGGCGTTGCCAATAGGTCTCGCAGTAGGAAAGTTGGAGCTATTGGTTTTGTAAATGACAAAGCCCTTTATGTTTTTAAAATGTAAACAAAAATAAAAGGCATTGTTATTTGCAATTGTAATAGCTCCAACTTTCCTACTGCGAGACCTATTGGCAAGGCCAGTGCTTGTTTAATTAACTATCATCCTCTGGTAATAGCCATTTCAGCCCTTTTCACCAGGATTAGTGAATTAAATTCCATCTGGTGCCATGTCTGGATCATCTTGTCTGAGGATGTTTAAAGTGGACTTTGTTTCTTCCATCCATATGTAGTGATGATTGATACATTTTGCTGAACCCTAGATAATTAAGCAGTGCATATTGAACCCGTTTATACAGAGGGGTTGTTCATTGATCATGTTTATCCTAATCCAAATATTGGCCCAGAAAGTGTGACTTGCACCCGTCATTTTATAAGTCTCAGTCCTCCTGCTAAAAGGCTTTCTTGGTGGCGGACTGCTTACAACTGTTTTTTAGGTGTTTGCGTAATTTAAAATCTGCCTGTATCTTGTAGCTGCTTCAGAGTGTCGGGTGCACAAATGCCAAAACATTTATGCAGTCACTCGAGGTTAACAGAGTGAGCATAGTGCATCAAGGCATTGGTGCTTTCCCGTGGTGCTCTCTCCCTCTAAGATGCTGAAACATTTCAGGTAGCCACCAAATGCCTGGCTGTGCTCTGGTGTTCATGGGGTAGTGACAAGGCAAAAGGTCAAACCAACCACAAGGATAGTACATAAGGGTTGTGAGGACTAATGGGTCTTCGGCTGTTGGGGTGAAGGTGGGGGGGGCGTGGGGGGGGAGTAGTTGCAACATTACTGATGGGGACGGGACTGCTCATAAAGTGGCACAACTTTTTGGAGAGTTCCAGAATAAGGCAGGACTTTTGATTTCTTTTTTTGCTATTGTGTTTTGACCAGTGATTTCCACTATTTAGTCCGTTTGTGTACCTATGCAAGTAATTTCCTTGGGTATATTCACGTTTTTATATGGAACAGCAGTTGTCAGTCTGGGATTCCGCCTTTCCATACAGCCTCTGTTTGCGTGTCAGTTCTAGTGCGGTGCCTCTGGTAGAAATGAGCTTGGCTGGGGTGTTCAACGCCTGCTGTATGGTTAGGTTAAGTTGGTTGTTGCACATAGGTGGGCTTTGGAATATTTTAGATAGAAAACGCTATTAACTTAATTACCGAAAAGTTATTACTTATCCGCCCGCAGTAATTGGTAGTTACCGCTATCGGAGTTTACCGCAGCGGTAGTATCATAGTGCTAGCAGTAATTGCCCCGCTTGTGGGAGTGAGACTGGCCGAGCCTGCTTTCTTAGATGGGGCACTGGGTGCGTATGTGGGGGGGGGGGAACTGCCAGGCGACCTTGCAGTGCTGCACAACTGGGCGAATAAGTAATGTCAAATAATTATTCTCCATGACTTTTAATTGATCGTCCGGGGTAGCGAATGCCCATTGATTGGAAAAAAGAAGCGGTGTTGCTTTGCACGGGCTTCCCTGCCTGTTTCTATGGCGACCGAGGTAATTTCCCGTCTGAGGATCTCCGCTGCCCTCTGATTGCAGTTCTGCTGTTTCAGCCAGCAGTGGCAGGTAAGCGTTAAGACACGATAGCTTCCTCCTCTCTTAAATAGCTTTGATTTAGTGTGAATCAACAATACACGCTGATTTTGCATTGTTGACATATTCACAAATGTCTCCGTGCTTTCTCGTTTTCTTCCTCATTAAACAGAGCGCTCTTTAATTACGTGGCTTCTGACACACGCTTTTGCAGGCGCGATGTATGTGTTTTTTTTGCTAGGAGTCTTGCTGTGGTATTTTGTACAGTGTAGTCTAGTGCAGTCTAGTAATAAACCTTAATGTACCTGTCTGCACCTCATACATCCTGAGTGCGATGCCCAGGGGAGGATCCTGGCAAACAGGTTTATCGAGAGACCGAGATAAAAAAGAGAAACGGGCGGGAGAGCCTGGTGGGGGGCGGGAATGCGAGCGAGGGGAGGAGAATGGAGGGGGAGGCAAGACAGAGGCAAGGAGTGTGGCAAATGGTTGGAGGGAAGCCGGATGGGGGCGGGAGAGCCTACGAGAGAAGCACACAGTCCTCGGAAACTAAAACATGAACAAAATGAACATGAAATGAAGGAAATGGCAGAAGACAAAATAGAAACAAGACGGAGGGAAGGCAGAGAAGTAGAGAAGGGGAGGGGGGAGGAGAAATGCGACACGGTGTAGAGCCGGTTAAATGCAAACAGCCAAAAAAAAAAAATGCGACACGGTGTGAAGCAGCAGGGGATGAGAGTGTGATAGAGACAGGGGAGGAGAAGCCGCAGAGCGCATGCTGGGCGAAGCCCTTTGATGTGCTGTGCTGGGCGTGAATGCGCGTGCTTGTTTGCTCACGTGATTCATGTGAACTTCAAGAAAACCGCGGCTGAAAGCCCTTGGTTTGACGAGGATTTTGCAGACATGAATTCTCGCTCCGCTCAATGCGCTTGCGTGCATTGATAGGTCGCGAGACCTAAAAAACCATCACCTGCTAGACGTCTGACAAATTAAATAAAATAAACCTGTGCTCAATCCCTGATATTGTGTCCTGAAGGAGTTAGGCCTAAATCATACACAGTAGTAAAAGTCACACAAACTAATCAAATTACACAAACACTTAAAATAAAGAGAATAATTTTTTGAGGAAAATAAGAACCAAAAATCGAATACGGGGGAAGAATTTTTAAAGTTAAGATGAAAATCGCGCCCAAAAACCACAAAGCTCCAGCGATACTCTATGGAAGTGTTACAACAGGATCTAGGAGCAAAATGAGGCATACCAAAATGAAGTCCTCACTGGATACAAGTGGGGAAAGGAAATCTAATTCACAAAGCAGAAACTGACTTCCAGCTGCTGGGAGCTTTCAGCGTGACAAAGCTGCAATTCAATCCAAAGCTGTGAAGCTGCCAAACAGATACTTTTTCCTACACCTCTGTAGGATGATCATAGTTCCCAAACTTTCTTCCAGCACTCAAATAACCACAGGAGTACACTTGTAAGACACAGAGGACATCAGGAGTGGGAACTTGTAGAATATATGGTTGTCAGGCAGAGGCCAACAGCAGAGGCCAAGGCAACAGGGCATTTCCAGGAAAAGACCTCTTGCAGCTTGCTCTGTCCCTATAACTACACAGTAAGTCTAGTCAACTGATCCGTAGAGTTAATCTTTTTCCAGAGTACAAGTGGGAGCAGGGCTCCTCACAGGACAGACAGCAGGTCTAGTCCTCTTATGACTTTCTGCAGATCTAGACAGTCTCAGAAGGTTCCTCAGGATGTCAAATTTATGTCTGGCACCAGGTAGTGGGTAGGAGTGCCTCCTGGCCACTCACTAACCAATGGGATAAAGGTTCGATGGGGCAACCCTATTCACTTTTTCAGCAGTTCCTGTTTACCCTACCGCAAACAACTGCACAGTGCCTCTCTCAAAATCCAAGATGGGGGAAAAACCTTCACCCTTGGTGCAAAGCTTGTGTGCCTACCCAGAAACATGGTCAGGGTAATGAGCCATGTTCTTCTATGTGGCCACCCAAAACTGGTTGTGCAGGTAACTTTATCCCCCACTGGGTCTGGGGACAGCCTCTCTATGGGGACAAAAGCTGCGGCTTTCCAAGTGCCACATTACATTTGCTTGTAATGGGGTATGCCCTTTGAAAGTTACGTTTCTGGGCCACCCGAACGGACATTACTGCCAGGGAAGGAAAGCACCCCCGCCCCGCCTTGGCACTAGAAAACATCACACCCAATTGCGGTCAAGTACAGGCTGGGAAATTGCAGGAGAGTTAACGCAAATTAGCCTCCAGATGTTCGAAGCAGGGTAAAGTTAACTTTCTAAAAGTTACATTGCCCATATATGTAATAAAAATCTAGCTTCACCGTTAGATGGGATATTTATTAAATATAAAAGGTGTCTTTGAATGGAGTCTGTAACTGGTACAGACCAAAGGTTATAACGTTCATAAGTTATATTTTGTCTTTTCCTATGTGCTATGTACAACCAGACTCATGACAATGACGATTTTGTCGTAGTCACATGCCATTTCTAAGTTCACGAGTCACACTCCTATAATGCACTGTACCTTGTGATCAGCAAGGTGTACTTTGAGGAGACAATACACAGTAGTTGGCACAGTGCACAAGTGTAACTTAATACCATGCATGTATTTCTGCGGCAGATATTATGGCTTTATGGTAGAGTTAAACGTGACAAATGTGACAATCAAGTTTTAAGCAATTTTCAACATGTTTTAAGTGTCAGAGCACATACAGTGGACAGCAGTATCCCAGTGTTAAGAGTTAAAGATTACCAGCAGGTGAGTCTCAAAAACATGAAAAACTCGGTGAACACCTAAAAAGAGTAACTTTGCAACAAAGGGTAGCTTCATTAAATAATGAGCAATAGTCTAGTGAACATGTAGGAGTCTAGAATATTTGTTTGAGCAAATTGAACTATTGTACTATTATGCCAATAGCTTGTACTTGAGCTTTCTGGCTAATTTGATTCAACATCTCCAGATTATTCAAAATGCATCTGCTCTGCTGATTCTGAAAATTCCTTTTCAGCAGTCAGTTACAACTTATTTGAAAGACCTGCAGTGATTGCCAGTGGTCAAGTGCATTCCAGTTTAAGGCACAACCCCATGCCTACAGAGCTTTCAACCAGAAAGGACCTATATACTTAAGGAACAGACTTAAACCTTACCCTCAAGTTAGGACCCTTAGAGCCAACACATTTTGAATAGTTGCAATTCTCTAAAGTCTATCCACTTTAATTAAAAAAAGATGCCCCTCCGTGGAGTTGTTGTGCTGTACCAAGTATCCATTAACATAACATGACAATTATCAGACAATCCGCTAACAGCTAATACTGGGACGCTTCTTCCGAAGCAGCTGGGCACTCTACAAATTGAATTATTATTCACATATTAGTTAGCACTTAGTACTTGAATAAGGGTAGCATATGTCTATTACTACATAGGGAGGTAAGAATAAATCATTTTAATAAACATGGAAGAAACCTTTCAACAAATAAAAAAATGACTAAATCTAAATGGTTTCTTTCGCTCATAAGAATGTATGATTAAAAAGAAACCTCAGAAGTGCAATGGGAAATAGACATACGCTCATATAACATCACTGATGCCATTTTGTACAACTTCCGTGATAATGTTCCGGATGGCTTAAATTACATCTTCGAAAGTAACCCAAAAGAAACCAACATAACCCTATTGTTAGCACATGCAAAATGTTTACATGAATCATCTTTGCTTACCATAACATACAAGTTTCCATGCAATACAAGCTCTAAATGCAAACACCCATGATATAAATTCTTTGAGGAGATCTTTTGCTAAGCAACTTTACATATCCAAGACAATATTGTTAGGAGGTTCATCTCAAAATAAATATCCCAAGTCAACTATAGTCTAAATGATTACATATACATATTATTTTAAAAAAAAGCAATAAAGCATCTGTGGAAATAAACACTGTGGAAAAACATGACCAATTCTAATGGTAGTAGTATTTATACACAGTCAATATAAAAAAAGAGTGATGACATTTGGAATAACAGAACAGAAAGGAGGTAGACTTCAAATAATGATCAAACAAAGAACTAAAGTGAATTTGGTTTGATTGGCTTTGTGGTTTGGTGTAAATGCATTAGTAATTTTTGGAGATATTGGATTAGAAAAAGGAGTTGGCTGGGCTTCAAGGGTTAAGTGAATTGCCTAGCCTGATTTTCCTTCGCGGGCAGTCTGTGATCCTGAGAACAAGAGCTCAAGTTTCAACAATATACTGATTGAACAGGTGTATTTTTTTCAGTTCACCAAGTGCAGATTCTTCAAATACTGCAGAGTGGCTGTCAACAAAAGAAATATTAACAAGCTAGGTACTAAAACTTAGCGTGTGGAAGGTGTTATTGGGTTATAAAGGGGGTGAAGTGGAGGGAGGGTGGGAAATGCATCCGCCCCCCCCCCCCCACCCCCCAACAAGGAAAGGGCCTGGGTCTGGGTTGGGTGTGTACGTGTGCACACTCCTAGAGAGCAAGGCACTGCCCCAGGCAAATAAATAAAGCAAAATCTCACTTTGATAAGCATAGTAGTTGCAGGAAGCTGGCTCCGTATAGATTATCACTAGGCAGTAATACCAAGCAGAGAGTCCAAGGGTTCCTCAAAAGTGTACAGTGCTCAATGCAAAACCCAACGTTTTCTATTAGTGGTAGTGTGGGCAAGCAACCCTAGGCCTAACACAGAGGAGTGTAAGACAATAATTGGACACACATGATCAATAAAAGACAACTGAAGGAGATCTAGACAACTTTTTATAAAATTATACTTCGTACTTATTTCACAACCCAGGTTTTCATAATAGGGTAAGTAAGTTTTTAATTAAAAAATACTTTTCATTTTCAAAAAACACTTGGAAACTTTTTCACACTGTCGGAAGAAAAGAACATAGAAAAAGTGGTCCCAGACAGGGAGAGATAGAAAAATCTAAATGAAAACTGTAAGAAAACAATATTGTGGTTAAACAGATGAGTATCGAAGTACAAGTTACTTACCTTCGGTAACGATGTATCTGGTAGAGACGATTCTAGTCGCAGATTCCTTAACATAGAATTATCCCCAGGCGTAAGACTGGATGCAGAATGTATTTTTGCCACAGCATTTCTGCGCGCCGGGGGCGGTGCCACGCGACCCCACCCAGAAGTAGTCTACGGACGTGACGGCAGCGAGGTCAATTAAAACCCACCTCGGAGCGCTGACATCAGTTTTCTTCCGAGAACTTTTCCGCACCACAACGCGGAGCCATCACAAACAAAACTGAGAATATGGGAACAGTGTGTGAAGCAGCAAATAAACAGAAAGGGAAGAAACGAAAAGTGAGGAACAGCACCATTTGAAAAATTGCCAGGCACTGTGGTACTGAAAGTCATAGAAGGAAAAGAGCAGAGCACCGCTCTGAGAAGCAACCTTGCAAAGCGAAGGCGATATCCTCCCTGGAGGCAGAAAAAACATGTGAAAAATGTCATAGCAGATGACAGAAAGTCTGCAACCACAATCTATAACAGTGAAGAGCAACAAGTCGGGAACAGAGGAGTATCGAAAAATTACTCCAAGACAACACCATCAAGGAGCGTCGTATCCCCTGTTAAGAGCTACGGGCTGAGGCACAGCCAAGAGACCCCATCTCAGAGGACAGCAGAGGAGTCAGAAACCCCAAGCAATAAAAAAGGGAGAAGATTGTGAGTAGGCCCCACACTGGAAGAACCAGGGTGTTGGGATGCAGAAGTACACATGAACCTACCGGGCAATTACAAGAAAGGAAGTAGAGGAACAAATAGACCTCGCAAAGTATTCTGCCAGAGAGGAAGTGAAAGAGAGCACTAGCAGAAGAAGAAACCCCCCGGAGGTAGGCGAGTGCAGAAGACCAAGCTGAAGGTCCTCGCTGAACAGGGAGGAAGGACAGGCCGTGAAGGCATCTGCGGCTAGAATCGTCTCTACCAGATACATGGTTCCCAAAGGTAAGTAACTTGTACAGCTGATAGAGACTACTAGCCGCAGATTCCTTAACGTAGAATAGATACCCTAGCCATACCCAGAAGGGAGGAGGGTTGTCGAGAGAAAACTCACCAGCTTGGAAGAACACAGGGCCCCAACAGGGGATGCGTCTTTGGGACAGGAAGGACGGCCCAGTCCCCACCAAGCAGAAGTAAGCAAGAACAAGGAGAAGGGAAGGCCAGGATACCACAAGCCTACCAGAGGGGCAAAGGGCATCTGCCAGAAAACCCGGAGGGACAGACGGCACCAAGAGAGTACCAAAGGAAGAAAAGAACCACCCGCAAAATCCAAGGAGAAGAGGTGGAAACTGAGGCAGAGCCCGCCTCAGGAGAACACACCCAGTGAAGGGGTCAGTTGAACGGGCATCAGCCCCTAGGCAGAGGACAGGGCAGGGCAGGAACGGCCCCACGGCCGAGAAGCGCATACGTCAGAAGGAAGACACAGTTGTGCAAAGCTCCAGAAGAGCAAGGGACAAGAGCACACGGGTACACGCTGAGGCCTACGAAGGTGGACCATAACGACCAGGCGTGCGCAGCAGGTAACTGGTAAGTACTACAAAGTAGGGTGCCCAGAACAGCGACCCCTGGGAAGCAAGAACATGTAGTTCAGACCCAAATATGTCAACCAGAACCCAGGGGAACACCAGAAATGTCCCAGCTCCCCTTGGACACAAGGCAGAGGGCCAGGCCGAAACATCAGACAACAAGGCGGAAACACCACGACACGATGCTGTAGACAGCATGACAAAAGTCGGTCTGGCGATCCAGAGGCTGAAGAGGAAAGGCAGAACGCACAGAAGTAGATATCCTGCAGGAATAAAGGACAAAACGTATGACAGGCAAGCCCTTTAGAAGGATAGAAACCCCATCGGCTACTGAGAAGGACCGAACCTGGAGCAGCGCAAGTTGCGCTCAGGCGGAAGAAAAAGAGGGACCGCACCAAGGGGTATTCAGTGAAGCCAGGAACCCGAGAGGGTATCAACATTCGCCGACCTTAGGACAGAACTATACAATAGCCAACAAGTACCCCACCTAGGGTATGACACGCCCCAAAACAAAACAGGGGAACACCTATTAGGGAAACCCGCAGCAGAGGTTAAGAACATAAAAGACCAATGGATATCACCGCAGGCGGCTTACCAATCAGCCAAAAAAATACACAGGCGATCCAACCGGAGGACCTATACGGCTTCACTAACAGCCAAAAACACACATCACAAAAGCTGAAGGGCTGTACCAGCAGCCAAAAGTACAGAGGGGCAGACTGAAGGACCCTGAAGGCATTCCAAGCCACACACAGCACACAGACAGGCCAACCGAAACATGAGGCTCAGAGAGAAAGATGGGATAAACACCTCCCATCAGGCATCTGAGGACCGACAAACCAAGCTTACTGAGGGAGGAGGACAGAGCCCCACAACGAATCGTTGAATAGCGGAGTCAGCGTGGGTGTTAAACAAAAGAACCCCATCAAAAGGCAGGTCAACTAGACGCTCCTGTATATTCTCCGGAAAGACGCTACCATGCAACCAAGCATGGCAGCGGTCACAGAACTCGCCACAGCGCGGGCGAGAGAATCTGAGACATCCAAGGCCGAATGGAGAATAAAGATTGCTAACGCCTGACCATCCAGCACATGGTGCTGCAGATCAGCGCGGGCACCTTTGTGGGAGATGCGAGACAGAAGGGACTCCGCAGAATCCCATAGGCCGGAGGTAGCCCTGGCCAACACACAAAGTGTGTTGAGCGCACGCAGCGCAGCACGAGTGGACCCGAAAATGTTACGCCCCCAGGAGTCCAACCACTGGGCCTCCTATGACGGAGGGAGCAACACTGAAGGCAAGGAAGGAAAAGCAGTCTGCAGGACAGGGCCCTGGGCAGAGGGTAGGAAAAAAAAAAGACTGGATCGTGCGGGGCAGGATGGGGGCAGGGCGGTCGCAGAGCGGCTGAGGCACTGTATCCCCTGTAGCAGTAGGCTCCCAGAAGTGACTTGTGGAGCGAAGCTTCAAATGGAAGAAGCGGCTCCCCTTAATCAGAGCCCTGGTGGAGAACCTCCAAAAGGTGGTCCATTGGGATTGGAGCGACCGGGTTGCCCATTTGTAAAATGCCTGGGGGATGGAAATGGCCTCCATAGGGCGTCGTGAGGGCGAGAGCAACTCTTCCGTGGGCGAAGGCTGCAAACTAAGCCGCCCATCCCCGTGCCCTGCCGAAGGAAGAAACGGACCAGCCCAATAAGGATGGAAGATCCATGGACGAGTGAGGGGCCCTTCGGAGAAGGCGGAACAGCCTGCGGGGCAACCAACTGCAAGGTGCGGAAGAGCGAATCCGAGGGCTCTGGACACGGAGACGGCGTAGAACCCGCCCTGGAAGCTGCCGGTGAAAAGGCAACAACGTGGCATCCAATCTCCAGTGAAGAGGAGACTAAAATCCTCCGGAGAGGAAGGAACTTCCGGAGAAGAGTCAACGATCCGACTTTGGGACGGCGCTGGAGAGTCCGCAATGGGCACCGGCGTGACCTCCATTGGCACTGAAGTGTCCACCATAGCTGCCGAGTCGGCATCCAGACAAAGTAGACACTGCTGCTTTTGAGAATCATCTTGTGCATAGGACCATACGCTTGTGTGATTATGCTCGCTGTCGTATCAGGATAAGATGCCCATAGGTATCTATAATTCTTGACATGCCATACAATATGAAATATGGCTTAATGTTACAGACTGTCCCTTTGCCCTGTGTGTGTGTTTTAAATTATGGAGGTAAACATTCAGTATGTACTTACTACTTTGTATCTGGGATCTATTTTTAGACCCTTAGTTGGTTTATGTTTTTATGCTATCCTGTAGGCAACCAGCCCAACCTTCCCTTTCATTCCTGAAGAAGACCCATACTGTAAGGGAAAATACCCTACGTCTATTAGGGTTGAAACGTAGACTACTTACCCCCCGCGGAACCAGCTTCTACCCCTAGAAAGATTAATACAGCTTTTGGAAGCTTGGTTATATGAATTATTTGACCAATTGTGGCATGTTTGTTTGGCTCCTCTGAGAAAGCTCCTCTGAGAAAGCCATTAGAGTTATGTATTTATGAATAATGCATTTTTTGACTTGCACTAAAGTGTAGAATCTTCTTTTTCATCCTACACAAATACCCTCACCGCACACCTTCCCCTCCCTTTCTTCCCTTGGGCAGAATTTTAACTGAATATTGATGACATTTTGTATGCAATTGTAAAACTAATAAGGCGGAGTACTTTGTGAATAAATAACACTGTACTCTGGGAATCGTTTCTTGATTTTTCTTACACCGTTTTCATTTAGATTTTTTTATCTCTCCCTGTCTGGGACCACTTTTTCTATGTAATAGAGTCGGCCTCCACAGCACGTGCCTCACTGGAGAAAGGGGTGGGGTGGGGTCGGTGCCGAAGCAGCCAATGAACGGCTCCGAAAATGCACCGGCTCGACCTCCGATGAGGCAGCCGCCTGCGCAGAGGACCGGGGGGCGACCCGGGGAGGCCCCCCCAGGTCCCAGCCTCCACCCGTGGCACCGCCGGGGAGGAAAAACATTGACACCGGAAAGGCGTCGGCTTGGCCTCTGCTAAGAAAGCCACCTGACGAGAGGACAGAGGGGGACTTGGGGACAAGCTGTGAGTCCCGGCGACCTCCGGACAAGCTGTGAGTCCCGGCGACCTCCTGTGACACTACCGGGAAACACGCAGGGTTTCACAGCGAGGCAGGGGCGCCGTGGGTCTAACATGGGTACCCCGTAGGGCCGCACCTAGACGACACCACCCTTCCTAAACCTGTAGCTGAACTAGTCGGCGTGGGGGCGAATCTGCCGGCATGGGGGCGAATCTGCTGAAGAGTCAGCAGAAGGCCCTGCTCATGGCGAGAGCTCTGCGGACATCTCGGGAAGAGAAGGGGGCCCAAAGAAGACTTCATTTGGGCCCTTGTTGCCCCAGGGCCAGGAAACAGCGGGAAGGGGGTTGAGGGAGCACGTCCCGAGAGGAACCCGCACCCTCTGCAGAACGGGGACACTGCCTCGGTGACAAGCTGCAGGACTTTACGGCCTGCAAGCGACACCTGTGGGGTGAAAGAAGATGCTGCAGCAGGAATCGGCGACTCCTGGACCTCTTCGAGGTAGGGGACGGACGCTGGGACGAGACCATTCTGGACAAACAGTCCGAAAGCAATTTCATCCGGCACTCCGACCGGGACTTCGGCTTGAGATGCTGACAAGCGTCGCAGTCCGTACAATCATGGTGCTCGCCCAGACACCACATACAAATAGAGTGAGGGTCCATCGCAGTCATCTGACACCGAAGGCACAGCACACTATTCCCAACGCAAAAACGTTAAGAGGCCTGAAAACAGGGCAAGGTAACACTCTGGATCCGCGTTGCATGCGGAAAAGAAGGAAACTGAGGTAAGCACGCCGGGGTGGGGATTATGTGACCTCGCTGACGTCACCTCTGCAGACTACGTCAGGGCGGGGTCGCGTGGCATCCCCCCTCCCCCGCTTAGAGATGTTGTGCAAAAAAATTCACGGAACTAGTCTCACGCCTGTGGATAATTCTACCTTAAGGAATCTGCAGCTAGTAGTCTCTGGCGTTTTGTTTGTGAGCTCTATGCAATACCTGTATTTTACTAGATTTAAAATCTAATAGTCTGTTGTGATATTTTTGATTTCACAAAAAAGAGAAGACCCTACAGAGTTCCAGGGAACAGGGTACTATCGACAAATTAAGCCAAAGGAAAATCCCTGGACTGTGTACTAATTGCTCTCTATCTTCTATCTTCATACATATACATCAGTCAGACCTTACCATTATCATACAGTATCAAACCAACACGAAAATATGACATTTACAATCTTTATACTTTTATTAAAATCTTTGTATCCAAGGTTAAAAAACAGACCTATGTCTGTGGTACATAAAATCAATTTGTTATACACTTTTGTGAATATGTACATGTGCAAATTAAAAAATGAAAAAGTACATTGATATAAGAAGAAAAGGCAAAAAACGGCCATAAGAGTTACACCAAATATATGCTACTAAGTTACACAGAACATCCCCTTTCCCACCATAGGTAGAACTTTTTCCCTATTCTTGTTTAGGCATGACCCAGTATCCTCTTGTAGATATAATACACAAGTATACAAATGGTAGTAGAGATCACAGTAACCACAATCCAGGTATATCTGTTCTCTGTTTGGGATCTGGCTGGGTTTTATTTTATAATGCGTCGACGCGTTTCGGTGTTCACAACTGATATGTATACACCTTCATCGGGACTGCTGTATACGTGGGGTTCATCAATTTTGTATATCTTTTTCTGTGTGTAAAACAATAGATTCTGGCCTGATGCACTGACAAGACGCTGTCATTCCTGCTCGCAGAGAATCCAGCTTCCAGTGTTCTGAATCCCTTCACGGGGTGTTAGAGTTCGAGACCCGGAAAGAGATTCCCACCTCTCTCATTCTCAAAGTATGGAGCGGACTAGAACCTAGAGTGAACCTTGGCATACAAACTTGGCATACAAACTATAGCCTACCATACTATAGCACCTACTTCTTATCTTGTACTACACTTAGATACACTGGGGTAGAACTAATTAGAGAACGCATCTTTTTTTTGCGTATGTTATTTATGTATATAAATATATGGGTCTTAACTTAAAGATAATGCTAGCGCAGTATTATTTCTTCCAACGGCTTACGCTGTACATAATATATCTTGCATGCTATCTGATCTGATTGTAACAGCTCATATCACGAGAAATAAGACTGTTCAATAAATCCTTTTTATTGAAACGCCCATCTAATCTTTCTGTGTAACTTTGAAGAAACTAGGCAAGCACGATCAGCTGAGTGAAACGGTTATCTATTGTTTCCCAGATTCTGAGAGTGCTCAGATTCTAAAGTGAAACCAAGTTGTCATATTTATGTGGTTGCCAGAAACTACTTCCTGCTTGTTTACAAGGAGTTTCTACTGGCCTCTGAGTTAGCTGGCACACAAAGTAATTAAGTTTAATATACTCAATAGGGGCATACTGACCTCAGTCCTGTGCCAAACCTATAGTGTATATTATTCTAATGAGCAGAACCTAGTAGGGAAATCGGAACTACACTACATGTACACTATAGAAACATGCCAACATTAATTTCACATGTTTCACTTTTAAATACCCTTAAATATTGGGTGCCTTACCTTGTAGGCAAAATAGCCTCTTACTATTCTAGTCTGATGGACTGGGCCACCCCCCTTGATCTGTATTCTACGTCCAGGACTATATGTGATACACACTAGTAAGCAAACAACTAATCAATTACTCGCCACACAGCTGGTTGCGATTTCTGTACCTTTTTTCCATTTGTCTAACCCTACCCATATTTTATTGTATACATTATTACTTCGCATGTTTCAAAGGGGAAATCCTCAGGAGTAAATAGAGGTACGCTAGATGATTATGTCATAAGGGTCACCTCGGGAATTGAAAAGGAAATCGCCCTGGCTGAGCGACGAGCTGAGCGACGCCGCTCTGTTGAGCTCATCAAAAATAAACGCTCATCTTTGGGATTGATACAGTTAGCAACTTCCCCACTCACCACGATTCATATTGAAAGCGAGGGACCCGATAGTTCTAGTAATGACAATATTCCATTACTTTTGCGAGAGGGAACTTCTTCACTTAGTATAAATAATGTAAATAGTGAGCTGAACTTTAATGTCTCTGCCTCTCTTTTGACACCAGAGGCAGAAGTTCTAGAAGACATACCTCCACCAATAGTGGAGATTTTACCAATAGTGAAGACTGTCCAAAGGGAAAACTCTAAAACTCCCAAGCGTTCCCGACAACAAGGCCCCCCACCAAAAAAGAGGAGGAAGAGTGGTCAACAGAAAAGTAAGAATACTCGACCTGAGTCCGGCACTTCTAATAATCCTCTCCCAAATACATCAGCGACACCTGCCATATTCACTCCCCCACATTACCCAGTGAAAAAAGCACCTAGTAATGATCTATTGGGTAGTATTGAACACTTACTTAGATCCTTTACACTACCATTAATAGAGAGATTGGAAAAAAAAAATGGAACTTCAGTTGGGGACACTAGAACAAATAATTGGGGGAAACAGAGGTGTAACCAATGACACACCAAAGCCTACACTAGTGCCCTCAAACCCTCCTGTCCAAAAGGAAGCTAATCCCAACAGTCAAATTAAATCAAAACCTCTGAAACCATTGCCTTCCAAAATACCACGCTAAAACATCAAAAGCAGGGATAAGGAAGGTCAGACAGTAGGGAAACCTAATCTCTCGGGAAATGTACAAAATCTGAAAGACCTTCGAAACCCTGACAGGGTAATGCAGACCAAAAGGCATAGAGTAGAACTGCCATCCGAAGCAGTTCCGCGCGTTGTGGTTCTTACGGGAGTTCCATCACTAGAGGAGGGTAAGAGAGAAGACTATCACCAGCTAAAAAATAAAGCTATGTTTTGGCTTAGACAAAATCGTCCACTTCCTCCAAACTTAAACGGTGAAATCCTAAACGTAAGGCGTCTCTCCTGGTTGGGACATAGAAAAAAAGACAACGGGCGACATCATTGTAATTAATTTCAGAGACCGTAGGGCAGTCAGATATATCCTAAATTGGCCCCTAGAGAATGATACCAATGGCATCACACCCCGAGAATTGACTTATTTCTATCCCAGACCTGTAATGGCACCCATTAACAATTCTAGGGTCCTATCTCGATACCAGGATGATGGCTTTCTACCTGTTTATAACCGCTATGCGGCTTTAGCAGGTATGGAGGGAGTGGACTGACTTTTCCCTCTGGACACAGTGAAGGAAGAGGGAAATGGGGAACAATTATATCTGTCCTCAGATCTAATGGAAAGAGCAGAGTTCTCTCCATCACATAATTTGGACGAAACGGAGAAACACTTAGATCAATTGGTAGAAGATGATGCATCATTGAAGAATAAAAGCCTAGTTCTAGCCCCACATATGCAATTGTGCAAACCAATATTAACATTACCAATAGAAGTCAAGTTGAATAATACTCGTGATTTAAAAATACTTAGTTGGAACGTAGCGGGTTTGGAACCAACATTGGCGGACAAAGACTGGGTCGAACTAATCTCAGGTTATGATATAATAAGGTTTCTAGAAACTTGGGCACCTTATGATTTGAATGTTAATGGGTTCCACTGCTATAATATAGCGGCTCGCAAATCGCATTTTGGCCGCGCAGTCGGAGGACTGTTTGTTGGTTTTAGCATTATGGCTGGGGGGAAACATAGGATTATTAACACGGAGAACACCAATATACAAGCTATTGAATATACACGGTAGGCTCCTTTTGTTTTGATAAACGTTTATAATAACGATTTTATTTTGATCCCAAATTGGAATTTTCTAGCGCTCTCTAAATTTATTTCCAACTTAGAGGATAGCTGGGGCAAAAGTGAAGGACTTGAAATTATTTTAGATGGTGATTTTAACGCCCAGCTACCAAATAATAATTGGCAAGAAAAACAAGGGAAGGGGGATCCGGTAAATCAAAGGGGCCAAGAATTAAAAAGTCTGTTAGATGAGCATATTCTGACGAATATTATGGATTCTGGTCAGAAGTTCTCGCTACAGCAAGCACCTACGCACAGAGGTCGAGCTAGTACCTCTATTGCTTTTATTTTGGTCTCCCCTGGTATGGCAAACCGTATAATAGCAACAGATGTTGTAGCCTCAGACTTTGGGGAATCATAATCCAGTAACGGTAACTATGAGGTTAGACCCCCAACCTGTTTTCTGTGCGACACAAGGAGCAAGAGACATAAGTGTAACCACAGATAAACTAAGGTTGAAATGGAAAGGGATAAATAAAGCTGGAATTACAAAGTCGTTGCTAACGGAAGAACAGATATCAATAGACCGTTGCTTAGATTCTACAACTGAGGGTCAGGTTATTATTTCCTGTTTTAGCAGAATATGCTCTACAGTTAGAACCTTGTTATCTGTATCAGCAGGCCTAGGCCCAAAAGAACCTAGGTGGTTTGATAATAACTGCTCTGTGGCTAATAGGAATTTACGTAAGGCTCTTTCAGAGATTCCCAGAATTAGGGCGAATGAGTGTAGCGAGGAAAATATACAAACTAGCTGTAGAAAAACGGAGAGTAACACTTTTGGGCGAACGTTGGGAGTCACTGTCTGAAACTGCGGAAGGGAAGCAAAGTAAATTATTCTGGCCCGCAGTTAAAGAACTCCGAAATATGGGTTAACAAGTCACCCAGATTAGCTGCACCATCGCCAGCGAAACTTGGGAATTCCACTTCTCTAAAATGTATGCCTCTTCACTGAATAGCGAGAATAGCGAGGAAATAAACGATTTTGAGGCATCTAATAACCTAAATTTTAACTTGGGAGAAGTGAAAGAAGCAATCGCCCAGAGTCTGGGAAATAAATCCCCTGGCACAGATGGGCTACCTATAGACTTGATCAAATGGCAACCGGGTCTATGGGCTCCTATACTGGTGAATGTTTTTAATAGTCTTCCTAAAGCCAAAATGCCAGAAACTTTGGGTACTAGCATAATAGTCCCCATACATAAGAAAGGAGACAGGTCTGATCCCATGAATTACAGGCCTATTTCATTGTTAGATAACTCTAAAAATTTTAGGGCGTGTTATTTATAATAGGCTTACTACATGGATAGAAGACAGTGGGATCCTGTCTTCATGCCAACTAGGATTTAGAAATAGGGTCGGTACAGTTGAACAATGCCTCAACTTGAAACTAATTATTGAAACTAAATATAACATTGCACGGTCGGTTCCTATTTATTTAGCGTTTATGGACCTGTCTTCAGCTTTTGATTTTGTTCACAGGTCCAAACATTGGTCCATTCTATTGGAGTATGGTCTGGATACTGCCCTGGTTCACTTTTTAGCTTTTTTACATAGATTCAAAATCCAGAGTGAGAATAGGTATGGGTGGAGAATTATCAGGAACAATTAATATAGGTAGAGGAGTTAGGCAGGGGTGCGTTTTAGCACCCTTGCTCTTTATAATCTATATTAATGGCCTGAGTAAGCACCTTGAAAAATCCACCCCTGACGTCCCGTTAATAAATGGTAAACCAGTACCTGCTCTTCTGTATGCAAACGATGCAGTACTACTGGGACGAACACCTAACTCGCTCCGTACTTTGGTCTTAAATTTTACAGATTTTATGGATAAACTAGATTTGAGGGTAAATTTAAAAAAATCTTTTATAAGGTCTTGTGGGCTAGGCAAGCGGCAGATGAACTCCATACAGGTTGGAGAATAAAAACTTATTGGAACTCATAATTTCCCATACTTGGGAGTGACCTTTGCTGCGAATGGCTTGTGGACTGGGCATTTGGCCAAGGCCACGGGCAAATTCTCAAAGGCCACTAGCTCAATTTTAAGTATTCCAAGACCAAAGAGATATGATGCCATTAAAGCGATTGTAATTTTTTTTAAATTACAGTGCATTCCGGTAGCGACCTACGGGGCAGAACTATGGGGCATTGGGAAGAGTACCACTATCCAGCAAATAGAGAATAGGTTCTGCAGGAAATTGTTAAGTGTCCCAATTTATACATCTAATTTTATCACATAGTGAACTAAATCTTCAATTTGTCTCAGATTTTGTTAATACTCGCCCAGCTTTATTTTGGCACTCGGTTTGGACGAATCAGTCAGCAAAACTTACACAAGAGATAATAACTGACTGTTTAAATTGCGAAAGAGGGAGGAAGATCCCGTGGCTTTCATATGTGCACACTAGCCTGCAGGAAGTAGGTATGGGAAACATTTTTTCTAATCCTAATGATGCTAGTAATGTTAAGAAATCTGAATTGAAAGAAGCACTAAAAGCACTTTATTTACGGAAAAGATTGACGATCGAATCAGGGAAAACCACAGTCGCTAGGTACCTGAATATTGAGGCGCCTAGATGCACCTTTGCACTGTATTTAACGTTATCATTGACTAGTTGGGAAAGAAGTTTATTATTCTGCCCAAGGGCTGGTACTGTGAGGTATCTGTTAAACTTTCCTTTGGGTTACCAGCAAAGTACAGCTAAAATTAGCTGCCCTTGTGATGGGCAAAGTACACAAAATGACCTGCACTTTCTCTTTTGTTGTAAATTTTATGTGAAATATACAAAATGGTTATTAATTCCGTTTTTTTTTTAAAACAGACCCATTACTCTGGAACAATCCTATCAGGCACTGTTAAATTCAGATAATGAAGAAGTAATTTGTTGTATCAGTACCTTTTTGAAAAATGCTGTTAGAGCACGCAAAATGATGGAAAATGTTTAAATTGTAATCTAACCTGTTTTTATTGTGTTTTAATGGATAATAGTATTTTATGGGATATGCACTATGATATGTTCTTTTATGAATTGAAAAATTCGAATAAAGATTCTTTGAAATTGAAATCTAGTCTGATGGTGTTCCAGAAAAGATGGAGACTCTGCTTTCTTGCTGCAAAGGCTAAGAATCCGGTTCCACGTGTTCTTAAGTATCATGGATTCTGTAGTGATTCTTTTTATATCTTGTTGATACAGCAATTGTGCTGTTGCTTGAGAGACATTTAGTCAGCTTAAAGTGTATTTAGAGCCCACCCACTGCTTACCACTAGCTAGCCTGTTGTAACTCTTATTTGCTGGCATCTGTTTGATCAGCGTGTGCTGGCTTCACTTCCTCTTCATGTGTTCTCTCTTCCTTGGAGTATGGCCCAAGTACTGTTTCCTTTCTTTATGCGTGTCCTTTCACTTCTCATGTTTTTTGGCCAGGCACATTTTTTATTCTATTGGCTGCACTCACTAAGAGTGTGGTGTTTGCAGTCAGTCTCACATCCTTCCTCATAGTCCCGCATAGTTGTTGGTCCTTGCTCATTTCACCATAGAACCCAAAAAAGTGCTCATAATAAAAAGCATCAACTACTTTCATACTGCGAAAATGGAGAAAAGAAAAATTAGCCCTTACACACAAATTAAAACACCCTGCACTCAGATACACAAGGCCAAGATCAAGGGAGGAAAAACAAGGTTTGAAGTGTACAAACATGTCCTGATAAACAATGAGGTGTTTTTCCAGGAAAAGATGTTGTCCAGGAAGGCAAAAAGATAAGTTTAACAGCTATGTACCACAGGAAGTCCCTGGAAGGAATCTGTGGCTTGCTTCACAGAAGGTCCCAGAAAATACTGAAAGCTCTTCAAAGATTCATACAGTATAAATAACAGCCCACAAATCATTGTGGTCTTAGCTACACGTTTGACAGAAGGCCTCTACCCATCAGGAGGAGAAGCATGTAGTGGTTGGAGTCTCGCACATAGTAACAGTCAGAAAACAAACAGTACATTAACTGTTTCAGTGGCTTACCTGTAATGAAAGAAGATTTCCTTATCATGGTTGGCAGTTTCGATGAATCCGAAATTATCTTTAAGAGTGGCCACATAACCCAAGTACCTCTTAGCATTGGAATTGCGTCCCATTACTTTAAGTGAAACTGCACTCTGCATGCCAGTTCTTTTCACTTCACAAATACTGAACTCCACCTTAAAAAAAGGACAGATGTTAAAAGCAATTAAGATCGTCTAGTGCCATTATTGAAAGCAACTGAACATTACAGCCTACACCCAACTCAATCAACGTTCTTTTCAACTACGAATTAACTTGTTAGCTAGTTCTGCATATTCCAAATTAACCTACCATTGGCCATCAACCAGAATCATTTATTTTTTGGACAATCTGTATCAAAGTTGTCTCTTTTGGGAGGATTACTGAGCGAGGTTTCCTTTATTGTATCCAACTTCTAGGTTTCCCACCCTGCTGGGCATCTTCTGCGACAAAAGTAGCAGCCACTCTTTCATCCCCTTTTTGCCAAAATAACGTCATACTGTTAATGTATTCTTCCACTACAGTCACATAATTAAGTAATGAAGCATCCTACTTCACTAAATAAATATTTAATTGCAGCAGTTCACCTATAACTCAATATAGATTGCCAGTTCTATAGCCAATACTGTTGTACAGTTCTTCTAACAACTAAAACAGTTTCGCAAGAAGCACTCTAAGAAATCTAGGCCTGAAATATACTCACCTTGTCACCAATCTGAGGAGCAGGTCCATCCAAGTCCTTTGTATGATATGGGATAGTAAGTTTAATCCCACAATCCTCATATGAGATTATTCCTTCTTCGCCATCCTATGAAGAAACAATGCTGTATAAAAGGCAATGTTTTTATATTGAAAGTGGTGGTTATATAGCTGGAACATGACTTCTGATGACTATTACAAGAAAAAACTTAAATAAGTTTTACATTCTTCTGTAATGTACCTCAGCTCTTAAGCAGCAATATTGTACAAGGAGCCTTGAATCCAGAACTAGAGACCAATAGCCGAAATGCCCATATGTAACACCGGTATTCCTATTTAGGAGTATCATGTCCTCTCTACTTCACTAAAAGTATAAATGCTGTTGCAGGAGTAGACCCAAGTGCTGAGAAGAAGTAAACCATCAACAGTGGCAATGATGAGCCAGGTAATATTACCCAACCCATTTGTATGGAGTTGGCTCTGTATATGGTATGCCACTAGGTGGTTATGCCCTGCACAGAGTCCAGGGGTTCTGCAACAGTGTACAGGGCTCAATGTAAAACACCAAGTGCTCTATTAGTAGAGGCGTGTGGGAGCAGCCTTAGGCCTAACACAAAAAAGTGAAAAATAATGTTTGCACAACATTGATCAATAATGGGCACACAACTCAAGAAGGAGAGCCACACACAATTTAGAAAAATAAGCTGTTTATACTTTATTTTAAGAGCAAGTACTTCGCAATAAGGTAAGTATGTTTTTAAATATAATCACCTTTCATTTTCAAGTCGATAATTTCTGAAAAATTCAATGTTATCCTATGGAGGAAATCAATAATGCGGTTAAACGGTTAAGTATCAGACTTACAGTTCCAGTCTTCGGGACCAACGGTCAGCAAGGGGCAGTTGTCAGATGAGTACCAAAACTGCACCACCAACAGCACAGGAGCTGTAGGATGCAGAGGTCGAATTCAGGCTATGGTCCAATGAGTTTAAATGGAGAATGGGGGTGCTTGGAACCACACTGCTTGCAGATAAGTAGATCGATTGCAGGGGGCCACACTTTGGGGATTAGGACCTGCACATGGGTGTGGGGGCACAAAGCAGCACTAAACATACACCACCAGATGCACAAGGGTGGTCGGGTGCATGGTGCACTTTGTGTCGGGGGTACAATGCTGTTCAATGAAGATTCTGCTTTCGACAAACAGACTGCAGATGTTGCACCGTTGGTGGCAGGAGGTAGACCAATGACAGCAGAGGTAAGTAGATGTAGAGGGTCGTAGGGGCACTGTCGATTCAGCTCACTGAGGCGCAGGGGGTTCGGGTACAGAGGTGCCTTTAGATGTCAGTCTTCTTACTGGACATGGTCACAGTTACTGAGAGCCTCTGGATTCAGGCAGTATGCATCGTGGTGGAGTTCTGAAGGGGTAAACCAATTCAGGACTTGGTCAGGATAGCTGAGGAGACTTCAGTGGATAGCTTAGCCACTCAGACTGGGGGCTGTGGGCGTTAAGTACAGAGTGGGCAGGAGTAGCGGTTTCAGATGGGTCTGGAGTCCTCGTAGTTTGAATCTGCAGTCACTGGGAGATCTGTCCTTTGTTGAAGAGCAGACAGCCGCCTTCTGGGTTCTGGAAGTTGCTGGCCACAAGACGAGCGCATCATCTTTGCAGTCTTTAAAACTGGAGACAGGCCGGTAGGGCTGGGGTAAAGTCAGAAGTCATCTTCAGGCTTAGCTGCATGGCGTCTTTGTGGAAAATCCACAAGCAGATACTGTATCCACCAGCAAAAGCGTTACCGAAGGCATCATGTTTTTCTGATGGATACATCTGTCTGGATTCCTCACCTTTTGAACTGAATCCCCAAGTAGTCCCACTCCGAGATGATGGTGCCTGCATCAAAAAATCCTGTAGTACAGAATGAGCAAAATGGCCGCCCTCCTCAACTCCGACTCCAAGCAATAGTGCTTTGCAAAAGTATAGAGGGAGCCCCAAGTTGCGGCTTTGCAGTTATCTACCACAGGGATACCTCTAGCCAAAGCCTAATAAGACTTAGCTGTGGTAGAATGTACACTAATACCTTCAGGTGGCTCCTTCTTAGCCAAGGCGTAGCAGATCTTATTACACAGAATTATCCACCTGGACGCCGTTCTTTTGAGGACAGCCTTGGCCTTCATCTTGCCTACATATCTGATGAAGAGTTGCTCGTACAACCTGAAGTCTTTGGTTCTGTTCAAGTAGAAGTAGAAGCTGAAGCCTTTTTGGGGCCCAGGCGATGAAGTCTTCCCTCCTCTTCAGAAGGATGAGGTGAAGGGTAGAAAGGGGGTAAAGGTGGTGCACTGCCCCAAGTGGAAAGGAGTAACCACCTTAGGCAGGAAAGCAGCTCTGGTCTTAAGAACCATCTTATCCACACAGAATTATATAAAATGAGGTTTGGAGCTAAATCTGCAATTTACTCATCTTCCTAGCGGAAGTGCTTGCAACCACAAATATAGTTTTCAACGCTAGAAACCTTAAGGGACAACTATGTAATGGTTCAAAGGGTGAACCCATCAAGAATTTGAGAACCACATTCAAATCCCACTGAGGCATGATAAGAGGAGTGGAGGTAAACCTATTAGTGAGACCCTTAATGAATCTCATGACTACAGGAAATTTACACAACGAGGATTGATCTGGCAAACAGAGAAACACCTCTTAACAGTAGCTACTGCACTACCCTGTTGCGCTAGGCAAAGAGAGAAACTCAAAACATCAGATAAATGGGCCTACAAAGGATCAGTCCATCTTTCAACACATCATTTAGCAAACGTGGGCCACCTACCAGATTAGACCGATTTGGTGGAGTGTCTTCTGGCTGATAATAAAACGTCCACAACATCCGGGAGGAGAGAGAAAATACTCAGGTTGCCCCGCTCAATCTCCAGGAATTAAGGTGCAGGCTCGGGAGATGTAAAACCAGCCACAGCGAGAGGAGGTTTGTCCTGAGGAGATGGAGACGTACCAGTGGGTGCAATGACAGGTTACTGAGGTTTACGTACCACACCCTTTGTGGCCAATCTGGGGCAAACAATATGACTTGGGGCCTGTCCTGGCGAATCTTCCTCAGAATACGAGGAAAGTGCATGGGGGAGTAGGGCGGTGGGGGGGCCGGTGGGGGGGCCGGGGGGGGGGGGGCGGGGGGAAGACACGTAAAGAAGCTGTGAGCCTCAATCTAACTGAAAAGCGTCCCCCAACGCTCCCTGCGTCAGATACTGGTGACAGCATGATGGGAAGTGCGCGTTCTCATCAGTGGCGAACAGGTCCAACTGAGGAAAAGCCCACATCCTGAAAATGTAAAGGAGCACCTCCGGATGGAGAAGCCACTCGTGATCGGCCGAATACTGCTGACACACTGTCTGCAGACACATTAAATTCTCCAGACAGATGATTTGGGTTTACGCAACTTTGATGGTCCTGAGCCCAGGAGTAGAGTTGCAGAGCCTCCATGCAGTGAAGATCAGACCCTACTCCTCCCAGTTTGTTGATGTACCACATTGCGGCACTGTTGTCCGTTAGGACCTGAAAAGACTGCCCGCAAAGAAAAGGAAGGAAGGCCTTGAGAGCCAAATGTATCACGCGCAGTTCCAATAGATTGATGGGAAACAATCTTCACTCTGGAGACCAAAGACCTTTGACCTCCAGATCCTCCAGGTGTGCTCCCCACCCAGGAGTGAAGGCATCTGTTATCACAGTGGTCACCGGAGAAAGAGGTTTAATCTGCTTCCCTTGAGACAGGTTGCCTGGAACACTCCTCCAAAGCAGCTCCGCTGCAGTGTCTCTGGCGATTGACCACTTTTTCTAGATTTGCGATGTGTTGAAACCACTGTCTGCAGAGGTGCCACTGGAGGGCCCTGATATGTCAGTGTGCATCGTTGACCAACAGTATTCAGGAAGCGAACAGACCGAGCAGACAGAAGACCTTCAGGACTGGAACAGTAGTGCTACTCTGAAAAAGTGGAATCATAACCTGGATGTCTTGAATGCTCTGTAGAGGCGGGAAGGCACGACTTACAGCAGTGTCCAATACTGCCTCCAAGAACAGGTTGCACAGAGAGGGCACCAGGTGAGATTTGGGTACATTTACTGAAAACCCTAAGTTGAACAACAGTTGTGTTGCTTGCAAATGATGTAACACCATCTCTGGCTACTTTGTATTGAGCAGCAAGTCACCAGATGGGGGAAAAACAGGAATCCCCGACCTTCTGAGATGTGCTGCCACCACTGCCATCACCTTTGTGAAGACCTAAGGTGGGAGGTAAGGCCGAATAGAAGGACAGCAAAGTGATCATGTTGGGACCTCACTGTAAAATGGAGATAGAACATCAGCCAGTCTTCCTTCTGCAGTGCAAGAAGAATCAGAGCCAGGGTCAACATTTTGATTTTCTCCTCCTTGAGGTACACATTCAAAACCAGGAGGTCAAGGATTGGCCTCGAGTGACTGTCCTTTTTGGGAATAAGGAAGTGCCAGGAGTAGCATCCTTGACCTCTCTCCTGCTCCGTAACCACCTTGATCGCACCGTTTTGCAGCAATGACAGAACCTCTTGCTGGAGAAGCATAAGGTGCTCTTCTGAGCAAAAGCCCCGACGGGGAGGGAAAGAGGGGGAGGGGGGAATTCCAGAAAGGGAGGGCATACCCATTCTCTACGATGTTCAACACACAGAGATCTATAGTAACGGACCAATAATGCTGTAGAAAATGGGGCACCCATCCTCCCAAGTATGCTCTAGGATTGTGGAGCTAGAGCTGCTTTCCTGCCACACCAGCTGGAGGAGCGGAAGAGGAGACTTGCTGTGGTGTACCACCCCACAGACTTCCTCTGCCCTTTCCCCTGTGGGACCTGTACAAGAGATTTGCCCACTACGATCTGACATGAAAGGACATGTTTTTGTCAAAGCCACAAAACTTGCAAAACTATCCAAAGCTCCTGGGTTGAGAGTGAAGCCCCAAAGACATTGCTGTGGCTTTACTGTCCTTAGAGCACAGCAGCACCGAATCACCTTAGCCCCCTAACAGGCGAGATCCATCGAAAGACAAATCAAGTAATGTACCTTGGACATCAGGCGACAATCCGTAACAATGCAACCATGTGTCTCCCCTAGTAGCCACAGATGATCCCATTACCCTGGCCCTGGCTACTGAATCAGCTGTGTGCAGACCAGATTATATCACCTGGCATGCAGCAGCTTGGGCATTGAACAACACCTCAGAGAAATGTCATTGTACTGCCTCTGGGAACTTTGTGACAACCTCTCTGCTGGAGTCCATGAGGGGGATGAATGTAGCGACCCAAAAGGCATGTGGCATTTGTGGACTTGAGGGCCATACGCCTCGACAAGAACACCTTTGCTGAATGCTCCATACATTTTGACTTCTTTATCTGCAGGCGTAGATGAGAAAGAACATGCAGCCCGAAGAACCCGAAGCCCAGACCTCCAAGCTTACCAGCGAAGGATGGGTGGACAGGAAAGCAGGATACCCCCAGAGCCACCTTGTACCTCTTTGCCACGGTACTGGAAACCGCTGGAGCGGACATTGGCTTCAGTCACAAGAGAATGGGCTCTGTCAAAGCCTAATTGAAAGGAAGTAAAGGCTCTGAAATAAAGTACGAGGAATAGAGCACCTCCGTCAGAATGTTCAACCTCAACTCAGCTGTAGGAAGAGGCAACTCCAAGAGGTCTGTAGCCTTTCTTATTACCGCATGCTAAGTGGTCACCTCCTGCATCGCCAAGCCTTTTAGTGATGAAACCTCTCACTCAGGAGAAGTATCCAAGCCACTATCTATAATCTCTCCTTTCTCAACCCCTCCATGTTCCTCCTGGTAATAATCTTCTTTCAACAGCCCTTGAGCCTCTCTCAGAAACCTTTTCCTCAGAATTGGCATTGATGTCACCAGACGCAGTGCCGGTGACTTCTGTATTGCCGAAGGGATGGCAACAAGAACCAGAGTTGAAGCCGGTTCGGAATCAGACGGCGCAAGGGTCGCCCCATCTAGAGGTGGTCGACCCTCAAAGAACTGCAGCGGTGTCGAAAATCTCGGTGTCAGAAGAGGTCAACCCCCTAGAGCCATAGGCATAAAAGGCATGAGTTGTGCCTGGGGAAAGTGAGGTGGCAAGCCTCCTTGAGTATATGTCAACAGACACATGGGTTCAACAAGCCAAACATTGCATTTAAATAAATGCAGCAGATCAGATCCCGAAGTCAGGAAACAGAATAGGCTGGATCTGGCATCACAAGCTCTGGAGCCCTTCGGTGAGACACTAAATTCGGCTCTGGTTGTGGCACGGTGGAGAAGTGTGGCTCAATGGTTAGAGTGGCAGACCTTGATGCAGAGCTCTGGCCCGGGACCAGGGTTCGATTCCCACCTCGGTGGGACTCGGGCTCAAAAATTCCTCGGACCTGATATTCTCGCCTCAGTGCCTATTCCAATCATGGGTCCCACGCTGCAACTCTGGGCAATAGCTTGCTTAATCTCCACAAAGGCCCCAACAGCGCTAGGATGCCTGGCTTCACCCTGGGGGTGCCCAGGAGTGGACACTTCACAGGGAAAGCCAGGAAGGGTTCCACAGCGGTATGAGTAATAGCGCCACGAAACCGCTTGGTAGCAGTGCGCTCTACAAATACTTTACATTTACATTTACATTTCGGTGAGACACTAAATTCGGCTCTGGTTGTGGCACGGTGGACCTCAGAGCCATAGGTGGAGAGGTTGATAGATACCCGTTTCAAGGCCCCATTTTAAAAACTGCTGGTGCAGAGAGCCGGCCCACTTAAAGCCTTTGTGCTGCCTGTCTGTGTGAGACGGTTTACCTAGGGTGCTTAACAGGAAATGGACGACAGTTGGCAAAGTATGCATTGAGATGACTGGATGTAGGATTATCTTAAGTCCTAGGAGTAGGACTGACCGGGTTGCTGGCCAGAGAAGTGTGTTAGCTAGTCCCTGTTGGGCGGGCTGGGATGCTGTGCACGTCCTAACATGCGTGGTGTGGGAATTGATAGTCACAATGTTGTACTAGGTCTGTCTGTGGGTGGGTGGGTTTTGAGGGCAGTTTATTGTGCATTGCACATTGATTGTTTATTGTTCACAGAAGTTTGCGGGGTCTAACTCATGGTGGGGGCTACCACTAGATGCCAAAAACAATGATGGGAACTGATTTTAGACTCCAACATGGAACGTCAGAAGGTTGAGAACATACACTATGCAGTATACGAATATGGGTTGAACTGAGGGTCCATTTTTCCCATACCTATATAGAAGCTGGCATAGGTGGGAGGCATGTCCTGCTACGGGAGACCCTGGATAGAAGTAACATGACCATATTGAACACATATGCCTGAACATTGGTGACGCCACTTTCTTTCATAATATAGAAGATCTGTTGATGCCAACTCCTGTGGCTGGGTGACTTTAATTGTATACTGGACAGTGACTTGGACCGGGCGCCTTCTAGGACGGGTACCAAGCCATTGATGGTTGCGAAGCGCAGGGTGATGTATAACATGGGCTTTGAAGATATCTGGAAGTTTAGCCATTCAGATTAGATAGGATACTATTTGCAGGCTTCTCACTGGTGGAGGACATAGAGGTGAAGCTCTTGGTGCATTTTCTGTCAGATCACACTCCAGTTAGCCGTGTAGTAGGGTAGGGTATGTCTGCTCTGGCAGGCTCTGTAACGGAGGATGTTTGCTGATGTACTGGAGAACCCAGTAGTTCGGGAAGTGTTCTTGAAAGCATTGTCTGATTATATGGCGATTAATTGAGATACCATGTTCTGTAAGGCCCTTATATAGGAGGCCCTAAAAGTGGTATTGAGGGGCATATGTACGGGCTTGACGTGTGGAGTGTGTAGGCAACCCCAGTGAGAACTTGGCAGAGAAAAGGCAGTGTTGGCCACTCTGCAGGCGGGGGAACAAGCACAACTGGTCACTCACAGAAGGGAATAGGAGGTGCGTAGGCATAAAATGGATATCTGGGACCACCAGGGCAAATATACACTTCCGCAGTATAGGCAGCAGCTGCACAGGAAGGGGGACAAGTCGGGTCAGCTACTAGCATGGATACTTCGCAGGGTTCGCACACTGGCATGGACAACTCCTTTGATATTGCTGGATGGCACAAGAGTTGCACCTGGACTACAATAATGGGGGTTTTCCAACATTTGCGGTGTGTATATACAGCAGATCTGGCCATAACGCCATTCCTGGAGTGGCTTGGATGCTCTACAGTTAGCACCAGTGGTCACAGAGTCCCTTGATGCACCATTGACCTTGAGGCACTTCGTACAGCATTGAGCATACTCCCACGAGCGAAGGTGTGGGAGGTGAAAGTTTTCCGCCAGTTTTATCGAGCGGCTCGTGGGAGGTGAAAGTTTTCCGCCAGTTTAATCGAGCGTTCTCAGCGACAGTCACACAGGGACTTTTTGAGGCGTGTGAAAGTGGTTTGCAGGCCACGTCCATGAGAGATGGAGAAATTTGCAGGTTTCTCAAACCGGGTGGTATTAAATCTGATCCTTCTGCTATTGGCTGTTTACCATAAGCAATCCGAAAATTAAATCTAAGTTTTTTGCTAGCAGCCAGGTGCTGCACAAGACTCTACTAGGTTCACGAGAACCAGAGCGGGTTTATTCCTGGTTGGCATACCGGTTTAATCTCGGACGTCTGGCCATGTCCTCCATGAAGTGGAGCATCAGGATGAGCTGCTGGCCCTGGTCTCCAACTTAAAAAAAGCTTTTGACACTGTGGACTGGAGTTACCTACTTCAAGTGCTGACAGTTCTGGGTTTTGGTCTGCAGTTTCAAGGATGGATCTGGCTGATCTACTCTGCTCCCAGTGCGCAGGGGGAAAAGTTGGTAAGAGGCCTGGGTGTTGGAGCGAGAGACGTAGTAGGGTTGCCTCCTTTTGTGGCTACTGTTTGCATTAGCAATAGAACCCCTGGCAATCCTGGCACGTTGGAGGCCATCAAAATGAGGGACATGCGACATATAATCTTGCACTACAAGAGTGACTTTTTTATACTGCATCCCCATGAGTGGCGTTACCCATGATGCTGCAGCAGTTGGATGGGTTTAGGGGCATCGCTGGGCTTTCAATCAATCAAAATAAATCATTGATATTTCCACTAGCTTCCCAGATCAGTACACCGCTGGACAGCCTCCCCAGTCTGGGATTGCGCTGGTAAAAAGAACACTTATGATATTTGGTGATACAGATTGCACACACTGAGGTACGCCTTAATATGGAACGGGTACTATATGGATTGCAAACGTCTGTTTCCTTTTTCAATACGTTGTCACGAACCCTGATGGGCAGACTGGCGGTCTCTAAAATGGATCTATTGCAAGTTGTCAATATACCCTGCAAAATTCCATCTTTCCAGTACCCAAGAAAGTGCTTAAGCAGTTGAACCCCATACTTATCTTATTGTGGGCAGGGCATCGCAGCAGGTTGGCCATGTCTACCTTAACCAGGGGCTCGACCTGCATGGGACGCCAATATGGAGTCTCCATTAGACAACCGGAAGTGAGCTGCTTTATATGGACTCGCACACAGTCTTTCAAAGCCAGATTTAACCTGGTGCACTACAACTTCCTGCACTGGACTTATATAACACCTAAGAGTGTCCACTGCATCTCTCTCTCCTGGCTGGTTTTTTGCCTCTGCTGCAATGTTAGCAGGGGGACTTCATGCACCTGGCATCATGGTGCCAGTTGCTGCAGGGCTTCTGGTCATGGGTGGTCATGGACCTGCAGAAGACTACGCACATACAATTGGATTGCACGCCATTGCACTGTTTGTTGGGCCATGTCATGAGGCCTAAGGGTCGTAAAATGGCCTAAAAATTCTGCCGTTGGCGCTGGGCCTGGCCCAGCGAAGGGTGGCCATCACTTGGATGGATCAGCGTGCTCCTGCAGTTGAGAAGTGGCATAGGGATGTGTAGGAGTGGACACACTCTTAGAAGGTGCACATGAAACTGAGTGTGCATGATGATAATTTGAAGGAGACCTCCATGAGTGGAGTGATGTGTGATTCTCAGCCCCACAGGAGGATGTGGAGCTGGCGGAAGATGGTGATGTGGACACGAAGGCAGATGGGAATTCTGATTAGGATCAGGGAGATAGTTCATAATAGTACTGTTAGTTTTGCCCAGTATTTGCAAACCGGGTGAGTAGCTAGTCCATGGGGCATTTTGGAGGGGGTACAGCTACATGTTTGTTGGCTGGTTGTGGGTGCCTGGCCTTACAAGTCGACATGTGCTCTGCATGTTATTGCCCTTACTGCTGTTTTGTGTTATATAAAACTTTAAAAAACATTTTTTTTTAAAAGAGAAACAGAAGATCCAGGATTACATGTCTGTTTAGAGGAACGTGCACTCTGCTCAACCATAACAGTATAAGTATGTTAAAAATGGGTTAAAAACAAGTCAATTTTTCAGCACACATTATGCAAGACGGTTATTAGTCAATGCACCTGCAAATCATTAACAATCACATGAAAGTGTTAATCATGTTAAGTTAAAAAATCCACATGTCGCACAAAGAACATACCTTTTCTTTTTTCTATTCAGATACAAATTATTCATCCAGAGAGTAAATTTAGAGAGAGGGAAACATGGTTAATCATTATGCATGTACAAAAATCTGAGCATACAAACGGACAACTAAGACCAAAAACAAATTACCTTTTCTTTGCCTTTGTTTGGACTACTGTCTTTTGGGCTGGACAGAGTTGCTTCCTTTTCTATGGTGCCAACAAAACAATGATCCGATTGGGTTTGAAATGAGACTGTACCCTTGGGAAGTTTTTTAATTCTTATAGCATGATTTCTCTGTGCAGAAAGCATATCCTAGAAAACATCGAAAGTTGATGCTGTTAAACATCATCATGAAACAAAATTGCACAGATGCTGAAAATGGCATATTTATATTACGGTTAACCAGCCAAGGAGCTAGGTCTATAATTGTTTCGGTTTCCAAAATAACGGCCCACCCTCTTTAAAAAAATAAATTAACAGTTTTCACATCAGTTGACTTTCGAGTGGTTGTTTCCCAATTTATTCCAGCCTTTATGTATGCACACACACGCAATCATTCTGTTAAACCAAATGTCAGGGATTGCTTTTCACACCGAACTTCGAGCACTAGAAAAATGCCAAATGAAGTCAAGTCTTCCAGGGAGAAGTAGGGGCGTAAGTAGGAGATAAAAGCAAACCCACAAGGAGCATGAGAAAAAGGTAAACAAGCGCAGAGGAGAAGCCAGAAACCCCGCTATTTTGATCATAAAGAAAATGTGCGTGAATCTAGGCACTCGGAATGTGACAATGTGTCTTCTGCAGGTAAACTATCACTATCTGTAGAAGATTATATCTTTCATTTACGTTTTTTTGTACGTCTATTTTTTTTCTTTACAAAGAAGTTTTTACTCACTGGGACAACAGTAAATTCTACTTCATCAGAAATGTGGAGCTGGTTTCCATCCAGGATTTCACTGAAGTGAAAGAACATTCGGGCATCCCGATCAACACATTTTATAAAACCAAACCCATCCCTCATTGCTGCAATCACACCCTGTGAAAGGGAAACAGCTCAATAAATACACATTCCCAGTCAACAAGTTAGTCTCGCTAAGATAATAAGCACAGCGTGCATTATAATCAACAAACAGCAATGGCTTAGAAACCTATGTTTGCAAAACAACCTTGTTACGGTTGAATTTCTTTGTTATGTGGTATGTTTAACGACTTATGGAAGGCAGTATATGACAATCCAGGGGAGCTATTCTGAACTTCGACAAAGCACTGCTTTCCCATGAACCTGCAACAGACCAGACCCCAATCGATCACATGGTCCAAAACACCACAGGTGTCCCTCTTTAATGGGTAGTATGGCATGCATAATACATTGTAGGTAAACGGAAATCCACTGGAGTGGCAGGTCAAGCTTCTCACTGATTTATTGGGCATTTTGTGAATAGTTCTAGAATGACCGACATGTATTTCCTTTTGGGTTATTAAACCACTGAAAGTGATTAAGTTGGAAGGTTAGGACATCTTGACTAAAATGTATACTTCTCCTAACAAAATTCGAGGACACTTGGTTTAGTTTTGATGGTGTGGGTAAGAGTTTAGTGCTATTTTCTTGTGCTACGTTTCATTTGGAAATTAACAAATCTGAGTGCAATCAAAGGAAAAAATGAAACAGACCAGATTAATTTTAAGATGTTGGCAGCAGGATCAGAAAGCCAAGCAGCAGAAGCATGTATAGATTCAAAAGCACCACAACCCATGCAAAGTATTAGTTATCCAATTGATTTCAATGCTCACACCTAAAGGGCCATTCAGCACACGAGTTTTCCTGTGCGGTCTAAAATGCAATCCTCTAAGAATTACACAGTAAACACAGCAGACTTCATTTTCTAAAGTACTTTTTAATCGTTTTTACCATAAACTCCCTTTTCCTACCAACGAATAAGCGTAATAAAACACTGATTAGTCCACAAAAGGATCTGTGCCCTCAAGCTTCTTATTGCACTTTCTTAAAAAGACTCACTAGTTTTATCTCTGTACATGTACCAGCTTTGCTTACCATTACTTGCAATTATTCGAATTTGTCTTCATTTTGCACTGTAACTAAGGATGGGTGGCCGGCTTCATTCCACCTGCGGAATTCTCAGAATTTGGTGACACCACTCCATCCTTGCAAAGCGGAGTTCTTTCCAAATTCCGTTGATCTCCACATGGTGGCATTTTACCCCCACGAGGCCTCAAATTAATGAGAGCTGGAGAGCGAGATTTGGCATCCCCAAACGCAATTTTATAACGTAGGTAGTCGTGGTTAGAGGGCTGCTTAAAGCAGATACTCAAGCAGCAGCAAAATGCCCACTACTGGCCATACGCTCTTGAGCACCGCATGGTGCCTTCGGCTTTTCATTGCTGCTTGCACTACCCACACTAAATCGCAGAGCACCATTCATAATTTTAGTCCGTTGGCGGAACTCTGCAGAATCTCAGAGTTTTTATGTGAGGCCGTAAAGTGAAACCTACCGCCCATCTCTAATTACAACACACTCTGGGCATGGGGATACTGAACGAGAAAACTAGGAAGCAAACTAGAAAATGTAGAATTTTGGGCACATGAAACACATTTAAAAGCATATAAACAGCCGGCAGGAATATTCTGAATTCAGGACTAGCAGGTGACAAGCTGATATGCAAGGAATGTGAATTAGAAGATATCATGGGTGAAAAGAAAAGCGAGAGCTATTTTGAAATGGATAGATTCTTGGATTTTTGTCACATAGACACTGTCTTCCGTGAAACAGGCATATCGCTCACCAGGTCCACCCTAGTTAAACGTATTAAAGAAACTAGCCAATATTCAACCATTTTTTGTTTATCATGCATGGAAAACGGTTAGACTTACAAATCACAATACTGTACAAAGCAACAGCTTCAGCTCGAAAATTATCTCACGCTTACACGGTTTCTAAAATCTCACGGGGCAATTGCAGGACTATACACTAGAAATGCAAGTTCTAAAACACTTATTGTTCTTAAACCATCCCAATTTAGTAGAATTTAAAAGGCTGTCCCAATACAAGTTATTCAAAAACTACAGGGGCAGTCCAACAACCCTGAACCAGGGACAGACAATCGATCCACCCAACAGAAGGTTCAGGAAGAAAAGTCACATGAATTGTGCAACTATATCTATACAGCTAAAAAAGGAAAAGAGGGAAAGAGCAAAGAGAGAAAAGAAACCTATAGGATCATAAATTTAAAGAAGATTTTTTGTTCGAATTTCAAAAGACATAGTTTATTACATATTTTGAAAAGTTAAAAAGAACTACTACGCTCAAGACAGAATGTTGGTATACAAAAAAACAAACCTATCATAAACCAAACCAGTGACTTAACAAAAGGACATTACATGTATATAAAAACAGCACAAACAAAAATAATGTGCCCTTAAAAAATTATGGCCACAAAAAGCGTAGACTGCGTTTCGACCGCTGTATTACTGTTCGGTCATCATCAGGACTTGAGTTCGCTTGAGCGTTATACAGCTTTTCATTAAAAATGGAAGACCAACCAGACGATAATGGATGGCTGTCAAAGAAGTTCCAGCTTGCAAAAAACGAAATTGGTACACCGTGTCCAGGGATTGCAATCCAATCAATGATGGATGTCCATAATTCACTAAATAGTACGCCGAATAAATCAGCGATATACTTTCTTGGCACACCGATAAAGATCCTTCCACGTCTCGTCGGTCTTCCGTTTTTTATGAAAAGCTGTGTAACGCTCAAGCGAACTCAAGTCCTGATGATGACCGAACAGTAATACAGCGGTCGAAACGCCGTCTACGCTTTTTGTTGCCATAATATTTGAAGGGCACATTATTTTTGTTTCTTTATACATGTAATGTCCTTTAGTTAAGCCACTGGTTTGGTTTATGATAGGTTTGTTTTTTTGTATATCAACATTCTGTCTTGAGCGTAATTGTTCTTTTTAACTTTTCAAAATATGTAATAAACTAGAATGTCTTTTGAAATTCGAACAAAAAATCTTCTTTGAATTTATGATCCTATAGGCTTCTTTTCTCTTTCCTCTTTCCCCCTTTTAGCTGTATAGGTAAAGTTGCACAAGTCCCATTACAAGTAGCCAATTCAAATGCACTTCAAAAAAGTAGAAACAATGAGAAAAGGTTGTTACATTTTTAATCCCATTTAGCCAAGTTAAACGTCGCACAAAAACTGGGCAGACAAAAGGAAGAGCGTGGGACCTGCAAGAAAGCATATTAGAATATGTGAACAGATATTGCAGTACTCCAGGATGGTACCATCTGCTCCACACTTTATGATCGCCGATAGTCTGTAGTGCTCCATTTCTCTCCAGTGCTGGAGTAAATCATCATAGATTTCCATTTCCGCTTACACACAAGTTAGTGTCAAGCACTCTATATGGATGCGAGGATAAAAGGTACCGGGTGGCTTGGGAAAGCAGCTCTAGTAGGTCTCGTTTGTTTTTCTGGCGCCTTCTATTTTCCCAGAACTGGCATTGCGAAACCACTGAAGCTGCTCTATAATTTTGCTTGACGTTCGACATTCTAGGCTATTCTGCCCAGGGTGTGCTCTAGAAGTTACCCCTAGCAGATAAGGTCTACTGTCCCCTAACAAGTAATGGGGCAGCAGGTATCAGCGGAAAGATGCTGGGGCATAGGACTATTGGTCTCCTCCAATTGGAACAGATCAGACGCCTGTAAAGAGGCTCATGATATTCCTGGTGTATTTATTGCAAAGCTTTTTCTTTGGGTCACGAGGTAGTACCAAGTGTGGCTGCTGTCATTTACCACTGGTGCATCAAGGACAAAAAAAGATGCACAAATCAATGGTCTAATTGATGTTTTTGGGTGTTAGGCTCTTACAGGGTAGAGACGACAAGCAGTCCAGTAATTGAGGAGCCACAGAGGGTTAATAGATTATGACCCAAACCACCAGAATTATTTTATTCTGTTGTCAGAGCATTTTGTGCATAATCCTAGATGTACTGCATTTCCATCTGCTGCATGTGGGCAGATTACAAATAAAGCCATTTTGTTTGTAGCGCAAATGAAAAATTGCACCACAAGCTGTGCAACGAGGTAGCAAACATTTTGCAAAGGTTAATTAGTCACCCTGCTCAAAAAATCGTTCGTTCAATAACTTTATTTCGGTTGCAACGGACCATAAAAGTATGATAAAATACATATATAGCAGGGATTAAAATAATAAATAGCAATACAGAATACAAATTCCAACTCATCATAAAATACACATGTTTGGAGAATTAGAACTATATCTCCATCCAATAACATAAAACCAGAACAAACATTTGATTCTTTATCGAAATATTTCATTATGTTTTAAAACAGGAATAGTTCCTACTGTCCAATTTCTTCATTGATAAATTTCCTGCGTCTATGCCACATTCTGTTAAAAAAACGTGAGACGGTAAAGATAATAAGAGGGTGCCTATCGTACTTTAAGACTCTAATGCTTGGGCACATTGGCGAAGGCCTACATTTCTGCAGATTCGTATCACCCAACTTTTGTGTACAGCCTGATACGCTGGGCAGAAAAAAAAAGGACATGGGTTTCATTTTCCAAGTAGTATTTACAAAATTCAATTTTTTCAAGAAGGCACCCAAGAGTTCCGAAGGATCCTAAATATTTTACACGGGGCATTTCATACGGAGCTGGGGGCACTCACCGGAGGATGCCGCTCCCGCTCTTCTGCTGCCACAACGCTTCCTGACCCCTGCTCGGAGCACCAAGCTACTTGTGGTGTGGCCGCATGCCGGGACTACACCTCCCGACACCACTTGCGGCTAGGACGCCGCCAACGCTGTTCCTGCCCCCGCCGGCGCATAAAATCACCGGGGAGCTCCGGGGGAGCGGGGGATTTCATACGGAGCTGGGGCACTTACCTAAGGACGTCCCTCCCGCTCTTCTGCTGCCGCAACGCTTCCTGACCCCTGCTCGGAGCACCAAGCTACTTGTGGTGTGGCCGCATACCGGGACTACATCTCCTGATACCACTTCATCTAGGACGCCGCCAACGCTGTTCCTGCGCTTAAAATCACCGGAGAGCTCCCGCGTTGCGGGACGCGCGCGGGCAGCGCCGGGACCGTCTGTGGCCGTCAGGGGCCAGAAGAGACCAGGCGGGGCCACCCCCCTAAAAACTCTGCCATAAACTCTGAGTAACTGCATAGTACCTAGGACAGGTTATATATTTGCAAGGTACTGATTCGAAGATATTTCGTGAAATAGGTTCATTGCAGCTACTCCGCATCGAGGGAATCATTTTATATTGGTTAAATGTATAAAAAGATAATACTTTATTTCTTTTAGCTGTAATATATATCATTGTGTATCAGGATACATTTGCATTCATTTATAAACTTTGAATCAGAAATTGTTGCGCTGTCCTAAACAGAAGGTGCCAACAATATTAAGATCATCCTCTTGGTTCACTTTTTTATCTTAGATTTGTTCTTTGTTTTAAATAGGATACCTTAACTAACTTGTATTTTGCAATAGCACCACGGAAAGATACAGGCGCTACAGGGATGGTTGGGACTTTAGATGCCTATCTAACTAGGGACCCCTTATTTGGTAGACTAACAGCTACTCCAGCCCCGACAATTAACCAGACACAATCTACCCCCCTCCTGGCCAAACAACGGTTACCCAGATAGAGGACGATATTACCTCATTAAGAGACAATATGACTTCTGGATCACCAGAGCTGGCTCCTAGCCCAGTAAAGTCCAGACTGCGGGTTAGAGGATTAAAACGGATTGAAACAAAAGCTAGTCTCTAACTGCCTGAAAAAACCCATTACCTCAAAAAAAAGCTAGGGTAACTAAACAGAGCCACACAGTTACAGGTTGTAAAGTTGTGACCACGGCAGAAATACATGACACTGGGAAAAAAGATGATAGAAGTACAACTGCTAATGCCCAGTGCAATGGAGGAATATCGACCTGTAATTATGGTGGGAGAGAATTCTGGGGGAAATTAGAAGGCATGTTACAAACGCTGCTGGAACCTATTATGTCAAAACTAAGTGGGGTAGAGTCTAGGCTTTCACTCTTGGAGTCTTCAGTGGGGAACTGCCTGAAAATGATAGATATAGCACATACAAATAGAGAAAACACATCCCCTCAAAGCAGGAAGAACGGGGCAGTCGGTAACAGTACCAAGGTGACTGACCCAGCATCAAATAGCCTAAGCTCTACGGCTTTAGTGAGTGCCAGTAATTCCAGAGGACGCATGAGAGGAAACGCCCCTACACCACATCCACCAAGTATAGGGAGGAAAACACCTACACCCGATTCTCAGCCAAGGCTTGTTGAGGGACCTAGTGTGGCACCAAGACCCGTAGTCATTGATCTCCCACCAGAAGCTACCCCATATGTGGTTATACTGGGCCATACTCCTGCTCTCCCTTCAGGAGAAACCGAGAGCTATGAACAATTGTGGAACAAAACTACATTTTGGCTTAGTCAAAATATCTCAGGTGGGATGAACATTTCCAATAGCATAATAATGGTAAGCAGGGTCAGCTGGATAGGTAGATCAAACAAAATAGGCAGTGGGGACTGTATCATCGTTAACTTCGATAACTCTCTCATTGAAGGTCGCCTACTATCAAGTGGTCAATGCCATCAAAAGATGATGGGTACGGCAATCGACCTATTACCCCTAGAGTTCTTTTATAGGCCCTCACGTGGGAGGGGCCCGATAAGATCGAATCAGGGAGGCAACTGGCAAATGAGAGATCAGTCGAGGGTGAGATTTCACACCGGCTGTCCTCTCCCCAGGTTACAACAGAATAATTTCAGCAACCCAATTATGAACGGGCACGGACTTCCAGTCCATAACAGATTTGAACTTCTGTCTGGCCTGGAAGCCTGCGATTGACTCCAGGTACCGGATGACCAGGGAGGCGGGAGGCTGAACGACCGGGGAGCCACGGAAGTTAGACCACATAAGGGGAGTTCTAACAATGTTGTCTCCTGGAATATTGCAGGATTAGCTGCTAAAATGGGCGATCCTAGTTGGATCACCTATATTAGGCAGTACCTGATCATTTGCTTACAAGAAACATGGTCAGTTGAATGTAACCATCTCCTTGAAGGATATACGGCATACTTTGTCCCAGCAACTGTCCCCATCAGGGGAAGACCAAAGGGGGGCTGGTTGTTTATATTTCCGTGGTGCTGTCCTGCAAGGTACGCATAGTTTCAACTTCTAACCCAGGCATTCTTGCTTTAACTTTAAAAGGAGAAAATTGTATAGCTGGCCTGGTAAATTTTTATAATTCAGTAAATTCACTCTCGGATCACAGTCACATATATGCTTTGAGTGCTTTTATTAATATGTCTATGAGCCATAGCTCGCAAAACCTTATGGTTATGGGTGATTTTAACATGCATCATTGTGGTGACCCCCTACGTAAATGCATCTCTGAACTGAGTTGCTTTAGAACTCAAGGGCTGCATTTTGAGCATTCGGTTGAGGGGGACTTGCTTAATGACATGCTGAATGACTTTGATATGACACCCACCATGGCCTTGATGGACCCCTTCACCAGATTTGGGGTACCCACTTTTAAGGGCCATGGGAAGGGGACATTCATTGATTATGTGCTGATTTCATCCCCTATGCAGATATTCGCAGATTCTTTTTTAATTGAGGAGAGTGAATTTACTGATCACAATCCTCTCTCTGTGTGTTTATCAGGACCCTGGACTGCAAAATGGGGTCAAATCCCGGACAGGGAACATTAAGCACAATTGATGGAAAGCGCAGACTTAAATGGACTTAAGTTACCCCGGATCTATTTTACAAAGATATTAAAACGTTCTGTGTATATGAAATTGTCACCTGCACACAAGGGGGGCATCAGCATATGGAGGTGCTAGTGGCATTCGAGACGATCTCGGATAGGGTTACTGAGCTGTTGTCTGTACGAACTAAAAAACAGAACAATGTGGGCCCTAAGTGGTTCGATCGTGACTGCTCAAAAGCAGCTAGTAATCTAAGGGTAGCCTTAGCTGCTCAGCCAAGAGTGCAGGCCAATGTAAAAACGTGTCGGAAGGACTATAAGATAGTGTTAGCCAAACGCAAGGAGACCTTAAGGGATGGGGCTTGGAATGATTTACTGGACCCTGAAACCCTCAAGAATAGCTCTACGTTTTGGGGCACAATGATAAAGCCATTTCTTGTCCAGGAGACCGGAGACGGTCTTGAATGCCACATACCTAAGGAGGACTGGGAAGCCCATTTTGAGCATCTGTATGCTTGCCCTCTGGAAGATATTGCAGGCTCGGCACTTGTCTGTAGTGGTAACAAAATTATAATTGAAAGGGGTGAAATTCTTGAAGATATTTTAGGACTAACAGCCGGGAAAGCACCTGGCCCAGATGGGATCCCCCCTGATCTATTTAAGTCTGAGCCTTCCTTTTGGGCCCCCTATCCTCGAGTCAGTTTTTAATGCTGCAGTGCAAAGTGGATGCCTCCAGTCTTGTGGGGTCTCCACAATTGTACCGGTTTTAAAAAAAGGAGATAGACCTAGTGCACATTGTTATAGACCCATTTCACTCAGATTATATGGTGAAAGTAATAGGAAGGATACTGCTGCAGAGACTCATAATCTGGGTTGAGGATAATAATATGTCCATCTCCCAGTATGGTTTCTGCAGTGGCCATTCAACGACAACCCAATGCCTCAATCTTTTTTTAATATTAAGTAAATATACAGGGGCACATAGGGGAACCATCCACCTCGCCTTCATGGATTTGTCCTCAGCTTTTGACTGTGTGAACAGACGGAAGCTGTGGCAGTCCATGAGGGCGAAGGGGGTTGATGGTGGTATCGTTAACTGCCTAGTAGATTTACATAGCAATACCAGAGCGAATGTTAGATTCTTCCAAGATCGGAGTGTGACAAAGAATTTTAATATTAGAAGAGGAGTCCGACATGGATGTATTTTGGCTCCTTTTCTGTTTAATTTTTATATTAATGACCTAGATAGCGCTCTTCAGGAGGTGGCGGCTGACTGTCTCAGAGTCGGACGCCGGGGTATTCTGGTCCTAATATATGCGGACGATGCTGTCCTCATATCTAGGACTGAAAGAGGCCTCCAAGCTCTTTTAAGTGCTTTTAGGTCTTTCACGACAGATAGGGATCTAACGATTAACAACTCCAAATCATTTATCATGCAGGGAGGTCAGCAACCCAGAAAGAATTTTTTATTTAAAGTAGGTGAAGCAATAATCCCCACATCCAAGACGTTCTCCTATCTTGGGGTCCTTTTCGACAATAAATTAAACTGGGGGCCGCATGTTCTTAAAAAGAAAGGGGAGGTTGCTAGGGTGAATGCATCAATCTTCAATTTTGCATCTAAACTGAGGAAAAAACCTACTGGTGCTAAGCTGCAACTATGCAATGCCAAATCAGTGGCCACAGCTGTATATGGTAGTGCAATTTGGGGGTACATTGCAGTAGAGCAACTCCAGTTTGTGGAGAATTCATTTCTGAAACGTCTTCTATGTGTCGCCTTGGGCACGTCCAATTTAGCTGTCCATGAAGAACTGGGGACACAGTAGGTCAGTGATATTTTCTCCTTACGCCCACTGACCTGTTGGTTAAAACTTTGGTTAAATCCTGATATCCCTCTAACGCACTTAATTGTGAAAGACTGTCTGTCTCATGATAATCCACTCGCTATACCATGGTTGAAATATCTGAAGTCAAGCTTCCTCAGATTAGGGCATAGTGAGTTGTTTGAAACGCCTGACTGCATTACCAAGAGGGACCTGGAGGCAATAAAACTGGCCTTCCTCATGGATAGGAAGATTCAGAGGGAAGCCATAGAGATTCAGAAATCGAGTGTCAGAAAATATGTTATGTTAAAAACGACTGCATCTATCGAGACTTATTTAATGGGCGCTCTGACCTCACATGACCATTTTTTACGTACCAGATTTCAGCTGAATATATTTTATCTTTTGCTTGTTAGGCCAAAATCTGCTATTTTTAATAAAGTTGCAGCTCCCTGCGGCTGCGACGGAAAGTCTCCGCAGGATATGCTGCATTTTATGTTTTTATGTAGTTTTTATGAATACCCCCGCAAACGCTATCTCGTGTCACTTTCAAGAAAACTTAATTTTTGTCAGATCAGACCAGCTATGATGCATCTACAACTTTTACACAGTGACAGTATTCTCCATGTACTTGAATTTTTAAAATCAATTGTTAAGTACAGAAAATGCCTGGATTTGTAATGGTTGTTTTTAATGAAATTTTTATGAGCTTGTATTTATTATACTTGGGTATAATCATGTATTTTTTTGTGTGATGTCAATTCTGTATTCTATATTTTTAGTGTCCTGATATGGTTTACTTTTTATAGAACAATGAATTTTGTATTACTGTGCTCGCACTTTTATGGTTTGCAAAACTAACCGAAATAACGTTTTTTTATGGATTGATTGATTGATACAAGTGAAGTTAGGTGTCTTGAATCTCACAATGAACAATTGAGTTTTGTAGGTTAACTATAGGTTCACAGTGTGGGTACAGAGAAAACGCTGATTTCAAGACCAGGCTTAGAACACAACTAGTTTATGCAGAGTAAGAGCACAACTATTTCTGCAAAATTCCACGCTGCATGTTTTACACAAACTTTTTTTATCTTGGAGCTAAAGGAAAGAGTGCATAGAAAAGGGCATTCTTGAGTGCCAGCTTAAAAGAACATTGTTTGTTGAGAATGTTATCGGAGGAATCTGGCTAAGGCGCTTATTTTTATTTTCTAAAAAACTTTTGTATTTTGAATATTGTTCGGCTCCCTTTTGGATCAATGTTTTTTTAAACAAAAATAGCAAGATAAAATGTGAAAGAAAGAAACAGAGACCCAAAGCAACAATTGTACCTCCCTCTTTATCACCAGTCAATTTGGATATAGAACATAAAAAGATGTTGAGTGCACATCCACATCACCCGCTGTTTCAAGAGGTGAGACCCCAAAAGGTCAGAAAAGTTCAACCAATGCATGTGAAGTGCACTGCAGTTAGTATTCACAAATATTAGTCCAATTCCGTCTCATGTCGTTCAAAGCACTATTTTTCTTATAAATAGAACAGCAAAGACCACGCGTTTCGTCCACTACATTTGAACTTCATCAGGGCTCGAGTATTGAGCTTCAAGGTATATGCATAATCAATATGGAATGCCAATGTCTGTATTAATTCCAATTCAATGAGTCCTCATATTTTGAGGGCAAATGTTATACCTCGTCGATGTTGTAAGAAAAGGTTGTGACACCTTAATACAGGCCGTTTTTAACTCCAGAGTCAGCTTCGCTTTGTGACTCCCTCAGAATCGATCCAAGGATGGCTAAGAGGACAATAGCCCCCATCTGAGCTTGGAAAGAGCAAAGACTTCTTTGCTTACCATTTAAGTATCTATTCTTTCCATGTAGTTCAGTAGATTCTCATGCTCTGCATACCCCTGCCATCTAGTTTTGGGCTCTGATTTTTGAAACTTGTTTTCTTCAAAGTCTGAGTCAAAAAGTATTAGGACTCCTCTCCATGGTAATGCGCATGGTCATCGGCTGCATTTTTACATTGCTTTTCGCCCATGAGGGGAAGAGATTAGTAGAGCTATTAGTAGTACATAATAGTGACCATGTGGTGGGTGAGTGAACGCATGTGAATCTGCAGCACTACAGAATACAAATAAATACTTAGAGTATGTATCCTAGTCCATATGTAGCATGTGTGGCTGTATATACACATGCTCTGCATAGACTGTAAAGCAGTTCCCCCTTAGTGGTAGGTAGTCATTGGATGGTGAAAATGCCTGAAATAAAGCTCTGAGTACAGTCCATCCAACAAGTGCCTGTAGGCATGCCAGGACATTCACACAGCAAGGTTTAGTGAATGGGTGTGGAATTGGCCTATAGCTTCTCTGCAGATGTCAGCTAGCACATGTTTCCAGAAAAGTCATAGAGCCACTCTTTCGGTCGAGCCTAGCGGAAGCGCCGCACACTCCGTGAGGCATGCTGTAATAGAGCATGCAGTGGAAGCCCCGCCCACTCTCCACCCATATTTGTCATTTGCTTGTGTCATTGTACTTCTTAAATGTTGGCTTCTGATTCATATAAAGGCGTGTTAGTCCCTCCCTCCTTGGTACCAGCTTGTCTGCATTTGTTGCCGCCCATAATGACTGGACCTTTTACTTGGCTAGTTACACGGTCTGCATTATAAATGGGTGAGCACTATTTTATTTATTGAAATTGGGGCCGCTTTTTTTTTTTAATCTGCATGCTGGTCCGGGCACCCGCTTTAAGGACACCACGCTCATTTTTTTTTTTTTTTACTTCAATACAGAGGGGGCAATCTTAGCGAGTGAGAAAAAAGCCTTTGCAATGCAATAGTCTCACATTTACACAGGTTTGAGCCTTTTATTTAGGTTTTTGTTTTTAAATATCCATCTCGTGATATCCGCCTTGGATATTACTTGCCCCCTTCCATGGTTTTGAGAAGGCAACAAACAATAGTGTTTTATGGAAGGATTTAGCTCAACAATATAATACGTTGATGCTTAAAACATCTAGAGTATGAAGCAATCTTTCCGCTACAGAGTGTGTAAGAAAACTGGCTTTTTGCAGGTCTACCCCCCTACTTTGTGGCCCCCATTATAACAGCTAGATACTGGTGTAATACAGGACTTCGTGCATGTGCTCCCATCCTTAAAATGGTGCATATTTAATTGGCTTATCCCCAATTGGCATAGCCTAACTTACTTGCAAGTCACTAGTATATGGTACCACATGTACCCAGGGCCGGCAAGTTAGGGTGTTCCCCAGGGACTGCAGTACTTGCTGTGCCACCCTGAGTGGGACTAGGTAAAACATGGCTCCGAGCTTGACACTGCAGACTGGTAGAGCAGTTCAAAATCTGCTAACTCTACTCTGCCATTAAAGGTAATGGCAAAACCTAAACCTCCCTTTTTTAATATATGTAAGAAGTCACCCCTAAGGTAAGCCTAAAAAGCAATAAGGCAGGGTGTTGTATGGTAAAAAGTGGAACATGTACTTGTGCTGTCTCTGCCTCTCTCAACCCGGATGTGAGAGGCAGAGACAGCACAAGTTGCGCTGTAGAAGAGTCCCAGTGAGGTATTCCTTACATTGCCACCAACCCGATGAAATGTCATTTGTCAGTCCAACAGGTACATTGAGACCTTCCTCCGACTGAAGAAACAGGTCAATAACCTTTTCTTTCTTATTTCACTTTATTCACCACTCCGCACTGGTCCTGAAGAAAGCCCACTGACCTACATAGGCGAATAGGGCTGAAACATGTCGACCTTACTTTAACTCCACAAAAAAGTGCGCTTGAATTCCTAATCATTCTATAGCAGCAAACAAGAGTTTACTCATTGAACCTACCCGAACCCAGAGCAATTAAAGTTTCAGTCTAGCCGTTCTGGTATTTTAAAGAATTCACCCTGAGCACTTATCACTCACTATTCACGATCACTACCGTTTTTAACCTAGGGTAAAAACCTGGCGGAGGGTGCAAAAAATACTGACCCAAGGATTATGCACACACATGTTAATAAAAGCGGGGAGACGACATATACCGCTACGAGAACCTTAATTACACGTGCATGAGGGTCTTTTATTTGGGAGACACCCCACACCACCCTGCATACCCTGGTTATGCAGGACAAGTGTCACCCCTAATGACATTGATAAGGTTGTTAGTTTTTAACCAAGCGGACAACACTCAAATCATTGCTCCCATTAATGATACTGAAGTGGCATCTGAATTTACCAACTGCATGAGCGCTATTTTCAATTGGAGGAGCTACCAATGTCAAATTAAACTCCAAAGAGTTGCCTTCTTCGATTCAGATACCTCTTTTTGGAATAATTCCTGGTGGCCTCAAGCCCACGGCTCCCTTCCAAACCCAGTGTCCAAAACGAGAAATGTTGGAATAATCTTTGACACCAGCAGCTTTTAAGGTTCATACTAATTGAGGACAATTCTCCCATTCCTAGTATCTGACCTGCAGGAGGCAGTGATCACCTCTCTGGTGCTTTCAAAGCTAGACTACTGCAATGCCCTTTAGTTTGGAGCCCAGCAGTGTGTTCTGGAAAGACTCCAGAGACTGCAAAATGCAGCAGTCTGGTTTCCGACAAAAGATCTTAAATTTTTTTTAACCCGTTTCCTAAGTTAAGGAAGAACTCAACTGGCTACCCATTAAATGAGAGTTGCCTTTAAGGTGCTCTGCATAGCGCATAAATCACCTTACCATCATGGCCCTTTTTTTCCAGAAACAAATTCTCATAGTGCATTCCAAATAGATCTCTTTGCATAGCCACAGCTAAGAAAGTGCCTGTCCTTTTCAGTCACAACACCTCTAGGCGTGGTAGAAGTTTCTCCTATGCCACCATTCGCCTCTAATCAAATAACAGTCCGTCCAAGGAATATGTCCAACTTTCATTGTTTTTAGAAAGCGACTAAAAGAGCAAGTTGCTTAACTTCATTAACTATCTGTAGGAGACATGTAGTTCTAGATTCCTTACATTAGAATTACCCACAGGCGAGACTGGATCGGGAGAAATGTTTTCATAGGAGTATCCCTGCGCGTCGGTAGGTGGCGTCAGTCGACTCCATGTTCGGCGTTGTGGTAGCCGAAATGACGTTGTGGTGTCTACTTAGGCGCCGGCCCAGCAGGCCGATGTCAGTACTGACACTACTTTCCACGACAGAAGCGCAGAGCCATGCAAGACACTGACCACTGGTGCACACAATTAGGGCCCTGAAAGGGAGTGCCTACCCCTAAAAGTCAGTTTTCAGAACAGGGAGGATGGGTGAGCCAGTAAGGAATCTATAACTACATATGCCTCATACAGATAAATTGTTACTGAAGGGAAGTAACTTGTTCATCTAAAAAAAGACTGTAGTTATAAACTCTTTACCTTAGAATAGATACACCAGCAACACCAACCCTGGAGGTGGGTCTGCAAACTAAGTTCACACCAGGAAGTCCTGGAGAACAGAACGGCTAATAAAAGGCAGTCTCTCCGGACTTGGCTGTGCAGGCAGTAATGCTTTAGGAACGTGTGCATAGATGCCCAAATGGCCACCTGGCAGATTCCACCAACAGAACTCCACGTCCCCAGGCAGTAGTGGCTGCTGCCGTCCTGGTAGAGTGGCACGTAGTCCTACTGGAAGTTCCTTTTTCGCCAAAGAATAGCAGATCTTAATGCATAAAATAACCCATCGAGAGATGGTATGTTAGTGCATTATCCGACCATTCCTGGCTCTCACATAACCCACCAAGAGTTGATCGTCCACCCGGAAGTCTTAATTGTGGTAAAGGTAAAAGGACAGCACGCGATTTGGGTCCAGGCCGTGGAGTCTGTACTCCTCCTTAGAAGGGTGCCAAGGCGGGAAGAACGTGGGCAATGTGATGGTCTGGCCTATGTGGAAGGAAAATGCTACTTACCAATATGCATCTGTTCTTGGCATGTAGAGCTGCAGAGTTGTACACCTTAGCATTAGACCGCCAACTGTTGGGCTTGGATGATTGCAGGTTGTTGTTGTCTTGGAAGAAGTCTTTGTAGTCATGAGATAGGTGACTCCACCCTTGGACAACAGTGCGCATGGGCATCGACTCCATCCTTAGATTGTTTTTCGCCTTGATGGGAAATGGAGTTAGTAGAGATATAGTAAGAAAAGGATGTCCATGCGTGTACATCTAAATAGGATGAAAACTGGAACGGAGACGAGTCCCGGGGAGGCAGGAGGGCGTGTACAACTCTGCAGCCCTACATGCCAGGAACAGATGCATACTGATAAGTAGCATTTTCCTTTCGAGGCATATGAGCTGCAGATTGTACACCTTAGCATCGATTGTGCAGCAGTGTCTCCCCTTAGCGGTGGTCACCCGTAGCCGTTGCAGTTCTTAGAAATAAAGCTTTAAGGACAGCTTGGCATACTGCAGCTTGCTGCTTGGCTTGCACATCAACACAATAGTGTTTAGTGAAAGTTTGTGGTGTAGACCATGTAGCTGCCTTGCATATGTCTTCTAATGGTATGTTTCCTAAGAAAGCCATAGAGGCTCCTAGTTTGCGAGTAGAATGCGCTCTAGGAGGAACTGTTAGTGTACGTTTAGCTTTAGCATAGCATATTTGTATACATTTACAATCCACCTCGCAATCCCACCTTTATGGATGGTGTTATGTTATGTTACTAGTTTTATATAGCGCACATCACCACTGGTCTCTAAGCGCTTTTAAAGAAAAAGGAACACAACAAATAGCCACCTGTAGACTGCCCGCGACCACACAGACGATTTGAAGTATAGATGCTATCTTTTTAAACAGGTGGGTCTTGAACGCCTTTCTGAAGGACAATAGCACTGGCTCCCCTTGCAAGGTTCCAGATTTGCGGAAGGAGGACCAACTGAGCTCTACCACCCTTTGATTTAAGGTTTAATCTCAGTGGAGTTAGTTTACAGGCTTTGGGGGAGCGCAAGGCTCTGCCCGGGATGTACTTTCTCAGACGGTCTTCAACATATTTAGGGGCTTCTCCATAAATGGCTTTATGGGCTATACAGAGACACTTGAACTGCACTCGATGTTCGATGGGAAGCCAGTAAAGCTTCTGTAGAAGAGGCGTCGCTCGTGTTCTCCTGGGTAGGGAGAAGATCAGCCTGGCCGCATCATTCTGAACCACCTGCAGTTTCCTAAGGAGCTTCCGCGGAAGACCCAAATAGAGGGTGTTACCATAGTCCAGCCGCGAGATGACTGTGGCGGACACAATGGATTGCAGTGTCGAAACAGAAAGAATAGGTCCAAGTTTCCAGAGTTGCCTAAGTAGGCCTATACAAGAGCCCACCACCTCGGAAACTTGAGGGGCCATGGACAGATCTGCATCAATTTTTAGTCCTAAACTTTTTACTCCTCTTCCCGGAGTTGGCACCTCCCCTAATTCGGGGGGCCAGAAAAGCTCACACCAGGGGCTATATTGTGTAGTGATGAGCCCCTCAGTTTTATCTGGGTTAACCTTCAGGAGGTTGATTGCCATCCAGTTAACCGTAAATCTAAGAAGATTCTTTACTGAGTCCTGCGCCTGGCTGGTGTTATCAAGTTGGACTAATTATTGAGTATCGTCCGCATAGTTAAAAACTTGACAGTTTCTATGCGCGAGTTCCTCCACTAGAGGTTGTCGATACATATTAAATAGAAGAGGAAACAGTGCAGATCCCTGGGTACACCACAGGTCACGGGACTAGCAGCGGATAGTTTATCTTCCATTTGCACCCTCCGAATCCGGCCAGTTAAGAAGGATTTAAGCCATTTAAATGCTTGCCCCGTTATTCCCGGTTTCGATACACGGTTCAGTAGGATGGCATGGCTGACCGTATCGAATGCTGCTGACAGATCTAAGAGAATCAGGGCACAAGGCTGTTTGTTATCGGCCCTGATTCTCAGATCGTCAACAACAGAGGCAATCACCAGCTCAGAGCTGTGCTGTGATCGAAAATCTGCCTGTCTGGGGTGGAGAAGTCCATGTTCCTTCAAGTAGCTGGCCAGAGTATTCAAGACCTGCTTTGCCAGGATCTTTGCTAGAAAAGGGAGTTGGGAAATGGGCCTGTAGTTTTTTTTAGAGCTTTTGTATCCGCTCCTACTTTTTTCAGGAGGGGGATAACCCTAGCTTCCTTCAGATTCACTGGCAGGTACCCTGATTCTAATGAGTCATTTAGTAGATCCAGCAGCTGCTTTTCCAAGCCCGGCAAGACCATTTGAAATATTATCGGAGGACAAGGGTCCATTCTGGAGCCTGATTTGATCTGGTGAGCTATTGCTGCCAAACTCACTCCATCGAGGCGTGGAATACTGTTCAGGTTCCAGGCCAGGTCCTGGGGATTAGATGGATCTAGCGCCCTGATGTCAGCCGGGGTTCTAGTAATGTCCATGATGATATCCTGGACTTTCTGAAGAAAAACTTTCTGGAAGGTATCACAGTCCGGCCGATCGTTTATTGGGCATTTGCCCTCCATCTGCGCGAGTTCCTTCGGGATGGAGAAGATTTCTTTTTGCTCATTACCAGCTCGGCCAATTCTGTCCTCATAAAAGGCTGCCTTCCTGAGTAGGAGATCAGCCTTATATTTAGACAGGAGAGCCTTGTAGGTGTCAGACTCCGCAAGGTTATAATTGAGTCTCCACCTCCTCTCTGCTTGGCACATAGCTTGTTTTTTATTATATTAATGTTAAACTAAAATTTCACATTGGATTGAGTGCCAATTTCAGTGGTGCAACGCTTTCAACCCCTTCTACGAATATTTTAATAACCAGTGGTGAAATGTAACTCCTTTCTATTGTGCATCTGGTGTGTGCAGCAGACCGGTTCACCTTTAACAATGGGCAATAAAGTCTTAAATCTAGGTGTGTTGGGTACCCAATTATTGCACTGTACCCGTTTAGATTTTGAGTCAGACTTTTTTTTTTTTTTTACCAATTGGCTGTATAACATTTGCATGTTAATCTCCTAGCCCCCCTCAGTACCTCCATGTATCCTTGAGGGAATATCAGGTGTCCACATTTTAAGTCCTCAGTCAGGCTGATACTGGCTAGCTCCGGGTGACATACTTGTACCTTCTGTATTGTCAACACAATCACCAGGACAGGTAGCTATTATTCTTCCTTGTAGCATCTCTACCAGGTCTGTCTGAACTACTGAAGGGCAATCGGGGTCCTGTTTATTTAAGTTTGCTTTTTATGAGCTATATCACTGGAATTAGGGGAAGTGTGTGTACCATGACCAGTTAATCACTTTGAGAAAGTAGATGAGAGCGAACACATGAAAATTTAGAGAGACACGCTGTCACAAACAACGTTGTTCAAGGACGAGTGCTTCTTTTAAAGGATAATTAAAGTTGCCGAGAATTGAGTAGCACTAAGAAAACTTCACCGCATTTAAATAAGTGAATGCAATTTTCAGGTACGAGGAACGAACATGATAAACAGGCAGAGAAACTCTTTGCCAAATATCAGCTGAAGGAAAAAGATAGAGACACTCGAGCTGCCAGAAAAAACACTGCTGTTCAGAAAACCAACAGTGCTGCCAAAAAAAACAAGAGCCCTGATGAGAGTCCATTTACTCTTTATGAAAGACTCGAAACGCGTTGGCTCTATCACAATAAAGGATATGAACACGGAGGAACTATAAATTTGGTTTTTGTCTATATATAGAGGAAAAGTCCCATGTATTATACCATTAATGTTTTCCCCGTGTTCCCTCATTCCTTCGTAATTGAAATGTTGAAGCATGGAACACCTTTTGAATGTCTATGAAATAATATGTAGATATGAAAATATTTGGATTGTGATGCTAAAGGTAATACAAGACCATCAAGATAATAGGATGTATTGTTTAGATTTTTTCACTCACGTTTGTTTATATTGTGTATTACATACTTAATTTTGTTGATTGTTTTGTGAACCACATGTACATAAGTATTTCTAAATATAGACTTTAATGTCTCTTCTGCTTTGAGTACACTACAAAGACCTAAAAAGTTAAAGAAAAGGTATAAATAAAGTACCAGATCAAATTAAAATATACATATACACACACACACATATATATATATATACACACATATATATACACACACATATATACACACACATATATATATATACACACACATATATATATATATATATATATATATATATACACACACATATATATATATATACACACACATATATATATATATATATATATACACACACACATATATATATATATACACACACATATACACACACACATATACACACATATATACACACACACACACATATACACACATATACACACACATATATACACACACACACATATACACACATATATACACACACACACATATATACACACACACACACATATATACACACACACACACATATATACACACACACACATATATATACACACACACATATATATACACACACACACATATATACACACACACACACACACACACACACACACACACACACACACACACACACACACATACATACATACATACATACATATATATATATATATATCCCAGCCAGAACCTGGCCTGTTGGGCCTAACTCCCCTTGCTACCCAGTTACTCAATAGGGCATTTCTTTGAGACAGATGGTGTGCGTACCTAAACACAACGTTTTGGTATTTTGCGTTTGGATGTGCTACAAGCAAGTCTATTTGTGGGGGCACCCCGATTTTGGACTATATCTTGATCACTTTCTGGAGGTTGCACTAGGGTGAAGTTCCTACTTCTCCTGACTGCCTTTATGTTTAGTATGCTTAGAAGTGTACGACTGTTAGTGTTATTTTTCTTTGTACTAACCATCTTAATTGCTCTGTGACAGTTGAAGGAATATGATCATACTTGTCCCCCTCATTTAAGTAGAAAATTGCTGTTGTCTTTTCCGTTTGCATTTGTGCTGTCCTCCCCTTGATATGCCCGTTTAAAGATTTTCAATGCCAAAAAGACAGTTTTGACTCACAGCACGCTTGTAAGTTTCACAGCTTCCTGAGGGCTCCGTTGACCCATGTTGCTCGGTTCCCCCAAGTGTGTGCGACCAATCATGTGCGTGATGCAGCTGTTGCAATGGTCACATAGAGGGACAGTGTTTGAAAGGTCTGCCTGCCAAAGCAATCCAGATACAGAGGAGAATTTGCAACTGACCCTGCAAATCTGCCCCTACAAGGGATAGTCTGACAGTAAGAAGAGTAATGAAATTGATAGCCATAGTAGTCTCCCGCATAACCCTAATCACTTTGACTAGACTCCATACGAGAACAATCCAGTAATGGCTCCACAACCAATGGCCACAAGCAACTAGGTACTGGGAAGATGTAGTGATTGTCAAAGAACATGCAAGGAAAAATATGCTGGTAGAAAGAAGTAGATGGGGGGAGCTCCCCGTCACAGACAGATGAAACACACACTTAGGTCTGCGCCTGCCATTGTCCAAGTTTCCAGGGTGGCACCAGTGGGTGGAAACCTTGTGCCAGAACTGGTTTTGCAGGATAAGTTCCTCATTCCTTAGACACCTCAGGGTTGTTCCTGTAGCTCTGACTCAGGGAAGCAAGTTTCAGACATCGTCGGTTTGGGGGAGAAAAATATTCAGTGGGATGGTTTAGTGCCAAACATCAATGAAGTGATGCAAGAGTAGGTAGAGTTGCCTGTAAGAACCTTACGCCTACTGTGCAGAAATCACACCTACCCAACAAGCTAGGGCAGGTATATACGTGTCAACCATGGACTACTAGTCAGAACACTTCTGGACCTATAGAAAACAGAAGAACTGCACCTGCTGAACCAAGTGACTGGAACTCTGGAGAATGGATAAGCATGCTATTTTACTGGTGGAGAGAAACCCCAAGTGCTAGACCGGCTCCCAAGTGAACCTATGAAAGAAAAGGTCTCCAAGGGCTAGTTGGCTAGCCTTCTGTTAAGCTCTAGGAACACAAAAGCTGCATGAAGCGTGCAAAATGAGCATGCCAGCTGACCAGTTTTTTTTGGTTTTGCACTGGACCCTGTTGGTGGCTTCTGGAAGATTGAGCACTAGCTCACTAAGTGGTGCCCAAAAGGTCCTGGACCCTTGGCTGGTGTTCGAGTGCACTCTTTCCCCCTCAAGACTGCAAAAGTGGACATTTAGAAACTTTTCCACAAAAGAACCAGAGGCTACAATGTTGCTGAACTGCAGTCGCTGTTGGCGCTACACCAATCCGATTGAACTTGCTGATTTGCTGACGCGAAAATTCTACCTGAAAAAGACAGAAGGTAAACTTTTCTTTAAGACGAACCTGGTCCCTGCAGCCGACCAGCACTCCCATCGTAGTTGGCCAAAACCTTTGATTTGACCCGGTCAAGTAAAAGCAGGTGTCCATGGTTGATGCTCTCTGCCACAATAAAACGGTAAAACGCCCCCCCCCACCCAAAAAAAAAACCTCCCAAGTTTCCCTAATCCAATTTGTCGTTTTGGAGTCCATTTGCAGATTAAAATGTGTACTATTTTTATGAATTGTAATCCTATTCTTATCTGTTTTGGTACTACAAATGATTTACACTTGTTTCATTTGAGTTTAGCCTGACTGGTCTGTGCATCAGCAACCCAGCACCTAGCTATGGTTTAAACTAAAGTAAACTAATGGGACCCGATACAGAATAGTAACATTATCACTTGGTGAGGTCTCACAACCAGCCCAACTAATAATCCACTTTCTCATACTCACCATGTAGTTACCTTTCTTCAAGAGTAGGGTGACATCTTGCACAGTGGTCATCTTGAATCCTTGTGTTAGGATTAACTTAGATAATCTTAGGTGTGTAGTTGATCAGAGAGTAGAGTCTTATTTTGGGATCTGGGTGTATACAGGGTATACTGCCTGGTTGTGTTCCTTCGTTGGTATCTCCGCTAGGGCTCCTGTTTTATAGGAGATATATCTCCTGATACAATAGAAGTAGTTTTCAATGTATTCAGTTTTGTTCTTGATTTGACATTTGGTGAGTTGGTCAGTAACTATACGGTAGCCATTTGCTGGAAGTAATTCCACTCCAATTCTGGAGGAAACCATCTACTCTGTCCAGTACAGATACTAGAATTCAGTGTTTCTTTATTTGAAAGAAATTGTGAGGCACGCAGAACTCTTTTGTGGTATGTACTTTACCCCTTTCCCCGCTGAAAGGACTGTCTTTGTGTTGTGTGGAATGGCCACTGCATGGTTGTGATCCGCACGGTTGTTTGTAACATAAATGTGGTCTGTTAGATGTTGCGGAGAACCCCCTGCTTGCCAACCTTTGTTTTATTTATATGGGAAGCCCTCCCCCCCCTCCCCCCCCTGCTCAGAATTCTTCTATTTCCCTTGACATTCACTGTCGTCCTCTATACTTTTTTGTTTTGTTGGTGTTATCTTCAATGTGCTACAGCATTGTTTCAGGTTCCATGGTTACCTGGAATTCTGGACCATACCTTCAAACCCAGTGGCAGATAAAGAACATAAAGATGGCAACCACAGACTTGGGGCACTGTGGGCCTACACAATGTCAAGGGGGATGGTAATACCCACCTACTGCTCAATGCAAAAAATATATATATATTGGGACAGTTCTGGGTCTCACCACTAGCTGGCACAGAGCACATCCGGAGAATCCAGAAGATTCACACTGCATATTCACTTTCTGTAGCATCTGTTTTTCACGTACATTTATCAGCAGTTGCTTCCTGGAGCTCCAAGCTGCTTGCAGACCGATTTCAGATCAAAGATCAAAATTAAGACAGACAAGCACTGGCGTTGCCAATAGGTCTCGCAGTAGGAAAGTTGGAGCTATTGGTTTTGTAAATAACATTTTATATTTATATATTGTTATTGACAATGCCAATAACGATATATAAATATAAAATGTCATTTAGAAAACCAATAGCTCCAACTTTCCTACTGCGAGACCTATTGGCAACGCCAGTGCTTGTTGAACAGTTTTGCTCTTTTGTTGTTGGGTTCGCATCATGGAGGGGGGCACACGTTCGCACACAGTACTTAGAACTCATGTTTCAGTGTGTGGTAGGAGGTTTCTCGTTGTGAGTTGCTAGGGCCAGGCTGGTCATGCTTGCAGCCCTGGTCGTCCCTTGCACTTTCTCTGGTAGGCGTAACTTGCATTTCGCACAGGGCGATTCTGTGAAATCACTCGGTGGCCCCTCCACATTTTCCCAGCCTGCCAACATCATATGCACCAGCTCTGTTATGTGCAAACGTTCCTACATGTTTAAGTAAACAGCTTTGCTGTTCGTGTAGTCGCTGTAGCCCGAGGCTTAGGAACTGCTTTTGTCAAGACCCTTTGCTAATGTTCTTCGAGGCCGAATGTGCCCTCGGTGGGGAGGGGGGTGCTTTGTTTTCAGGGTGTGAAGGGTGTGAAGCAGCAGGGGCCTGGGGGAAGCTGGCTGGGGAGGGGGAGGAGAAATGAGCAGATGTCCGTGAGGTGTGGGAGGAGTGCCTGATGCCGGATGGGGGCGGGAGAGCCTGGGAATGCGAGCGAGGGGAGGAGTAGCCCGAGGCTTAGGAAAGAGCAGGCTGCTAACTGCTTTTGTCAAGACCCTTTGCTAATGTTCTTCGAGGCCGAATGTGCCCTCGGTGGGGAGGGGGGTGCTTTGTTTTCAAACCTCCGCATTCAGTGCAGAAAGATTGTTATGAAGTGTGCAAAGTCTAGTGGTTTGTTTGCACAACATGGGAAGAAGGCATTTTGTGTTGTCAAGTGGCTTGGATAACGCGGCCTTTGACACCGTGATAAACCTGGCCCATGTGGCGTGTCTCCCGGGTGAACCTGTCCCTGCCTTACTCAAGGCCCAGGTAGGTGGTGTGCTTTCCCTGTGGTTAGTGATTGACATGTTTTTGGCACTTTTAAAGAGACAGTGCTGGGCTTTAGGAGTCAAGTACACACAATGATTGTTGGTACTTCAACTGGTTGGGCCACGCTTCTGAACATTCCCATTGGCGTTAAACTGAGACCCAGGGCGCTAATGGGTGGCCTCCAGCTAGCCAGTGTGTTCTCGTATGACCTTGGACCTGTGGATTGACTTTGCACCGTTTCATTTCTGCCTCTGTGTCTTTAAACACTGTTCACGAGTTGGCCCATCCTGGCACGAGCCGGTCCCAGCGCTTTGGCGTCTGCCACAAATGTGTGTGAGCAGGGATCCCCTATCAAGCGATGTATTAAAAAAAGAAAAATGCATGCAAAGTTCTATTTTGTACCCTTGTAAAACTATGTTGCCTCTTCTTAAACTTCAAACTTTAACATGCCGCCTGGAAGTGAGTGGGGGTTGTGGACGTAAGCGTACGTGACGTCTGTAACGTGGTTACGATAGGGCGCCATTTTGAACGGAAAGCCCTGCGGTGGCGGGAAAATTGGCAAAGTCCCGGGTCCGAGGAGGGGGCCCCGGTGAAGAGTAGAGGCGGCGGAGGGGGAATATGTTGGAGCGGGGTTTTCTCGTGGAGAGGATTTACGGAAAGGAAGAGCAGGTGAGTAAAGCTTTTTTGGGGGGAGTAAAGTAGAGGTATTACGCCGTTGCCTATTGTTAGTGTTGCCTTGTTTGTTAGAGTAGTTGTGTAAAGTGTAGGTAGCTTTTTAAGATTTGGATGAGGCAATGTGTGTGGTTGTTTATGATTTGTGTGTACATTTTTTGTGCGCTGACTGCGATACAGTTTGTGAGAACATGCTTTGTGAGTGTGTCTGCGAGTGTGTGAGAGTGTGTGTGAGAGAGAGTGTTTTTAGTTGTGTTATGAATCTCCAGTATTAATTGGCGCACTGTGATAAGTAGTTTTGCTACTTACAGTTTGTGATGCTGTCTGTGTGGCAGGAGTGTTACCTCCAGCTGGAGATGTTGTGGCTATGTTTTTCTTTGGCTTGTACACTGAAATTGAGTTTACATAAAAAATAGAGCGCCGTATTGGGGTAGACGGATAGATTATGTAGTGATTTTTAACAAACAAATAATCTAGCCTTCCCGGAGATTACATTGAAATACATGTTTATTTTTACTGCTATTGCACCATGTTGTTGGATATAGTTGTGAACGGTACAGAACATTATGCGGCTGTGCTATAAAGTGGTTTTTTTTTAAATATGTCTGAGCAAGATGCTGTTACAGTGCTACCGGCGCAAGTACGTGTTTTGTGAGTAAGTTAAAACAAGAACAAGTCGGGTTGAGGCGGGAGAGTGAGAGAGTGGGAGGGAAGAGCTGGAAAAGGCCAGGATCAGCAGTGCGGCATGGCTGTGATTGCGTGGAGAGAGAGGGGAGGTGCTGGTGTGGGAGGGGGAGGCTGTGATTGCGTGGCGAGAGAGGGGAGGTGCTGGTGTGGGAGGGGGGAGGTGCTAGTGTGGGAGGGGGAGGCTGTGATTGCGTGGAAAGAGAGGGGAGGTGCTGGTGTGGGAGGGGGGAGGTGCTGGTGTGGGAGGGGGAGGCTGTGATTGCGTGGAGAGAGAGGGGAGGTGCTGGTGTGGGAGGGGGGAGTTGCTGGTGTGGGAGGAGTGCTGCTAGGGGAGGAGAAGCCTGATGCCGGATGGGGGCGGGAGAGGCTGGGCTTGCATGCGATGCGCGTGCATGTACACGGGCACTGCATGAAAACCGCGGGGCTGAAAGCCCTTTGGTTTGAAGATGTTTTCGCCACATGAATTCTCGCTACGCTCGATGCGCTTGCGCGCATCGATAGGTCGCGAGACCTAAAAAACAGACACAACCAATATAAAAACAGCGAGTCTAAAAAGGTTCATGAAGATTGATCCAAGGTAAGTAAATAAAAAATGTCCCTTCCTATCGAAAAGGAAAAATAAATGAAACTAATGCCTTTATTATGTCTGAAAAAGGGAAATTCTAAAGATGTTATTCAGTAATCACGTATCTTTCACGGTTTAGGAATTCCAAGAGAGAATCACATTGATTTAGTACTCAAGAAAACCTGAATTCCACACAGAAGTACTTAAGAAAACGTAAATGGCTATATAAAGCACACTAAGAAGTGACTTTGGCTTTACGGCAGTTTGCAAACATTAAAGTACTAGCTTAGGTGCGAACTACTAGCAAATTAGATCAAAAAGGCTATCCTGGTGGCTGATGCCACTACATTTGAAGTTAAGCCATTACGGGGTTTGGGAAGATTTAGTGAGCATTCTAAATGTGTTAATTGTATTAAAATGTCTCCATTCACTAACAAATGCATGACACTATCACAACAAGCAGACTGGTAAAAATACAGTAGTTGTTATCACCATAAAGAATGCTAGCTCGCTGACTATGCATTGTTTTCTACAATACAAATCTTTTTAATGGTATCCCCTTCAATAAAGCAGAAATCAATGTAAGCCGTCTGCTGTATATATAATAATGATCCATTTTGTACTAATGGGCCCCAGCAGCAGTATATTTTTTAGAAATCGCTCCAACACTAGATCTTCTTACTAATATAATAAACATTTCTGGTATGCAGTATAAAACATTTACAGCCTCCCAGAAAAAAGTCCAAATAGTCTGCGTAAAAATCCGGTCAGTGAAAAATGATACATTATTTTTAAAAAGTCGCATTAAATAACATACACTGAAGCAACTGAGTGCCTACAATATACATCTTTAAAAAAAGAGGCTGCTTTTATCACTGGCCCATTCCATTTGCCGTATGTAAAGGCAATGAGTTTATTAATGTTACAGCATTTTAGACATTACTAGTGTTATACAAGCAAGGCTTTGTCGCTGGTAAAAGACCACAATTTAAAGTAAATGCAACAACTACTGTAATTTGTACTTCAGGAACTATTTTCCAATAGCAACACAGCAATCCATAGCAATTTCCCTAGCAATTCATGCAGAATGATGTATGAAGTCAAACTGTAGCACAAAAAAATTGTTCAATGCTAAAATTTTATTTTATAGTTTAAGTGACCTAGCTTTAAGCAAATCTTGATGTAAGAGCTAGTAATTATCTTCATAACAGATGCAGAAATCAGTGGAAGCTTTCCCATGTACTGCCATATTACCCTTTAAGAATAAAGACTGAGGACAATAACAATCTTGAGTTGCACCACAAGACTACTTCGCTCCAAAAAGAGTCTTACCATCTAACTGTTATAACTTTTGCTTCAAATAAATTCTACCACTCCAGATTACGTGGGTGCAGTCTTGACATTTAAAGTAAATAAACTTCGGTGAATGGTCCCACATTTCTATACTCAATTAAACCAATAGATTCCTAAAACAAGAAACCTACCCATGCAGTTATGATAATAAAGTGCTCACACCTCAATCTGCCGTGGTACTGCAATCTAGAATTTAACTAAGGCACTTAATACTTAACTACTGAACCAACAATTCAATTTGTTAATAAAAAAAAAGTACTTTGTTAAGTTTTAGAATGCTATTTCTTTTTTAAAAGCAGTATTGATGACTTCACTTCCATTTGGAACAAAACTAACCAAAGTCTGCCTAGTAACCCGCACCACAAACCAACCAACCACAATATAACTAAGGTATACACTACTTGCCATTTCTCTGGACTCATCAGTGTAGTGAAAACTATCTGACAGAACTTCGATGTTGGTAGCACGTTCCAATTTGTCCCGTCGATCTGTTGAGATGTTAAACCTGACATGGTCTCCTTCCAGAAGTGTGACCTTGGACTTCGTATCTTTATCTCCAAATGGAAGTTCTTTAGGAATAACGAAGTCAACTTTGATACGTCCCGGTAATGGATCGTTCTAGTGAACAGGAAGAGGAGAAAATCCTTCATACAAAGCAGTATGTTTCTCCTGCCAAAGAAAACTATTACTATCGAACTATTTTTGATGCAATTCCAACTGAGAAACTCAATATAAAAATGAAGCGGAAATAATAACAAAAGAAGGAAAAAAAACTCAAAGATTAAGTGAACATGTTCTAAACATACCATTGTTAGAAGAGACAAACATTGATACTGATGTCCAAGAAGTCTTTATAGGTATGTCTTTTAAAGGCTAACAGTAAAAGTAGTATACGTTAACTATCTGTAGTGTTAGTACTGTTCATTGATATACAAAAACACAGAAGAGTTCCTTCGAAGCACAGAATCCTGTTACAAAGCCACACTCTTGATAAAGCAAAAGAAAGCACGTCCTAAAAAGTCAACATTTGCTATTTTGTGAGTTAAAACTATATAAAGATATATATAGATGTATAATTTAACTGATCACATCCTTAAAGGGGCCGAATTCTTTTGTTCCATATGAATGTGAATACCTAAGTTGAAAATATGGAATAATTATGAATATATGATGATAGAAAACATGCATATGGAACATAAGAATTTGGCCCATTCAGGGTCCGATTAGTTAAATTGAGTAAGAATTGGAAATTATATTGCTTTATATGTTTTGCTTTTTGAATCTGTTTATTCATTTATCGAGATTGTAATGTGTCTAAATCAAATGAACAGATGAATCTGCATATTTAAAGATGGCTGCCAAACAAATTAGGATTGAAATAAATTGTGAAACCTCTTCAGTTTCGCCGACATTTCTTAATAAATTAGTGCTAACTTTATTTAAATGGATTGTTCAAATGCACAGACGATTGACTTTGAGGAAGGCGACCATGCAGAAATGTTTCCTCACATTACCACCATGCGCAGCATTCTATGGAAACTTTTCTTTTCAGCTTTCCCACATTGACGAGGACCTCACAATGGACCGGCTCTGCACGCAACTCCGCATGACTTCATTAGAGCCATAAGAAGACTTAGCCTGCGGACGTCCGTTCCACCCATTTTTTCCATGCCTTTGAGGTAAACGGGTGAACCGACACTACACAAGTATACACATTATACATACATAGCAAAAACAGGAAATTTTTCATCATAGATATTTCCTAGAGCCAAGCATCACATGATTTAAACAATAAATCACATATATACACATTTATTTTTTCGGTATGAGCAGGCAGGCAATGGAAAGGCATGTGAGTCAGTGAGGAATCCACAGGCATCTGCCTGTGGATTCCTCACCTTTTGAATTGAATCCCCAAGCAGTCCAGCTCCTGGCGGAAGGTGCCTGCCTACACCAAAAATTCCTGCAGCACAGAACGTGCAAATCAGCCATCCCTTCTAACCTCCGAATCTAAGCAATAGTGCTTCCCAAGAGTGTGAAGGAAGGCCCAAGTTGCTGTCTTGCAGATGTCTACCACAGAGACAACTCTAGCTAAAGTCGAAGACTTAGCTCTGGTAGAATGAGCGCAAATAACATCAGAAGGCTTTTTCTTGGCCAAGGCGTAGCAGAGCTTGATACGCAGGATGATTCACCTGGACAGCGTTCTCTTTTGGACAGTCTTACCCTTCACTAGGCACACATATCCAATGAAGTCTTGGTCATCTAACCTGAAGTCCTTGGTCCTGTCAGTTAGGAGCTGACCACCCTCTTAGGGTCCAAGTGATGAAGTCTCCTCCTTAGAAGAATGAGGGGGAAGGTAGAAAGTGGGTACGGTTGTGGACTGCCCTAGGTGGAAAGGAGTGTTCACCTTAGGAATTAAAGCATCTCTGGTCCTAAGAACCATATTATCCGCATGGAATGATGTAAATGGAGGCTTGGAGGTAAATGCTTGCTACTCACTCACCCTCCTGGCGGAAGTGATTGCAGCCAGAAAAATTGTGTTGAACGCTAGGAAGACAAGGGAAAACTATGTAAAGGTTCAAAGGGAGAACTAATTATGAAAGTGAGAATCTCATTTAAATCCTACTGAGGCATGATAAAAGGGAGTGGGAGGAAACCTATTTGTGAGACCTTTAATGAATCTCGTAACAGCTGGAATTGATTCCCGCTTTTCCCGCCGCTGCCTCCCTGCGGCCCCGCCCCCGCCAGCCGATTAAGCACCCCGCTCCCGCCATCCAGCAGACCCTCCCTCCCGGCTCCCTTCTTAAGGGGACTTTGCACTGCGTTCAGGAGCGACCACTGTGCCTTCCTAGGCCGGGCCGCCCCCACGCTCCTCCTGCTGCTGCTGCCAGTTTCTGCCTCCTGTTGTGAAATTTCCGCCGCTGCAGGCGACCCAACCGCCGCTGAGCCGCCCGCACTCGTGTTCCCGCTTTTCCTGCCGCTGCCTCCCTGCGGCCCAGCCCCCCGTCAGCCGATTGGGCACCCCGCTCCCGCCACCCAGCAGACCCTCCCTCTCGGCTCCTTTCTTCTGACGCCTCACACGCGCAGCGGGTGCGCCAAAGGCAAGCCCGTCTGCGCCCGTCCGCGCCTGGACCGCGCCCAGCGCCAGGACTCCTGGCCCCCGCAAAGGCCATCCTATCCGCCGGACCTACGACGCCGCAACACTCAACACACTCAACGCCAGGGACAGATTGATTTGCATATAGCCAGGTTCTGAACTGGGATGGTGCAGTGAGATAAAATAACGGTGATGGATCAAACCCTGATCTTTGGACTGGGTAAGAGTAATCTGCTTAATTCAGACACTCTGTTCATCACCACCCCCATTTCTGAATCGTTTTTGGCCACTATAGGTGTGGCAGGGTTTACTCAGACATGAGTCCCTTTCTCACTGCACCATCAGGATTCAAGCAAGCCGGGCCGACGACGGCTGAAATGCCAGAAACCGGTCCCCGGTAGCTTGTCTCCTTTCTGGTGAAGAATTGGCTTGGTAGTTTAGTCTGCCCTGTTCCCATGATGCACTAGGCCAGGGACAGACTGATTTGCATATAGCCAGGTTCTGAACTGGGATGGTGCAGTGAGATAAATAACGGTGATGGAACCCAGCGGACCCTCCCTCCCGGCTCCTTTCTTCTGACGCCTCCTCACACGCGCAGCGGGTGCGCCGAAGGTGCGCCAAAGGCAAGCCCGTCTGCGCCCGTCCGCGCCTGGACCACGCCCAGCGCCAGGACCCCTGGCCCCCGCAGAGGCCATCCTATCCGCCGGACCTACGACGCCGCAACACTCACACTCAACGCCGGCCGAACCCCCGGTTGCTACCGAGCCACCCCGAGACGCACCCACGGACCCTTCTGCTGCCGATCCTGCAACTTCTCCTGCATCCAAACCTGCACCGCACCCGCCAAGACGATCACCAGCAGTAACCACCTGAAGTGCATCCTGCTCAACACCCGCTCCATCCACAGACACGCCGTGGAACTCTGGAACCACCGCATCTCCAGACGTCGCCTTCCTGACAGAAACCTGGATGAACGCCTCCTCAGCGCCCGACATCGCCATCGCCATTCCGGACGGATACAAGATCACCCGGAAGGACCGCGTAAACCAGACTGGAGGAGGCATCGCCATCGTCCACAAGAACACCATCCGCATCACGACCAACTCCGACGACACCCTCACGGCGGCCGAACATCATCACTTCCAGATCCACACCGACCCCAAGACCACCCTCAGAGGCACCCTCCTCTACAGACCCCCAGGACCCCGCACACAATTCAGCGAAGACATCGCCGACTTCAACAGCCTGCACACCCTCCCCTCCGCCGACTACATCCTCCTCTGGAACCTCAACTTCCACCTGGAGAACAACAACGACCGCAACACCACCACCCTGCTGGACAACTTCGCCAACCTCGGACTCAAGCAACTGGTCAACACCCCCACCCACTACACCGGCCACACGCTTGATCCAGGCTTTTCATCTAGCAAGCACATCACCTTCAGCCACTCCACAGGACTTCACTGGACCGACCACAGCTGCGTAAACTTCAGCTTCAAAAGAACCACGACCCACCACCACCCGCAACAGGTTCCCCACAGGAGCTGGAGCAAGATCACCGCCGAACAGCTCACCACCTCCCTCAGTCAGAACCCACCCGCCAGCACAACGGACCCCACCGAAGCAGCACGCAACCTCACGAAGTAGCTGACCGAATGCACCGACGACCTCGTGCCTTTAAAGAACCCTACCAGCAGACCCAGAAGCAAGAAAGCCTCCTGGTTCACTGACGAACAAGGACTCCAAGAAAAACTGCCGCACCCTCGAGAAAGCCTGGCTCCTCGACCAGACCACAGACAACATGACCGCCCTCAAACACGCCACCCGCAAGCACCACCAGCTTATCCGCACTACCAAGAAGAAATCACTGAAGGAACGACTGGACAACAACGCCCATGACAGCAAAGAACTCTTCAGCATCGTCAAGGAGTTCGCCAACCCCAGCAACAACGACATAACTCCCTCACAAGACCTCTGATACTCTCTCGCCTCGTTCTTCCACCGCAAGATCGCCGACATCCACAACAGCTTCGGCGCACCATCGACGCACCCAACAACCGAACCAACAACCTCCACCACCACCCTCCGCTCCTGGACCACGGTGACCACCAAAGACACAGCCCGCACGATGAACACATCCACTCCGGATCTCCTACCGACCCCTGCCCCCACCACATCTTCAACAAGGCCGACTCCATCATCACACCCCAACTACGGGACATCATCAACGCCTCCTTCAACACCGCCACCTTCCCGGAGAGCGGGAAGCACGCCGAGCTCAGCGCCCTACTGAAGAAACCAACAGCAGACCCCACCGACCTAAAGAACCTTCGCCCCATCTCGCTCCTCCCCTTCCCTGCCCTGCCAAAGTCATCGAGAAGGCAGTCAACAGACAGCTTGCAGCCTTCCTCGAGACGAGCGGATCCCTCGACCCCTCGCAGTCTGGTTTTCGAGCCAACCACAGCACCGAGACCACCCTCATCGCAGCCACCGATGACATCAGAACCCTGCTCGACAACGGCGAAACAGGGGCCCTCATCCTCCTGGACCTCTCTGCCGCGTTCGACACAGTCTGCCACCGCACCCTAGTTCAACGCCTCAGCAACATCGGTATCCAAGAGAAGGCACTGGAGTGGATCATCTCATTCCTCACCGGAAGAACACAGAGTCCGCCTCCCCCGTTTCGTTCCGAGGCCACAAAGTCTTCTGCGGCGTCCCGCAAGGATCATCACTCAGCCCCACCCTCTTCAACATCTACACGAGACCTCTTGCAGCCATCGCACACCAGCACAACCTCAACATCATCTCCTACGCCGACACCCAACTGATCCTCTGCCTCACCAGAGACCCCGCCACCGCCAGAACGAACCTACACGAAGGGATGAAAGACGTCGCCGAATGGATGAAGAACAGCCGCCTGAAACTGAACTCAGACAAGACGGAAGTCCTCGTCCTGGGACCATCGCCCTCCGCCTGGGATGACTCCTGGTGGCCCCCCGCCCTGGGCGCCACCCCCAAGCCAACAGACCACGCACGCAACCTGGGCTTCATCCTGGACTCCTCCCTCTCGATGACCAGACAAGTCAACGCCGTCTCCGCATCATGCTTCAACACCCTACGCATGCTCCGCAAGATCTTCCGATGGATCCCGACCGAAACCAGGAAGACGGTCACCCAAGCACTCGTCACCAGCCGACTGGATTACGGAATCGCCCTCTACGCCGGAACCACAGCCAAGCTACAGAAAAGACTCCAACGCATCCGGAACGCCTCCGCCCGACTCATCCTGAACATCCCCCGACGCAGCCACATCTCCGGCCACCTGAAGGACCTGCACTGGCTCCCCGTCAACAAGAGGATCACGTTCAGGCTCCTCACCCACGCACACAAATCTCTCCACGAACTGGGCCCCAAGTACCTCAACGACAGCCTGACCTTCTACACGCCCACCCGCCAGCTACGATCAACAAGCCTCGACCTCGCCGCCGTACCACGCATCCGAAGAGCCACCGCTGGTGGCAGATCATTCTCCCACCTGGCGGCCAAGACATGGAATTCTCTCCCCATCCATCTTCGGCTGACCCAGGACCATCTCGCCTTCAGGAGACAACTCAAGACCTGGCTGTTCGAGCAATAGCAGTCCCCTTCCCCCAAGCGCCTTGAGACCCTGCCGGGTGAGTAGCGCGCTATACAAGTGTTATGATTGATTGATGGTTGATCTGGTAAACAGAGAAAAGCAGATAAGGCAGACAAGTAGCCCTTAACAGTAGCTACTGCACAACCTTATTGAGCCACGGAAAGAGAAACTCAGAATATCCGACAAATAGACAGATTTGGTGGAGGGTCTTCTGGAAGATAAAATTACAACCACATCTGCTGGGAGAGAAAAAGACCTCAGTTTGCCCCATTCAATCTCCAGGCACGAAGGTGCAGGCCTTGGAGGTGGGTTGTAGAACCTGCTCCTGCAAGAGGAGATCTACCCTTTTAGGGAAACAGAGCGGAGGGTGTGATGAAAAGTAAAGGAAGTCTGTGTTCCACACCCTTTGCGACCATTCAGGGGCAATCAATATGACTTAGGCCTGGTCTTGGCAAATTTTCCTCAGAACTCGAGAAATCAAGGGTATGCAAGACCACGCATAAATAAGCTGTGAGCCCCAATCTAACTGAAACGAGTCCCCCAACACTCCGCGCATCGGATACTGGAGACTGCAGAACGACGGGCAACGCACGTTCTAGTGAGTGGCAAACCGGTCCAACTGGGGAAACCCCCACGTCCTAAACATGTAAAGTATTATCTCTGGATAGAGACGCCACTTGTGATCGGCCAAATGTTGCAGACAGACACTGCGCATGTACATTCAGTTCTTTGGCCCGATGATTCATGATCAGGCAAATCTGATCGTCCTGAGCCCAGGACCAGAGTCGCAGACCCTCTCTGCACAGAAAAAACAACCCTACTCCTCCCTGCTTGTTGATGTACCACATCGCAGTAGTGTAGTCCGTTAGCACCTGAACAGACTCATCATTAAGGGAGGGAAGAAAGGCCTTGAGAACCAAATGTTTCGCCCAGAATTACAAAGAGATTGTTGTGAAACAACCTCTCCACTGGAGACCAACGGCCTCAGACCTAAAGATCCCCCAGATGAGCTCCTCATCCTAGAGTGGAGGCATCCGTCACCACTGTGGCCACCAGAGAAGGAGGTTGAAACTGAGTCCCTTGAGACAGGTTGCCAGGAACACTACCATAACAACTCACCTGCAGTGTCTCTGGAGATTCTTATCACCTCTTCAAGATCTACACTGTGTTGGATTCACTGCCTGCAGAGACACCACTGGAGGGCCCTCATATGCCAGCCTGCATGGTTGACCAACAGTATGCAGGAAGTGAACAGACTGAAGACACGCAAAACATTCAGGACTGGAATGGCAGCTCATTCTGAAAAAGCAGGATCATGGTCTGGATATCTTTAATCCTCTGAAGAGGCGGGAAGGCACGACTTGCATTAGTGTCCAGTACTGACCCAACGTGTTGCGCTGAGAGGGCACCAGGAGAGATTTGGGTGCATTTTTCAAAAGCCAAAAGTTGAACAACAAGTGTACTACTTGCAAATTATGCAGCACCATATATGGTGACTCCGCTTTGAGCAGCCAGTCGTCCAGATAGGGGAACACAGGAACCCCTGATCTTCTAAGATGTGCTGCCACCACTGCCATCACTTTGTGAAGACACATGGTGCGAAGTACGGCCAAATGGAAGGACTGCAAACTGGTAGTGTTGAGACCCCACCGTAAAACAAAGACAATTCCTGTGAGAAGTTGACCTGATATGTGATGTCCACTATTCTAGTGGGCACCCTGTATCGGTCCAAACAACCCTTATGGTGATGGTTGTAAAGTCAACCTTATAGACCAGCTATCCTAGTGAGAGCATGGACAAAGCAGTCTTAGGCTAATACTTCAGAGAGCATGTGAAGCCAATTGTTTTGCCAATAATAACAACCCCTTGAATACCAAATGAAAGGACACCACACAAGGTATATATCAAATATATATGTATTTATTACTAACACAACCCCTCTGCACTGTTTATGAGGTCAGAGTTCGAGATACAGCACAAGTGACTCAATAAGCATACTGTAAGTTGCACAAATACAATTCTGCCCTAGGGGCCTCACGAACCAGATACTAAGTAGAACCACTTCAGGAAAAGTGAATAGGCCTAGGGCATCGCTGGGACTACACTGAGCAACCACAGGTTAGGAAGTAGGAGTCCCACAGGATGCGTGTGCAGTGTCTAAACACACACGTGGGTTCTCAGCCTTTCAATGGAAACGTAAAGTTTACAAAGTAGTTGATTTCGGGCACTTCCGGATGGACTACGGGAAAATCCAGTTAGACTAGGACACTTGGATAGTTATTTCCCACGGGAGCACCGGAGTACTAGAGTTACCTCACCCAGTGAAGCCGGGTGCAAAGGTGTTCTTTCGTGTCGAGTTTCGTCATCGAATCCTATGGAGAGCTGCACAAAGATGCTGCAGGCGACCAGGAGGAAGATGTCCGGTTGGATCCAAGGGTGGATCGGAGCAGTGAAGAATCTGAAAGCAGAGGGGACAGAGTCTGGGTCACTAGCCAGTGACCAGGAAGGAACCAGGCGATGTCGACCTGCAAACAGGTGAAGTGAAGCTGGTCTCTGCAGCCACGTGGACCAGGAGGCGTCGACGACGACCAGGAGCTGGATACGGACTGTCCCACGAAGGATCTCGCTGTTGGCGGTGTCTGCTTCCGGATTGGAGTCAACAAGCAACCCACGCAGGAAGGGAAGATCGGCTTCTGTTCAGACCAGCAAGGACTGGGGAGCTTCCCCTTTACAGGAAAGCAGGAGCAAGCCCAGAGCAACCAGGCAAGAGGTGTTAATTCAAAAGGATGTCTTAAGGAGGGCCACTAGCCAACGGGCTAGCAACCGCGAAGACGCGAAGAGAAATGCAGGCGCAGGCCCCACGCGGCACTCGTGGAGTGTGGAGGGCTAAGCTTCGGTGCACTTACGGCTCAGGGTTGGGGCTTCTCAAGTCCCAATGCACAACTTCGAGGATGCCTCAGAAGCTGCACAGTTAGCAAAAAGGAGGTACTGCAGGTAGTCCGGTCCCCACGTCTCGTGTCCGCCACGGGTCTCAGCTTTGCTGTGGATGTGGGTCGGAGTCAGAGAAGTCTGGAAGTCCAGAGGCTGCGTCGCTAAGTCTTCGGATTCCGGCAGGAGCGTCGACAAAGCAAACTGGCAAGTCACTGATGGTGCCTGTTTGCACAGGGTGGTCACTCCTTGACCACAAGGGAGATTCTTCAGTCTTCTAGTTGCAGTAGAATGTCGAAGGTCCAGAGTTTCGTTTCAGTTCAGGATAATCTAATGTCTCTAGACACAGCTCCTAGCTTTATACTAATCTAAGGGGCTGGATTACCTGCTAGGTCTCTCCTATGGGTGGAACCTGGGAAGGGGGTGGTTACACCCCTTTCCCTTTGTCCAGTTTCACGCCAGAGCTGGGGCTGGAGTGCCCCAGCAACTGGTTTCAAACCGGGCTATGGATGGAGCACCTTGTGCGCCCCAGGCAGTGTCTCATTTCATTCAACCCACCCTGCCCCAATACACTATAGCCTGTCTGGGGAGGTGCTAGCACCTCCCAAGGCAGTAAACCTATTGTCCAGGCCTCCCCTGCCAGAGTTTCGTCCAGCAGCAGGAGGTCAGACTCGTGTCTGTGGCAGCAGCATCCATTTTGTGATGCTGAGGCTCGGTTTAACTTTAACCGGGTAAAGCTACAACTAGAGGTCTTCACCCTCTAGAAAGGTGGAATGCTACCCCCGCCTCCAGGACTGGCACGGGGGTAGTATTCCAAAGCGTATGACACCTTACACGACATGTTTTGATAAAGCCAAACCAAAGTAAGCATTAACCGCTAGGATTATAACGCACTTAAGAGTATATGGTATGGCTATATCATAGAACAGCTATAAGGACATGGTTCAGAAAGCTGCAGGCAGGCTCAGCTCATGCTAGAGCACCATCTCACATAAACCAAGCACTCTGCCTTCAGGATTGTCAAGGCCTGCCATAGGAGTGACTTATAGGTATACATGTGTCTATATATAATGGTAGGTATAGGAATACTATACCTAAGCAAGGGGTGGTTACACAACCTTGCCCCAGCTGAGTGATCAGCCAGTTGTGTCAGTTTGGATGGCCATCCAGGGGTGGCATAATACATGCTGCAGCCCCTGGTAGGCCTTGGATGCACATATGCCCTGGGTACCTATGGTACACTATACAGGGGCTCATAAGGTGACCCAATATACAATTGGAGATGTACCGAAAGTACATTGAGTCCATTTTACCGTGAGAGCAGATAGCCTGGGGCCCTGATTAGCAGGATCCCAGGCCAACTAAGTCTAAAACCAGCTAAACACTAGGCAAAAAGTTGGGGTAACCATATAGTCGGATATCCACCTTCCTACACTTCTGATGCAACTTCAGGATGGGGATGTGAAAATACTCATCCTGCAAATCGATAGATACCATCTAGTCTTCCTTCTGCGGTGCATGAAGAACTAGCGCCAAGGTCAACATCTAGAATTTCTACTGTTTGGAGGTAAACATTAAAGACCCTGATGTCTAGGATTGGCCTCAAGCGACTGCCTTTTTGGGAATCAGGAAGTACCAGGAGAAGCATTCCTGACCCCTTTCTTACTGCGGAACCACCTTGATCGCACCTTTCTGCAGTAATGACAGAACTTCCTGCTGGAGGAGAAGCATTCCTGACCCCTTTCTTACTGCGGAACCACCTTGATCGCACCTTTCTGCAGTAATGACAGAACTTCCTGCTGGAGAAGCAGAGGGTGCTCAACCGACCGCAAACCCTGACGGGGAGGGTAGGGAGGGGGAAACTTTTGGAACGGTAGGGCATACCCATTCTCTACGATGTTCAACACCCAGAGTTCTGTAGTAACAAACCTCCAATGTGGTAGAAAATGGAACACCTGTCCTCCTACATGACAAGTATGCTCTAGAATGGCACAGCAAGAGCTGCTTCCCTGCTGCACCAGATTGAGGAATGCAAAACAACAATTGATGGACAGAATGCAGAACAATGTCATACATTCATCCCAGTACAGAGATCTGGGCCTAAATCCATCGTTTTTTTGCACTCTACACCACCCCAGTTCAGATATGGCCATATGCAAATCAGCCTTGACCCTGTGCCTCATGGGAACAGTCCAGCCCGAACTGCCAAGCCATGTCTTTCCTGGACCGGAATCAAGCATCCTAGGACCGGTTTCTGGCTATCTGCCTGCTCCTAATAGAAGAGGCTGGGGGTCGCATTACAAAGGCTGCCAGGCCTTTAAAGCTCCCCTGCCACAGATGGCTCCTCATGGCCTGGGGGAGGTGTGAACACCTCCGCCCAGGAAAGGCTTTGTTTCTGGGCTCAGGAAGCAAAGACTCTCCCCCTAGGGGTCCAGAAACCTGTCTCGTGGTGGCAGGCTGGTGTGTACCATTCAGGGAACCCACCAGAGGCTGGTCGTTTTTCAGGGGCATCTCTAAGATGCCCTCTGTGTGCATTTTTCATGAAATCCCACACTGGCATCAGTGTGGGTTTCATATGCTGAGAGGTTTGATACCAGTTCTCAGTTTTCAGTGTATCCATTAGGGTGCTATGGAGTTCATAATTACAAGCATATACTCTTAATGGCAGCACAGCACATACAATGTCTAAGAATTGACAGACACTGTAGGGGTACAGGGCTCATGCACTATACCCTCCCCACTGGTATAGGGCAGCCAGCTAAAGGGGTGACTGATCTATTCCATTGGGAATGGGTTGTAGGCATGGCACACAGGGATGTGTGCTATGTCGACTCTTCACTATGTTCTGCACCAAAACACGCAGCCTGCAAAGGCAGTGTGTGTAAAGATACAGCGCCTCAAATGGTGGCACAATAAGTGCTGCAGTCCTTAGAGGTCTTCCCTGGTCACAGTGCCCTGGGTACCTGTGGTACCATTTTCGAGGGGCTGAAATGTGGCCAGAGAAGCCAATTGGGTTAGTTTTGTGGAAAGACCACAGGCCCTGGGAACCTGATTGGCAGGGACCCAGGGCACATCAAGAGAAAGTGCATCAGTAGTCTGGCAAAATGTTGGGGGGTTACTGCAACAGAAACCTACTTTCCTACACTCTTCTAGACCTCATCCTTGGAACAGGTGTCAGAGGCACAGGAGGCTTTGGATCGGCCTCGAAGGGAGGTCTACCAGGACATTAGTTGGCACCGGTTCAGAACCAGACGGCACAGGGGAAGATGCATCCAGTGGCACCCGCCCCTACAGCGATTGTATTGGCATTGAAAACCTCAGCATGGGGAGAGACCAACTTCCTGGAGCCATCGTCATAAAAGGCATAAGAGGCACCCGAGGAAAATTAGGTGACAAACCTCCCAGGGAGTATGCCAGCTGACCCATGGGGCCAACAAGGGCACCAGTAGGGTTTGCCGCTCTGATGAATAAGCCGAACATCGCATTCAGAAAAGGAGGGATCCGAGAGACAGGATACCCTGGATCCGGTAGTGCAGGCGATAAAGCCGCTTGAGGAGGGAACACATTTGGCTCTGCCTGCAGCACCAGAGACGTGGAGCCAGAGGTGGAGTGGTCTGCTTCGGCAACAGTGAATGCGTGGATTCGCTTGAAGCCAGTGGAGTCACTGCACTCGGAGACAGGGTCGGAGTCACCTCAGGAGAAGGAAACTGAGAAACATCCTTCTGATGATGCTGGGGAACTGGGGACACGGACTTTGGCGTTGCATCCTTCGACAAACTACACAGAGTCCCATGGTACTGTTTCTTATGTTTCTCAGACAACCTCGAAGTATGGGGAGTCGTGACTTGGATTTGGGCCGCAAACTTCTTCAACCCCTTTGTTTCTTGGCTTAGCCCATGAACAATTTGGCCTCCCTGTCCTTCGGTGCCTTGGGGTTCATACACCTGCATGACAAACACTCCCCGACGTCATGGTCCAACAAGAGACACCACAAACAGTATTCATTGGGGTCAGTGATAGACATCTGGACCCGGATTCCCTGCATGGCTTAAATCAAGATTACCACGGAGTAGCCTTAGTCGCTGCTACAAAGACCCAAAGACTTTAAACAAAGAAACTCCCAGAAATAGAGAGCCCTGGAAAGGAAAAGGTTACTTACCCAGAAGCATCTGTTCTTGGCATGTAGAGCTGTAGATTCTCATGCTTTGCATAATCCTGCCATCTAGTGTTGGGTCCAGATGTTTGCAAGTTGTTTTTCTTCGAAGAAGTCTTTCCAGTCAAGAGGTAGGAGACTACGCCTTTAGGTGATAGTGCTCATGGACATCGACTCCATTGATAATGGTTTTACCGCAGAGGGTGAGAATGGAGTTAGTAAAGGTGGAATAGAGATGTCCATGCATATGTATATAAGATAAGAAAGCACTGCAACAGGTATAGGTACCCGGGGAGGCGAGTGGGCGCATGTAAATCTACAGCTCTACATGCCAAGAACAGATGCTTACTGGGTAAGTACATTTTTTCGTTCGAGGCATGTGAGCTGTAGATCACATGCTTTACATAGACTATACAGCAGTATTCTCCGAAAGCGGTGGCTAACCTTTAGATGTTGCAGTCGTTTTGAAAAAGTGTTTGAAGTACTGCCTGGCCTGCATTAGGTTGTCGTCTCGCTAACACATCTACACAATAGTGCTTTTTGAATGTGTATGGTGTAGATCATGTTGCAGATTTACAGATGTCAACTATGGGAATGTTCCATAGGAAAGCCATAGTAGACCCTATTTTGCGAGTGTAAAGCGCTATAGGGGGTATTATTAAAGTTCTTTTTGCTTTTGCATAACATGTTTGAATACATTTAACAATCCATCTAGAAATACCGGATTTGGATAGAGGTTTGCCTTTGTGAGGTGGAGCAAAAGCAACAAAAATATATTTTGTGTTACGAAATGACTTTGTTCTTCCTATGTAATATAACAAGGTTCTTCTCACATCTAAAGTGTGTAGAGCTCGTTCTGCCACTGAATCTGGTTGAGGAAAGAACACAGGTAACTCAACAGATTGATTGATGTGAAAGGCAGATATTACTTTAGGTGAAAATGTAAGGTTGGTATGAAGAACCACTTTGTCTTTGTGAAGCTGGAAAGAAGGTTCTTCTATAGTTATTGCCTGTATCTCACCCACTCTCCTCAGTAAAGTGATTGCAACGAGGAAAGCAATTTTCCATGAAAGAAATTGCAGTTCACATTAATGCATGGGTTCAAAAGGTGGGCCCATTAATAGTGTACCTTAGAGCGCTTGAAACACTGCTAGCAGCTCTAGATGATTTATGAGGAGCCTTTTGCTTTAGACTCCACAAGCCTTGAATTGTGTGATTGTGGAGATGAGCTCCCCAACCAGTGAGCAACGCATCTTTTTTTGAGCAAGTTTTGTGTGTTCCACCACTGCAGAGAGCGAGGAGTAAATCCTACTACCAACACTAGAGACCCTGCGACTAGTTCCACTGACTCACTAAGTATTCCTGTAGGGGACGCAAGTGAAGCTGTGCATGGGGAACAATCATGATACAAGAGGCCATCATTCCCAGCAACTGCATATACACCCGAGCTGGTAGTGAGTGAACAGAAACTGACTAATTACAGCCTGAATATCGAACGTTCTGGCTGCATTGGCAAAAGCTAGAGCTCTTGAGTATCTAAAGTTGCTCCTAGATAGGCTGGAGTGTTGGAAGGTTGGAGATGAGACTAAAATATTGACTGTAAACCCCAGTTGGTGCAGTAACTGCAGTGCTATGTGAGTGTGCTGGAGACACATTAGGTACGTACTGGCTTTGATGAGCCAGTCCAAGTACGGGAAAACATGAATGTGTTGTTTTCCCAGGTGAGCAGCTACAATTGCCAGACATTTTGTAAATACTCGGGAGCAGTGGTGACTCCGAATGGAAGCACTTTTGAACTGATAATGCTGCCCCGCTACCACAAATCTGAGATATTTGCGATGAGTGGGATGTTCTGGAATGTGGAAAAATGCGTCCTACAAGTCAAGAGCAGACAAAGTCGCCTTGTTGTAGAAGTGGGAGTCCTTGTTGAAGTGTCGCCATGTGAAAATTATCAGTTTTTGTTTCAAGTCTGTTTTATTTTCAGGCAATAACATACCACAGGTCCGTTTAGACACAGCGTTAAGCCCACAACCCTAAGCAGGGCTGGCCGCGAAATAAGTTAGCGGTGGGGCCTTGAGGTCTGCACAAGAAAGGCAAATTGATACACAGCGTTTTGCCTATAACCCCACTGGAGCCGGCCGAGTTTCATGCCGTAAGCTGCACTACCTTTCGGACATTCAGAAAACCAAGATACCCAAGATAGATGTCCAGAAACAAGCGGGCAACTAGCCCAATATCTAAAGGCAGCCCAGCAGGGCCCAGTAACTAAAAGACTAGTAAAGAGATGAAGAAGAAAAGGGAGATGGAGAGGAAACAGGAGGTGGAGAAGAGAGCACAACAAGAATAAAAGCAGTGTGTGCGGGGGGGGGGGGCAATGTAAGAAAGCCTGGGGCAACTCCCACGTCCCAGGGGGGGTGTTCTACAGGAGGAACAATGGCATCCTCAAAGAGACGCAGCGTTCGGAACCTGGTAGGCATGAGGCGCGCATGCTCTATAGTGCAGAGAAATTGTACTAGGGGCTGCCAAACTGCCTTAAAATGTGTGTCACATGCTTGCAATCGCGCTGTAAAAAGGTCCATCGTGATGACATGCCAGAGTCGTACAAACCAGGCTGCTATTGGGGGGGGGGGGGGGGGGGGGGAGGGAGGGATTTCAGTTCTCTTCCAGTATAGGGCTATAAGTTGCTTAGCCGCTCCGAGCATCTTGAGCGCCAAGACCCAGTCACTTCGGGTGAGCGCCTTCAGCCTGGCAGGTTTGATGCCTAGTAGGATTGTGCTTGTGGCTTCAGGCAGTGGAAACCCCACTAACCCCCCTTGATGTGGCTAAGGACCTCCTTCCAAATAATGGTCAACATTGGGCACGCCCACCAGACATGGATAAAATCCCCAGATGCAGACTGACACCTTCAGCACAGGGAAGAGGATGTGGGAAACATCTTGTGAAGTCGCTGAGGCGTACAATACAATTGAGTCAACAGTTTATAGGCATTCTCCATCTGCGGGATGCTCTGGTATATCTTAGGGATGTCCCGCCAAAGTCTATCCCACTGTGAAGGCTCAATATCCGTGCCGGTCGCCAGCTGCCATTGGTGCTGGTATGGGTGAGAGGGCATAGTCGGCGGGTGCTGAAGAATCCGGTAGATCTGAGAAATCAGCCGTTTTGATCCCCCAAGAGAACACGCCAACCTCTCTAAGGGAGTAAAGTCGCTGGTGGTCGTCTGATACATTTCCCCCTAAGATACCCAATGTCACAGCTGGGCATACTGCATTCTCGCCTCCGATCGTACTTGAAACTCCTCATCACATTGGTCAAAGGTCTTAAGTGCGCCTCCCTCATAAGTCACAGATCACCCTGCAGTCCTCCTGCGTCCATTTGTCAAAGGCACGGGTTCGATGGGCCGGCGGGAAGCGCGGGTTCCCCTCTATTGGGGTATGCGGGGAGGGAAACGTAGTAAGGCCTCTGGACACAGCTATGTTATCCCATATCTCTAGGACCGTTCTCGTGGGCACCGCTATGTAAGCGCTCCTAGATCGTGCGGCCCGGTGTAGTCATGCAAGATCCCAGATGGTTCACCCAGTTACCGTTCGGTCCACATACAGCCATCCCTACTCGCTCTCCCTCACCCCCACTCCACCACAAAGCGGAGGTTCGAGGCCCAGTAATAGCCCACTAGATTAGGGCAGGCTAATCCCTTCACTATCCTGCGGTGTCATAAGGAGCTTCTGAGAGAATCAAGGCCGCTTCCCACCCCAGATAAAGGGCGTGAGCTCACGCTGCAGGCCTCGTATACAGTGGAGTGGGATAGGTGTGTGGAAACAATGGAACAAATACAAAATTTTAGGGAGGATCGACATCTTAATGGCTTTGAGTCTGCCCAACCACGACAGCATCAGAGATCTCCACGTCCGCAGGTCTTCAAGCACCGCTGTACGACACTCACCAGTTCACCCATGTCCACGTTTCCAAAAAGGGGGTCAGCAGGAGGCCTACATAGCGAATGTGCTGATCGGCCCACTGATAGGGTACCACGTCCTTCAGGGGGGGGAGGTATCTCCTCTTTTGGAATGGTAAGATTAAGGGCCCAAGACTTATCGTGGTTGATCTTGAGACATGAGCCCCTATCGACAAGGCATAGCACCGCGTGCAGTGCCGGAAGAGACTGGCGCGTGAGAGTGAGGATAAGATCGTCCGCAAAAAGCGCCACCTTGTTTTCTCGACCGCCAAGGGGGATACCATGAATATCGGGTGCCCGATGAATCATCTCTGCTAGGGGTTCCACTGCAAGGGCAAACAGCAGGGGTGATAGCGGGCACCCCTGCCTTGTACCCCGTGAATAGAGAACGGCGCCGTAAGCTGACCATTTACCCGACTCCTGGCTTGCGGCCCCACATATGGAGCCATGATCCTCGTGATGATCTTCGGACCTAGCCCAAACTTCTGCAGGACCGCCCGAAGGAAGGTCCAGTCCACCCGGTCAAATGCCTTCTCCGCATCTAGAGACAGAAGGCAGGCCGGGAGCTTCCAATGATGCGCTTTCCCCACAAGATGCGCAAGCTTTCCCCACAAGATGCGCAAGCTTACGCACATTGTCCGCTCCCTGCCGATTGCGGATGAAGCCAACCTGATCCGGGTCCACGAGCCCCGGCATATAAGGATCTAGCTGTTTGCTTGAAGCTCAGTATAGGTTTTAAGATAGGTACTTAATAGAGCCATGGGGCGGTAGGAAGAAAAAAGCGGGGGGTCCTTCCCTGGCTTTGGTATCAACGCTATCTCCGCCATGGCCATGTCAGAGGACCGTCCTTCTGTATCAGTAAAAAAATTGAACAGCCTCAGAAGGTAGGGACGAAGCTTTGACTGGAACATGCGATAAAAGGACAGGGGTAGGCCATCCGGTCCCGGTGTTCTCCCCAAAGTAAGGTCCCTCACGGCTGCCGTTATCTCCTCCTCAATGATAGGGCCCTCCAGAGTCCTCGCACAGAGTGGGTGCAATGGCATCCCCTTGTAACCATTCAGGATGGCCGCAACCACATCTGCAGAAGGAGTCTCCCCTTGGTACAGGGCAGCATAATAGTCCCGAAATGTATCACATTTATCGCTCCCCGAGAGGACCCTGGTCCCATCCGGCAGCTGGACATTGGCTGTGTGGGCTCTAGCCGCACGCGCTCGGTCGGTCTTCCCGCCAGCAACCGGCCCACCTCATCTCCTCCCTCGAAATATCGCTGCTTCAACACCAGCAAAGAGTGCTCTGCCTTGTTAGTTCGCAAGAGCCTGAGCTGCCCTCTCAGGTTAGCGAGCCGCCGCCTGGACTCCAACGAAGAATGCTCCCGGTCCTTTAGCTCAGCTCGCTTTATGTCCTTCGCCAAGCTATCCTCCAACTTACAAGCCTTGCGCCTCCGCGCAATCGATAGAGAGGTGATGTGGCCTCGGATGGTGGCCTTAAAGGCGTCCCACACCACGGGGAAGGATGTCTCTGGAAGCTTCTTACTAGAAAAGTAAGTCAATGGCGACCCGGATGCTTTCATCGGCGGCTGCATCCCGGAGAATACTCGGTGGCAAGCACCACAGCGCCTCCAGGGCAGGGCAATCGACCGGGTCCTGCAGGAGCAGCTCGACATGGGCGTGATCAGACAGCGAGATATCCGACATGGAAGTTCCAAGCATGTCTCACACTAGGGCGTGCGAGGTAAATAAGTAATCTATGCGAGAGTACGAGCGGTGAGCGTGAGAATAGAATGAGTAGTCCCTCAGCCCCGGGGAGTGAGAACGCCACGCATCTATCAGCCCCAGCTCTGTTATCTGCGTACGCAGCGCAGAGGACATGGCCCCGGCTCCGCTGAACGAGGCATCACGATGATCCATGTCCGGGTTCCAGACTAAGTTGAAATACCCTCCCAGTACCAATGAAGGGTCGCCATATGGAACATGTTCCCGCAAATGTGTCTGGAGGTATCTATCCTGCATCTGGTTGGGCGCATAGACATTACACAGAGTGAACCGGCGCCTCCCGATCTCCACCGTAACTTTTTGAAAGCGCCCGTCTCCACTCTTAAAAGGCTTAGTGTCCCCCCCGCCTGAAGCCAGTCCTGCACAGTATCGCTACACCCGCCATTTTAGTATCAGCTGCAGCCCAAAACTGGAGAGCATATTTAGGATGCATCATGCGCTTCACGGCCACTTGCAACAGGTGGGTTTCCTGCAGGAATATGATGTCAGGGTTCTGCTGGAGGAGGTAGCTCCACGTTTGCCTCCGCTTATTGGGGGAGTTCAAGCCCTTGACATTGAGTGTTAAAATCTTTAAGGACCTAGGCAAGGTCGCAGTCATGCTGAGTGCCAAGCGAGGCACCCTCACACCCCCCAACTCCGCCACTGCAGGGATATAGACACATAAGGGGGCGCCTTCACCCCCGCCCACTCAGAGGTCCGCAGCCACCTGATCCCCCACCCATTGCACACAGAGAGAAGAAGAGAGGGGAGAGAAAAGATCAGTAAGGAGCAAAAGGAGGAAGGGGAGGTAAGGAGCAAAAGGAGGAAGGGGAGGTCAAGAGCCCCAAAGGCGGCCAACCGGGCCACCCAGCAATGAACGTCAACAAAGGCCAACAGGGTCACACTGTACTGTCCCAGTCACAGGGCATCCTACACCCAAGAGTTCAGATGCACTCAAGGGATGTCACTCCCTCAGGAACAGCCTGGGGGAGGCCTGTGGGTGTCTCAAGGGCAAACAGTAGGATCCCGGTCTCCCAGTCACACTGGCCGGGATCTGGAGTGCAGGTTTAGGGTTCACTACACTTAACAGACCCAGGGAAGAGTAATCCTTATCAGCAGCGGTGCAGGCATCGAAATATAGCAGATCGCTGGTCGATTGGTCACGGGGTGGAAGGGCGTGAAGGTGGCCCATTCCAGTCCTCTTCAAGGGATCGGATGTGCGCTATAATGTCTTGTTTGGCCTGCGAGGCAGATCGCTCATCCAGGGGAGGGGAGCAGCGGTGGCACTGTACAGTAGTCCAGGACGGCCTGGCCGGGACCCGCTCCTGGCGTCTTTGCCAACAAGGGCTGGTTGGTGGCGACTCTGGTAGTCGAAGCAGCTGCGCCGCCTCCCAGTAGGACCTTATTACTCTGCGCTTGGTTTCCCACTGGAAGATGTATGTAACGTATGTATGTAACGCATACATGTAGAGCGCAGACTGTCACCCAGAGGGTATCCTGGCGCTTTGACCCAGTATATACCTGCGCGAGGCGCCATTACACTGCCCTAGGGAAAAGATGGGATTTAAGTCCTTTTTTAAAGGAGGACAGATCCTTCAAGCTCCTCAAAGAGAGTGGCAGAGAGTTCCAAAGCTTGGCAGCGGTGAAGCCGAAAGAACGGCCACCCATCCTCACCCTTTGAATTCTGGTAACCTTTACCAGAAAGGCTGAAGAGTACATCAAAGTTCCAGCTGCTGAATACCAAGAGAATAGGTCCTGCAATAGCACAGGCCCTAATCCATTGAGGCCCTGAAAACTATGCAGGAGGCTTTAAAACAGATCCGCTGATGAACCGGCAGCCAATGGAGGTCCTTTAGTGCCAAAGAGGAGGAGGCTGAGCGTGTTCGAGAAAGTGCCAGCTTAGCTGCCATATTCTGGACGCGTTGCAGCTTTTTAATCAGGATGTTAGGAGTGCCCAGAAGCAGCGCATTACAGTAGTCGAGCCTACTGAGGATGATACTGCACACTACTTCAGGTCTAGCAGAAAGAGGGAGCAAAGGAAGAACTTTCCGCAAAGATCGAAGCAGCATCATACATGTTGCGGTAGTCTTATTAACAAAGGCGTCCAGCTGTAGGTTTGAACCAAACATAACGCCCAGATTACGGGCAGAATCTGCTGCGGCAACCATGCCCAGAATGGACGTAGGCCAAAACTCCGGTCCAGTGAGCAATGAAGCACCTCTGTTTTTGACCCATTGAACTGGAGAGACTTGTGGCGCAGCCAGTCCGCCGTGGCTGTCATGCAGTGATGAAGTCTCCTTGGAGACCACATCACTACCTTCAAAGGAAAAAATAAGCTGTGTGTCATCGGCATAATTGATGACCGTTATGCCAAAAGACTCGATCAACCGGATCAGCGGGAGGAGGTACAGATTGAATAAAATAGGGCTGATCGCCGAGCCCTGAGGAACCCCTTGTCCCACCCTTCTAGTGCCAGATCGGAAGGGCGGCAGAGCCACCGCCTGTTGCCTATTTTGAAGGTAAGAGGCCAGCCAATCTATGGCCAGTCCGGATACCCCGATCTTCTGAAGTCTGCTAATTAACATGGCATGGTTGACTGTGTCGAACACGGCCGATATGTCGAGCAGCACTAAAAACGCCGCTCGTCCCATGTCGACCCGCGAGCGCAGATCGTCAAGAACAACCACCAGCGCAGACTCCGTGCCATGAGTCGGCCTGAAGCCAAACTGAGCCAAATCCAAAGAGGCATTATTTTCAAAAAAGCTAGAAAGAGATTTAGTAACCAGTTTCTCCAGTATCTTTACAGGGAAAGGCAGCAGCGAAATTGGCCTATAATTCGCCGGGCACATAGGGTCCAAAGTAGCTTTCTTTAGCAAAGGAGAGACCACTGCAAGCTTCCAGCTATCCGGGACCATGGCGGTACTAAGGGACTGGCAGCAGATGGAATAGAGAGGGGGAAACAATTCCTCCTGAAAAAGTTTCCAGAACTTATGGGGTAGCGGATCCAGGGGAGACCCTGAGGACACACTATTGGCCAGCAGACAGAAATCCTCGTAGAAGGGGAGAGGGAAACAGGTCAGCTGCGGCTGCACCAGTTCATCCCTAGTTGCTTGAGTGCATGGCGGAGATGGATCGAAAGATGGACCAGGAGGAGGTTGGGGGCCAGGCATACACGGGGCCAAAAGGCCACTCATGATGTTCGTAATCTTATCTTCAAAGGCAGAGGCCAAAGAATCACACAAAGCCTGGGAGGCCGGAATATTGTTTGTGGCGCAGGCATGATTAGAAAAATTATTAACAATCTTGAACAGAGTCTGGGATTTATTCACTGCCTGGGCCAACATGTCCTCCAGGTATTTGACTTTAGCACACTTGATCTGTGCTTTATAGTCCAAGAGAGATTTTTTATAAAGCACTATCAGGTTCGAGGTAGTGCTTTCTCCAGGATCTCTCGGCCTGATTACAACGAGGTTTCAGTTGAAGGTGGTCACTGGAGAACCAAGGAGTGGCCTGCTTATACCGGTCCCTCGTCTTCACAGAGGAACCACCTTATCCAGTGTTTCCAAAATCTGCTGACAAAGGCCAGTATAGCTCTCCTCGACTCCCTTTCCCAATGAAAAACCCCCAGGAATTAGGGAAGGTAGGATGGAACTCTTCAAAAGTCGAGACCATTGCCTACTGAGCTTGGTGTTTCCAAGGCCACAGCCTCTAAAAGGAACCATCTGGCAGGAGAATAGAAAAGTGGATAAGAGCATGGTCGGTCCAACATTGAGTCACAATCTCCCTGATCAAAACCGGAGTCTTCCGGAAAGACCAGATCAAGGATATGGGCAAAGGGAATGCCCCACTGGTAAGAGATGTTTAGGGCATGCAGCTTCTCCGTCACTGGCCTGAAGGCTCGACATCTGCGCAAGGTGTTGGGTGCCAAGTCTTGAAAAATCTGTATTTTGTGCCCCTCGTAACTGAGATCTGGCTTGTCCCTTGCCGCCTTCAATAAAGCCTCCTTCTCGGTGAAGAAATGCACCCGTGTCAAAATATCCGGGAGAAGTCCCGGCCTCGCCGCGGGCCCGGAGACCGGGTCCAAAGCCGGCGGAGAAGCATCTTCATCCCCCCAGACCTCAAGGAGGAGTTGCGCCACATAGGTCATAATGTCCTTCCCCTCTGCCCCATAGGAACGCCCCTGATACGGAAGTTGTTCCGACGACTTCGGTTCTCTAAGTCCTCCTGCTTGACTTGTAACTGTTTTGTGCTCCTGGTCCTCCCTGCGGACGTCCACCATTTTATCCAGCCCATTTACCCGGTCTCCCAGGTCAGTGACTTCCTTCCGTAGTTCCCGTACGTAGGAGTGCACCTCAGAACGTAGGGAGCCTATTTCCATCTTAAGTTCGGACATGAAGGAGGTCATAAAAGCCTGGGTCTCTGGCATCGTGTCTCCAGCGGCTTGCGGTGGCCCCTCAGCGGGCGTTGACACCCTTGTTTTACCCCACATCGCCACATCCAAATTGTCTCTGGAGGCCGCTGCCTGGTCGGCTTTGCTCCCTTTGGAACGCGTCATTGCCAGTTCCGCAGCGGTGGTCCGGCAGCCAAGCAGCGCACTCTGCACCTGCCAGGTGGTGTGTGTGCCCGGGCGGGACCCCCGTCCAGCCCCCGTCACCCCAAGGCCTAACTAGCAATGAGCAAGGAAGCAACTAGAGGACAAATGCGCTAGGGCCCCCCAGACCTCAAGGACCCCCTCTGTGGAGACCCCCACCCGCCCCAAAAGACAGGGTTACAAGGAGGGCGCCGGTATTCACAAGGACCACCACCCATTTCCCCCCCCCCCACCCCCCCACGCCCCCCCCACCCCAGGGCCAGCAGAATAAGGGAGCCGCTATGCAGATGGACAACCCTCCCTACCAAACAACGTGTTACCTCTCCTGCACCCCTCCGCTGTAAGCAAGCAAGGAGCTCAATATGTCCAAAGAGTTTGTGCAGGTTAGTCTGGGGGTTGCACTATCCACCTGTTCACAGCCTCTCCCCTCCACCTTGGGCGCTTCGCTCTAGACTCCTCCTCTCCCAATTCAGGCACTGCAAGGCACCATCCAAACCTCACCAGGAGCAGGGCTAGCCCCAGCGACTGCACAAGACGCAGATACACCAGCCCTCCACACACCACCATGACGGCAGTCCAATATGTAGGAGTCACTTAACAGGGGGTCCAAATGGAGGTGGTGCGCCAGTTCACTCCGCTCCCTGTCAGACCTGGGCTATATCCACGACACCCCCACTCGCCAGTTTCATGGGCAGCCTCCACTGGACCTCCTCACACTAAAAGGCGTAAGCCCTCACAGCACCACCAGCGCACCACCAGACCGCCCCCAAACTCCTTCCAGGGCCCAGGGCAGCAGGCAGGCGAAGGGAGCACCATGGTTGGGGGCTGTTCACAGGCAGGCCACAAGGTATTGGGAGCCAAGCTACTAGGATCAAGGTCAAGGCACAGGTGTTCAAAGGTTATCCCCAAATCCACACCACCAGCATCAGCGCAAGGAGAGCTGGTGCAGGGTGCTTAGGGGGTGTCAATAGCCTAATACAATCCTATGCCGGCTCGGTCCAGGAAGTCTTCGAGGAGGAACCAACAGCTGAGCAGGTACGTTCAAGAGCTTGGGGAAGTAGGTGCACCTCTGGTCCTCTTCTCCAAGGCGCAGGGCAGCCAGATGCAGAGAAGCTTTTTGAGGTTGGCGTTTCACCTTACCGGGCCACTTGCAGTTGGGGACAGGGCATCTTTGTGCAGAAGCTGCAGGTGGCGTCGGGGAGTCCTAGAGGGGTCAACCCACGGTAGACTCAGACTCTGGAGCACCTTGCTGGGACCTGTGGGCCACTTTTATTCGGGCCGTAGGCGACTGGTGCATTGGTGGTTCCAGGCAGAGTTTCTTCATCCTCAACAGGCTCAGAGGTTCTCTTGGGGTTTCGTTTGCACACAGCTGCTGTTCCCAGGAGATTCTATCTTTGTTGAAGGCAGTCAATCCTCCCAGGGGTTTTGGAGGTCCCTGGCTGCAGGACAAGTCTGCTTTTGGTGCAGGATCTCTAGAAACTGCAGACGGACCAGTAGGGCTGGGGGCCAAGACAGGTCTTCTTTAGTATCCTTTCCTGCTAGACTTCTTTCATCCTTTGTAGGTTGAAGGAATCTACCGTCCAGAGTTCAGGGCTGCCCACTAAAAGGAAAAGGTTACTTACCCAGTAAGCATCTGTTCATGGAATCTAGAGCTGTAGATTCACATGCTTTTCCTACTCCTGCCATCAAGTGTTGGGTGCGGATGTTTGTTAGTTGTTTTTCTTCGAAGATGTCTTTCCAACCACGAGGTTGGTGACTGCTCCCTTCGTGGATATTGTGCATGGGCATCAACTCCATTGATAATAGTTTTCCCGCAGAGGTTGAGAATGGAGTTAGTAAAGGTAAAATAGAGATGTCCATGCATATGAATATGAGATAAGTATGAACTGCAAACAGTTTAGGTACCCGGGGAGGTGGGTGGGCACATGTGAATCTACAGCTCTACATGCCAAGACAGATGCTTACTGGGTAAGTAACATTTTCCATTTGAGGCATGTGAGCTGTAGATCACATGCTTTGCATAGACTATACAGCATTATTCTCCCAAAGCGGTGGCTAACCTGTAGCTGTTGTTTAGAAAGGATGTTTCAAGTACTGCTTGGCCTACATTAGCTTGTTGCCTTGCGAACACATTTACACAAGTGTTTGGTGAATGTGTGCAGGGTAGACCATGTTGCTGCCTTACAGATGTCAGCAAAGGTAATATTTGCTAAGAAGGCCATAGTAGTCCGTATTTTGCGTGTGGAATGCGCTATAGAGGGTACTGTCAAGCTTCTTTTTGCTTTCACATAGCATGTTTGGATACATTTCACGATCCATCCTGCAATGCCCGATTTAGAGATGGGATTGTGTGGTGGCGAAAAAGCAACAAAAAGCTGTATGGTTTTACGAAAATCTTTTGGTCTTTCTACATACTATAGTAGAGCTCTTCTAACATCTAGTGTTTGTAGAGCTCATTCTACACAATTAGGTTGAGGAAATAACACCGGTAGCTCAACAGATTGAGTGATGTGAAAAGCAGAAACCACTTTAGGTAAAAATGTAGGATTGGTTCGGAAAACCACCTTGTTTCTGTGAAGTTGAAAGAAAGGCTCTTGGATAGTTTGTGCGTGGAGTTCGCCAACTCTCCTTAGGGAAGTGATTGCAATAAGAAAAGCAACCTTTCATGAGAGGAACTGTAAATGACACTTGTGCATTGCTTCAAAAGGTGGCCCAATTAGCCTTGGAAGGACTAGGTTCAAGTTCCATACTGGTGCTGGTAGAACTCTTGGTGGTATTACTCTTTTTAGTCCTTCCATAAAGGCTGTAATCACTGGTACTCGGAATAGAGGCACAGGATTCCGTCTGATTGCTGCAAGTATAAAAGATAACGATGTTTTGTACTGAATCATCAAGGGGATTGATATTGTAATTGTTACAGTATGTAACACAAAGTTTCCTTTTTGCTGCATAAGCCCTAGTAGTAGGTCTCCTAGCATCCTTTAGGATTTTCATACAGTCTTGTGGTAATTGTAAATAACCAAACTGACTTCAGGAGCCAAATTGCCAGGTTGAGTTCCTTGGGATTTGAATGCCTGATTTCTCCATGGCTCGGAGCGAGGAGACTGGAGTTGAGATGCAGCTTTAGGAGTAGAACTACTGGGAGTTCTAACAGGGTGGTGAACCAAGGTTTACGTGCCCATGTGGGACCTATGAGAAAGAGTTTGAGGGAGGATTGTCTGAGCTTCTGAACTACCAGCGAAATAAGTGGGAGAGGCGGTAAAGTGCAGGTAAATATCTGACCAGTTCATCCATAGGGCATTGCCTCTGGAGAGCGGGTGTGAGAACCTGGGTGCGAAGCTTGGGCATTTTGCGGTTTGATCTGTGGCAAACTGGTTTATGTGAGGAAACTCCCATCCCTGAAAGGAATCAAAAGTCAGCGTTATTTGGAGAAAACATCAGGTCTTCTAAGTCTGTAAAAAAGTCGTCTACCATTATAGATGAGAGTTGGATTACCTTGTTAAGAAGATCAACCCCACTAAAAATGTGATGCATCGCCATCAGCATTGGTCGCATTAGCAATGTTCGAATTGGAGGGTACCTGTGTGCCTGTTTCCTCTCGTACCTCACCGTCCGCATTTTGGGTTTGTAAAATCTCAATGAATGCCGTCTTCAGAATTGGTAGCCGCTGGGGACAACAGTGCATGGGCCGTTAATGGTTCAAGCCAAGTATTAACATCCGTTGGCATGACTGATGGGAGTGTCAGACATGGGTCTAGCACGCATTCTTCTCCGCATTGCAGGCAGCGTAGAACAAGTGTGACGGGGCGGGACTCCACGGTGATGTCAACAGTGATGAACTCGATGTTGAAAATGACTGGTGGTCTGCTGTTCCCTTTTCGCCCCTTTCTATCCCCGACCAACAGCCTGCCTCCCCCTGGACAGAGGAATGGACTCGAGAGGACGAGTGGGGAGACGAAGGCACAAAGGTACACGGCCCCTTTATTTACGCCGTTGAGGGAGAAGAGACCCCCCCCCCGGGTCGTCACAGAGCCAAAAGAAGGTGGGACCCGGAAGACTGCGGACGGCGTTTCCCGAGGAGAAGAAGGCGTGAGAGTTTGGAGAGCGAAACCGGAGCCGGAGTGCAGCGAGGAAGAAACCCTGACGAGCCCAGCTGTGGACTGCAAGCCAGGAGGCCAACGTTCCGGTGATTCGCCCCGCCACGTTCGTGTAGGAGCGTGGCTCACAAAGGTACGGGGCAAAGTGGCGGGCTGGGTTGCTCATAGTGGCCATTTAAACGACGGCTAGTGTAAATAAGTGTATAGTCTCCTCAACCCTTTACCTTCACGAGCACTGAAAAGGCACAGGATCAACCGTTTATTAATACACTTCCGCACTTGGTGTCCCTCACTTCCCCGGTCCCAAACCGTCCTACAAGGATCGTTAGAGCGACTCCTTTCTTTTTGCCACGCTGACCTGTGTTGAGGACCATGGCCCTGACTACAACTGCTAAACCTCCGTTCTGGCGGGCTCTCATCCACTGCGTGGCAGAAGCACCCTGGAACTACCAGCATTCTCCAAGGGCGTAAGGACGGAGCTGGACGAGTTTGCTCGAATAAGACTTACTAGTAGAAGACGAAAAGCCTATCTAAAAATAAAGCCTTCTTTGAAATATCTACTTCAGGTCTCAGACTCTGTCCCTTCCACCTCTTCTGTTCTCGATCCCGTACAACTGGTGTCAGAAGTGGGATCAACATCTCAGTCCGTCTGTACTCCCGAAATGGACGCCCTCATACAACATCTAGTGAAGGGACAGGAGAAGTTGGAATGGGCGGTGGAGCGTCCGCTCACTTCGGCGCAAGCTGACCGGGACTTATTCACAAACACTATATCCGCCCAACTGGACAGTCTACAGAAGAATATGTCAACGCCCTCGAGCACTGTTGCGGTGGAGAGCAGGGTACATGTCCCGAACCCCTCGGGGATAGCCCTACAGAAATAGGTACATGGGGAAGACCCAGATGCCTTTCTAATGAACTTTGAACGGGCAGCCAGGGCATTAGGATGGCCTGAGGAGAAATGGCCCTTCTTTCTTGCCCCATTGTTGACCGGCGAAGCGCAATTTGCATACCAGGTCGCCAACCCTGTTGGTAACGCTCCATACGCCCTGATCAAAAATGTAATACTGGATCACTTGGGGTTAGACTCTGAGGCGTATAGAGTTCGATTTACAAAGGAAAAAGGGGCACCTGGGGAGAATCCGAAAACCCTTTTCTTCAGGCTGAAAATGATGGCAGACAAATGGTTGAAGCCCGAGGCCTGTACCAAAGAAGCTATCCTTGCCAAAATATACTTAGAGCAGTTCATGGAAGCCCTTCCGTATTGGTCTCAGAGATGGCTGAGACAAAACTCTGGTCTCACGGTAGAGCAGGCCATCGAGATGGCAGCCACTTATGCGAGAGCTCAACCCCGCGGTTCGAGTTGGGAACATGATAAATACCCCAAGAGCCAACCACCGGCCAAACTAGAGAAGAAAACAAAACCGTTAATGGAAACCTCAAGGCCGAGACCGTCCAGGATGGAATCACCCATGTCACGTGGGCCACAATGCTTTGAGTGTGGCGAATGGGGCCACATAGCCCACTTGTGTCCTAGAAAACACCCACCAGAAGAGCCAATGGAGGTGGGCTATGTACCCAAAACCGTTCTATACTCCTCAGAGATGGGAACCTCATTCTACGCGAGTATGAGGATAAATGATCATATGGTGAAAGCCCTGTTAGATTCAGGCTGTAGACAGTCAGTAGTCCAGAAACGCCTTATCCTCCCAGTCAGTATGTCCCAGATTCCTTAGTTCATGTCCGCTGTGTCCACGGGGACGTTAAGCCCTATCCAATAGCCAAAATCACTATATGGCCAACAGACAAACCGGCTTGTGTAGTGCAGGTAGGAGTAGTGGACTCCCTTCCTGAGGACATGATTCTGTGGGTGGATAATCCTGACCTCCTTGTCCTATTTCGGGAGACAGTATTTGAACGCCCCCTGACTGTAGAGGTACCCAAGGCAGCATACATAACCCCCTGACACCTGGATTTTGGACCGCAGTTTCGGATTCGGTCAGGCTGAGGACAAAACCCTATACAATGCCTGGGAAGCCACTCATGCCGCCCAGGATACCCCCACCTCATACTTTCCCAGATTTGTTATACGGAACGACCTCCTATAGAGAGAGGCAGAAGCAGGAAAAAGTCCTCAACTCTTAGTGCCTGTAGCCTTCCGTGAGCAGGTACACTTCTTTGCTCATGCCCATCTCACGGCTGGTCATGCCGGTAAAGAGAAAACAACTGAGAGCATAGTACGGCATTTCTATTGGCCAGGCATCTACAGGGATGTGCAGGACTATTGTAGGAAATACAAAATCTGCCAGCGAAAACACCCATAGACCCCCCAACTACTCCCTACAACCGATGCCTATTGTCGGTACACCCTTCAAGAGAGTAGGGATGGACTTAATTGGACCCCTGCCCAAGACGTCCAAGGGACACCTAAATGCTCTCGTCATTGTAGATTACGCGACAAGATTCATAGAGGCCTTTCCTCTAAGGGCACCCACCACAGCAAACGTGGCAGTGAAGTTTGTGGAATTGTTCGCCCGTGTCGGGTTTCCCCAAAGAGGTCTTAACAGACCAGGGGACTCCTTTCACGTCACGTATGATTCAAAGAGGTCTGCAAGTCTGAACATCCATCACTTGAAGACTTCGGTCTATCATCCCCAGTCCGACGGTCTGGTTGAAAGGTACAACCAGACCTTAAAAACTACCTTGAAGAAGATGCTCTCCACAGAAGGCCAGGCCTGGGATCGCCTGCTTCCGCTAGCATTATATGTGCTCAGGGCTCAGAAACAGAACAGCCTTGGCTGTTCCTCTTTCGAACTCCTATACGGATGTGTCCCGAGACCCTTGTTGGAAATTACGAAAGACACCTGGGAGACACAAGAGGCACAAGAACAGAAATCCCTCCTGGAGTATACATTGCAACTGCGCTCAAAACTGGGAAAACTACGAAGTCTTGCACATACGAACCTAGAACAACAAAGGTAAAAACAGAAAAGGTAATATGACAAGGGAATGAGACTCAGAGTCGGAGAATGGGCACTGATACTTCTACCGTCTGTTACACACAAGAACGAATGGGTTGGACCCTATGAGGGGATTGAGACGATAGGGAACACCACGTATAGACTTCGACTATCCCCGAATAAGACCCAAACCTACCAAATAAATTTGTTGAAGAAATGGATCGCTCCAGTACCGAGTGGTAAAAACCTTGTGCTCCCTACGCTGCCAGAAAAGGCCACAACCATAGAACATCTCGCTGTAAACCCTGAACTGTCCGAGCAAACGAAGAAAGATCTTCAGGACGTCATACATTTTTTCTGATTTACCTGGGAAGACAAACCTGGTGGAGCATTGCACTGAAACCCCACCAGGAAAAACAGTGAAGCAACGGCCCTATAGGATCCCCGCATCCAGACGAGAAGCCGTTAGAAAAGAGGTGCTGGACATGTTAAAACGGGATGATTCGGCCCTCGAAAAGCAGTTGGGCCGATGAGATTGTGATGGTCCCGAAACCTGATGGATCGAAGAGATTCTGTATGGATTTCAGGGCCCTAAATGCCATCTCTGCATTTGATGCATACCCCATACCCCGGGTTGACGAACTGGTGGAAAAATTAGGGGACGCTGTCTTTATCACCACCCTTGATGTGACCGAAGGGTATTGGCAGGTGCCCCTCCGTAAAGAAGACCAAAAGAAAACCCCCTTCGTCACCGATGACGGATTGTATGAGTTCACGGTTCTACCGTTCGGATTACACGGGGCACCTGCCACTTTCCAGCACCTTATGGAATCAGGTGTCGAAACCATATCCATCGTTTTGTTCGGCCTACTTGGACGACATCATCATATACAGTAAAACGTGGGAGGAACACTTAAAGCACCTACGCATCATTTTCACAGCGCTACAATAAGCAGGCTTGCACGTCAACTCTAAGAAATCCCGTGTCGCCTTCAACACTGTCAAATACTTGGGATATGTCCTAGGGAAGGGCACTATTGCGCCACAAGCAGAGAAGGTGAAAGCCATTCAGAACACCTGTTTTCCGAACAACAAAAGATCTACGAGCCTTCCTGGGGCTAATCGGCTATTACAGGAGGTTCATCCCCAAGTTTGCTGAAGTGGCCGCGGCCCTCACTGATCTCCTAAGAAAGGACATCAGACAAAGATACAGAACGCCTCTAGGGAAGCCCGAGAAGCATTTGAAGACTCAAAAAACGTAACAGCCCCAGTCTTAGAGTCACCCAACTTCTCTAAAACGTTCATACTGGCCACTGATGCCTCAGACGTAGGGATAGGGGCTGTACTATCACAGGTGGGCGACGATGGAGTAGAGCATCCCATTTTATATACTAGCCGTAAGTTGTTTCCTAGGGAGTGTGGATATTCCACTGTGGAACGTGAGTGCCTGGCTATCAAATGGGCTATTGACAAATTGCACTATTTGTAAGGGAGGGCCTTCATCTTACAGACAGAGCACGCACCATTGAAATGGATGTACCAGAATCGAACACTGAATGCGAGAGTGCTCCGCTGGTTCTTGTCCCAACAGCCCTACTCCTTTTCTGTGCAACATAAAAAGGGCACGGAAAACGGGAATGCAGGGGGGGTGTGATGGGGCGGGACTCCACGGTGATGTCAACAGTGATGAACTCGATGTTGAAAATGACTGGTGGTCTGCTGTTCCCTTTTCGCCCCTTTCTATCCCCGACCAACAGCCTGCCTCCCCCTGGACGGAGGAATGGACTCGCGCGGACAGAGAGGACGAGTGGGGGCACGAAGGTACACGGCCCCTTTAATTACGCCGTCGAGGGAGACGTGACTCCGCCACCCTGGGTTGTCACAGAGCCAAAAGAAGGTGGGACCCGGAAGACTGCGAACGGCGTTTCCCGAGGAGAAGGCGGCGTGAGAGTTTGGAGAGCGAAACCGGAGCCGGAGTGCGGCGAGGAAGAAACCCTGACGAGCCCAGCTGTGGACTGCAAGCCAGGAGGCCAACGTTCCGGTGATTCGCCCCGCCACGTTCCCGCAGGAGGAGCGTAGCTCACAAAGGTACAGGGCAAAGTGGCGGGCTGGGTTGCTCGTAGTGGCCATTTAAACGACGGCTAGTGTAAATAAGTGTATAGTCTCCTCAACCCTTTACCTTCACGAGCACTGAAAAGGCACAGGATCGACAGTTTATTAATACACTTCCACACTTGGTGTCCCTCACTTCCCCGGCCTCAAACCGTCCTACGAGGATCGTTAGAGTGACTCTTTTCTTTCTCCTTTCTTTTTGCCACGCTGACCTGTGTTGAGGACCACGGCCCGGACGACCACTGCTGAACCTCCGTTCTGGCGGGCTCTCATCCACTGTGTGGCAGAAGCACCCTAGAACTACCAGCATTCTCCAAGGGCGTAAGGACGGGGCCGAACGAGTTTGCTCGAATAAGACTTACTAGTAGAAGACGAAAAGCCTATCTAAAAATAAAGCCTTCTTTGAAATCTCTACTTCAGGTCTCAGACTCTGTCCCTTCCACCTCTTCTGTTCCCGATACCATACAACAGGTAAGATGCAATCTTGCCAAATTGGTCTGAATGATAGAAATCATTTGGTATTTAATTCTCTTAAAAGAGTTAATTCCCAAAATTTGTCGATGCACTCACGACACTTCATTGCCAGTAGAGTTGTCTCCATGGTGAACTGGGTATCGCTTGTCTTGCCATATCACAGCAGTAGGCACAAAAATAGTATCCCTGCAGCGTGTCCCAAAATGAGAGGCAATCCGCCAAACACAGAGTGCACAAAGTTTGGAAATATTCCTAGGACTGCTTCAAAAGTTGCTAACAGTCCAGAAAATACAGTCTTAAATACATATATAATACCACTCGTATCAGACATGTTTAAGATAAGACTTAACATTTCCGAGAAATGTATAGGGCAATTTGTAGTTAAGAGGGTATGTATCTCTGCAGTCCTTGCGTCTTGCAGATCATAGCTTTCTTTGGCGGAGGTCAGTGGCACAGTTTTCTGTAAAAGAATGGCTTTCATTCTGCTTACAGTATCAATTCATATAGCAGAGATATTCAGTGAAGGCCATAACGGCAACACATGGTCTGTATTGGTTTTGGAAACAATACTTGCATACAGCAAGTGACCCTGGCTGACAGTTACTAGATAAGGTAAACCGTGCAACATGCCACAGCAGCTGTGATCTTTCAACATAATGTAACTTCTATTTGAAAGTTGTCCAAAAATGAATCAATCACTGCAGCCGGAGAACCTTGCAGGTGGCAGGATAAGTTGCTAGAGGAACCATTGCAGGCCCCGTGTAAATGAATACCCTGACAAAGGAGAGAACCGCTTAGTGCGTTTTCATAATTTATACCACTAAGAAACACTTCTCTTCCCCCACTCCAACATCTGTGTGTGTATGGTAATTTCCAGGATGTCTTGAGGTATTCTTTACCCAACCTTTTATATGTGCCTGCTGGTATATGTTCTTGGCAATACTGAAAATGGAAAATTTTAACAGGCAGGGTTTTGTTCCATACATAATCCATTCTGTAGCTGGTTTTTCAGCGACAGTAAATGGCAATATTTCCAGTTTTTCAATTCTCAGTACCATATAGTCTGCTCCCCTCTGTGCCAGTTTGATCTGTTCATCAGTGAGATTGAATTTGGAAAACAGTGACATAGTATTGATTAAACGCCAAGGCACATAGCCTGAACGAAGGTTTTACAACGTCCAACCTAATAGCATGATAGAACGTAATTGCGAATGACCATGTTGCAACATGATCAAGTCCTGTTCCATGATGTCTATGGCAGAGGCTACTATGATGTCCAAAGAATATTTCCTGGATGACAGTCGTTAACCCATTGTCAACTACAGCGAGAGTCTCTAAATGAATAGGATCAATTTCTCGTATTCTTTCTGCAGTCTCTGCTTGCGTAATCTTCCATGCTTCATTATAAGCAACATAGATACCGGCAAATATAAAACGTTTATGACGTGGTGTTCTTAGTCCTAGCAAAAATTCCCTAAGATCAGCGCCATCTTTAAGTAAAGATAAGTGCTGCTTTACATCCTTGAGTGTAGATCTATGTAGCCAATCAAGGCAGAGCTTCCCTACACAGTGTGTTATTAATCCTGGATGCTGTCTCTGAACATATCTGGATCTGACCTAGCGAATGTGAGCCCCCACGTTTTATTCAGGAATCTATCTTGACAGTTGTTTGTGTCTGTGGGCCAGATTAACAATTTTTTCCAATCTGGATCTGTTCTGTTGTGATGCAAAATAGTATGTACGTCGACCTCCCCCTCTGAAGTGTTACTGCTATCAGGTGTAGATGTAGGTATGGACGGATTGTTTAGGACTTTTATCTTGCCTAACCCAAGACAAGATGTCTGTTGGACAGTCATTCAAAAACATAATTTACTCTGGGATGATGCAGGCTCTAAATAAAGCTTCAATCCCCTTGTTGGAAAACGAGGCAGCATCTTTGAGGCCTGCACAAACATGACACATTTGTTCTTCACTGGGAACCAAACACCCATGGGTAGCGCCTGACTCAGAGGGTAGCGTTGCAGAGCAGTCTGAGGCTTACTCCAGGGAGGTGGTGTGGGCAAGTAATCGCCATTTGCAGGTGCGCAAAAATAATACTCAATAATTGATTGTCCAGTCTGTACTTTGCTTTATAAAAGTAAGAGTGCATTTATTAAACACACACCACTCAATACTATGCACCAATTTACAAATATACATAAGCTGATGGAATTACTTTGTGAAATTGCATAACATCTCCACCCCTCCCGCAGGGGGGTGGGGTATAGTACCACCACTTCCATGTCTACACATCATCTTGTTCCCCAATGCAATTAGTTGAACATGTCCTGGAGCGAGGGCCCTGCGCTCTGGCACCATCCCAGTGGCGTCCCCCTCCATTACCTCAACAAGCATTAAACAGGATACACCTACCTTGGTGACACCTGACCCTGAGTGAGTATCTCTTACAGACCATACAGTATCTACATCTTAAGGGCTAGCAGTCTGGGGTCTTCACCTAAGCGCAGCAGCAAGAATACATGTTTACGCACACTTTAGAATGAAAGTACTCAACACATTTGGATATCATTAGGAAATGCATTGCAATTACAGCCCCTGACGGCATCACCGTTGATCACAGAATTAAGTAAATACAGTCAGTCACCCTAGCAGGAGTGTCTAGCCACTTAAATCCACTTTGCTTATGACATCACCTTACAAACTGTGAAATTCAGTTCCTCCAAAAGAAATAACCGTTAGTAAATGCATTTCAATGTCATTACACCATTTCACCTCCAGGGGATGCCCTTAAAGACCTCTCCAACTCAGCCCTTCAATCTTTGATGCACTTCTCAACGACCCCCCCCAGCTGTAGAACAAAGGTTCCAGCCTAGGAGGTAATGCAATCTTCGCCGAGCGTTGAGGGGTTATTCTTCTTAAAGCCTCCAGAAACTTAGGGTGGGACTTGGCTTTGTGCTGGGGGCAAGACTGTGCTTGTCCAGCAGCTCCCCCCCAGCACCTATTAACACTCAAGGGTGCCCCCTCTCCTCTGGGGGCCACCAAAACGCCCCAAAAAACTATCCATTCCTCGTCTCTCCCGCTGTGCCGGGGAGAGACGTGATGGTGCTTCGATGCTTTCAGGGCCTCGGTGGGGGCCCGGTCCCACCCGAACCCCCAGGTGAGCACATACGGCTCGGGGAGCCCATCCCCGGACGTTCCTCTTCTTTTCTGGGGCCCGGTCCACCCGTACCCCTCGCACCACTGACTGTCTTCCCTGGGGGCCCGGCAGTCCTCCTTTGTTGGAGGGCAGCCGGGGAGACCACCCCCAGCTGCCCCCGCCGGCTCCCAGCCCGGCCAGCACTCTTCCGTGCTGCCGCAGGAGCCGGCCAATCCTTCTGGTCTGCCCGCTCCACTCCGGTGGGCAGACGCGAGGACTCCCACAGCCCATCGGAACCTCGGGGGAGTGCAGCGGCACTCCCTGCGACGGCCTCCTCTTCGATGGGGCCCGGGGATGAGGTCCCGGGCATCTTTGCGGGGGCGCGACGGCATTCCCCCGCATCGGCGGGGGGACCAGAGTGGGCTCCTGGCGCCCCCTGGGGGCAATTTTCACGGAGAGGGGGCGCAACGGCACTCCCACACCCCTCTCATTCACATCACCGGGGCCAGGGTTGGCTCCTGGCCCCCTTCGAGCATCTTCACGATGGTGCGACAGCGCCCCCGGCTTTGCTTCTTCCTAGGCAGCCCCCGGGACCTGGCCCACCCTGGGGGCATAAGCTCGACCGGCGGCAGAGCTCCATGTTCAGGGGAATTTATTGAGCGCACTGCAACCATGAATTTCCTGGCGCTGATTGGACACCGAAGCTGTGCAGGAGGGACTTAGCGGGGATGTGAAAAGAGCAAAGTTTTCAAAGATTTCCTGAATGATAGAAGAGAACACGAGGTCTTAAGTGAGAGTGTAAGAGAATTCCACAGCTTGGGAGCCAGGTGAGTGAAGCTTCGGCCACCTAGTTTGGTGAGTTTGAAGCGGGGGTGACCAGAAGTTGAAGGTGAGTGGACCTCAGAGTGCGGGGGGGGGGGGGGGGGGGGACAGTAGGGGGTGATCAAAGACTTCAAGAAAGCAGGGGAGGGGCCAGTCAAGGCTTTAAAGACCAGGCAGCAAACCTTGAAGGCTATTCTTTCGCTGACTGGCAGCCAGTGTAATTGATGAAGGAAAGGTTTGGCCGACTGCCATCTTGGAATTTTAAAGGCCAGTCTAGCGGCCTGGTTTTGGACGATCTGTAGCCTAGACAGCAAGGATTTGGAGAGGCCATGATACAAGGAGTTAGAGAAGTCCAAACGGGACATCACAAGTGCTATCAGGACTTGTAACAGAGCTTCAGGAGTCAAGAGGTGGGCGACTTTCCGTGCGCTCAGTCGTCGGTCCCAGGCGGGGTCAAAGGTCGCCTACCATTTTCGGGGGCTTATCTCAGCCCCAAGGAGTCAGATTTGCCCCATGTTCGCGTCTTCTCGCTCCTGACTGCGTCCCCCAGCCACTGGGAGCACTCTCCTTTATCCTACGGGTCTCCCAAGAGGGTGCTTTCTGCAGGGAGTGGTCTTCCCTGGCTCCCTGCACCTCTCTTCTCCCTGCGCAGAGGCCTCTCATTCTGCGCAGGGGTCCTGGGATCTTCTTCTGGTGCTGTTAGGGGCCTGGGGGGCAGTCAGGGTGTCCTCCTTCCAACTGCCCATTGCACCAGGCTCCAGCACCTTTCGCCTAAGCAGACCACACCCCAGAGAGAGCTTCTCTTCCTGTGCAAGTACTTTTAAAAGTTGAGTAGGGGGGGTGGAAGGAAGTTCCTGTGTGCCCAATCAAACAGCGACACATCACTTCCCTGCCCCTGCTCCCTCCTTGTCCAGCCTCTGGATTTGTTCAAAATGGCGTCGTCCAGTGTCTCTGTCCACATGGCCTCTGAAACTCAACTCCTTTCCCCCTCCCTGCCTTCTCTCCTTGGTGCAAACTTGTGCCTGGCACCCAGCGACAGCAGTTGATGGATTGGCTTTTAGCTCCATCTATCTTTTCTCCTTGGAGGGAAGATCTTCGCTCTGGGAAGAAAGGTCATTAATCTAACCTGCCATGGCCAGACCCCAGCCAGGACGACCCAAAAGCAGTACAAATAGGACTTTGGACTTTGCAGAATACTCATTTTCACATCTGCTACATTGGACATTAGTATGTGTCTGGAATCTGTAGGCCTCGTGAAAGTCATTTTAGCCATTAGCCCCACATCCGCCTAGGGAAATAATTAAGTAAAAACACAGTAAGACACACTGACTTTCCCTGGCGTGTTCCTTGCCAGTGTATAAAGCCTATTCCATGTCACCACCCAATTCTGCATAAGTTCTGTCACACCATTCACTCTGTAGCTGCTCCTGGACTGCGCACGCTAGGAATCTCCCCTGCACAGCCCCTAAGAGTGTGCACACGCATGTACACCAGTGTCTGCATGTAACCAGCACGGTTTCCCATACTCCAGCTGCTGCGCAGCGGCCTAGTCAAGCCAGGGTACACCACCCAAATCTCCATGCAGTCTCCTACATTATGAGTGCACTATGGGTGAGTCCCAGATTATGAGGCTCCCCACAGTAAAAGCTCAATTATGTGCTCAAAAAGCGAAAAATCCGGGCAGCCCATAGTGTCAGAACCACCTTCTAACACCCCTGTACTGGCCAATCTATTGTGCCCCAGACAGTTTGTCTCAATGTTGTCTTTCCAAAAGTAGAAGTAGAAACCTAGTGAAGGCAGCTGAGCATAAAAGCAGAATAAATTTGCTTGGTATTTGTCAACATACTTTTCATTCCTGTCTTATTAACATTTTAAAGTAAAATGATTCTGGATTGGAAATATTAAAACCTGAAAAGTATGGAAATTTTCCCAAAAATGTTTTTGAGCTACCCTTTGGTGGCATAGGACAATGTTCCCAGTGGTTATACAAAAATACATTTCTAGGGTTCGCAGATGTGTGCAAGAAAAGATGACCATAGTGATTATAACAATACAGTGTTCATAATCTGATAAACTTCTAGGTATTCATGATGTGTAAATACAGCAGACATTTCTAAGTCTGACATAATTTTATTAACAGTCTCGAAGACCCAATCATCAGAAAAGGTACTAGATGAAAAAGTTATTCAAGGAAATCTTGTACTGGTGTGGAATGTTCAACAGCTCCGACAGGCCAAAAACGTTATAGTCCGTTCTGTCCCAAGCTATACCACCAGGTATAGGAACGGCTGTGATTTACACTGACGACAAGTCTTTGTTGACGATGAGATGATGTGTGGCTTGAGTAATAAGTTGATGTTCTTATTTGCTGTGTCCCTTTTAACATATCTTCCATTTATCAGCATTCCCAAAATAATTACCAGAGTCAACCAAAGTAGAAGAAAAAGCCCACCCAACAGAATCCAAAGGACAATCCACGGTGAAACCAGATAAGTCTTTTCCAAGTGATGAAAAAGGTCTGTTGCTTGTTCTTTCAAAGTTTTTTACTGGTGTCGTTTCAGGTTCGCTGGGATCCGCGGAAAACGTATCAAAGTTAATGAAATAGCCAGAGGCAGTTCTGTCAATTGTTGGGATTTCATCAGGATTCGTTAAAATCGCTGGAACTGGTCAGAATGTAGCGTGCTGACTGCGTATGTGCCGATTAAGGCTCGTAAATCTTTTATAACAGTTCAAGCGTTACCCGAGCGCTGAGGCCACATCCAAATGAATCTGGTCTTAATATTTGTGGGACCGCATTTGTCCACAGGGACGTCTGCGTGTAGAAAGTCTAATGCTGTCTAGCAATGGTGTTTGTACTGTGCTGGCTATGCTATAGTCAGGAATCTGGTGGCGTTCTGTGCTACGATCTCTATTGCAGTAATTGCAGTTATTTACAAATGCTTGCATTCATTTCTGGCCACTAGTACATCTCTTAATTCTAGTATAGTCTTAGAGATCCCCCGATGTACCAGACCCTCTGCCAAAAGTGCTTCGTATATCAAAGCTTACCCTATGCCCCACTCCAGGGATTCGAGCAAAAGGAACGGAGTTTGCATCAATTATATACGAGTATTTGAGTGGAAACTTATAAGATAACGCTGCACCGCTGCCTTTGCTTGTGGCATTAACAGTTGCCATTATTTCGCTGTCTATTTTCGTTTTTCAGCGAGTGATTGCAGCTACGGAAGCCGTTTGCACAACTGCCTTGGCGGCTTCATCAGCCAATGAATTCCCTGCAACTTGAACTCCATCACGTTGATGACTCCGCATATGTATCACGTGAATGTTTTGTAGTCCCGGTCGTAACTGAACTACTGGTTCCCAAAGCAATTTATGCTTGATTGTGCCACCTTTTGCATCTTTGTAACCATTTTGAATCCAGTCTTGCAAGTATTCATTATAAGATTGAACACAATGCGAATCGCACACTTAGGAGCGTGGGGAATTCGCGATCCGTATTCTCAAGCACCATCTTGAATGCTTGTAGTTCAGCTCGCTGAGCCGTACAATCTTAGAGATTGTGTTTTAGTGATCATTGGACGGAATTTGCCATCGCGCCAACGACCTTTAACGAGCTCGCAACACGCACTATAGGCTTGTTTACCCCCTGTAGCAGGTTGAGCTGATCCGTCAGTATAAATTATACATTCATACCGGTCTAGAGGTAGAATTTCAGTAGGCAGAGGATATTCTTATTCGTATTGTAGAAATGCTTGTGTTTTCAAAAATGGGTCAAAAACATATTCAACGTCTGTTGGAGCAAGAGAATTAACCCATTGTATCCATCTCAGATCTAAAGCTTTAGCATTTGGAATGCTCGCTTTTGTCACTGCCTCCAAGGCAGGTACAGGTGTAACCACCATAACACGTTTACCCTGTACTAGGGCGCTCTCTTTTGCTACTGCAGTTTGAACCGCTGTCAGAATGTTTTATGTTTAAGTGAAGTGAATTTCATTTCGGCTTGTGTATACAAATGTGATTTGTATGCTATTGGTACTTTTTCACCTTCATTAAATATGAAGTACGTGAATCCGCATTGTCCTTAAATGAATAGAATCACTAAGTTGCGTACGTTTACGCGTGCAAATGTTTAGTTGCCAACATGTCTGTTTGGAGTGAACGCAAAATTTCTGTATTTTTGTGTCCAATTGACTGTTTGAATGTATAGGTTTTCAACCAGACCCCGAAGGAAGACTTCCATCAACATTGGTAACAGTAGCCACCGGGCCTATAGCGGACTTAATCTTGAAAGGAGTACGGAACCTTCCATAGTTGGGGGATACTAATCAGCCCACCGCTACCTCTGGTCTATCCAACACCATTATTAATTAGAGAAAGTCCATCAAACCCATTACAACTTGAAAAAAATAATCCTGGTTTTTCCATATTAAAAAATCCCCTGGGCAAAGTAATTCCGGAAGGAAAAAAAAAAAAGTTCAACATATTAAAGAGAGAAAGCAAACCGAGTGAATGAAAAATGGATCATGACAGCTTTACACAGCAGTAAGGAGAATTGACAAACATCACAGGCAGTCCAACAGGTACAGAGCATGGTCACTACGATAATAAAGATTTGCTCATGGAATTTAAATTGGATTTGTAAAAAAATAATTGATGCTCAAATACAAGGACTATCAAATAACAACCAAATCGTACTACTGCAGGAATCATGGGCAATGGAACCATTTATGATAAAATACTACAAGGGATACTATGAGCCTGCAATCAAATATCAGAAATGTGGTCGTCCCTGTGGTGGCTTAGCAATATTTGTACAGATTGATCTAGAAGTAAAACATGGCCAAATTCAGACAAATAACCCAAATCTGCTCGTGGTAAAGCTACGATATAAAGCCAGCAAAAACTGGTCGTACACAACTCTAATCTTAGTCAACATATATATACCTCCAAAACAGACCTCCAAGAAAGATATGCACCGCTCTTCATAATTTCCTACTGGAGCAAATCTTGGAAGAGCCCTTAGCAGATTACATTATTACAGGGGCTTTTAATGTAAACTTGTTAATATTCTTCATGCGGGACGACTTTGACCAATTACAAAATCAACAATGGAAAATTCCGGAACCAATAATGGGTCAGAGAATTAATAAACGAAAACGGGGAGAAATCTTGTGATGGACATAGAAGCTCTGGGACTCAGAATATTACATGGTAGATTCTGAACGGACAGCCCACCCGCTTGCTCATTCCACTCATGTAATGTTAATTCACGTATTGACTACACACGGACATCGCTGTGTATTTTCGACAAAGTGAAAAGCTACCATTTGAATAAAGTCCCGGACAGCGATCCTAGTCAACAAACTATCGAGATAAAGTTATCCTGTACAAAATCTCAAAAGTATCAGACAATGCAAGGCCAGGCCTCCACTATCAATTAAAGGAAACTTATATGGAAAGCCCATAATGCTGAGACTATGGCAAAAGCGAAAGTTTAGTTAAAGAATGTTTTAAAGAAACATGGATGAGAACATTAACAGACCAATGGGAAAAATTTACAGAGAAAATAGTGAGCTACAATGAACAAACATCGTGCGTAGAAAGAAATAAAACGGCCCAGAGTGAAACAAGCTAATCTAACGTCTACCTCCCATATACTGTAAAAAAAACTCAGATGTACGCGAAATAGACTAAGGAAACAGTTAATTAAGTTTCTGTTTAATGAGGAACTACAGGTAGTATTAAAAAACAAATTACAATCTGAGGAAATTAATATGGAATGAAATAAATAAAGCCAGGTAAGATCTGTGGACAAAGAACTTCCACGCAAGTTCTTTAACAAACTCACGGAACTTCTGGAAATTGATTAACAGTCTAGCAAGACCAAACAAACAGGCTGTAGGGTCTGTTTTAACTGAAGAAGAATGGGTGACGTTTCTTTTAAAACATTTAAATACAGAAACCTCAGCAAACAATTAATGTACGAATCAGGAAAAGAGTATAAAAGGTGACCCAGAAGGCGACTGCGAAAATTCATATAACCTATTCACAGGTGACCAAGTTGATTAAGAAACCGAAAGATGGGGCCCCTGGTCCCAACGGTATTCGATTTGCACTATACAAGGAAGCACCAGAATTTTGGTCTACTTACTTGACTGATGTCTTTTGTGTGGTGGACCGGAGTGGATTGACTCCAAAATCATGGAAAGGATAGCTGATAAAACCAATCTATAAGAAAGGAAATTGGCAAATGCCAGAAACTATCGGCTAATTACCTTGCAAGACACGGATGCAAAATTGTTTGCCGGGATTTAATTTGTGCTTTTGACTGATTGGGCAAAGGAGAATCAGGTATTGCCCCCAAATCAAACAGGCTTTATCAAAGGCCTTGGAACATCCACAAATATACTAACCTTATCGGTATTCATTGAAAAGACAATATTAGGAAAACAACCCTTATATCTTTGTTTCGCAGATTTTAAATCTGCTTTTGATTGTGTTGAGAGACCTTCTGTGGGATAAATTAAAGCAATTAATTCTGGATAATTTGCTAAAAACGATTAGGCTTCTGCACTCTGAAACCTGGGTTAGGGCAAGGATTGGTTATGTAAGCATACCGACTAATGAAATTCCGACAAGTGGTCTTAAACAAGGGTGCATTTTGGCCTCCTTACTATTTAATTTATTTTTAGCTGATCTATCTACTATGTTGAACAAAATCAATGCATATCCTCCAAGGTTAGCATACAAACAGATATCCAATTTGTTATATGCTGATGTCATACTCCTAGGTCATTGGGTTAAGTGGAGAAGCACTCCTGTATACCCAACTTGACCTTTATTTTCAATTAATTTGTTGCTTATATTACCAACTCTATCTAAAGCTTTAAACTATGCGTGCTGCAGTGGTAGCACGTTTGTCTAAACCATGTCTGTACTGAGACCTACCTATCTCGAGCCCATTAGGCTCGACCACCACGCACTGTTGCTGTGGGTGGTTCCCACTCGAACTGTCAAATTCTTTGCAATTTTTAGAATACTATTTTTTTCGACGCTTGAAAAAATTATCAGCTTTATATTTGATTCCCAACTCGTTTTGCATTCGTCAAGAAAAAAACATTTGAACAAAACAATATTTCACAATTAAACAAAATACATTCAAATATATTTAATCACTTTAGCTGTCCTCTTTGCAGTCCAATACGAGCTCAATGCATTTCGGCCGAGAAAAGGCCCTTCATCATTAGCCTCAAATCTAAAATATTTACATAAACAACTTTCAGAATACATCTAAACAACTCGAATAGAAGGCATCATGTCATAGGGTGCAACGAATTGAATAGCTTTTAGTGTGGACACAAGATAAAAGTCTGTCACCTTTCAAGTAAGAATAATAATTATTAAAACAAAAGCCCTTCACCACGCTGTGCATAGTGACCAACAAAAAACAACTCACTAGTCCAACGATCCTGAGAACTCCTTCCGTTCTAAACGAACAAAGAAATATGCTTAGTGATTTAGACAGACATTTAACTCCATGGCTGCTATGCGTTTTCCCCCTCTGTGCTGGGAATTGCTATTCTTTATTGTTTTATGACGAGCTGGGCTCGTCATCAGTGTTTGAGGAGGCTACACCATGAGCCCAGCTCGTCATGAGTGTGGAAGGGGTTAAGGGTCTGCCTACAAATTACAGGATAACATTGTATTACCTCCGCTGGGAAATATCACTGGTTGATCGAAGATTCACCGGTTAACCAGTATACAACTCCAGACTCGTGAAACACTTGTGTCCGTCTGCCGACAAACAAAACACGTTACTCCAAGTATTCTAAACCGCTCAGTCAATATCAGAACTCTGTTCCCGGTTTCCCAAACGCATATACCTGCCAAATCCAACAGTATCAGCTTTTCTTCAAGGTAACTTGTGACTGTAAACTTGCCAGAGTTTCCTCCAACTCACAAACTGCTGCCATACTGGTTTACGCGATGTCTTCCCAAAAAATACGTCCTGTCGATTCATGGAAATCGACGATTCACACCAATCCCATCTCTATGGGTGCCATCTTTAAGCAGTTCATGGACTGATCTACGACATGCTATCAGCATTACACTTCACCCAACAACAGCCACATCACCCTCAAACAAAACTTCGACTCGAAGCCATAAAACCAAACTCGAAGAAGAACATCCAAAGTTGTTCGTTCTACCAAATACCTCAGTACAAACCAAAAAATGTGATCACTCAGGACACCATCTACAAAAAGCCACATACTAGATCCGGAATCGAACCTAGGTCATACCAAAATTGGAATGCAACGATTAATTGATGGCATTTTTAAGTATTCAAAAGCAAATGGGTTAGTAATAAACTAAGCTAAAACCAAGGTAATGGTTATTACAAAAAATGTGCGACTCAAATTTAAACAAATGGTTTTTCTAAGACAAAGAACTGGAACAAGTTGGCATTTACAAATACCTTGGCATCATTTTTAATAATGGAAACTTCCTGCCACAAAAACAGGATATCACAAGGAAAGCAAACTCACTTGTTGCGGCATTTAGAACCATTCAGAAAACCATAGGAGACCTGTCTTATCACCCTTTCCTAAAAATATTTGCTGCAAAACTACTCCCTACCTTAACATATGGTAGTGAGGCAATCAATGGAAAAGATGATGAAATTATTAACACGGTTGTCGCCAAAGCATACAGAATTTTATTCTCTGACAAAGAATGCATCACAAGCTCAGGTCCGGCTGGAATTTGGGCTAAATAATCAACTATATGCAAGGAAAGGACAATTACTGAAAGCAGAATAAAAAATGATCAGTATAATTAACTGTCTTGTTTATTAAGGCACAAAATAAAAAATAAAAAATAAAAAAAGAACAGAAATGTACATGTTTGCTACTATTTAAATAAATCAAAATAAGTATTTGGTAGAACATCGATGTGGAATACCCCTATCACACAGGAAAGCTTAAAAAAACAGATAAACAAGCTTACCAACCACCTATCCTTGATAAAGGACAAAGATATATTAGTAAAAAGAAATCACGCATGGCCAATCTTAAATGGATTCAAGGTAAAAAAAAAGTACAAAAATATTTAGAAACATCGTGGACCAAGAAAAATAAACAGATTTTTATCAGAACTAGATTTGGTTGTTTGCCAGGACTATGTCACTTACTACCATGGAAGAGACCAGAAGAAGAAAACCTATGCAGACTGTTGAAATTAGGGCTAGAAAATATTATGCATTTACTGTGCCTTTGCTCGGATCTGGAAAGTGAAAGAAAAACTACTCTGAAGCGACTGTTTAATACACGTGGTGTAAGGACATGTAGGCAAGCACTGATCGCATGTTTAAACCCTGAAGACTTACCAATGAATTCAGCTTTTGTAAAATTCTTAAGAGCGATGAAAATTAAATTTGCAAGCTTTTACTTGAGTGATTTATGGAGTAAACCACCATGTATAAAATATAATCAAGTCTTTGAAAAGAAAAGAAAATGCTATTGTTTTATAACTTAGTATGTATGATATATAATCATGTCTTTGTATACAAATTGGAATGATTATTGTTTTATAATTGTAAAGTTTTTGCTTGATTTTGTAGCTATTTTTGGTAAGATTTTAATTAATCAAACACAATAAAATAAACTTAGTTTGATTAATTCGTGGAGAGGTTTAACCCCTTCTGCGTAGTTTAGAATGTATGTTCTTCCGAAATTCAGGAAACCTAGAATCAACTAAGTTTTTCAGCGTTTTTGGAAGTTGGAGCAGCGCACATTTCTCTAGAAAGTTTGCTGCCAGGCTTTTGCCTTTATTTGAAATGTATGTCCTAGAAAGAGGACGTTTAAATGGGCAATTCTAGATATTTTTTATTGAATTTGTACCCTTCAGAGGCAAAGCCCAATAAAATTGTATTCACCCTATTCAAGTGCCTATCCAAGTCATCGTCTTTTAGATAGAGGTCATCCACATATGATAAGGATTCGTCATCATATGTTTATAGTAACTCTGTTACTCTCGCTGAAAATAACCCAGGACTATTCTTGAATCTCTGGGAGGGGACTACAAAAGTGACGCTGTGTCCCCATGATTGAGAAAGCGGTCAAATACCTACTTTCTGGTGCAATGTTTTAACAGAAGAAAACATTAGAAATATCTAATGTTTTATATTTTTTACGCACAATGTTATTTCATTAATGCTGCACTGTGTGCATTTTGTACTGCAAAAGTTTTGCAACAAGAGTTTAAATGTCAGTACTCCAAAACTAGACGATATGTATTGTCTGGTTTGGAGACAGGAAACAAAGGATTATTCAATGACTAGGTGCATGTTTCAGTCACCTCTTGGTATGCAAGTTGATCTATTATCTCCCTGACCTGTTTTTTTAGCTTCTTGCTTAACTGGGTACTGCCGTTGTGCAGTTGGTTGATTTTTTTTGTTGGATTTTATGGTGAGGCAAGTCCTCATCCCACCCTACATGATTTTTGTATAATGCAGGACCTTGGGCTACTGCCCATTTCCTGGCATAGGTATATTTTAAATGAATTGTAATGTGGTTGGAGAAGGCTGGCATAATGATGTCCTCGCAATATGGGCACTCCCTGACAAATTGTGGTGGCCAGTCTTGTTGTTCAGCTAGAAGAATGTCATAACCCTTAGAAAGTCGCTCCCAAAAGAGTGCTCTCACTTTTCTTGGTATGTCCCCCTCCATCCGGAGTGTTATTTCATATAACTTATGTAGACAACTGACCCTGGTATCTGCAGTTTCCACTTGAATTAATTAATTAAAGTCTACTGTCTCCAGATGATCCTTCAACTTTTTGCGAGCTATGGTGACTTCTGCTGTGCTGTCCAACATTGTTTGAGCAGATTCCCCGTTCTTGAGTTGAGTCCTCAAAATCCTCGGCATGTCAGATTTTTAGACCGGCTACCTTCTTTTTGGTGAATTGAGGTTTCTTATTTTTCTGAACGTGTTGATCGTCTTTGGGCTTCACACGTTCTTCCTTGTGTTCTGACCATGCTCTTTCGGATTTCTGTGACAAAGTCTGAAAGGTACGAGAGGAACGTGTATCAGTATCTTGATATGTATCAGGTTTTCTCAAATTATCCCGGTTCCTGAGGTTATACCTCCTTCCAGAGGGCTCCTTTTGAGGAGACCTACCTCTGGAATGAGAACGCTTCTCTTTAGAAGTTGGTTTCCCACTTCTTTTTAATAAGAGTAGGGGTGTTTTTACTAAAGATCTTATCAGGACTTTCAGACAGTTGGGGGTTTTACTGGTTTCCCACCAAGACTGTCTCCGCCTAATTCTTCATAGGATTTTTCAATTTGCTCAGTTACATCAAATTCCCTTAATTTTTGGCGGATCGCCACGGATGCTGCTTCACCTTTAATATTAGCTAATATCGTTGAGACCTGTTTGAAGTCTTTCAGTAATTTCATACCTAGAATTAAAGCAGGCTCTGCCCCGTATTCATTTTGAATTTGTTTCAGGACTTCTGGTATTACCGCCATAGACGGAACACACTGTGTTTTAGTGTAAATTGCAGCAAAGAATTTACCCCAAGTGTCGCAGTCCTCCAGATGTGGTGCGATCCCCATTGGTAAACAGATTGCTAAGATTCTGTGTTTCTCATGAGGGTAGTATTAGGAAATACTGCCTCGATTTGAGTAATTTTTTGAGCTATCCAGAATGGAATTTGTTCCAGTTTTGCGGGTAGTTTACAAACGACCGAGTGTAGAGTCTCAGGTGTAATTTTATTTGTGTTCCCCTGGTGTGGGGGATACTGTGGAATCATTATTGCTGGTTGGACAGCAAAAGTCTGCATGACATATTGAACCAATTGTCTAAAGATTTTGATTAGCTCTTTGAGTTGAGCTCGTAGTTCCACATCTGTAATTTAATTAATTTCAGGATGTGGAGTAAAAGCTGGCTAAAACCGGCCATGTTGCTCCTGGTCTAACTAGTGGACCGAGCCTGGTAATGTGATTTATATGTTTTAGTGCGCCTTAAAAAAAAAAAAAAAAAAACAAGGACCCCCTAAACAATGGATAGCTCAATTCCTAGGACAGGGACTTAAATGGTAGTGACAAAAAATCCTAGACCATGTCAATAAAACAATATACACAGTATTTATGACATTAAGAAGACCAAGGAAGAAGGAAAAAGTATATTCAAAGTTGTTATCGTTACAAATTGTTTAAATAGATGTTTTTCTTGAGAAAACATATCAAGATATGGATAACAATTTGTGAAATCTGAGTATGTTCTCTTTTTTCTTCTTCATTTTTAGATAATTGTGTGGCTTTCCTTAAGAAGACGTATACGTCGAACCGCGCGTTGAGTTAATAAAGCTATTGCCACTTTTTAACCCTTTATTTATACATATTGATTAAATGTGATGTGTTACATGTTGCTTTTATTTTTTTTTTAATGTTTTGTATAAATATCGTTTAGATATTATGAGAATAAATTATTAAAAAGGTAGCAACTTTGAATATATTTTTTCCTTCTTCCTTGGTCTTCTTAATGTCATAGATACTGTGTTTAGGGCGCCTTTAAACCAGAGTGCATGCTCCTGGTATGTTAGTGGGATTTCAATATCCTCGAAAGGAATGTATTCCGTTGGTGGTTCATCTTTGTAGAAGTGAAACACATTTGTTCTTGGATCTGCTTCAGGGAAGATTATCGATGAGTAGAAAACCTCTGTCTGATGATATTCATGTGCCTCTATTACTACTTGCTGATGGGCCATTTTTTATACGTTTTATAGTGATGGTTTTCCTTAAATTTGAAGGAATGATTATAGAACCCTCACTGGTTTCTTGGAAACCTGTTATGTTAAAAGCTGCATCGCCTGGATCAGCCGCAGCTCCACTGGCCCCAGGAAGTACTTTATCAGCCTTTTTGTTGACTGAAAGTTTCAAGGAAACAATGATAAGGTGCACAATATTTAGGAACACTTCAACGTTGAAAAAAACCAAAAACGAATACATAGGATTTTCGTCCTACTCCGTTATGGCAGTTATTATCCTTTTACCGACTCCAAGACGTCTATCAGAGTATTACGGAAAAAGGGGTCTCTGAGAAAAGCACGACTGAGTTACTTTAGTATCTAGCGTTAAATTAGTGTCTTACCAAACGTTGGGCGCCATGTAATGTAGTTCCTATATTCCCAATATGCTCTGCGCATTTGAATAATATATCCTATAGATATGACGTAGGACTTAGGTCAGTAGGTCTCTATCTAATATACTAAACTTAATTGTGAGGCCAGCTAGCTCAGAGGTCACTAGAAACTTACTTGAATTCACAAGAAGGGATGAGTCTATGACAACCGCATAAACATGACAACTTTGTTTCCCAAGAATAAGAAATATATCTCTAGAGTCGTGGAAATAATAGATAAGTATTTCACCCAGTCAATCGTGCATGCTTCGTTTCTACAGAGTTTGCAGAGAAATAGTAAGACTGGCGTTTTCAATAAAAGGTATATTGAACAGTCTTCTTTCTCATGCAAGAGAGGTGAACTGTTACAATCGTTAGACAGAATGCAAAGTATAATGCGTACAGCTAGAATAGTATTATGAATTAATACTGTAATAGCATTGTACGGTTTCCAAGCCATGTAAAATACATACATAAATAACAAGCTAAACTACTCAACTGGTGCTTCTAAAATACACCTAACCTAGGTCCAGTACGAGGGAAGAACTAAGTATGGTCTTTAGCTTAGGTTTAGTTTTTGCCAAGACTCTACTCAAGAGTTCTCTAGGTTCTAATCAGCTCCATACCTTAGAATGAAGGAGGTCTGGTATCTCTGTCTCGAGAGTCTATTTCCCAACACCCCGCAAGGGGAGTCAGAAACACTGAAGCTTGATTTCTCAGCAGAGGAGGGCAGCTTCCTGATCAGTGCGTCAGCTGGAGAGTCAGCTACCTTCAGCACTTGCTGTAGCGAGCTGCGTCGGGCAAGTAGGTCGTCTAACTGCTCCGAACCACTGTGCTTTGCCATAGCAAGTGAAGGTATATTTATACCTTGAAGGTGTTTAGGAATGCCACGTTTGACAAAGTCGGGCATATGAATGTCATGAATGAATCCCTAAGGAATAGATGTTCATTGTAAACTAACTGAGTTCTTGGAGAAATCAATATTCAAGCAAGGGGAAGTCCCAAACGGCTTATGCTGGTTTTCCAAGAAATCGTTGTGACGTTTGGTGAACGGATGGAAGTACCCATACCTGTATTTGGGTTGCATGAGCTATGCCTAAATAAGGGCCTGATTTCTATGCCTATATAAGGGCATGTAAATTGTACCTATATAAGGGCATGCATTGGGAAAATCCATTCGGAATCTAAATTGGCATACAACAAGAGGACACCTTAGAGATACCCCCTAATAAGCAATGTAACTAGCGTCCTGGCTGAGTGGCTGCTCGCCAGGTGCCACGCCCAGATATGTTTCTGGACCCTTGGGCTGAGAGACTCGCTCTCTCGAGGTCCTGAAACAAAGCACTTCCTGTGCAGAGGTGCCAAACCTCCACAAAAATGGGCAGGGTCCACGAAGGGGAAGCGTCAAAGGCTTGCCGCCGTTGGGTGCAGACCCTGCCTTTTGCTGCTCCCAGCAACTGGCCCCCACAGGTTCTAACCCTCACTTTAAGAAGGAGAATCGTCATGATAGGAGGAGAGGTATGCCTACCTCTTCCAACTCCAACCCTCAGGAGTAGGAGCCAAGGCGAAGCACAACTCTGTCCCTGCCATTGTGCAGATGCAGGGACCCAGCCAACCAGAAAGAGGCTTAAGCGCCCCTCCCACTGGAGGTTGGCATAATAGAGGTTGTACCCATAGGGGCCCATTGGTCCTGACCCATACCAATCTAAAAATGCCCCTAAATGTAGTATTTATGGGCGACTCCAAACATTGCCTCCTCAGACAAGCAAGCAGAAACACCAAAGAGCTATGCTGAAGGAAGAAGAGGGGGACACCAACTACCTTGGGTCCAGCCCTACAGGCCTGTCGAGATCTCTACCTGCTCCAGCAGAATCAGTCATGTCCAGCGGCCCCCCAGAATCCGGAGTACCTGCCCTGCCTTCCCTGCAAAGACTGTCTCTTGTGACCAACAGGCTTGCTGAAGAACCAGACTCTGGCACCGGCCGAATCCACAAGCCTGCACCATCCTGCACCTGAAGCCAACGGTCCAAGTTAGAATGGCCCAACACCAAAAGGAGGTCCACCCCAACAAACCTGACCTGGTGATCCCTGGCCTGCCTCCAGATTACGCCTACAGCCTCTATCTGGAAAATACCCGCAACAATGTTGGTAAGGTAAGCTGATGCCTAGAGACACTCCTGCACCAGACACCCCTGCACCAGGCACTCCACAGCATTGGGTGGCTCTACCAACTGTGTCCATGCATCCCAACTTACCTCTATAAATTATGGCCACCACCAGGAATTCTCTCAGCCAGAACCTGCAGTCTTTGTTCCGACCAGTGATCTCCCATTTAAAACAGGGCACCTGACACTAAAACGGCACCCGACACTAAAACAGCACCCTGCACCCAGCCACCCCTGTGGGTGCACCTTGTGTGCCAACACTGATCCCACTTTGCCCTGAGCTTAGCCCTAAGAGCATTGCCTTCTCAACCCGGTGGCTTGCTGAGAGCAGCCACCAACCAACAGCCCCTTAAACCCATTGGCTAACATTTGGCCTCAGCACTCTGCACCTAGCCGTGCTAGTGCCACTGAGGTTGTTCTTTGATTGCATCCTTGACTCTCGGGTAACCCTGGTTTTAACCGCAGAAACTCAGCCCTCGACTGATTGCTTACCAGCAAACCGATTACCACATTTACTTCCATAGGATTGCACTGACTGTTTTTCCTCTGAAAACGTTTTATGTGTTGAGTTGTGTTTGTATAGAACTGTGTTTTAATGTCAAAGCGCTCTACGTACCTTTGTCTAGGAAATGTCCCAGTTTGATATCTACTCTCAAGAGTAATCTAAAAAGTAATCACAAAGTAATTACACTTATCAACCGCCTTTAAATGTTTTACACACCTGTTACAAAGTCAATTTCATCCAGCTTACCTATTCTTATCAACATGTTTAGAAAAGTACCATTTTACATACCTGTACCAAATCCTGCATTGTACAGAAAATAACAGAAAATAAAATAAAAAATATATTTTGTATGAGTTCAGTCTTTGAAAGTGTAAAATCATTTCTTGCCTGTGTGTGTACAATAAATGCTTAACACTACCCTCTGATAAAGCCTTACTGCACGTCCACACTACCACAAGAGTGTACAGTGTTATCTACTTTTACCTCTGTAAACCTTTGGGGATCCACTGGACTCTGGGAACACTATACTTTACTTTGATATAGTATATACAGAGCCAGCTTCCTACGTTTGTGCTGTGTCAATTCCTAGGTTTTGTCTGCACCAAAACACAGTCTGCAATGGCAGTGTGTATGGGTAGATGAGGGGTCACAGAGGGTGGCACAATATATACTGCAACCCTTAGAGACCCTCTGGTCACATGGCCCCTGGAACCACTGGTACCTTTCACAAGGGACTTGCATATGGGCCAGAGGTGTACCAATAGTGGAAACAAAGGTACAGTTTTGGGAAAGAACACAGGCACTGGGAACCTGATTGGCAGGGGCCCAGTGCACACCCAGACAAAGTTCAGATATCAGGCGAGGGGGCAATATGTAAAAAGGAGCACTTTCCTACATCAGTCCATTGGAATTTGGAGTGGAGCAGTACTGGAAGGGCATCCTTTCCATCACAGTGCATGCATTCTTGACAAAGGCTTCAATTTGAGGTGTACAGTTCCCCAGGGAGGCTCCAAAGGCATGGCAGTGAGGCTTCGAAAGGAGGTCGATGTCTGTGGAAAGCTGTCTGGGGAACTAATCTAAGTCTATCGCTGAATCAAGTTTTTTCCGTTTCGATCGGATTTGAAACTACCAATTCGACCCTAAAGGAAGCACTACAAGTTGCCAAAAACGGAGCCATGAAATGCACATGCAATGCAGATGACGGAAAAAAAACCATCTAGCATGCAGTAGATACCCATAAGAATTGCCAGCTAAAGGGAATCATACTGCATACCATGACTGAATAACAAATAAAACCTTGAAAAAGTACAAGCCAAACAAATAGCAGGCATATGGAGAGCATATGTATCTAAGCAACACATGCTACGACCAAATATGTATTATTCCTTCAAAAACCTTATCAGGGTGAGCAAAGCTACAGTTAGGGCTGGCTGTATTGCAAGGAAAATAAAGAGGTTTGAAAAGCAAATTTAGACAATGGCTAGAAACCAAAAAGCAGAAGACTCTGAGGGGCTTTTGCGTGCAAGCAAACACATGTGCAGTAGCAATATAAGTTATGGCGGCCTCGAGGGGAGCTCAGCAAACCCAGCTTATAGGTTAGAGCTTTAATCGGTTTGAACGAGGTGTATGTTCTATTAATCAAACACTGTTGGGAGTATGGTTCATTGTAATAGTTTATTCCTATTTTGAAATTAATGGGAGGCTCCCAGCCTAAAAAGGGGGCAGAGGCAAGCACCTGAATGTATGAACTATGTAATGCTGGAAAAAGAAAGAAGGGGCCACACATTTTTTCTAGACTAATAAAGTGCAATTGTGTCTTCAAAAATGTCACAGGTGCCCGAACAAGGAGTCTACAAACTAACTGGTAAGAACCACCACCTGAAGATGGCGTCTAGATTACAGGGCTTATGAGTAAAAGCATGCTAAAACAATATGCTATAAACAGCCCAATACTTGATGGTATAGTTAGTCACAGCACGCAACACGAAGACCAATTAGCATAACATTACAAATGCATTTTGTTCCATTAAATCCTGCTTTATATTGATGTAGACCAAAATATTCTGTTCCTGTGCATTAGTTAGGATCTTAATTGTTTTTCTCACCCCAGAATAGTGTAACTTTTACAAGTACTGCCTTTTAAGAAAAATATCCATGGTAAATGCAACGAAGATATACAGACACTGAGATGGTTATGATCATATGGTAGTATCGGATTTGAAAAGGTTTCAAAGAAAACTATGTACCATTTCTTTTTTAACATACCTGATTTTTGTTGGGCATTTTTGGGATAACTTTGGTTACGGTGCCCTCAAAATACTCAATGCTGATGTCTTCAAAAATAACCGTCCCCTGAGGTAGCAACCTTACATCTGTTGCAACCTCTTTACCCTGTGAAAAACATAATCAGTTATAAATAGCTGAAATGATAAAATTCACTGATAATTATACCAATTTATTTTTAAAAAAGGTTCTTACGTTTCTATCCTTGATTGTAAACTCCACATCATCCCCAGGCTGCAAGGCTTCTAGATCACCTTTAAATTCACTGTAGTGAAAGAATATTTCCTTTACTACATCACCTCTTTCGATGAATCCAAAGGCTTCCTAAAGAGTAAAGCAGAGTAACCAAATTAGGCCTGGACATATGACTTCTTGAATATATGGTTTAATAAATATTGGTTAAAGTTGCACATTATCTCACGTGTAAATACCCAATATTTGTGTCATCCTTATTCCTGTAAAGAAAAAGTTACTTACCTACACTAACTATCTTTCAGCTGGATACTTTACCTGCAGATTTTTCCCTTGTATAATCATCGCAGGTTCCAGGTTGGTTACTGAAAATTCACATATCAGTAGGGGTCGCTGGCCTCATACTGACCTAGGAAATAGCATCAAATGACATCACCGAAGCCATAGAGCACCCTTCCCAGTAAAAGCAATTTCGTAGCGAGTATTGCTTCAGATTGACATGCTATGCGCACTCCCACCATCTAGTGTTAGACTTGAACTCTACAACTTGTTTTTCTCGTATAAGTCTTTTATTGCTCATATGTAGAGACTCCTCTTCAAGTTAATGCACATTTTCAGCAGCTACTTTGTAAGATTGTTAATTTTTTCCCCTCTACTATGGTGGGTGAAGATGTAGCTAGTGAAGATATAGAAATGATCAAGCATTCTATGAGTAACATTAAATAGTTGTACATATCTATATATGCAACGTATTATGCATGAAATCTAATCAACACGAATGCCTGCCGGGAGGGTGCATGCACTACATGCTAAAAATAGATACTTACAAGTCAACATGCTCCATTCATAGCAGTTGTTGGCTGCATATACACATGCTATGCATAGACTGTAAAGCAGTTCTATCGCAGTGGCTTTAGGCCTCGGATGATGGAGATGACTGGAATAGGGTCCGCAAGGCTGTATAACAGAAGTTTGCTGCCTTGCTTGGACATCTACAAACTATTGCTTAGTAAGTGTGCAAATTCGTCCATGAAGGCTGCCTTGCAAATATCAGCTAAAGGATTGTTACCCATAGAAGCACTTTTCTTCTTAGTAAAATGTGCTTGTGGAACTGTTGATAATGATAGTTTGGCTTTTATGTAACACATCTGTATGCAATTGACGATCCATTTCGCAATTCCTGTGTTACAAATTGAGTTTCCCTTTCTAGGGTTTGAGAAAGCTATGGACAACTGTTGTGTTTTCCTAAAGGGTTTAGTCCTGCCGATGTAATACACCAGCGCTCTCTTGGAACCAAGTGTATGAAGTGCTCTTTCTGCGAAATTCGATGGCTTCGGAAAAAAGATAAAGTGTCTGATTTAAGTGAAAACTTTAGGAACAAACTTTGGATTTGTCCTTAGTCATACCTTATCCTGAAAATGTGAAAGTAAGGTTTTTCAATGTTAAGAGCATGCATCTCACAAACCCGTTAGAAAGGCGATAGTCACCAGGAAAGCAAACTTCCATGACAGTAACTAATGGACATGAATTTAATGGCCCAAATGGTACTTAACCTAGTAAGTGCAACATTTAGATTCCATGACGGGACTGGTGGTACCCAAAGAAGAATTATTCTTTGTAACCCTTCCATAAAAGCCTTAATGACTGTATATGAAAAAGGAACTGGTGTTTACTGCAATTGCTGCAGGGGGCAGACTTCGGAAATTGTATGCTAGCCGTGATTTGAGTGTAATAAATCATCTGTTGTACCGTTGGAGTACAAGGGTCCATGCCCTGCGCTATAAAGTAATGGACAAACTTTTTCCAATTGGGAGTAACAAGCTCTACTTACTGGCCCGCCCTGCCTCTCTTAAAATGTCCATACATTCTTGCGGTAACTAAGTACCCACACTATATAACTTCAGTAGCCAAATAGTGAGGCTGCATGGTTTGGAGGTTTGGATACCTGACCCTGCCATTGTGAGTGAGAAGGTCTGTGTTGCTGTGGAGCCTCCAGTGAGGTACTAGTGACAATTGAAAGTGTAGTGTATCAGAGTTGTGGTGCCCATGTGGAAGCTACTAGAATCATCAAGAGATGCCCTTTTAAGTTTACTTGACAAGATAAGAAATGAGTGGGATAGGCAGAAAAGTGTAGGCAAATATCCCAAACCAATTCATCCATCATTCCCACGGCCCTTGGGAGTGGTCTTCATCCTGGGTCCAGATACCGTATTCGTGGATTACTTGAGGAGTTCCAAAGTTGGAGGCGGCTGTTCATTCCTCTTTGAACTGATCTGAGTCATGGGATGCAACGTAGTGCAAACTGCCCAGATACCGGCTCCATCTTTCTTTCTACTCCCGACTTGTTCATTCTCCAAGGAGAATTCGGCCTCTGCAGCCATCACCGTGTTGTGAGCTACCCATCTGTCCTCATCAGGAGGGAAGGGTTTTCTTGTTCTTGAACAGGTTGCAGACTGCGCAATTCTGTTCATTGTGCTCCGGCGACAAACCAGGGTTGCAGACCTTGCGCTGATCTGAATATGCGTACTTGGCCTCGCATTGTGGGAACTTTGGGAAAAATCTGCCTCTCAACTTCCATCACCCAGAGCAGAGCATAGTTGGCCATGCGATAGAAGGTTGAATCGAACCGGCATGCCAGGACTCACGCCTGAGCACACCCAAGACGACTGGAGGCATTCTAAAGTAATTACAGAAGAATCTGCCCGCAACAAGGAAGCCCTGAAACAAGAGTACCCACGCGAAAGAGTAATTTATTGGTCAGGAGTGTCCACATGTATCTAGGAAGATAGACGCCCACCTGCACTTGAACTGTCACGACAAAAAGGCGACGCAAGTGTCTAGGTGCGCCTACTGCCCAACCGGGCATCTTTAGGCTGTCATCATCCCCCGCCTATGTCCTGATGAAGACCCGCACTGAATAGATCGTAGTGCAGACCCTGGGTTGAAACGTCGACAATATCCCTTGGACCAGTTCAAAGGCTCTGCGAAAAAGACTTATTTACTTAATTCGCAGACTCATCGATTTCCAATACCGGATTCCTGGCCATCAATTGTTCTTGTACATATTTTTAGCCACCTTGTACATATTGTGCACCACTACTGTATTACTGAGAACCAGATGTCACTTTGTCACATATCACAGTATATTTCACTGTGTTTTAACAGCCATACAAAATCAGTTGGGGTATTTATAAATGAAGTAGTTTATATAAAAATAACCATACCCCATATGGTCTTCGTGTGTGTTCCTTGGATTGAAAGTAAAAGTTTCTTTGAATAACTTATTGAATTGTTCGGCTGTTGAAGGAATATGTGATACCCGACAGAACCATTGTTTTTCTTTACATGCTATAGAAAGGGAAGTTGATAGACGCAGCGGTGGAAGTAGATAGACACAAATTAGACAGTCAATATAGTCGATTGAGATGGTAATGAAAAAAATGTTTGTCATTTTTGTGTTGAACAGCTGCAAGTAGAACAGACCTCGAGCGCTACCTGTCCGCAGTAACCTTTTCTACAGATAGATATTTCTACCTGCAGGTTCCTAACCTCTAAAATAGATTAAAGAACAATATTCAGCTTCGGAAGGGCACCTGAAACAAGAAAGGCTGCAAGTAGGGACAAGTTTGGCAGAATCCATAAGGGGGGCCCGGCTCTTTAGGGTCTCTGGAGCAGGAGGACACAGTAGGTTTACGACAACATGGGCTCCTCCAATCCAAGGGAGATACTTGGTGGCTGGCGAAGCACTTGAGTCCTTCCAAGACTTAGGAGTGTGGCGCCGCCGCCCAGGGGAACTGCAGGAGTGGAGCCCTGAGGCAAACGGGATTTGGAAGGACGACGGACGACTGGAGCTTGCCCCCATCTGCACCGGGAGCTGGATACGATCAGAAGTGTTGTGCCGTCGCCCAGGGGAACTGCCGGAGTGGAGCCCTGAGGCAGACGGGAAACACACAACATCTCCTATCGAGGCGGGAGGGGCTGCAGCTCAGTTGCTCTGGCCGCGCACGAAGATTAGCCTTCAACCTGCCAGAAGTCGATGCACATCGCAGCTGTGCATATTCTGGCTAGACCCTCGATAACTGCAAAACTCTGCTGTCTACATCAACGGACTTGCTGAGCAGAAATTACAAAAAGGTATTTACTACACCCCACTCGCTTGTTCACATTTTTTTTAAACCTCCTTTGTTCAAAATGGCTGGGGTCATAAAACTGTAGCAATAAATCCCCTCCTGTACCTCCGATGCCCACGAGGCTCCTCAACTTAACTCCTCCACACAAGACCACCAAAATAGAGATAAGACTGCCTCCCACAAGCTAGGAACTGGGCTTGCTCAAATAGAAAGTGAAACTGCCCTTCCCTGTTCTCAAAGAAACAACAAACAGAGGACTACTGTCTCTACCTCCCCTATTTGGCTGTCATTTTAGACTGGTCTCTCTCTTTGGCGGCCATCATGGACTAGTCATTTTCACTATCTGACCATACCCTAAGAACTGGCCTTTTTTAGAATAATCTCAACTACCGCGCACTTTACATAGCTCTGTATCTACACCTTCTTGTGATAGAGTGTTTGCCTTTTATTGCAGTATTATACTTCTACTTGTATTTTGTATATTTTTTGTAACCTGCACCCATTTCACTTTTTTGCACCGATCGCTACCTCATATATTTCTGGCTGCTCACTAGTGTCACTTTTGACTCATTAACTTTTTGTTGGCATGTGTATTTTGTTCCAGTATATCATCAGTATTATACTTCTACTTGTTTACTGTACATTTGTGTAAGCTACACCCATTTCACTTTTTATTCCTGTAATGCACCGCTTGCTACCTTATATTTTTGTACATTTTTGTAAGCTGCACCCATTTCACTTTTTATTCCTGTAATGCACCGATTTGTACCTCATATATTTTGATTACTCACTAGTGTCACTTTTGTCCCATGTAACTTATTGTTTGCATTTGTCTTTTGCTCTTGTATATCTCCACTGTTCACCCTCCCACACCCACCTATACCGCCATCCCAACATGGATCCCATCGGCAAGCACACATATAAAATCAACTACCCACCCGCACTCATCAAAAAAGCAGCAAAATGCTTTAAACACAACTTCCTGAGGTCCCACCCTGAAACCCCCTTTGCCGACACCTACTTCTCACCGGTCAATGGATCCTTGAACACCGATATCATCTTCCACACCACACGCAGAGCTCAATGGAGAAAAGCGTGCCTCACCTTACTCACCATCTCCACTACCAGGAAATCCGCTCATGGCCTAACACTCTCCATCACACCATCCCAACTCTTCCCAGGCAGAACCACCATTACTATCTACAATAACGGGATTGTCCTAATTCAATCCACAGACAGGAACCTGGAACTACTCGACAACCTGTTCCCCACTTTCAAAGAGCACCTCTCCAATCCTCGGACCTCCACTCATATCACCTCCAGTACTATCACCCCTGACTTCACAGCCCCCACCCACAACCAGTCTAACTTAGTTCAGCACCAGAACGACACGCACCTTGCCTCTACCCCCAGCACCCTAGTCAATCACCCACCTGCTGTAACCACCCCACACTCCTCAATCACAGACACAGATCTCTCCTCCTCATACACCAGCCGCCCCCCCTCACCCCCTACCAACCCGTGGACCTCCACTAATACCACTCTCATTCCTTTCACCCCTGACACCACAGCTCCCACCCACAACCCGTCTAACCTAGTTCAGCACCAGAGCTACACGCACAACGACAAATCCCACCCTTTATCCCCCCCATTCTCAGTCCCCACTACCACCCTCTAACTAATCACGCAGAGCACACCACATCTATTAATCTAACTCCCCCTCCCCACAACAGGACCATCTCCAATCCCATTTCCCCCCCCCACTCTCAGCCCCCACTACCATATCTGCTTCCCCATCACCACTAACATACACTCAACCTCCACCGGGCTCTCTCCGCTTACCACCAATGCCCTCACCTACACCACCAACCTCCTCCCTACTTCATCCACACCCATCCCTCCCAAACCCTCTCTCCTCCCTAACACCAACCCGTACACCGACGCCCTCCCTCGACACACCCCGTCTCAAATGCACTTTCCTCAACTGTAGATCGGCCTCTAGACACTCCTCCGCCATCACTGATCTCATCTGAACATTGGACCTTGACCTAATCATCATGACTGAAACCTGGCTAACCGAATCTTCTACACCTATAATGGACATTCTGGTTCCCCCCAACTACCACATTATTAGACTTGACAGGTCTGGCAAAATTGGTGGTGGAATCGCATGCATATACAGGAACAACCTCTCTGTTCTGAAAGTCACCGCCCCTTCCCTACCCTCCCCAACTTCCTGTGAATACATCTGCCTCGATATTACCAGTGAGGGCAAACCGATATGCTCTTCACGGCATTTACCACCCACCCGGGGACAACCTCACCTTCGCCCAACAAATCATGGATATGATCTCAACCAATTCCGGACAGCTCACCCATATATACATTGGTGACTTCAACCTCCACTGGAACAATCACAATGACGCGGTGGTAAATAGTCTTAAAAGTTTCCTCAACGCCCTTGACCTCACCCAAATATGCAACAGCCCGACCCACGAGAAAGGCTCTATCCTCGACCTTATCATCTCCAAAGAGGACTCTATCCAACTCGAGTCTATCCAACCCTGTGACTGGTCAGATCATCATATTGTCACATTCTTCATCAATAAAATAGTCAAATTCAACCCGGTTCAATCCTCCAAGCCTAAGGTCTGGAAAAGAGATCTGAAAAAACTCAACCCAAACTCCTTACCCCCCAACAGCTGCAACCCCCTACTTCCTCCTACCGGCGCTACGGATGTCCAATCCTTGACTGGCCACTATCTCAACGCCATGACCTCAATAATTAATGAGGTTGCACCCATGCAGCTAAAAAGAGTCTCCGCTAAAATCTCCAATCCTTGGTACGACGGGAGTCTCAATGAGGATAGACGAGCCATGCGAATGGCAGAGCGCACCTGGAGATCAGCTCCCTCTGCACTGCACCTAAAAACCCTGAAGAAAAAGAGAAACGCCTACTTCAGCAAGATAAAACGCTCAAAATCAGACTTCTTCAGCCTCCAGCTCGACCAAGCAAAAAACCGTCCGAGAAAACTGTTTGAGCTAATCAGAACACAATCCAAGGAACAACCCCAACCACTCAGCACTATGCGCGAAGCACCCTCCTGTGAAGACTTCGCCGCTTTCTTTATCCAAAAAACTGCCAACATAAAGAGCGATCTCCTCATTGACGCAAGCCTTTACTCCAAACCCCACTGCATAGCACTCACTGAACCAAACAACAATGCTACATGGTCATCCTTTGGCACCTACTCTGAAGAAGAAATTGGCAAACTGCTCAGCACCTTGAAACCATCCAAGCACCTTGAAACCATCCAATCACCTCACGGACCCCCTCCCTGCTAACGCTGTCAAAGACTTCACCCCTTTGCTCCTTCCACTCTGGACTAAAATTATCAACAGCTCACTTTAACAAGGAACCATCCCTGACTCCCTCAAAGTTGGACAAGTCACACCTTTACTAAAGAAACTTACAGCCCGCCCCTCTGACCTAAACAATTACCGTCCCATTATCAATATTCCCACTCTCACCAAACTGTTGGAAAAATGCGCACAACTACAATTGACTAAACACATTGATCAGTTTGATCTCCTCAACCCTCAATCAGGCTTCCGAGCAGGACACAGTACAGAAACTGCTATGACTCACATAATTGACGACGCCTTTCAAATCCTAAATCAAAACGATACCTGCCTCCTCATCCTTCTTGATCTCTCTTCAGCATTCGACACCGTTAAACATGAGAATTACTATTAAACACAAGAATGGGTCTATCTGGGACTGTACTCAAGTGGTTCACTTCCTTTCTACACAACAGGTCGCAGAAAATCAAGAGCAACAACTTGATGTCCTCGCCAATACCTGTATCGTTAGGCGTCCCCCAAGGATCCTCCCTATCCCCAACTTTGTTCAACCTAGTTATGGAACCTCTCACCACCTTGCTACAAGCATCCAATGTACACTTTCACATGTACGCCGATGACACCCAACTATATCTCAAATTACAATCCCCCAAAGACATTTTGCTCCTGAACTCAACGATCAGAAGCACCCAATCCAGGCATGTCGATAATCATCTCAAACTCAATGCTCTGAAAACAGAGTTCCTTTTGATCTCACCTCCCGCGAAGATCTCTACCACTTAAATTTGGCTTAAGCACCTAACTGCACTCAATGTCCAACCCACCATCGTGGACTCAGTAAAATCTTTAGGCATAACACTAAACACCAATCTCAACATGCAGCAACATATCAGCAAGGCAACTAAGGGAGCGAACTACCAAATCAATACCCTGAGGAAACTTAAACCATTCCTCCGAGCCAAAGACTTCCAAAATGCAGTACAAGCACTAGTCATCCCTCGAATAGAATACGGCAGCATCGCCCTCTGCGGTCTCCCCCTAACTACTACTGCACCCCTAAGAGCCTCTCTAAACGCTGCAGCGAGACTCATCACTGGATCAAAAAAAGTCGCATATTTCCCCTGACTTGAAATCCCTGAACTAGCTGCCTTTTGAAGCCAGAATACATCTGAAAATCGCCTGCATGACACACAAGGCTATACACCTGAGCTCACCCGGATACCTCACCCAGAAGCTGACAATCTCTGGCGGCTCTAGAAACACTAGAGGCACAAACAATCTTCTGCTGAAACCTTGAAGATTCCGGAAGGAAAACACTTATAAACGCTCCTTCTCAGGAATGGCACCCAGGATCTGGAACTCACTCCCTCCTGAAACCAGGCTCATCTCCTCCACTACACTTTTTAAGAAAGAAGTAAAAGCTATCCTCATGGCTAAATATACTTGAACTATTACTGTGGATTTTTTAAAGACTCTGCATCGATCTGTATTATCTGTTCGATCCCTTTGATTATGTGTATTACTTGTATTATTGACTTACCTGACTGTCTATGCTCCCATTTATTTGTACTATTATCATTATTGATGTACCTGTTTTACTATGCTCCCTCATGTACCTACCCCACCCCACTTATTACCCACAACTACGCTATGCCTTATGGCCTGTTATTCACTCTCCTGTTTGTACCCCTGCTTTGTAAAGCGCTCTGATATCTGCAAAGATCTTGTTCGCGCTATATAAAACTTTCAAAATAAAATAAGGAGGATGCACAGCTTTTGTACGAGCTAGGAAGGTGCAACTGTTAAAGTTCCAGTAGCAAGGCATGGTATGGCGCCAAGTTCAGGGTAAGTCGTCAGTTCTTGCAGTGACTGCGCTTTGTCCTTCTGTTCCCAGTTAGACAAATATGGTTTCCTGTATCAGAGCACCCTAAATACTGAATTTAGGGGAGTATAAGGTAGTAGCCATTGGCGTACTTAACCCTGGGGTGACTAAACCCCCTATATGACCACTTCATGTGAAGAGTGGCATAGTTCTGACACAGAGTTCCTAGTTTTACCAAATTCAAAATAGTGAAACCCTTTCTGGGATGTCCACTTCAGGTGGCTATCCTTAGGGGTGTGCTTAGCCTGAAAGTGGAACATGCCTACTGGCTAATTTTCCCGCATACCCTGGTCCCTCTGCAGAGGAACTGCATTCCCAGATCGGCAGGAGGAAGCTGTTGACGCATGTCAAAGGTGGCACAGGCTTTGTAGCCTCTGGCTTGGATATGTTAAATCACTATTCACCTTTCATGGGGAGTTGTTACCACCTTCCTCCAGCGCAGGCATTGTTTCTGGCCCCAGAGCACAGGCTCTCACCTACATGGATTCAGAAACATGTTTGTGGTGACAATCTGGATGATAGCAGGCAGCCAACACACTAAGGGACTAGTAGGTTTTGCCCTCTGGGAGCATAAGGTGTTTAAAAGCTATGCGTCAGAAATGCCGGAAACAAGAAAGGTCCTGGACTGCTCATCCTGACTCACGGGGGAAAGCCCTGCGTAAATCTCTTCTTAGAGACTATAAGAAGGCGATAATGGAAGAAAAAAGGCACTATTTCACTAATTTGACCTCTTTAAAATCTCCTAGAAACCTTTTCAACATTGATTCTCTTTCGGCACCTTGACCTGCCGATCCTACCATCGAAACCCAGGAACTTTGTGACAACATAGCAAGCTTCTTCCACGATAAGATTGCTGATATCTACAGTGCTCTTGAAATCAGCAATCAAGAGCTAAATGCTAAGGCAGTAGAACTTTCCTTTTCAACTCCTGCTATTAATGAAAAGAACGATGCTCTGTTTAAACCGTCGCTCACATGCTTCCCCCGGTTGTCTCCAGAAGATCTCAATCTTTTACTTTATGCTACCAAGTCCTGCTCGCCTCTGGACCCATGCCCATTAAAAATCTTGAAAACCTGCAGAGGGTCTGTGCTTCCTCCTCTATTGGAGGTTAGGAACCTGGTGATCCGAGAGGGTATCTTTCCCTCCCCCTGGAAGACCACCATTGTTAGGCCTTTGCTTAAAAAACCCTCCCTAGATCCAGGAATCCTGAAAAATTACCGTCCCATCTCCTTGCTCCCGGCCCTAGCCAAGATTCTGGAATCTTATATAAACCAAAATCTGTCTGCTTTCATTGAAAACTCCAACATGCTAGATCGCTCCCAGCATGGCTTTCGATCAGCTCACAGCACAGTCTGCTCTCACTGTTGTGACTAATAAAATCAGATCCGAGGTTGACAGGGGACACCCCTCGCTGCTTGGGTTATTAGATCTCTAAGCAGCATTTGACACCTTGTCCCCGTCAATATTGATCTCCAGGCTCAAGGACATCGGATTAGGGGGCTCTGCCCTTAGTTTACTCTCCTCCTTTCTCCATCACAGGGAGCAGAGAGTTAAAATGGGCGACTTCCTCTCCGACTCCGAAAAGGTGCAATGTGGGGTTTCCCCAGGGCTCCTCATTGAGCCCTCTATTATTTAACATCTATGTTACCCCACTTGCAAAGGTGGTAAGACCCTTTGGCCTGGATGTGCTTTCATATGCCGATGACACTCAGATCTTGGTATCCATCACCCAGCCAGCGAGACTGCCTCCAAGTTTAGAGCTTGTATGGAGGCAGTCTCCCAATGGATGGCGTGTAATTTCTTAAAACTAAACGGCGAAAAGGCCGAAATTATGGTCTTTGGAGGGAGCCAAGATCTTTGGTCGAAGGACTGGTGGCCGCCGTCCCTGGGAGACTGTCCTACCCCCACTTCTATTCCTAAGAACCTTGGCGTACAAATTGCCCCCGTTTTATCTTTCGATTCTCAGTTAAATAGGACAGTGTCAACCTGCTGTGGCATTATTAGAATCCTAAAGAAAATTGCCCCCTACCGGTCCTTGGCAGCCCGGAAACAAGCAACAGCTGGCTTAGTACTATTGATGCTAGATTATTGTAATGCCCTTTATGGCAGCATTAATAAAGGTTCCATCTACCGCCTCCAAATGGTACAGAATGCGGCAGCCAGGTTGTTCTTCAGCCTGCCTAGGCGAGCTTCTGCAACAATGGCCAGAAGAGACCTTCACTGGCTTCCGATTCCATCTAGGATCTCCTTCAAAATTCTTTGTCTGGCCCATGGTGCTATTCATGGCTCAGGATCGGAAGGTATTCGGTCTCTTGTGTCCATACACCCCCAGTAGAACTTTTCAATCATCATCGAAGAATAGGCTTGTGGTTCCTAGGTTTGCAAAGGTAAGATGGGGAGGCAGAGCCTTTTCCACCTTGGCTCCCAAACTCTGGAACTCCCTCCCCCTTGAGCTCACCAGTCAATCTTCCTTAGCAATCTTTAAAAAACTTCTGAAAACCTGGCTTTTCTCCCAAGTATATTAGGGTTTGCTCTCCCAGTGGCCTCTTGGTTTAGTTATCTGGTAGTTTGGACTTTTATGTTTGTATTGCGCCCTGATGCCCCTTGGGGCTAAGTTTGCGCGGTATAAAAATGCCATTCATTCATTCATATCACAATTAATCTGGTACGGGCATCAGTATAGATTTATTAAGAAGAGGTGCACTATTACTTTCACTGAAGCCATTATGTAGCGGAGTAACTCGTAATGACTAGAGTCCAGTACATATGCTTAAGATGGCTTCCTGATCACTAGCAATGTCTTAGTAATGGAACTAGATATCACAGGGCTATGCAAATGTGCCCTCACGTTTGGTAAGGCGTGCTGTAGGGGTAAAATACACAAGACATGCAGTGTACCTGGGCATTGCACACAGGGAATGTGCAGGTGGCACTAGTGGGCCAGCAGCAAGATGGCAGCACACTAGTGCAGCTTCGCTGGCGAGGCCCATTTATCCGTCAAGAATCCTGAAATAGGACTACAATCACTTGTGGAAAAACAGCTGTATATATAGTGCAGACTACTGAAAATGCTATAGCAACAAGTCTCAGCGGATCTGTTGGAGGCTGCAAGCATCATACTTATTAGACCAGGTCTTCTGTGAGGGAGGTCAGGAAGCAATAGTTAACTGCTTTCATACAAACTTGGGCTCAGTAATTAGTACGGCCACCCTATGCGATGCATTCAAGTAACAATAAGGGGGACATGTAATAGTCTCCAGGCTGAGATTCTGAAATCTATACATAATCGTCTGAGAACAATTGAATCTACACTCAGATTTAGAAAGGTCATACGAGCCCCGATTCTGGCACACTGGCGCAAATAAGTGACTGCATCACCGAATATAATGAGACGGCAGAGAAGAAGTCAAACGCAAGTAGCGTAGATGGGCGGCTCAGGTTCATGTCAAAGGGGGCGGACCAGGCCATGTGATTGAGAAGAAAAATAGCAGAGAACTGAGCACTGACATAGTGGAAGTGACAACAGACGAGGGTTTGTCCTGTCATGCTGCACCGAAGTACTTATTAGGCTCATCGTACTACTCAAGGGGTGTGATGAGCATATTACGTACCTCGGTATATGGATACACAGGGACTCTAGCTTAGTTTTACAGTACACCTATGGTAGGGCTGTCTCCCATCTTAAGGAGGAGGTATCGAGACGGATAAGGCTTCCGCTGTCGCTGGCAGACATAATAGCATATACCTGCTCACAAATATCCCTATATGCCTGTCACATTCTTTACAAAATCACGCTCACAACTGATTAGGTTGGCATGGGCAGGGAATGGGACATTCCGACATTACCTTATGCTCAGGGAGGTTTTGCAGCACAGGACCTAAAACTCTACTATCTATGCACACAGGAGCATTTCGCACATTATTGGCAACATGCCCAAAATGCCTCCCACACAAGCCTGGAAAGCACTGGGGAAAAGAGCACAGATAGCACCACTATATGCACCAGCTCTACCATTTGCACCTCACTCAGAGATATCGGTGTCAAGAGAAGCTCGCTCACTGGCTGTTCTAGGTGAGGCAGGGTTGCGTATACTGTGGGATGCCTACAATGAAGGGGAATTTATAAGTTTGGCTGATCTACGTTGCAAAGGCGGCATGCCTCATGCTCACTTTCCTATACTGCAGGCTCAGAGGTGTGCTTTACAGCCTGTTTCCCAGGAGAACCGGCCACACTAGGAGCACTCCAGTTGCTCCTCACGACTGAATCAAAAGCTCCTAGTTACACACTTGTATAATGTGTCACAAATGGATGCCCGCCCGGAGTAGGAGGACTCATTAAGAAAATGGAATGAGGGTCTCCCTGCTCCAATCACCAGGGCAGCGGAGGGAGTATATTAGATTTGGGGCTCTTTCTGCAATCCATATCAATTGGAATAAGTCACAGCTGTTTCCACTTATATAACGCCTTAAAATTTACTACTGACTTCCCACTGAATTGAGGTACTGTCTCAGAAACAACGAAGTACCTGGATACGTATAAATAGGAAAGTGGTGATGCAATTATGGAGTTAAAGTTAGTATAATTATGTTAAAAGATATATCCGTGGATCTCACTTTCACTTGCCGAGCATATAGAGCTCATGAAAATGGTGCTTCTCTTGAAAATGCTTTATCTATTTTTAAACATACTATTCCCCCTCTACGACATCTTCTTTAAGTTTCTTAGAACCCAGCTAATCAAGCTGGAGTAGGCGGGTAAGCACATAGAGTCACATGGGAAACGCTTGTGCTACCCTTTCTTCTTGGCAGACTGGAAGCACCAGGCAAAGAGCTTAGCCTCCAGGTGAACTTTGCTATGTACTGGTATCAGCTAGTGCCTTATCTCTCACACTAGGAGGTCGACAGCATGACACTGGTCCCGATCTCCCCCCCGCCCCTCCATTCTTTGGATTGATCTAAAATTCTTTGAGTGACATGTAAACAGCCATGTTCATGGCTAGAGTGTGGGGTAAACTGTGTAGGAAAGTAATCAAGGAACTACTTTGCTCCCCCCATACTGTCTCCAAGTTATAACTCTCTATTTCCGGTTACACATGAGTTAAAGGCACTATCCCAGCTTAGAGCAAGGGGGATTTACAGAATCAGTCTTTAAATTAAAACACTTTAGATGAAACGCCACTTGCACCCCACTCTGGATGTCTTTTTATACTATAGGTTGTGGGTCAGCAGTTTGTTGTGCTGGGATTTCCCACGGAACCGAAACCACTCCTGACCCTTTAAACACCACTGGACACCACCGACACCAAACACCTAATATTGTATAGCTCTGCACTGGAGGAGATGCCTATAATTCACCAGTAGGCTCGATTGGGATGGGAACATTTATAGGACAAGTAATACCTAAAAAAAAGCCTGAAGTTTATTTGGGTGCATACTAATACGGTGTCTAAGTGAAAGATTTCACATTCCCGTAATTTCTGTAGAGGGCATATTATATTCCCTTAGCCCTTCGGGGATTTGGTCTTAGGGAGTATTCCAAATGTGAGAGACGTGGTTCACCAGAGGCAGATTTTTTGCACATAATGTGGTGGTCTAGAAATATTCGAGTGGTATTATCTGCTTCATCTATTGTGGTCGATTGTGAATTGCATGCAGACAAACTTGCACCATTGAGATGTTGGAAAAACACTGCCTTGCTGCATAACTCATTTATTGCATTAGCTCTCTTGCTGGCTAAAAGGCATGTGGCCCCAAACTTTAAGCATGAGCTAAGCTATCTAGTGCACTGTAATGAGCATTTACAGCTGTATGCAGATTTGTTACATGTGGCCTCTAGAGATAGGAAGGCCCCTGAGGGCGTATTTGTGGTTCTAGTCCGACTGCACGGATGAGGATGGAGCAGCTATGCGGAGAGGTGGAATATTTAACTGAATGCTTCAATTTCTGCTCTAGATTGATATACACCTTATTCATACACTGGTCATTTCCACCTGTTCTGTTGTACATTAAGCCTCTGGCACAGAACTCCGATGTCCTGGCCAAACTTGTACTTCCACATCTGTTATCTATACAGTTAAAGCAGGAAATGTTTATCATGCGCTATAACGTAGAATGAGAAGCCTACTGGAAGTGCGGATATGATGGGATGAGATATTACTATGCCACATTCGCTTCTATTTGCAGAAAATATCTCAATACTAAAATATTGGGAATTTTGTTTTTCTGCTGTGGCAAACAGATCCTACTGGGGTGCCCCTTTTGTGGAAGTATGGGCGTAGGACTTGTGGGTGGAGTTACCACTCAGACTTGTTGAGTACTGCTCGTCAGGTCTGCAAAGTTGTTCACTCCCGGTAGTTACTCTCCCAGGAGATTAACTCTGATGGATGGCCCAGCGCCAAATTTGTTGGGCTAGGTGTGACCGAGGAGCGAGTGAGAGCCCCGCAGTTTTTGAAGGTAGAACATGGCGGTTATGTTGATGGTAAGCAGCAGGACTACTTTGTCTTGGATTTGGAGGATAACCACCCTTATGTCTAGTTGAATGGCTTCGAGCTGCAAGTGGTTGATGTGGAGACACTGCCGGTGAGGTGGCTGCAGAATTTGGACTGTCATGTTGCTGTAGTGTACACTCCAGCCAGCTAAGGATACATCCTTGGTGATGTCACTTGCAGGATAGGGTCTACAAATGCCCTGTTCTGCAACCAATTGTTGCTGTTCTGCCACTTACCAGCAACAGACCATTCTCTTGACCGCTTGTGACCATTGGTTGGAGAGGCAACTCCTGAAGCGGTCACATATGATGCCTGGCATGGGGCAATTTAGCAATGAATGAGGCAATCATTCCTAGGAGACTCACAACAGTGCAAACAAAAATGTGACCGAATGGCTGAAAAAAAGCCAGCTGTTGTTTAAACGCCTGCATCCTCTGAGGGATTTGCAAGACTTTTCCCACTACTGAATTGAAAAAGAATAGTATCTTACCTGTCGGTGTAGTTTTGCAGCTTGAAGACTTTCTGGATTCACCAGTGTGTGTATTATTCCGCCATCTCGCAGTTGGGTCCGGATTAGTCTGATTTCCTTTTCTTTTTCGGCCCAGGTAGGGTGGGCGTCAACGTGCCACCATTTGGTGTCCTCCGATGTCGGTGCGCTTCTGGCTGAAGCTCCCTCCTGTGGTCGCCATCTTCGGATTCTTTTTTCTGTTCCTGTTTGAGTGTTGTTGTTGGTCTATGAAACCCATTCCTCTTGGCTCCTTCTGGCAGAGGAGGGTGAGATCGCTAGTGAATTCAGAAAGTCTTCAAGCTACATAACTACACCGACAGGTAAGAAACTATACGTTTTGCAGCATGAATCTTTCTGGATTCACTATGCTGTGCATAGACTTTGTAGCGGTTTGCTAGGTTAGTGGTGGCGGGTGGAAGAGGAGCTCCGATTCCTGAATATGTGTTGTAAGACCTTCTGTCCCAACTTGAGCTTCCTTATTCATTTGAATATCCACACAGTAGTGTTTAGTGAATGCGTGCACAGATGACCACGTTGCTGCTTGACAGATGTCCTGAATAGGTGTGTTTGCTAGAAACGCTATGGTGGCTCCCATCTTCCTTGTTGAGTAAGCCTGCGTTGCTCCTTCCAATTATTGTCCTGTTTGTTTGTGGCAGTATTGTATTGCTTGTGCAACCCACATTGCAATAGTGTTCTTGGTTACAGGCCGATCCAGAAAACTGGTTGCGAAGGAGACAAAAAGCAGTTTTGTCTTCCTGCATTCATTTGTCCGTTCTATGTAATGCATTACTGCCCTTCTGGCGTCTAGTGTGTGCAATGCTCTTTCTGCGCTAGTTGTAGGCTTTTGGAAGAAACTTGGATCGATTGATTGATGGGGAACCTAGAAACCACTTTTGGTAAGAAGTGTGGATCAGTTCTCATTACAATCCTGTTGCTGTATATTTGAAGGTATGGTTCTTGTAAAGTGAGCGCTTGTAGTTCGCTTACCCTTTGTAGTGAAGTGATCGCCACTAGAAAGACTGTTTTCAGCGTGAGCATATGAAGTGTGGCCTTATGCATGGGTTTGAACAGCGCCTTCATAAGTTGTGTCAGTACTACACTGAGGTTCCATGTTGGCGGTGGTACCCTCTTATGGGGGGCTACTTTTTTCCAACTAGTGAGGGGAAGAAACTTCTCCCCGTTTCTCCCCTTGTGTACGCCACTATTGCTGCTAAGTGCATCCTGAGGGAAGTGTAACTCAGCTTGTATTGCAGTAGATGTGTTTGGTACTTTAATACTGTGGATTCCTTTGTCCTTCTGTTTTGTAGTTTCTCTTTGGCGCACCATTGTGCAAATCTCTTCCATTTGGCTGCGTAGCGTTTTCTTGTTGTAGGTCTTCGTGCCTCCCGAAGCACTGCCATAGTGCTCTCTGGCAGTTTGAGGTGTGCGAACTCTAAGTCTCCAGGAGCCATGCCGCCAGGTTGAGGCTCTCCGTCTCTGGTGCAACACCTTCCTGTGTTGCATGCTTAGAAGGTCCTTTCTTTTTGGGAACTTGTGAGCTGGACCCTGCGCCATTTCCATTATTTGTGAGAAACAGGTCTGTCTGGCCCACCGTGGTGCGATTAGAATTAGCGTCATGTTGCTGGCTTTGCACTTGTTCAGTACCCTGTGTAGCAGTGTTATCAGTGGAAAGGCGTAGGCAAATGTCCCTGACTAACTTATCCCAGGGATCGACTGCACGTTTGTCTCGATGCGAAGTGTTGGCATTTTGCATTTTGGGGTGTTGCAAGTAGGTCTACTTGCGGTGTCCCCCATTTGTTGAATATTTTTTAGTAACTCTTGTTGGTTGATCTCCCACTCGTGGGATGCAGACGACTGTCTGCTCAGCCTGTCCGCTTCCACATTGTCCTTTCCTGGGAGGTGTATTCCTGTGCTAGTGGCGACAGGATCACTGAGTGTGTACTTCCTTGCTTGTTTATGTAGAACATTGTTGTGGTGTTGTCTGTTTGGATCAATACTCTTTCCGTACAGGTGCTCCTGAAAGGCCGTTACGCTAGGAAGACTGTCTTCAGTTCTAGTGAGAAGTGTTTGACTGTCTTGGGGCGTCCACAATTCTCTCACCTTGAAGTTGTTCATGTGCGCTCCCCATCCCAGCTGGGGTCTGATGGAGCTGGTTGTGTGAATGGTTTTCACTGTGTTCGGTTTCTCTTGTTCCACCACGCCATCTCTTGATGAATTGTTTGTGTGACAACCACAAGGTCCTCCCAGCTCCTTGTAGCCCAGGATCATTGCTGTTGAAGCCATTCATGGAACGGTCTCATATGTAGTCAGACGTGGGGGATTAAGTGTCTGCAAGATGCCATCATGCCCATCATTTTACCTACCGTCCTCACCATCAGAGCTTGCCCCTTTCGGTAATTCGGTGTCTCCTTCAGGATAGCTAAAGTCCTCTTTGTGCTTGGGAACACCGTGTCCTGTAATGTGTTGAGCTCTGCTCTCAAGAAGACTTTCACCTGCTCCGGTTCTGTGGAGGATTTTCCCCAGTGGATGGAGAACCCCAATCTTGACAGCATTTGAATCGCTGGATGAGTGTTCTTTGCAGGCATCGTAAGAATTTGCCTTTACCAGTCAGTTGTCGAGATACAGGTATACGTGTATCGCCTGTCTCCTCAAGTGTGCCGCCACTGCTGCCAGGCATTTTGTGAACACCCTTGGTGCTGATTTTAGTCCGAAAGTTAGCACTGTGAACTGGCAGTGAATATCCTTGGGCACAAACCTTAGTAAGTGTTATTGTTTTCAGTTCAATGGTATTTATTTATTTATTTATTTCGCGATTTCTAAAGCGCCTGGTGACCCGTAGGCATCCCCGCGCTATTAACCTGTCGCTATCCAGAGAGGGGAGAGGGAGTGTGTTTAATTGGGAAACAGGAATGTTTTGAGTTTCCTACGAAACACTATGTAGGACGGTTCCAGACGAAGGCTGAGGGGGAGTAGGTTCCAGGCTGAAGAGGCTTTGACCGAGAAGCGGCGTCCGCCGGAACGAGCCTTCCTGAATTTGGGCACCTTAGCAAGATGCTCGGCGTCGGAGCGAAGTGATCTTGAGGCTTTATATGGGGTAACCATATGTTTAAGCGCGTCAGGGCCAGCTCCATTCATGAGCTTGTGGGTGGTACATAGGGCCTTGAATTCTATTCTCTGGCGGACGGGGAGCCAGTGTAGGGCTTTGAGGGCGGGCTTAGCCGACACTCTAGGGGAAAGGTTCATGATGAGCCTGGCCGCCGCGTTCTGAGTACGTTGGAGTTTGGCCAAAGAGTACTCAGGGGCCCCTAGATAAATGGCATTGCTATAGTCGAGCCGTGCCAAGACAAGGCCCTGGACAAGTAGTTTCCTGGATGGGAGGGGGAGAAGAGGCAGGATCTTGCGAACGGACCGAAGCAGGCCAAAGCAGGTGCCTGCTGTCTTGGTTGCCTGCGTTTTCATAGTGAGGTCCGGTTCTAACCAAACCCCTAGAGTCTTAATTTCATTTTTGGGAGATGGAATTTCACCGAAGGTGTCGGGCCAGGACGTGGGCGGCAGGGTTATCCGTTTATTGCCTAAGAGCATAAGGTATGTGCAGGTATGCATCTTTTAGATCTATTGTTGTCATGTAATCCCTTGTTTTATCTGGGGAATTACTTCTGGCAGGGCTGTCATTTAGAATTTTTGGGTTCTTATGTGCTTGTTCAGGTACCTTAAGTCCAGGATAGGACGCAGCCTCTCCTCTACCTTTGGTACGAGAAAGTTAGTGGAGTAGACTCCCTTCCCTCTCTGCTTTGTTGGTACCCTTTCTATGGCTTGTTTGTCTAGAAGTACCTTTGTTTCCTGTAACAACTGATAGTTCTCTTCTTGAGTGAATCTTTCGGTTTGGCTTTCTGTATAGGGGTTGTCTTTGTAGTTCTATACAATAGCCATGTCTTATGATGTTTAGTATCCACTTGTCTGGTGGTAATCCTCCTCCACTCTTGGAGGAAGTCCTTTTTCCTGCCTCCTACCGGTGTTGCATGTTGGATGAATTGTGAAACTTTTGGTTGTTTTCGTTTTTGACACACCGTTGTTGATGTAGACTCGGTGAGTGTGAAGTCACTTGGAGGCGGGCTGTGGGCCTCCTCTGGGTGTGCTACCTTGTCCTCTTGTGCGCCCACAAAAGGACTGGCCCCTAGGTTGGTATTGCCATGTCTGCTGCTGCTGACCCTGGTTTCCCCCTTGGAAGCCTTAGTTGAAGGATTGGTGCGATGTAGGTGGTTGGTTGTTACCCCTGCCTGCTGGTCTTTGCGGTACTCCCCTTCTCATCCCCCTGAATATCAGGGCTCCCATTGACCTTGTAGTCTCGTTCTCCTTCAGTTGGTTCAACTTTTCGTCGACTGTTCAGCCGAACAGTTGTTCCCCATTAAAGGGTGTGCCAAGAATGTTACTTTGTACTTCGGCTTTGAAGCCTGAGATCCGGAGCCAGGCATGCCTTCTCTCGGTCACCCCTATCATCATTTGTCTACTTGATGTTTCCACTGCGCTTAGAGCAGAGTTCAAACATGTATTTGCCATGTTCTTCCCCTCCTCTACCAGGTGGCTGGCCCTCTTCTTACTGGTATTAGTCTGGTATGTGCTGGAGTAGTTCTCCAACCTCCTCCCAATGCGGATACGCATGCCTATTGATGAGGGCATTAGAGTTGGCAATACGCCACTGTATTGCTGCACTCCTTTCCATCTTTTACCCTGTGAGGTCCATCCTCTTGCTTTCCTTGTCAAGAGCTGGTCCTGTATTTGTGGGGATGTTGGTTCTCTTTCTGGTCATGGCTGCAATGATGGAGTCAGGTGGTTCTGACCCCCTGATGTACATGGGGTCCTGTGAGGGGCGTTTTTATTTCTTCTCACACCTTGGGGTGACAGGCCTGCATATAGCCGGTTCTTTGAACGCCTCCCTTCCCTGGTCCAGCACACAAGGAAGCATTGGCAAGAATTGGCTCCTTGTTTGTATTGGCAAGTGCTTCCAGCAGGAAACATGCCTGTGGTTTTTCCTTCTCCAGCTTCACCTTGTATGTCTCTGCAGCCCTCTTTATGACTTGGTTGTACATTCCAATGTCAAACAGAAGGGGGATGGTTGGGTGACAATTTCCCACAGTTGTGAAACATTAAAGTCAATCCAAGTAACTGTAGCTCAAAGGATAAGGTGACGGCCATCCACCGCTCACCAGATGGTATAGAAAACCATACCAATTTAAACACAACAAACAATATATCCTGAGCTATTAATCAAAACCAAAGTCCTCAGACAAGATTATCTCAGTCTTTTTATTTTCAAACACTTCTTCAATGCAAAGGTCTAGCCGCCAACACGTGTTTCGTCTTACGTGGCGTAAGCCAAAGACTTCCTCAGGGCTAATTATCATATAAAACTTCTCAAAGGACCAGCAACATCAAGCAGGATTAATTCAATGTATATAACAAGTGTCCAAAGTATGTCAATTCCCAATTCGAGTACGGGATTAAACCTCTCCAAATTTATTGTCTCATCACAGTTGCTCCTCAGTAATTCAAAGTAAACAGCGTGGCTCGGTAAAACAGTATTGGCGAGGTGGCGTCTAGCTAGACATACTTTGGACACATGTTATATACATTGAATTACTCCTGCTTGATTTTGCTGTTCATTTAAGAAGTTTTATATGATAATTAGCTCTGAGGAAGTCTTTGGCTGCAGCAGAGGAATGACATCCTGTAAAAGTGACCATGTGAAAGTGTTCTGACAGGTTGTATCTGTTGAGTGGACACAGGTATAGGATTGATCTGAAGCATTCGTCGTTCCTGGGGAATGAGGAGTGTAGGGAGGAGGAAAGTGTAGGGAACAGACACCCCTGCCCTCACGCTGCAGGGGGACAAGCTAGATGGCTCCTTTTGAGAGGAGAGTCTGAATCTCCCCTTAGAGGAAAGATCTTCGTGGTTGTGTGTGTGCACACAGGGTGGACGGGGGAAGGAAAATGCTACTTACCAGTATGCATCTGTTCTTGGCATGTAGAGCTGCAGAGTTACACACTGTGCATAGTTGGCCACCTAGTGTTGGGCCCGGATGTTTGCAGTTTGTTTTTGTTGTAGAAAAGTCTTTGGAAGTCACAGGACAGGTGACTCCTCCTTCGGATCATACTGTGCATGGGCATTGGCTCCATCTCCAGATTGTTTTTCGCCATTAGGGAAGTGATGTAGCTGTATAAGAAGTAGTGATGTCCATGTGATTTATATCTAATTAAGAAAATACTGGAACAGATAAAGGCAGCCGGAGAGGCGGGTGGGCGTGTGCAACTCTGCAGCTCTACATGCCAAGAACAGATGCATACTGTTTAGTAGCATTTTCCGTTCGAGGCATATGAGATGCAGATTACACACTGTGCATATATTGTATAGCAGTACCCACTTTAGCGGCGACTACCTGTATCTGTTGGTTGTTTGAAACAGAGTTTTTAGTACAGCCTGGCCCACAGTGGCTTGTTTAGTTTGCAAATCTACACAGTAGTGTTTTGTGAATGTGTGCGGTGTAGACCATGTTCCCTAAGAATGCCAATGAAGCCCCTATTTTCCTTGAAGAATGGGTTTTTGGAGGAATTATTAACGTACGTTTGGCTTTCTGGTAACATATTTGTATGCATTTAACAATCCACCTAGCTATCCCCGATTTTGATATGGGTTTGCCTTTATGTGGTGGTGAAAAAGACACAAAAAGTTGTTTCGTTTTCCGAAAAGTTTGTGTCCTTTCGATGTAGTATAGAAATGCTCTTTTGACATCTAAGGTGTGTAGAGCTCTTTCTGCGACCGTTTGTGGCTGTGAGAAAAAGGCAGGCAGCTCAACAGATTTATTTAGATGGAATGGTGAAATGACTTTTGGAAGGAATTTAGGGTTAGTACGTAGAACCACTTTGTTATGATGCATTTGCAGAAAAGGTTCTTGAACGGTAAATGCTTGTAGTTCACTAACTCTTCTGAGAGAAGTAATAGCTACTAGGAAAGCTACTTTCCAAGTTAGGAATTGCAATTCACATTTAAGTAACGGTTCATAGGGAGGTCCCATTAACAGTGTGAGAACTGTTTTTAAGTTCCACACTGGTGAAGGTGGCGTTCTGGGAGGGATTATTCTTTAGAGTCCTTCCATGAAAGCTTTTATAGCAGGTACTCTAAAAAGAGATAGATGTTGTCTATTTTGTAAATATGCTGCAATGGCAGCAAGGTGTAGTCTGATAGACGTGTAGGCTAAATGACACTTTTGAAGGTGTAAAAGGTATCCTAAGCTGTGTTGAATAGACTCATCTAAAGGATTTATGTGGTTGTTTTGACAGTATATCACAAACCGTTTCCATTTAGCAGCATAACATGCTCTAGTAGTGGGACATCTAGCTTCTTTAATAACATTCATACATTCTGGAGGAAGGATGAGGTAACCAAACTCTATGACTTTGGGAGCCAGATAGTTAGGTTGAGCTGAGCTGGGTCCGGGTGTCTAATCTCTCCATGGTTTTGTGTTAATAGGCGTGGAGATAAGTTTAGTTTCTGGTGTGGTACAACAGATAGTTGCAGCAGCCTGGTGTACCACGGTTTTCTTGCCCAAGCTGGAGCAACTAGAATGAGTGTTGTGGAATGTTGCTGTAGCTTGTGTACCACTAACCGAAGTAGTGGGAGAGGAGGAAAAGCGTACGCAAATTGTCCTGACCAGTTCATCCATATCGCATTGCCTTTGGACAGCGGGTGTGGATATCCGGCGGTGAAGTTTGGGCATTTCGCGTTTGAGGGTGGCGAAGAGGTCTATCTGAGGTTGTCCCTACATTTGAAAGAACGGTTGAAGAACTTGCAGATGAAGTTCCCACTCGTGGATCTGCTGTGTCTGTCGACTTAGCAGATCCGGGCTGAGTTTTAAGTTCAGAGACTTAGCAGATCTGCCATGGTGTTTTGTACTCCTGGAACGTGTTGGGCTAAGAGGAAGATCTTTAGTGGTATAGCCCATCTCCATATCTGCTGTGCTAACAGAGCTGCAGAGAGTGTGTTCCCCCTTGTTTGTTTATGTAGTACATGGCTGTCATTGTCTGTGCGGACTAAGACAGCTTTGCCCGATACTTGTTTTTGGAATGCTTTTAGGGGTAGAAAAATAGCTAGTAACTCCAAGTGGCTGATGTGGAGTAACTTTTGTAATTATTTGAAGCACCCACCTGTCTGATGTGATGTTTTCCCAGGCTGGTAAGTGGTGTTGTAGTCTTCCCGCGACAGGAGTGGAATGGGGCGGGGGAAGGGGAGGGGAGTCATTGGGCAGGGGTAGAGGCAGAGCGGGAGCTGTTTTTACCTCTGCCCTTATTGTTGTTACCTCTGTAACCACACCTTTGGTAGCCCCTACTATAGGTGGATTGTGTGGGGGCTTTGTACGAGGTAGAAGATGTCTCTGAAGAGTATTCCCTGGTGGCGCCTCTAAGATGAGCGGCGAAATGAACGCCTGGGAGCCTGCGACTGCAGGGCTCCAATAGATTTGGCGGTATCTGTATCCTTTTTTCATCTTTTCAAGGGATACATCTCCGTTGGGTCCGAATAAGTATTGCTCATCGAAGGGTTGGTTATGTATAGCACATTGGACTTCAGGTTTGAACCCTGATATGCGTAGCCAGGCATGTCTACGCAACAAAACACTGGTGTTAACTGCTCTGGAGGCAGTGTCTGCTGCATCAAGTGCACAACGAATGGAGGTGTTTTTAATATTTTTCCCTTCTTGGATCAGCTCATTTGCTCTATCTTTGTACTTATCAGGGAGGTGCTGCATTAACGATTCTAATTCGTTATAATGTGCCCTGTCATATCTTGCCAATAATGCTTGTTTATTGGCAATACACAACATGTTTGCTTCTTGAGACGCAGTTCTTTTCCCCGATGCGTCAAGGAGCTTAGACTCTTTATCCGGTGGGGGAGCTTCACCTGATGTTTGTGAATTTGCTCTTTTGCGTGCATTGGAAACCACAAGCGAGTCTAGTGGTACTGGGCCTTTAACATATGCTGGGTCTGAAGGGGCAGCTTTATATTTCTTCTCTATTCGTGGGTTTATGACCAGAGTTCTAACTGGGTCTTTAAAGACTTCAGGAGCATGCTTAATCACTCCTTTAAGCATGGGTAAAAAATCTTTGTGCATTATCAAAGGTATACATTAGGAAGTCTTCATCTACAGGGTCTGTATGCATGTCCACCCCATGATACTGCGCAGCTCTGTGTACTAATTGATTGAAGCCCATAGGGTCTTCTGGGGTGTTATAATCATCCCACGGGTCAGGTGAGCCTGGAAGAATAGATGAATCATCTGCATTACTCTCTATATCATCAGAGCTATCATCCCTGTTGTCATCATCTGGTATGAGAGGATGTAGGGGAATGTGGTGGTAGGGTCAGAGGTAGTGATGGCATAGGTGGAGAAGGGGAAGGAACTCTTAGAGGAGAGGTAGCCATGCCCTTTTTTGGATGAGGAGCCGGTGCAGGTGTATCTGGTGGTTGTTATTTTTTTGAACTTGGAGTTAATCGACCAGTTATTGGATCTTTAACCAGAGTCTTTTGTGCAGGGTCTGGGTGAAATAAGTCCTCTGCAGGAGGCCGATCTTGTGGTGCGGAGGGAGGTTTCGGCACCGAAGTAGCTTCTTTTGTTATGCTTTTCTGATCAGATGAACTGTTCACCTGAGGAGTGCCCCGCTGGTGAAAATGTCCTGGACTACCTCCAGTAGAAGACACTTCTTATGTTATGTTATTAGTTTTGTGAAGCACACAGCTGCCCAAGCAAAGGGGCGTCCCAGCAAAGATCTAAAAAAAAAAACGGAGAGCAGAGAGGGTTGCAGAAGAGGGCAGCAGATTACTTAGGAAAGAGATGATTTTATAGCCTTTCGGAATGACACATGATCTTGGATGCTTCTGATGCTCACAGGGAGGGAATGCCAGAGTTTAGGTGCAAGAAAACAGAAAGAGTGCCCTCCTGCTTTGGCGCTCTTAACCCAAGGAACAGACGCCAGGTGGTTTACAGTAGAGCACAGCTGGCAGGTGTCGGTGTAGGGCGTGAGAAGATTAGCTAAAGTATTGGGCATTCAGGATTCTGTGGGCAATGCAGGGGGCTTTGAAGTTATATTGTTTCTCCACCAGAAGCCAGTGTAATCTGCTGATGTGAATGTAAATATTAAATAAAGTAGGGATCAAAGCAGTCTCTTGAGGAACCCATCGACGCACAGCGTGCGTCAGAGCAGAAGGGGGAGGCAAACACTTGGAAGGATCTCATCTAGAAAAGAGGAAAGCCAACCTAGGGCAGAGCCACGGATGCCAATATCTTCTAAGCGCTGCAAAAGGATCTGATGCGACACCGTATCAAATGCAGCGCTCAGGTCCAGAAGGATCAGCGCAGAGGCTCGTCCTTCATCCAGTGAGCTCCTCCGGTGTTACGTAACAGTAGGGTCAACAAGATAAAGCCGGCTAAGACTGTCAGCTCTGATGTTCCAAGACCAATCGCTCAATGCTTCTAAAGGAGGAGAGAGCACACTCCCCTTTGCTTGACAACGACCCACACGATTGTCTGGTTGTCCTTCAAGATCTGGATGAACCAACATTGGATAGAGAGGAGAAAGGGCTTAAGAGCAATCCAAATGCCTCGCAGTTTTAAAAGGATGTGAAAAACCTGTTCTTCTCTGAGACAAAGGTGTCTGATCTCTTCATCCTCCAATACTATAGTCACTGTAGGAGGAGGACAGAAGGCGATCCCGAAAGTCAGGTTTGCATCATTCCCACCCACCTAACCACTTTCACCACACTGCAATTGAGTCTGCCAGGTATTCCTCATATTATAGCCACTGCCTGCAGAGTCACAACAGCAAGGCCCTCATGTGCAAACGTGCATGACCAGGACAATGCAAGAAATCAGCAGACCTAGGAATCTTAGGACCTGAAGTCACATGCCTTGTTGTAAGGATGGGACCATCTCCTGTATGTTGACAATCTTCCAAGAACGAGGAAAAGCTCAGAAGTCTGGCGTCCAGTTCCGATCCCACAAACTGGAGTCACTTGAAGAGCATCAACTGAAATTTGGGATCCATTGAAAAGCCAAGGTCGAATAGTAGTGATACTGCTGACTGCAGGTAGCGCGAAAACACTCTGGCGACCCAGCTTTGACCTGCCAGTGGTCCAGGCATGGAAAAATGGGGTTCCCAACCGTCCGAGATGGGTCCCTTCACCTGGTGATGACTCAATGTGTTGATGTTGAGCAAAATGAAGTACAGAAAACAAAATGGTTACTTACCTGTATAAGTAGTTTTGCAGCTTTAAGAATTTTCTGGATTCACATGCTGTGCATTATCCTGCCATCTAATGGCTGGGTCAGAAACTCTCCCCTAGTATAGCAGTGCCTTTTTTGCTGAGCATTGACACGTCACCATTTGGTGCTTAGTTCAGCCTCTCCCGACGTCAGATGCCCGACCTCGGAAGTCTACTAGTGGGGTTGCCATATTCAGATATGATGTTAAAATAATCACATTTACCCCGCTCCAAGATGGCCGCGATAGTGTGGGCGAGAGTCCTTTGTTTATTCTCACTATTTTCAAGTGTAACTTTATTTATCGTTTGTGCACATTCACTGAAACTACCCGTGACCAAGGCGAGTGTCTCGCCTAAACGAGTTGGGGTTGTGAAGAAGAGTGCATCTGCATAGCGGTGATATATATATATATAAAATTACTCACCCGAATGCTGTGGTCTGTCTCCTGCTTCGCCGGTCCTGTCGGATTGGAGGTGGTTCTTTGGAGTGACTGTGGATATATATATATATATGCAACGAGTCTTGGCAGCCAGCAAAGGAAATTCGGACCAGATGGGCTCTTGATTTTTTATTGCAGAGGTACTGTCAAAGACGTTTCGGCTCAACGGAGCATATATATATGCTCCGTTGAGCCGAAACGTCTTTGACAGTACCTCTGCAATAAAAAATCAAGAGCCCATCTGGTCCGAATTTCCTTTGCTGGCTGCCAAGACTCGTTGTGTGTATATATATATATAGGTATATATATATATAGGTATATATATATATATATATATAGGTATATATATATATATATATATATATAGGTATATATATATATATATATAGGTATATATATATATATATATATATAGGTGTATATATATATATATATATATATATAGGTGTATATATATATATATATATAGGTGTATATATATATATATATATATATATATATATATATATATATATATATAGGTGTATATATATATATATATATATATCTATATATATCTATATATATATATATATATATATCTATATATATCTATATCTATCTATATCTATATCTATATATATATATATATATATATATATATATATATATATATATATCCACAGTCACTCCAAAGAACCACCTCCAATCCGACAGGACCGGCGAAGCAGGAGACAGACCACAGCATTCGGGTGAGTAATTTTATTTTCAAGTTTTTTCCGCTACCAACCAAACATGACGCGTTTCGGGCTATGCAGCCCTTGTTCACATGCAAGGCATTAGTACAATTCACAGTGCTTATAAAGTGCTTAATGTGCTCCGCCCACCACCCTGTTCCTCAGAGGGTCACGTGACCGCTATTACAATGGAAAACAGACTATCTCATATAGAAAGCATGTCATACTTTCGCAATAAACTAAAATTCCTGCATAAATGCATATTGTGTACCCGGTCTAGGAACAGTTATTGATTTCCTATTATCATACAAGTACACCAAATTAAATTATTGCATATAGTCCTAAAAAGGAACTCATGACTGGATAAATCCAGATAACACATGTCCATAGCAAAAGTTAAAAGCCAAAATAACACGTGTTGTATAGAGATAGTAATAATACATAAGGTAACCAATATAAATACAGTTATTACAAAGGAATTAGCCTTTGTTCATGAAATCATTGGCCTGACGGAGCAATTTAAACTAACAACCACAAACAAGCTAGGACAAACCATGCCTAGTGTGCAAAGGAGGCTAAAGATAAAGTGCAGACTGCATGTTCATCAAGACTATAAATATCAAATTCATGGAGTTTCATAGAAAGCACTAAGAAAAAAACATTACCCATGATAAAATCAGGGACTGTTCTATGTTTTATAAAATAGTATTTCTAAAACCATAAACTTCATGTAAACATTGTCTAAAAAGAACATATCAGAATATATTATAACCATTAAATAGTGATAAAAAGTGTTAAAAGTGAAGGGAAGACACATGAACCCCTGATATAAAAAGGGGATATGGCACAATATAGAAAAATAAATAAGACATATATATGCAAACAATTCATCTTATTATACATATTCAGTGCTATTTAGTCTAGAGTGATTCATGAACCGTGATAGATAACAGGGATCCTGACTATCTATCACAATTAGAAGAATAAGAGAGAGAATATATTAGTTAGGATCTGCCCCGTGTGGTGCATCATGATGAGCAACAGGGAACCTGACTACTCATGAACCAAAGGGCATGATCACTGGCAGAAAACCTTTGACAAACTACAACCAGGCAGCTAAAAGAGGGAGGAACAGGGAGGAACAGTTAAATTATCATAATCAAAAATAGAGTTCGTGATGCTCTACAGGAAGTTGTAAAAATCCTCAGTATTGTTCAGACCGTTAGGCCATTTACTGTCGAACTCTAATATGAAACGTGTTTCGAGTTGTCGCAATAACTCTGTTACCTCCTCTGCGTAAGGGCAACACTGATCCTATTACAAAGTATCTCAAACAATTGAGATCTTTGTTATGTTTAGCCGCGAAATGGCGTGCTACAGGATACGATGGATCAGTATGCAGTAGAGCCCTTAAATGTTGTAAAATTCTGACGTGCACCTGGGCTATAGTACTACCGATGTAATGTAGTCCACAGGTGCACGTCAGAACAGACTGCGAATTCCGTTTTGCAGTCGTAGCTGCCTTGGATATATATATATATTGATATATTGCCACACAATCCACTCCAATTTTCGGCTAGAAGAATGACCAGCACACCGATATCATAGATGATAAATTTTAATCTAAGCCCCTACCCCAACAAAAAAAAAAAAATATATATATATATATATACACACACACACACACACACACACACACACACACACACACACACACACACACACACACACACACACACACACACACATATATATATACAAGCTCCAGATACACCGATAACGTGGGTCACTCTTGGTGCCGTGAAACGCGGCGGTGTACCGCGTCTTTAAATTACAGCTCCAATTCTTTTTACCCATACCCAGCCGGGCCGGGAACAAAGACAAAGCACTCTCGGGCTCAAGAATTTCAGCAAGTAGTTATTTAATCAAGCAAACGCGTTTCGGGACAGCGTCCCTTCGTCAGTGTTTCAACAGTGAGGAGCACAGCTCCATTCTTTAAAATATCACAACTGGTCACAAACATAAACGACGGACTGTTCACAGCCACCGTAAAGCGGCGCCATCTTAGAGTGTCTGTTTCGGCTTCAATGCCCAACATTTGAAATTACAATTAAAACACAATCTTAAAGTGTTTAAATTTGCAAAATATCTCGCCGTGTATCGGCACACGCGACTAATATTAAAGTCGCAAGACAACTCCCTCATATATTGTCTGTTTAGGGGTATGCTCTCTCGAGAGGGCTCAGGAGTGTGAGCTAGATATATCATTATCGTGATGACAGTCATGATCAACAGACCATGGCATGAGTTATATTTGGGCCAAATTTTGGTACTATCTTGCCGTGGATCGGCAATCGCAGCCTAATGGCTGCATACATTCACACATCCAAAATCCCTCTCAGAGAGCATCCTCTATGCCACTTATTTTCATCAAGCCGCTATATGATTGAAACCTCACAAACAAATATCCACCACCCACCACCATTTTTTAACATTTCTTTACGTTTTCTATGTTATTAACAGTTTCATTTATATTTCATTTAAAAAATTACATCCTTCCAAAAATCATCATCAATCTCAACATTTCTCAATTTCGACAGGAGTGGAAAGCATCATCCTAGGTGAGTTGCCATCTCTTCCCCCATATTGAGACCTCCCGGTGCCTTTGTTTCGAGATCAATTATGTAACGAGATTTGAGTCTCCTAAGAGTTAAGAGCCTGTTTCCTCCCCTCTGACTTTCCGGGACACAGTCTAAACAGAAAAACCTTAAAAGTTCTCTGTTGCTGTTGTGCTTTATCGCAAAGTGTCGCGCGACAGGGTAGGTAAAATCCTTATTCATGATCGCTCTCATGTGCTCTAATACTCTTATTTTTACAGAATTAATTGTGCTGCCGATGTATTTTAATTGGCAGGGGCATATCAGGCAATAGACCACACGGTCCGTCTGACAGGACATAAACTTGCTGATGCTCCTTTCACTTTGGCATCCTCTTACTTGGTAGGTTAGTGTGCGTTTACTGAAGGCACAGGCTTTGCACCTCCCACAAGGGAAGAAGCCCTTTGCCTCCTTTAGTGTATCTCTTGTGTTACGTATAGGTTCTAGATGGCTATGAACCATATGATCTCAGTGATCTTGCCTTCCTGAAGGTAAGTTGTGGGTTTTTGGGTATATCTGACCCCACAATATGGTCTGTTTTTAAAATGTGCCAATGTTTGGTCATGATTGCTCGGAGTTTCGAGGAATTCGCTGAATAGGTAGTTACCATACGAAATATCCCTTCTACAATAGATCTTTCTTTCTTTTCGAACAATACATTGCGTGGCACTTTTTTCACACGACTCAAAGTATCAAGTAAGAGGTTTGGTTTGTATCCTCTCTCTACAAATCTGTCCATACTTTCCTTGACTGCTAGATTGAAATCTTCCTCATGGGTACAGTTTCGTTTCAGTCTCAGAAACTCCCCATAAGGGATGCTATTGATCAGTTTGCGTGGGTGACTACTAGTGGCAAATAGAATTCACATGATGCCATCGATATATTCTCTGATGCGGTCATCAGGGATTTGATGGCCATAAGAACAATGGATTTGATGGCCATAAGAACAATGAACATAAACCCAAGAAATGACTTTAATATTACTAAGGAACAAAGGATGGCAATAAAAACTCTGGCAGACGATAAATCTATCATTTGCAAACCCTCCGACAAAGGGGGCAAATCGTGATCATGTCACGTGAAAATTATGTCGAAGAAGCAACACGTCAGTTACAGGACACTCACTTTTAAACCAGGGAGATTTGCACAGAAGCCCCACCCACTGAGGTAACAATTTTATAAGTGCAAAACGAAGAAGAGTGCAATAAATTCCCCTGCCTGAGCCACTGAAGAAAGGATGTCAGTATCCTGAAACGCGTCTGGCAATGATAAAGTACTGACGTGAACTTTACCTTTCAGTCCGTCTGCTGGCAAGTAATGGAAAAGAATAAAATTGAGTGAATGGAATTCTTGTGGCTTGTCTTCAATGGGGCGAATCTGCACATGACTTGATGTTAACGGCTGTTGCCCAGCCGTGAGGACAAGCCCATCGCTGAAAGGTGGGTCCATGCAGGCTCAGAAACACAGCCTGCAATGTGGAATGAAGGTGAGCAGCGCGCTGCAGAACGACGCTGCTTGGAACTCGTTTTTCATCACTATAAAGCGGGGCAGTTGGCTGAAGGGACAGTTTCACCTTTCCACTTGGAGAAAACTTTTAAAGGCGAAAAATGGGACTGAAAGCCTCCCCCACAAGAGGAACAATTAATGAAAGCACTACAATAACCAGGGAGCTTTGCACAGAAGCCCCACATACTGAGGTAACAATTTTAAAAGTGCAAAACGAAAAAGAGTGCATTCAATTCCCCTGCCTGAGCCACTGAAGAAAGGATGTCAGTATCCTGAAACGCGTCTGGCAATGATAAAGAACTGATGTGAACTTTACCTTTCAGTCCGTCTGCTGGCAAGTAATGGAAAAGAATAAAAATCGAGTGAATGGAATTATTGTGGCTTGTCTTCAATGGGGCTAATCTGCACATGACTTGATATATATAAACATATATACATATATATGATTTGGAGTGTTCCAGCGAAGATTTGCTCTAGAACAACACTGAGGCGAGGGAAGGTGAAGCACACCACAATATATGAGCGAAGAAATAGACTTTAAATGAATTGTCTAACCTATGCAGTGTGAAAGCACCACAAACTGAAATTATAATGGGAAACCGTTTTTCAGAAACATGAAATAAACTGGAGACCGTTTCATTTGAAGTGCACCCTGGGAACTGTAGTAATGTAGGACTACACGAAGAGGGAGTGGTCCGTGAGGGCGTATAAGGAGGCAACTACGCCGCAGAATCCCGTCATGCAGCTCAACCCTGTGATCAAGACTACCTATGTAGTTGAAACGCGTTAGGAAGGACTGTGAATCAGGCTGCCGTTTTGCTGAATAAAGAGTGCCTGTCAACCCTGATCGGGCGCACTTTTCTTGTATTAGGTGGTGTCTTGGGTATATTATATATATATATATATATATACACACACAAATATACGTATATACACAAACCTATACACACACACACAAATATACTTATATACACAAACCGCCCTATAACAATCTGCTCACAGCATGTAATGTTACAGATGCACATGCTCTGCATACTCATGCCATCTAGTTGTGAGTCTAGACGTAAAGTTACAAGGCATGCCACGGCTTCATCCCTGGTCTAGCAGACAGTCTTAAAATCGGATGGTTTTCCATTCAGCAGCGTCTTTGCCACAAACTGAGCTTTATCTGCTATTAGCAAAAATAAATTTGAACTAGCTCATCTGAAGATAGTTTGTGCCATTTTGAGTGTATATAATACAGCCCACCCACATCCTGGTTTGTTGAGGTAAAATCCTGCTGTTGAGTCGTTCGTACACGAGTATGGCTCATAACGATGTATGTGGGGTTTGGATCTCCTTTCCCCCCCCCCTTTTTTTGTCCCCCTGTTCAGTTAGTGCTGATGTGGTTGCCCGTTTTGTTTGCAGGTTCTGGGCACCTAGCTGAGAGGATTTTTGCCTCGTGCCTCGCCCCCTGTGTGGGAGTGGCTGGTCCATCAACTGTTTTCTTGCAAGGTATGCTCTTTCTTGCCGGTTGTTGGTACTTGGTAGTTTGCATTGATTAGTGCATGTTAGTGTGTTTGAATAACCCCTTTTTCCTTGGCACATTTGGTAGCTCTTTTGACATTGGTGAAAGCTCTTTTCGCCCTCATCACCCTAGCTTTGTGTCTCCGAACACTGTGGTTTGAGGCTGGGACTTGGGTGTTCCTCTTGAGTGCACTTTACCTTTGCATTTGGTTCTGTGGAAATCAGATGGGTCCTTTGTTATTTTATTAGTCTTCATTATTGTTTTTATTATTATTATATAATATAATTTTTATTTCTGTTTAGTTGGGCACCATGGGCACTGCAGTAACTCAGATGGGTGAGATAGAGATGGCACTTTGTTATTTGCTTGGTTTCAATCAGTGTTTTTTGTAATATTACTTTAGTACCCCTGTCCTGATGATGCCATGAAAGAGTCTACTGGCTGAAACACGACCGCGAATGCGTCAACACCCTTGTGTTGGAGGAGTCCCCCTATCTTGATTTGTGCTTGTTTCAATTTCTTGCGCCCCTTACTATTTATTTTAAAAGTTTTATATAGCGCGAACAAGATCTTTGCAGATATCAGAGCGCTTTAGATAGAAAGGTACATGAGGGAACATAGTCAGACAAGTGAATCAATATATCACACAGTACAAATAGTACAAATAAATGAATGCAAAGCCAATCATGTGAATAATAAGACAACTCAAACAAATAAGTAAAGGGGTCAAACATGTAGTTCAGCTCGGTGCAGGGTGTTATTAGGGTTCGAGAAAGTAGTTCAAGTGTATTTAGCCATGAGGATAGCTTTTACTTCTTTTTTAAAGAGTGTAGTGGAGGAGATAAGCCTGGTTTCGGGAGGGAGTGAGTTCCAAATTCTAGGCGCCATTCCCGAGAAGGAGCACTTGTATGTTTTTTCCTTCCGGTATCTTCGAGGTTTCAGCAGAAGATTGTTTGTGCCTCTCGTGTTTCTAATTCCCCCAGAGATTGTCAGTTTCTGAGCAAGGTAGCCGGGTGAGTTTAGGTGTACCGCTTTGTGTGTCATGCAGGCGATTTTCAGATGTATTCTGGCTTCAAAAAGCAGCCAATTCAGGGATTTCAAGTCAGGGGTAATGTGGGAGTGCTTTTTTGACCCAGTCATGAGTCGCGCTGCAGCATTTAGAGACGCTTTTAGTGGTGCGGTTGTATTTAGGGGGAGTCCGCAGAGGGCGGTGCTGCCGTATTCAATTCGTGGGATGACTAGTGCTTGTACTGCAGTTTGGAAGTCTTTGGCTGGGAGGTAGGGTTTAAGTTTCCTCAGAGTATTGATCTGGAAGTTCGCTCCCTTTGTTGCCTTGCTGATATGTTGCTGCATGCTGAGATTGGTGTCGAGTGTTATGCCTAAAGATTTTGCTGAGTCCACGATGGTGGGTTGGACATTGAGTGCGGTTAGGAGTTTAAGCCAATGTTGAGTGGTGGATATCTTCGCTGGGGGTGAGATCAGAAGGAACTCTGTTTTCAGGGCATTGAGTTTGAGGTGATTGTCGGCAAGCCAGGATTGGGTGTATCTGATTGTTGAGTTCAGGAGCAGGATGTCATTGGGTGATTGTAATTTGAGGTAAAGTTGGGTGTCATCGGCGTACATGTGGAAGTGTACATTGGATGCTTGTAGCAAGGTGGTGAGAGGTTCCATGACTAGGTTGAACAAAGTTGGGGATAGGGAGGATCCTTGGGGGACGCCTAGCGTTACAGGTATTGGCGAGGACATCCGGTTGTGAGAGAAACAGTTAAACAACAACTAAAACAGTTTGTGAGAGAACTTAGATCTCAGGCGCTATTAGGATTTCCTTTTAGATTGATATCACTCAGAAGTGGGAGTGAATACTTTAGAAAGGTTTCTATTATCTTACTTTAAGTACACTGTTGTATATGTATTGTATATATGATAAATGTGTATTGTAAATATTTACTGTATTGTGTATAGTAGGTTTTTTTGATACAATTTGTTTGTGTTATTTTCTGATTATTCGTGTGCCACTTTGTCTTGTGATACGTTTATATGTCTGTATTAACTTGTGATTTAGTAATTCCTTACATTAATTTGGACTGAATAAGATAATTAATTATTTCTTGTGTCTTAACATTAAATGTTGAATTAATTCCTTAGGACCGTTTTTTCTACTTTTTTTCATCTTTTGATGACCCTTGCTCCGGTATGGGAGGGGGATGTGGGCAGAACCCCTTTAGTAATTTCTAGTTGAGTAGTTCGTAAGTATCTGGATTATTTTATATTGCCTTTGGCACTGAAAAGCTTTTGGTGCTAGGGATACAGTTTTCCATTCCAGATAGTTGATGTGTTAGAGTCTTGTGCTGAGCATAACCCTTTTATTATGAGAGAACCCAAGTATGCAGTCCAACGTATGTTTGAGGAATCTGTAGTTGTGATAACTTGCATAAGGGTTGTGAATGAGCTCCCTTCCAGCAGGTTACATTCATTCCACCACCTTATTCTCTTGCTAACCCTTATTCTCTTGCTAACCCGTTCCAACTTCCTGAAGTTTGCAACGACTCGTTGCTTAAAGACTGCTAAATTGGACTTATGTGCAAGTTTGAATTCAGAATTAAGTGAATGCAAGATTCGATCATCCACAATAATTTCATAACTGTCGTTCCAGTCAGAGATTATGACACCAGGTAAAGGCGAACTTGGCCCAGTATTTCTTGGACTCTTCATGCAGTGGGATATGTCATTGGTTTACTTTTCTTCACCTGAGATAGGAGATTATTTTCCCCAATTTACAGTGAATCCTAATGTGTGTAATAGTGATACAACCTTTGTCAGTTCCCGTTCAAATTGGCTAAAGGTTGTTTGTTGCCTTGACCAGCAGTTGTCAAACTTATTACTATTATAACTTCATTTCGGTCTATTTAGACCATATACATAAAACAGAATTGTAAAGCATTGCCATCCGGAATATGGTGATTATATATCTTTAATGCAGTGATGGCGGAAAATATCACAATAACCCAAATTCATCCTGTATTTATAATTAAAAAGGATTAATAATAAATAAAATATAAAATGTAAAAAAATCACGAAAAAGCTATACATTAAGTAAAATATTTCATCACACGTCTCAATATTACTATTTGACAATGACATAATATCTAATTGTTCCACTGATTTTAAGAGGTTGTAAATAATTTGTCACTAGGTTATTTTTCTAATTATTAGAATAATTGAAAAACCAATTATATCAAATTTTATACTACAGTTTTACAATTTCAATCCATTTTAGCTCTAATGTACATCACATTACAAAGGAATCTAGATACACAAAAAAACACCAATTGCGTGGTATCCGATCTTAATAGACGCTCTGCCTGTCTGCAATGTCTTAGTTTTAGAATGTTGCACAGTGGTTTAATCCATCTTTTTCTCGGATAGTTATATGAGGGGCAGACAAATAAAATATGTATATCATCTTCCTTGACTTGAGACAAATTTTTACAAACGAAACATTTGTCAGAATCTTTGTCATTGGAATTACTACCCCATTTAGATTTCTTGTCATTTGTTTGTAAAGCCCCATATCTAAATTTAAGGTACAGTGATTTGGCGATTTGTGGGCATACCTCATCCATCAGTGGTTCAATTTGGGGAGCATCTTTGAACAAGAGAAATGATGTGGTCAGTGATCCTAGACTTGTATCGTGTAGAAAGTTGGTACTTACGTAATTCCAAAATGATCATTTTACAACCTTGCTACATGCCCTAGTCAAATCTGGGGGATTATCCCAAAAGTGTGATAGTCCTATTCTTTTAACCACATCGAAACGTGTTGAAACCAAGGGATACCCTTTAAAAGACCAAAACACATTATCTCTTGTAAACCCTTTTTATAATGAAAGAGCTCAACAGTCGACCAAATTCTTACCCAGAATAAGAGGGGGCGTAATACAGCATGACTATCAGTGCGTTTTAAATTAAGATCAAGAATTACCGGAAGCATCGGGGTTCTATTAGTTAAAGACAGTAACTTAAGAATAAATTTGTTTTCTCCAATTTCGAAGTTATGTTTACAATAAGGACCCCAAAGTTCTGCCCCATACAAGGCGGCTGACTGGGCCTTGAATTTAAAAACCTCAATGGCAGGAGAAACTGCCTTAGAGGTACTCCCTCCATGCTTCTTTGTGATGGGAGTACAATTTTGGAGCAGAATTAATCTATTTTTCTCCAGTTGCGGTTTCCAGCACAATTTAGAGTCCAAAGTGATGCCCAGATAATTAAAACTGTTCACATATTCTAGTCTTTGACCATTTAACTCTAGGTTCTTTTTAACACCATCAGTGCTGCAGAAATTCCCCCTCTGTGCTACTTCTGATTTATTCCCATTGTTCATGACGAGCTCAGCTCGTCATGAGCACACGACCAGTGTACTGCATGACGAGCTGAGCTAGTCATGAGCATTGAAGGGGTTAAAAACATTATATTTAGTCTTACTGGGATTGATCTCAAGTCCCTTCTTAGTACAGTACAGATGAAAGGAATTTAGCAAGTTTTGGAGACCGCTGGGGGTTTTGTGAGATTAAAATTGTACCAACTGCAAAAAGTAATGCAGGTATCACTTCCCCACCCAGCTTGGGAGAATCATTTTTACATTCTTCCAGGGAACAAGGTATATCACTTACATACAGTGTGAACAAGGTAGGTGCCAAAACACAACCTTGTCGCACAACTCGATTCACAGGTATTTCCCTCGTTAGTTCTCCCCTCGGGCCCCATCTCACTTTAGCATAATTTACCTCATGCCATCTAATTATCTGTACAAGCAATTCGATTGGGACCCCAAAGTCTTTCAGGCAGCCCCAAAGACTGCTCCTGGGTACCAAATCGAATGCAGCCCTCAAATCCACAATGGCAATATAGAGAGTATCTTGCCTTAGCGTTATGTATTTCCAGTATAGGCATAAAAATCTGAAGACTTGGTCAATGGTACTGGTCTTCTTTCTAAACCCTGCTTGGAATTTTGTCAGTAAATCAACCTCTTCTATCAAGGACACCAAGCGAAGCAATATATGCCTTGCAAATACTTTCTGTGGAATATCAATCAGACTAATGGGGCGATAATTCGCCGGGTCATGTCTGTTTACCTTTTTAAAAATTGTTACTATTTCCGCCCCTACCACGTATTTGGTTTCGGTTCAAAGTTTACTATCGCGTTATAAAGTTGGTTTATATAAGGACCCCAGATACTCAAATCATGTTTTAAAAGATCACCAGGTATTTTATCCGGGCCTGGTGCTTTACCAGATTTGGCTTTTTCCAAAATTAAATTTGTTTCTTGTAATGTAAAATTCAGCTTAGCTGCCTTAGCTATATCATTCATGTCCTCTTACTTTAAAACTATCGCCATTGGATTCGGAATAAAGTGCAGAAAAATTATCCACCCAAGTGTTTTCGTCCAGAAATAGTTCTCTTTGCGTTCTGCCTGACCTATTATCTTTGGCCATCAGATTCCAGAACCCAGCCTGATCCTTGGTCTTAGCCGCACGTATTAGGTCAGCCCAAATCTCCTCATCCCATGTTTTTTTTTATTATTTTCAAGTGTCTGTTTGTAGTTACGCCTTTTATCCCCTGTGTGGTCTATGTCCTCGCCCTGAATAGCTTTAATTAACTCTTGCTTCGCAGTTCGGCAATCTTTATTGTACCATAGTTTGAAGATCACTCCTTTCAGTTGTTTCTAGCTTCCTTTCTTTAGGTATTTTACTTAATACAGGGCATGTGACAAGGTCAACTCGTCATGGGTGTTACCTGCGCTGTGCGTTTGACGAGTTGACCTTGTCACATAACAAGGGATTTTGAAAATTGCAGCACAGCACGGGAATATGCAGCAGCAATGATGCTGTTGATTAAAGACATTCTTTTGTTCTTTTTGCTTCTTTTTGTGTAATATTAGTATTAGATGTGCCATCTGTCTCAGTCGCAGGGTCACGGTAGGAGACTCCGACTGTAACCTGATTCTGTTCTTTAGTAAGCGGCTAGTGCCTCAGGTATACAGAAGTGATTAGCTGAGTGATTGGAGAAGAGTGCAGTGAGCGACATTTCTTTTTTAGATAAAGATGGATGGTACAATAATTGTAGGTAGGGAAAAAATGAAACAAGAAAGGAGAGTAAAATATTGTAAACTATTAAGAAGTCGATTTGGCGTAGCTTTGTGTGTTCTTATGTTTTTGTGTATTTTATTAGCCTGCACAGGATGGATTGTTCATATCTTACAATCAAGAAATGTTGCTAATACTACGACTTCTTTGCCTTCTCGACTTTCTTTTCACACAAAATGCATACTTTACCCCCACATGAAAAGATAAGGAGAGCCGAGTATATGAATAATACGTTTATTCAGTTGTTGCACTAACATCAGTTGGCTATTAATTTGACTGACTGTTGGGTGTGCGGACTCATGCCACATAATACACAAAAGGGAATGCCATATCTGGTTCTTCCTTTCTCATACAAAGGTTCAGCTTGGGCCTATTTGACAATGTTTTCGGCCGCATACCACAACAGACTTAGAAGCCCTGTGAGAACTCATGGGAATGGATTAGATTTTAGTCATAGCTCCTTGATAAAAAGCATAGTGGTAATGGCCAAGATTGTAGAGAAGAGTAAGATTCCATTGGATGAAAAGAAAGCTTATGATGGATGGAATGTTAATCACTATGTCTCCATTCTCAGCGATAAAACTAGAAAAGGAGAGTCTCCTTCAGTGTGGACTGTGCCCCATAAAGGAAATCTTTGTCTCCAGATTAATAGCAAGAAAATTGATGATATCCAGAAATGTACATATACATATGTTCTTTAGTCTCTTGATTTCCCTCCGCTAGTTCCATCTCAAGGAACATACTTTGTTTTTAATGATCGAGCATACACTTGGTTACCTTCTAACTTTTCTGGAACTTGCTACATAGCTTTTCTTCTGCCCCCTACATACACGGCTTCGTCAGACCATCACAGAGTTAGACATAGCAGAGGCGTATTCGATGCCAAAGACATGCAGAGCAAGAGGGAGGAGATTTCCTTAAGGGATTCCTTCCCTTTTGGGGTCTAATGGTTAACAGCAGACATATTAGGCAATTGGTTCGAGTGGTTGAGACCACTATTAATGTTACTGCAGGTGCGATAGGTAACATTACAGCAGAGCTTCAAGCGGACCGTCTTATGACGCTTCAGAACCGAATTGCGCTAGACGTGATTCTAGCAGATCGAGGAGGTGTCTGTAGATTCATCGGATCTAGTTGCTGCATTTATATTCCAGATGACGCTCCAGCAGTATACCAGGCCATTTCTAAATTGCACACAGTCTCCGAGTCGATACATCAGGATGAAGGAGATTGGTCTTTTATGTGATGGTTGTGGGGAATACTGTCAACTTGGGGATGGAAAATCTTAACGTTCTTTGGAGCAATTCTAGCTGTCATATTCTCTTGTTGTTCGTGCATTCAGTGTGGTTCTGCAGTGTGTGGCCTGTTGGCTACCTTGTGCGTTCCACAATCTGCTGCTCAGAAGACAGAGAACATTAGAATGATGGTGCAGCAACAACTTGAAGATTTCATGAATATCAGTATTGACTGACTCAGATTAGCATGAGTCGGTTTGTTTTGCCTGAGTAATGGCAAAAGGAGGGTCTGAGGTTTTGTAAATTACGAATTTGTTCGTGCTCAGCCTCCATTTTGAGATCGCCGCCATTTTGTGTTGCCCTCACTCAGGCAGCTCGGCAAACGCGATGTTTTTTTTTGTTTCTGCTTTGCGTGTCAGGTGGCTTCCTCGCCTATCTTTACTAACGAGTGTCAGGGTCTGGCCGAGTACACTAATTCCTGTCTGAGCTGATTAATCCCCGTCCGGACTACATGTCATTTCACACCATTGTTTCCTTTAAGTTATCTTATCTGCTGTCATTTGCTACACGTCTCGTGCATTCTCCTGTTTCCCGACTGTCCTTCAAGTCAATTCAAGAGATTTATATAGCGCGCTACATACCCATAGGGTCTCAAGGCACTTGAAGGGTGGGGAATTACTTGTCGAATATCCAAGTTTTAAGTTGCTTTCTGAATGCTAGGTGGTTCTGAGTAAGGCGAAGGTGAGTGGGAAGTGAGTTCCAGGCATTAGCTGCCAGGTAGGAGAAGGATCTACCTCCCATGGTGGTTTTGTTGATGCGAGGTACAGTGGCAAGGGCTTGGTTGGAGGATCGTAGCTGGCGGGAGGGGGTGTAGAAGGACAGTCGTGTGTTGAGGCATTCGGGTCCAAGTTCGTAAAGTGCTTTGTGTGCGTGGGTTAGGAGGCGGAAAGTAATCCTCTTATTTACGGGGAGCCAGTGGAGGTTTTTCAGGTGACCAGAGATGTGTTCTTTACGCGGGATGTCTAGTATGAGCCTGGCTGAAGCGTTCTGGATGTGTTGGAGTTTTTTCTGGAGTTTTGCGGTGGTACCGGCGTATAGGGTGTTTCCGTAGTCCAGGCGGCTCGTGACCAGTGCGTGGGTGACCGTTTTTCTAGTTTCGGTGGGGATCCAGCGAAATGTGTTTTTGAGCACGCGAAGAATGTTGAAGCAAGATGATGAAACGGCGTTGACTTGTCTGGTCATCGAGAGTGAGGAGTCCAGGATGACGCCCAGGTTCCGTGCGTGGTCCGTCGGGATGGGTGCTTTTCCAAGGGCCTCTGGCCACCAAGAGTCATCCCTGGCGGAGGGGGAGGTGCCTAAGATGAGGACTTCTGTTTTGTCTGAGTTCAGTTTCAGACGGCTGTGCTTCATCCACTCGGCTACTTCTTTCATTCCTTCGTGTAAGTTGGTTTTGGCGGTGTTAGGGTCTTTGGTGAATGAGAGGATCAGTTGAGTGTCATCAGCGTAGGAGATGATGTTGAGGTTGTGTTGGCGAGCGATGGCCGCAAGGGGGCTCATGTATACGTTGAAGAGGGTGGGGCTGAGTGACGATCCTTGTGGCACGCCGCAGATGACATCAGTGGCCTCTGACTTGAATGGTGGGAGGCGGACTCTCTGGGTTCTTCCGGTGAGGAACGAGGTGATCCATTCCAGTGCTTTTCCTTGGATTCCGACGTTTCTGAGGCGCTGTAAAAGGGTGCTATGACAGACTGTGTCGAAGGCAGCGGAGAGGTCGAGGAGGATGAGGGCGACTGTGTCTCCGTTGTCCAGTAGAGTTCGAATGTCATCTGTTGCTGCGATGAGGGCGGTTTCACTGCTGTGTTTGGCTCGGAAGCCGGACTGTGAGGAGTCGAGGGATTTGTTGGTTTCGAGGAAGGTGGCGAGCTGGTTGTTGACAGCTTTCTCGATGACTTTGGCCAGGAATGGAAGAAGCGAGATGGGGCGGTAGTTTTTGAGTTCGGTGGGGTCAGCTGTGGGTTTTTTCAGAAGGGTGCTGAGTTCTGCGTGTTTCCAGCTTTCCGGGAAGGTGGCGAAGTTGAGGGAGCAGTTGATGACATCTCGGAGGTGTGGTCCTATGATGGAGTCTGCTTTGTTGAAGATGTGGTGAGGGCATGGGTCAGTTGGGGATCCTGAGTGGATGGAGTTCATCAGGCGGATGGTGTGCTCAGTGGAGATTGGGTTCCAGTCATTAAGGATGTTCAAGGGGGGTGAAGGTCCTGCAGAAGGTTGTGTGGGTTGGTCTCCGGGTCGGTTGTCGAAGCTGTTGTGGATGTCTGCGATTTTGTTGTGGAAGAATGAAGCTAGTGAGTCACAGAGGGCTTGAGAGGGGGTGATGTCGTTGGAGTTGGCTGATGGGTTGGTAAATTCTTTGACGATGTTGAATAATTCCTTGCTGTTGTGGGCGTGATCTAGTCGGTCTTTGAATGCGGCTTTCTTGGCAGATCGGATTAGTTGGTGGTGTATGCAGGTGGCGTTTTTGAAGGCGTCCCTGGTGCTGGTGTTTGGGTCTTTTTTCCAGGCCTTCTCGAGGGAGCGACAGAGTTTCTTGGATTTCTTAAGATCATCGTTGAACCAGGAGGCGTTTTTGAAGCCTAGTTTGATTTGACGTTTTTTCAACGGTGCTAGGATGTCGGCGCTGTTGGATAGCCATTGGGTGAGGTTAATGGCTGCTTGGTCGGGGTTTGAGGAGTGGGCGGGGGGGTTTGGAAGAAGCGATGAGGAGATCTGGTCGATGGTGATTTTGTTCCAGTTTCTTCGCAGAGTGGGTTGAGGATGGTTGTGGATTGTGGTCTTATTGTAGATAAAGTGAACGCAGCTGTGGTCCGTCCAATGAAGAGCTGTGGTGTGACTGAATGAGACATGTTTGCTGGAGGTGAAGATAGGGTCGAGTGTGTGACCTGCAATGTGGGTGGGGGTAGTGAAAAGTTGTTTGAGTCCGAGGTTGGCGAGATTGTCCAGAAGGGTGGTGGCGCTGCTGTCATTGCTCTTTTCCAGGTGAAAGTTGAGGTCTCCCAATAGGATGTATTCCTCAGAGGGGAGGGCGTGTGGGGTGATAAAGTCAGTGATGTCGTCACTGAATTGTGCACGGGGTCCTGGGGGCCGGAAGAGGAGGGCGCCTCTGAGTGTAGTCTTGGGGTCGGTGTGTATCTGGAAGTGAAGGTGTTCGGCGCTGGCAAGGCTGACGTCTGAGCTGGTTGAGATGCGAATGGAGTTCTTATGGACGATAGCGATGCCTCCTCCAGTTTGGTCGGTGCGGTCCTTACGGATGATCTTGTAGCCTTCCGGGATGGCAATGGTGATGTCTGGGGCTGATGAGGCGTTCATCCAAGTTTCTGTTAGGAAGGCGACGTCCGGGGAGATGGTGTCTAGTAGATTCCAGAGGTCGATGGCGTGCCTGTGGACCGAGCGGGTGTTGAGCAGGATGCATTTTAGGTGGTTGGTGTCGGATATCTGTTGTGTGTTCGTAGATGAGGAGTTGTTCTTGGTGCCGTCGAACTTGCAGGAGTTGCAAGAGAAGGGTCCATGGGTGTGTCCAGGAGCGGCTTGGACGCAGTTGGGCGGACGGCCAGGGTTAAGGGCTAGGAGTGTGATGGCATCGTAAGTAATGCGGGAGGGGTGGGTGGTACGGGGGCCAGGGGGTCTGGCGCTGGGCGCGGTCCAGTCGCGGACGGGCGTAGACGGGCTTACCTTTGGCGCACCTTCGGCGCGGACGTAGCGCGTAGGGACATGTGGCATACAGCAGTATTTTCTCTGCTAGTAAGCTGAATTGTGTGGATTTACTTGTGATTTGCTTAAAGGGTTGAGTGACAAACCTACTCGGGAACTTGAGTTGTTTTGGACTTTTAAAGTATTGTCTATAACGTTTGCCTATAGCTCATGCTTGATTGCATTTTTGCATTGTGCTGTATGATATATAAACCTGTGCGCAACGGAGTTAAGTGGCAGTCTCTTTTGAACCTCGTTGTATTGACGACTTCTAAGACCACTGTACTAGCTGCAGCTAATAAATACCATCTTCTACGCCAGACGAAGAGTCTGTGTCTCTGTTTTGACAAGGCAGGCAAATCCCGGGGATTTAGGCGTACCCTGCGCCAGCGGGCCTTAAGGCTGCGGTTCTCCAAGTCGGGTGGAGGCATTTTGGATGCACTGTAGTCATCGTAGGTGTTTGGCTGGGATCCGGCGTAGAGTGCGTTGCCGTAGTCCAGCCTGCTGCTGACGAGTGCCTGTGTCACCGTTTTTCTTGTTTAGGTCGGGATCCACTTGTAGATCCTGCGGAGCATACGGAGGGTGTTGTAGCAGGATGAGGAGATGGCGTTGACCTGTTTGGAGAAGGAGGAGTTGAGGATGAATCCAAGATTGCGTGCGTGGTCGGTGGGTGTCCGTGCTGTCCCCAGAGTGGTTGGCCAGCAGAAATCGTCCCAGGCTGCGGGGTTGGGTCCGAGGAGGAGGACCTCTGTCTTGTCAGAGTTCAGTTTCAGAAGGCTCCTCCTCATCGAGTCGGCGATGGCCTTCATTCCGTCGTGTTTGTTGGTTTTGGCGGTGCGTGGGTCCTTGGTGAGGGAGAGGCTGAGCGGAGTGTCGTCGGTGTAGGAGATTATGTTAAGGTTGTGGTGGCGGGCCACTTGTGCGAGGGGGGCCATGTAGATGTTGAACAGCGTCGGGCTGAGGGAGGAGCCCTGGGGGACGCCACAGATGTCGGTGGTTCGGATCGGAAAGGTGGAAGGCGGACGCTCTGGGATCTGTCGGAGAGGAAGGATGTGGTCCAGTTGAGGGCCTTCTCTTGGATACCGGCTCCTTGGAGGCGTGTTTTTAGAGTGTGATGGCAGACCGTGTCGAAGGCGGCCGAGAGGTCCAGGAGGAGGAGGGCAGATGTTTCGCCGTTGTCTAATTGGCGCCTGATGTCGTCTGTGGCGGCGATGAGGGATGTCTCGGTGCTGTGGTTTTATCTGAAACCAGATTGGGACGGGTCCAGGATTTTGTTGTCTTCCAGGTGGCGGGTCAGTTGCATTTTGACGATTTTCTCAATAGCCTTCGCCGGGAACGGGAGCAGGGAGATGGGCCGGATTTTCTTGAGGTCCTTGGGGTCCGCCTTGGGTTTTTTGAGGAGGGTGTTTATTTCGGCGTGCTTCCAGCTTTCCGGGAATATCGCAGTTTCGAAGGAGATGTTGATGATCTTCCGTAGTTGGGGTGCTATGGGTGCGTCTGCCTTGTTGAATATGTGGTGTGGGCGCAGGTCTGTCAGTGATCCTGAGTGGATGGAGTTCATGACCTTGCATGTCTCGACATCGCTGACGTTGGACCAGGAGGTCAGGCGGTTGGTGCTGTTGGTGTTCAGGAGAGGGGTGGAGTCTGGCGTGGTCGGGTCGATCGTGGTGTTGAAGCTTTCGTGGATGTTGGCGATCTTGCGGTGGAAGATGGCCAGTGAGACGCACAGTTCCTGTGAGGGCAGGATGTTGTTGGTGTTGGCGCTGGGGTTGGAGAGTTCTTTACCGATGCGGAAGAGCTCTTTGCTGTTGTGTGTGTTGTTATCCAGGCGGTCTTTGAAGGAGGATCTCTTGGCTGATCTGAGGAGGTGGTGGTGTCTGCGGGTGGCGTCCTTGAGGGCTGCGTGGTTGTCCGGTGTGCGTTCGTGGAGCCATTTCTTCTCCAGTTTCCAGCGTGCGCGCTTGGAGGCCAGGAGCTAGTCGGTGAACCAGGTGGCTCTCTTGCTGGCGTGGTTGTTGGAGGGTTTCTTCAGTGGGGCGAGGGTGTTGGCACAGTTGTTGATCCACTGTCTGAGGTTGCGGGCTGCGGTGTCTGGGTTGGTGGGTGGGTTCTGGGAGATGGTGGTGATTAGCTGATCTTCGGTGACTTTGCTACAGCAGCGGCGAGACATCTGTTGGGTGCGATGGTGCGTGGTTGGTTTTTTGAAGGTGAAGCGACTGCAGCGGTGGTCTGTCCAGTGGGGTTAGGTGGTGTGGTCGAAGGTGACATGGGTGCTTGTGGAAAAGATGGCGTCCAGCGTGTGGCCGGGGGCGTGGGTGGGCGTGGTGACGAGTTGGCAGAGGTTGCCGAGGTTCTCAATCAGCGTGGAGAAGTTGGCGTCGTTGTTATTCTCGAGGTGGAAGTTCAGGTGGAATAGTTGGGTCACAGCTAATATGCACTTAGCCTCTTTATTGCTATCCAACTCTGGAATATTGTACACTTGGTCTTCGACCTCCAGCAAGTTACCAAATCCTAGTACAGGCTCAAAATTGGAGTTGAAATCATCCCCTAAGATATTGGGACTATTCCCCAGTGAATCAAGAAGGAGGTCCAGCTGGCTGATCACGGATGACTCCCAGTGTACAGGGTAGGGTATGTTGTAAATATTAAAGAGATATACAACCCTGCCATCCTTAGCCATTAGTTTTAAGCCCAATATATCTTGGGATGGAACATCCAAAGGGACAATAGTAATCTCTAGGGAGACTCAAATCCAAGTCACCAAGCCCCCCCGACGGTCTACCTTTTACTCAGGAAGTCGCCCCCACCCAATACGTTTTGTATCCAACTCTATGGGGTATGTCTAGGAGCCAAGTCTCTTGCAAGAATATAATAACGTGAATCTCTATATATTCATTCCAACTTGGGTCCATCATATTCCTGTTTAAACCTGCGATGTTCCAAGATGTAATATGCAGGACCAGTATGTTGCTGGGATCCCTGAACCCCAATAATTCGTTGCCTAGTGTTCCAGAAATTAAGTTTGGATCAGGGATATCTAATACATGAGAAGGGGAAATTTCAGTGTTTGCCACACGATGGTCACCAAAAATTCCTACCATCACCGTGGCAAGCACTTTAGCCCCAGAATCCCTTTGGCCAGGTGATTGATAACCCACCGCCATCCGTAGCTCGGATACCGTGCTCCTATCCATACTGTCAACCTTTCCATTCATTATTAGTGTTTCCGACCCAGGAAATGTAGGCTTTGAATGTCAATCCAGATCACCGAGAGTGGATAAAACTTTAAAGGAGTTGTTCAACTCAACCATGGAGTTGGGATTGATTGCATAGCCTCTCTCCATCGGTCTGTAAAAATATCCCAGCAGAAGAACACTGATACTAGTATGCCCCAGATCGGTTGTGTCTTATTTCTAGGATTGCCCTGGTCATTTGTGGCCGCCTAAAATTTACTACCGCGCAATCCCGCTGATGTTCTTCCTAGATTCACCAACCCAACCTACCCTGCGTACTATCAAAATATCAGCTTCTCTTAGTGGGTTAAATTGCCTAAACTTTGCTAGCCAATTAATCACCTTGTTTTTCAGGCTTAACCAATTCTTCCTGATCTCTCCTAGGGACCGGTACCCCTGCTAATATTATCGTGTACGGACATGATGCAGGGGGAGCTTAAGAACATCTCCATTGGGGATTAAATCTGTACCCCTTGGGCTGTATAATAGAGGCTTGTCAACCAGGGCACCACATCTATCACCTACTGAGTGGTCTTGTGCATTGACTCCTGATTTCTGGTGGGATAGAGTACTAGCTCCTACCTCAGTCACAATTGAGACTACTCTATTTACTGCAGGAACTACTCTATTTTCTTCTACAAACTTGCTATTTAAGCAGAGGCTACTCCTAACCTGGTCGCGACGAATGATTATCTCAGGTTCAAGTGGAATGGACCGGTTCTCAGATTGTAAACTAGCTCTTGGTGGGTTTCCTTTCTTTGTAGTACATTCACCAATAGTGCGGTTACTAATACTCAGCTGTTCCATAGTATTTTGAAAAAGGGCCAACTTCTCTTCCAAGGGCTTTAAGGCCTCACTAATATGATACAAAAGGTCCCAGGGAACTTTTTACAATGGACTCGAGGTCTCCATGATAGTTGTTTCCATGAGGCTCTGTCTGAGTAGACATACTCTTCACAGAAACTCTATTGGGTTCTAAACTAGTTTTTGATTTCCCTCTTTGTACCGAACCCCCAACAGGCCTTGCCAAAGCTTCCCTAGGAGCTGAAGTTCTTATTTACACACTTAGTATCCTTTTTTTGCCAGTGCTTGGTTAGGATTTCTTAATCTGGTTCCTACTGGCAAGCTTATTGTATCATTTGGTTCTATAGTCGCAGACATGTTTGAACAATCAAGGGACATATCATCCTCCTTCCCTGTGTCTTGGGATGCTAGCAATGGAATAAGTGGTGTCCCAGAGAGCCTAGGTGAACTTCTCTGCATGTGTATTTGTTCAAGGGACAGTCCTTTCGGCAATTTGGATCTCATGATTTAAAAGAGAGTCTGCCCTAAGGATGAAGGCGTCCAAAGTGCCAGCAGGCCCCTTGCGTTTACTCATATTTCTTCCCCTTTGGTACAAATATATGGAAGGTAAACAGTAAACCACAGCAAAGGAGTAAAATGGAAGAAGGGGTCCAGTTATTTCTGATAATTATATCTTACCAACTGTCCAATACCTAACAGTGTCCGTGTGTCAGAGGGGTAGCCCAGTCCAGTCTGTCGGGCTATGACGGGCAAGGACAGACAAGGACGGGCCCGCCCTTGGCCCGTGTTTTGCGTGGGCGAGCCCGCGTGCGTCCCACGCTGCGGGAGCCACAATGCGCTTAAATGCGCCGCCTGGCTCTACCCCCATGACGCGTGAACGTGCGCCACACGGGGGGAGCTGGGAGTTGTAGTCTGCGGCGAGAGCAGCGGGCCGGTGACGGGAGCAGGAGCAGGTGCCGCAGATCTGATGACTGGAGCAGGTATGGGAGGTCAAATGCCAATTTTTCAAAAGTTGTCAAAGTTAACAGTAGACCTGGTACGTCTAAGATGTGCTGCGCATGCTGCCATTATTTTTTATTTTTTAAAGACTATTGGTACAGAACATCAGAGCCTTGAACTAATAACGCTTCCCCCGCATCACGAATCTTAGATATCGTCCAGGTGCAGAGTGTATGGGAATGTGGAAATCAGGGGCTTTCGTATCTATGTTGCCAGGGGTTTCACTTTCCAGAAGTGGAAAAACTCCTTGTAAGTTTGTCATTTGGAATTGCTGTTTTTATATACCACTTTACAAATCTTGGGTCTAGAATAGGCCACTTGGAAGTCTTGCTTTGAGACTGGAAAGTTAACACAAGTTCCTTTCCTTATGAAGGATCATCTCTATAGCATAATTCTAAAGCATAATTTGTTCTTCTGTGTGTAGGATTTGTAACTGTTCCTTTTGTAACCCCTGGTACATTAGGAGCTTTGTTGGAGGTTTGTGTACAGAGTCTATGCAATAACCACGGCATAGTATATTTAGAACCCACATGTTTGTGATAACGGACTATCAGTTGTTTAAGTCCTTTATCCCCATTATCCCCTTTTACAGGTCCTGGTTGTCTTGTGGGGAGGGTACTGCAAGCATTTCATTTGGAGGAACTGGAGGCAGACCCTCAAGTTTCTGCCCTTAGGTTTTTCTCTGCCTAGAAAAATTAACTTTGCTTGCTGCTACTGTCGCCGCTGTGTGGCTATCAAAAACTGGTCACCTCCAGTTTGTTTATGGTTGTAAACTGAAAGCTTGCCGCCCCTGTCCAGAGTGATTCTCTTTTGAATGCAAGTCTCTACACCTGCTGGGCTCCCTTGGCCTTGAGGGCCTCATTGCCTTTTTTCATTGACTCCAGATTCTGATTCACCCTTAAACCAAAAGCTGGATCCTAGTTAAGGGCAGATCAATTATATTGGACTCTGGCCAGACCTCTAGTTTGAATCCAGTGACGCATAGCATGCAGGTCTCTTTAGGAATTTGCCAATTGCCCGTTGTCAGCTTGCTGCCAAATTCGGGCATGAGGAATGCACCCTCCCCGCTTTTCAACCAGATTTTAGCCCTTTACTGGTATTCTCCTGGCAGATTCGACATAAGATCTTCCATGATTCCCCAGAGCTGTTGTGCAGATCTGTTTAGCAGAGTGTTAAAGATTTCTAATGGCCATTGTTTGGTAGCTGCTCTTTTCCATTTTCCTGCACAGTTCCTCCATCCTCTTACTGTACTTATCTGGCAAAGGACCCATGGGCTTCCAGACAGTGGAAAAAAAATAATCAAAGATGGTGGGCATGCACATGCGCATTGTTGAATTACTATTGATGTCATAGCGGGGATCGGTCTATGCCGGAACCCACTCACTAAGAAAAGCCATACAACAAAAGACTTATGGACTTACCTATTAGAACGTAGAATTATGCAAAGCATCTGAATATAGAAAATATTTCACTCTGCAAAGCATACCCACACAGTTAGTCTGCAGATATAATTGTTCTACTGCACTCTTTTGTAAAAGCGCCTCGACCGCCATCACCATATTGTGAAGTTAGTCTGAACTCTAACTGACAGAGGGAAGAGGTACTGAAAGCATCCCATTCACCCCACCCTCCCACAAACTCCTCCTCCCTTGGTACCTTGCCTTGCCTTTGAGGATCAGGTCAACCTATGAACCTAACAAATGCTCATTATCAAAAGGACATTTAAAAGAGGCTTTTTCATCCCAAGCCTAAACCCTGACACACTAAGCCTGCAGACGAGGATGCTGGTGTTAACACCGCTCGTGGCCGTATCCACCACATGGCATGTGTGGTGTATTTCCGGAAAACTTTTGCATGAGCAGTACCCCCTGCGCGCCATCTGGTGACTCCATGTGGTTCCGTTTGAGGACGCCAGTTGTGACATCACAGCCACCTATATAGACGCAACCCAAGCTTTTTTCACACCAGAAGCACAGAGCATACCCAAGCCATACTTCCTGGCGGTGGACTGCGGACAGATTTTCAAGACTAAAGTCTTGTATGACCAAACGGGCGAAATGCCCATCCCTATGGACCAGACTGTCCAGGCTGTAGTGTTTTGCAAGCATGTGCGATGAAGCCCACGTTGCAGCCTGGCAGAAGTCCAGGACTGGCACTCCAAGAGCTAAGGCTGTGGTCGCAGCCTTGCCACTGGAAGAATGGGCTCGTAAGGGTTCTGAAGGCTGCTTTTTAGCCAAGACGTAGCAGATCGTAATGCAGATAAAGTCCCAGCACAAAATAGTTTGCTTCTGCACTGCCCAACCTTTTATTTTAGCTTCCGTGTAACAAACAGTTGGTCGTCCACCCGAGAATCTGGTGCAGTCAAGTCTACAGCTCTACATGCCAAGAACAGATACATACTGGTAAGTAGCATTTTCCGTTTGAGGCATATGAGCTGCAGATTGTATACTTTAGCATAGACTATAAAGCAGTTTTTCCTCCCTAGCGGTAGCAACCTGCACCTGTTGCAGTAGTTTGAAAAACAGTCTGGCCCACAGTAGCTTGTTGCTCTGCTTGCACATCTACACAATAGTGTTTAGTTAAAGTATGCAGTGTAGACCAAGTTGCTGCTTTGCAGAAGTCATCTAGGGGGATGTTCCCCAAGAACGCCATAGAAGCCCCTAGTTTGCGTGTGGAATGAGCTACAGGGAGAATGTTAATGTTTGTTTAGCTTTGAGAGAGCATATTTGAATGCATTTAACAATCCACCTTGCAATTCCTGTTTTTGAAATGGGATTGCCTGTGTGAAGTGAGGAGAAAGTTACAAAAAGTTTAGTGTTTCTAAAACTTTTAGTTTTTTCGATGTAGTACAGTATCGCTCTTAACGACTAGCATGTGGAGAGAGCGTTCTGCCACGGAGTCTGGTTGAGGGAATAATACTGGAAGTTCAACCGACTGATTAAGGTGAACAGCAAATGCCACTTTAGGCACAACATTTTCGATTAGGCCCAAGAACCACTTTACTACGGTGTATTTGTAAAAATGGTTCTTGTATGGTTAATGCCTGGAGTTCACTAACTAAGTGATGATAGCTACCAGGAAGAAAACAAGTTACTTACCTGTAACTTTGGTTCCCCAGTATTGGTAAATTTCAAAGATTCCCATGCTTTGTATCATTCCCCGTCGTCGGAATGGGAGCCTCGGTAGTATAATAACTATAGAAACAAAAGAGAAACACCGGCCTAAGCCTCATCTCATTTTGTATCCTATCACTCTCTTTGTGTAAAAGAGACCAAACTTTTGCTATGACCAATCAGAGCAGCCTCACCCTCTAGAACCTTCCTGAGAGAGCTCAGAGCCTCAGATTTTCGTAGCCGTTGTGCAAACCGCCACTAGCTCATGTGAAAAGGCTGAGCTTTCCCAGGGCTCCCCAGCCTTCCAAAGAGGCATCCGTGGTTATGATGAGGGGGGATGGCGAAACCCTGAATGACAGACCTTGCGCGATATGGTCTTGTACCAGCCACCTTTCGCAAGCCTTTCTCATTGCCGAAGTCACAAACACCTTGTCGTTGAATGATCCGTCTGCCTGGCGCCATTGCCTGTCTAGTTCTTCCTGCAAAGGGCGCATTCGCAGCCTGCAATGAGGTATTAATGGTATGCAGGATGACATCGAGCCTAGAAGGGACTTGTATTGACGGACTGACAAGCATTTCGTCTGGAACAGTTGGCGAGCTGAGATCATCAACTTCCGTTGACGGTCCTCCAAAGGACGAGCCGTGCACTGTGTGGTGTCCAAAATCGCCCCCAGAAACCATGCGGTCTTGGAGGGAAGCAGAACTGACTTGCTGCTGTTTAATTGTAGGCCTAGGTGTCTGAATAACTGAATGCAAGTCGAAACAGCCTGAGTGGCTTCCTCGAAAGATGGAGCCTTGACTAGCCAGTCGTCCAAGTACGGGAACACCTCCAGGGACTGTGTCCTCAGAAAAGCTGCCACAGGTGCTAACACTTTGGTGAACACCTGAGGTGCCGACCGCAGGCCAAACGGCAGCACCTTGAATTGGAAATGGCTCTTGCCCACTGTGAACCGCAGATATTGTCTGTGAGCTGGGTGTATCGGAATGTGGAAATACGCATCTTCCAAATACAGGGAAGCCAAGTAGTCGCCTGGATTTAAAAGAGGAAGGATTTCCTGTAGAGTGGCCATCCTGAAAGAGAGTTTTATGAGATAAGTGTTGAGCTCTCATAGGTCTAGAATGGGGCGCCAAGTCTCTGTCGTCCTCCGCACCAGGAAGAACCTGGAATAAAAACCTCTGCCCCTCTGAGAAAGAGGTACCGGTTCTATTGCTCCCTTGAGGAACAATTGATGGGCTTCTAGATGGAGTAGACCCAGATGTTTCGTGCGGATGGCTGCTAAGGCCCGAAAAGCCGTGGAGGCGATGTCCATCGCACAGTCATTGACCTCGGAAGATGATTTTTCCCCTTCCATCAGCACTCTTGGCTTCCTCTCGTTCTACGTCTGGCAATTGTTCCACAAACGGTGCCATGTCGCACCACATCTGGCGATCGTATCTGCCCAGAATGGCGAGAGAATTGGCTGCTCTAACCAGCAAGCTGGCCATGGTGGAAACCTCTTCCCCACATTATCCAGACGTCTACCATCCTTGTCTGGAGGCGTAGTCAAAGGCGTCGTCGGATTCTTCAACTTGCTTTGGGCGGCCTGAGAGATGACTGAATCAGATTTCGGTTGGCCAAGAAGACAAGCTGGACTGCCTTCCGGAGCCTTGTACTTTTTTTCCAGTCTGGGGAGTACTGGAATCACCGTGGCTGGATTCTGCATGATCTTTATGCCTTCCTCCCACACATGTTCGATGATCGGAATAGACTTGGAGGATCTTCTGTATTGCTCCTTGAAATCGTAGAGGAAGCATTCAGACTCCTCTCTTGTAATAGGCAGTCCAAATCTTTTCGCCGCTCTCTCCATCAGGTGATGGAACCCTCCTATGTCCACAGGAGGGGAGATAGATGTATCACGACCAGTGGCGTCCGGGTCTTGTAGGCCACTGTCACCCTGATCCAGATCTGGGTCCTGTAATGGATCAGATAAGGGATCCACATGAATCCCCTTCTCGTCTGAAGAGGTATCTAAATTGACAGGATCGGTTGGTTCCAGATCCGGTGTTCGAGGTCGGACCAGAGGTATAACCTGAACTGGGAGGTGGGGCACCCCCTGCGAAGAAGGCGGAGTAGAAACTGCTTGTGGCAATCCCTGAGGAGGAGGTTGTGTAGACTGCGTAGAAGGTTCCGACAGGAACCTGTTTCTATAATCCTGCAACATCAGTTGAAGATCAGAGAGCAGAGAGACAGGCATGGCCACCATGTCCTGTCCTAAACCAGTAGGACGCCGCTCCTCAGACACATAGTGCACCTGTTGTTCACGTGCCTGTTCGAAATAGTCCTCCGTGTCAGTGCCCTGCATCTTCACATTCAAGTCAGAGGGACTGTAGGCATCACCATAATGACCAAACTCCTCTTCTTCTTCTTCTTCCTCCGACTCATCCTCTAGAAGCATATTTGGTGGATGCGACGACACTCGTCTTGAAGATGTCATTTCCGGTGTGATTTTCATCTTTTTCAGAGGAAAATGATGTTTTTGACTCGTCGACGATCTCGTCGTCGACGGAACAGCAGTCGTCGACGGAGTAGGAATATGCTACTTACCAGTATGCATCTGTTCTTGGCATAAAGGGCTGCTGACATTCATATCTGTGCATAGATCGCCGCCTAGTGTTGGGTCCGGATGATTGCACATTGTTGTCCTGGAAGAGTCTTCGAGGTATCACGAGATAGGTGGCTCCTCCCCTGGACTACAGTGCGCATGGGCATCCTCTCCATCCCCAGATTATTTTTCGCCATTGTGGCAGAGATGGAGAGTAATACTGAAAATGATGACCATGCCTGAAAATGCTTCTAAGAGCTGCAGCTGCAACAGGCACCGGGGAGGAGGGTGGGCGATATGAATGTCAGCAGCCCTTCATGCCAAGAACAGATGCATACTGGTAAGTAGCATATTCCGTTCGAGGCATGAGGGCTGCTGAATTCATATCTGTGCATAGAATAAATAGCAGTCCCCTCCTTACTGGCGGGTGCCCGTGCCAGCTGCAGCAGTCTGAAAGAGTTCTGAGAACAGCCTGACCTACAGCAGCTTGCTGTTTGGCGTGTACATCTACGCAGTAGTGTTTGGTAAATGTATGTATGGTGGTCCATGTGGCTGCTCTACATATGTCCTCTAGAGGAATATTACCCAGGAAAGCCATGGAAGCCCCTAATTTGCGTGTGGAATGCGCTCTTGGGGGAACTGTTAATGTGCGCTTAGCTTTGTGATAACAGATTTGGATACATTTAACAATCCACCTGGCTATACCTGACTTTGAGATAGGGTTGCCTTTATGTTGTGGAGAGAATGCAACAAAGAGTTGTTTGGTCTTCCGAAAGTCTTTTGTCCTGTCGATGTAATACAGGAGAGCACGTTTGACATCCAAGGTGTGCAGTGCTCTGTCTGCCACCGAATCTGGGTTAGGAAAGAAAACTGGCAGTTCGATATTTTGGTTAAGGTGGAACTGCGAAACTACCTTTGGCAGGAATTTTGGGTTGGTGCGAGGCACCACTCTGTTTGCATGAATTTGCAGGTAAGGTTCCTGAATTGTGAGAGCTTGCAGTTCACTGACCCTCCGCAGCGATGTAATAGCCACTAGGAAGGCCACCTTCCAGGTGAGGAACTGTATTTCACAGGAATGGAGCGGCTCAAAGGGCGGCCCCATGAGTCGAGTGAGAACGACATTTAAGTTCCAGACTGGTGAAGGGGGGTGTCTGGGAGGGATCACCCTTTTAAGTCCTTCTAGGAAGGCTTTAATGGCTGGTACCCTGAAAACTGAAAGGTGCTGCCTGTTTTGCAGGTAAGCGGCTATGGCCGCCAGATGGATTCTGAAAGAACTGTACGCCAGGTTGCATTGGTACAGATACAATAAGTAACAGATGATGTTTTGCGTGGACGCGTCCAACGGATTAATGTTGTTGTTGGAGCAGTAAATCACAAACCGCTTCCATTTGGCTGCATAGCAGGCCCTGGTAGTCGGTCGTCTTGCCTCTTTCATGATGTGCATGCACTCTGGAGGCAAATTCAGGTACCCAAACTCTGACCTCAGGAGCCAAATCGCAAGGTTCAACTGATGGGGATCTGGGTGCTGAATGTCGCCATGGCTCTGAGTGAGGAGGCTGGGAGTGAGGCGCAGCCGCTGGTGAGGCACCACTGAAAGCTCTAGGAACGTGGTGTACCAGGCCTGCCGTGCCCATGTTGGAGCAATTAGGATGAGTGTCATTGAGTGTTGTCGCAGTTTGCGCGCCACCAGAGGTATGAGGGGGGCTGGCGGAAAAGCGTACGCAAATTTGCCTGACCAGTTCATCCATATCGCATTGCCCTGAGACTGCGGGTGTGGGAACCTGGCGGCGAAGTTTGGGCATTTTGCGTTCTCGCTTGTGGCGAAGGTCGATGTCTGGATGACCCCACTGTTGGAAGTACGGACGAAGAACGGACGGGTGGATCTCCCACTCGTGCATCTGGTGACTGTGCCTGCTGAGCAGGTCCGCCATCTGGTTGTCGACACCCGGGAGATGCTCCGCCATGAGGAAGATGTTCCGTTGAATGGCCCACTTCCAGATGCTCTGGGCTAAGTGAGACAACTGCGGGGAGTGCGTGCCTCCCTGCTTCTGGATGTAATACATGGCGGTCATGTTGTCCGTCCGGACTAACACGACCTTGTTGCACAGGTGCAGCTTGAACGCCTTCAGTGCCATGAAGATTGCCATGAGTTCCAACACATTGATATGCATCTGTTGCTGTTGTGCAGTCCATCGTCCCTGCACTGTGTGGCGGAGGACATGCGCTCCCCAACCCTGGAGAGATGCGTCCGTCGTTAGCACTATTTGTGGGACAGGCTCTTGGAACGGTCGGCCCCTGCAAAGGTTCTGTGGGTTCCACCAATGCAGAGAGTTGTAAGCACGACCGGTCACCAACACTAGGTCCTGTAGATGGCCATGAGCCTGATTCCACTGACGGGCTAAGCATTCTTGAAGGGGTCGCATGTGCAATCTCGCGTGCGGGACAATGAATATGCAGGATGCCATCATGCCGATCAGTTGCATGAAAACTTGCGCAGGGAGGGACCGCTGAGGTTGGAACCTCCGGATGAGCGTTTGCATGCTGTTGACCCTGGCTGTGTTGGGCTGCGCCGTGGCTAACTGGGTGTTCAATGTTGCCCCCAGGTACTGCAGGTGAGACTTTGCGTAGTTGAGAGAGAAGCCCAGACTGTGAAGGAGATGAATAGTTCGTGACATGTCTTGGCCGCACTGCTCAGCAGATTTGGCCTGCACGAGCCAGTCGTCCAGGTAGGGGTACACGTGAACACCTTCTCTGCGAAGGTGTGCTGCCACAGTTGCTAAGCACTTGGTGAAAACTCTGGGAGCAGTAGTGACCCCGAACGGCAGAACCTTGAATTGGTAATGCTGATGGTGAACCCGAGATACTTTTTGTGACTTGGGTGAATGGGAATGTGGAAATACGCATCCTTGAGGTCCAGGGCGGCTAGGAAGTCGCCCTGACGGAGCAGTGGTAGGACTTGTTGTACAGTTAGCATGTGAAAGTGCTCCGAAAGGATGTATTGGTTGAGGGGTCTGAGGTCTAGAATGGGCCTGAGGGACCCGTCCTTTTTTGGAATCAAGAAGTACAGGGAGTAAACCCCTGCACCCCTTTCGTCGGCAGGCACGAGTTCTATGGCTCCTTTTTGCAGCATGGAGAGTACTTCTTGCTGCAATAAGAGCGAGTGCTCTGCGGACATAGGACGGCTCCTTGGGGGTATGTTGGGGGGGGTGGAGGTTAGCTCTAGACAATAGCCGTAACGGATAAGTTGTCTCACCCACCTGTCTGTTGTGATGTTGTTCCAGAGTGGCAGGAGCTGCTGGAGTCTCCCCCTGACGGGTGTTAGATGGTCGGGGGGCAGTGACATGAAGTCACTGTTTGTTGGGAGTGGAGGACCTGGCGTTGTTATTGCCGCGGCCTCTCCCTTTGGCATTGTTCCCACGGTAACCACCTCTGGTGTTTTTATTGTAGGTAGATTGCGTGTTGCCCTTGGCGTACTGTGAATGCTGTTGAGCCTGTCCTCTTGTTGCTCCCCTGTTACCGGAGCGACGAAAGGAATTGCCCCGAAACTGCTGTGACTGGAGAGCCCCCATGGATTTTGCGGTCTCAGTGTCTTTCTTCATCTTCTCAAGTGTAGTGTCAACTTCGGGGCCAAACAGGAAGTCCGGATTAACCGGCTGATTGAGAAGAGTTGTTTGGATCTCGGCTTTAAACCCTGAGATGCGCAGCCATGCATGGCGGCGAAGCATCACGCTAGTATTGACTGCCCTCGCTGCAGTGTCTGCTGCATTCAGTGCGCATTTGATGGACGCATTGGAGACTTGTTTACCCTCTTGAATAACCATCTCAGCTGCCTCTCTGTACAAGTCAGGCATGTGCTGCATCAATTGTTCTAGGGTGTCGTAGTGCGCCCTGTCGTACCTAGCCAACAGGGCTTGTGTATTGGCTATTCTCCAAATGTTAGCGGCCTGCGCCGCCACACGCTTCCCAGATGCCTCAAAGATCTTTGACTCTATGTCCGGAGGGGGAGCGTCACCAGTGGATTGAGAATTAGCCCGTTTGCACGCATTAGCCACCACAAGGGAGTCCAATGGGAGTTGACCTTTGATGTAGGCTGGGTCCACTGGAGCAGGCTTATATTTCTTGTCGATCCGGGGATTGATAACCCTGGCTTTAGTAGGCTCCTTGAAAATGGCAGGGGCATGCTTGAGTACTCCTTTAAGCATAGGCAAAGTCTTGGTGGTACGTTCAGAAGTGGAGAAGGTATCAAACAAGAAGTCCTCTTCCACCGGCTCAGCATGCATCTCGACGTCATGGTTGAGGGCAGCTCGCTCTAGCAAGGCATTGAACGCAGTAGTGTCCTCAGTTGGTGATGGTTTCACGACGTAGGACTGAGAGTCTGGAGCGGTGTGGGGGTCATCAGGGTCATCGCCTTGATCTCCTGCTCCAGACCACTGATTTGAGACCTCTTGATCAGTGTCAGTATTATAAGAGAAGCCCATGTGACTAAAGTCCGCATTTATGTCCTCCTCACTTTGCGTAGGAGAGTGAACATCATGGTGTGAGTAGTCCTGAATAGGTTCCACAAGGACCGGAGAGGTGGTGGAGACCCTCTTCTGTTTGAGGGGAATTTTGTAACCCTCCAAGGGACGGTCAGGCGCAAGCTTCTGCTTGAGGACGTTAAGCTTGCCCGACTCAGAGTCAATAAACATCTTTGCCTGGTCGTCACAAGAAGGCTCTTGATAGACTAGCCGTGCCTGGGAGGACACTGCCTTTGTGGACACCTGGAGTTGCTTTGGACGGGCCGTGGGCGCAAGGCCAAACTTAAGCGGCGTCGAGGCCGCATGCTTCGATCCCGAAGCGCTTGTTCCGGTTTTCTTCGACGCCTGTATAGGCCTCTCACTTGACCGCGTCGAATCGAGCTCTTGGCGCGGTGCGCCTCCATCTTTGAGCGTCGGCGACATAGTCGGGGCGTCCTTGGCAGTGGCTTCGACCCTTTTAGCCAGCCCAGCCTTGAGACCCGAGAGGGGCGGCTGCAAGTCCTTTTTTAGCGTAGGTTCTTTGCCCTTCCCGCCATCTTTCGCCGATGACGCGGGCGCCGAGGCCGTCGAGGCGACGCTCTTGGTGACTGTGTCCTGCTTCGAAGGCCCAGCTTTGGCGCCGACAGGAATCTTCGGCGCCGAAGGAGCGTCGACAGCCTTCGAGGAGGTCTTCGACGTCGAACCGACCACCATCTTGAGCAGTTTCGGTTTCGATTTTGGCTCAGTCTGTTTCGGTTTCGATTTTGCTGAATCGACCGATGGCTCCTTCGAAAGGGTCTTAGCCTGGCTAGGACGCGGGGCTGTAGACCGAGAGGATGGATCTTGGCTAAGGCCTTTCGGCGATGCCTCGACCGGAGCCGGAGTGGGCTGATTGGCAATGGTAGGCCCCGTGGGCGGACTCGGTTCTCCACCGGAGTCGTCATCAACGGCCGCGAGGGCCTGATCGTCGTCCCCTACCTCGACGACGTCCTGGTCGTGGGCGAAGTCCTCATCTGGGTCGTCCACCTCGAAATTGAAGTCGTGTTCCGACGCCGGTTCCGACATCTCTTCGACTTCAACCTCTTCCTCTTTCTGGAAGAGTTCATCGTCCCCGGCATTGAAGATGTCTTCAGGCGCTGGTGTCGACCGCTGGGCCGACTGCCTCGCCGCGCGTCGAAGTTTAATAGTTTTCTTCGAGCGGAAGCTTGAGCAGGCGAAACACTTTGACTCGTCGTGGTCGGGGGACAAACAGGTATTGCACACTGGGTGTACATCCAAGTTCGAATATTTCGAATAACAAACGGGGCACCGCTTACACGGCGTCCTTTCCATCGTCGATGTAGTCGGGGCCTGTGTAGTCGAGAGAATCTTCTTTCGACGCCAATCGAAGAACCAAAAGGGCCAGGCACCGAACGATACAATACCGACGCGAAGAAGGCCTTTTGGCCTTAGAAATAGAAAGAGTATAAGTTATTTAACTGGAGTTAAGATTAGACATCCGAACCCAATGGCGGAAAAAAACAATCTGGGGATGGAGAGGATGCCCATGCGCACTGTAGTCCAGGGGAGGAGCCACCTATCTCGTGATACCTCGAAGACTCTTCCAGGACAACAATGTGCAATCATCCGGACCCAACACTAGGCGGCAATCTATGCACAGATATGAATTCAGCAGCCCTCATGCCTCGAACACCGCCTTCGTTGACGGAGCAGCAGTAGTAGACGGTATATTCACCTTTGTCGATGGAGTCTTGGTCGTCGACTGGGTCATTGTCGACGGAGCAGCCGTCGTCGTCGACGCAGCCTTGGTCGTCGACGGAATAATAGTCGACGGCTTCGTAGGCGAACTCGTTGTCATAACCATCACTGTAGACGTAGAAGTAGTCGTGGTCATCGACGTGGTCTTCGTCGTCGACTAGCCCGTCGACATCACCCTGCCGGAGCTCATCGTCGTCGACGTGGAAACAGAAATCGTCGACGAACCTGGCACCTTGAAAGACGAAGACGTCGTCGACGTGGAGATTGCTACAGCCGACGAGCCCGTCGACTGAGCTATAGAAACAGCGGGAACTTTAGCAGAAGCAACCGTCGTCGACGTACCTGACGTTTTAGTCGTTGACTAACGCGGTTTCATCTCCAGACTGGTCCCAGAAGTGACAGAAAAGTGTTTGTCACAGGGCTTCTCTTTTTTGGACGGAGTAATGGAAACCTCCTTTTTGTCCTTTGAAGTAACAAGTAATCCAGAAGCCTGTCCCTGCCTCTCCTTTTCACTTCCGTGAGGAGATTGAAGGGGACCAGCCCTCTCAGACCTATCAGAGATCTTGTGAGGGGCCTCAAAAGGGGGCTCCAATGAAGAAGAACCAGGGGGAGACCTACCCCTCTTCCTGGACTTATGAGAGGATGCCATAGATGTTGAATCCTCCTCATCAGAAGACACCAGCCCCTTCCGAGTCTTCATCTGTTGAAGCCATGTCAAAAGTCGACCCTCTGTCACGGAGAGTCTTGGTAGTGAATGTTCTGCAGACCTTGCAGTCGGTGGCCTTGTGGTCTGGGTATAAGTAGTACATACAGTTGTCATGCTTATCTTCAACAAAAAGTCGTTTTTTCCCACAAGAGGCACAGGACCTGAACAGGGCCTTTCCTTGTCAGACATCTTTTGAAGTAGTAATTATCCAAAAATCCAATAAATCCAATAAGTTGTAGAAGAAAAACTGAGGCTCTGAGCTCTCTGAGGAAGGTTCTAGAGGGTGAGGCTGCTCTGATTGGTCATAGCAAAAGTTTGGTCTCTTTTACACAAAGAGTGATAGGATACAAAATGAGATGAGGCTTAGGCCTGTGTTTTTCTTTTGTTTCTATGGTTATTATACTACCGAGGCTCCCATTCCGACGACGGGGAATGATACAAAGCATGGGAATCTATGAAAGTTCCAATACCGGGGCATGGCTACTTTCCAAATAAGGAACTGTAACTCGCATTTGTGCAGAGGTTTAAATGGGGACCCATGAGTCTGGTGAGAACTATATTCAGATTCCATACAGGAGAAGGTGGAACCATTATTTTTTTAAGGTTTTCATTAAACGCTTCGATAGCGGGTACTCGAAACGACAAATGTCTGTTTTGGAGGTAAACAGCTATTGCAGCAAGATATAGCCGTATAGATGTATATGCTAGGTTACATTGTTGTCGATGCAAAAGGTACCATATAAAATTTTGGATGGAAGCATCTAGGGGATCGATTTGGTTATTTGTACAATAAATGACAAAATCGCTTCCACTTTGCTGCATAGCATGCTCTAGTAGTAGGACGTCTAGCTTCTTTAATGATGTTCATGTAGTCTGGCGGGAGATTAAGCTAGCCAAACTCTAGGACTTCAGGAGCCAGATCGCAATATTGAGTTGATTGGGATCTGGGTGCCTTATCTCTACATGGTTCGGAGTGTGATGTTTGGGGGAGAATTGCAGCTTTTGATGAGGCACTACTGAAAGTTAACAGGGTTGTGGTTGGCATGCCAATGTTGAAGCAACCAAGATCATTGTGAGGGAGTGTTGTTTGAGCTTCCGAACCAGTAACGGAATGAGCAGGAGAGGCGTAAAAGCATATGCAAATCTGCCGGACCAGTTAATCCATGGAGCATTGCCATTGGACAATGGGTGTTGATATCTGGAGGCGAAGCTCGGGCATTTTGCGTTTTGGTGTGTGGCGAACACATCTATGTCTGGATGACCCCACATGTGAAAGAATGGAAGAAGGACTTGAAGATGAAGTTCCCATTCATGGATCTGCTGTGTTTGGCGACTGAGCAGATCTGCGATGTGATTGTGTACTCCTGGTAGATGTTCTGCGAGGAGGTAAATGTTTTGAGGAATGGCCCATCACCATATTCTTTGAGCTAGTTGCGTAAGCTGAAGAGTGTCGCCCCCCCCCCCCTGTTTTTATATGTAACCAGCTTACCCGTCGCGCGTTGCTGCCATCTCAGAAGAAAGGAAATGTAAGGAAATTTGTGATACCATTCAATTTACATTGTGTAATTTTTTTTTAACTTATTCATTTTAATATGGTAAACATTTTAAAGTGTTTATTTGAGTGCTTGTGGATACACTTTTTTTTTTCCCCCCCGTCTGGTGCGTACACAAATAAATCAGAAGGTTTTCCGACACGTGAGCTGGCCACATACAGTTGTCCATGTGAGAAGCACGGATTCGCCAAATCTAGTCCACACACTAGCAGCGATTGTCCTTGTGCTTTGTTGATGGTCATTGCAAAAGCGAGTCGGACTGGAAACTGTAAACGTTCAGTATTGGAAAGATTATGAGGGCCCAGGGGGGGGGGGGGTCGGAGGGCCGATATTTAACACTTTTTTTATTTATTACATTTTTTTTGCCAGAAACCCTTGCGGGAGTGTACTCAACTTCCCAAAGTTTCATGCCAATCGGATGAATGGTGTAGTAATGCATAAAGGACAAACAGACAGACATACATTCGTTTTTATATATATATATATATATATAGATACATTGCTGTCATGTTGTCTGTACGGATCAAGACCGCTTTGCATACTAGCAAGAGTTGAAAAGACTTTAGTGCTAGAAAGATTGCCACTAACTCCAGGTGATTTATGTGGAGTTGTTTCTGTTGATGGGTCCAGATACCCAGTACGGTTTGGTTTTGGAGATGAACTCCCCATCCGGTGAGCAATGAGTCTGTGGTTAGCACTATTTGTGGAACCTGGTGGATGAAAGGCCACCCTTTGGATAGGTTTTGTGTGTTCCACCACTGCAGAGAGCGATGCTTTCGGCTGGCCACCAACACCAGATCTGTTAACTGACCTTGAGCTTGGTTCCACCCACTGATGTGCTAAACATTTTCGTAAGAGACGCATCATCCATATTAGTTGCATGAACACTCGAGCTGGGAGTGCGGAGGATGAAATCTTGATAGGAGAGCTTGCCTGCTGGCTAGCCTGACTGGATTGGGGTATGCAAGGGCTTTTGAGGTATCTATTGTGGCACCTAGATAGTGAAGTAGGTGGGACGATAGAAGGTGAGACTTGGGTAGGTTTATTGGAAATCCCAAGTCGTGGAGCAGCTGTTTTGTGTGTATTGTGCACACAATCTGTGTGTGACTTGGCTTTTATGAGCCAGTCAACGAAATAAGGAAACCTGTGAATGTGTTCTCTCCGCAAATGAGCTGCTACTACTGCAAGACATTCTGTGAAGACTCTGTGCTATAGTCACTCTGAATGGGAGGACTTCGAATTGATAGTGCTGGCCGTCCACTACAAACTGTAGATATTTTCTGTGAGCAGAGTAGATTGGAATATGAAAGTAGGCGTCCTTGAGATCTAGAGTTGCAAGGAAATCGCCCTGTTGGAGCAGTGGGAGGACCTGTTGGAGAGTGATCATGTGGAAGTGTTCCTACTATATGTAGAGCTTTAACAGTCGGAGGTCTAGTATTGGCCTGAGAATATCGTCCTTCTTTGGGATTAGAATGTAAAGGGAGTAAACCCCTGTTCCTTGATGAGGTAGGGGAACCGGTTCTATTGAATGTTGTTGTAATAAAGAGAGAACCTCTTGTTTTAACAGTGTCAGATGGTCTGTGGACATTGTTTGGGGGATATGAATGGGGGAGTTGAAGTGAGTTCCAGGCAGTAACCATACTGGATCATTTTTCCTTACCCACTTGTCTGTGGTGTTGGAATTCCAGACAAGTAGGAACTGTGATAAACTTTCCCCGACTGGAGTGGAATGATCGGAGGGAAGTGGAGGGAATTCACCGTTTTGTAGTAGGAGAGGTGCAGGTGTTATTACTGCAGCCTCTAACTTTGTTGTTGTTCCCTCTAGAACCTCCTCTGAAATATCCACGTTTGCGGAGGTTTGAGTAGTGTTTTTGTAGTAGGATGAGGTGTTGGCCGTCCCAATAGTTTTAGAGGCGCCCCTATAAAAGGAGCGACGAAAAGAACCTCTAGTGATTGTTGCCTGTGGGGCTCCCATGGACTTTACAGTTTGAGTCCTTTTTCATTTTTTCTAAAGATATATCTACAGTGGGTCCAAATAAGTGTTCTTGATCAAAGGGTTGATTAAGAATTATAGACAGCACGGCCTGTTTAAAGCCAGATTTGCGTAGCCATGCTTGTCAGCGTAGTACAACACTTGTGTTGACCGCACAAGACAATGTGTCAGCTGCGTCAAGAGCACACTTTATAGAAGTGTTTGTAATTAACTTTTCCTCTTGTATGAGGTCGTTAGCCTTAGACTTATACTGATCTGGGAGATGTTGTATGAGTTTTTCAAGCTTATTGTAATGAGCCCCAATCATACCTTGCCAGTAAAGCATGGGTATTGGCAATGAGCCAGTGATTCAACGAGTTTACCAGATGCATCTAGTATTTTAGACTCCCTATCTGGAGGTGGGGTATCTCCTGATTGGGAATTTGCTTGTTTATGTGCATTTTCCAACCAAGAAATCTAAAGGGAGCTATGCTTTAATATAAGCTGGATTGTTGGGAGCTGCTCTTTTTTTTCTCAATCTTGGGATTGAGAACTCTAGCCCTGACGGGGTCTTTAAATCCTCAGGTCAATGCTTGATCATACCTTTTAACGTAGGTAGAATGCTTGTTGATTTCTGTAACTGTGCTAAAGTCTAATAAAAAATCCTCATCCAGTGGGTCAGAGTTAAATTCTACCCCATGATATTGTGCAGCCCTATTTATGAGCTGTGCAAAACCTATGTTGTCGTCTGGGGAGGGATGGCCTAGATGGGTAGGAGTCTGGATCTGGGGAATTATAATCTTCCCAAGGATCAGGTGGTGGGAGAGTAGAGTTATCATCATTATCCTCTTGTGGGTTTTCATCCCCACCCCCACCCTCTCCCCCAAGGTGATCATCATCATCATCATCATCATCATCATCATCTTGTGGTGTAGGTGAATAAGGAAGTTTTGGAGAGTATGCAAGAGAAGTGATGCAGTAGGAATATTTGGAGGAGTTCCCACGTCTCCCTTCTTTAAGGGTACTTTGGGTTCGTCTGGAGAGTCCAAAGGTCTCTTAGATAGAATTGTCTTGATATGACCAGTTTTAGGGTCAATGTGAAGGCGTTTTTGTTTAGGATCCACTGGATCTGGTTGAAAAGTCTTTTAATCCAGTATCCTTCTTCATCACCGATGATTTTGGTTGTTTTGGTTTCGACTCCAAAGCTTTAGGATGGGTCTTGGTGTCCTTATGCTTTGGAGGGGCTGTGGAGTTTGAGGACTTTTTCAGCTCCAAAGATTTAGCGTTTTTTTCAGCTCTGAGGATTTATGGTCTTTTACGGTTCTGAAGATTTATGGTCTTTTTTGGAGCCGAAGATTTACGGTCTGATTTCGGCTCCGAAGGTTTATCCTGATGGTGTTTCCGTGCCAAATGTTTAGATTTCGGTACCGGGGATGGTATTTCGGTACTGATGCGTTGCTGGATCGGTCCAGAGTCGCCTGAAGGCTCGTCTTTGGTCTTCAGAGCCAGGCCCGAGGTGTCTGAAGGATTATCACGGCGAAGGTGTTACCGGAGCCTTATGTTTTTGAGAAGGGGTAGTGGTTTTAATGTCGGTACTCACAATTTCTTGACCTTGAGTAACCATCTGATCTTCGGCCTCTGAGTCGTCGGCCTTGGAGACGTTAATGTCTTTGTCCGGTTGTTGTCCCTCGATTCGAAGATGTCGTCCGGCACAGGGGTAGTGGATCGAGACATTACGTGACATCGAGCCAGACGATCATGTATGGTTTTCTTCGATCGGAAGGAAGCGCAGGCCGGGCAATCTTTGTCCTCGTGTTCTGGGCAGAGACAAAGGTTACAGACCACGTGGAGATCAGTGTTTGTGAATTTAGCACCACACAGGAGGCATTTGTTGAATGGAGTTCTTTCCATTAACTGTAGGGCCTGATGGTGCAGGTAGGTCCAACGTCCCGTGTCGAAGACCGGAATCAAAGGTGTTGAAAGATGTGTCAGATGCGAGTAGAGTAGGGCGATCGAAAAACAATACAGTCGAGCGGTGAGGGATTGCGTGTCGAAGGGGAATCTAATAAGACACCCACCTGGAGCGCAGCAGTTTACATCTGAACCTGATGGCAGAAAAAAACAATCTGAAGATGGAGTTGATGCCCATGCACCATAAGGAGAAGTCGCCTACCTTGTGACTACAAAGACTTCTTACACAAAAACAAAGTGCAAACAGCCGAGCCCAACACCAGATTGCGATCTATGCTAAAGTATACAACCTACAGCTCATATGCCTCGAACACCTATTTACAATAGGGGATTTTAATGAGGAGGGTTGGTCCAATAGCCGCAAGAAAGCAGACAGAGCAGAAAGATCCCTTAAGAGTACCCAAAACAGAGGTTTGGGTATCCACTCTCAGGAACAGGCTGCCAAGCCAACTCCGCTCGGAAAGCCACCTTCTTCCTTTCAGAAAACTACTAAAAACTATTCTTTTCACAGAAGGTTGGACATAACACCCTCCTAAACTGCCTGGTTCCATCGCTGCTCTTACAGTGCTTCGATACCTTTTAGTATTAAGCGCACAACAAATCCAAACATAACAGGTGTAGTACATCATGACAAAAGTTCCAGAACCAAAACCTGCCCTGCTTGTTGCAGTACCATATAGCGGTTATGATGTCTGAACACTGGCACCAACATTCCCTTGACAAAAGTTAGAATGCTAGCCGGATCACCCGTAGCTCCAACAAGTTGATGTGGAGCTCTGACTGCACCCGAGACCAGCGTTTCCTGATCTCTACCTCTCCCACATGGCTGCCCCATACCAGGAGTGACTCATCCGTCCAAAACCGTGAGATCTGCTTGGTGATGGAGGGGTCTGCCTCTGACCTAATAGCGGTTCTTCTACCACCACTGCAGGTCTTTTTGCAGTTCCCTCAGATCTGAACTCTTGTCTGAGAGATTACCACTCTCAACCCCCCTCTCTCTCAAACTCCCTCGCGCTCCAGCACCCTCACCCTCGCGCTCCAGCTCCTCCACACCTCTCCCTAACTCCACACCTCTCCCTAACTCCACACCTCTCCCTAACTCCACACCTCTGGCTCCATCTCCCTCACCCTCACCCTCACCCTCTGGCTCCAGCTCCCTCTCTCCCTCACCCTCTGGCTCCAGCTCCCTCTCTCCCTCACCATCACCCTCACCCTCTGGCTCCAGCTCCCTCTCTCTCACCCTCACCCTCTGGCTCCAGCTCCCTCACCCTCACCCTCACCCGCACCCTCTGGCTCCAGCTCCCTCACCCTCACCCTCTGGCTCCAGCTCCCTCTCTCTCTCTCTCCCTCACCCTCACCCTCTGGCTCCAGCTCCCACCCTCACCCTCACCCTCTGGCTCCAGCTCCCTCTCCCCCTCCCCCTCCCCCTCCCCCTCACTCTCTGGCTTCAGCTCCCTCTCTCCCTCTCCCTCACCCTCTGGCACCAGCTCCGTCTCCCTCACCCTCACCGTCTGGCTCCAGCTCCCTCTCCCTCACCCACACCCTCACCCTCTGGCTCCAGCTCCCTCTCTCCCTCTCCCTCACCCTCACCCTCTGGCTCCAGCTCCCTCTCTCCCTCACCCTCACCCTCTGGCTCCAGCGCCCTCTCTCTCTTCCTCACCCTCACCCTCTGGCTCCAGCTCCAGCACCCTCACCCTCTAGCTCCAGCTCCCTCACCCTCACCCTCTGGCTCCAGCTCCCTCTCTCTCTCCCTCACCCTCACCCTCTGGCTCCAGCTCCCTCTCTCACCCTCACCCTCACACTCTGGCTCCAGCTCCCTCTGCCCCTCACCCTCACCCTCACCCTCTGGCTTCAGCTCCCTCTCTCCCTCTCCCTCATCCTCTGGCACCAGCTCCGTCTCCCTCACCCTCACCGTCTGGCTCCCTCTCCCTCACCCACACCCTCACCCTCTGGCTCCAGCTCCCTCTCTCCCTCTCCCTCACCCTCACCCTCACCCGCTGGCTCCAGCTCCCTCTCTCCCCTCTCTCCCTCACCCTCACCCTCTGGCTCCAGCTCCCTCTCTCCCTCTCCCTCACCCTCACCCTCTGGCTCCAGCTCCCTCTCCCTCTCTCCCTCACCGTCACCCTCTGGCTCCAGCACCCTCTCTCCCTCTCTCCCTCACCCTCACCCTCTGGCTCCAGCTTCCTCTCTCCCTCACCCTCACCCTCACCCTCACCCTCTGGCTCCAGCACCCTCTCTCCCTCACCCTCACCCTCACCCTCTGGCTCCAGCACCCTCTCTTCCTCTCTCCCTCACCCTCACCCTCTGGCTCCAGCACCCTCTCTCCCTCACCCTCACCCTCACCCTCTGGCTCCAGCACCCTCTCTCCCTCACCCTCACCCTCACCCTCTGGCTCCAGCACCCTCTCTCCCTCTCACCGTCACCCTCACCCTCTGGCTCCAGCACCCTCACCCTCACCCTCTGGCTCCAGCACCCTCTCCCTCTCACCCTCACCCTCTGGCTCCAGCACCCTCTCTCCCTCACCCTCACCCTCACCCTCTGGCTCCAGCTCTAACTCCTCTCCACCTCACTCTAGCTCTTTCCCCCACCCTCTCCCTCACTCTCCAACTCCCTCACTCTCTCTCCAACTCCCTCACTCTCTCTCCAACTCCCTCACTCTCTCTCCAACTCCCTCACTCTCTCTCCAACTCCCTCACTCTCTCTCCAACTCCCTCACTCTCTCTCCAACTCCCTCACTCTCTCTCCAACTCCCTCACTCTCTCTCCCTCACTAACTCTCTCTCCCTCACTAACTCTCTCTCCCTCACTAACTCTTTCTCCCTCACTAACTCTCTCTCCCTCCCTAACTCTCTCCCTAACTCTCTCCCTCCCTAACTCCCTAACTCTCTCCCTCCCTAACTCCCTAACTCTCTCCCTCCCCAACTCCCTAACTCTCTCCTTCCCTAACTCTCTCTCCCTCCCTAACTCTCTCTCCCTCCCTAACTCTCTCTCCCTCACTAACTCTCTCTCCCTCACTAACTCTCTCTCCCTCACTAACTCTCTCTCCCTCACTAACTCTCTCTCCCTCACTAACTCTCTCTCCCTCCCTAACTCTCTCTCCCTCCCTAACTCTCTCTCCCTCCCTAACTCTCTCTCCCTCCCTAACTCTCTCTCCCTAACTCTCTCCCTCCCTAACTCCCTAACTCTCTCCCTCCCTAACTCCCTAACTCTCTCCCTCCCTAACTCCCTAACTCTCTCCCTCCCTAACTCTCTCTCCCTCCCTAACTCCCTAACTCTCTCTCCCTCCCTAACTCCCTAACTCTCTCCCTCCCTAACTCTCTCCCTCCCTCCCAAACTCTCTCTCCCTCCCTCCCAAACTCTCTCCCTCCCTCCCAAACTCTCTCTCCCTCCCTCCCTAACTCTCTCTCCCTCCCTCCCTAACTCTCTCTCCCTCCCTCCCTAACTCTCTCTCCCTCCCTAACTCTCTCTCTCTCCCTAACTCTCTCTCTCTCCCTAACTATCTCTCCCTCCCTAACTCTCTCTACCCCCTAACTCGCTCTCCCTCCCTAACTCTCTCTCCCTCCCTAACTCTCTCTCCCTCCCTAACTCTCTCTCCCTCCCTAACTCTCTCTGCCTCCCTAACTCTCTCTCCCTCCCTAACTCTCTCTCCCTCCCTAACTCTCTCTCCCTCCCTAACTCTCTCTCCCTCCCTAACTCTCTCCCTAACTCTCTCCCTCCCTAACTCTCTCTCCCTAACTCCCTAACTCTCTCTCCCTCCCTAACTCCCTAACTCTCTCTCCCTCACTAACTCTCTCTCCCTCACTAACTCTCTCTCCCTCACTAACTCTCTCTCCCTCACTAACTCTCTCTCCCTCACTAACTCTCTCTCCCTCCCTAACTCTCTCTCCCTCCCTCCCAAACTCTCTCCCTCCCTCCCAAACTCTCTCTCCCTCCCTCCCAAACTCTCTCCCTCCCTCCCAAACTCTCTCTCCCTCCCTCCCTAACTCTCTCTCCCTCCCTCCCTAACTCTCTCTCCCTCCCTCCCTAACTCTCTCTCCCTCCCTAACTCTCTCTCTCTCCCTAACTCTCTCTCCCTCCCTAACTCTCTCTACCCCCCTAACTCGCTCTCCCTAACTCGCTCTCCCTCCCTAACTCTCTCTCCCTCCCTAACTCTCTCTCCCTCCCTAACTCTCTCTCCCTCCCTAACTCTCTCTGCCTCCCTAACTCTCTCTCCCTCCCTAACTCTCTCTCCCTCCCTAACTCTCTCTCCCTCCCTAACTCTCTCTCCCTCCCTAACTCTCTCTCCCTCCCTAACTCTCTCCCTAACTCTCTCCCTCCCTAACTCTCTCTCCCTAACTCCCTAACTCTCTCCCTCCCTAACTCTCTCTCCCTCCCTAACTCCCTAACTCTCTCTCCCTCACTAACTCTCTCTCCCTCACTAACTCTCTCTCCCTCACTAACTCTCTCTCCCTCACTAACTCTCTCTCCCTCACTAACTCTCTCTCCCTCACTAACTCTCTCCCTCACTAACTCTCTCTCCCTCCCTAACTCTCTCTCCCTCCCTAACTCTCTCTCCCTAACTCTCTCCCTCCCTAACTCCCTAACTCTCTTCCTCCCTAACTCCCTAACTCTCTCCCTCCCTCCCTAACTCTCTCCCTCCCTAACTCCCTAACTCCCTCCCTAACTCTCTCCCTCCCTAACTCCCTAACTCCCTCCCTAACTCTCTCCCTCACTAACTCTCTCTCCCTCCCTAACTCTCTCTCCCTCCCTAACTCTCTCCCTCCCTAACTCCCTAACTCTCTCCCTCCCTAACTCCCTAACTCTCTTCCTCCCTAACTCCCTAACTCTCTCCCTCCCTCCCTAACTCTCTCCCTCCCTAACTCCCTAACTCCCTCCCTAACTCTCTCCCTCCCTAACTCCCTAACTCCCTCCCTAACTCTCTCTCTCCCTAACTCTCTCTCCCTCCCTAACTCCCTAACTCCCTCCCTAACTCTCTCTCTCCCTAACTCTCTCTCCCTCCCTAACTCTCTCTCCCTCCCCAACTCTCTCTACCCCCCTAACTCTCTCTCCCTCCCCAACTCTCTCTCCCTCCCCAACTCTCTCTCCCTCCCCAACTCTCTCTCCCTCCCCAACTCTCTCTCCCTCCCCAACTCTCTCTACCCCCCTAACTCGCTCTCCCTAACTCTCTCTCCCTAACTCTCTCTCCCTAACTCTCTCTCCCTAACTCTCTCTCCCTAACTCTCTCTCCCTAACTCTCTCTCCCTAACTCTCTCTCCCTCCCTCCCAAACTCTCTCTCCCTCCCTCCCTAACTCTCCCTCCCTCCCTAACTCTCCCTCCCTCCCTAACTCTCTCTCCCTAACTCTCTCTCCCTCCCCAACTCTCTCTACCCCCCTAACTCGCTCTCCCTAACTCGCTCTCCCTAACTCTCTCTCCCTAACTCTCTCTCCCTAACTCTCTCTCCCTAACTCTCTCTCCCTAACTCGCTCTCCCTAACTCTCTCTCCCTAACTCTCTCTCCCTAACTCTCTCTCCCTAACTCTCTCTCCCTAACTCTCTCTCCCTAACTCTCTCTCCCTCCCCAACTCTCTCTCCCTCCCCAACTCTCTCTCCCTCCCCAACTCTCTCTACCCAACTCGCTCTCCCTAACTCTCTCTCCCTAACTCTCTCTCCCTAACTCTCTCTCCCTAACTCTCTCTCCCTAACTCTCTCTCCCTAACTCTCTCTCCCTAACTCGCTCTCCCTAACTCGCTCTCCCTAACTCGCTCTCCCTAACTCGCTCTCCCTAACTCGCTCTCCCTAACTCGCTCTCCCTAACTCGCTCTCCCTAACTCGCTCTCCCTAACTCGCTCTCCCTAACTCGCTCTCCCTAACTCGCTCTCCCTAACTCGCTCTCCCTAACTCGCTCTCCCTAACTCGCTCTCCCTAACTCGCTCTCCCTAACTCGCTCTCCCTAACTCGCTCTCCCTAACTCGCTCTCCCTAACTCGCTCTCCCTAACTCGCTCTCCCTAACTCGCTCTCCCTAACTCGCTCTCCCTAACTCGCTCTCCCTAACTCGCTCTCCCTAACTCGCTCTCCCTAACTCGCTCTCCCTAACTCGCTCTCCCTAACTCGCTCTCCCTAACTCGCTCTACCTAACTCGCTCTCCCTAACTCGCTCTCCCTAACTCTCCTCAAAGTGCATCTGATGAGGGTTTTGCAGTGGCTCGAACCTTGGGGCCATGAGTCTGGCAAACATAAGTTACAAATCCTCTGCATGTCTGTTTTTGCCATTTTTCTGCCATATTCTGGGCAGTTCACAAAAAGATATGGTATTTTGCAAAACATTTGATATGGAAAAGATCTAAAAATACTCTATGCACTAAAGGACGTCTTGAGGAAAAAAACCCTAAAAAAAAGGACCAAGCTTCGCTCCCAGATCCTATCAGCGGGAGTCAGAAAAAATTACAGAGACAGCCACCCGAAGGGCATAATCAGACCATGGAGGTCAAGAGGCCGTTAACAGCAGTATCCTAGTCTCATCCTTTTCAATGCAGCAGCCTATACAAAACTATATTGCCACATATTCTACCTCTTACTTAGTAATGAAGTAAAAAGCACGTGTGAAGGACGCCTTTAAAAAGCCACTTCGTTTTACTCAACTGACTTAAATGTCTTTCGCTTTTTTTCTTCTAAATCTGAAAGTATTTTATTAAGATTGCCAATACAGCCTGTTTTAAGACTTCAAAAATTGTGCCACATATCTTTTTTGCAACTGGCTGTGGAAAGAAGATTAGTAAGCCAGTAGTCTTATCATGGAACAGGGGAACAACCATTGAAAATGGGAGGGTTTGTCCTTACAACGAGCTGTTCTTTGTGTATCCGAATGAGATGTTCCGCCAAACAAATGTAACTGATAAGAAGGTAATTTTCATGAAATAAACTTTAGTTGGCAAGAACGTAGAGACTCAAAATGATGCTCTGTGAGCAGCGCAAGATCCTAAGAGGGAACTTGAGGTGTTCTTGGGGAAATGGGAGATTTTGCTTTACTGCCATGTGAAAGGCTACAGATTGGCCTCAGTTAAGACTTTCTTCCTGACCACCACCCAATAGTCTCAGCAACCAGCCTCTATCTTCGCACGCCTGTAATATAACAGCTTGAGACCAGACATCAAGAAAAGGATAGAGGCTTTTGGAACAAGTGCTAGGAGCCGACGGAGATTTGGTATAAACAGAGTAAAGGATGCTTTGCACTCCTTTTTTGGACGTTTACCAAATCATACTGAAACTGGTTACCTAGGATCTCGATGTGCAATTCATTGTTTCCACCTTTCCTGAGAGTTTTCAAATCCCTTGCTTGCAGTGGGTAAAGGTAGCCTTAACACTAGAGGCTAAGGTCCCTTAAAGGTTTATCAAGGTCTTGCTACCGCTACAGCAGAAAAAGAGTCCCTGAATCATTCATGGATGGCTTAAAGCAGGATAGGCAAGATGAAGGAAGACTACACCACCTAGCAAGTCGCAGACCACAAAAGGAGGGGGTGGAGTTCAAATCCACACGATGCAGCATAACAATACAGAACTGGCAAGGAAATATACATGACTACTGACTAGAGTACAATGTGCCCGTGTGTAAAGCTATGCTTTAGCAGCTTTCAAAGCAAAATCCATTACCACTTTTAGGTGGCAAGACACTTATACAGATAAAAGGAGATAGCAAGGACACAAATGTAAAACTTATTTCAGAGACAGAGTATAAAGTGCTCTATTCCAGAATGGAATTCTTCTGTTTTCAGAATGGAATTATATCTACTGAAGAAAGGTTATCTGTAGATCAGATTCTCAACAAAGACTACATACAGAATACTCATCCGAGTTTAACATCTAGTAGTACAATATTAGCAATACCTCCCATTCCACTTAAATTAACTAATTTCATTACAGTTAGGGGAAATTAAGTAGGCTGCTCTTACCTTCATGGCACAAACAACTCCCTGACACCGCATTTGTTTTTTTTTCAACAGCATAATGTTACTGCACTTACAGCACCAGTACTAGAAGAGAAAAAAAATGGTAATAAGGAAATAATTTTACAAGACCACAAATTCCATTTGTAAACACATAATGAAAAGTGAAAGAGTATGTAAAAATTACTTTAAATGGATTCCTAAAACTGTTCGAGCAAGAAAACAGGACTATTTATAATTAATTATCCTCAAGGGGAATCTTCATGAAAGTCATTAGTAAATGGTGCTGCCCAAGTGTTGGATCCCAGAGTTCTTATGAAAATAAGTTTAAAAAAATGCTTTGCTTACATAAAAATAAAGATGGACTCTAGAATTCTGCCTTCATGCTGGGGTGAGTTTCATTTAGTATTCTTTAAAAAATAGGCCAAATTCATTAGATAGCAGGTGCAATGACTAGAATAGTGACAAGATAAAACTTTTTTTGAAAAATGTCTGTGAAATAAAAGAAAACCATGGCTTTAAAGATAGCCCATTGCTCCTTAAAGGAAGCCCACCATGACACGCTAGATATAATTTTACAGATACCTGTGATCCAATGTAAAAAGTACCAATTCAAGGAGCTAAAGAAGATAGGGCAGTATTGCTTCCTTCTGACATGTGGTGGGGTCTAGACTGCATGTATACACCAGGTTCAGAATGCCTTTCACTTGCACGCATAGGAAGCACTAGTGACTGGCCGCTTGGATCTTTCGAAGTGATCGGAGTCTTGAGAAATTTCAGATGAGCAATGCCCATAATGAATAACTTCTAAAGCCATGTGGCTGAGCTGAACAATGGAAGGTTGGGATGCAGAATGTGACGCCTGAACTTGAACAGGATATCCAGTCTGCACAGCACTCTTGCCGATCATTCCAATAGGTTTAACAGATCAGTGGACAACCACTCTAAAGGCCACTGACGAACTATGCATCCCCCAGGCTTTGGACTATGTCAGCTTGATGAGGAACTGAATGTATGGAGGGAAAAAATATGGAGAAAGAAAAACTGTAGAAATGTGAGAAGAAACTTGAGTAAACATACGGACAGAAAGGAAGTATCCCGGGTTGGTTCCATCTCAAGGCAAGATTTGGACGTCTTTCATCTGCAAGTATCAAGACATCACTTTTCCCAAAAAACCATTCATAGATTTCTTCAAGTACTTTATGATCATTTTGTACCCATGTGTTGCTCTTGTATAAGTTTTTGGGTGGCAGTCTGGATTCTCGGATATGTTATTCTATAATGAAACCTAGCCAAAGGTGCTGTACCTGGTCAAAGGTAAGCTTAAGGTCAACGATTAATAGGATGGAATGATTGGTTATGGATGGTTAATGCATTGTGATTTTAAAAAAACATTTTTAAAGAGGCGAGCGTTCCAATTCTTTTTTTAAACTGAAGCAGTTGATATGGGGATGTTGCTCCAGATCCTGGATGCACAGATGGAAAAGACCTGTTGTCTTTATTTTTTCACTTCTTGGTCTCCAGTCTGATGGTGTCCTGGCTGCTGTTATGTCGAGAACCACCAGCGATGGAGAGTTTGTAAGATACGCAGTGGTGCTGGTCGTGATGACTTTGTAAATTATGCAACTGGTTTTGAGGAATGGTATGGGCTTGCAAAGGGAGCCAATGGAGTTGCATCAGGATGGAAGTGAAGAGGGTCTGCTTTCCATTTTCAACACCCAGGAGGTGAACAATCCTTGTCAGAATGACCCGGACTATAAACCAGTGGTTCCCAAAACTTTTTTGACCCGTTGCTCCTTTGGCCTAATTGGCAGTTGGCCATGGCTCCCCCCCCCCCCCCCCCCCCCCCCCATTTTATTACCGGTGGACGGGTGGGTGGGGATGTAAGCCAGACCTCAGGAGTACTTCCTGTTGCATTCTGACTGTTCCCTCTGTCCATGCCTGCCCCCGCGCCCTCAGACTGCCCCTTCTGTGCATGCCTCCTTTCTTCGTGACCTCCAACTACCCCTTCAGTCCATGCTGTCTCCATACGTGCCTTCTGACTCCCCCTTCTATCCATGCCTGCTCCCTTCCTGCCCTGAGACTGCCCCTTTTCTCCATGCCTGCTCCATTCGTGCCCTGAGACTGCCCCTTTCCTCCATGCCTTCTCCCTTTGTGCCCTGAGACTGCTCCTTTCCTCCATGCCTTCTCCCTTCGTGCCCTGAGACTGCCCCCTTTCTCCATGCCTGCTCCCTTCGTGCTCTTAAGTCTGCCCCTTTCCTCTATGTCTACTCCCTTCGTGCCCTCTCAGGCACGCAACACCCATTGGACTCCAAGGGCTTCAGCCCCCCCCCCAGTCCCCTCCCCCATTCGTGTGTGGCAGCCTGGGGATAAGACCTCCTGGGCACACACGCAGCCGCACCCCAGCACTTCACAGGTCTTTAAAAGACCATTTGCATGTTAATGAGGCCTTGCGGTTTCCCCCCTTCCAAGAGCCCCTGCAGCTCCACTCTGCATGTTGCTTAAAGATCAGACCCTTTTTTTCCATTCCTGTATCCTTAAAGCAGCGGATTTTACACGACTATGCAGGTGGCATTTCTAAATTTCTAGCGCTGCCACTGCAATTTCCCACATCGTGCCACCGCGCCCCTGGCAACTCATAACGGCGAATCGGGGTGCCGCAGTACACAGTTTGGGAACCACGGCTATCAAACATTTTAAGGTGAACTCCAATTCCTACGTCAAGAGTCTGGGTGGCATTCCTCCATGTTTGTTCAAATAGTACATTTGTATTCTATGGCCTGTTTGAACTAAAAGGGAGTTTATTTTGCGGACTCCGCTGACCACAAACCCTTAACCTGAAGAGGTGAGCCGCCCAGTGTTTTAAAAAAGCATCCATGATTGGAGTCTGTATTCAAATGTCCATGGATACATTTCAGTAATTTATCTACAAGCCAACACACCAAGAGAATGATTTAATCGCAGCTTGGGAAAAGATGGAGGTTGGGCTCCCAACTGCCACCATTGGTCCTCCAAGTACTGCTGCAGAAGTGTTATGCAGATAAACAGGAGGCACCAGGAAAGCGCACAATGCCAAGGATCCTTCTAAAGATCCTCTAGTTTGTGGATGGCCACGTAATTTATAGCCGAGTGACAATGTAGTGTTATTCAAAGAAAAATCTTCTGCAATTTGGGAGTCTCCTCAGAGAAAGGTAATATAACTGAAATAGGGTGAAGGACTTAAATTGACTGAAACACTAAATGTTGATAACTGCGAGCCTGCTGTGGAAGTATTAGATGAGCCAGGTATGAAGAAACAAATTAACTAATATCGGACTTCTGGTTAACTGCTACCACCCAATTGCAATTTAAAAACATCATGGCTACTGCTCTGAGTACGAAAGGTAGAACCCTTGTGACAAAAGTGAATATTTACCACCACAAACAGCAAGAATGCGCCATGCTTCAAATATACTGGACTGTGAAAATAAGAAGCCTAAGTGTATGGTTTGGGATGGATTCAATATGATCCCAGCTTAATTAATACAGGCGAGTATTTGGGCACTTTGACTGGTCCTTGGAATCCAGGGATATGGCTGCTACACCTTGTAGGAAAGTCGCCCTTTTTGCATGGCGGCTCCTCCCCTCCGGCCCCATTACCCCCACACACTGTGTCTGATGATGCTCTTTAAATAAATGTGCCCTGGGTTCCTGCGAACCAGATACCAAGGGACAATGTTCTTTCACTAAAACGGTACCTTTGCAACGCCAATTGGCGGCTCTCTGGCTACATGCAAGTCCTTTGTAAAAGGTACCAAGGGTACTGTGACCAGGGAAGGCCTTTAAAGACTGCAACACCTATTGTGCCACCCTTAGAGGCCCTGTACATTAACACACACTGCCCTTGAGGGCTGCTTATTTTTGTGCAGCTAAAAGTGAAGTCGACATGGCACACATGGCACACAAACCTGTGTGCCATGCTAACAATCCAAAGTCTATGGTATAGGTACGCCACCCCACTAGCTGGGTGCGCTATACCTCTGGTGAGGGTACAGGTGCATATGCCCTGTACCCCTACAGTGTCTAAGTCCATTCTTAAACATTGTAAGTGCAGTATAAGCATAAAGAGAATATGGTTTGGGAGTTTGTCATTTACAAACTTCTCTGAATTCAGTAAAGCCATTATGGTTCTGTGAAGTTTGGTATCAAACTTCTCAGTACATTAAACCCACATGGGTGCCAGTGTGGGATTTGATGGCAAATGTACTCAGAGGTCATCTTAGAGATGTCCCTTGAAAAACGACCACACTTGAGTGTCTTGGCTGACTGGCTGCTCGCCAGTTGCCACCCCAGACATGTTTCTGGGCCTCTGGGTGAAGATCCTCACGCGCTCGGGGTCCGAAAACAAAGCAGATCCTAGGTAGAAGTGCCAAGCCTCCTCACCCAGGATGGGAAGGGCCCACAAAGGGGAAGCTTCAAAGGCCTGACGCCTTTGTGAACTGGCCCAGCCATTTGCTGCTCCCAGCAACCGACCCCCACAGGTTCCAAATCCTACTTTGGGAGGGAGAATCAGCAAGAAGTACAGGATAGGAGGAGAGATGTTCAACCTTTGCCAACCCCACCCCTCAGCTTGGGGAGGAGAGGTGAAGCACAACTCAGTCACAACCATCTTGAAGATGGGGGGGGGGGGGGGGGCCCAGGCAACCAGAGTGAGGCTTATGCCCTTTCCCACTGGAGGGTGGCATAATCGGGGTGTATCCACCCCACGAAAGGGACCCACTGGTTCCAAACTGTACCTATCTGAAACGCCCCTAAACGTCCTATTTAGGGGCAACTCCCCACCTTGCCTCCTCAGACAAGCGAGAAGAACCGAAGAGCCTAGCTGAAGGAACAAGAAGACACCAACTGCCTTGTCCTCCGCGCTACCGGCCTGTCCTGACCACGACCTGCTTCAGCAGAACTCCGATGTGTCCTGCACCCTACAGCCACCCAGAACCCTGGGGACCTGCCCTGCCTTCCCTACAAAGACTTTGTCTCCTGAGAGCACCAGACTTGCTCAAGAACCAGACTGGCTCCAGCTGAATCCGGTAGTTTGCACCACTCTGCACGTGACGCCCATTAGCCTGAGTTTGAGTGGCCTAACACCACAAGAAGGTCCCCCCAGCGAGTCGGACCTTGGCCCAGGTGATCACGGACCTACTTCAAGCCTCCCGACAACGCTTGCAGCCTCTATTTGGAGGGTCCCCCCACCCCCAGACAGTAACTACAGCTGGTAAGGAAACTGGATGCCTAAATACACCCCTGCACCAGAAGCCCCACAGCCTTGGTTGTCCCAACCGACTGTGTCCAGGCAACCCTCAGTATCCCAACTTACCTCTCTAACCAGTGGTCGCCTCCAGGAAGCATCTTTGCCCACATCTGCAGTGTTTGTTCCGGCCAGAGATCTCCCATTGTAAGCAACAGGGTGCCTGATGCTGATCCAGTATCCTGTGCCCAACCGCACCTGTGCGGCTGTGAGTGCACCTTATGTGCTAGCTTGGATCCCGTTTGCCCTGAGCTTATCCTTTGGAGCTTTGCTCCCTCAACCCTATGGCTTGCCCGAGAGCAGCCACCAACCGACATCCCCCTAGCCCCGTAGGGTAACAAGCATTTGCAATGCAATATGTCACGCATTTGCGAGAGTTTGAGCTACTTTTATTGTAAATGGCATTGCCTTTTATTTAGGTTTGTGTTTTTGAAACATAAATAAAAGCCAGTGTCATTTACAATGCCAATAGGTCAAATTTGCGTAAATGTGAGACCTATTGCATTGCAAATGCTATTTTTCTTTTCTAATTAACTGTGGCCTGCAAGTCCCAGCATGTGCTGTAGGCTGAGTGCCCTGATTCCTCCTATCTCTTTACATAGGCCAAATAATCACTCCACTGCAAACAAAAACAAGAGCTAGCCCCAAGGATAGATGCTGGAGCACAGGGGTGGAGAAACACTTTCGAGTGAGCGTAGGACATAAGAGAAGGAACTGGGACATAGAGCCAGACAGGAAAGGCATGCAAAGTGACAGACAGCGTCATGAACCCAATGGGGCCGCTAGTCTTAGGCGTGGGAATGCTGATGAAGGCTATCATTGGGTATCCTGCATAGTTCACCTTGTTAGCAGCTGGTATACTTGGAATACTGCTCAGGGAAGTCATTAAATCAAATTCTCTCACTAGACTTGTAGAAAACGCCCCCTAGCTCATCCTACTACAAAAAGAAAGCACATATTACTTACTAACTTACTACCTATTTACCTCAAACCGTGGGTTCCAGAGTAGCTCCTCGCCGCAAAGCGCTTCAGGGGTAGGTACATAATTACAGTTTTTAATTACTGCCCCTTTTGTTGTTGAGACCTGGGTCAGGGAAGGCAAACCCGTACCCGAGGGGGCCCCGGGACAAACCCCGCCTGGGATGGCAAATGCACCCCCCCTCCTCTCCCCTCCCCTACCGTAGCGAAGCCAACAAAAAAGGGGCGACCAGGATTGGTCACCCCAGGGCAAGCTGGGAAGCCCCCAATCCATGGGCAGGTTTGATAGCATTGACTTTTCCTCTGACAAAAGTGTTGAGGGTGTTTATATGAAAACATAAGAAACTGTATTCTATTGCAGGTGCTCTACCTACCTTTGTCTAGGAAATATCCCATTGTGATATCTAGGCAGATCACACAGAGTAGAAAAAGTAATCCGAAATGTAATCCAAAGTGTAATAATAATAATAATAATGCCTTTATTGCAGGATTAATTAAAACCTCTGCAAAGAAGTAAAAACATGAATTCACATACTATAGCTTCACCATTAAATAATGCTAAAAGATTACAAAATATGTTGTAATTCTGTAAAATTGCAGGGGAATAAAAACTGATAAAGTAGTTCTTCATAGTTAGTGAAATAGTTCGTCATAAGGCTTGTTCTCGTGGATGGAAGCACCCAGTAAAGTGATGTTTATGGAAAGTACAAAGTTCAATTAACTCTAGGCTGGCCCATGAAGACTGCTGACAGCCTAGCAGCCAAGGTAATATTCGTAGATCTGATTTAACTCTAGTGGTGGGGGCTATTATACATGTCTCATGAACCCGGCTGGCGTAGCATAAAGACCGGTGACTTGTGGATCTTCTAGACTTAGCTTTACGTTTGCTTCCCTCATAAACCGAACAAGGCTGCAAGAGAGTAGGATATTACTGCACTCAAAACAGGCCTTTACCGCCTCCCTGCAAGATCGAACCGGACTTGCAATCAGGAGCCGTTTTAGAAACTGTCTCCTTTCCACTCTCAAGCCATTGCAGATGCATAGTATATGCATTATATCTTCGTTTAGATCTCCACACGATCTGCAGTAATTAGAGGAGATTGTTCGTTTCCATGGAGAAAGGTGGGGCTTTGCTGGTAAGATTCCCAGCCTCAGATAAAGGAACCTTTCTTTTGTTATTCTTGAAAAACCTGTTCCTAAGTATAATTGGGGCTTTGGTGACTTGTAGCTCTGGATTACGAACCAGCCATGGGCCCTCCTGCTAAGGTTAGCTTTATCTTCTGCGAGAGATGCAATCTTTACTGATTTGTTTACCAGGACCCTGAAGCTTTTCGGGGATGAGCAGGAATCCCATAGGTCCTGTAAAGCTAGCAGCTTGATTGCTGAATGAAGGTAGTAACTCATTGCTGGGCTATAATTCTTCCTTGAGATTTCCAACCACCAGCATTTGGCGTAGGCCCCTTTCCGTGAAATTTGCTGGTTTTGCAATCCAAACTCTAGTCTTATTTGAGCTGGTGAGGTAAATTGCGGAAGACTCAATGTTATTCTTAGGGCCTTGGCAACCGCTGTGTCCAAAGTAGCCTCATCTCTTCCTCTCATTTCTTCACTTCCATAAGTGATAGAGGGTAGCAGCCACGCTCGAAGCACTTCCAGCAAAGGGAGAAGGCTAGGGCCGGTTATTTTTTGCTTGATATTTTTTAAAGCAACTGCCAATATGGTCCCTCTGCCTCCGATGGATGCTTCCTGTTTGGAAAATGAGCAATGTCTCAAATATGATTCCCAAATAATTTTACTCCTCTGTTGGCACCAGCAGCCGATTGTTCATTGACCATCGCGGGTAGGCTTTGTTGGGACCTTGATTTAATACCATTACTTTAGATTTTTCCAGATTTATGGTCAGCCCATTTTTTCCAGCGAAGGTACTTGTGGTATTTATCAGATGTGGAGGCCGATTAGAGTACGGCTGAATATTAGCAGATCATCTGCATACAAGAGGTTCGATAGAGTTAAGCCCCTCAAGTTCGGGGCGTGATTGTTGCACTTGTCCAGCTCGGTCGAAAGATTAGAGACAAAAAGGTTTAACAAGGTTGGGGCCAAGACACAGCCGTGCTTCAACCCTTTGGTAGTTGGAATTTTCCTAGACAGGGTATCTCCTGCTCCAAGTTTAATCTGGACCCAAGTTTCAAAGTGAAGCAGGATTAGCTGGTTTAGAAGGATTGTGGGAATTCCCCACCTCGCTAGTTTGGCCCAAAGTATCCCCCTGTCAACGCTGTCAAAAGCTGCCTTATAGTCGATAAAGCAGACAAATAGCGGTTTGTTGATTTGTTTAGAGGCGTCAGACAGAAGAGAAAGGCCGAGATTATTTGTTGAGGTCCCCAGACCTTCCCGGAAGCCAGTTTGATTTATGGGAATTAGGTTTTTTTCCTGAGCCCAAACTGTAAGTTCATGTAATAAGAGCCCTGCATAGAATTTGGCTTCGATGTCAATTAAAGCAATGAGCCTATAGTTTTTTGGGTCTGACATGGCTCCTTTTTGTGGATCGGTGAAATATTGATCCTTTCCAGGAGTCCAGGATTCTCTCACTTTCCAGGATGTTATTATAAAGGGGAAAGAGCTTCAACCCAGTAGTTCGAATCCTGTTTAAATATGATTGGCGGAAGACCGTTGGGGCCTGGAGCTCCATCTTTAAGACATTTCTTGATTCGGCCCCCCAACAGCTTAATTGTAAAGACTATGGGAAGGACCGGTCCTTCAGATCTGAATTGTTGTTGGTCACTTAGGTGCTCCGGTACGGCTTCCGCGGATTCGCCAACTTCTGTATTGAAGAGATTCAGTAGGAACTTTCCCCAGATGTCCTCAGTTATATACGAGTTGATTCCTAGAGCAGATAGATTCTCTAGGATTCGGATGGTCTGCCAAAACCTGGTGCTGTTGTTTTTTGCATCGTATATCAGTTTAGCCCATATTGATTCGTCCCTTTCTTTTTTTGCGGGCTAGATTTTTTTTCCAGCATGCCGTAAGACTCCTTAATTCGGACTGGATGACAAGGGGCACTGGGTTCCTGCTAATAAGATCCCCAGTGCCAAAGTGCTTTCCCAAAACTGTACAATTGTATCCCCAACTGGCAAAACCTTTAGTAACCTCCGTAAGTCCCTAGTAAATGGAACCCTGGTATCTAGGGCTTGAGGTACTAGAGTGCCCTTAAGGGCTGCAGCACAAATTGTGCCACCCTAAGGTACCCCTCACCCAGCACATGCAAGACTGCCATAGCAGGCTATGGGTCTTGGTGCAGACAAAAGTGAAAACACATGTCACGTCCCTGTGTGCCATGTTCACTACCACTGCAAGTCATATTTGTAAATCACTCCTACAGTAGCCCTAACAACCTTAAGGTAGGGTGCAAAGTATATTGCACGTGAGAGCAGATCTGCTTGAGCCAATATGCCCCTGTGCTGGTCAGTCCTTTTACTGCCAATGCAAGTGGACAGGAAATCCATTTTAAAACATGTGCTGGACACTGGTGACAACAAGCTTCCTAGCTACATGATAGCTTCAGTGAAACTAGGGATGTTTAGGATCAAAACATCTCGAATTAGAAAACCCACACTGATGCCAGTATTGCATTTGCCAAGTACATGCACTCAAGGGCACCTTAGAGGAGTCCCCTGAAAACCTACCAGCCTTCTGGTGTGCTTGGGGACTGGTTTCTGCCAGCCTACCACCCAAGACGCTGACCACCTAGGGTAAAAGCCTTTGCTTTTATAAGACCCAGAAAAATAGCCTGTCCAGGAAGAGGGTGTAACACCCCGTCCCACAAGATCTGCTGATTAGCCTCCTTGGGCCTGCAAGCTTCAAAGAAGTTGCTGCCTTTGGGATGTGAATCTGGCTTCCCTCAAAGGAGAGTAACCCCCCCCTCCTTCCAGAGTCCCAATGGCACCTGGACAGGGGAGAAGATTTACTAGTCAGCTATGCGTGCCACATCCTGGCTAGTGCCACCCCTAAGGTGGGCTACTGTGAGGTCGATACAATTTTGCAAAAGTAGCCATCTTTTAATGGCATACTTAGGAATTCTGAGATAGGGTCATGCCCACTTTCCACAGGAAGTGGTCATTTAGGAGGTGTAATGACCCCAAGGGTCAGTAGCCTATTGGCTACTGCCCTACACTCCACTTACACCCCTATATTCAGTATTTATGGGAGTCCTTGGCACCAGAGAGGCAGATCTCAGCGACCCAAGAGGAGAGACCAGAGAAGAGCAGCAAAAGCCGAGAAGAAAGAAGAAGCAGCTGACATGGTACCAACCCTGCCGGATTAGTCTGCCTCCCATATCAAAAACAACATCAATGTCTGTTCGCCCTACAGCTGTGACTTCAGAAACCTGGGAGGACTGCCTGCCTTTTGAAAAAGGCTCAAGACTTCCCGTGAACAGCAAACTTGTTCCAAATAATCTCCAAATGGGAAGACTCTGTAGCCTCTGGAACCGCCAAAACCTGACAACTGAAGCCACCATTGCACCCGTTGCCTCTGGGCCGAGTTGAAGTGGTACAAAAGGTGCCAACAAGGTTACCCAGACCACCGGAGCTAGAGTCCATCGTTGTTCCACCCCTCCTGAACTCAGACGTCACCTGCAGCCCCTGCACGCATGCCCCCTCAACCACGACTGATCTGGTAAGGAAAAACCTAAAGCCTAAGAACACTCCTTGCTCGAGTCAGCCTTCGAGACAAGGACAAAAAAGTACCTACGCACCAGAGCATCGCAAGGCCTGTGCTGGTTCAGCCAGACTGGCTTCCTTGCCAAAGACTTCAGCCTACTTGTACAGTGACCGAGCCCAATTGAAACGCATTGGGCTCTCAATGCAGATTTGAACCCTGCACCAAGCCACACTTGTGCAGATGGTGGTGTACTCTTGGTGCTGCCTTGAACCTTGCCCACCACTCAACTTGACTCCTGGAGATTGGTCCTTTAGGTCGATGTACTTCCCCCGTTTGCAGAACTTGTTCCTCCTTTCATAGGGTAACATTGCAAACTCAGAAATTGCACAAAGTGACCACTTTTTAAAGTGAAAATGTATATTTCAAAATATACTTACCTGAACGATTTCTCCGATGCCAAATTATATACAAAGGCACTTGGCATTTTAATAAATTGGTGTGGATGTCCTTGAGTAGTGTTGTAATTTATTAATCATTGCGTGTATTTTGAAAAGGTCTTGCACTGCTCTGTGTTAAGCCGAAGGCTGCTCGACCACACTACTCCCTAATACAGCACTTTGGGACTGCATAGCAAGGCCCTGTCGACTCATAAGGGAACCCCTGGGCTCTCTACACAATAAGTCAACCGACTGATACATCACAAAGCCAGCTTCTTACACCATGCCACTTCAGATAGGAGCCCGCCATAATGAATCAGCCTTGGTCATTCTCCAACAAGCCGCCCGATCACAACTGTTCGGGCCAGGCCACCTCTGATAATGGGCAACAGCAACCTGTATGATTTTGGCCTATTTTGGCCATTGTCACGAATGATGGCTTGATACCTAATTCATAGTGAAAATACCCATCACTCTTAAGGTTTCATACTAAAGGTAAAACAAAAACGAAACCGTAAATGCAAGCATTATGCCCAGATGTTTTTTTTTGGCTCAGTATACCACAGGATTCAAATCACACTTCACTAACAAGGCCTTTGTAGATTTAAACAAGGGTTGCTTATATTCTCATTGGAAGCGAATCTGGCTTTTTTTAAGCTATTCCTATAGAAGCAGTGTAGATTCTACAATGTAGTTCTACTTCTTTCAAATACAATTCTGTGCTTGCTTAGACTGCAGAAAACATGCTATTTCAGTAGAAAAAGGCATAATAGAGTCCAACAAAATAATACTCCTGCTTTACAAACACTTTCAGGAAAGACAACAGGTTGGACAAAATCGAAGGCTCCGACTTGAAGAGGGCATCAGCTTTAAGGCCAAAGCATTCAACACTAAACATGTGCCACGCAACAACGCCGACTGAGGCAATACCTCTTAGGGAACAAACACCCCAGACAGAGTGGAAAAGAAAATATACAGTTTTTGAACATCTCTATATAAACTGCAGAATCAAAAAACCATCGCCTGATATTGGATTGGTTGCTAAATAGGCAGTGCCTCCTGAGAATGACGGTCAGACTCAATCTTTAATAATCTGTAGTGAGCCGTGGAGTCCTACATTTTGTAGGTCTATTCTTTGAAAGGGAAACCTGGTACTTGAGACATCTAATCCTGAATTTTTTAGGCATTCAAATCACTAATTCACTGACAGAAGTCATAAAGTGCATGTCCTCTGTTCCTAAAGGTCTTCGGATGCTTTTGATGAGAGATCACATAAGCAGGGCCATGATCCTTCCTTAGGCACCAAACTCTACCGGCACAAGAGCTTGAAAACATGGCTATTTCCCAAAGGCGGTCTTTAGACTGTCTTATTGACAATTGATTCTGCTGTGTGGTGTCTTCCCGATATTCAAAGCGCCAGGATACCCGAAGGGTGGCAGTCGCGCTATATAAGTGCTTAATTCAATTCAAGTGCCTGTAGCAAACAGGTTGCAACTGTGCATTTTAAAAAGCCATGCCTTCCGGCTAACGAATGGGACGCTATGAAAGCAGTGATTAGGGAGGAAATGTACTGCGACTGGTGTGTTGGGTTAAGGAGAAATTGAAAAGGGAGGTGCGGGGGTTGAGAGACATTTGGTGGACTGTCAGCGTACCCCACCCAACCCTCATATGAGAGGTCCCTCAGCAAAGCATGGGATAGATTAGACAATTATACCCTGAAGGAGTACTGAAAGAGGCTCCACAGAGGGAGACAAGCGGAGTAGACTCCTGCCCTGCATACTAAAGAGAGCACTAGCCAGTCCAGTTACTAGCACTTAGCAACCTGGATAATACTATTGCTATTACGCAAATGGATGTCAATGCAGCTCTGGCACCTGAAACAAATCTATACCAACGGCGCCCTCCCTCATTGGTCATGACTTAGACACTCTCCCTCTCTGTTCTGACAATAGGGAACTCACTTGCAAGAGCTCTGTGAAGCACTCCCAAGAATTACAAAATTAAAGATAACCTGAATTTAAGGCGGAAATATATCGAGCCTTTTTAGGCCAGAATCCAGAAGGCCTACAGGACGTGCTTAAGGTGGGGATTCAGATACCGACTAAGAGGGAGGGGGTAATTTGTATGATACTCAAACTGAAAGGGGGGTGTTTAGGAAAGGGGCCCATTTTGCATGTTAGCCCCCAGGTTTTGCCGGATATCTGATGCATGTGAATCTACATCTCTACATGCCAAAGACAGATGCTTACTGGATAAGTAGCATAATCTGTTTGAGGCATGTGTTTCAGTAGATACACATGCTTTGCATAGCCTATATAGCAGTATTCTCCCATGCGGTGGCTAACCAGTAGATGTTGCAGCGGTTTGAAAAATTATCTTTAGCACTGCTTGCCCTACATTGGCTTGTTGACGTGATAACACATCCACACATTAGTGTTTGGTAAAAGTGTGTGATGTGGACCATGTTGCTACTTTGCAAATGTCAGCTATAGGGATGTTACCTAAAAAAGGACATAGACAATCCTATTTTACCAGTGGAATGTGCTCTAGGAGGTATAGAGAGGTTGCTTTAGCATAGCAGATTTAAAGGCATTTAACAATCCATCTCGCAATACCAGATTTAGAGATGGGTTTGCCTTTGTGAGGTGTAACAAAAGCAAAAATAGTTCTGTTTTGTTTTACGAAAATCCTTTGTCCTTTCAATGTAATAACGCTCTTCTGACATCAAGAGTATGAAGAGCTCTTTCTGCTACGGAATCAGAGTGAGGAAAGAACACGGGTAACTCAACTGACTGGTTGATATGAAAGGCAGAAACCACTTTGAGAAGGTATTTGGAGTTAGTTCGAAGAACTACTGTCTTTATGAAGCTGAAAGAAGGGTTCTTCTAAGGTTAACGCTTGAGCTCACCAACACTCCTCAATGAAGTGATTGCAATGGGTAAGGTCACTGGTGCTGGAGGTACTCTGGGCGGTATTACTCTTTTAAGGCCCTCCATAAAAGCTTTAAAAACTGGAACCTTCAACAAAGACAGAAGTTGCCTGTTCTGCAAATATGTTCCTACTGCCACAAGATACAGTCGAATGGAAGTGTTGGCTAAACCAGCATGCTGTAAATGCAGAAGGTTACAAATTATATTTTGAGTGGATGCATCTAGTGTATCAATATATAACAAATCTTTTCCATTTAGCTGTATAGCATGCTCTGGTAGTAGGCTTTCTTACTTCTTTAAGAATGGGCATACGTTCTGGAGGCTGGTTGAGTTATCCAAACTATGATTTCAGGAGCCAAATTGCTAGTTTGAGCTCCTCGACGTTTGGGTGTCTGGCTTCTCCATGGTTCTGCGTGAGAAGGCTGGAATTGAGAGGCAGTTTTTGATGTGGAACTACTGATAGTTCTAAGAGTGTCATGAACCACGGCTGATGGGCCCAAGTTAGAGGCACTAGAATCAGTGTGCGGGATATCTGCCAGAGCTTACGAACCAGAAATGGAAGGAGAGGGGGAAAAGTGTCGGCAAATATTCTAGACCAATTCATCCATACGGCATTGCCTTTTGATAGAGGGTGTGGGAACCTGGAAGCGAAGCTTGGGCATTTCGAGTTGTCCACTGTAGCGAACAGATCCAATTGTGGGAATCCTAATTATTGAAAGTATGGAAGGAGAACTTGGGGATGAAGTTTCCACTCATGCATGTGTTGCTGCCTTCTGCTTAGGAGGTCAGCAATCTGATTGTCCACTCCTCGGAGGTGATCTGCCAGAAGATGGACTATGTGATATATTGCCCAACGCCAAATAGTCAGAGAGACGTGACAGTTGCAGAGAATGTGTCCCCCCTTGTTTTTGTACATAGTACATTGCTGTCATGTTGTTTGTGCGGATTAGGACCACTTTCCCTAGCAGGTGAGACTGAAAAGCTTTTAGTGCTAGATATACATCTAGAAGCTCTAGATAGTAGATGTGAAGAGCTTTGTACTCTGTGTCTCAGACCTTGAATTGTCAAATTGTGAAGATGGGCACCAAATCCTGTGAGGGATGAGTCTGCTGTTAGCACGATCTGTCAAACAGGGTCGATGAACCGCAGCCTTTTCGATAAGTTTGGGGTGTTCCACCACTGCAGCGAGCGATAGGTGCTGCCATCTACCAACGTAGATCTGCTAACTGACGCTGCGACTAATTCCACTGATATGCCAAGCATTCCTGTAGAGGACGCATGTGCAGCCTTGCATGAGGCACTATCACAATGCAAGATCCCATCATCCCTAGCAGTTGCATGAACATTCTGACTACTAAGTATTGGTTGGTGTGAAACTAGTAGCAGAGTTTGAATATTTCGAATTCTGGTTGCACTGGGAGAAGCTTGAGCTGTGCAAGTGTATAGAGTAGCTCCCAGATAAGACTGCATTTGTGAAGGCTGAAGGGGAGACATTTTGAGAATTGTCCGTGAAACCTAATTGGTAGAGTAGGTCTACTGTAGTCTGAGTGTGGCGTAAGCACTTTTGATGAGTGCTGGCTATGATAAGCCAGTCGTCCAGGTATTGGAAGACATGAATTTGTTGTCTTCTGAGATGTGTCGCTACTACTGCCAGACATTTTGTAAATACTGTGGGCGAAGTAGTTACTCCAAATGGAAGCACCTTGAACTGATGGTTTTCCTGATATCACAAATCAGAGGTATTTGCGATGATCAGGGTGAACCGGTATATCAAAGTATGCTTTTTAAGTCTGTGTGGACATAAAATCGCCTTGCTATAGCAGTGGAAGAACCTGTTAAAGCTTGACCATGTCAAAATGCTCTGAAAGAATGTACAGGTTTAACGTCCTTCGATCAAAAATTGGTCTTAAAGAGCCGTCATTTTCGGGGATTATGAAGTACAGAGAGTGGACCCTTGAGCCTTGGTACTGTAAAGCAACTGGCTCTGTAGCGCCTTTTATCAAAAAAGCTAGTACCTCTTGTTTGAGGAGCTGTAGGTGCTCTGACGAAAGTTTGTGGGTACAAGGTGGTATATTGGGAGGATTGCTGGAGAGGTCCAGGCAAGAATCATGTCAGATAAGGTCTATTGCCAAATAGGGTGAAATTGTTGAAGTCTTACCCAGACATGTGTTAAATGATCGGGGGAAGTGTAGGCTAGTAACTGCTTATTGGGGTAAGGGGAGTTTCACGTTGGCATGTGTGAGAAAGTGGCTCTATATATACTGGATGAAATTGGGTAGATGCACAGCTAGTATTTGTTGAAACGGTGAACACACTGTGTTGAGTAATGTTAGTTAAGGTTTACTGGTGCTCCGCAAGGTGACTCCGAGGGCCCAACGGTGTCTTACTATGTACAAGAAAAGTGAGGCTAGAGTTGTCTCTAGTCTCATCCCTTAGCAGGCACACATATTGTTGTCTTTGTGAGAACAAAAGATTTCCACTCAGTAAGTTTGATTTACATTTTGTTGTATTTCATGTGAATTATATTTTCAATTTCTTCAATTTTTCAAAGTTCATATATGCGTTTTCAGAATCGTTGTAAACAATTTATAATTCAGGCAATGTCTATATCATACATCCAATGCATTTCGGGCATTTCTCTATGCCCTTCATCAGGGATTTGACACTGTAAATAATAATATGAACGACCATTAGTATGGTTTCTAAAATGATGAATAAACATGTGAATACACTCAGTTATATAAAGCATGCATTTAAAACAAACGTGCTGTAGACTTTAAAGCATGTGTATAAATGTGGGGTAATTTACGTTTAGAACCGGTTCAACTAAAAGACGCTGAATGGAAATGTAATGTCGGCGTGTCACTTACATGCCTGTCAAAAAAGTCGGCTGGATTCTGTGAAAAAAACGAGGAGAGTGCATTAAGGGTAAGGAGCTAGCTCGCTTACTGAAAGCGATTGAATTTAGAAGCCGTCTGGTAACTGAAACTGACCTGGGATGAGGTTGGGATGTGCTCCGATGCGGTGTTCGTCTTAAGAAACGCCAGCAAGAAAGAGCTTGCCGCTTTTGTCTATTTTGAAAGTTTGCCGATCACGTGACGCAGTCCCATGACGCGTCACGTGTGGGGAAATGATAGAGCGATTAGGCTTCTATTGTGTCGGGTAGATTAGTAATGGTAATACCGGCGAGGGAAAACATTTAAACAAGCAACGATGGACTAAGTGACAATGTGGGGCAACCTGGTGTAAATGTGAAAAAATAATAATGATAAAAAACAAGTTGAAAAAATAACGAGAAAAGGAGGGTCCGGGACCGAACTCATGCTATCTGTAAATATTTGCTCAATAGACTAACTGTGTTATTACTGTGTGTGTTCATGTATACTTTAGACACGGACACGTTACTTTAACCCATTTTCCACAATTTGTACCCACCTATCAGTTGCCTCAACACGTACGTGATGCGCACTTCCACCCCAACCCCATGAGTTCGGTCCCGGACCCTCCTTTTCTCGTTATTTTCTCAACTTGTTTTTTATCATTATTATTTTTTCACATTTACACCAGGTTGCCCCACATTATTGTCACTTAGTCCATCGTTGCTTGTTTAAATGTTTTCCCTCGCCGGTATTACCATTACTAATCTACCCGACACAATAGAAGCCTAATCGCTCTATGATTTCCCCACACGTGACGCGTCATGGGACTGCGTCACGTGATCGGCAAACTTTCAAAATAGACAAACGCGGCAAGCTGTTTCTTGCTGGCGTTTAAGACGAACACCGCATCGGAGCACATCCCAACCTCATCCCAGGTCAGTTTCAGTTACCAGACGGCTTCTAAATTCAATCGCTTTCAGTAAGCGAGCTAGCTCCTTACCCTTAATGCACTCTCCTCGTTTTTTTCACAGAATCCAGACGACTTTTTTGACAGGCATGTAAGTGACACGCCGACATTACATTTCCATTCAGCGTCTTTTAGTTGAACCGGTTCTATACGTAAATTACCCCACATTTATACACATGCTTTAAAGTCTACAGCACGTTTGTTTTAAATGCATGCTTTATATAACTGAGTGTATTCACATGTTTATTCATCATTTTAGAAACCATACTAATGGTCGTTCATATTATTATTTACAGTGTCAAATCCCTGATGAAGGGCATAGAGAAATGCCCGAAATGCATTGGATGTATGATATAGACATTGCCTGAATTATAAATTGTTTACAACGATTCTGAAAACGCATATATGAACTTTGAAAAATTGAAGAAATTGAAAATATAATTCACATGAAATACAACAAGATGTAAATCAAACTTACTGAGTGGAAGTCTTTTGTTCTCACAAAGACAACAATATGTGTGCCTGCTAAGGGATGAGACTAGAGAAACCTCTAGCCTCACTTTTCTTGTCTATATATACTGGACCAGAATAAGGTACAGTGTGTATAGAGTCCACAAACCCCAAAGGCATAACAAAGGTTAAAGCCAGGTGTGACCTTACTCTGTAAAGTGGTAGCTTGTTCGAGCAGTAAGGCAGTACCAGAGGACAGTGTAAAGCATTTGTTGTACACACTCAGTCAGCAAAAGGTCTCAAACACTCAAAGACTGAACTCCAGGCTAATTGTTTTTATATCAAAGATAGTTTTATTTTTAGAACCTACAGGTATCAAAATATACTTTTCTCAATGTGAGAGGTCTCAGATGAGTACTTTGCAGAAAGGAAATAAACTTCGTGAACACAATAGGTACAGGGGTTGCAGTAGGCAACACAATTCTACACACAATTTAGCATTGAGCTCACTGGGTTTTTCTATCTAAACACAGTTCATTACTTTGTAGGTTACTTTGGTAGTTCCAGGACTGGATCCTAGGTTCAGTCCTGGGGACTAAGCTGAAAACAATTTAGTAAAAACGTTTTAGTTATTACAGTTATTTTTCAGGAATATAAAACTATTTTAAAAGTACACACTTAGAAACTTATCAACATAAATCTGGCAATGTTATCCAGTGGGAGAAAAATCAGGTTGAAAGTAAAGTTCGATCTAGTTACTTTTGTAATCCAGTACTGGGCTCTTAGGTCCAGCACTGGGGTCTCAACTTAAAACAGGTAAGTAATTACGTTTCAGTTTTTTGTATGATTTTTAAAGAATATTTCTAGTTTTCAAACGTAGACACTTAAAAGAAATTTCATAGAAAAGCAGACAATGGATTCCTATGGAGAAAATACAGGTTACTAATAAACCAGATAAGGATTACTTTTGCGGTTCAGTACTGGGCTACAAGGTACAGTATTGCCTTCTCTCCTGGTCACAGGTGAGTAGTTCGGAATTCGGTTTATTTTATATGAATATTTTAAGTTTTCAAAAGTAGACACTTAAAAGATTTTTCGAGTCAAACCAGTCAATGTTATCCAATGGCAGGTAAGTGAGTTACTGGTTTCCATGCGCGTACTCGGCTGGTGAAGTTAAGGTTCTGGGCATAGACTATGGGGTCACCAGGGTCAGGTAGGTACAGTTGGTTCACCCTCAGCGGCACAGGGGTGGCCGGGTGCAGAGGTAGTTAGGCCCAATGTTATCCAACGAGGGGCAGGGGGCCTTCGGTTGGTGGCTGCTGGCTACGCGGCTGTGAAAGCTGGGCTCCTTGTCACTTGCTCAGGGCAAAGGGGGAAGTAGGATAGGACAAAGGTGGCACGGCCACAGCACTCGGGCGGATGGGTACAGGGTGCTTTTGAGCCGTCGGGTGCTCAATGTTATTCAATGGGAAATGTAAAAGATGAACATAGGCTGCAGGCTCTGGGACGGAGACTCTTCAGGGGCGACCACCACTACTAGAGGCAAGTTGGGATCTTGGAGCACATGTAGGGACCCCAAAGTAAGGCGCAGGGAGTTGCAGGATGCCGGGTGCAGGGGTGTCTTTGGGTGTCGGAAATGCTTATCCTCAGCTGGTTGCGGTGGGGGGGGGCTGGTGGTTCTGAGTCTGCAGGCGTCGTCTGGTTCGTCGAGGAGGGTCTTTGGGCACTGGACTTCAGGTCCCAGTCGCCGGGGGGACGTCCTCGGGGTCTTGGATCACTTGGGCACGGGCCGGGCTCGGCGGGTGCAGAGTGGGCTGGTCCAGAGCTCCTGGCTGCCACCAGGGGGGTTGTTGCAGCAGAGCACTTTGCTGATGGGAGTCCCAATCTTCAAGAGGGTCAAGGCAGGCAGGTCCTCTGGGTGTGCCAAGGTTGCTGTCCGCTGGAGTCGCCGGGGTTAAGGCAGGAGCAGGTTCCAGGATCAACAGGCCGGTAGGGCTGGGACCAAGTCAGTTGTTGTCGTCCTGTTAGCAGCTGCACTGCGGGTCTTCTTCTTGATCTTCTTCTTTTCTTATCAGGATCTGAGGAAGGAAGGTTCAGGGAGCCCCTAAATACTGAATTTAGGGGAGTTACAGGTAGGGCAAGGGCAGGGACCAATAGGTCAAGGTCCTGGGGTGGGTACACCCCCTAGCCTGCTACTCTCCTGTGGGAGGGGGGCAGGAGCCTAGCTGTGATTGGGCAGGGCTCCCCATCTTCAAGATGGCCGGAGCCCGGGGTCGTGCTTCATCGAGTCTCCCCCACCTGAGGGGTGGGGTTGGCACAGGCTGGCACATTCCCCTTCCTGACGTAGTTTTTCCCACCAGTCTTCCCGCCAGAGTGGGGGTCAGGGATGATGGGGGCCAGTTGCTGGGTACCGCAAATGGTCTGGGGTAGCTCATAGAGGGGCAGGCCTTTGAAGCTTCCCCCTACCCAACCTGTGGGAGGAGACCTAGCACCTCACCCCGGATGTGCATTGTTGCCGGCTCAGGTTATCGGGGGGCTCTCCACCCAGAAGTCCAACATGTCTGCTGTGTGGCAGCCTCTCAGTCCAGACGTGGATTGTGGTTAGGTTTCAGGGAGCATCTCTAAGATGCGATGTGGTGCATTTTTCATTAAATCCCACACTGGCATCAGTGTGGATTTAATGTGCTGAGAAGTTTGATACTAAACTTGTCAGTCTTCAGTGTAGCCATTATGGTGCTCTGGAGTTCGTAATGTCGACCTCCCAGCCCCATATACTCTTAATGCCATCACTGCACTTACAGTGCCCAGGAACGGCGATGGGTACTGTGGGGCACAGGGCTCATGCACCTGTGCCCACACCACTGGCTTAGTGGTACAAAAGGGGGAGGTGATGGACGGAGCATCTGAATCAATCAAACACTCACACCCAGTCAAAAGATCTGGGTGTAATCCATCACCGTTCTTTAGCCCACTCAGGCACCCCAGTTCAGACATGGCTATATGCAAATCAGTCTGACCCTGTGCCTCATGGGAACAGTCCAGCCCGAACTGCCAAGCCATGTCTTCCCTGGACCGGAAACAAGCTTCCGAGGACCTGTTTCTGGCATTCCAGCCGTCTTCAGCCCGTCTTGCTTGAATCCAGTGGCAAAGTGAGCAAGGGACTCACGTCTGAGCATACCCTGCCACACTTATGGCGGCCAAAGGTGGTACAAAAGGTGGTGGTGATGGACGGAGCATCTGAATCAATCAAACACTCACACCCAGTCAAAAGATCTGGGTTTAATCCATCACCGTTCTTTAGCCCACTCTGCCACCCCAGTTCAGACATGGCTATATGCAAATCAGTCTGACATTGTGCCTCATGGGAAAAGTCCAGCCCGAACTGCCTTTTGTACAGCACACCACTGGCTTAGGGCACCCAACTAGAGGGGTGACTGAAGTATGCCAGGGAAGTGGGTTTGTGGGCATGGCACACACGGATGTGTGCGCTGTCGACTCTTTGTTTAGTTCTGTACTTAGGCACTAAGCCTGCAAATGTAGTGTGTGGGTGCCAGGGTACAGGGCCCCTAAGGGTGGCACAATAAGTGCTGCAGCCCTTAGGGGTCTTCTCTGGTCACCCTGCCCTGGGTACCTAGGGTTCCATTTACTAGGGGCTGACAGGTGGCCAGAGATGCCAATTGGGTTTTAGTTTCAATACAGTTTTAGAGAAGGCACACAGGCCCTGGGTACCTGGTTGGCAGGAGCCCAGGGCACACTCAGTCAAAGCACATCAGCAGTCAGAAAAAGTGGGGGCATACCAAGGCAAGAAAGATGGCACTTAATCACACAACCACCCCACCCCCCCCCCCCCCACCACGCCCCCACCCCCAAACGAAAGGTGATGAGACTAACCTTGCTCTAGGGAGTCTTCATTGTCTAAGTGGAAGAACCTGGAAAGTCTATCTGCATTGGCATTGGTAGTCCCTGGTCGGTGTTCCACTTCAAAGTCCATTCTCTGTAGGGAGATGGACCATCTCAATAGTTTTGGATTTTTCCCTTTCATCTGCATTAGCCATCTGAGAGGTCTGTGGTCAGTTTGAACCAGGAAGTGAGTTCCAAACAAGTAGGGCCTCAACTTCTTCAGGGACTAACCCACAGCAAAGGCCTCCCTCTCAATGGCACTCCAACACGGCTCTCTGGGGAGTACCCTCCTGCTTATAAAAGCAACAGGTTGGTCTTGGCCTTCCTCATTGATCTGGGAGAGGACTGATCCTATTCCCAGCTCTGAGGCATCAGTCTGCACTATCAACTGCTTGGAGTAGTCTGGTGATTTTAGAATGAGTGCTGAGCAAATTGCTTCTTTCAGGGTGTCAAAAGCCTTTTGGCAGCTAACAGTCCAGTTTACTTTCTTGGGTATTTTGTTGGGAGGTGAGTTCTGTGAGGGGAGTCACAATGGACCCATATCCCTTCACAAACTCCCTTTAGTATCAAGTCAAGCGAAGGAATGCCCTGACTTGGGTCTGGGGGGTTGGAGCGGCCCACTCCATGATACACTGGATCTTGGGCTGTAAGGGTTGGACCTCCACCAATAAGGTGGCCCAAGTATACCACAGTGCCCTGCCCTATTTGGCATTTGGATGCCTTGATAGTCAGTCCTGCAGATTGCAGGGCTTGTAGAACCTTCCCAAGGTGGATCAGGTGTTCCTGCCACGTGGAGCTAAAGACAGCAATATCATCAAGATAAGCTGCACTAAAGGACTCCAATCCAGTCAGGACTTGGTTCACCAACCTCTGGAATGTGACAGGGGCATTCTTTAACCCAAAAGGCTTTACAGTGAACTGATAGTGCCCATCAGGGGTGGAGAATGCAGGTTTCTCCTTAGCTCCTGGGGCCATGTCAATCTGCCAGTACCCTGCAGTTAAGTCAAAGGTACTGAGGAATTTGGCTGCCCCTAGTATGTCTATCAACTCATCTACTCTTGGAATGGGGTAAGCGTCTGTGTTGGTGACAGAGTTGAGTCCTCTATAGTCTACACAGAATCTCATCTCTCTCTTTGCACCCTGTTGATAAGGTTTGGGGACCAGAACCACTGGGCTAGCCCAGGGGCTCTCAGAGGGTTAAATGACCCCTAGCTCCAGCATCTTGCTGACTTCAGCTTTGATGCTTTCCTTGACTTGGCCTGATTGTCGATAGATTTTGTTTTTGACAGGGTTACTGTCACCAGTGTCCACATCATGAGTGCACCAGCTAGTCAGACCAGGTGTCAAGGAAAAGAGACTAGCAAACTGTTGCAAGACTTGCTTGCAGTCAGTCTGCTGTTGGGGAGAGGGGGTGTCTGAAAAGACCACTCCATCCACTGACCCATCTTTTGGGCTGGAAGAGAGGAGATCAGGGAGAGGTTCACGCTCTGCTTCCTGTTACTCATCAGTCACCATCAGCATGGTGAGGTCAGCCCTGTCATTGTAGAGTTTAAGGCGGTTCACATGGATAACCCTTTTGGGTCTCCTGCTGGTGCCCAGATCCACTAAGTAAGTGACCTCACTTTCTCCAGGATAGGGTAAGGCCCACTCCATATGTCTTGGAGAGCCCTTGGTGCCACTGGCTCAAACACCCACACCTGTTGTCTAGGTTGAAAGTCAACCATAGCAGCTTTTTGGTCATACCAGTGCTTCTGCAGCTCCTGGCTGGCCTGAAGATTCTTGGATGCCTTGTCCATATACTCTACCATTCTGGACCTTAGGCCAAGTACATAGTCCACAATGTCTTGTTTGGGTTCTTGGAGAGGCTTTGTGAGAAGTTGGCCTGGTATAGGATGTTCACTATTCTAGTGAGCACCTTGCACCAGTCCAAACAACCCTTAAGGTGATGGTTGTAAAATCAACCTTATAGACCAGCTATCCTAGGGGTAGCATGGACGAAGCAGTCTTAGGCTAAACTCAAGAGGGCATGTGAAGCCAGCTGTTTTACCATATGTAACGCCTTTAATACCAAATGGAAGGACACCACACAGGATATATATAAAATATATGTTATTTATTACTAGACAAACCCTCTGAACTCTTTATGAGGTCAGAGGCACAAGCACAATACAAGCTATTTAATCAGAACACAATAAGTTGCACAAAATACAGTAGGGACATAGGGGCACGCTAAACTATATACTAAAATAGTGGTATAAGGACCACTACACGAAAAGTGAATAGGCCTAGGGAATCGCTGGGGCTACGCTGAGCTACCAAGAGTTAGGAAGCAGGAGACCCACGGCAGGCGTGTGCAGTGTCCAATCACACATGCATGTTACCATAGAGAATGAATGGGAACGTAAAAGTTACAAACTAGTTCTTTTAGGATACTTCTGACTGGACTCAGTGAAAGTTACTTGAAACCTAGACAGTTGGATAGTTGATACGCACAGGAGCACCGAAGTACTCGCATTACCTCACCCACAGGAAGCGGGTGCATAAGTGTCAAAGTGTGTCGGGTTTCGTCGTTGAATCCTATGGAGCCAGGAGAGAAGTGTCCGGATGGATCCAAGGTTGGATCGAAGATGAAGAGGACCTGAAAGCAGAGGGGACAGAGTCTGGGTCACTAGCCAGTGACCAGGAAGGAACCAGGCGATGTCGTGAAGCAATCAGGTGCTGATGGGAAGCTGGTCTCTGCAGCCACGTGGACCAGGAGGCGTCGACGATGACAAGGAGTCAGGCATGGACTGTCTCACGAAGGCTCTCGCTGTCGGCGGTGTTGGCTTCAGGATTGGAGTCAACAAGCCTTGGCAAAGGCAACCCATGCAGGAAACTAAGTTGGCTTCTTACTCATAGCAGCAAGGTCTGAGGGGCTGCTTCTTTTGAGGGAAGCAAGAGCCAGTCTGGCGAAACCAGCCCAGCAGTGTAAATTCAAAGGATCGTCGCAAAGATGGCTACTAGCCAACGGGAAAGTGACCGGGCAGACGAGTCGAGCAGGTAAATGCAAAAGGGCCCCACGCAGAACTCGTGTAGGGTGCAGGGCCGATCTTTGGTGCAGATGCTGCTCGGGGCTGGGGCTTCTCAATCCCCAATGCACAGCTTGGAGGAGGCCTCGGGCTGCACAGTTAGCAGGTCGCAGACTTTTCAAGATAGCCGGTCCCACGTCTCTCGTTGCCTCCACGGGTCTCAGCTTTGCTGGGACTGTGGATCGGGCTGTTGGAGGTCTAGAAGTCCGATTCTTGTCAGGCTCTGTGCTCGGGCCCTGGCGGAAGCCGGCGACAAAACAAGACGTTGATCGCTGGATGTTGCCTGCTTGTGCAGGGTGGACACTCCTTGACCACAAGGGAGATTCTTCAGTCTCGAAGGTCCAGAGTTTCGTTTCAGAGTTGGTCAGGATTAATCTACAGTCTTGGGACTCAGCTCCTACCTATATACCAAATCTAGGGGCTGCATTACCTGGTAGGTCCCTCCTACGGGTGGGACCAGGGAAGGGAGTGGTTACACCCCTTTCCCTTTGTCCAGTTTCGCGCCAGAGCTGGGGCTGGAGTGCCCCAGCACCGGTTTGAACTGGACCATGCATAGGACACCTTGTGTGCCCCAGGCAGTGTCTCATTCCTTTCAGCCCTCCCTGTCCTAATACACAAAATCTGTCTGGGGTCGTGCTAGCACCTCCCAAGGCAGAAAACCTATTGTCCAAACCTCCCTCGCTGGAATGACTCCCAGCAGCAGGAGGTCAGACTTGTGTTTGTGGCAGCAGCATCCATTTTGTGATGCTGAGGCTCTTGTTAACTTTAACCGGGAATAATAGGAACAACATGTCTTTTCCCTCTAGAAGGGGGGAATGCTAACCCCGTCGCCAGAACTGGCGAGAGGGTAGTATTCCAAATCGTATGACACCTTACTCGACATGTTTTGATAAAGCCAAACTAGAGTTAGCATTTAACCGCGAGGTTCATAATGCACTTAAGAGTATATGGTATGGCAATATCCTAGAACAGCTATGAGGACATGGTTCCGAAAGCTGCAGACAGGCTCAGCTCTTGCTAGAGCACCATCTCACATAAAACCAAGCACTCTGCCTCCAGGATTGTTAAGGCCTGCAATAGGAGTGACTTATAGGTATATATGTGTCTAGATATAAGGTTAGATATAGGTATACTATATCTAAGCAAGGGGTGATTACACGACTTTGCCCCAGCTGAGTGATTAGCCAGTTGTGTCAATGTGAATGGCCAGCCAGGGGTGGCATAATACATGCTGCAGCATCTCGTAGGCCTTGGATGCACCTATGCCCTGGGTACCTATAGAACTCTGAACAGGGACTCATAAGGTGACCCAGTATCCAATTGGTGATGCACCTAAAGTACACTGTCGTGAAATTAGAGAGAGAGCAGCTGGGCTGTGGGTCTGATTAGCAGGCCCACAGCCACATTAAGTCGAAAACAGGTGAAGCAAAAAGCAAAAAGTGGGGTGACCATAGGAAAGCAGACCCCTCTCTCCTACAGGCTTCTCCCAACCTTCTTTCACAAATCAAAGTGGTCCCCTTACAGGATGACCAAAAAGAAGCTCAAAGGGTGAAAAGCCCACTACTTTGAGGCACTTCCCTATAAGCGAAAAGCAGGCATGGCAACAGGACATCCCATCTCTTTTTGAGTTGTTCAGGGAGTCCCATGATCATACCTTTCAATGTCTTGTTGAATCTTTCAACAAAACCATTGATTTGTGGGTGGTATGGGGTAGTAAACTTGTACTGTACACCACACTCCTTCCACATGTGTTTAAGGTAAGCAGACATGAAGTTGGTACCTCAGTCTGAAACCAACTCCTTAGGAAACCCTACCCTGATGAAGACACCCACGAGGGCCTTGGCTACTGCAGAAGCTGTAGTAACCCTAAGGGGAATTGATTCAGGGTACCTAGTAGCATGATCCACTACTACTACTACTACTACTAGAATTATTTGTTCCCTGAGTCTGTGGGAGGCTCAAGTGGACCTACAACGTCCACACCTACCCTTTCAAAGGGTACCCCCACCACTGGCAGTGGTATCAGGGGGGCCTTTGGTTTGCCACCTGTCTTGCCACTGGCCTGACAGGTAACAGGAGCTCACAAACTCCTTCACCTTTTGGTTCATATGGGGCCAGTAGAAGTGGCTAACTAGCCTTTCCCAAGTTTTGGTCTGCCCCAGATGTCCAGCTAGGGGGAGGTCATGAGCTAAAGTTAGGAGGAACTCCCTGTACTTCTGTGGCACTACCACCCTCCTGGTAGCTCCAGGATTGGGGTTTCTTGCCTCAGCATACAGTAATCCCACATCCCAATAAGCTCTGTGGGTACTACTGACATCAACCTGTGTTTCTGAAACAGCTTGCTGTCTCAGGCTTTCAAGAGTGGGGCAGTCTCGCTGACCCTGGCACAGCTCTTCCCTAGTGGGTCTCCCTAGGCCCAGGAGTCCAACCTGGTAAGGCTCAAGCTCCTTGGGCTCAGTTACCTCTAGGAGTTCCAAGTCCTCCCCCTGAGGAGAGGGGTCCTGCGGGGCTTGCTGTGTAGAAGCTGGTTCCCCAGTCTTCTTGCTTTTTCTCTTGGTTGGTTGGGCCAAACTTTCAGGCTCCAAACCTACTTGTTCACCCTTCTTTTTGCTTTCTGCTCTGAACACACACACCAATCTATGGATACCCAGCATAGCTGCATGGGTTACTTGCTCAACCCCAGCCCAGGCTGAGGTTTCCAGGTCATTTCCAAGCAGGCAGTCAGCAGTCAATTGTAAAGAGACCACTACCAGTTTCAGGCCAGTAAGCTCCCCACAACCTAATGTCACCATAGCCATAGGGCGTTGGGTGGTAATGCTGTCAGCATTGGTGACTGGGTACGTTTTCCCAATTAAGTATTGCTCTGGGGAAACCAGCATTTCCTTCACCATAGTGATACTGGCACCTGTATCCCTCAGGGCTTCTACTCTAGTTCCATTAATGGAGGGGTAGTGCAAATACGTTTTACAGTTGGGTGGCCAACCAGCTACAGTGGCAAGCTCCATTTCCCCCAAGGAGACTAAACTAGTTTGAGTATTCCCAGATTTGCTCTGGGCACTCCTCTGATCCCATCTCTAGATTCACTGTCCCTGGAGTAGCTTTATTGGGTGCGTTAGGGGCTTTATTGTAGGGGCAGTTTTTGTCTACAGTTAAATGTGTCAACTTTATACAGTTGTTACAATAGGCCTTGTTAGGATCAAAGTTCATCCCCCTATAAGGCTGAGGCACATTGGGAGTAGTTTGGGACCCACCCACCTGTACAGGTTTTTGGGGCCCTTTGGAAGACTCAGACTTCACTGTGACTGGTCATGTGGATGTCTAAACGCAAAGTTTTGGCATTTTGCGTTGTTTGGGAATTTGTCCACTTTTGGAGTTCCACCAACTCTAAAATATCTGAGTGAGTACTGCTTAAGTGAGTTCCCATTCATAAGAGCTTGATGCTGGTCTCTTCAATCCATCAGCTTTTACATTGTCCTTTCCTGGAAATTGAACTGCTGCTAGATCTGTTTGTCTCTGCACTACCTACTTCTAGATTTCTTGGGCTAGTTTTGATAGGACGAAAGATGGAATACCCCCATTTGTTGAAGTAGAACATTGACGTGGTACTTTGTTTTGATCAATATTGTTCTCGCTAATGACTTTCTTAACCCCTTCACCGCAGGGCGAATTACCGCACGGGGGGAGGGGGGGCTGCGCGCGGTGCTTGTGACGAGCTCGGCTTGTATTGCAGCACAGTGGCGCTGTGCCCATGACAAAGTAAAGAGTCGACATGGCCCACATTCCTGTGCGCCATGCCCACAAACCTCTGCCCTGGCATACACCAGTCCCCCCTCTAGCTGGGTGCCCTATACCAGGGGTGAGGGTACAGGTGCATGAGCTCTGTATCCCTGCAGTGCCCCAGTCCATTCCTGGGCACTGCAAGTGCAGTGCTGCCATTAAGAGTATATGGGGCTGGGAAGAAAACAAGTTACTTACCTGTAACTTTGGTTCCCCAGTATTGGTAACTTTCATAGATTCCCGTGCTTTGTATCATTTCCCGTGCTTTGCATCATTCCCCCGTCATCGGAATGGGAGCCTTGGTAAATTAAAAATACCATAGCAGTAAGTACAAAAGAGAAAACTAGGTCTAGGCCTCATCTCATTTTGTAGCTTGTCCGCCTCTTTTTGTAAAAAAGACCAAGAATTCTGTAACAACCAATCAGAACAGCCTCAACCCTTAGAAGCCTCCTGAGAGAGCCTCAGATTTTCGTAGCCGTTGTGCAACAGCCACTATCTCAGTAAAAAGGCCGAGCTTTCCCAGGGGAGGAGGGTGGGCGCATGGGAATCTATGAAAGTTACCAATACTGGGGAACCAAAGTTACAGGTAAGTAACTTGTTTTCTTGCCCCAGTATTGGAACTTTCATAGATTGCCATGCTTTGTATCAGAGTAGCTAGCAGTAAGCCCTAAAAGCACATTTTGTTATAAGAATATCACCACCTTGCCACATAGATACTCGCATTGGAAAACATATAGTTTTCTTACCTGTCGGTGTAGTTTTGCAGCTTTAAGATCTTTCTGGATTCACTATGCTGTGCATTATTCCGCGGTCTTGTGGTTGGGTCCGGATTCGTAGTTTTTTTTTTTTTGTAGCCCAGGTGGGCGTCGGCGTCACACCTCCTTGGGTGCATTTCCGGTGACGTCGGCATGCTTCCTGCGCAAGCTCCCACTCCTGGGCGCAATCTTCGGGTTCTTTTTTTCCGTGTTTCTTTCGTTTCCGAAGTAATGGCAATGTTCTCCTTAGGTGATCTTTTACCGCTTTTGTACTTTGAAAGTCCCTTTTTTTTTTATCCACCTCTTCTCTCTCCAGCCTCATCTTTCTTGGGGATGTGGGTGAGTTTGCTAGAGAATCCAGAAAGATCTTCAAGCTGCAAAACTACACCGACAGGTAAGAAAACTATTCGTTTTGCAGCGTGAATCTTTCTGGATTCACTATGCTGTGCATAGATTTTGTAGCGGTTTCTCATCTCTGTAGCGGCTGGGTGGATGGTGAGCGTTGGTTATTGAATATGTGCTGGAGCACCTTTTGTCCGACTTGTGCTTCCTTGTTCATCTGTATATCCACACAGTAGTGTTTCGTGAACGTGTGCATCGAAGCCCATGTTGCCGCCAGGCATATGTCTTGTATGGGTGTGTTAGCCAGGAAAGCTATTGTAGCACCCTTTTCCTTAGTGGAGTGGGCACATGTCCCCTCTGCTAGCTCTTGTCCTGCACGTTTGTGGCAGAGTTGAATTGTCTGTGCGATCCATCGTGCAATAGTGTCTTTGGTTACTGCCTTTCCCATGAAACTGTTGGCGAATGACACAAAGAACTGTTTTGTTTGCCCGTGTCCCTTCGTCCTCTCAATGTAGTGCATGACTGCCCTTCTGGCGTCAAGGGTGTGCAGAGCTCGCTCTGCCCTAGTTGTTGGTTTTTGGAAAAAACTCGGTATCTGTATAGACTGGTTCATGTGGAATTTGGATACCACCTTCGGCATGAAGTGTGGGTCAGTCCTCATCACAACCCTATCATTGTGTATTTGTATGTAGGGTTCTTGTAGCGTTAGCGCCTGAAGCTTGCTTCCTCTGTGTAAGGACGTTATTGCAACCAGGAAAGCTGTTTTCATAGTTAGCATCTTTAGGGAGGCCTTGTGAAGCGGTTCAAAGGGCTCTTTCATGAGTTCCGTCAGGACTATGTTCAAGTTCCATGCAGGTGGAGGCACCCGCTTGGGAGGTGCGATCTTTTTCGCTCCTTCCCGGAATCTCTTCCCCACCTGTGATGTGAAGAAACTCCTGCCCGTTCTCCCCTTGTGTAGGCGACTATCGCTGCCAAGTGAACTCTCAGCGAGGATGAGCTAAGGTTTTTTTTCTCCAGCAAGTGCGTCAGGTACCTCAGCACCGTGGAGTCCTTCATTTTATGTTGAAGTCCTTCCTTTCTGCACCACATTGTGAATCTTTTCCATTTCGCAACATAGCACTTCCGAGTACTGGGCCTTCATGCCTACCGAAGGACCCTCAGAGTGCTTTCTGGTAGTCTCAAATGTGCGAACTCTATGTCCTCAGGAGCCACGCTACTAGGCTCAGGCTCTCTGGCTCTGGGTGTAGCACCTCTCCGTCCTGCATGGAGAGCAGGTCTTTCCTCTTGCCGAACCTGTGGGGTGCACACTGACATCTCCATGATCTGCGAGTACCATGTCTGCCTGGCCCACTGTGGTGCGACCAGTATCAGGGTATGTTGCTCGCTCTGCACTTGCTCAGTACTCTGTGCATCAGTGGTATCGGGGGAAAAGCGTAAGCAAATGTCCTGGACCAATCTATCCATCGGGCATTCCCCAGTGACCCCTTCTCGGGCTGTCTGGATACAAAGTTTTAGCATTTTGCATTCCGGCGTGTGGCAAACAGGTCCACTGATGGCGTTCCCCATCTGTCGAACAGCCACCTTGTCTCCTGAGCATTGAGCTCCCACTCGTGGGATGCCGATGTCTGTCTGCTCAGCCAGTCTGCCTGTATGTTTTCTTTCCCTGGTAGGTGTATGGCTAGCAGGTCTATCTTGAGAGGGATGGCCCATCTCCATATTCTCCTGCGCCAGCGTTGAAAGCGCGGCTGACTGTGTCCCACCCTGCTTGTTGATGTAGAACATCGCGGTGGTGTTGTCTGTTTGTAGCAGCACTTTGTGCTTGCACAGCCCTGTTTGGAAAGCTTTCAGTGCAAGGAAGATTGTCTTCAATTCCAGGTAATTGATGTGTTTTGTCGCATCTGTTGGTGTCCACAGTCCCCTCACCTTGAGCTCCTCCATGTGAGCGCCCCATCCCTTCAGGGATGAGTCTGTGGTGATGGTCACTGTTGGCGTTGGGGGCGTTAGAGGCTTCCCCCTTGCTATGTTCTCCATGGTCCACCATGTCATCTCCTTCTGCACTGCGTGCTTTACAACCACAAGATCCTCCCAACGGCCTGTAGCTTGTGACCATTGCTCCTGTAGCCATTCATGAATGGGTCTCATGTGGAGTCGTACATTTGGTACCAGGTGGATGCATGATGCCATCATGCCCATGATCTTGCTAGCAGTCCTCACTGTCCGAGCTTGTCCCTTACGGTAGAGGCGAGTTTACTTCACCAGCGCCCTCGCCCTCTTCTCGCTGGGGAACACCTTGCCCTGTAAGGTGTTGATCTGTGCTCCCAGGAAGATCTTCACTTGTTCCTGCTCCATTGATGATTTCTTCCAATGGATGGAAAAAAAACCCAGGCTTATGAGCGTGCTAGTCACTGTATGTGCGTGCTGTTTGCATTTCTGGTTAGAGTTTGCTTTCACCAGCCAGTCGTCCAGGTAAGGGTATACGTGTATTCCCTGTCTTCGTAGATGCGCTGCAACCGCTGCGAGGCACTTTGTGAAGACTCTTGGTGCTGATTTTAGCCCGAAGGCTAGTGTCGTGAACTGGTAGCGTCTTTCTCCGACGGTGAACCTGAGCATATGCTTGTGCTTTCCGTTCATTGGGATGTGCAGGTAGACGTCCTTGAGGTCTATATCGTGACCATGAAGTCCCCGATCTGCAATTGCGGGAGCACCTCCTGCAGGGAGGTCTGTAGGAGAGTAGGGTCTGCAATCCTATGATTCCCTCCAGATTTTTGCTTTTTGCTTCACTGGTTTACGACTTCTCTGGCTGTGGGCCTGCTAATCAGACCAACAGCCTTGCTGTTCTCACTAAATTGACACGTGTACCTTAGGTGCATTTACCAATTGGTACTGGGCCACCTTATCAGACCCTGTAACTCAGGGCATAGGTGTACCCAGGGCCTACCAGGGGCTGCAGCATGTATTATGCCACCCCTGGCTGGCCATCTAAATCTGACACAACTGGCTGCAAGACAGCTGGGGCAAGGTGGTGTAATCACCCCTTGCTGTAGATATAGTATACCTATATCTAACCTTAAAATGGACACTCGTCTTCCTATCAGTCACTCCTATGGCAGGCCTTGATCATCCTGAAGGCAGAGTGCTTGGAATCGTGTGAGATGGTGCTCTGGCATGAGCTGAGCCCGTTTGCAGCTTGCGGAACCAAGTCCTAATAGCTGTTCCATGATAACGCATACCATATACTCTTAAGTGCATTATAATCCTCTCAGTTATATGCCAACTCTGGTATCGCTTTATCAAAACATGTCGAGTAAGGTGTCATACGAATTGGAATACTAACCCCTCGCCAATTCTGGCAACTGGGTTAGCATTCCACCCTTCTAGAGGGACACGACATGTATGTAACTGTGAACCCCGGTTAAAGTTAACTCGAGCCTCAGCATCACAAAATGGATGCTGCCACCACAGACACAAGTCTGACCTCCTGCTGCTGGGAGTCCTTCCAGCGAGGAGAGCTTGGACAAAGGGTTTCCTGTCAGGGGCGGTGCTAGCACCATCCCAGACAGGGTTTTGTGTATCCTGGGTAGGCAGGGCTGAATAGGAAGGTGACTGCAAGTGGCACCCCGGTACTCACTACTCATAGGCCGGCTAGAACCAGTTCCAGGGGCACACCAGCCCCTGAGCTGGGGAAAGTCCGGCATGGAAGAGGGGTGTAACCACCCCCTTCCTGGTCCCACCCATGGGCAGGACCTAGTCCCGTACCAGCCCCTTTCTTTAGTATAAAGGTGGGAGCGGGGACCCTTCCAAATTAGATAATTCCGAATCTTGATGACTTTCCACGAAAGAACTCTTGAACCTTTCAGAAGACTCTCCCTTGTGGCTAAGGAGTAGCCACCCTGCACAGCAGGCACCATCCAAGCGCATCGCGGTTTGCTGAAGTCTCTCCTCCGGATCAAGACTGCCCAGCTCGACGAGACCCGGCTTCCCTGGCACCTCTGACCTCTACCTACATCGTCAGCTCAGCTGAGATTCGTGGGTGTGACGAGACCTCGAGGGACCAGCCATCTTCAGGACTGCACGACGCTTGCCCAGCACGACCGCCGAGGGATCCTCGAGTGAGTGCTTTGGGGTGTGAGAAGCCCTAACCCTGAGCAGCTCCAGCACCGAAGTCCAGCCCCCCAGCATCCACGAGATCTGCGTGGGGCCCTTCTGCTCTTTGCTGCTCACCGCGTTGTCCGGCTACTTGCCTGCTGGCTTGTGGCCCTCCTGACGATGCACCACGACGACAACACCGCTGGTCTGGTTGCTCCAGACTGGCCCTTGCTCCCCTTCAACAGAGGAACACCCCGGACCCTCCTGGTCCACTCCAGACGCCATTTTAAGTCCACCGCGTGGGCTTGCATTTGCCAAGACTTGTTGCCCCAATCCTGGGTCCAGCGAAGTCGACAGCAGATACCTTCGTGGGACAGCTCGCACCTCCATCCTGGTCGCCGACAACGCCTCCTGGTCCGAGAGACTGCAGAGCCCAGCGTCTCCCACTCACCTGGTCGAGGTGACTCCATCCGGTGCCATCCTGGTGCCCATCTAATCACTGGCTAGTGATTCAGAACTTGGTCCCCTCTGCTTACAGGTATCCTCCATCACCGATCCAGGCTTGGATCCCCATCGAACTTCATCACTGGTCGCCTGCCAGCAACAACTTCTTCCAGGCTCAATAGACTGCAACGAGGATTCCCGACGTCTTTTCAGACCTATGCAGACGCAGCCCCTGGGCTAGGTAATCTCAGCATTTCGGTGCTCCAGCATAGCTTAACTATCCAAGGGTCCAGATCCTTTTTCGTTTCAGCTCTACCTAGTCGGACTCGTCCGATAACACTAACTTTACGAAATCTAGCATCCATAGACTTTGTCCCGCATCCCGCGTGAGAGTGCGCACACTGCACCCGATCTCCCTAGGCCTCCTGCTAGTAATCTGAAGGTTCAGAAGTCCAGTCCTAGCGATCCTAAAGCCTATTAGAGTAGTACTTACCTGCTAGTAATTTCGCATTCCACTTTTAGAGTATATGGTTTTTCGTGCCCCTCAGGCATTTGTGTATATTGTGCGACTTTCAGTATTTTCATAAGAGCTTTGTATTGTGCTTAGCGCCCTGTCCTCATAAAGAGTCCAGGGCTGTTGTGTTCTAAATAAATATACTTTTATTTTCATAACAACTTGTGTGGTGTCCTTTCACTTGGTGTTCAAGGGGTATATGTGATGGTATAACAGCTGGCTTAACACGCCCTCTACAGTCTAGCCTGAAGACTGCTCTTGTCCATGCTACTAGGATAGCTGGTCTACGGTGGACTTACAACCAATCATCAATAAGGTTTGTTTGGACTGATACAGTGATCACTAGAATAGTGAGCACTGCATATCAGGCCAACTTCTCACAAGGTCATTTTGAATTTTTGCGTTCTTATGAATTTGTTCAGGAACCTTAGGTCCAGAATGGGTCTCATTGTCTCGTCTACCTTTGATACCAGGAAGTACGTTGAGTATATTCCTTTTTTTCTTTCCTTGAAGGGACCCCCGTTCTATGGCCTGCTTCCGCAGGCGTTTTTACTTCTTCCTGAAGACGCTCTAGCGGTTTGCTTGCTAGTGGTTTTCTTTTTGGTTTTCTGCTTGTTGGCCTCCCCTTCAACTCTACGCAGTATCCGAATTGGATGATATTGAGGATCCATTTGTCTGATGTGATTTCTCTCCATTCCTGGAGGTAAAATCTTAATCTTCCTCCCACTGGTGTTGTGTGGTCGTAGGTGTCTAGTTTGTCTTGACCCCTCTTTGTAAGTGTTGCCCCCTGGGATCTTTTCTGTGGGCGGGCACACAGTTTTTTTAAGTCACTTAGAGGCGGGCTGTTGTCCCCCTCTTCTATTCTGTCCACGTCCATTTCTCCCTCGAAAGGACTGGCCTCTTGGTTGGTACTGCCAGGGCTGCTTCTGCTGACCTTGCTGAGCCTGCGAGTCTGCCTGGTGTGTTTGTTGGAAAGAACAATCACTAGGGGGTATAGGGGGAGAGGAATAGGTGAGGCAGCCCCCCACTCACACAGTATTTAAACAAATGGAGCCTCACCTACATGTGTACACATCCATATAAAAACCCACCAGGGATAGGGACCCCTTCTTATTAGTGTCCCCAGGGATTTGTCAATGACATAAATCCTATGGTTGGGATGTGAATGGTGTGTTCAGGATGCTGTGTTGCACCTCGGGTTTGAAACCTGAGATCCTGAGCCAGGCGTGTCTTCTTTCAGTGACACCCATCATCATGAGCCTGCTGGAGGTGTCTGCTCCATCCAAGGCCGTCTTAAGGCAAGAGTTTGCCGCGTTCTTCCCTTCAACCAATTTTTCGGCCTTTTGCCTGGCATCCTGGGGGAGCTCCTTCACCAACTTCCCCAGCTCCTCCATGATCTGGTACATGTGCCTGTTTATCAGGGCGTTGGAATTAGCCATGCGCCAGTGGGTCGCGGCATTCAGTTCGATCCTTCTGCCCACCAGATCCATCCTCTTGCTCTCCTTATCCGGTGGTGGTCCAGAAGCAGTGGGCACGTTATCCCTCCTCCTTGCTGTGGCCGCGATAATGGAGTCTGCGGAGACCGTGCCCTGAATGTAGGGTGGGTCTTTTGAGGAATGTTTGTATTTTTTCTCTGTTCTAGGAGTTACTGCCTTGCATGTAGCGGGCTCCCTGAATGCTTCCCTCCCCTGAGCCAAGACGCTGTCGAGCATTGGTAGGTACTGGCTCTTTGTTTGAGTGAGGAGCAATGTCTCTAGAAGGAAGTCTGCTTTCTGCTTCTCTTAGTCGAGCTTGAGTTTGAATGCTGCTGCGGCAGCGTTTATCACAGCGTTGTAGGACCAGATGTCGTCCGGCGGCGAAGGCCTCGAGGGATACGTGTCAACCGCCTCCTCCGGGCTGTCGGTGTTGACATCTAGGTAATCCACGTCCTGCAAGTCAGAGGGGGCCGACTCTGCGTCCGTCCTGCTGTCCTCTTCCTCCCCATAGTTATAACTATAGTAGGGGCTCTCGTCCTCCTCCTGGTCGTCGACCACCTCGACGTCCGGGTCTTGTTCCTCGACGGCCTCGTCGTCCTCCTCCTCCTCCTCGACCACCTCCATCACTGGTGGCTTGGCCTTGTGTGGGATCGTGAAGGTTTTTATCTTAGCGTCGAATTCTTTCTTCCGCTGCAAGATGTTTTCCATTTTGGCCTCGAGGCGCCTTCTCTTTTTCTCCATCTCGGCTGCATGTTCCGCGTCGGATGGGTCGGCTGCTCTTTTCGGCGGTTGGCTCGGCGCCGTGCTTTTCGGTGCCCGAGGTTGCGACGTCGAACCGGATTTCAGGTCTCAGTTCGGCGTCTGTTGTTTAGGGTCCTTCTCCCTCGGCGTCGATCGATCCTTTTCTGGGACAATTTCCGACTACTTCTGCTGTTCAACAGCTCTGGGCGCCGGGGACTCCTTCTCCGAGGATCCGCTGGGCCTGTGAGTAGTTGCGGGCGCCAGATGTTTTGGCGCCGGCGCTTTCGGGGCCTTGCCCTCGTTTTTTCGAGACTCAGAGACTCTCGGGTTCTTGGGGGCCGGAGAATCTCCTACCTTATCAGAAGTCTTTGAGTAATCTGTCTCTACAACCGTGTAGCTGTCGTCTTCAGCGCCGGCGTGGTCCTCTTCCTCGGAGGACATCCCCAGCTCGTAGAGGGATGGAGTCGGGGCCTTCCCTTGCAGGGCGGCGTGTGCTGCCCTCTGTCTCTCTCTCACACGAAGGGTCTTCGGGGTGAAGACGGAGCAGGCGTTGCAGTCCTTGCTTTCGTGATCTACCGGTAGGCAAAGGTTGCAAACCGGGTGCTGGTCCTTCTGGGCGTACTTGTGGTGGCAGTTACGGCAGAACTTGAACAGCGTGTTGTCCATCATCGAGCGCTCAGGGCCTCCCTGGTCGCGTGTTTGTCAAAGATCTGGCGTTTTTGTCGAAGATCTCGCTGAATTCTCCTTCTCCTCTGCTGACTCTTCGTCGATGAAGTCTCCTGGAGTCTTCAGATGAATTTTCTTTCTAAGTTCTGTATTTTCCTTCTTCTTCCCCAAAAATGTCTGGAGCCCAAACGGGAACGATCCAGACCCGACCGCGGAAAAAAAGAATCTGAAGATGGCGCCCAGGAGTGGGAGCTTCCGCAGGAAGCATACAGACGTCACCGGAAATGCACCCAAGGAGGTGTGACGCCAACGCGTACCTGGGCTGCATAAAAAAAAAAAAAAATAAAAATAAAAATAAAGAAGACTATGAATCCGGATCCAACCACAAGACCGCGGAATAATGCACAGCATAGTGAATCCAGAAACATTCACGCTGCAAAACCAAATCTATATATACTTGTTACATTAGCAAGGACTATCACAAGTGATACAAGAATGATTGCAGGGAAAGCTCTCCTCATTGAAAAAAATTCCTCAGGACTGCCTGTCCAACAGCTGCATCATTCTTCGTAGAAGAATCTAGGCAGTAGTGCTTCTTGAAGGTATGCGTACTGCTCCACGTCGCTGCCCTGCAGATGTCCTTGATAGGGACTCCTGAAAATAGAGCCACTGACGATGCCACTGATCTTGTGAAATGTGCCCCGACTCTTCTTTCGAGCGGTTTGCCTGCTTCTTGATGGCAGAACTGAATAGCACTGGAGATCCAGTGAGAAATGCTGTGTTTGGACAGCGGAAATCCCTTCCGCGGGGCACTATAGGAGACGAACAGTTAAGATTTCCTAAAAGGTTTCATGCGCTCCAAATAGAACTTTAGACACCTCTAAACGTCCAAAGAATGTAACGACCTCTCTGCTGGAGTAGTAGGTCGCGGGGAAAAAATACTTCAAAATAAATGGTTCATTCAGACGGAACCTTCGGGATGAACTTTGGATTCGTCCGTAGGACCAGGACATCCCGCTTGAATTGAAGGAAAGGTTCCACGATTGTCAGTGCCTGGAGCTCGCTAATCCATCTGGCCGATGTCAATGCCAACAGAAGAGCTAACTTCCAAGATAGGAATTTAAGGTCCGTTTTGTGAATAGGTTCAAACGGTGCTCTCATTAGCTGAGCCAAGACTAAATTAAGTTGCCAGACTGGTGGAGGAGGACGGACTGGAGGAAAAACCCTGAACAGGCCTTTCAAGAACTGCTTGACAATCCTAGCGGACCAAAGCGAAGGACCTGGAGACGTCAGTCTGAACCTCGAGATGGCTGCCAGATGAACTTTAACAGAAGAATGAGCCAACCCTGATTTACCCAGCGACAGGATATATGGCAAAATCTGATGCGGAGCTGAAGTGTAAGGGTGAAAATGATGTTTCTGACACCAGAGGCCGAACCTTTTCCATTTTGCCCTATAAGTTCTGTTCGTACTTGGAGCTCGAGCTTGAGACAAGATGTCCCTACACTCCTCGGTGACGTTCAAATCCTGGAATTCACTGTATTCAGGAGCCACGCTGTCAAGTGGAGTGAACTCGGGTCCGGATGGAATACTTGACCCCGAGACCTCGTCAACAGAGAAGGAACCAGTTGCAGGCGAATTGGATGGTCCTGAGAAAGCAGGAGTTGTGTACCAGAACTGTCGGGGCCACGCCGGTGCGATCAAGATCATTCTGCACGGCTCCGCCTTGGCTTTCCTGATCAACCTCGAGATTAGGGGTATCGGAAGAAAAGCGTAAAAGAATGCGCCGTACCAGGCAAGCGAAAGCGCATTCCCCAAGGACCCCGGATGGTGATCCCTGCTTGCATAGAATCTGCATTTGGTATTCTCCGGGGTTGCAAACAGGTCTATGGTCGGGGTACCCCAGACCGAGAACACTTCCTCCAGAATGGTTTGATTTAACTCCCATTCGTGACTGATCGATTTCTGACGACTCAGCGCATCCGCTGTTATATTGAGCAAACATGCAAGGTGTTCCGCTGTCAGAGCAATATTGTGAAGAATCACCCAATCCCAAATCAATTGAGCTTCTCTGGAAAGGATCTGGAATCTTACCCCTTTCTGCCTGCTTGTCGATATAGTGCATGGCCGTTGTGTTGTCCGTCCGGACCAGCACTGGACAATTCCGAATTCGTGGCAGAAAAGCCTGCAAGGCTAATCGGATGGCTTTGAGTTCTAACAGGTGTATGTGGCACTTGCGTTGAACTGGATCCCAGTGACCGCTCACGTGCAGTTCCTGGAGCACCGCTCCCCTGCCTTCTAACGAGGAGTCTGTGGTGAGAACTATGGGAGACTGAGGAAGCGTGAATGTTAACCCTTTTGCGAGGTTGTCTTTCACCAACCACCAGCCGTATGCTCTTTTCATTGCTGGTGTTACCGTAACCCTGAGCCCTCCGCCTGGTACCATTGCTTGTCGAGCTGCTATTGCAGTGGACGCATTCGCAGACTGCAATGTGGAATCAATGGTATGCAGGATGAAATAGATCCGAGCAATGACTTGTAGAGCCGTACTGACAGGGGTTTCCTCTTTAGCAAGAGGCTAGCCGATCGCATCAATTAGTTTTGACGTTCCTCCGTTGGGTAAGCCTTGCAGCATTTTGTGTCCAGGATGGATCCCAGAAACTTTCCTGACCTGGATGGTTGAAGAACCGATTCGTCCTTGTTGAGCCTAAGACCCAGGTGGTTGAACAGTTGAATGCAGGACGTAATGGCCTTGGAAGTTCCCTGGAAAGATGGAGCCTTGACCAGCCAGTCGTCCAGGTAGGGAAAAACTTCCAGAGATTGTTTCCTGAGGAATGCTGCCACCGGAGCAAACACTTTTGTAAATATCCTTGGTGCAGACCGGAGACAAAAAGGAAGTACTTTGAACTGAAAATGGCTCTTGCCTACTGTGAAGCGCAAGTATTGTCTGTGAGCTGGATCGATCGGCAAATGGAAATAAGCATCCTCTAATTCCAGAGACGCCATGTTGTCTCATGGATTTAGCAGACGAAGAATCTCCTGGAGAATGACCATCCTGAAGGATAGCTTGATGAGATAGGTGTTGAGCTCCCGTAGATCTAATATGGGCGGCATTTTCTGTTTTGCGAACCAGGAATAACCTGGAAAAAAACCCTTTCCCCCTTTGTGAGAGAGGTACAGGTTCTATTGCCCCATTGATGAAAAGCTGGTGGGCTTCGAGACGTAGCAGTCAGATGTTTCGAGACGTTGGCACCTGGAGCTCTGCTTGGAGGAAGTTGTTGAAATTCCAGCGTGTGGCCACTCTGAACAATATTCAGGACCCACTGGTTTGATGTAATAACCTTCCAACTGCTTAGACAATGAGAAATCCTGCCCCCCACTGATGTCATCGGAGGGGTAGGAACAGTAGAAAGAGCAGTGAAGCAGCTATTGTCGTTAGGAGTTATCCCGTCCTTGACGACCTTGACGCCCTCTCTGAGATTGGCGAGAGAAAGACGCCGACTGGCCTTGGCGCTGATTGGAGTATTGAGGTTTGTAAGATTGGGAGGATTGCGAATAGGATGAGTACCACTGTTGGTTGCCACCTCTGTATGAGGAAAAACCTCTCCCTCTTGCACCTCTGAATGGAACTTTGTGGTAGTTCAAAGACGTTAAAGACTTCGCCGTGTCCGTGTCCTTCTTGATGCCTTGAAGAGCTTCATCCACATGCTTTCCGAAAAGCATGTCCCCATCGTATGGCAAATCTAAGATCTTGTTCTGGACCTCCTGGCGAAACCAGGTTGCCCACAGCCAGCCTGGACGCCTTAACACGGTACAAAAGGGAGTGGTGATGGACGGAGCATCTGAATCAATCAAACACTCGCACCCAGTCAAAAGATCTGGGTTTAATCCATCACCGTTCTTTAGCCCACTCTGCCAACCCAGTTCAGACATGGCTATATGCAAATCAGTCTGACCCTGTGCCTCATGGGAACAGTCCAGCCCGAACTGCCAAGCCATGTGTTCCCTGGACCGGAAACAAGCTTCAGAGGACCGGTTTCTGGCACTCCAGCCGTCTTCAGCCCGGAGGAATGGATCTCGTAGACAGTGGATTGATCGTCGACTGTGTCGACGAGCTCGTCGTCATCATTATTAAAGCTGCCGTCGTCGACGTAGTCGTCCTCTTAGTCGTCGCAGCCGTCGACACTACCTTCGCTGTCATAATCGCCGACGTCGAGAATGTAGACACCATCGTCGACGAGCAGGAAACACACACTAAACGTCAACGAAGCCACAGTCAACGGAGCCATACGGGAACTCTGGTCTTTCTTAGAAGCGGTCATCGACGTACCTTCTTATTTAGTCGTCGACGGACGTTGTTTCTCGTCAGGCTTCGATTCCTGGGGGACAGTAGAAGGTTTCTTGCCTTCCTTCTCCTTCTGAGATGGTGGAGAAGTAACAAACATCTTTTTTCACTTTCACTTTCTTGGCGGTGTCCGTCTCCACAGCCTGCCCCAGCCTCTCCTTTTCACCTCGGTGAGGAGATTTAATGAGACTAGCCCTTTCAGACCTATCAGATGTATTTTGCAAGGCTTTGAAAGGTGGCGAAGTAGAAGGGGATGACTTACCCCTCTTCCTGGATCTTCTGGAGGACGCAGCTGATGAAGTCTAATTTAGATCAACAGTTCCATATAGCTCTCTTTACATAGGATGCGTTTTATTCCATCTGTTTTCTTCCTATGTTTGGAGAAGTAATGTAGTCTGGTCTACGTTTCGACCCCGTAAGATGTAAGGGTTAATTGAAACCTCATTCTGGGGTCTTCATCAGGACTTGTAAAAGACGAGAGCGCCTACAAGTAAAAGAATTTAGAGTGAATGTATCGCTCCCCTTGACTTAAATTACAAAGGGTTACCAAGGGATAGGGGCTCCTATCTAATGGTAAGATAGTTAGAAGGAGGGACACTTACTGGGTTTCTCTGTTAAGCGTAGTAGGCCCATCAGCCGTTATATTGAAGTAAACTTCGACTTTTTTCACCATGTAGTTTTACTAACATTCCCCATATAATCTTTTTAGAACCACAGGGAATTGTGACAGCTTGCCCGCCCCCACCGCGACCTCCAAGACTTTGATAAGAAATCGGACTAAATTGGATGGATGTTTGCCATATCCCAGTAAGTGTCCCTCCTTCTAACTATCTTACCATTAGATAGGAGCCCCTATCCCTTGGTAACCCTTTGTAATTTAAGTCCTCTTAATTAATTGCAGGCTTAATCTTCAACCATAGGAACCGATGATGGTCCTACAACAACGGCCACTGGATGGCCCCATGTAAAGTATGTACTTTATTATTCGCCAGTCCCTTTACATTTTAGACTTACTCAAGGGGAGCGATACATTCACTCTAAATTCTTTTACCTCTAGGCGCACTCATCTTTTACTATGTCCTGTGAAGACCCCAGAATGAGGTTTCAATTAACCCTTACATCTTACGGGGTCGAAACGTAGACCAGACTACATTACTTCTCCAAACATAGGAAGAAAACAGATGGAATAAAACGCATCCTATGTAAAGAGAGATATATGGAACTGTTGATCTAAATTAGACTGTAAAGGTCCTATTGAATTTTATTGGGATTGTGTTATGGTCACAACCCCTTTACCCACTCCCCACACTTATCCCATCACACCTATCCCACTCAACTACCCTTTTTTCTTTTCACTGAGAGTGCGCCAATGGATATTTATGAAATCACAATGTTACAACTTTGATTGATAAAAGTTCAGTTTTTTTGTTTTTTTTTCTAAATAATTTCTTTATATCTTTCACTATAAATGAAACGGAATGAACAATTTACGGAATTTAATGATTGACGCCAATTTTCCGTTTACTTCGGTGTTAAATAAATTGTGCATTGAACATATCGGACTGGCCAACATTTGAGTTATATAATGTATTTATTTTGACATTTAATGTTCTGAAAGAAATTAACTCTGACCCCTCCATATATACCTAGTTATTGACCCAGGTCAGGTAGTTTTAGGGTGTACCCCGTTAAAACTTATCACCCACAAACCAGTGGCCTGCTTGCCAGCAGCCACCACCCGGATGCCCCCTTTTCCCAATTGGATAACATTGGGCGTCAACACTCTGCACCCGGCCGCCCTAGTGCCGCTGAGGGTGTAACAACTAACCCTGGGGGACCCCCTGAGTCTAACCCAAGAACCTTAACTCCCACAGTTGATTACTTACCTGTGAACAGATAACCAGTTTTTCCTCAATAGGATAACATTGACAATTTTCTTCCAAAAAGCTTTGAAGTGTGGAGTTTTGAAATCTAAAAATATTCTTTAAAAATTGCACAAATAACCAAATTTATTTACTTACCTGTTTACAGGAAATGTCCCAGTGCTGAATCTAGGCATCAAGCACGGAGTTAAAAACGCAACGTAAAAAGTAACTTGCCTGTAATTTACTGAAAAAGACTATTTATTTCAATGTACTGTATTTGCTAAGTGTTGCAACCTACTGCATCCACTGTAAATCTAACTAAGTACAAATGCATTTTCAAACTGTTCTCTATCCAGTAACTTATTACTGAAAATTATTTAATGCTTACCTGTGTCAGGCTTTGTGGTTTCTAAAAAATAAAACAACTGTACATATTTTTATACAAACACAATTGACCTAGAGTTCAGTTATTGAGTGTTTGAAGTCATTTGCTAACTGAGTGTGAACCTCAAATGCTTAACACGGTCCTCTGATACTGCCTTACTGCTCGACCACTCTACCACAAATAGAGCAAGTTTAACCTCTGCCTACCGCTGGGGTCACTTGGTCTCTGTACACACTATACCTCATTTTGGTGTAGTTCTATAGAGCTAGTTTCCTACAGAGCCCTGCTAGGCCAAAGAAAGAGGAGAACCTTTGCAAGGGGGGCTGAAAGGGGATCCACAGCCTTTGCTGCGCACCATGCCACAAACTTGTTCCATCTACAGGCATATACCATTTTAGTGGAGGGTCGCCTGGCTGCCAAGATAACAATACAGACTTCGGGAGGAAGGTCGAAAGATGTCAACTGTTGCCGCGCCGTTTAATCTCCACGCAAGGAGGTGGAGACTAGACAGGTTCGGGTGGATGGCCATCCCATGCTGCTGCGACAGACGATTCTCCCAAAGAGGCAGTCTGATCGGAGGATCGATGGCCATGTGTAACAGCTCAGGATACCAGACTCTTCGTGCCCAACACAAATGACTTGGGCCCAGTCGCGCTTGATCTTCAGAACTCTGGTCAGTAGGAGGAAAGACGTATAGAAGACTAACTCCACCAACAACGAAAAGTGTCACAGAGCGAGTGCCACCTTGGAAATTGCACTTACAAGAGCTGCGGACATTCGGCTTCCTTCGGTGGCAAAGAGATCTATCCAAGGCTCTCCCCACTGCTGAAAGACCTTGCACAACCTCCGAGTGAAGACGCCATTTGTGATCCATCATACACCTGCAGCTGGGTTTGTCCACCCTGGGTTCAGAGAAATTGCCAGGTGTTGAACCACTAGAGATTTGCCCTGATGTTCCAGCCAAGTCCAGAGACGGAGAGCCTCTTGACATAGGATCCAGGTCCCGACCCGCCCTGTTTGTTGCAGTACCACATGATGGTGGTATTGTCCGTGAACACCTGCACTACTCTTCCCATGGGTAATTCTAAGGTGAAGAATCCATAACCAATTGCCTCTTCCAGATGTGCTCTATTTGTGGTAGTGTGGGTGAGCAGCCTTAGGCTTAACACCTTCAATGCTACAGCAATTCATCCCGGATGCTGCACTTCCTTGAATCCCATTGTTCATGACGAGCTGAGCTAGTCATGAGCATGGAAGGTGTTAACACCGAAGAGTTTGACATTTATTGCACAACATTGACCAATAATGGACACACACCACTCAAGAAGGATATCCAGACCAAATTTAGAAAAATATACTTTGTTTGGATGTTTATTATTTTAAGATCAAGGTCTTCACAATAAGGTACATTTTTAAATAAAAATATTTTTACTTTGAAAAATCGATACTTAAAACTTTTCAGAACAGTTTAATGAAAAACAATATCACTGTTAAACAGGTAAGTAATACCCTTACAATTCCAGTCTTCAGGACCAAAGGTCAGGAAGGGGCATAAGTCAGGTGAGTACCAAAACTGCACCACCAGCGGCACAGGGATGGCCAGGTACATAGGTCAAATTTGAAGTTTGACAAAATGCTTTTCAATTTAGTGGGGGTGCTTGGAGCCATGCTGCTTGCAGATACGTAGATCAGTTGCAGAGGCCAAGCTTTTAGGGTTAGCACAAGCACAAGGGGCCAGAAAGCAGCAACAAACATACACCACCAGCGGCACAGGGGCAGCCAGGTTCAGGGTGCACAATTAGTCTTGCTCGCCCAATGCTTTCCAATAGGTTTTCTTCTTTTGGCAAACAGGTTGCAGGTATGGCACTGGAGGTTGCAGGAAAGGGAGGGGGGGGGGGCAACAACAGCAGAGATAACTAGAAATGTAGGGTTTCATAGAGACACAGTCTGTTCAGCAAGCGATTATTAGCAAGCGATGACCAGTTTATCATAAACCCTATTTTCCTGGCAGGTGTTACTTCCTCTGCGTGTCTTTAGTACTCAGACATAATTAGTTGAGTTGGTAAACAGCCACCATGCAGAGGCATAGTGCGCTGAAGTCAGGCTGTGAAGTTTGTACATATGATGTCAGGCCCCTTAACCATTGTGGTACCTGCTTTAGTTGGAATTCTGTGCACTATGCAGCAAAACTGTTGTGGCTCATTACGTATCTAAATGCAGATTACTACTTTCTGATGGCTGGTTTGGAGTCATTTGTAGGCCAAAAAGAAACAGCTTCAGCTGCCGCTTTGTACCTTGGGTGGGGAATGCATGGATAGCCCAATGAGACGAAGGTAAGGGAGACCGTGCTAGTGACCGGATCAGCAAAATAGTTGGCAGATGCTAAGGCGATGGCATGCGTTTTCAAAATATTAGTAATTATTAACAGCTCAGTTCTCCAAGAACCTCGTGTCCACTTTGCTACTTTCAAATACCGGGTAATAAATACATTTCGTTCACTACTAAATATATATATACACACAACAATCACTACTTACTGCTTATTTGTATCGATTATGAAATTGATTTTATCTCCAGTTTCCAGCTGAGAGCTTCCATCAACATCATCAGGGGTGTAGGTTAGATAAAATACTTCCTATGAGGAAACAATCTTTGAGTTAGTATAAACTGCCCCATTTTTAATATATTGAAGAAAATGAATGTAAACTAAAAAATATTTTAATGGTATGTCTGAAATTTGAAAACCGTTCACAATCAAAAACATGGGCTTCAAAAGTGTATGCAAGCGTGGGAACGCAGCTCTTGTATGAAATTTAATTTGAATAAATGCATAAGGTCAAGCAAGTTATGTAGATTTTGTAGAATAAGTTAGCACCCCATGGACGTCAATTCACCAAAATGTCAGGGTTAGTGGAAGTGGTATCATATACCCTTAGACCTTAATGATATCACAGGAAGTAACTTTTTCCCCCTCGACCATGGCATCACAATGAGTAACTGCTGTGTATTACAGTTAAAACACATCGACACCAGCAAAAAGTGGGGGTAACTATGCCTAGGACCTGCTTACATCAACCATCGAACGAACTTCCACCAGCCCTCTTATTCACACTCATCCTATCATTAGTACTGACTTGCACTCATTCATTTTCACTGATTAGTGCACTCACACTGAATCACTGACTAGTGCACTCACACTGAATCACTGATTCACACTCACACCCATATACTACTCACTCATTTTGATGCACAAAACCACGTTTTCATATATAAACATGCATGCTCAAACATACATGCTGTCTCGCCCAAAATCACTCTCGCCCATATGCACGTCCACAACATACATTAAAACCCTTTTATTTTTGTTCTCTAAGATGCCAGGGAAAGTCTAGATTTGGCTGCTCCAATGTTTATTAAACCAATAGTGAATAATAAAGTATTATTTACTATTAGAACATTGGAATGGTGGGAGCTCCATTGAAAACAATGGAGTGCTCTGGGCTTATATTGGCTGGTATAAGCCTGGAGCTCCAACATTCCAATGTTTCTTTGTTCACAGTTCTGGCTGTGAACAAATGCTTCAGGGAGCCTAAGGGATTCCAATCCCCTCACGCTCCCATAAGGCTTTGTTTTTTTTTGGTAGAACATTCTGCCCTCTAGTGGCAGAATGTTTTAATAGCCTTATAGCCCTTCGTAGCTGGACTATACCGGCTATTAAAGTCCCTCTCCCTTGTTAAAGGCGCTTTAACGTTGGAGAGGGCCTTTAATAGCAGGTATAGCCCTCTACGGTGGGCTATAAGGCTATATTAATGTAATAAAAATGAGCAAAAAACTAGGTTTGAGCCTGACCCCTAAAGGACGTCCATGTAGCACCAGTCACTTGGGAAACTGACAAACATGAGATAAAAAAGTGTTAAAAAATCATGACAGTGGGTGGCTAAGAGCACTGCAATAATCAAAGTGTTAGGGTCTTATGATATAGAGGAATCTCCTAAACCATGCATTACCAAGATTGTTTGGCCCTCTCCAAATGTAGGATCTGGTGAAGTGGATAAAAGCAATACACAAATATCCTGGGACTAGTTCATTTAAAGTAAAGTGCCCAAGGGGGTGTGGCCAAGTCGCCAACCATAATGGCCGCACGGAGGTGAAGCTCCGCCAGCATCCATCGGATACAAGCCCCCTTTGGGGCGTGTGGTGTGGGCACAGGATCGAAATTGCCATGCAGTAAATATGAACAGTAGACAGGTCAGAGCTGTATCGGGCTGGACTGCTGTGGAGTCCTAGAGAGAAACAGCGGAGCATAGAGGGTGGAGCGTGACGGCCGCCAGCAACGGGCCTAAGACAGCGCAGTGACAAGATACCCACCCGGCAGGTGAGCTTCGCCTGCTGGCAGAGAGTAGAGCGGGTATGGCGGATCCTGCGGGGCCGATCGAGCTGCTTCCGGGGGTCTGCGGAGGCCCATGAACAGAGACCTGGGCGGCGCTGGCGGGTTGCTGATGCGGCCTGAGATCGCCGGGCCTGGGGCGCAGCCGAGCTGACTATAGTGGAACAATCTGGACCGGTTGGTGTAAGTCAGCCCAAGTGTGCAGGAGGACCGGCCTGGCATTGTGGAGACGGGATTGGTGCGCTAGAGATGCACACCACCCCCCTCACACCCCCCTCTGTGTTGACTACTGGAACTTTGCTGCTCGGGATTGAGGCATGTGCGGCTGTCCACTGAGACAGTGGAGGTGAGGGGTGGCCTGCGGAGCGCTTAGCATTGTGGGCTGTGCCAGGGCTCCTGCACGAAACCCCACAGTAAAATGTAAATGTAAAATGATACTTTTATAGTGCACTACTCACCGCAAGGGTATCAAGGCGCTTGTACGAATACCGCTGTGGAACCCATCCTGGCTTTCCCTGTGAGGCGTCCACTCCTGGGCACCCCCAAGGTGGAGGCCAGGCATCCTTAGCGTTGTGGGGGCCGTTGTGGAGATTAAGCAAGGTATTGCCCAGAGTTGCAGAGTGGGACTCCATGATTGGAAGTCCTTTGGGGACTTGTTTCCCCGGGGGAGGTGGGGGGGGGGGGGGGGGGGGGGGGGGGAGATTCGGGGACATCTCACAAACTGAAGACGCTCGCTTCGTAGGCGCTTCACTCATGGACCAGTTTGACTTCAAAGGAAGCTGCGGAGCGGAATATCCACCTATCTCGTAGAAATAGATACCTTCACACCACTGAAGCTACTCATATCAGACTTGTATCCAAACTATACCGTGCTGGTCTAGAATACCTGCCAAAGTGTGACAGCAGGGTCAGGGATGCTTGGGAGGTAGAACTGGTACATCCCATCTCAGACAATGTATGGAAAGAATGTTGCAAATACACCCGCAAGGTCTCTAGCAACGACAGGCATAAGCTGATATATTATAAATATTTGCAGAGGGTATACATGGTGCCGGTAAAGATGGCACGCATTGACACATCCTGCACGGCTAACTGCCCTAACTGCCATTCATCAATGGCAGACTATATCCACATGACATGGACATGCAGTAAGGTGGTGGGGTACTGGGTGCAAAACTTCACAGCACTGCAACAGATGACAAGTCTTCAAGCTGGGCCATCTCCACTACTGGTGCTACTGGACTACGTTGTAGACCTTCCCAAAGCACTGTGTAGGTATGTTGGTATAGCACTACTCCTTGCTAAGAGAGAGTTTGCGATTCATTGGGGTCGCAAAAGCACACCAACACTTGAACAGTGGCTTCACAGTTTAATATATTGCGATACCGATAGTGAAAGGTTTGCTAAACAGCAGCCTATTACATCTAGGCCTAAAGATATTTGGCAACCCTTATAAGACTATTTGAGAAATAGGGTGCATGATGAGAGTAGCCAGTGAGCACAGAATACAATGATGTTGGACCGGGATGGATTATAGACACAAAAGTGTGGGGAGCGGGCGGAGTTAGGCAGTTGTGCTGTTGTAGAAGCACCTAACTGGCTTTAAAAGACTGGGAAATAGAGGTAACATGGTTAGGTGGGCTGCATGATGGAGCTAAGAAATGCAATACCAAATGTTAGGTTATTGATCATAAGGATTGGCATTCTGTCGATGTCTTGGATATTGAAGTGCATTGTTGTCTGTAGTCTAAATGATATAAAATGAGTGTTAACAAAAAAGTGCAGTGCCTTATGACTGTTGGTGAGGGTGTAGGAAGGTACATCCTGACTATGGTTGCCCCCAACTTTTTGCCCTGTGTTTTAGCTGGTTTTTGACATAGTCGACCTGGGATCCTGCCAATCAGGACCCCAGGCCTACTGCTCTCTCTGTAAAATGGATTCCATGTACCTTAGGTACATTTCCAATTGGTACTGGGCCACCTTATCAGACCCTGTAACTCAGGGCATAGGTGTACCCAGGGCTGCCAGGGGCTGCAGCATGTATTATGCCACCCCTGGCTGGCCTCCTAAATTTGACACAACTGGCTGCATGACAGCTGGGGCAAAGTCGTGTAATCACCCTTTGCTGTAGGTGTAGTATACCTAAACCTAACCCTAAAATGGACACACAGATTCCTATCAGTCACTCCTATGGCAGACCTTGACAATCCTGAAGGCAGAGTGCTTGGAATCGTGTGAGATGGTGCTCTGGCATGAGCTGAGTCTGTCTGCAGCTTGCGGAACCAAGTCCTAATAGCTGTTCCATGATATCGCATACCATATACTCTTAAGTGCATTATAATCCTCGCGGTTAAATGCTATCTTTGGTATTGCTTTATCAAAACATGTCGAGTAAGGTGTCATACGAATTGGAATACTAACCCCTCGCCAATTCTGGTGACGGGGTTAGCATTCCACCCTTCTAGAGGGACACGACATGTAGGTAACTGTGAACCCCGGTTAAAGTTAACTGAAGCCTCAGCTCCACAAAATGGATGCTGCCACCACAGACACGAGTCTGACCTCCTGCTGCTGGGAGTCCTTCCAGCGAGGGAGGCTTGGACAAAGGGTTTCCTGTCCGGGGCGGTGCTAGCACCGTCCCAGACATGGTTTTGTGTGTCCTGGGTAGGCAGGGCTTTACAGGAAGGTGACTGCTGAGTGGCACCCCGGTGCTCACTACGCATAGGCCAGTCTGAACCAGTTCCAGGGGCCCACCAGCCCCTGGCCTGGGGAAGTCCGGCATGGCAGAGGGGTGTAACCACCCCCCTCCTAGTCCCACCCATAGGCAGGACCTAGTCACCGGGTCAGCCCCCTTTTTTAGTATAAAGATGGGAGCGGGCCCCCTGTTCAAATTAGATCATCTTTGGAATCAAGACACGACTTTCTGCGAAAGGACTTCAAGATTTCCTTCTTCAAGATTCTCCCTTGTGGCTAAGGAGTAGTCCACTGCATCAAGCGGGCACCATCCTAAGAACACTGCGGTCTCCTGCAAGTCCTTCACGAATCCGACGACCCAGCTCGACGAGACCCGGCTTCCCTGGCACCTCTGACCTCTACTCACCTCTACAGCAAAGCTGAGAACCGTGAGTGCGACGAGACCTCGAGGGACCGACGATCGCCAAGACTGCACGACTTCTTTGTAACAAGCCCACCGAGTCTTCCACTGGTGAGTGCTTTGGGGTCCGAGAAGCCCCAACCTGGAGCAGCTCCAGCACCGAAGATCAGCCCTCCAGCATCTCCACGATCTGCGTGGGGCCCTTCTGCTTTTGCGTGCTCACCGCGCTGTGTGGCTACTAGCCGGCTGGCTTGTGGCCTTCTTCACGACGCCCGACGACATCACTGCTGCTGGTCTGGTTGCTCCAGACTGGCCCTTGCTTCCTTCTTCAAGAGAGGCACCCCGGACCCTCCTGGTCCACTCCAGACGCCATTTTAGGTCCACCGCGTGGGCTTGAATTTGCCAAGGCTTTGTTGCCCAATCCTGGGTCCAGCGACGCCGACAGCTTCATCCATCGTGGGACAGATCGCTCCTCCATCCTGGTCGCCGACAACGCCTCCTGGTCCGTGAGATCTGCGGTCACAGCGTCACCCACTCACCTTGTCGAGGTGGCTACCATCCGGTGCCCTCCTGGTGCCCACTGACTACTGGCTAGTAGTCTCGAACTTGGTCCCCTCTGCTTTCAGGTGTCATCTTCCATCGATCCAGGCTTGGATCCATCGAACTTTCTTCACTGGTCGCCTGCCAGCAACTTCTTTCTTCCAGGCTCCTATATGTGTGGTAAACAGCTGGCTTAACACGCCCTCTTGAGTCTTTAGCCTTAGACTTCTCGTATCCACGCTACTAGGATAGCTGGTCTATAAGGTTGACTTACAACCAATCATCAATAAGGGTTGCTGGACTGATACATAGTGTTCACTAGAATAGTGAGCACTGCATATCAGGCCACCTTCTCAAAGAGGGTACCTGAAGGAAAGGTTTGACATTCTGTGCATTACATGGTGGTGAGAAGGTGATTAAAACATTTGTGAAAGTACTTTTGGATTAATCTCCCACTAGTAGACTACCTGAGGCACCCTGCTTAGCTGGCTCACAATGTTATCCATTCTCAGCAGATGCTCCTCTATGAGTAATTTGGTGACTGCTGAGGAGGTGGTGGTGTGCAGGGCCGGGGTGGAGGTGGTGGTGTGCAGGGCCGGGGTGGAGGTGGTGGTGTGCAGGGCCGGGGTGGAGGTGGTGGTGTGCAGGGCCGGGGTGGAGATGGCAGCAGTGTGCAGAGCTAGAGAGGAAGTGTAGAAAGCCTAAGGATAAGGGCATGTGGTTGACGACTAGTAGCCCCATCGCTCACCTTTCTAGGAAGGAGGATGATTGAAGGGGCTGGGTTGGATAAAATTCCATGTTGGATGCTAATTTAATCGCTGTGGAGAACATGTTCAAGATCATCCTGTTAGTAGCATGCAGTGCTGTAGATTCCACATGCTCTGCATACTCATCTCATCTCATTTAATATTGGGCTCGGACCCATGTAACTGGTTTACTTCTAAGTCTATCAAGTCAGGAAGTCTAGTGACTCCTCCTATGACTGGGCATGTGCTCCATTGTTAGATTATTTTCCTGCACGGTGGGAAATGGAGAACAAATGAAACAACTGAAGGCTTTTGGGGAGGAAGTTGGGAGCAGTTGACTAAAGCACAACACGCGATGAACAGATGCTTACAGGGCAAGTAACATTTTCCATTCATGGCATGTATAGCTGTAGATCCACATTTTCTACATAGACTGTAAAGCAGTTCTCCCCTAAGCAGTGATTAGCCAGAGGATTTTGCAGAAGATGGAAAAAGTGAATGTAGTACAGCCTGGTCAACAGGAGCTTATTTACAGGGTAGAACTTTAACACAGTAGTGCTTGGTAAAAGTGTGAGGGGTGGCTCAAGTAGCTGCCTTACAAATGTCAGCTTTTGGGATATTACCCAGAAAGGCCATGGATGCTGCCTTTGTGTGTGTAGAATGGGGCCTAGGTGGAGCAGGGACTTGTCTACTGTCCTTGGCATAGCAGGTTTGTAGTGCTGCCCACTGAGATACCACCTGCTTTTTTTCAAATGGCACTGCCATTGTGTGGTTTAGTGTAGGTGACAAATAGGAGTTGTGGTCTTACAAAATTATTTTGTCCTATCAATGTAGTATAGGAGGGCCTCTTTCAATGTCTGCTACGGAGTACGGGTGTGGGAAGAACACCTGGAGCTCCATTGTCTGGTTGATGTGAAAAGAGGAGAACCACCTTGGGCAGAAACTGAGATAGTTCTGAGGACAACTTTGTTATTGTGAACCTGTAAAAAAGGTTCTCGCAAAGTGAAAGCTTGGTGTGCACATGCCTTAGGGAAGTGATTGCAGTGTTTACCTGTCTATGTAGTTTTGCAGCTTGAAGACTTTCTGGATTCACTATGCAGTGCATTATTCCGCCATCTAGTGGTTGGGTCCGCAATTGTATTTCTTCTCTCTTTTTCTTTTTGAGGCCCAGGTGGGCGTCGACATACCACCATTTGGTGTCCTTCGTGACGTCGACGGGCTTTGGTCACCATCTTTAGATTCTTTTTTCTTCTTATGGTCTTACTCTTTCTCCTTTTTTAAAGTCTGTCTCCTGTTTTAATAGTCTCCCTCCGGTCTCATCTTCCTGGCGGAGGAGGGTGGGATCGCTAGTGAATCCAGAAAATCTTCAAGCTGCTAGACTACACCGACAGGTAAGAAACTAAACGTTATGCAACGTGAATCTTTCCGGATTCACTATGCTGTGCATAGACTTTGTAGCGGTTTGTTAGTTTTCTGGAGGCTGGGTTGGAAGATGAGCTCTGATTACTGAATATGTGTTGCAAGACCTTTTGTCCCACTTGAGCTTCCTTGTTCATTTGACCATCTACACAGTAGTGCTTCGTGAAAGTGTGCACTGAGGACCATGCTGCGGCTTGGCAAACGTCTTGAATAGGGGGGTTTGCTATAAACGCAAATGTTGCTCCTTTCTTCCTTGTTGAGTGAGCATGAGCTGCTCCTTGTAAATGTTGCCCCGCTTGTTTGTGGCAGAGTTGTATGGTTTGTGCTATCCACTGTGTAATGGGATTTTTGGTAACTGGTCGTCCCAAAAAACTGCTGGCAAAAGACACAAAGAATTGTTTCGTCTTCCTGCACTCCTTTGTCTATAGTGCATTACTGCCCTCCTGTCATCCAGTGTGAGTAACACCCTTCCTGTGCTTGCAGATGGTTTTTAGAAAAAACTTGGTATTTGAATTGTCTGATTGAAGTGGAACCGTGACACATTACAATCCGATCATGGAGAATTTGTAGGTAGGGCTCTTGTAGTATTAGCGCTTGTAATTCGCTTAATCTTCGTAGCGATGCGATGGCTACTAAGAAGGCTGTCTTTAGCATGAGCATGGATGCCTTGTGAATAGGTTCAAATAGTGCTTTCATCAATTGAGTTAACATTAAGTTGAGGTTTCATGCTGGAGCTGGCATTCTGTTTGGAGGTGCGATTCGCTTTGCCCCTTCTAGAAATCTCTTTACTACGAGAGGTGAAGAAACTTTCCTGTTTCTCCTCTTGTGTAAGCCACTATCGCCGCTAAGTGAACCCTTGGAGATGTGTAGCTTAGTTTATTCTGTAGTAGATGTGTTAAGTATTTTAGTACAGTTGATTCCTTTGTAATTCTTTGTACTTTCTCCCTAATGCACCCTTTTCTACTTTGCTACAAAGCACTTTCTTGTGGTAGGTCTCCTTGCCTCTCTGAGCACCGTCATTATGCTTGCAGGTAGTTTGAGGTGTGCAAACTCTAGGTCTTCAGGAGCCATGCTGCCAGGCTGAGGCTCTCTGGAGGTGTAGTACTCTTCCGTTCTGCATTGTTATTGGGTCCTTTCTTGTGGGAAACCTGTGTGCGGGTGCTTGTGCCATCTCCATGATCTGTGAGAAACAGGTTTGTCTGGACCATTGAGATGCTACCAGTACTAGTGTTATGTTGCTGAATCTGCATTTGTTTAGTACCCTGTGTGGCAGTGGTATCGGTGGAAAAGCGTAGGAAAATGTCCCTGACCACCTTATCCATAGCGCATTCCCTAGGGACTGTTTGCACAGTTATCTGGATGCGAAGTTTTGGCATTTTGCAGTGTTGAAATAGGTCTATATGCGGAGTTCCCCATTTATGGAATATATTTTGGATTGTTTGGTGGCTGATTTCCCACTCGTGGGATGCAGACATAGGTCTGCTTCCACATTGTCCGTCTCCGGTAGATGAATTGCTAACAAGTCAATTGTCTTGGAATTGCCCATCTCCATAATTTCTGTGCAAGCCCTGATAGTGTCACTGGCTGTGTCCCTCCTTGTTTGTTGATGTATAACATGGTGGTTGTATATTCTGTTTGGATTAGTACTCTGTGTCCGTACAATTGTTTTTGAAAGGCTGTCAAGGCTAGGAACACTGTCTTCAGTTCTAGGTAGTTGATGTGCTTTATCGCATCCTATTGTGACCACAATCCCCTTACCTTGAAAGAGTTCATGTGCGCTCCCTACCCCATCTGGGAGGCATCTGTTGTGATGACCCCATCACTCCCACCAGTTTTCTGACTGTCCTCACTGTCAGAACGTGCCCCTTGTGGTACAGACATATCTCCTTCAATATTGCCAAGGTTCTCTTTGCACTTGGAATCACCTTGTTTTGTATGGTGTTGATCGCTACCCTTAAGAATATCTTCACTTGCTCTGGTTCTACTGATGGTTTTCCCCAATGGATTGAAAACCCTAGTTGGGCGAGTTTGTATGACTTCTTCCATGTGTCGCTTGCACTTGTAGAAGTTTGCTTTTACCAGCCAGTCGTCTAGGTACGGATATACATGTATACCCTGCCTCCGTAAGTGTGCTGCAACTGCTGCCAGGCATTTTGTGAAAACCCTTGGTGCGGATTTGAGTCTGAATGCCAGCACTGTGAACTGATAGTGAGTCTTGTTGATCATAAACCTTAGGAGATGTATGTGTTTGCTGTTGATGGGAATGTGCAAGTTAGCGTCCATTAAGTCAATAATTGCCATGTAATCCCCTCCTTGAAGCTGTGGTATGACCGCTTGGAGTGATGTCATTTTGAACCTTCGAGTTCTTTTGAACCTGTTCAAGAACCTTAGATCTAGAATTGGCCGTAAGGTTCCGTCTACCTTTGGTATGAGGAAGTAGGTGGAGTAGACCCCCTTGTTCCGTTCATTGTATGGTACTTTTTCCTCCTTTTTGTGGATGCTTTTCGGCGGCTTTCCCTTTTCTTGGGATTTTGCGTCTGGGAGTCCTTTTCGAAGGAACCGACGAGCTGTTTGTCCTTGGATGCAGTTGCAGACATATAAAGCTTTGACGGCAATGCTCCCTTCGAGGACTTTGACTCACTTCTGTAATTATCAGTGGAGTGTTTGGGGTTTGACGACAATCAATCAATCAAGGGCTTTGTATAGCGCGCTACTCACCCGGAAGGGTCTCAAGGCGCTGGGAGGGGAGGGGTCCGTTACTGCTCGAAGAGCCAGGTCTTGAGGAGCTTCCTGAAGGAGAGGTGATCCTCTGTCAGCCGGAGGTGGATCGGGAGGGAGTTCCATGTCTTGGCTGCCAGGTAGGAGAAGGATCTTCCCCCGGCGGTGGCTTTGCGGATGCGTGGTACGGCGGCGACGGCGAGGCTGGTCGATCGTAGCTGGCGGGTGGGTGCGTAGAAGGTCAGGCGGTTGTTGAGGTACTTGGGGCTCAAGTGGTGGAGGGCCTTGTGTGCGTGGGTGAGTAGTCTGAACGCGATCCTATTGCTGACGGGGAGCCAGTGCAGGTCTCTCAGAAGGCCGGAGATGAGGCTGTGTCGGGGGATGTCCAGAACGAGTCTTGCGGAGGCGTTCTGGATGCGCTGGAGTCTTTTCTGAAGTTTGGCTGTGGTTCCGGCGTAGAGGGTGTTTCCGTAGTCCAGTCGGCTGGTGACGAGTGCCTGGGTGACCGTCTTCCTGGTTTTCGGTGGGGATCCATCGGAAGATCTTACGGAGCATGCGCAGGGTGTTGAAGCATGATGACGAAACGGCGTTGACTTGTCTGGTCATCGAGAGGGAGGAGTCCAGGATGAAGCCCAGGTTGCGTGCGTGGTCCGTTAGTTTGGGGGTGGTGCCCAAGGCAGTAGGCCACCAGGAGTCGTCCCAGGCGGAGGGCGATGATCCCAGGATGAGGACTTCCGTCTTGTCTGAGTTCAATTTCAGGCGGCTGTTCTTCATCAATTCGGCGACGTCTTTCATCCCTTCGTGTAGGCTGGTTCTGGCGGTGTCGGGGTCGTTGGTAAGGGAGAGGATTAGCTGGGTGTCGTCGGCGTAGGAGAGGATGTTGAGGTTGTGTTTGCGTGCGATGGCTGGGAAAGGACTCATGTAGACGTTGAAGAGGGTTGGGCTGAGTGATGACCCTTGTGGTACGCCGCAGATGACTTCGGTGGCCTCGGATCAGAACGGGGGGAGGCGGACTCTCTGGTTTCTTCGGCGTTTTCATTTCGACCTAGACGGCTACGGCGTCCTCCGGTCCTTCAGCGATGTTATCTTCCTCTCCACTGGAGAGTACCAAATCTCGGCACAATGGAGGTGTCCCCTGCCCCTTTATGCTGTAGTTTGCTCTTCTTTGCCTCCCCTTTTACTCTGATGGTCTTCGGGGTGAATGCAGCGCAGGCGCTGCAGGCCTCACTTCGCTGGTCGAGCGGCAGGCAGAGATTGTAAGCTGGGTGTTGTTCCTTTTGCGCGTACTTGTGGTGGCAGTTTGCGCAGAATTTAAAGGGAGTTTTGTCAATCACTGCGCCCAGGGAGTCCCCTGTGTGCGCATTCTCCGAAGAAACTTCTAGTTTTCGATGTTCTTTCTCCTCTATCGTCGACCTCTATACATGACTCGTAATCCTGCACCTTCTCTGGTGATCTTTCGATGTTTTTGTTGATTTTTCATTGATTCTTCTCTCCAAAGTTTAGAAGCTCCTTCACTGTCGACTGCGACCCAAAAAGAATCTAAAGATGGGGACCAAAAGTGGGAGCTTCCGGAGGAAGAGCGTCAAAGTCACAAAGGACACCAAATGGTATGTCGACGCCCACCTGGGCCACGAAAAAATTAATCAAAAAAAGAGAAGAAATACTACAATTCCAGACCCAACCACTAGATGGCGGAATAATGCACAGCATAGCGAATCCAGAAAGATTCACGCCGCAAAACTTGCAAAACTAGCAACCTAACTTTCCAAGATAGAAAGTGGACAGGGCAGAATGAAGGGGCTACAAAGGGGCATTTAGTCTAGTTATGACTGCATTTAAATTCCAGACAGGGGCTAGAGGTACCCTGTTGGGTAGGGGGGAGGGGGGGGGGGGTGATAATGCAACGTTGCAAAAACGGAAGTGATGCTGTTCGGTGAGGCAAAGCTCCTATGGTCCCCAGACTGGTGGCCGCAAGATCTAGGCCCAGTCCCAGAGCCAAAGCAGGTGGTAAAAAATCTCTGCGTGCGCCTGGACCAGGAGCTCTCCCTGAAACAATACAGCAACCAAGTGGTGAGCTCATGCTTCCATGTGCTCGCCATGCTGAGGAAAGTTTTCCCTATGCTCCCTGACTCAACTAGGAGAACGTTAGTGCAGGCCCTAATACTGAGTCGTCTGGACTACTGCAACGGGATGCTCCTATCAGCAAACGAGGGAGTTATTGCGAGATTGCAAGTAGTCCAGAACACTGCGGCCCGTCTTGTACTAAATCAGCCCCCCCGCACACCATCAAAGCCTCTTTTGAACACCTTACATTGGCTACCCATTAAACAAAGGGTGAAGTACAAGATTGGATGTACTATACATAAAAGCCTCCAGAATAGAGGGGGCCTGAGTATCTAAACAGCAGATTCTCCCTCTATAAACCTGTACGGTCCCTGAGATCTAGTGACCAAGCTCTACTACAGGTCCCAAGAGCCAGAAAGACCAGGCAAGGTGGAAGGGCGCTATCCATAGCCGGACCAAGGTTGTGGAACAGCCTCCCTCTCTCTTTGAGACTCTGCCAGGATTATCTCCCATTCAGAAAACAGTTAAAAACCTTCCTATTTTCCAACTAGTGATACCTGTGTACCTACTGCCACAAGCTGCAAAGGTTTTCAAAGGCGCGGAGATACTCCTTCGGGAGGTGATCCTAGCGCGGTATAAACCCGTAAATAAATAAATAAATCCTTTTATGTCCTTCAATAAAGGCTTTAAAGATGGGGACTCTAATGAAGGGTGTTCCCTGCTCTGGATAAGTGTAACAGCAGTCAAATGTACATGAATGGGCGTTTAAGCCAGACCAGAGCGGTTTAAATTAAATGGTCAGCAAGCAATGACTTGCACTGTTGGATTTAGTGGATCAATGTGTTTGGGTAGGCAGTAATTAACCTCTTTCACTTTGCGGCATAGCAAGCTTCTGTAGTGAGATTGCGAACCTCTGAGGATGGACATACCTTTGGTAGGTAAATTGAGGTACCCAAACTCTAGGACCTTAGGAGCCAAATTGTAAGGTTGAGCTGCTTGGGGTTCTGGTGCCTAACAGGCCATGGTGTTGAGTGAAAACGTCTAGCTGGTTAGACCACTTCTTCTAAAAGATTTACTCTTGTGAATCGCCCAACATAAAAGGCTCTGCGCTAACAGAGGGATGGAAAGCATGTGCCTACTTATTTCCGCAGGTAGTACATGGCAGTCATAGGGTCTGTTCTGACCAGGATTACCTTGTGATATACCTGGCAGAAGAACGCCTAGCTAGTAAACTGGATTGGTAAGAACTCTAGATAATTGATGTTGAAGGGGTGTCCTGAAGAAGACCCGCCGTGACTCCTTCCTGAATCTCGCACTTTTCTGGGTCGAAAAGTCGACTTACCTGCACAATCTATTTCCTACCCTCTCCACTCCACTCGAAAATTTGAGCAAGCAATATATAGACTGGACATTCATATGTATAGGAACAGATGTCCATTGAATGGACATTTTAGATGACTCTTGTACAGCACTATGCATAGTTTTTCACTTAAAGCACTTTGTCACCTCTAGATCACCTTATCACCAATTGGTTTGCCTCGCATCGTTTATCAATAATATTTAGCTTTTTGTGGACCCATTGATCTAAGAGGATTGTTTCCCAGCATGCGAGGCTGCAGTTGTACCCCGACAGGTGTATTGCCCGGAGGGGCTGGGAGAGAGAGGCACTGTTTTACAGGAGCAGCTTCTTTGCCGCACCGCCTCTGCCCCGGAGTTTTTACCTCTATAGGCCTTGGAGAAATCTCAGGAGGGTTGTTGATGTTGCCTCTGATAGAAAGTGTAAATCTCCAGATAGGTGGCTTTATTGCTGCCACGAAACTGGGTTCCACGAAAAGACCCATGAAGTAATGGGTACTGAAGAGCCCCCATTGCCTTAGCCGTGTCCATCTTCATTTTCTTTACCAACTGCCCATAGAGGTGTCCCCCTATCAAAGGGCAGGTTGAGCAGATGCTGATGAACCTCTGGCTAAAGCCAGTCAGGGAATGAGGACACTCAAGTTAACAACTCTGGCGATGATGTCTGCCGCGCTAGGAGCATACCGGATGGAAGGTGGCATTAGAGATAGTTTAGACCTCTGTAACGAACACTTGTGCGCACTGTTTATACTGATCCAGGAGGAGTTGGATCAGGGGTCTATCTCATCCCACAGGGCCCAATCATATCTGGAGTGTAAGCCAACGGACTTGGCAATGCACCAAAAGGAGGCGGATTGAGTGGGCACTTGTTTGCCCGCTGTGTCTATCTTACTTTCCTTGTCTGGCGATGGGGCACCGCAGATACTCTGGGCATCAGCTTGCTTGCGAGCAGTGTTCCTCAACAACGAGTCTGGTGAGAGTGGACTGCAAATGCAAGAAGGGTCCCAGGGGGAGGGCTTGTACATTTAACCACCCTCTGAATAACCACTCTAGTTATTTACAGAAGCCTTGAGGGTGTCTCAAGCATTCTTTAACATGCCTTTGTGCATGTGGAGATACTGGCCAGAACACAGAGTTAGAAAGTATTTCAATAACGAAGTCATCCTCCTTAGGGATCATGTGACGATCTACCTTGTGGAAGGTGGCGGTCGCATGTATAACTTAAGAGGTGGGGTTATTATGATAGGATAGCTTAGCGGGGTACTAATCAGGGTCAATGTCACTGGAAGGACTACCCCACCTCACCATAAGATGAATGTGGAGAACCCTCTGGAGTAGAGTAAGCCTATGTGGTGGTGGAGATTATGAGGTAGGAGGAGAAATAACGGGGGGTGAGAAGGTAGTAGACTGGTGCCCCTGAACTGGTCTTTCCTCAGCTTTGGAGGTAGTTAAGGCTCCAGGGTGAGCTGCTACTCAAAAGTAAGCTTCCTTTTGCAAGGAAGAGTCTCCTGCACATTGGGTGGGGTTTTGCAGAACTGTTGCCCATCTGCTAGCGAATACAAAGTTGTTTCTGCTGAGTGTCCAACTACTCTTGAGGTGCTGAATAATCAGTTGGTTATTCTCTTGAAAGTCCGCAGAGGAGTGAGCTATTTTTGGTTGACTAAACACTGAAGTAGGTTTCAGCTTCAAGGAAGCTTTCGATGCAGTGGTGTTTTAGCTCCGAAGATACCTTTGGCACTGAGGGACCTGGTTCGGTTGAGGGATCTGTATATCAGAGGAACGCAGAGTCATGTGAGTCTCTTTCAGTGCCGGGAGTTGAGTCTGACTCAACTCTGAAGCCTTACGACTGTGCAGGACGGTGTTCGACCTGTTTGCAGGTGCTGATGTGAATCATGTTGTGGAACCATTCTCACGGTCTTCGGACGTTGGCCCGACAGAGGCTGCTGGTCTTCAGTCTCAGAGCCTGAGAGAATAGGACTTTGGGCAGAAGGAAAATGGCTGGTCAGCAGGAGGGCCGGCCCCTGCTTCTCCTTCGATGACCTAGCCAAAGATATTTGGAGTGTCATTTTGCTGCTGCGCTGTCAAGCAAGTCAGTGATCGTGGGGGTGTGGCCAAGTAAGATGGCTGCTTGAACATGCCCTACGTGCCCTAGAACTGCTCGCGCCTTGGTGATAAATATCCTGCCCAGCCCGCACACATTGGACACCTCACATCCCCAGAGTGTGGGACAACTGCAGCTACCAGCGAACCTAGGACCGTGCTCGACCCTGTGTGGGCATTATGGTCCCTGATACCAAGCCATACCTGCACTTACCCTCATCCTCCTCCCCCCTCCCCCCCCCCCCCATATTCACCCGGAGACATTAACTTTGCAGTGGACAGGCCAGTAAACCAACACCCAAGATGGCGGCCTGCAGACTGATGAGCAATAACCCTGGATAACTACTGTGCCCAGGCTGACCACGGAGACGGGCCCAGACTATCCTGCAAGGAAAGTACCCCTTGTCCCGTCCCCGGGGGTCAAAGGTGAGGGGTGTGCTTCCAGTTTTGTATAAAACCTGCTGGTGGCTGGCTAGCACAGTCTGAGCCATGGAGACCTGTAGGCCTCGTGTGGTGACTGTGCATGGGACACACTGGCACTTGCATCAGGACATAAAGTGATCTCATCTGCCTCGGGACACACCACGGGGTAATCTTGGATGAAAAATCCAAGGCACAGAAGTGTGAGGATAATGCTGATGCCTTTTATCGACACGGCCACTGAAGTTAAGCACTCATGATCTGTGTAGGGGACATACTTGCCTCTTGACTTCTATGGATGGGAGGCACGTGAAATGCTGACAGCACTACTCTCTCTTCGTCTATTGCCCTTAACTGAAGCCCACAATAGGTGTGGTTTGTCCTACACGCCCTCCTGGTGTATGTGCTACTCTGCTTGCTCCTGTTAGCAACATGGTGAGAGAAGATGCCAGTAAGGGATGGAGGGAGGGGGGGGGGGGGGGGGTTAAATAAATAAGATTGTGCAGTACACTGTACCTGGTCCAGCACCCCAGGAAATGGTGTGCGGCACTCCAACTGAAATGGGCCAGGTAGACACTGCTCAAAGCCCTCCGACATCTTGACCGCCATTCAGGGATCTCTAGTTGCGTTGGAAGCCAAGACGGACTAGATGGCTAGGGATATAAATCATTTGTGATTTGACCTGCCCAAGACTGCTGATCAGGTCACTAATACCGAGGAAGAGGTCAGTGTGCTACAACGAAACGTTAAACTACAAGTCACAGCCAAGAGCCTGACATTCAGTGCGACGCAAACGGAACGTCACCTGGAGGAAGCCGAAGGGCGATCACGCAGGAACAGTCTACATTTCCTTGGCTTCCCTGAGAGGGAGGAGGGCCCTTCTGAAGACCTATTCTTAGAGGACTGGATTACCACTGCGCTTAAACTCAAAAGGATTTCAAAATTCTTCGCTACATAGGGCGTTGGTGCCTTCTCCCAGAACTTGGGCCCACCCTTGAGCTCCAAGTGCACGCTTCTTCCACTATAGAGACAAATGCTATTTTCCAGCATATCTGTGGCCACGGCCCCCCCTCTGCATGGGGACAAGCCTATATAGGTTTTTCCGATAAGAGAAAAGTGAAAGATCCCTTGAAAACCTTCCTAGAGGTAAAATGGCTGCTCCGTGAAGACAATACAGTCTCCTTTTTCCAGCTAAACCTTGAATACAATAGGAGGGCAAAGTCCACTTCTATGAAACACCTCAGGAGATTGGATGGAATCTCTGGGCCAGGATGGATACTGGACGGCTTGGAAGAAGCAGCGATAACGTGGCCCACGGCGATTGAATCTGTGCCGAACTGCCACTACCAACCAGATGAGGCCAAGAACAGCTGCAAGGGGGGAATGCATGCTAGTCTGCTCAGATGGCACACTGCAAGGCAGAGACTGAACAACTGGTCACACAGAACGAAATGGTTACTTCCAAGTAGGAGTAGTTTTGCAGCTTGAAGAGTTTTCTTGATTCACATGCTGTGCATTATTCCGCCATTTAGTGGTTGGTTCCAGAACTCTTTCTCCTGTTTTGGTCGCTGTCGGCCGCCATTTGGTGCCAGGTACGTCCCCTGTGTGATGTCAGACAGTATCCTGGAGGTCAACTTTTCTCCATTATGTTTAGTATGAGTGTTGCAAAGTCATCCTGTGCCCTGGGCACCCCACCAACTTTTTGCTGACTGTAACTGGTGGTAACTGACTGCCTGACCCTGGGCTCTGTTTAAGCACGCCCAGGGCCAGTGCCAAGCTAAAAGGAACACATTAGAACACACTTATTACACCCAACATACACTAGGGTACACTATAGTATGGTGGGATACCCCTGTAGTTGGCATGACCTATCACCTAAGCCCCTAGTATATAATAGGGCAGGGGATTGAAACTACCTAGAAGTCTCCAGTATCGTGGGGAATGGCAGTTGAGGCCAGCAGATTCTCTGCAACAGCATGTGTGCAGTGCTGAAGCCTGAGGTCAGTTTAAAAGCTGCACTGGTGGCCAAGACAGCTTTTAAAACCTTAAATTGTGCCCCAAATCGACAATTGGGGATAGGGGCGCTTAAAAATTAAAAACCTACCATGTGTTTGCATATTAGGGACCCCCAGGGTCACCTCTAGGTATCCCAGGGGTGGGGGGGTCAGTTATCTATAAGGAGCGCCCTTATAAAATGAGCTTTTATAGGCCTGGGTAAAGTGAAATTTTACATTTCACTCCCCACATTGTATTAAAGAGGTGCTCCAATTCGACTTTGATGCTGGAATAATTGGGTATGGATGATCTGCAATATTCCTGCAGATTCAGGACCCCTGAAGTCTCCCCTAGTTGCACAGGGGGTGGGGGTCCGATAGAAATTAGGGAAATACTTATAAAATATGGTTTTATAAGCCCTGGTGCTACAAAAGTGGCGCAAGTCATTTTCCCCATTGCAAACCCCATGGCCCATAGGTTACCATGGTAGGAAGTGATTGGTTAATAAATATTGATAGGAGAGGACTAGCCAGACCATTCAAAGACTTCCCAGAATGGTCGTAGTAAATCCAACAATATTGTATTGTTGAATTTCTCCTAAAGTGTACATACAATAAGTTATGAGACTTTCTTGTTTATAAGTCCAATTTCAGCCTTTCAGTGGTCTGCCCTGATTGGTCGGTGTTAAGTGGATCAGCCAGGCTGCTGGGAGGGCAGTGATCTGTTCTATAGAAATGCCAGGCCAGGAGGAGGCGTTGTAAGGAGTAGTTTCTGTCCTGTAACTCCAGTTCTGTAGTAGGGGTATCTCTGTTATAGTCATAATCTAGTGAATAGTCCCGCTCATGTGCGTGGACCCCGGCAATCAAAAATAATCTCTTAAGTTGTCAAAATAATGCAGAAACTGCAAAGACACTTAAGAGAGAATTTAAAGACAAATAATGCAGCCTATATCCACAGGCTACACTGTCCAGTACTTCAACTAGAAATTCCACCAAAAATCACCACACACAGCACAGCCTGCTAGTTTCTACCACAGAGAAACCTGCCTCCCCCAGTCAAAGACTCAGGAATGATAGAGAGGAAGGTAGGGACAGACAAGCCCCATAGGCTGCCATTATGTGGCTTAAATAGGATACTGTGCCTTTAAGAGAACCTTCTAGACTTCTCCCAGTATCCCAGAATGCATAGCAGGTCCAACTTACTTTCAGTTCTTTTTGAAGGCGTATACAACGCCAGACCTGCAGCATTGCTTACATGAAGAATTCTCCACCGGGGAGGAGGGAGGGCGCTTATGACTATAACAGAGATACCCCTACTACAGAACTGGAGTTACAGGACAGAAACTACTCCTTCTGTAGTAGGGGATCTCTGTGTATAGTCATAATCTAGTGAATAGAATGGCAAGCCCATCCCCACAACAAGCGGCGGTGGAGAGTAAATACATAATGCCACTACTGTGCGAACAAATTCCGCAGCGAAGCCTGCCCAACCTGAGCGTCTGCCCTGGCGTCAGTGTCCAGGCAGTAACGCTTAGCAAAGGTATGAACCGACTTCCAAGTGGCTGCCTTGCAGATTTCAGCAATCGGCACGTTACGGAGCAGAGCTGTCGTGGCAGCTTTGCCCCTGGTGGAATGAGCCTTAGGCTTACCTCCTAAGGTCTTATTAGCCTTCTGATAACACAACTGTATGCAGGACACAATCCACCTGGAGATGGACTGCTTAGAGGTCGCAAGACCTGTCCTGACCGATCCATAATTGATAAACAACTGGTCAGACCTACGAATATCTTTGGTTTTATCCAGATAAAATTTCAATACCCTCCTAACATCCAGAGAATGGAGAGATCTCTCCGCTGGGGATGAAGGGTTCTGAAAAAACGTAGGTAAAGTTATAGTCTGGTTGACGTGAAAGTCAGAAATAACCTTGGGAAGAAATTTAGGGTGAGTACGCATAACAACCTTAGCAGAATGAAATACAGTATAAGGTTCATTACAACACAACGCCTGAATTTCACTCACCCTGCGGGCCGATGTAATGGCCACGAGGAACGCCGCCTTCCAGGACAGGTGCTGCAACGAAGCCTTATGAATAGGTTCAAAAGGCTCCTTCATCAACCTGGACAGCACCACATTCAAATCCCATGAAGGCGAGGGAAGCCTGACAGGAGGGAATACTTTCTTCAAGCCTTCCAGAAAGTCTTTGATCACAGGGATCTGGAAAAAGGAAGTCTGTGAAGGGCATTTCCTGTAGGCAGTCAACGCAGCAAGATGAACCTTAATGGAATGGACATTAAGGCCAGACTGCGCCAAATGTAAAAGGTAAGGAAGGATGACATCTTCCTTGCAGGTCGTAGGATCATGGTTCTTAGACTGGCACCAGATACAAAACCTCTTCCACTTGTAAGCATATGAAGTCCGAGTGGAAGGCCTCTTAGACTCCTTCAGTATGTCCATACAATCATCGGGCAGATTCAGATGGCCATATTGCACTATCTCAGGAGCCATGCCGCCAAACTCAAAGACGAGAGGTTGGGGTGTAACATCCGTCCCCCGAACTTCGTGAGAAGGTCCGGCCTGCACGGCAACCGAATGTGAGGAAGGAGGGACCGGTGAAGCAGGTCCGTGAACCACCACTGCCTGGGCCACTCCGGGGCGATGAGTATCATCCGAGCCCTGGACCGGGCCAGTTTGATGAGCACCGCCGGAATCAGTGGAATGGGAGGAAAGGCGTACAGAAAGCTGTTCGTCCAGTCGATCCATAACGCATTCCCCAGCGTCCCTTGTTGGAAGTACCTGGAGGCGAAGTCTCTGCACTTGCTGTTTTCGGCGGTGGCGAACAAATCTACATCTGGAGTTCCCCACCTTGCGAAGACGTCTCCTAGTACTTCGTCGTTTATGACCCATTCGTGGTTTTCCTGAAGCAGTCTGCTCAGTGCGTCCGCCTGAACATTCTGCACACCTGGTAGATGGGTGGCCGTTATCGTCAGTCCTCTGGCCAGGAGCCAGTGCCAGATCGTCTGCGCCTCCTGTGACAGAGTGCGTGATCTCGAGCCCCCCTGCTTGTTGAGGTAATACATCGTGGTGGTATTGTCCGTCTGTACAAGCAGAGAGTTGGTCCGGAAGGACGGAAGAAAGGCCTTCAGCGCCAAGTGAACAGCTCTGAGTTCCAGGAAATTGATGTGATACGTGGCCTCCGTTGGTGACCACGTGCCTTGGATCTGCAGCGTCCCGGAGTGCGCTCCCCATCCCAGAAGAGACGCATCCGTCACGACAGTCTGCGTGGGAATGTCCTTGTGAAAGGGGACCCCTCTGAGGAGATTCTCCGCCGAACACCACCACTTCAGGGACTGAAGAGCATGCAGCGATAGGCGAATCTTGTCGTCCCAAGATCCTTTCCTCTGATCCCACTGGTCCTCCAAGCACTCCTGCAACGGTCTCATGTGCAGCCGTGCGTGTGGCGTCAGGAAGATACAAGAGGCCATCGATCCCAGTAGAGAAGACACCGTCCTCACTGTTGTAGATGGAGTCGTCATAAGAGCCTGAGCCTTCCGAAGGAGTGATAACCGTCGCTCTTCCGAAGGAGACACGCTTGCTGACAGCGTATTGATGGAGGCTCCCAAGTACTGTATGCATTGGACCGGAGTCGGAACAGACTTGGCCATGTTGATGTGCAACCCCAGCTTGTTCAAGAGAACGCACGTCTTCTGGAAGTGTGCTCGCGCTTCCGCGAAGGAGGATGCCTTGATCAGCCAATCGTCCAAGTAAGGGTAGACGAACACCTTGTTCTTCCTCAGGTGTGCCGCTACCACCGCCATGCACTTCGAGAATGTCCTTGGCGCAGACTTCAGCCCGAATGGGAGTACTGTGTATTGATAGTGATTGGTGCCGACTTGGAACCGCAGGAACTTCCTGTGTTTGTGAGCAATGGGCACATGGAAGTAAGCATCCTGTAGGTCTATCGCGCACAGCCAGTCTCCCTGTTGCAACTGAGGGTAGATCTGGTGCAACGACAGCATGCGGAACTTTTCTCTGCGAATCCACTTGTTCGCCTGTCGCAAATCCAGAATGGGCCTGAACTCGTTCTTGTCCTTCTTGCGAACCAGAAAGAACCGGGAGTACAGACCTCTTCCTCTCTGAGACAGAGGTACGTCTTCTATCGCCCTTTTCCTTAACAGGATATCCGCTTCCGCCTGAAGCTCGCGCAGCTGAAACTGCGAGCTGACCGGGGGAATTGCTGGAGGAGGGCTGGTGAACCGAAGACTGTATCCATTGCAAACAATATTCAGCACCCACTTGTCCTGAGTAATTTTTCTCCACTCTGCCAGAAAAAGTTGGATGCTTCCCCCTACCGGAGTGGGTAACGGATCCGGGGGAAGTAAGTTCCTAGGGCCTAGACCCCGCCTGGCCCTTGGGCGCCGGAGCCGACTGCTGGCCTCCTCTGCCCCTCTGCCGCTTCTGGAACGGCTTACGGAACTGCTGCTGCTGCTGTTGTGAGTGTCCCGAAGCCTGTCCCCGTCCTCGGCCTTGACCTCCGAACCGCCGTTGGAACGGGCGGTACTGCTTCTTGGTCTCCTTGGGTTTTTCCAATCCCACAGCCGTCAGCGTTTCGGCCTCCGCCTTCATGCGGGCCATTTCATCATCAGCGTGCTTCCCGAAGAGGGTCTCCCCGGAAAACGGCAGATTGGCCACCCTCTGCTGCGCGTCCGGTTTCAGGGACGTCAGCCGGAGCCATGCGTGGCGCCGTTGGTTGATCCCGTGGCAGAACCCGTGAGCAGCCAACAGGGAGGAGTCCGCAGCCGCACTGATTATCTGGTTGGCCACCAGCATACCCTCACTCAGGACCTCCATGAAGTCTTCACGCTGCTCCCGAGGCAAATGCTCCGCAAAGCGCTCGAGGGAGTCCCAGAGGGCGCGGTCGTAACGTCCCAACAGAGCCGTTGCACTCGCCGCTTTCATGGATGTCGCGGAAGTCCCACAGATCTTTCGTCCCGCCGAGTCCATCCACCTAGATTCCTTGTCCGGGGGGACCGTGGAGGTCGGAGTGGTGGCGTGCTGCTTGCGGGCCGCCGTGACGATGACGGAGTCAGGCGGAGGCTCCGCTCTCAAGAAGGCCGGATCCGATTCGGGAGCCCGGTATTTCTTTAGCAGCCTGGAAGGGGCCGCCCTCGTCACAGCCGGGGTGAGAAACAGCGCCATAGCCGGTTCTTCCAAGCCCGGCACCAGGGGCAGGAGGGGACGAGACATGTGCCTCTGATGCAGAGTCTCGAAAATGACGGACGTCTTCGGAGTAGGCACTGTCAGTGTAATGCCTAGCTTCGCCGCGCCCCGCAACAGGACGTCTTGAAAGGCAACCAGGTCATCTATAGGGGACACTCTGGTGTCCGGCGACCCCGATAGCGTAGGTGAATAATCCCTGGTCCCAGAAGATCTCGTGCGAGAGCGAGATTCGCGCCTCCTGTGGCGGTGTCTCGACCTCGTGGGAGACCTGTGCCTAGAGCGAGAACGAGACCTGCCAGCTCTAGGGCGCTCCTTCGGTTTGCGAGGAGGGGTCTTCCGTGGCTTCTCACGGGGACTCTTCGGAGCCTCCCGGGGCGTCGGTTTCGGGGTCCCCTTGGGAGGAACAGGCAGCGACGGAAGCGAAGTGGACCTCGGTGGAGGAACCACCGGCTGCGGGGCGGGCCCATGCGGTGGGACCGGAGGTGGATCAGAATCCCCCTTAGGAAGTGGCGGTAAGGGCGGAGGGTCCTCCTTCGGTACGGGTGGTGGAGTAGGAGTCCTGGGTCGAGATGGAGTGTACACTTCCGAGTACACCGAGCCCGGTGACCCTTCAGGGGACGGGTGCGGAGAGCCCTCCCCATCCGCAGGCGACCTCTTCCTCTTGCGACCACCGGAAGTGGCGTGACTCCTGGGGCTAGAGCCCCCTCTGCGCCGTTTGGGAGAAGGAGATCTACTCCTCGGCGCTGACCGCTGTCTGCTGGACGCAGAATGACGCTTCTCCGGCGTCGAACGGCGCTTCCTGGACTCCGGCGTCGAACGTCGTCCCCTCGACGTCGACCCTCTCATCCTCGGCGTCGAACGTCGACTCCTCGACGTCGATCTCCTCCTGCGCGATCTCTCACGTCGCCCTCTCGACTTTGGGCGGTCCGCCCTCGGCGTCGATCGTCGACGTCGCCTTGTTGTCCCCGACGTCGAGGAGCCCCTCGACGTCGATCGGCGGTGACGCCTCGACGACGACCGACGGTGTCGCCTCGACGGCGAGCGTCGGTGTCGCCTCGACGGCGAGCGTCGGTGTCGCCTCGACGGCGAGCGTCGGCTGCGCCTTCGGCGTCGGTATGAAGACGTCGACGTCGACGAAGACGATGACGTCGACGGCGGCCTCGACGTCGGCTTCTCCTTCGCCGTCGATCCGCTACGCCGTCTCGACCCGGAGCCCCGGGGAGACGGGGAGCACGCCGTCGTCATCCCTCTCGACGCCGTCGTCGAAGCCTTCGACGTCGACGGAGAACGGGACCGTTGGCTGGACTTCCTGCCCCCGGGGAGCCCCCCAGGGGCCTCAGCAGAGGCAGAGGGATCCTTCCCAGGCTGCCCAGACCCACCTGCAGCACGTTGGCGCCGATCCTCCAGGCCAGCCAGCCTGATCTTCAATCTGTCCCTGAGGGTCCTAGCAGAAAGCTGCTGGCAGATAGCACACTCCTCAGGGCCATGATTCTCTGGAAGGCACACGATGCAGACATCATGGGGGTCGCTCTTGGCCTTCTTCCTCTCACATGCTGGGCATTTCACAAAAAGGCCAGGCATTTTGGAGCCCCAAAACACCTAAAAAACAGCACAAAAGGGAGAGGAAAGCACCAAGACTAAACTGTAACACTTTTAAAAGACAAAAGTGCAAAAACGAATTCAATAAACCCTTGAAAAAGGGAGAGCTCAATGCCAGGGTCCTGTAGGCAGGAGCCGGAAAAAAGAACTGAAAGTAAGTTGGACCTGCTATGCATTCTGGGATACTGGGAGAAGTCTAGAAGGTTCTCTTAAAGGCACAGTATCCTATTTAAGCCACATAATGGCAGCCTATGGGGCTTGTCTGTCCCTACCTTCCTCTCTATCATTCCTGAGTCTTTGACTGGGGGAGGCAGGTTTCTCTGTGGTAGAAACTAGCAGGCTGTGCTGTGTGTGGTGATTTTTGGTGGAATTTCTAGTTGAAGTACTGGACAGTGTAGCCTGTGGATATAGGCTGCATTATTTGTCTTTAAATTCTCTCTTAAGTGTCTTTGCAGTTTCTGCATTATTTTGACAACTTAAGAGATTATTTTTGATTGCCGGGGTCCACGCACATGAGCGGGACTATTCACTAGATTATGACTATACACAGAGATCCCCTACTACAGAAACTACGTTCTTCAAAGGCAGAAGGGAGGCCTGAATTTTAGTCCACTAAGACAGTCGTGACCGAGAGTCAGTGCAAGGCTTAAGAAAGGTATGTGAAGATGTTAGGGAGTGTGTTTAGCCAGCTCTTACCTCCTTGCTGGAAAATCAGCCATTATGGATTTGGAAGAATGATGCACTCTGGGACAAACTAATGCCACACTCCACAGGATGTGGTCATAACCATGAGGAGTTGCCCTGCTCTCATTGGTCAGCAGTGACCTGGTGCTTGACCCAGAGAATTTTGAATAAGTATCTGAGAGGGGCAGAGCCCTCCAGATCTGCTGCTTGAAACTGAATGAAGCAAGAAGTGCCCTGATGAAGGTTTAGATGTGCAAGGAACTCCAAGGCCTGACCTATGAAGACTGCACCATCTGAAACTACAACCCTGTGGATTACCTTGCTGCCAAACGACTCAAGAGTGGAAACTCCCTGCAAGCTACAAGTTAACAGAGCTCACCTGGACAGCCCCACAAAGAATTCAAAGACTGGAGTACCAGTGGATTTGTAAGGGTTTTGTTCAAGTGGATTGCGGAATTGAAGTTTCACACTTTCAAGGACCCTCTTGGCGATTCCAGAACCTTTGATTGCGTGTTGGATACTTTGGGACCCACAAGCAGAACGCCAGGAAGGTGTTCTAACTGGACCCCGCTTGCTGAAGAAGGCGGCCCACTACAGTGGTGAGAATTCTTCAGAACAATTTATAAAGGTGTGTCCCGGACAGAGAAAACAAAATGACTTAAGGGGCACTGTTGGTTTCTAAGCACTAGAAAGTGATTAATCTTTAAAAATTCATATCTCTGGTTCCCTACAGTGGATTATTTTCATTTTGGTGTCATTTAAAAGATAAAAATATTACCTATTTTTATAAATTGGTGTTGGATTTTTATTTTGTGTTGCGTCTTTATTTACTGAAATGGTATTTTTGAATGCTTTACATACCTGTCTTTGAAGTTAAGCCTGCCTGCTCGCAGCCACGTTACCAAGGGTTGAGCAAAGGAATACTTTTCTGAGACCTATGCTGAGTCCTATCATGTGTTAGTGGCCTTATTGCCAGTGGCAGACCTACATATGTCCCTACCAATAACCCACTTTCCAACAATGAGAAACTCAAGATAGTGGACCAACAATAGAAGAGGACGCTGACTGGCAGACCTGATCTGTTTTCCTATGTTGCAGGTGTCGCGGTGCCCGCTTGGGGAGCCTTCACAATTGAGGTGTAGGCAGTTTCTCTTTTGCCTACCTCTAGATTTTGTAATTGAGTCACTACTGTTAACTGCACATTTATTTGCATTGGTTGATAAAAGTAAATTGTAGCAGGGACAGTCTGGTGGCTGGCCTGGTGTTGAATGCGGAGCCCTGCTTTGGTAGGAGCTTGAGATCTGCACCACGTCTACTGCCTTAGACTGAGGTAACACTACATGTTGTTTTAAATTCTATTATAGCTGGGACTTGGGAGGTATAGGGTGGGTTACTGGTTTTACTACTTCTGGACCGTTGTTTGTGCCGTGAGAGTATAGCAGGAACGGCCTGTGGGAGGGACCTGGGTATCGTGGAATAAGTTGTTAAAAAAATATTTCAATGTTTACCCTATTGTTAACACTTTTTCCAAGGAAGAAAAAAGCAGCTTCCAGATGATATGATTCCTGTAAACCATTGCATGCTTTATGTTGTGCAATGACCTTTGTTTATCATTTGAATGCAATTGCTTATGCATTATATGGATACTCAAACTGCTGATCTGGAATGACCAGAGCCTAAATAACCCTATGAAACGGAATAGGGTGTATGCATACCTCCGCCGCTATGGAACAGCAGTGGCAAGTCTAGAAGGGACATATGGGGGGGAACTGTATCAAGTATCTAAGGAAGAGGTGGAAGGGCTCAATCTATCCTACTTCTTATTCTAGCTATCAGATTTAAAAATACCCTGACACACACACACACACAGCGCCCCACACCCACACACACAGCGCCCCACACCCACACACACAGCGCCCCACACCCACACACACAGCGCCCCACACCCACACACACAGCGCCCCACACACACAGCGCCCCACACACAGCGCCCCACACACAGCGCCCCACACACAGCGCCCCACACACAGCGCCCCACACACAGCGCCCCACACACAGCGCCCCACACACAGCGCCCCACACACAGCGCCCCACACACAGCGCCCCACACACAGCGCCCCACACACAGCGCCCCACACACAGCGCCCCACACACAGCGCCCCACACACAGCGCCCCACACACAGCGCCCCACACACAGCGCCCCACACACAGCGCCCCACACACAGCGCCCCACACACAGCGCCCCACACACAGCGCCCCACACACAGCGCCCCACACACAGCGCCCCACACACAGCGCCCCACACACAGCGCCCCACACACAGCGCCCCACACACAGCGCCCCACACACAGCGCCCCACACACAGCGCCACACACACAGAGCCACACACACACAGAGCCACACACACACAGAGCCACACACACACAGAGCCACACACACACAGAGCCACACACACACAGAGCCACACACACACAGAGCCACACACACACAGAGCCACTCACACAGAGCCACACACACACACAGAGCCACACACATATTCCCTACCACCGACACTAATTGTACACAATAGCACGCCACTATATGTTCCCCCTCTTTTAACATATCAGTAGACCATAAAAATTAAAGTGGCTGCTGAGCAGAACACTGGGGTTACTAATACAAATTGCTATCCTCTCCTGCCCATAAAATGATGCTCCAGCCATTTGTAACCTACAGCTCGTTGAGGATAACGGGTGACCGGACTGCCGCCCCCTGCCATGGCAGGAGACCAACCGACCGACAAGCAGGTGGCGGTCCGAACATCCAATTAGAAACACCCGACGGTTGCAAACTGCTTCCAGGAAAAGTGCTGCAGCACAATCCAGCGTGTAAATAAGCACTTTCTGCACGGCCATGCTCCATGTGCCATGTTCCATGTGGTGCATGTCACATGGAGGTGAGTGGTGACACCACATGTGACCTCTGGGCAAATTAAGAGTGGCTAGGACTATTTGCCAATAGGGCGCACTCCAAATGGTTAGTGGTGATGTCCACGTGGTTTGTAAAGGTATGTGGTGCAGTCGGGTTGATCCTCCAGAGTATGAGGAGGAGTTCGGAATACAAATAAATACTAGCCTCTGACACAGAGGTGGGTTCCCCTTGTGCACTCTAAGAGACGTGTACAAAATAGATGACTCATGATTCATTCGACAGATATACCTTTGTTAGTTTGAAATTATTGTTATGGAGAAATAACAATTGACATGAATGAATGAAGATTAAAGAACGTAACTACAAAAATGTATTGGAATAAAGACATGTCGAATTAATCATGAGTGAGATCTATTATGTACACCGTCTCTTCGAGTGCAAAAGGGGAATGCACCTATCAACAAGCGGAGCACCGTGCAGAATTTAGTTGTTGCTGCAAGAAGAGGAGCACCCTGCAGCGTCTAACATGATCCTGCAGCTTCGAAAATGCTGCAGCAAAAAGTGGAGACCCCTGTGACTTCTTGTTGCAGCAACAAGTAGAGCACCTTGTGGCTTTTAAAATGCTCCTATGGCTTTTGAAATACTGCAGCAACAAGCGGAGCACCTGCGGCTTCTATTCTACTGCAGCAGCAAGCGGAGCGCACGGTGGCTTCTAAAATGATACCGTCACAAGCAGAGCGCACTGAATCTTCAAAAATGCTGCTGCAACAAGCAAAATGCCCAGCAGCTTCTAAAACACTGCAGTAACAAGCGTACAGCTCTGCAGCTACTAAAATACTGCAGCAAACAGTGAAGTGCTCTTTGGCTTCTAAAATGCTGCAGTTACAAGAGGAGCACTGTGAGGCTTCGTGTTGCAGCAATAAGAGGAGCACCCTGCTCCCCTTTCCCCATGAAAGAAGCACAGCGCTCCGATGCCTCTCACTTAGTTTTAAGCCGTATCAGTATTAAAAGATGCAACACACACCAGACCAGCCCAGATCACTCTGCGCGGGAATATGGGAGATGAATAGGATAGCTCTTGGGGTTAGGCCCATCAGCTGTTCGGATCTGTGTGTAACTTACAAGCTGAGGCTCTGAATTTTTAGGAGATGAAAGTTTGTCATATTCTGGAATGGGTAGAATGACAGCTAATGATATTGCGTTAATCGCAGCATCTACATTCACGTCGCTTTGAACCTGCAAGGCTTTGGCACAAGGCGCTATATAAAGTGATGCGTGAGGGCCGGTGAGCTGTTGTCGGGGCTCGCGCATGCCAGTGCGTGCAAGGGCTATCTCTGCATTCCCGGACCTATCACATTCACTACCACCTTCACACGCCTGAATAAGCTCTTTGCCACCCTCGGAGCCGGACACTAGGACGAGCCAGCGGCTCAGCTCAGGCGGCAGCGGCATTGCTACAAATGGTGCAGAATGTGCAGTGGCACTGGCGCACTGGGTGTGAGGGGCCCACTGATCTCCAATTAGAACTGTCTTTACCTACCTAACCAGGGACAGAAATTTTCCTTCATTAAATTAGGGCTCACGGCTCTGGGAAAGCTGCAAATAAAGATAATTGGGAATTGAAAACCTGTCCGCTGGAGAGTATAGAATGCAGGGCTTCAATTAAGTCAGACATTTTCACTGGACATGCGCCAATTTACACCGATAGAATCCACAAGCGACGTCCTATGCAGAGCCACCGATGTGCCCAGAAGCGGATCAAGGAGCAGACTGAGGATGAAAGACTGGAAGAGAAGATGCCTTTATAGCCCGTCATTCCTGGATCACTCAATGATGCTCTGTGTGTACTTGGGCACATCTGTGTAGTAGTTAAACAAGATATACATTTGATTGCCTGATTTGTTTCTCATTAGGGCGCAAGTATAAATAAAGCGAGCGCGCTAATTGGCATACTCAATGGAGATGATGTGGCGTAGGGGCTAGAGCTGCCAACTTTGGAGTTGGGTAACCAGGTTCAAGCCACTGCGTAGGCTCAGAAAACTGTAATTCTGGGCAAATCACTTAATTCCCCGTCGTGAGAAAGTGCCATCTTTCTTGCATTGGTATGCCCCCACTTTTTTCTGAACTGCTGATGTGCTTTGACTGAGTGTGTCCTGGGTTCCTGCCAACCAGGTACCCAGGGTCTCTGTTCCTTCCCTAAAACTATGCTGAAACAGAGACCCAATTGGCATCTCTGGCCATCTGTCAGCCCCTAGTAAATGGTACCCTAGGTACCCAGGGCATGGTTACCAGAGAAGACCCCTGAGGGCTGCAGCACTGATTGTGCCTCCCTCAGGGGCCCTGTACCCTGGCACCCACACACTGCCTTTGTAGGCTGAGTGCCTAATTACAGAAATAAAACCAGAGTCGACATAGCACCCATTCCTGTGTACCATGCCCACAGGACCCACTGCCCTGGCATACTTCAGTCACCCCTCTAGCTGGGTGCCCTATACCAGAGGTGTGGGTACAGGTGCATGAGACCTGTGACCCTACAGTATACAGGGCAATTCCTGGGCACTAAGTGCAGTGATGCCATTAGGAGTATATGGTGCTGGGAGGTTGTCATTACGAACTCCACAGCACCATAATGGCTACACTGAAGACTGACAAGTTTGGTACCAAACTTCTCAGCACATTAAACCCGCACTGATGCCAGTTTGGGATTCAATGTAAAATGCACCAGAGAGCATCTTAGAGATGCCCACTGAAAACCTAACCTACAATCCACATCTGGGCTGAGTGGCTGCAGAGGCTGCCACACAGCAGACATGTTGCTGGACCCCTGGGTAGGAGAGCCTCCGCTCTCCTGGGCCTGCAACAATGCACATCCTGGGCGAGATGCTAGGTCTCCTCTCCCAGGATGGACAGGGGGAAGCTTCAAAGGCATGCCACCTCTGAGCTTCCCCCGACAATTTGCTGTACCCAGCAACCCACCCCCCCCCCCCTACCACCAGTCGTGACCCCCACTCTGGCAGGAAGGCTGGCGGGAAAACCTACGTCAGGAAGGGGCGTGTGCCAGCCTGTGCCAACCCCACCCCTCAGGTGGGGGAGGCGAGGTGAAGCACGACCCTGGGCCCCGGCCAACTGACTTGGCCCCTGCCCTACCGGCCTGTCGATCCTGGACCCTGCTTCTGCTTAATCCTGGCGACTCCTGCGGACAGCAAACTTGGGACACCCGGAGGACCTGCCTGCCTTGACCCTCTTGAAGACTGGGACTCCCATCAGCAGAGGCTCTGCTGCAACAATCCACCTGGTGCCAACCAGAAGCTCCGGACAAGCCCACTCTACACCCGCCTGGGCCGGGCCAAACCGAACCAAGACGACCAGGACGTCCCGCCAGCTACTGGGACCCGAAGTCCAGTGCCTAAAGACCCTCCTCGACGAACCAGCCGACGCCAGCAGACTCCGAACCAGGGGCCACGCCAACCGCGACCAGCCATGGGTAAGCTTTTCCGACCCCCAAAGAAACCCCTGCACCCGGCGCCCTACAGCCCGCTGTGCCTCCCTTTAGGGTACCTACCTGTGCTCCAAGATCCCAAGTTACCTCTCGAAGTTCTGGTCGCACCTGGAGAGTCTCCGTCCCCGAGCCTGCAGCCTTTGTTCCTTTTTGACCTTTCCCATTGGATAACATTGAGCACCCGGCGGCTCAAAAGCACCCGAGTGCCGCTGGCTGTGACCCCTCCCCCCCCCCCTTGCCCTGAGCAAGTGACCAGGAGCCCAGCTCCCACAGCCGCATGGCCTGCTAGCCAGGAGCCACCAACCGAAGGCCCCCCTTCCCTAATTGGATATCATTGGGCCTAAATATCTCTGCACCCGGCCGCCCCTGTGCCGCTGGGAGTGAACTAACTGTACTTACCTGACCCTAGGGGACCCCTGAGTCTATGCCCAGAACCTTAACTTCACCAACCAAGTACTCACCTGGAAACAGGTAATTTACTTACCTGCCATTGGATAACATGGACTCATTTTGACTTGAAAATGTTGTAAGAGTGAAGTTTTGAAATCTGAAAATAGTCACATAAAATCAGCCAAAGTCCGAATTCCGAAGTACTCACCTGTGATCAGGGGAGAAGCCAGTGCTGTACCTTTTAGCCCAATACTGAACCGCAAAAGTAATCCCAAGCGGGGTTACTAGTAATCTGTATTTTCTCCATAGGAACCCATTGTCTGCTTTTCTATGAAATTTCTTTTAAGTGTCTACCTTTGAAAACTTGACATTCTTAAAAAAAAGAAAAAAAAAAAAAGAAAAAAAAATCACACGAAATACTGAAACGCAATTACCTAGCTGTTTTGAGTTAAGACCCCAGTGCTGGCCCTAGGAGACCAGTGCTGGGTTACAAAAGTAACGCGATCGTACTTTACCTGCAACCTGAATTTTCTCCCATTGAATAACATTGTCAGATTTCCTTTGAAAGGTTTTTAAGTGTGAACTTTTAAAACAACTTTATATTCATAACAATTCACTACAGTAACTAAAACGCTTTTGCTAACCTGGTTTCAGCTTAGACCCCAGGACTGAATCTAAGATCTAGTCCTGGGACTACTAAAGTAATCTATATAGTAATCAACTGTACTTGCATATGGAAAACCCATTGAGCTCAATGATATAGTGTGTTTTAGGATTGTGTTGCTTACTGTCAATACTGTATTAATTGTGTACACAAACTTTATTGCTCCTTTGCAAAACAATTATATGAGAGAACTCATAACAAGAAAAATATATTTTTATAACTGTTGGTTCTAAAAATAAAACACCTATATCTGGGGATATAAAACAATTGGCCTGGAGTTCAGTCCTTGAGTATGTTAAACCTTTTGTTGACACTGTGTACAACAAATGCTTTACACTGTCCTCTGGTAGTGCCTTACTGCTAGAACAAGCTACCACTTTGGAGAGTAAGGTCAGTTCTGACTTTAACCTTAGTTATACCTCTTGGGTTGGTGGACTCTATACACACTGTACTTCATTCTAGTCCAGTATATATAGAGCCACTTACTCACACCCGTGCCTACCAAAAAATGAATGTGTCTTTCTGGAACGTAACTGGTGCTCAAGTAAAGCGCTCCAATACCATCAGATCGAGTTCGCTATATAAATATTCAAAAAAATGCAGGGAGGTCACAGAAAAAGAAGGTATAATCCTTATAATACCCATCGCTTTGATCGGATTAGGCCTATTTTACATAGTTCAAACAAGATTTTAGGTTTTGTTTTTTAAAAGTCACACATGCCTTCTGTCTGTAAAGATGGGGTTAGAAATGTCTCAGAACGTCACCAGTCAAACACTACGGTGGTAATTGCTAGATACAGTAACTGTATGTTCCCGCTGGGATTTTACTGAGAAAATGAAATGCGCTTTGGCTATTTTCGTGCATAGATAAAGCTATGGTTGATAACTTGTTTCATTCCTGATAGTGGTTTTAATCCTGTTCAAAGCTCACCCTCTGCCCATTGAGATCCCCATGCCCACCTCAAACCAGAAACACAAGCTGCTGTGTGGTGCTTCGTCAATGGGCGAGAGCAGGGCATTGTCATATCTACTGAGGCATAGAGTTGTTTCTCCTCTTCCCCCCCCCCTCCCCCCACCTCCACCCCCGTGAGCTGGTGCACAACTGGCTGCCTTGCACCAATGCACACTCAACAGTGTAAGGGTGTGTGCATAATGTTATGTTATGTTATTTGTTTATTTCTATAGCGCGCGGCTACTCAAAAAGAGTGTCCCGGCGCTTTATTGGAGAAAGAGACAAAACTGCAGCATACAAACATAACACCAGATAAAAAAACTAACAGAAGAGTGGGCCAGAGATTCACGGAAGACCGGCTACTGAGTGAACAGCCAAGTTTTAAGGCCTTTCCTAAAAGCCAGTAGGCTGGTGGCTCCCCGCAGGGCCAGTGGTAAAGAGTTCCATAGCTGAGAAGCCAGCAGTCCAAAGGAGCGGCCTCCGAGGCGCGCTTTCTTTACCCGGGGGACAACAGCAAGGTGCAGGGCTTCCGACCTCAGAGACCTGGTCGGATGATAAAAGACCAGTCTCTTTTGGAGGTACTTGGCTCCCTCCTTGTGGAGAGCTTTGTAGGCCAGGGTCAGCGCCTTAAAGGCGATCCTCTTGCGGATAGGAAGCCAGTGTAAAGTTGCCAGCAAGCCCGAGGCCCTGGAGCGCCTACTGAGGCCAAAGATTGCCCTGGCAGCGGCGTTCTGTACCACTTGAAGCCGCTGCAGCAAGTACTCTGGAAGGCCCAGGTATATACAATAGACAAGGGACCAAAATGAAAGTGACCATTTTTGCCAATTGGACAGTAGAAAGACGCTGCCCACCTTTGTCCATCAGGCAATTCTGAATCTTTTATGCTGTCTTGGTAGTCTGTGAGGGGTAGGGGTCCCAGGGCGGTGATGCTAGCCGCAGGTAATGTCTGGAAGTGTTCAGGAAATGTAGCAGTGAATTCAATGTGCCCCTTCCTAATGAAAAAGATAACAAGCGGTCGCCAGGCAGCGCTTTACTTTTAAATGTTACAAGTAAAGCGCGGGTGCCGCAATTATACTAAAATGTAAAGAAATTTATCTTTTAGAGCTGTCCCACTTGGACGGGCTTGGCCTGACTTACGTGTTGTAAAAGGTTTATTATTCTTCCATCTGTTTCGCCCCATAAAGAAGATAAACCTTTTACCACACACGTAAGTCAGGGAAGCCAGTCCAAGTGGGACTGCTTCAAAAGAGAAAAGAGTACGTCACTAACACCTCTTTTCCAATGGCTTGCCACTGTTTAGCATGAACGGTGATGCCAGCCAATGGAAAAGAGGGGTGGGGCTAAACCTCGCTAGCGAAACTTACTCTAACTCATTAAATCTCATCAGCGAGACGGAGCATGTGCACAGCCTATGCTAGCCGAGACCTAAAAAACAGCAGGGCTAGTTGCCCCTATTCCGGCTACCAGTTGACTTTATCTCTCCTTCACAAATATGCAATGAACCTTGTACAGTATGGACCCAGAGTCCATTTGGACTGGAGCTGATGTATTATAGGTCATAAAGCCATTCCAAAGTGCCTGTGTGGTGGTTTTGGCTATTCGACGAGTCCATTTTATTATAGTGCACCATAGAGATAGTTTCGGGTATGCTGTTACAGAGTATTCCCTGCAGCCTCCAGTCCTACCTCTGTCCCCACTTTTCTGTTGGTTTGTCATTAGTCCAGCATATCAAGATCTAGTGCTGATCAATTTCAACTAAGCCATTTGCATCTGGTGTGTTGTTCAAATCACTTCGGAAAGCACTCATGACCGAACTAAATTTGGCCTAGTCTGAGGGCACTGTACAAGACAACAAAGAGCCTTCTCTGTGCAGATTTTAACCCCCTGCCTTATGAACATTGGTTTGAGCAGCTTCTGGCAATGTTGGAGTAATGCGGGACAGCAGCATATAAGATGTTCCATGGACTGTTCTGTAATTATACATCCTGCATTTAACACTCTTCAGCAAGCACTACCAACCTAAATGTAATTCCTTTATTAGTAGTAATACTATCCAAGCCAACTGGATCTCTGTCAAACATTTTGTTCCTAAGGCGCTATTTAGATATGGCTGAATGTTGTTTGCCTCGTACGACGTCATTAGGGATGATAACACACAAATAGTCTTTTGTATAGCCATATCTTCTCTTGATAGCAGTAAAATGTATTTGTTTAGCACTTCTTTATTGCTACATAGTTTACACCCTCTAGGGACCAACTTGCTATAGACAGATCCAGTTTCACCACTGCACCAAGAAAGTACTTATACCAGTTCTTAGCTCCCCCTTCAAATATTATATTAATCACCTCCTTAAAGGATCCTTTCTGGGCGTTCTAACCTTGATCATTGATGTTTTGATACCGGTCTATGAGGGTGAAATACGCCAATTCGGAGGGGGTCCATGTGCATAGCTATTGTGTTGCACTGTGTCATGCCATTTCAATGCTAATAAAGAAATGTCATTTTAAAAGGTCAGCGATGGTGCCGGTACAGTAGGGTCTTTTGGAAAGTAAAGGGTTTGGGGGAGTGGGGAGATAAGTGGGGGAATCAGGTCTCACTGTGCTCTAGCTAAAAGAAGAGGTTGCAGACCAGGTGACTATTTTAATTGCATTTATATAGCGCTTACTACCACTGACGAGGCGTTGAAACTTTTCCAGCGAGTAGCACACTCCTCCGGAATCCTTAAAGGATTAGTTGTGAATAAGTATAGTGAAATATGAAAATAATTTGAATGGTGGATACGTTAGTTATTTGGATTGAGAAGGATAGTGGAAGGATAGTGGAGGGATAGAAGAGGGAAGGATTAAGATATTTTTTTTTTGAGCTCATAGAAGAAGGAGGAGGCTTGGGATGAGTAAAAGGGTCAGAAGAAAAGGATAGGAAAGGCTTGTTTGGGAGATCTGAATAGGAAATAGGTATGAAATGATGCAAGGAGGGTTGACTAGGGAAGAGTCTAGAAAGGGTTATTTTTGGGATCATAGTAGTGTATGGGTTTTGGGATGAATGAGCATTGAGTGAGAGGATATATTGAGAGCGGCATAGTGTGAGAAATAGGGTAGTGCATTGGTTATGCTGAATTAGTAGACAAAGATATAGACACAAGTACATGGAAGGTGTGTGTGTGTGTATATATATTTTTTATATCTATATATATAGACTCGGACATCGTGCTTTTCAAACTGGGACGTAAAGTTGGGATATATATATATATATATATATATATATATATATATATATATATATATATATACATACACATACATACATACACATACATACACACATATATACATATACACACACACACAAGAAATGTAGTATATATTGATTAAAGATGCATTTATTAAACTCCGGCTTTCAGGTGTTGTACTTGGAAATGTATATATTTTTGTTAATTCAATAGCGAAACAAGTGTAGATAGTTATGATACAAGATGTACTTATTTATACAGTCACATATGTTAAAAACAAATAATTCTGTAACTATCAGTAATATGTACATTTGTTAAGCAGAACTAATGAATATCTTTTTAAAAACAATCATACACGTTTATACAAGGCAATACACACATAAGTAAACATATATGGTGCAAATGAATGCTTATATACAGGGGTATATGCGGTATTTTTCTGTATGCGTATGGTGGCTATGTGTGGAAGAGCCAATTCTGGATTAGTTTTCTGAAGGTAAGGTTTATCCGTAGAGCTTATGATGGAGGGGGTAAAGAGATCCATAGTTTTGCTGCTTAAACAGAGAAGGATGTGCCAACCATGTTTTTTTTTTATGTTGGGATTTTGAGGCGAGGTGCCACTTAGGAGTGGAGGTTCCCTGGTTTAATGTGTTTGGCAATTTTATTCCTGATGAAGAGCGGTCCTGTTCCATGTATTGCTTTGTGGGTGATACAAAGCACCTTGAATGTGGCTATTCTGGCCAGTGGTAACTAGCATAGGGCCCTTAAGGCAGGAGAGATGTGGGCTTGTGGTTTTACATGTGGAAGTAGACTGGCCACGGGTACTTTGAGTAACACTGGACAGTACTGAAAGGGAGTTCTTTCCATGACTGTCTGTGCATTCTCAAGTACAAAGGCCAATGAGAAGGCCTGAAGGGGGGGGGGAGATCCTGACAAGGGGCGTCAACGAGATAACGGACGCAGAACCAAAGGAACCATGACTGAGGCAAACCAATTGCAAAAAAACTATTGCGTTTTGTACATGGGAATGGAAGAACCAAAAGGTACCAACGACAATCACCATTCGACATCTCCCTAGACCTTCGCAATGCACGTCCGAACAAGGTGGTGCAAGAAAACAATCTAACAATGGAGCTGATAACCATGCAACTTACAAGTCATAGGAGGAGCCTCAAGGCCTCATAACTCGAAAGACTTGTTCAAAGAAAAACAAGTTGTACACATCCAAACACTAGATGGCAGGAATATGCAGAGCATGTGTATCTACAGTTACAAATGCCATTAACTCTACGCAATGAGGTCCCCCATACAAAAACATCTGCAGCCTAAACAAGCTCCGATTCATGCAAAAACTGAAATTGTGGCAGCTGAACACAGTCATTAAACAGTAACCATGCTTATTGGAATAGTATGCCTTTCAATAAAAGATGCCCGCCATGTTGCTCTATCCAGGTCTGTGAGGCTGGCATGCTGCAGATATTGGCCCTGACCCAGTCCACAACATCACAGGCCTGCTCAAACAAGATACTTTCCATCATTTTTCGCACTGGGGCGAGAATCCATACACTGAGTTCCCAGTGGAACTGCGCATGCCTTAATGTGCGTTCTACAAAGGACAGCCATATAAATCCGGTCTGTTGACCACATCGGGCAAGTAGTCTGTGGCACCCGCACCCTCCATCAGTGTTTTTTGGAGCCAACCTGGCCGGACTCGCACTCTCAAACTTTTTTCCCAGTTGTCTCCCTCAGCCAGCCACCGGGTCGGGCGGTGTAAGTGATGTGCATAATAATATAAATCCAGTCGGGGGCTTCCAGACCCTCCTTTTCATACTGCCTCATTAGGTTGTTCAAGGCCACTCTGCTGCGACAATCAGCCCAATACAGGGCTACCAGCACTGAGTTCAATTGACTGAACACTCATGGGGAACTGCACAATGCGTTTTGGAGCACGTACAGGCAACGAGGGAGGACAACTGTGAGAAGTTGGCCCGATATGCAACGTTCGCTATTCTAGCGACCGCTATGCATCGTTCCAACGACCCTTATGGTGTTTGGTTGTAAGTCAACCTATAGACCAGCTATCCTAGTAGCGTGGATACGAGCAGTCTAAGGCTAAAGACTCGAGAGGGTGCGTTAAGCCAGCTGTTTACCACACATGTACCCCTTGAACACCCAGTGAAAGGACACCACACAAGTGTTATGAAAATAAACAATATATTTATTAAGAATCACAACAGCCCTGTACTCTTTATGAGGACAGGGTACTAAGCACAAACCAAATCTCTTTAGCAAATACTTCAAGTGCACAATTAAAACAAGTGTCCGAGGACACGGAACGATTAAGGTCTCGGGCGGACCCGATAAGGCAAGTCGGAAGCGAGGGACTCGGGACCCTAGAGTAAGGAGGCTATGCAGGCACCGAAATGCCGAGTTACCTAGCCACGAGGGCTGCGGCTGCACAAGTCTTACAGGCGTCGGGGTCTTCGCTGACGAGCCAGGAGCCGGAAGAAAAGGAGTTGCTGGCCGGCGACCAGTGCTGAATAGTTCGTAGAGATCCAAGCCTGGATCGGAGATTGATGAAACCTGAAAGCAGAGGGGACCAAGTTCGTACTACTAGCCAGTAGTCAGAAGGTACCAGGAAGGCACCGGTTGGCCGTCACCTCGACCAGGTGAGTGGGCGACGCTAGGCTCTGCAGTCTCACGGACCAGGAGGCGTTGTCGGCGACCACGGTGGAGGTGCGAGCTGTCCCACGAAGGATGATGCTGTCGGCGTCGCTGGGCCCAGGATGGGGCAACAAGCCTTGGCAGATCTCAGGGCCACGTGGTGGGCCTAAGATGGCGTCTTGAGTGGACCAGGAGGGTCCGGGGTGCTTCTCGCAAAGATGGAAGCAAGGGCCAGTCTGGAGCAACCAGACCAGCAGTGATGATTCTCGGATGTCGTCACAGAAGGGCACAAGCCAGCGGCTAGTGACCAGACAACGTGCTGAGCAGCGAGCAGAAGGGCCCCACGCAGATCGTGGAGATGCTGGGAGACTGCACTTCGGTGCTGGAGCGGCTCAGGGTCGGGGCTTCTCGGACCCCAGAGCACTCACCAGAGAGTTACCTCGATGGTCGTGCTGGTTTTAAGAGCGTGCAGGTTCTGATGATGGCCGGTCCCTCGAGGTCTCGTCGCACCCACAGATCACAGCTGAGCTGATGACGTGGGTAGAGGTCAGAGGTGCCAGGGAAGCCGGTTCTCGTCGAGCTGGGCCGTCGGATTCCTTGAGGAAGGACTTACAGCAAACCGCAGAGTTCTTAGTTGGTGCCCGCTGATGCAGGGTGACTACTCCTTAGTCACAAGGGAGAAATCTTGAGAAGAGTCTTGAATGTCCTTTCGTAGAAAGTAGTTCTTGAATCAAAGATGATCAAATTTGGAAGGGTCCCCGCTCCGGTCTTTATTCTAAAGAAAGGGGTGGGTACATGACTAGGTCCTGCCCTAAGGGTGGGACCAGGAAGGGGGGTAGTTACACCCCTCTCCCCTGCCGGACTTTCCCCAGGCCAGGGCTGTCGCCCCTGGAACTGGTTCTAACCGGCAGATGCTTAGTGAGCACCGGGGTGCCACTCCGCAGTCACCTTCTCGCCAAAGCCCTACCTACCCAGAATACACAAACCCTGTCTGGGACGGTGCGAACAGCGCCCTCGACAGGAAACCCTTTGTCCAAGTGCTCCTCGCTGGAAGGACTCCCAGCAGCAGGAGGTCAGACTCGTGTCTGTGGTGGCAGCATCCATTTTGTGGAGCTGAGGCTTTAGTTAACTTTAACCGGGGTTCACAGTTACGTACATGTCGTGTCCCTCTAGAAGGGTGGAATGCTAACCTCGTCGCCAGCATTGGTGAGAGGGCAGCACCCCGATTCGTATGACACCTTACTCGACATGCCTGGGTAACGCGACACCGGAGTTACCGATATGGTACGCGTTACCATGGAACAGCTATTGGGTCTTGATTCCGCAAGCTGCAACCGGGCTCGGCTCGGGCCTGAACCTAGCTCACACGAGCCCACGCACTCTGCCTTCAGGATCGTTAAGGCCTGCCATAGGAGTGACTGATAGGAACTCGGGTGTCCATGGTATGGTTAGATATAGAGCTACTATACCTAAAGCGAAGGGTGGTTACACGTCTTCGCCCCAGCTGTCGTGCAGCCAGTTGTGTCAAATTTAGGAGGCCAGCCAGGGGTGGCACAATACATGCTTCAGCCCCTGGCGGCCCTGGGTACACCTATGCCCTGCGTTACGGGGTCTGATAAGGTGGCCCAGTACCAATTGGTAAATGCACCTAGGGTACATATCGTAATTTAGAAAGAGAACAGCCAGGCTGTGGGTCTGATTAGCAGGCCCACAGCCAGAGAAAGTCGTAAACCAGTGAAACAAAAGCAAAAAATCTGGGTGATCATAGGATTGCAGACCCTACTCTCCTACAACAACCATCCTAGACACTGCTATTCTGCTCATGAGAGAGAGCGGCAGGGTGCTCCAGAAGCACCAGAGGTAGACACCCACTAGAGCGAGCTCCTCATCCCATTGTTGTACCTCATATGCATGAGTTAATTGCCTTATATTCATGCCCGTGTTACGGCCGGGAATAAACCCACACTGATCCTCGTGGATTAAGTGGGGCATATGTGAGGCCAGTCACCTTGCCAATGCTTTGCAAAGTATTTTACCACTCCAGTTAATCATAGTGAGCGGGCAGTCTGCCACCAGGTTCCGACAGTCACCCACCTGTTCCAAAAAAGAATGCATTTTCCCCCTTCCCGCAGGGATGGGGGCAGAAGTCCCCACTCAAACGCCTAGTCATATACTTGTAAAACTGGTTGTGCCAACTTTTCAGAGTGGGCCAGATAAAATTCAAACAGGAATTCATCGCCCCCTCCCCAGTGCCTTGGCCCTGGGAAGCTTCTCCAGTGCCTCGAGTATCACCTCAGCTGTCAGTTGTGCCTCCAAGTCCTTCTCTGCCAGCTGGAGGCGCACCAGTGTCAGTCTCCTCAAGAACAGGACATAGCAGTACGCCCGGATCCACAGTGTAGATCTGTAAATGCTGTTGAAACTATTAGTGTGACTGACTCTGGTATTTAATCAGGTCTCTCATTGTGTTGCGCAAGCAGGTCATTAGCGGGGGTGTCTGATCCCCACGCAAAATCCAGGCCGTTAGGCGTACAGATTTGTCGGCATGGAGCCGCTGGCACTAACAGCAGAGCGTTAATTTGTCCAGCATGTCCCAGGCGCCATTAATTTGCTCACATAGCATACGCTCTCGGCCACTGTCGGTGGGGTGGGCTTGGTCACCAGTCTGGACCTCTGCTAAGGCTTCCTCCCGGTCCCTCAACTCCTGCTGTAGCTGACAGACCCCACAAGTTAGTCCCATACCCACACCCCTCAATACCGTTTATTGCCTCCCACTCCGTACTTCTACTGGACGTTGCCCTCCAGTTGAGTATTATATACTCAAACACCTGGTACAGTGTCACCCTCCCCTTCTGATCCACCACATTTTCAGAAGGCATCCTCTATCTTCAAGGTCCCTGGATGGGGGCATTCCATCATACCACGCAACTCACAGGTGCCTGATCCAATAGAAATCGGGCCAAGTGGGTCACCTCCGCGAAGGCAGGCGCCTCCTCACCCTGTTCAGTCTGCTATGCGTATATGGGGGGGGGGGGGGGGGGGGGGGGGGGGGGGCATATAGAGAGCTTCTGAGTGGGGTGACTTTCCCACCAGACATCCAGTAATAATAATTCATCCACATTTGTAAAGCGCGAACAATCACCCGTAAGGGTCTCTAGGCGCTGGGGTCCGTCGGGAAGATTAAGCAAGCTATTGCCCAGAGTCACATGGTGCTGGGCTAATCTGCCGCCGGCACTGGGGATTGAACCGTGATCTCCAGATTCCAAAGTCAGTCGCCCTGGCCACGGCGCCACACCTCTCCCAGTAGCCCAATCTCTTATTACTGCTCGCAACCTTTTGGTCATATTGGTTTTGTGCTGGTACCGGGGGGCCGGGGGGAGGGGATGTCGGTCGAGGTCAGGGACGAGTACGCAATTGAAGTCACCCAACCATATAAGCGGAACGTCAAGTTCTGCGGCTATTAAGTCTTGCATTGCCTTGTAGAAGGCAGGTTCGGCTGTGTTAGGGGCATTCGTATCCAAAATGGCAATGTCAAGGCCATTTTGCTTGCCGTGCAGTAGCACGTATCGGCTCCATAAATGTGAGAGTTAACATAGCTTCCGGAGCCACCCAGACCAGTGTGTCCCTTGCATATGCAGAATAGGAGGAATGGAATGTCTGACTCTTTTTCGCCGCTCTAGCCATCCAAATGTTTTTCCAGCAGGCAGGCAAACGTGACTGTCTTTTTAAGAAGGAGAGCACCCTATGCGCTTTGTACATGTGCCCAAGCTCAGGACATTCTATCTGACCTAAACTCCTTTTTCATATAGTCGCAGCATGGCACTCATCCATCTCGAGATCCATTGAACAATGCCAAATATCTCCAGCCACTGCACACCCATAGTACTTACAACCATTAAAAAAAATAGTGAACAAAACTCCCCACCCACGAATTCATGTGCAACTGTGCTGTCGAGATAGCCCACCCAATGCTCGTGCCAGGACGTACACAGTTTCCCAAATAGCCCAACAGGGGCTGGTGAATAAACCTCCGCACAACAGGCTGCCCTAGCAGGCCCACCCTTTAACAGATCAGCGATCCTTGTCAGCAAACACATTCTACTAAAGCCAACCAGTGCTTAGCACTAAAACCCAGTTGTGCACTCTTCTCGTTCTCAAATCTCCCACACATTGCTCACACTAGCAACACTCGCAGGAGCACCCTAACCACATTCAAACACGTCCACATGCAAACATCATGTGTTAAAGTATGAGACCAGAGTGTCAGCAGTCGACCAGCCCTTGTTTCAATCGCCCTCTGGCTCAGAGTTCATAACAAATGAAAGAAAAAGGTCCAAGGATTCTAGAGCTATATCGGTTTTCACAAGATTTTATGAAGGCAAAGGAAACTCAAAACTCTGGACCTTTAGAGTTTTAAAATTGAACAGTTTTTAGGAGGACGAGAGTAGGTTTTCCATTATTGTATACATATTATTTTAAGGTTGAATCCTGTAGTCATGAATTCAAGATGCCACTCAAATGATGAGGTCGCTCCAGTTTTAGAAAATAATTTTTATTAGTGCAAATTCGAGCATTGACAGCCGACACGTGTTTCGCCCTCTATGGCGATTGGCGCCAGGGCTTTCTCAAGGCTGTAAAGATAAGAAAAAATGTATGTTTCAATGGAAAGTGCTAATTGAGATACATGACCCCAAGAAAAAGTGTTATTAAGTGCAGGCAAATAACCGAAAAGTGCAGGATGAGTGATTGAAGGGGGGAGACAACAAGACAAGATAATTTATGTTTGAGTGATGTTATTAGTTTACAGAAATCTCAAACAGGTGCCGGTATTGAGATAGGAAGAAGAGTGCAAACAGGCCGCAATGTTGACATGCATTCATTGGTAAACAGATATTCTAAATCTGATGTTTTATAGTGTTTCCAAGGTAGCGTATTCATTGGTCTTAGAAAGTTATTTCAGAGAGAAAAGAAAAAAAGTGGGGAGTGAAGAAAGAAAGAAAAGGAATGTATGGGACACCCAAAACCATCAGTGTGCAGAAAGTTTCATGTGTGTTCTCCAGAAACAGTAAAAAAACAATTCCTATTTCAATTTAGTTTGTACATTCGGTTAGGTTCTCTACTTTACATCGTAATATATATGTGACATCACAAGTTACTGGAGTTTTTCAATCTGTAGGGAAATGCATCATTTTTACAATTCATTGTTTTAAAAAAAAAATAACATTCCATATTATAAAACCGTCGCATTAACAATATATTGTGTGTATATGCGATGTCAAAAGTTACTGAGTTTTCAGTTTAAACAGAACTTTTCAATTCATTCATTTTTTTCCAAAAATTCAACATTACGTTTTATAAAAATCCTTCATATAACAGTATATTAGAGGTCCATTGCATTTGTACTACTGGCCTTGTTCTTAGTTTCAGAAGTAGAGGTCGCCAGTTGTGTTTGTTTTAATAGACCAGCCAAAAGTATTGTATTTTTACATTCAAGGTAACAAGTACTCTGTTCTGTTTTAGTTTAGAGTTGATGTACTAATTTTTCAAGCTTATATTGAGCCAAGTATTTGGGCTTAGGTGTACACAATAATTTTCATTTCTAACTTACGAGTCTGGTTTGTATTTCTGGATAACCTATATTTAGGCAAGGATACAGGCTGTCCATTTTTAAAACTGCGGCGGGAAGCGCATTTCACGTCTTGGATGTTACTTTTGTTCAGGCAGATTTAAAAGAACAGGCACTAATTCGAGATGGCACTTTATTAATGGAGCGCTGCGGTAAGCTAGATAGCCAGTCAAACCTAGGGATTCCTCATTTCTTACCGAAAGAGATGTTAAGTAAACAATCATAGCAACATGCCGGAATAGATATAACGTAATGAAATGTGTACGGCCCATTTTAGCCAAAACATACATGATCATGCATATATCCGATTGTGTAGACATTTTACCGAAAATATGGGGTATGCCGAAGGATGTTCCGTTTTATTCGTCAAGATGTCCTATTATTTAAAGTGCAGTAAGGCTTAAAGTGGCGTATATTTGCCATTGGTGATTTTACGTGGTACAGAAAAACGCCATAGTCGCATGCATTCGGTTAAGCTCAATTATATTCCACATAGCATCTACATTACCGGCAAAGAAAAACGCGAAAGTGTAGCTACATTCTGGGCGCACTTACTTGGAGGTAAATCTCCTGTGGTCTAAAGCGTCTGCACAAAGGTGCCGAATGTGGCAAAGAGGTCCTGTTGCAGGAAAACTATGGCGAACACTCGTTTATTTAAATCGAGTGATCCGGTAGTAAAACCGGAAAAGCATTGAGCATGGTGATTGTGAATAGTTTCACATTTTAGTAAAGGTATTTGAGAGTCAATGTGTTTAGTGTATAATCACGGAAAGGCAAATAGAAAGGCAACAGAATGCCTCTGAAATGTTTACCTTTCAGGGATAAAAACACCCTTCGTATCGGAAGAAACTCATATGGGAAAGTAATAGAAATAAAAGGCGGACATACTTTTGTTGTTTTTCATACCAGAAAAACGATCGGCCATATTGGAATGGTTTTCTAGTCCGGGTTTATATATGCTGGTATAGCACGAAGATCATATGGGAAGTGACAAAAACACGGGTCTACTTTTAAAAAGAAGTTTATCAATAGGATGTAGTCAGGGTAAGTGATTGAACATTATTTTGATCTTTGCACATCCTAAACAGGTCCTATGGGGTCCTTTAGTATGTATATAATTATCATGGATCTCAGATTGGATTGTTGAACCCTCTCTAATTTTAGTATCTTATGTGTAGAAAAAAGTAATCTCATATGGCTGTGTGCCGCATGATTATTAGAGAGATGATAAAAAGGAGTATGTATGCCTCTCATTCAAAGGCCACATTATCATCGATGGAAATTAAGTTTAGTGCAGTGTCTTTAAACTGATTATTTTAGTTTTTAGCTGAACCTTCACAATCATGATTTTTAACAGTTATTAGGTGAGTTTGTAATTACTAGATATTTTATATTTTATTACAATAGGGCTTGTTTTCTAGCCCAAGGTTCTAAGTGTCCCATATGATCTCTCAGAGACATGTGTCAGTTCTTAAAGCCAGTGGTGCCACTCATGTTCTTGATTCAGTCCTTTTTCCACTGTTTCCATTCCTATGATCAGAGAGCTTTCTTCTCTTCGTAGGCGTAATTCCTGGTTCCCACCACGTTTGTGTGGTTTTAATTTTTTCAGGCCTATGAACGAGAAAGTCAATTGATGAGCATGATTTTTCAAAAAATGGTCAACCAAAGGTTGTCGTGTGTCTGTTTTATGAATATTCCGATAGTGTTCTTGAATGCGTATTTTCAAAGGTTGAGTTGAACTTTCGATGTAATTCTGTCCACACGGGCAGGTTATAAGATACACCACGTTGGTGCTTTCACAATTGATAAAGTCATTGATTTGGTATTTGTGATCATTGATGAGGACCTCTTTTGTCTTGGATTTTCCAAGTTTGCATATTGAACCATTGGTACAGGTAAACAAGCACTGGCGTTGCCAATAGGTCTCGCAGTAGGAAAGTTGGAGCTATTGGTTTTGTAAATGACATTTTATATTTATATCTCGTTATTGGCATTGTCAATAACAATATATTAATATAAAATGTCATTTACAAAACCAATAGCTCCAACTTTCCAAATGCGAAACCTATTGGCAACGCCAGTGCTTGTTCTGCTTTACCACACTTTCTGATTCTGGCCCAGTCTACACTGGATTGTTATTACAGTTTGGTTATTCTCCTTTAAAACGTGTGCTAGTGCTGGAAAAGAGAGCGGCAAAGCGGTATAAGCAACTAGATTAGGGCTCCAGTCTCTCCGAAAGCAGTGGTTCGAGTCCCACTGTTGCCAGGTATTTTAGCGCTCATGTCTTCACTTAGTGTTCTGTTTTAACAACTGCAGCAGTACTGCCAGCCATTTAATTCCTCGAAGCCATGCAACTGCATTACTAATAAGTTAATAAATACAGCCGGCCCCCGTGCCCCCGCTGGCGTGCCGCTTCCGCTGTGATTAACTCTGCCCTGATCTGGTGGGTTCTAGTCCGCTCTTCGCTAATCGATGATACCTGCTTGTGCCATATCTGTGCCTGCACACATTTGTAAAATAACAGGGTTTCGTGGGACAACACTCCCTATCCGAGCAGCTCTGCAGAACTGGTGGCTGTTACGGTACTCATGGAATGTCATATTTCAGCATTTTGTGCACACTCGGTTCCAGTCTACGAGTAGCCACATGAAAGGGATCACAACTAGATCACATTGAGCCGGATGGGGGCGGGAGAGCAAGCCATGCAACTGCATTACTAATAAGTTAATAAATACGGCCGGCCCCCGTTGGCGTGCCGCTTCTGCTGTGATTGACTCTGCCCTGATTGTTTAAAATACATTTGTGGGAAGCCTGTGGGTTAATATTCTTCGAATTAACACTCTGAGAGCTGAAATGTTTACTTTTTGTAAAGAGAGAGCGGCCGGGAAACTGAAAGTACGGCTGTCCGGCCGGCCAGCCATGATTAATTAGGGGAGGAGAAGCGTGGTAGGGGAGAAGCCGCAGATCGCACACTGGGCGAAGCCCTTTGATGTGCTGTGCAGCCGTGAATGCTCTCAGGTTGAAAAGGAGAAGCGTGTTAGGGGAGGAGAAGCCGCAGAGCGCACGCTGGGCGAAGCCCTTTGATGTGCTGTGCGGCCGTGAATGCGCGTGCTTGTTTGGTCACGTGATTCACGTGAACTTAATGAAAACCGCAGCGCAAGAAGCCCTTGGTTTGACGAGGATTTCGAGGACATGAATTCTCGCTCCGCTCAATGCGCTTGCGCGCATTGATAGGTCGCGAGACCTAAAAAGCCCCTAGGTTGCTGCAGGAAGGTCTTTGATTTTTGCTTAATATTCAGAAACGATGAGCAAAGAATGTCTCTCATGTTTTTGCTCCTAGAGAAACCTAATTGTGGTTTATCATGAATTGCAGAGGTTATGGTTGGATTGTCCTTCAAAAGATGCCAATGTTTGTTTAATGTTTTGCGAATGTGGTACTGACCATTATTATATTGGGTATTGAAGCAAATTGCTTGTTTGTTTTCTCTGGTTTGGTTATTGTGCAGCAGTGTTGGTCTTTCAATATACAAGAATTTTGTTTGAGCTTTGGTTAGAGTCTGTTCCTTATAGCCCCTTTGTCTCAGGCGTTGTGTTATATTATCAGAATGAATTTGGTATTCTTCATTTGAGCTACAGTTCATTCGTGCATGAATTGAAAAGTTTGTTTAAACTGAAAACTCAGTAACTTTTGACATCGTATATACACACAACATATTGTTAATGTGACTATTTTCGAATATGGAATGTTAAAAAAAAATTAAAACGATGAATTGTAAAAATGATGTATTTCCCTACAGATTGAAAAACTCCATTAACTTGTGATGTCGCATATACATTACGATGTAAATTAGAGAACCTAACAGAATGTACAAACGAAATTGAAATAGGTATTGTTTTTTTTTTTACTGTTTCTGGAGAACACACATGAAACTTTCTGCACACTGATGGCTTTGGGTGTCCCATATATTCCTTTTCTTTCTTCACTCCACTTTTTTTTTTCTCTCTGAAATAACTTTCTAAGACCAATGAATACGCTACCTTGGAAACACTATAAAACATCAGCATGTCAACATTGCTGCCTGTTTGCACTCTTCTTCCTATCTCAATACCTGCACCTGTATGAGATTTCGGTAAACTAATAACATCACTCAAATATAAATTATCTTGTCTTGTTGTCTCCCCCCCTTCAATCACTCATCCTACACATTTCGGTTATTTGCCTGCCCTCTGGCTCAGAGGCCACGTCCATCAGGGTCTGAGGGCAAAGTCTATCGCTGAGCCTAGCCTCTTAATATCCCACTCAAGCCAGTGGTATAGATGTGGTGAGCAAACCAGAGGTCCCATCTTCCGTAGCTCCTATCTGCAAAGTTCCATCCTCTTCCACAGTAACGTGTGCTGCTCCTGCGAACCCAGGTCCTGTGTCGCCATCAAACCGAGCTTGGGATTGGATCCCTTGTTGGAACAGGTGGCACGTTGTTCACGAAAGGGTAGAGCATCTCCTTGGATCCCCAGACCTCCTCCGGAGATTCGAAGAAGTGGGCATAGCTTTGTGGCAGTACTTTCTATTTGGCCTGGCAGAGGAGCATGTATTGCAGCTTTAGGTGATGTAACTTTTGCTTGGCACCCAGAAAGGACTTCAGTAGATCTTTAACTAGCCTGGTGTAGTCCGGGTAAATAGTAATTTTATTGTTTTCATAGTGAAGGTCCTGCCGTTCCCTGGTGGCACGCAGGATACAGTCTCTGTTGTGGTAGTTCAACACCGCTGCTATTATGGCTCGCGGTTGTGCCCCTGGAGGGGGAGGCGGCACCAGGACCCTATGCACCCCAGTTGTAACAAATAGTTCAGAGAGTCCCAGAGGACGCATTTGCGTGCGTACCCAATGCTTCAGGTATTGCTCTGCCAACCCTTGCTCTGCTCACTCAGGGAATCTCAACGCTGATGTTACTGCGTCAAGCACACTCTTCTGCATCATCAGCACATCACTTCAGGGCCGATGTCATCTGGGCCACTTGATGTTTAAACGTCGCAACTTTAATCTGCAGGTCCACGCTATCTCCCTCAGCCGCAGTTACCTTTTCTGCTACTTTCCGCAGATCTGCCCTCAGCAGGTTGACGTCTATTGATACAGTCTCATTGAAGTCCTCTAGGGCCTTCCTAGGTCCCTGAATGGCAGCCAAAAGCTCTGCACGAGAGGACTCTTACTGTTTCTCCCATCTCCTCCCCCCTTTCCCAACATTACCACCGGTTTGCCTAGTGATGCGATGTGGCAGATGGCGTGGTGTATTGGATTATTGTGTTTAGAGTCAAAGCACCTGCACTTGCCGAGCCGGCCGTAGCCCACCGCTACCTCAAATGCAGCCTGGCCTGCGCCTCCGTCAGCACATCAGGGCTGCGATGCCAGTCTCACCCTCAGTCATCAACGCTCTCAGCTCCTTCTGCCGGATGAGCTTCAAGAATCTTCTCCTGCCAAACAGATGGTCAGAACAGTTTGGCACAGTCCAGGCACAGGCGCTGCTCCCTTCAGTTTCCACTCCCACGGCAGATGGTCCTCAATGCCCCAGCCGATGGAGGTTTGTTCACTAGATCTCCGGCTCCAGGCAATCTCCCAGGGCATCAGCCCCACAGCTGCATGACTGATGCTGGTTCAAGGACCAGTAAGGCAGAATTAAGCAGATCTCCGGGCAGGCTACCAGGGAGCTCAGAGACTCGCGTCCTGTCGGCCATGTTGCTTGGCCACGCCCGAGGAAGAGAACTTTGTTAGTTGCATTTTCTGTCCTGAGCCCTGTAAAATTGTTGTGAAAGCTGTTGTGAAAGGTCCACAGCTTTTACTTCCAAAACAAAATATTTGCACCTTGAACGGTGTCATTGCACCAAACTGGTATGTACCTGTATGAGAGTTGCTTATTCGGTTACCAATGCTCCAGTCAAAGGATAACTGGGTTATGGGGCCGAATGTTCCTCCTTTTGACCAATTGTGCACATTTCACAATTGCAAAAACAGACCTGCTGTTATCCACCCCCTCAATGATCCCAATTACTCCGGATCTGTGACCATTGCTGAATTGTTTCTTCAATGAGCTTTTATGTAACAAGGGACTTGGCACTAACAATTTCATTATGTGTCCAAATCTCGGAGTGTAGAGTCTCCTATTAAAAGTAATTTTCTTTAGGGATTATAGTATCATCTACTTAGCTGGGGAATGCAAATACTTGTGCTATGTCTGTTAGCTTGCAGTAAAGTGGTCTCCTTGCTGGGAATCGGATGTAATTTTCTCATTCACTGTGAAGTCCAAGTAAATCACTTGCTTGTGTCCAGTTGCATTTCATTTCACCAGACAGTGGTCACGATAGGGAAAAACAGAAACAGCATCTCTTGACCAACCTGGCTTTACTGACACATTGCTAATGGTGAACCTGAAAACAGGCAATGCTTGCCATTTACTATATATAATACAGGGACAGTTTAGTCTTCAATACATGTGAAGTATGTTCAACATCGTTGAGCCTTGATAAAAATCCATGAAAGCCATTACAAAACTAATTGCAAACATCTGTATACCCCTTTGGCCTCTGTGTTCCAGGGGCACCTGGCCCTAGCGCTTCTTTCTCAATCAGTGCTTTAACTTCTCATAGGAGGGCCGTTGTGGGTTTTACACCTTTAACAGCAGGTGGCAAACTCTCTGATATGATGAAAGTGATGAAGTTATTGATCGTTTCTGTATTCAACACTTGTTTGTTTAAGATCATTACTCACAGTTCTTGGAAGTATCTCACCTCACTGGTGGTAATCATTACCTTATGGAAAAATTAGTATCGTTTTTAGTAAATGCTTTTTTTGAACTATTTTCCCATATGTTCCACTTTTTTTGGTTTGCTTTTAAAGTAACTGCAATGTCTACTGAGCTAGGGCCACCACATCGGGCTCTGTGACCAGGGAGGATATCTGTAAATGTCTTTGCAAGCTTAGTAGAAGGCACCCAATAAGCTAGTCAATACTGGGGCCAATGCTCCAGTAAAAAAAGCTATGGTTATTTTTCCCTCCAATGCAAGATTATATTGTTTGCAAAACAGTGATGTCTAGTGCACTAGCTATTTTACATCTCACTTCATACTTCAGGGCAAAAACCACCAAAGGCAGCAGCAAGCAACCATGTGGCCTTCTACCTTCCTATTATCTAAGCTTTACAAACATGCAATTTAATTTTATTTCCAACCAATACCACTTATTCACAAATATTGTGGCTTTTTGTATGCTTTTTCTAGAACGTTTAATGTATACGTCATCCCAAAATGAATGTCGAATTGGAAATGGATAAATTACAAGCAGTGAGGTTAGTCACATTTGTATCAAAGGACACACACATCTCTTGAGCACTGCCTGTTGGATCTGAATTCAGTCACCATGTGTGTCTCTAAAGGGCCTTTTTAGGTCTCGCCTGAGCCAATGTGCTTGCGCATTGCTCCGGCGAGATTATAGTAAGGGAAAAAGACCAGTCTACCAAAACGGCGGATTAGACCCAGTTCATGTGATCTGTGCACATGCACAAACCAGCCACGTCTCACACCACCATTTGTCTGTGCCTCGCATCAGACTTCAAAGGCTGCCGCCTTCCCCCCCCAATCAGACTTCAAAGGCTGCCGCTCCCCCGCATCAGACTTCAAAGGAATGCGCTCCCGCTCCCCCCACCCCTCCATATCAATGCTGAGAGCTTGTTTTGCTTGTGTGCTTGCATCTTCCTTCCTTGGCCCTGGGTGTTTTCCGTGTTCTCCCATTCAGTGCATTCTCGACTCCGTACTGGATTGCTGTCCAAGCACCAGCCCTTGCTGCCTCTATCATTGTACACTCTCCATGTGTTTTCCCGTTTCCCCTTGCTTTTTCCTGGCTCCATCATTCTGTGCTTTGAAACTGAACGCGCTTTGTAGCACTCAACCCTGTGTGTTCTTAGCTTCAGTCTCTGTGCTGCTGCACCACAGCACTCAGCCCAACCACATCATCACTCAGCCCCACCACATCATCACTCAGCCCCACCACATCATCACTCAGCCCCACCACATCATCACTCAGCCCCACCACATCATCACTCAGCCCCACCACATCATCACTCAGCCCCACCACATCATCACTCAGCCCCACCACATCATCACTCAGCCCCACCACATCATCACTCAGCCCCACCACATCATCACTCAGCCCCACCACATCATCACACAGCACCACCACATCATCACACAGCACCACCACATCATCACCCAGCACCACCACATCACCCAGCACCACCACATCATCACCCAGCACCACCACATCATCACTCAGCACCACCACATCATCACTCAGCACCACCACATCATCACTCAGCACCACCACATCATCACTCAGCACCACCACATCATCACTCAGCACCACAACAGCACTGTCCTTGCTTGCTACCAATAAGCATTGCCATAGCCAATAGGACTCGCATTAGGAAAGTGTAAGCTATTGGCTCTGTGAATAACAATGCTATTAATTTATATATTTTCAAAGCCAACACATATTAAAAAGAAAGTCATTTACAATACCAAAAGCTCACTTTCCTAATGCGAGACCTATTGCATTGCAAATGCTTGTTATACTAATAGTCCATATGCTGCAGGTTTGTTTCCTCTCAGGACATAGATTTACAGGGTTAACATTTCCCCGTTTTCCGAAATTGTAAGTAACTTCACAGTAGAAAGCTAAACTGGGTAACATGAAGCATGCAATATCGTTATATCGAGGTCCTTGGGAGGCCAATAGTTGTAAATCCTGCTATTCAATGCATTGGAAAACAAAAGTGTTATCCTACTATTGTGACAAAAGGAATTTCAGGCTGCACTAGCAGGAGCTGCCTGTTCCAACACAGAATATAGAGCATAGCTTTAGATGGTGAGGAACGACACAGAAGGTCATGTGAGCAGGTTGGAGGATGCCGGGTATTTATTTATTTTTTACATATTTGGCCTGGGGTACTTAGTGGCCTACAGTGAGAGAGGCAGGATACACGTTTTTTTCTTTTGCCAATTTGGTGAGGGGTGCAAATACAGACTACGGTGGGTAGTAGTTTTTTTGAGGGGCGAGGAATGGTAAAGAGGGTAGTGTGGGTAGTAGGAGTGAGTGGGTAAATATAGGGGCTGGTGGCAGAAGACCAAGTTTAATACGTGGCATACAGGTGCTGCCAGGATATGTACATCTCCAGCATGAGTCTTCTAGCAGTGAAACCAAGAATTTGGGGTAATACACATAGCCTAAAATTTAAGATGGCTAACTGAATAAAGGGGGATCTTTTTAGCCGACAGGTTCTGAATAATATGAAAGCTGACTCGAGCTTCTCTCTAGTCTATTTTATGCCACTTAAAACATCTTGTTGAACATCGCCATTTATTAAAGTTAACCATAAATCACAATGTTCCCACTAGGAAGTCTGATTCCTTCTCGCGTACTTTCAAGTCAATATGAATTTCTATGCTATCTGCAAGGCCTTTTCTTGGACTCTGGCAGTACGAGTATACTGTGAAACAACTAGTACAGTTACTGCCGTTTACCACAAGTGTACTGGGACTGCTATGCTGTTGAACTCAAACAAAATGACTAAGTACTTAATGCTATCACTCAGTTCTCAGAGTAGCGCAGTCAAGGGATGATTTGAACCCTATGTTAAGAACAATCACCTATATAAGGCTCTTTACTTAACCTACAGTATCAAAGGTTTCTAACTCAGACTTCGCTTGTTGCATCTCATACATATCTGAACCATACAAAGTACTTTCAGACAAAGGGAGGTTACACATTCTATACTGAAATTCTGGTTTAAGACTTTAAAGTGACAAATGCTGCATGGCAAGTCCATCAAAATAGCAAAAAGCAACAAGGTCAGGTAAGTCAGCCACTGTACTTATTACTTGATTAGACTATCATAATTTAATGTACCTCTTGAATGTCTTAGTTGCAAGCTGTAGAGAATCCCGTAGAGATCCAGTATATTTGCAGGATGAGGCAGTAGCACTTGCTGCTCTCACTGTTGCAGTAAGGCTGCAGACTTTCATACCCAAATCTCCCCTCTTGCTGCAGAAACCACAAAATCACCTGGTGGTCTATTGAACGTAGCTCGAGTTAATCTTGCTCTGGAGGCTTATTCTTTTTGCTGTAGCAATAGGAGATGCAGATTAAGCGAAGCTGTGAGAAGCAACTTCATATCTGGTTCAAATATGCTGGGACCCAGAGGTATTGCCATCATGAGGTTAAGTTTGGTGCACTGCCTTGATGACAGATGTAGTAGGATGGGTTGTCTGAATTAGTACCTTACTTTTTGCAGCTCCTCTAAACAAAACTTCACAACAAGAAGCAAATTCCTAGAGGGAGTTGACAAGTTTAGAACTCTATGAACAAGTGAATGGATTGTTGAGAAATGTGTGAAGACAAAGAGTGAAGTCTCTTCCAAAGTACATGATCTCCTCCTTGGTGTGGATAACTTACTACGATGTGCATTCAATGGAGTAGATTTAATACTACACCAAACAACCAGAGACAGAAGGTCACCACTGAAATCTCATTTTTCCAATGCCCAGGCCTGAACAATCTATCGTTGGTATTTTAGCTTAGGAAATGTTACCATTCTAATTTAGCAGCGCATTGTTATTGCCAAACAAATTATGCACAAGTCTATTAATATCCCCATGCGTAAAAAAACAAAAATATGACACTGGGAGGAAACCAATCCAATCACATAAATCTATTCTTTCCATGTCTAAGTGAAAATACATTTGGAGGCAGTAACATCTATTGAAAACATTAATTTCAAAGGAGAAAATTGCTTCTTTTAATTGCAGGTGCACAGTAAGACATAGCTACAAATGGAAAGAGGTTCACCAAGGACGACAGCAAAGAAGAAGAAATACAAGCATTGGCACTACCATTAGGTCTGACTTTCAATTCATGTTCCATGGTAATGTGGAGCATTACAATTACATAGCATTGAAATGGATTAACTCTTGCGCTGCTAGGACTTTTCCCTTCCAGTGCTATATTTGTGATAGCCAAAAGGTGCCTAGTTTTTGTGGATTCCCCTGAAGGGGACCGAGAAAATATCCAAAATATATCACCATTTTGAGTTTGAGAAACCTAAAGAAATATTGAAATCGGGTAGGAGTAAACAGCCATTTGTGACATTGTTTTCACCTTTAACATTTTTTCACAATGGCCGATTTACAAAAGTAATGTACCATAACGTTCACTAGACCCTTTTGGTTGTGAGGATCTATAGGGTTTGTGGGTTCTCCAAGAACCAGAGGTACCCAGAGCCAACAACAGAGCTACACCACACAATGTTTTTTTATTGTGTACGGAGTAAAGACTAATTGATATGTTGAAATATGTGGAGTGAAAAATGTGTGTCAAGGAAATATATTTCTGGAATGGGCATAAATATGAAGTTTAGGAGCAGTGGTTATTTGTGTACCTCTGAATTTGTGGGTAATCTTACGAGCATATAAATTAAGGCATTTTTCAAAATGTTTTTTCTTACAGACTGATTTATATTTGGAAGGCACAAAATGCACCGAAATACAATTGGTAAGGAATATGCTACTTGCCAGTATGCATCTGTTCTTGGCATAGAGGGCTGCAGAGTGGTACATTATGGTACATTATGAATAGATCGCCATCTGGTGTTGGGCTCGGATGATTGCACTTTGTTTTTCTCTTGGAGAGTCTTTTGTATCTTGGTGACTCCTCCTTTGGTTGGTAGTGCGCATGGGCATCGGCTCCATCCTTAGATTGTTTTGCCATAGTAGGGTTAGATGGAGTAGTATGATAGAATACAGATATGAATGCCCATGTAAGTGTATCTAAATAAGATAATGTCGGAACAGACACAGGTTTCCGGGGAGGCTGGGAGGGCATGTACCACTCTGCAGCCCTCTATGCCAAGAACAGATGCATACTGGTAAGTAGCATATTCCATTCGAGGCATATGGGCTGCAGATGGTACATTATGAATAGACTATACAGCAGTTCTCTCCCTAGCGGTGGTCGCCCGTGACTGTTGCAACTGTCTGAAATAAAGTCTTTAATACAGCTTGTTCCACTCTAGCTTGTTGTGTTGTGTGCACATCTACACAATAGTGCTTTGTGAAGGTGTGCGGTGTAACCCAGGTAGCCGCTTTGCATATGTCATCTAGTGGAATGTTTCCCAAAAATGCCATAGATGCTCCTAGTTTACGTGTAGAGTGAGCTCTAGGAGGAACAGTTAATGTTCTCTTTGCTTTTAAGTAGCATATTTGAATACATTTTACAATCCATCTGGCAATGCCCGCTTTAGAGATGGGATTGCCCTTATGTGTAGGAGAAAACGCAACAAATAGCTGTTTTGGCTTTCTGAAAGTTTGTGTTCTTTCTATATAGTACAATATTGCCCTTCTGACATCCAATGTATGTAAGGCCCTTTCCGCTACCGTCTGTGGTTTTGGAAAGAAAACCGGCAATTCCACTGACTGATTGATGTGGAATGCAGAAATTACCTTTGGTAGGAATTTTGGGTTTGTTCTAAGAACCACTTTATTTTGGTGTAACTGCATGAATGGTTCTTGAATCGTAAAAGCCTGCAACTCACTTACTCTTCTAAGTGACGTGATAGCTATGAGGAAGGCCACCTTCCATGTGAGGAATTGTATTTCACACCTATGCATAGGTTCAAATGGTGGCCCCATTAGTCTGGTAAGTACTATGTTGAGATTCCAGACTGGGGAAGGTGGTCGTCTTGGTGGAATGACTCTTTTGAGTCCCTCCATGAAAGTTTTAATTGCTGGTACTTTAAACAGGGAAAGATGTTGCCTGTTTCGTAGGTACGCCGCTATAGCTGCGAGATGAACTCTGATAGAGGTGTATGCTAAGTTACATTGCTGCAAGTGTAGTAAATAGCAAATGATCCGTTTAGTGGATGCGTCCAGAGGGTTAATGTGCTTACTGTTACCGTGTATAGCAAACCTCTTCCACTTTGCTGCATAGCATGCTCTGGTGGTAGGACGTCTTGCTTGTTTAATGATTTCCATACATTCTGGTGGTAAATCTAAATATCCAAACTCTATGACCTCAGGAGCCAGATCGCTAGGTTCAATTGTTTGGGATCTGGGTGCATTATTTCTCCATGGTTCTGTCTAAGGTGCATGGGTAATCTTAGCTTTTGATGTGGCACCTGTGAGAGTTGTATTAGCGTGGTGAACCACGGCTGTCTTGCCCACGTGGGTGCGACTAGTATCATTGTCATTGAGTGCTGCTGCAGTTTCCGAACCACTAACGGAATTAGTGGGAGAGGGGGAAAGCGTAAGCAAATCTGTTGGACCAATTTATCCATAGTGCATTGCCCTGGGACCGTTGGTGTGGGTACCTGGATGCGAAGTTTTGGCATTTTGCGTTCTGATGATTGGCAAACAGATCTATCTCTGGTTGCCCCCATGTTTGGAAGAATGGCTGCAGTATTTGGTCGTGCAGCTCCCATTCGTGTACTTGTTCTGACTGTCTGCTTAGGATGTCTGCTATCTGATTTTGAACTCCTGGTAGGTGTTCTGCTAACAGATAAATCCTTTGAGGAATGGCCCATCTCCAAATGTCCTGTGCTAGTTTGGATAGTTGGAGAGAGTGTGTCCCCCCCCCTGTTTTTGAATATAATACATTGCAGTCATGTTGTCTGTTCTGATCAGGACTGCCTTGTTCGTTATTTGCATTTGGAAAGCTTTTAGTGCTAGAAATACCGCTAATAGTTCCAAGTAGTTGATGTGCAGTTTCTTTTGCTGCACACTCCACTTCCCCTGCACTGTGTATTTGTCCATATGCGCTCCCCATCCGGAGAGCGATGCGTCCGCTGTTATTATCACTTGTGGAATCGGTTCTAGGAATGACCGCCCCTTGGAAATGTTTGTTGTGTTCCACCACTTCAGAGAGCGATGCGTACGGTCGTCCACCAACACCAGATCTGTAATCTGACCTTGAGCCTGATTCCACTGTGTCACTAGACACTCCTGTAGTGGACGCATTTGGAGTCTGGCATGTGGTATTAGCAGTATGCAGGAGGACATCATGCCTAACAGTTGCATAAACACTCGTGCTGGTAGTGAGTGTTGTGGTTGAAATCTTTGTATCAACCCGACCATTGTTTGTATCCTGATCTGATTGGGGTATGCTATTGCTCTTTCTGTGTCTATAGTAGCCCCTAGGTATTGCTGAATCTTGTTTGGTTGCAGGTGTGATTTTTTATAGTTCACCGTAAACCCTAGGTGGTGCAACAATTGGATTGTCTTCTGTGTGTTGTGAAGACATTCTTCTTGTGACTTGGCCTTTATTAACCAATCGTCCAAGTAGGGGAAGACATGTATTTGTTGTCTTCTTAGGTGTGCTGCCACCACAGCTAGGCATTTTGTGAACACTCTTGGTGCCGTTGTGACCCTGAACGGAAGGACTTTGAATTGATAATGTTGTCCTTCCACTACAAACCTTAGGTATTTCCTGTGGGCTTTGTGAATTGGGATATGAAAGTAAGCGTCTTTTAGATCCAGATCCAGTGTAGAAAGAAAGTCCCCTTTCTTCAGTAAAGGGAGTACTTGTTGGAGCGTGACCATGTGGAAATGTTCCGAATTTATGTATGCATGGAGAGGTCTTAGGTCTAAGATTGGTCTTAGAGACCCATCTTTTTGGGGGATTAGGAAGTATAGAGAGTATACTCCTGTCCCTTGTTGATGTTTTGGAACCTTCTCTATTGCATGCTTTTGTAGCAGTGCTAGTACTTCTTCCTTTAACAATGTCAGATGATCTTGACTCATTGGACGCTGGTTGGGGGGGATGTTTGGTGGGGTAGCTGTGAGTTCTAGGCAATAACCATGTTGGATAATTTGTCTCACCCACTTGTCTGATGTGATGTTTTCCCAGACAGGTAGGAACTGTGATAGACGTCCCCCGACCGGTGTTATGTGGTCTGGGGGAAGTTCTATTAAGTCACTGTTTTGGGGTTGAGGCGTTGCGGTGGTTATTATTTCCGCGGCCTCTACCCTTGTTGTTGTTACCCCTGTAACTACCTCTTGAATTACCCTTGGGTGATGTAGGTGTGAAAGAGGTGGATTGCTGATTTGTTCCTGTATTTTTTGAGCCTCCTCTATAGGTGGATCTACGAAAGGAACCTCTGTGTTGGCTGTTGCAATGCTCCCATTGACTTAGCCGTTTCTGTATCTTTTTTCATTTTTTCTAAGGTCTCATCCGTGCTTGAGCCAAAAAGTGTTTTCTGATCAAAGGGTTGGTTCAATAAGGATGTTTGTACTTCCTGTTTGAATCCTGAGATTCTAAGCCATGCATGTCTCCTTAACATGACACTGGTGTTGATGGACCTTGCTGCAGTGTCTGCTGCGTCTAGGGCGCACTTAATGGAAATATTAGTTATTATCTTTCCTTCCTGTATTAACTGATCTGCCCTTTTCTGATGTTCTTTGGGGAGGTGTGTGATGAGTTTTTCTAATTCATCATAATGTGCCCTGTCATAACGTGCAAGTAGTGCCTGTGTATTGGCTATACGCCAGCTATTTGCCGCTTGTGATGCTACTCTTGCCTGATGCATCTATTAATTTTGACTCTTTATCAGGTGGAGGAGCCTCTCCTGTAGATAATGAGTTCGCTCTTTTACGAGCGTTTGAAACTACAAGCGAGTCCAGAGGTACCTGCCCTTTGATAAATATTGGATCCTTTGGAGCCGCCTTATATTTTTTATCAATTCTTGGGTTTAACACCCTAGCCCTCACTGGGTCTTTGAATATTTCTTCTGTGTGACTGAGAAGACCCTTCAGCATAGGTAGAGTACCTGATGTTCTTTGTGCATTAGGTAGCGTCTCTAATAGGAAGTCCTCTATTTGAGGTTCTGTATGTAGATCTACCTTATGATATTTTGCTGCCCTATTAATGAGCTGTACAAACCCTGTGTTATCATCAGGTGGTGAAGGCTTTGAGGTATATAACTCTGGGTCGTTGTCATCATCTGACCCTACGTTATAATTTTCCCATGGGTCATCCTCATCTGGGATAGTTTCATCATCCCCTTGAGGTTCTCCCTCCCCTGGATCACTGTCTACATCAGACTGAGGTGTAGATGGTCTTGGTGTAGAAGGTGCAGGAATATTTGGCATAGTGTGAGGAATAGGAGAAGAGGGTGTGACTTTAGGTCGAGGAGAAGTAGGAGGAGTGTTATTTGTCCCCAGTGTTCTCTTTTTTGAAGGAAGAGATTTGTCTTCTATCTGTTCATTCTTCCTCTTCTTCCTCACTACTTTGCCAGTTTGCGGATCGATAAACAAAATCTTTTGTTTGGGATCTGTCTGCTGCTCCTGTGTCGGTACCGAAGGCCTTGGTTCCGAAAGGTGCCTTTGTTTTCGATCGTCAATGTTCGGTGTTTTCGGCACAGAGTGTTTACTCGATTCCGATTTCTTCGGTGTCGAGTGAGTCTTCGACGTCGAATCATGTTTCTGTTTCGACATGGAATGTTTCGATGCCGAGCTTTCCTTTGCATGGATCTTCGGCGTCGATGTCGACCTCTTCTCGGATCCGACATGGTGGGAGACCGAGTGTTTCGGTTTCAGTTTCGGTTTCGTTGCCGGGCCCGAAGGCGGGGCGTCGGAAACTTTTTTCTGCAGTTTGACGGGGCTCGAAGGCGGGGTCGTTACCACACGGGGTCGGTTTTTTGGTAAGGGGACGTCGTCACTCACGGTTTGTTGCACGTCGAGTTCTTCGACATCCGACGCGTCCCCTTCCGACCCCGACTGATCCTCATGATCCTCTTCTTCCTCAAGTTTCGCGTCTCCGAACAGCTCCGGGATCGCCTCCGAATGCATTCTGGAAACCTCGTGTCTTCGAGCTCGACGATTTCTAATCGTCGACTTGGAGGAGAATGCTGCGCAGGCTTCGCAGTTCCTGGATTCGTGTTCAGGCGATAGGCAGAGGTTGCACACCTCGTGTAGGTCCTTGTGTGGGAACTTAGCACCACACGTTGGACATTTCTTGAATGGACTCCTTTCCATGGACTCCGGGCTTGACTGCGTCGAGAAAGGCCTCCTGTTCGTCGACGTAGATCAAAGTTTTTTCTTCGATGTTGAAGTGAAAACGCGCCAGAATGGAAATGAAACGTGTTCGATAACAATACTGTCGAATTGGAAAGGGAATACGCGCCGATAAGTTACTTATTTTCGAAGTCGATCTGGAGCGTCTCAATCCTCATCCGAACCCGATGGCGGAAAAAAACAATCTAAGGATGGAGCCGATGCCCATGCGCACTACCAACCAAAGGAGGAGTCACCAAGATACAAAAGACTCTCCAAGAGAAAAACAAAGTGCAATCATCCGAGCCCAACACCAGATGGCGATCTATTCGTAATGTACCATAATGTACCATCTGCAGCCCATATGCCTCGAACCAATAAATATCCTGCTATTCTATGCTCCCACGTTTCTTCTGAAAAAATGGTACCTCACTTGTGCAAGTAGGCCTAGTGCCCACGACAGGAAACGTCCCAAAAGACAACATGGATACAGCACATTTTTCCACTCAAAATGGACTTGTTTTTTGCATAGTGGGTAGCTGTGGATTTGGGCCAGAGTTCAGCCGGCACCTATGGAAACATAGCAAACCTGTACATTTATGTTAACTATACAACCAGGAGAATCCAGTATGGAATGACTTGCATGGCTCTCACCAAGTTTATTCCAGAATCCCTTGCCCAAACTTTGACCAAAAATAAATCCTTTATTTCTGTGTTGAAAAGTTCTGGATTTTGCAGGAAGCAACACATTTCTTTCCACCTACCATTCTTTCAAGTCTATGGATAAAAATTACACCACACTTGAGTGGGTAGACCTAGTGCCCACAACAGGAAAATCCGCAAAACAAAATGTGGAGACATCAACAAATTCTATCACAAACATGATCTTATTTGGCAATGAGGGGAGGGTGCATTTTGGCCAGGGATTGACGGCCACCCAGGGAAACGGCCACCCAGGGAAACCAATCAAACCCAGACATTTCTGAAAACTTGACATCCAGCGGGTGCTGAGTGGTATGCCTCACGTGGAACCCACAAAGGTTTCTTACCCACAGTGCCCTGCAAAACTCAAACTTTGCCTAAAATGTACACATTTTTCTTTAATTTCTGTGATGTAAACTTCCACAATCAGCAGGAATCCCAAAAATTCCTACCACCCAGCGTTCTTCTACTTATTATGATAAAAATACCTACTCACTTGTGAGGCTGGGCCAAGTGCACATGACAGGGAAGCATCAAACCAATGTCAATTGGAGTCTCGCGGAGCGGCTCTTTGACCCAGGTTTGATTTGTGTGGGTAAGAATCTCTACTCTGTCCCTAGGGGAGCAGAAAGACTTTTGGCCCTAAAGGAGGGGAGAGGGGGGGGGGAGGGGGGTGGCGGGGTAAAGGGGGGGGTGGGGGGGGGGGGGGAGTATTTGCCCATTGCCAGGGGGGCTGGTCCCCCCCACTACAAATATTCCCTGGGAGCCTAGTGGGTGGATCCCTACTTGGGGTAATCGCCTTCCTGTGAAAGTTATCAGTGGAAAAGGGAGATACTCCTCTTTCCAATGACACCTCTACAGTCCAAATCAGTGCTCGGGTGACTAAGATATGCCTCCGAGCACTGATGCAATGAAAATTACATTTACTCATTTCACTTTCAATCTAATGACGCCATTGTCATTACATACAAAAAAATGCCTCGGGCTGCTGGGGAAGCTCTTCCCCCCCAGCTCTAGGCGCTAAACGAAGTGAAAAGAAAACCCTCTGGTGCTTGCACCGGAGAGATTTCCTGCCTCTTGCGCGAGGATGGCCTGGAGAGGTCCTACGCAATGTAGGACTGGTGCAGAAGATGGCACAGAGCCGTCCTCTGCACCGAAGGAGTTTATAGCATTATAATGCTGGATGTGCCCCTGAAAGTTCGAACTCAGACAGCTGGATAAATAAACAAAATGCTTACATCTGTGTGGACGCGGACAACTTCAGTCCAATCAAAATATGTAGCCCTGGCTCCCAACTTGAGGGAAGCAAATGCCTTACTCTAGTGGTACTCACCCGATTGTCTTGCCACAATTGCGCGGTCATACCAGACTATAAAAAGTATTACTTCAATAACAGTGCAATCAGCAAAAGAACAGCTGTCTAGCTGAAGCAATCAGTACTTGCTTCAACAGAAAAGGTAGTCAAGCCAGTACACACTGGCCAATTAGAAGGCAGCAAATAAGAGTGACAATGAAGCCAACAAATGCTAAGTAATGAATGGGTTGCAAGCCCCTCGTTATATACAATATCTCTTGCATGTGGTGTTGCAGGAGAGCCTTAAAAAGCATATGGGTTAAATTAAGGACTTTACCATAGGATATTTTTTTTAAATAGAAGACAAGGTGGCTACTAGTGATGGTCAGGACAGAGGTATGAACCCTATGAAAACTACTGCTCGATTTTGACAGCCCTACGCAAATTGGTAACCACATAGAACATTTAGAAAAGAGTCACTTCTATCAATATCACGTTTACGCAAAAGAAGGATCTCTAAGACAGAGGATATGTTTCAAGAAAGAAGTTCATTTGAAAGTGAATCTGCTGGTAAGGATCACCAAGTTATTACATCTTGTATGGTTATGGTTCCTGCTCTGATCTGCATGGAAATGTGAAGGGTATAATAAGGGTTACAAACATCTATCTTAGGGTTCACAGCTACAGTGACTGCTATAGTCTCATTCGACAAATTATCATGTTTTGTTTTTTGTATTTTTCCTCTTTCAAGAGGGGATGAGCGTACTCATGGTGTCACCAACACAGTTTGCAAAACCTACACTCTAGAACCTAATAAAGCTGCTGATACAAGATCGAGGTGTGTGTGTGTGTGGGGGGAGGAGAGTGGATTTTTTGGTGGGGGCTCTGAATCTAGGAATTGTAGTGACCGATACAAGCTAACCATGCAAAGTAAGAGATGACCCTGCAAAGCCAATAGCAAGCACAACGCAAGTCTGAGTGGGAGCACAAGTTTGATATTTCCGGACTACAGATTAGCCATGCAGCACTTTAGTAATGTTTTAAAAACGCTTATGGTACAGTAAGGTGGGGGGGGGGGGGGGGGGGGGGGGGGGGGGACACCAATATGTCCTGGAATACAACTTTTCAAACATATAACAATGATTTCCAAACTGCGTGTTGTGAAGGAAGGCACAATCAGAAGGGTTTTCACTAGAGAATCCCAAGCAAAACTCAAAACTCTTAATGTTTATGATTCCTTAAAGTGAACAGTCATGTTTACTTGTCTCGGTCTTAAGAAATTGAGCCGTACAAGATGCTCTGTACAGAAAAGTAATGTAAATTTTCCAAATGAATTTAGAAACGTCACAACTGCAGACAAGGCCACGAACAAAACAGTTTGGTAACCACGGTTTGAACAGAGCAGATAGCAGTTCTTACTTTTGTTAGTAGAAGAGTGCGCAATAAAAAACTTAAATCTACTTGAAAATTGCAAATTTAGAATTCAGACTGCACAGGTGTTAGCTTTTCAAAATGAGACCAAACTGATGATCAGTAAAAAAAAGGTTTAAATAAAATGTAGGTTTTACCCCATTACGTTCGTAGCATACACTCCCTGATGGACTTTGACCCGGGGCAGCTGGAGATTTACTCTCTAAGTTGTGAGGAACAGCGCACACAACCTACCGGTCAGAAAAAAAAAATCTGTTGATAATCGCTGCAGAAGAATTACTGCATTATATCAACGAAATATCAAAGACCACGTTTATGCGCGGAGACATTTTGTCTGATTGATTTCAAGCATCATCCACGTGCATGCCAATTCATTTTGCGATTGTAGTAATTACGATAACCCCACATTTGACATTTACAACAAATGTCACTTAAATTTTAAGTCTCATCTTCAAAACAGTAATACAATTTACATGAGATAATCAAAAGCTTTTTGTGCAAGCATGCACAGGTGTTAGAATAGCTCACCTGTCCAGTTATTCGTTCCTCCGGTAATATTTCTGGTTTTATCTTAACCAACTTAACAGCAATGGGTTTTCCAGTGCGTCTGTCTGATGAAACTTCAAACTCAACATCATCTGGGGATTAAGAACATGCCAGAACGTTTAAATCTAATGCTGGCAAAAGGGAAATTCGACACCTTACATCAATAATGCCCCACCAACTAAGCTGTCTAGGTTATGAACAAGTGGGCAACTAACTTTCAAAAGATAAACACACTTTGAAAATCTCCTTAAGAAAATGAGAATAAATCAAATGGTTGCTTACCAGTAAGAGTAGTTTTACAGCTTGAAGAGTTTTCTGGATTCACATGCTGTCAATTATTCTACCATCTAGTAATAGTCTTACTTTTTCTTTTTCGGGGGGGGGGGGGGGGGGGGGGGGTTGGGGGGTTGGGACTAGGCTGGGAATGCTTGCCGGAAGAGGTAGGTTTTTAAGGACTTACGGAAGTCAGAATAAAGTGGGATAGATCGAACATTGGGAGGGAGGGAGTTCCAAAAGGTGGGGCCAAGGACCGCAAACTTCGCCCCCCCATCCTCATCTTCCTGAAGCGAGTGACGTCAGTTCCTGTGTGTGGTAGCCATCTTCGGATTTTTTTACCTATTTTCCTAGAGTACGTCTTAAATCCTGTTGTCTGTAGATGTTAGTTCTTTATTTACGTGATATTCTTTCCCCACCTGTTTACATTCCTCCTCTGAGGGGAGATGGGTGGGGGGAGGGTCGCATGCGAATCCAGAAAACTCTTCAAGCAGCAAAGCTACAGCTACTGGTAAGTAACCATTTTGTTTTGTAGCATGAATCCTTTTCTGGATTAGATTATGTCGAGATTCCCACCTCCTTGGGGTGGTTGTGGTAAAATGAGGAAGATTATGCAAACAGGTGTGAATTACCTTTTATCCCACTTGACCTTCCTTATTCATCTGTATATGCACGCAGTAATGTTTGATTAAGACCCAGAATGAGCCAGACTTACAAGTGATCAGAGAGCACATTTGAGCTGGTCTGTGCTGACTATTTGAAGCATCAACACCAGGGAAGGGAGTTGGTAATCTATGCGAGGGTGTGATCTATTAATGTTGGAATAAAAAGCATAGTCTTATTCACCTTGGTGTTCCCTACACACACCTTCCAAGTTTAGATACACTAGGCTACGGGAGAGTGAGGCGGCACTGTCCTGGGGCACATTACGTGGGGTGAGGGAAATCTATCTAATTCAGGACTGAGAATATAATTAAAGTACCCACTTTTATGATATGGCCTTTAGCTGCATGTGCAAACGTGGGTAGGAAGTCTGTTTAGAATGGATCCTTGCCCTCATTGGGAGCAGAGATGCAGTATAGAGTCAGTGGCAAGCTCCTCAGCTTGTCCTGAATGCCAACCCATCTCCCTCTCTTGTCAATATGCTTGGATTCCAGATGTAAAGTCCGTCCCCTACTCTTAGTTTTCGTGGCGCTAGTTGCATGGAACCGGGTTGGGAACCCAAAAGAGCACAGGCAAGAGACATCATGGGACCCCAAGTGGGTTTCGCCACGGAGGGCCACGTTTATCCCTTCTTTAAGCAACTGTAATAGCCCCCCACACCCCCAATTAATTGGCTAATTAATCCCAGTAGTCACGGAGGTCAGGTAATTCACCTTCAGCTAGTTCTTGTGTACTAAACGTGGGGGTCTTAGTTCAGGCTGAAGGCAAAGCCAACGACAGGGGGAGCAGTTCAAATCAAAGCTTCTGGTGTGCTGTAGCAAATAGGGCACTCCATATGTGGCAACCAGTCTGGTTAAGACGGCACGATAGGCAAAGGCAGCAAGCAGGTCCCCGGCCCTACACAATCCCCAGCTACCCTGAACTTAAAGGGCCGCACTGGCTCTGAGAAGGCCAGTCAGGACTCCGAGCGATCATCAGTGCAGCCAGCACCATTTGGTAAATGGGACTCCCACCTGGGCCACTGTGGTGGTGTACACCGCACCAGAGGTGCTAAACGCCCCTTCAAGGCCTCAGTGTTGCGTCTTCAACTGCTAATCATACTCATAGGGTTCAGCATGGTTGGTTCCTTGCTGCAGCCACCACCTGGGGGTAGGTGGGGGGAGGAGGGGGGGGTTGCTTGGGGCCCAGTTTGCAGTGCCAATTCGTTTATTCAGTAGGCCCTGGTGCAGATGGACCACCAGCTGCTCCCATGGCTGCATCTAAAGGCTCTGTTCATTGGCACGTTTTGCTGTCAGAGAACTCAGGCGTTAGCTGGGATTGTGGACGCTAACAGAGCTTCAGCGGGACACGTCTTGCCAGGTCAGTGCTCTCACCACAGACCCCTGACCTCCATATTATTAGCAGTAAATGCTTTAGCACAGGTCTTAAAGATATCAATGGAGATTTACATTTAAGGGTGAAGTGGGTTCCTATCCAATTTAAGATCTAATGGTCAATGGTTATTAATTTACATTATGTCAGGTGACTTTACACACACTGCCTCCCACTAGACGTCGCAAACAGAGTAGGAGTGGCGGGCTCAATCCTTGTAGTAGGAAAGGTATTTCCCAGAGTGTCACTGTTGCTGCGGACATCTATCAGACTTGGGTTGAAGCTGGTACAGGGCCTAATTTTGCTACGCATATGACTGCACATTAAAGGACCACTACAGAGAGTGAACCCTCTGTGTACGATTGTACCCGTGGATCCCTTTGCTTATATTGCAAGCAATACCGAATAGTTGCTTACCTGTCGGTGTAGTTTTGCAGCTTGAAGATCTTTCTGGATTCGCTATGCTGTGCATTATTCCGCGGTCTAGTGGTTGGGTCCAGAATCGTAGTCTTTTCTTTGGGGTTTTTTTTTTTTTCGTAGCCCAGGTGGGCGTCGACGTCCCACCTTTTGGTGCATTTCCGGTGACGTTGGCACACTTCCTGCGGAAGCACCCACTCTTGGGCGCCATCTTCGGATTCTTTTTTCTCGTGTTTGTTCTGTTACCGAAGTAATGGCAATGTTCTAGTAAGTCATTCACCGCTTTAACCTTCAAGGTTTGTTTGTTCAAGTAGTTGTCCATGTTTTCAACCTCCTTCCTCTCCAGCCTCATCTTTCTGGCGGAGGTGGGTTGGTTCGCTAGTGAATCCAGAAAGATCTTCAAGCTGCAAAACTACACCGACAGGTAAGGAACTATTCGTTTTGCAGCGTGAATCTTTCTGGATTCACTATGCTGTGCATAGACTTTGTAGCGGTTTCTCATTTTTGTGGCGGCTGGGTGGAAGAGGAGCGTTGGTTATTGAATATGTGCTGGAGCACCTTTTGTCCGACTTGTGCTTCCTTGTTCATCTGTATATCCACGCAGTAGTGCTTCGTGAACGTGTGCACTGAAGCCCATGTTGCCGCCAGGCCTATGTCCTGAATGGGTGTGTTGGCCAGGAAAGCTATTGTAGCTCCCTTTTTCCTGGTAGAGTAAACCTGTGTCCCCCTGCCAGTTCTTCCCCTGCCTGTTTGTGGCAGAATTGTATCGTCTGTGCGATCCATCTCGCAATTGTTCCTTTAGTTACTGGTTTTTCCCATGAAGCTCTTTGCATAGGAAACAAAGAATTGCTTTGTTTTCCTGTGATCCTTTGTCCTTTCAATGTAGTGCATGACAGCCCTTCTGGCGTCTAGGGTGTGAAGAGCTCGTTCAGCGCTTGTCTGTTTCTGGAAGAAACTTGGTAGTTGTATAGTTGGATTCATGTGGAACCCTGACACCACCTTTGGCATGAAGTGTGGGTCTGTTCTCATTACCACCCTATCAATGTGACTTTGGATGTAGGGTTCCTGTAACGTTAATGCCTGCAAATCGCTTACCCTGCGCAGGGAGGTGCTTGCTACCAGGAAAGCTGTTTTCATTGTTAGCCTCTCTAGGGATGCTTTGTGAATTGGTTCGAAAGGAGGTTTCATCAGTTCTGTTAGTACCAGGATAAGGTTCCGTGCAGGTGGTGGCACCCTCTTTGGAGGCGCAATCCTCTTTGCTCCTTCTAGGAATCTTTTAACCACTTGGGAGGTGAAGAAACTTACACGTCTCCCCTCTGTGTAAGCGACTATTGCTGCTAAGTGAACTCTTAAGGAGGATGAGCTTAGTTTGTCTAGTAGGTGCGTGAGGTATCTAAGCACCGTTGAGTCTCTTTGGATCTTATTGTGCAGCTTCTCTCTCCTGCACCATAGAGTGAATCTCTTCCATTTTGATACATAGCACTTTCCCGTGCTGGGCCTCCGTGCCTCCCGAAGTACCCTCAGGGTGCTCTCTGGTAGTTTCAGATGCGCAAATTCTATGTCCTCAGGAGCCACGCTACCAGGCTCAGGCTTTCTGGCTCTGGGTGTAGCACCTGCCCGTTTTGCCTGGTTAGCAGGTCCTTTCTCCTTCCGAATCTGTGGGGTGCGCTCTGTGCCATCTCCATGATCTGCGAATACCATGTCTGCCTGGCCCACTGTGGTGCGACCAGTATCAGTGTCATGTTGCTCGCTCTGCACTTGCTGAGGACCTTGTGAATCAGTGGTATCAGGGGAAAAGCGTAAGCAAATGTCCTCGACCAGTCTATCCATAGGGCATTCCCCAGGGACCCCTCCCCGGGCCACCTGGATGCGAAGCTTCGGCATTTTGCATTTTGGCGTGTTGCAAATAGGTCCACCGACGGTGTTCCCCACCTGTCGAACAGCCTTTTTGTCTCCTGTGTATTGAGCTCCCATTCGTGGGTTGCCGATGTCTGTCTGCTGAGCCAATCGGCTTCTCCGTTGTCCTTTCCTGGCAGATGAATGGCTAGCAGGTCTATGTTGAGAGGGATGGCCCAAGTCCTTATCTCCTGCGCCAGCTTCGAGAGTGTGGCCGATTGTGTTCCACCCTGCTTGTTGATGTAGAACATCGCTGTAGTGTTGTCCGTCTGGATCAACACCCTCTGGTTGTACAGTTTTGTCTGAAAGGCTTTTATAGCAAGGAAAACTGTCTTCAACTCCAGGAAATTGATGTGCTTTATCGCATCTGCTGGTGTCCACAGACCCCTCAATTTGAGTTTCTCCATGTGAGCTCCCCATCCCTTCTGGGATGCATCTGTGGTGATGGTCACCGTTGGCGACGTTCGAGGCTTTCCCCTCGTCAGGTTCTCCATGTTCCACCATGCCATTTCTTTTTGCACTGTGTGCGTTACAACCACTAGATCCTCCCAACGCCCTATTGCTTGTGACCATTGCCCTTGTAACTACTCCTGCAAGGGTCTTGTGTGCAGCCGCACATTTGGCACTAGGTGAATGCATGATGCCATCATGCCCATGATCTTGCTTGCTGTTCTCACTGTCCGAGCTTGCCCCCTCTGGTAGAGTTTCGTCTCCTTCAACAGTGCAACTGACCTCTTCTCGCTTGGGAACACCCTGGTCTGTACGGTGTCGATCTGAGCTCCCAGGAAGATCTTTATTTGTTCTGGTTCCATTGAGGATTTCCCCCAGTGTATGGAGAATCCCAGGTCCATCAGTGTTCTTGTCACTCTCTGTGCATGCTCCTTGCATATCTGGTATGACTTTGCTTTTATTAGCCAGTCGTCCTGTTAAGGGTATATGTGTATTCCCTCCCTTTTTAGGTGTGCTGCGACTGTTGCTAGGCACTTTGTGAAGACCCTTGGCGCCGACTTTAGACCGAACGCTAGGGTTGTGAACTGATAGTGGTGTTCCCCTATGGCAAATCTGAGCAGATGTTTGTGACTTCTGTACATTGGTATGTGCAGGTAGGCATCCTTTAGGTCTATGGTGACCATGAAGTCTCCTTTTTGCAATTGAGGGAGCACCTCTTGCAGGGATGTCATTTTGAACTTTTGCGTTCTTATGAATTTGTTTAAGAACCTTCGGTCCAGGATGGGTCTCATTGTTTCTTCTACCTTTGGCACCAGGAAGTACGTAGAATACACCCCTCTGTTCCTTTCTCTGTAAGGTACTGGTTCTATGGCTTGTATTTACAGGAGCTCTCCCACTTCCCTTTGGAGTAGCTGTAGCTCTTTCTTTGCTAGTTGCCTTCTCTTTGGCTTTCTGCTTGTTGGTGTCTTTTCCAGTTCTATGCAGTATCTGAACTGCATGATGTTTAGAACCCATTTGTCTGAAGTTATTTTCTTCCACTCCTGGAAGTAATGTTTTAGTCTTCCTCCCACTGGTCTCACATGCCCGCAGGTACTTAGTGCGCCTGACCCCTGCGTGCTGTTCTCGTGCCTCACCCTGGGAGTTCTTATTTGGGTGGGCACATGTTGCCTGACCAAGTCACTTGGTGGGGGGTAGCTGACCTCCCCTCCTATTTTGGCCCCGTCCATTGCCTCTCCTGCGATAGGAATGACCCCTCTGCTGGTATTGCCAGGACTGCTTTTGCTGGCCTTGCTGTGTTTGGTTCTCAGTCTGGTGGGATTGTTGGAACGCCTGGTGCGATGTTCCTGGCTGGTTCCACCCCTGCCGTTGGGCCTTCGTGATGGGGTGCCCCTTTTGGACCCTCTGAACTGCAATGCCCCCATGGACCTTGCTGTTTCATGGTCCTTCTTTAGTTGGCTGAGCTTTTCGTCTACTCGGGCCCCGAACAAGGTCTGTCCGTTGAACGGGGTGTTCAGTATGCTGTGTTGTACCTCTGGCTTGAAGCCTGACAGCCTGAGCCAGGCTTGTCTTTTTTCAGTGATGCCCATTATCATGAGCTTACTGGAGGTGTCCGCTCCGTCCAGAGCTGTCTTAATAAGAGTTTGCCACATTCTTCCCCTCTTCGACTAGGTTTTCAGCTCTCTCTGAATTCCTGAGGCATGTTTTTCATCAACTTGCCCAGTTCCTCCATGATTTGGTACTGATGTCTGTTTAGTAGTGCGTTGGAATTGGCCATTCACCAGTGCATCGCAGCATTCCTTTCAATTCTTCTCCCTACCAAGTCCATCCTCTTGCTCTCCTTGTCTGGAGGTGGTCCTGAGGTAGTAGACACATTAGCCCTCTTCCTTGCTGTGGCAGCAATGATTGAGTCTGCTGAGACCATGCCCTGGATATAGGCTGGGTCCTTGGATGAATGTTTGTACTTCTTTTCAGTCCTTGGGGTGACTGCCTTGCAATTACCCGGCTCCCTGAAGGCTTCTTTCCCTTGTGCCATGACACTTTCTAGCATTGGCAGGTACTGGCTCTTGGTCTGTGTGGGGAACAATGTCTCGAGGAGAAAGTCCGCCTTCTGCTGCTCTTCGTCAAGTTTCACCTTGAAGACAGCCGCTGCATTCCTGATGACCGTGTTATACACGCCAATGTCATCTGGCGGCGAAGGCCTCGAAGGATAAGTGTTGACGCTTTCTTCAGGACTCTGTGTCGACATCCTGCCAGTTGATCTCCTGGCTTTCCGAGGTCGCCAAACCCAGGAGCGTCCTACGGTCGTCGTCGTCCTCCTCATAGTAGTCGAAGGCCTCGTCTTCGTCCGGTTCGTCAAATGTTTCGAGATTCCCCGACTGTTCATAGACTTCATCCTCTTCCTCTTCGACCACCTCATGCACCTGTGGCTTGGGCGGGATTATGTAGTCTTTCATCCTGGCATCGAAATCCTTTTTTCGTTGCAGAATGTTTTCCATATCTGCTTCGAGACGCCTCTTCTCCATTTCGGCAGCCAGATCTGAGTCTAATGGGTCGGCCGTTCTCTTCGGCGCAAAACAAATTTTCGGCGCCGAGCTTATCTTAGGCGTTGGCGCCGGGGCCTTTTTCAGGTCCTTCTCCCTAGACGTCAGACGTTCCTTTTCGGAGAAGTTTTTCAACGGCTTTAGCTGTTCTTCAGCTCTCGGCTCCGGGGACTCCTTCTCAGAGGATCCGCTGGGCCTGGGTTTAGGTGCGGGCGCCAAAGCTTTCGGCGCCGGCGATTGAGGATTTTCCCTCGATCTTTCGAGACTCTTGGTCTCTCGGGGCTTTAGGGGCCGTAGAGTCTCCTACCTTCTTTGGAGTCTTCGTAATATCGGTCTCTACGACCGTGTAGCCATCGTCTTCGTCGGCGGCGTTGTCGTCTTCTTCGTCTGAAAATAGACCCAGGTCTCGAAGGGATGGAGGCTGCTGGCCCTTGCCCTGCATCGTGGCGTTGGCTACTCTGTCTCGCTCGAACAGTTTTCGGCGTAAAGGCGGAGCAGGTGTAGCAGTCGCTGCTCTCGTGGTCTATCGGTAGGCAGTGGTTGCAAACCGGGTGCTGGTCCTTCTGTGCGTACTTGTGGTGGCAATTCGCGCATAACTTGAAAGGAGTCTTGTACATCTCATGCGTTCAGGGGGCCCCCTGCGCTCGCATCCCTCGATGGAAAATCGAAGTTCTGGAATTCTCTTCCCTCTTTTGTCGATCTTCTCGATGATGTAGTCTCCTGAAGTCTTCTCCAATGTTTTTCGTCCAAAAACTGCGTTTTTTCTTTTTTCTCCAAAAAGGTCTGGAGCCCTCTCGGGAACGATCCAGACCCAACCGCGGAAAAAAGAATCTGAAGATGGCGGCCAAGAGTGGGTGCTTCACGTCACCGGAAATACACCAAAAGGTGGGGCGTCGACGCCCACCTGGGCTAGGGAGAAAAGAAAAAAAAAAAAAAGAAAAAGACTACGTTTCCGGACCCAACCACAAGACCGCAGAATAATGCACAGCATAGTGAATCCAGAAAGATTCACGCAGCAAAACTTCTTTACTCCAAACCTACTTCTTTCCAAGTCTTTGCATTCTCCAATTCCTTAGCTGCAAGAGACGCAAGAAGACCGAAAAATGTGTACCGCATGTTCAAGATCTTTAAACGTGTGGTTGGCTTCAGAGAGGTTAAATAAAGCCAGCAAGCACAAAAGGAAATTCCACTGCAAAATACTGTGATAGTTACATTCCTATAAAGAATGGCTGCACTTACCACCTGCTTAAACTCAAACGAATAGTTTTACCCGGTGTTTTGCAGGTTGAAGAATTTTCTGGATTCATATGCTGGGCATTATTCTGCCATCTAGTGGTTGGATCTGGAATTTTAGTATTTCTTTCCTTTTTAGGGCTCGCTCCGAAATGCGCGCGAAAATGCGCTCTCGCTGAGAGAACTATAGCTGTCGGCTCAGCCGACAACGAGGGGAGACAAGAGCTGGCCACGCGCGCAGCATTGTCTATGGCAGAGTCTGATTCCGACGCGCGCCTTGGGATTAGGTCACGCGCGTCGGAATCAGACTCTGCCATGCGCCTTGGGATTGGCTCGCGTGAGCTTCTACCGTAGACCGCTTACGTCACGCGGCTCGTAGGTTTCAGTTTCGTTTTGAGTCACCCTGTTGACGAGCACAGAGGAGTCAGAGCCCAGGTAAAGTCCGCACTATATAATGTTTTTTTAGGTCGAACTACAGGTCGCTAGTAGCACCCACCTGGTTCAGGCGGCTGTAGCGATTTTCACGCATTGTGCTGTACTTTACAGGCTTTGGAGCAGGGGTTGTCTTCGTGCGTCCAGCGCCTCACTGTACAACTTGATTCCGGTAATCCGCTTGAGCGCCGGCACCCGCAGTCTGGTCCCCTGCATGTAACTGAGTTTATCGGCAATGCAAAACTACAACTTTCAGCACACGCAGCAGTTTGCAGCTCAGGGCAGACAATCGCGCCTTTTATTTATCTTATTGTAAGAGCACGAGGCCGGCACTTTGAAGTATCTGGTGAGGAGGCTGTCCGTTCTGGAATATTCGCCCAGTCAAAGGTGGCATTAGCATGTCAGGGAATATGCTCGGCTTTCCCAGTGTTGACTATTTGAAGTCTGTTGCTCAATAGTGTGTGCTTTCTAAAGGCCGCAGATTTGCTGGTTTGAAGGTGTTGTACGAACCCTCCCAATCAACACAATTACCCTGACCCGCCGTCCACGGACACCAGCAGCGGGTCGGAGCCAGAACAGCCATCACCTCTTGGGCGAATACCCCCACCCATCCTCACGCCCACCCTCTGCCGCCCGACGACGGGGGGAGGGACAGCGCATTATCCTGCGTGTGTGCCGGTGCCTAATCCACAGGCACCTGGTGCGATCCTTGGTTGCAGCCGCACCCCCACCCTGGAGCTGCATGTCACCCCTGCCCAAGTCTCCTAACCCCTCCCGCCAGGCCCTTGACAGCGACCATCCAATGTGAAGGTCAACAACCTTAAGCCCCCCCATGTCTCATGGCCACAATTCTTGTTTTTTCCTTAAGATGCGCGAGCACTTTTACCGAGGGCTTATCATATACCACACAACAATAACATTTCAGACCTTTCGGCACTATGACATAGATCGCCACGGTCTGAAATAAATTGTACACTAACAATAGTATTTTTATCATATTGCCTCAAACCTCGCCCAGGATCACCGGACGCTGATGCCAAACCGCAAAACAAACGCCACTCCCAGTTCCCTAAAGCGGACAGTTTCACCCGCAAGGCCTGTCACATCCCCACAGGACCTCCCGCCCCATAACCACACTCTGCTCCCGGTCTCCCCCTGGCATTTGCAATCCCCACCTTGAGCCCCACCCCCAGCAGTCCGTGAACATATCTTTTCACGGCTCACCCTCACTTCTGCATTAGTGCTGCTCTGCCGTGCAATGTACACGTGAGTAGTCGGGTGCTTATGCTATATGTAACAGTCGAAAGAACCTCGTCACCATTTTATTTCTGCTGTAGCTGCATAGGTTTACATTATCAGCTAATCAGTGATTTAAGGTTTTGCTTCACATGGGTCACATTTTTGAAACACTTAAACGTGTTGTAGTGCAGAGGCGACCGGGCGGGGCACTAAAGTTGGCAGCTTCGCTTCTACGGTATTGTGAATTTATATAGCACGTTAAGCCCAGGGTTAGGCTGGCAGTATCCTACATTCCGTCTGTACATTTAGCACAGTTTAATTGTGCACGTGTGTTTGTCTGCACACTGGCATGTCTGGGTGTGCGACGTGTTCCGAAAGCCGCATTCCGCCGCTTGTGTACACGTGTGTGGCGTCCACTTAAAGGACACCGCGCTCTGTTTTTTTAAACTTTAACACTAAGCGCAGCACCCGTTTCAAGGACACTGCGCTCAGTGTTAAAGTAAAACAAGCTTTTGCAATGCAATAGGTCTCGCAGTTGTTAGTTTGAGCCATTGGCATTGTAATTGGTAATGCCTTTTATTTACGTTTTATAAACCAACACAAATAAATGGCATTGCCATTTACAATGGCAATGGCTCAAACTCGAACAACTGCGAGACCTATTGCATTGCAAATGCTTGTTTATGTTGTTGGTGGGTGTCCTCCTGTGACATTGATGACATTTTTTTTCCCTTCTTCTCCATCTATTGTCATTCTTCCTGGCGGAGGAGGGTGGGTTCGCTAGTGAATCCAGAGCATTCTTCAAGCTGCAAAATTAAACAGACAGGTAAGAACCTATTCGTTTTGCAGCGTGAATCTTTTCTAGATTCACATGCTGTGCATAGACTTTGTAGCAGTTGGCTAGTCTTGTGGTGGTGGGGTGGAAGATTAGCTTTGGTTTGTAAATAGATGTTGTAAGACCTGTAGTCCTATTTGTGCTTCCTTATTCATTTGAATGTCCACACAGTAATGTCTTGTGAATGTGTGCACTGAAGACCATGTTGCAACCATGCAGATATCCTGAAATGGAGTATTAGCTAGAAAGGCAATAGTTCCTCCTTTCTTTCTTGTTGAGTATGCCCGCAGGGCCTTTTGTAAGACATGTCCTGCTCGTCTGCAGCATAACTGTATGGCTTGCACCATCCATCGTTTAATGGTGTTTTTGGTTACTGTTCTTCCTAGAAAACGGTTTGTGAAAGATACAAAGAACGGTTTCGATTTCCTTGGTTCTTTCAATGTAGCACATGACCGCCCGTCTTGTGTCAACTGTGTGCAAAGTTCTTTCTGCTTTGGTCTTTGGGTTTTGACAGAAACTTGGTATTTGTATACTCTGATTGATGTGGAATGTTGATACCACTTTCCGTATGAATTGAAGATCTGACCTCATGACAATCCCGTTACTATGGATTTAGAAGTACGGTTCTTAGTAAAGAAAGTTTTCCCCGTTTCACCTCTGGTATACACTACGATTGCTGCCAAGTGCACTTTCAATGATGTATAGCATAATTTACTTTCTAGTAAATGTGTCAAGTACTTTAGCACTGTTCTCTCCTTCGTAATTTTCATTGAAAGACTTTTTTTTTAAAGGCACCATTGTGTACATCTCTCCCACTTCGCTGTATAACATTTTCTTGTTGTTGGTTTCTTAGCTTCTCTTAGAACAGCCATTGTGCTTTCTGGTAGTTTGAGATGCACGAATTCTAAGACCTCAGGATCCATGCCGCTGGGCCCAAGTTCTTTTTTGGCAATTTGTGCATTGTCCCTTGAGACATCTTCATTATTTCTGAGAACCAAGTCTGTGTGGTGCAATGAGAATCATTGTCATTTGGCTGATCTTGCATTTGTTGATCACTTTGTTCATTAATGGTATTGGGGGAAAAGCGTAAGCAAATATCCCTGACTAGTCTATCCATATTGCATTCCCTAGGGACTGACTGCAAGGTCGCCTGGATGCGAAGTTTTGGCACAATGCATTGTGGGGGTGTTTGCAAATAGGTCTATGTGTGGTGTCCCCCATTTCCAGAAAATTCTTTGGAGTTCTGCTTGATTTAGTTACCACTCGTGGGATGATGTGGTTTGTCTGCTCAGTCGATCTGCTTCTTCATTGTCCTTCCCTGGTAGGTATACTGCTATTAGGTCTATTCCCCTTGGATCTGCCCTTCTCCAGATCTATTGAGTTAGCGTGGAGTACCACCGACTGAGTTCCTCCTTGTTTGTTTATGTAAAACATTGTTCTGTTGTCAGTTTGTATCAACACTCTTATGCCGTATAACTCTTTCTGAAAGGGTTATAAGACAAAGAATACAGTTTTTAACTACTCCAAGATATTGATGTGTTTTACAGCATCCTTCTGTGTCCACAATCCCCTAACCTCGATGTTGTTCATGAGTGCTCCCCATCCCATTGCCTACGCATCTATTATGGTCACTGTTGGGGTTGGTGTTGTGAAGAGTCTGCCCTGTGCTATGTTTTGTTCCACCATGCCATCTCTTGATGAACTGTCTGCGTGACAACCACTAGATCCTCCCAACTCCCTGTTGCTTGCGACCATTGCTGCTGAAGCCATTCCTGGAACAGTATCATGTGTAGGTGAATGTTGGGGACTAAATGAATGCATGAAGCCATTATTCCCAGCAGCTTTCCCACTGACCTCACTGTCAGAGCTTGCCCCCTGTGGTATAGATGTGTCTCCTTCAGTAGTGCTAATGTCCTCCTCTCGCTTGGGAACACTTTCCATACCATTGTCTTGATTTGTGCTATTAAGAAAACCTTTTGTTGTTCTGGTTCTGTTGACTATTTGTCCCAGTGTATTGAGAAACCTAGTTGAATTAGTGTTTCTATTACTAGCTATATATGCAGTTTGCATAGATTGTAGGAACTTACTCAACTAACCAATCGTCTAGGTATGAGTAAACATGAATCCCTTGTTGTCTTAGGTGAGCAGCTACCGCGACAAAGCATTTTGTTGAGACTCTTGGTGCAGATTTTAGCCCGAAAGGTAGCACTTTGAACTGGTAATGTTTTTTGTTGACCACAAATCTTAATAGACCTGTGTCTCTTGTTCATGGGAAAGTGCAGGTACGCATCCTTTAAGGCTATGGTTGCCATGTTGTCTCCTGTTTGCAGTTGAGGTATTACCTCTTACAGTGTTGTCATCTTCAACCTAGAGTCTTTATGAAATTGTTCAGGAACCTTAGGTCCAGTATTGGTCGTACAGTTCCGTCCACTTTTGGGATAAGGAAGTAAGTGGAGTAAATGCCCTGGTTTCTTTCCTAGCATGGTACTTGTTCTATTGCATGTTTGTTTCAAAAGTTCTTGTACCTCTTGTAGTAGTTGAGTTAATTCCTTTTTGGAATACATCTTTTTGCTTGGTCTTTTGCTTGGAGGTTTCCTTGCCAGCTCTATGCAGTAACCATACTGTATTATGTTTAGTATCCATTTGTCTGAAGTTATCTTTTTGCACTCTTGGAGGAAGTATTTTGACCTGCCTCCCACTGGTATAATATTTTGCAGGAACGGTTTGATTTTTAGATTTTTGGTTTGCCTTGTTTTCCTTTTGTGTAGCGCACACTGTGGTCTTTGGAGTTTGCACAAGTTTTTGAATGCAGTCACTTGGTGGTTGTTTGTGGCCCCCCTCGTTGTGGCTGGCCTCTTCCACGAGGGCGCCCTCGAAAGGACTGACCCTGTTAGTATTGCCAATTCTGCTGCTGTCCCTGTTGTTGTCTGACTTTTGACTTGCACCAAGCCTTTCAGCAGACTTATCAAGGAGTAAGGTTGTAGGTTGGTGGTTACCTCTGCCCATTGGTCTCCATGAGGGCGTGCCTCTGAACGAATAGTTTACCTGTCGGTGTAGTTTTGCAGCTTGAAGATCTTTCTGGATTCACTATGCTGTGCATTATTTCGCGGTCTAGTGGTTGGGCCCGGAATCATAGTCTTTTCTTAGTTTTTTTCTTTTCGTAGCCCAGGTGGGCGTCGACATCCCACCTTTTGGTGTCTGTCCTGTGAAGTCGGCATGCTTCCTGCGGAAGCTCCCACCCTTGGGCGCCATCTTTGGATTCTTTTTTTTCTTTCCAGTTTGTGTTCTGGTTCCGAATTGTATGGCAATGTTTTTATCTTTTCTCTTTTAGCGCTGTTTTCTTTGAAGTTCCATGAAGTCTTAATTATCCATTTTTTTTTTCTTTTTTTTGTTTACCACCTCTTTTCTCCAGCCTCATCTTTCTGGCGGAGGTGGGTGGGTTTGCTAGTGAATCCAGAAAGATCTTCAAGCTGCAAAACTACACCGACAGGTAAGAAACTATTCGTTTTGCAGCGTGAATCTTTCTGGATTCACTATGCTGTGCATAGACTTCGTAGCAGTTTGTTGTTATTGTGGCGGCTGGGTGGAAGATGAGCTTGTGTTCTTGAATATGTGCTGAAGCACTTTCTGTCCCACTTCTGCTTCCTTGTTCATTTGTATGTCCACACAGTAGTGTTTTGTGAACGTGTGCACAGAATCCCATGTTGCCGCCAGGCATATGTCCTGAATGGGAGTGTTTGCCAAGAAGGCTATTGTAGCTCCCTTCTTGCTTGTTGAATGGGCCCTTGGCCCCTCTACTAGTTCTTGTCCAGCTTGTTTGTGGCAGAATTGTATAGTTTGCGTGATCCATTGTGCAATTGTTCCTTTAGTAACAGCTTTTCCCATGAAACTTTCAGCAAAGGAGACAAAAAACTTTTGTTTTTCTGTGATCTTTAGTTCTCTCTATGTAATGCATGACTGCACGTCTCGCATCCAGAGTGTGCAGTGCCCTTTCTGCTTTTGTTGTTGGTTTCTGAAAAACTTGGTATTTGAATCGTCTGGTTGATGTGGAACTTGGACACCACCTTTGGCATAAAGTGTGGGTCCGTTCTCATCACCACCCTGTCGTTGTGAATTTGTATGTAGGGTTCCAGTAGTGTTAACGCCTGGAGCTCGCTTACCCTGCGTAGCAAGGTGATTGCCACTAGGAATGCTGTTTTTAACATTAGCATCTGTAGTGAGGCTTTATGCATCTGTTCAAAAGGTGCTTTCATGAGTTCTGTCAGTACTATATTGAGGTTCCATGCCGGTGTTGGTAACCTTTTAGGTGGTGCTATTCTTTTTGCCCGTTCCAAGAATCTTTTTACAATTATAGATGTAAAGAAGCTTTTGCCTGTTTCCCCTCTAGTGTAGGCGACAATGGCTGCTTGGTGTACCCTTAGCGATGATGAGCTCAGGTTAGTCTCGAGCAGGTGTGTGAGGTACTTAAGGACTGTAGAGTCTCTTGTCATCTTGTTGTGCAGACCCTCCTTTTTGCACCATAATGTGAACCTATTCCATTTGGCCACGTAGCACTTATGTGTGCTTGTTCTTCTTGCCTCTCGAAGTACCCTCAGTGTGCTCTCAGGTAGCCTTAGGTGTGTGAACTCTATGTCCTCAGGAGCCAGGCTGCTAGGCTGAGACTTTCTGGCTTTGGATGCAACACCTCTCCGTTTTGCATGGAGAGTAGGTCTTTCCTCCTCCCAAATTTGTGAGGTGCACTCTGTCATTTCCATAATCTGAGAGTACCATGTTTATCTGGCCCACTGGGGTGCGACCAGTATGAGGGTCATGTTGCCTGTCCTGCCCTTGCCGAGTACCTTGTGTATCAGGGGAATCGGCGGAAAAGCGTAGGCAAATGTCTTTGACCAGCTTATCCATAGGGCATTCCCCAGGGACACCTCGATGCGAAGTGTTGGCATTTGTGTTCCTCCCCGTTTGTTTATGTAGAACATCGCTATGGTGTTGTCCGACTGGATCATCACTGTTTGATTGTACAACTTCGTCTGGAAGGCTTTCATAGCTAGGAGAACGGTCTTTAGTTCTAGGTACTTTATGTGTTTTACCGCATCTGCTTGTGTCCACAAGCCCCTCACACGTAGTTTTTCCATGTGTGCTACCCATCCCCTTTGGGATGCGTCCATGGTGATGTTCACTGTTGGTGTTGTTAGAAGTTTCCCCTTTGTTATGTTTTCTTTGTTCCACCATGATATCTCCTCTTGCACTGCGTGCGTTACAACCACTAGGTCCTCCCAACACCCCGTCGCTTGTGACCATTGGTCCTGCAGCCACTCCTGGAGTGGTCTCATGTGTAGTCGGACATTTGGTATTATGTGGATGCAGGAAGCCATCATGCCCATCATCTTGCTCACCGCCTTCACTGTCAGAGCTTGCCCCTGCTGGTAGAGGCGCGCCTCCTTCAACAGTGCCGTCGTTCTCTTCTCGCTGGGGAACACCTTCCCTTGAATGGTGTCGATTTGTGCCCCCAGAAATATTTTGACCTGTTGTGGGTTTATGGAGGATTTCTTCCAGTGAATGGAGAAACCTAGGGCGATTAGTGTGTCTGTCACTCTCTGAGCGTGCTGTTTGCACGTATTGTATGACTTTGCCGTATGAGCCAATCGTCTAGGTAAGGGTATAGGTGTATCCCCTCCCTCCTTAAGTGGGCTGCGACTGCTGCCAGACACTTTGTGAACACCCTTGGTGCTGATTTTAGTCCAAAGGCTAATGCCGTGAATTGGTAGTGGTCTGAGTGGATTGCAAATCGTAGCAGATGCTTGTGCCGCCTGTTCATTGGGATGTGTAGGTAGGCATCCTGTAGGTCTATGGTGACCATGAAGTCCCCGGTTTGAATCTGTGGGAGTACTTCTTGCAGGGATGTCATTTTTAATTTCTGTGTCTTTGTGAATTTGTTGAGGAACCTTAGGTCCAGGATGGGTCTCATTGTTTCGTCTACTTTGGGTACTAGGAAGTACGTAGAGTACACCCCCTTGTTCCTTTCCATTGGAGGTACAGGCTCGATAGCCTCCTTTAGTAGCAGTTCCTCTGCTTCCTCCTGAAGAAGCTCAAGTTCCTTTTTTGCTAGTGCTCTTTTCTTTGGTCTTCTGCTTGGTGGTGTTTTTCTAACTATGCAGTACCCGTACTGTATTGTGTTGATGATCCATTTGTCCATGGTAATGTTTCTCCACTCCTGGAGGAAGAGTTTTAATCTTCCTCCCACTGGTGTTACGTGCTCGTGGTGTTTCGGTGCGTGAGACTCCTGTTTTTTTTCTTTTGTGCTCCACCCTTGGAGTTTTGTGTAGGGTGTGCACTGTCAATGAGGCAGAGTCACTTGGAGGTGGTTTTCTGTCCACCCCTCCTGGTGTTTCCACGTCCGCCCGCTCTCCCGCGAAAGGACTGGCCCCTATGTTGGTATTGCCATTGCTGTTTTTGATGGCCATGTTGTGTATGGGTGTCGCTTTGGTGGGAATGTTGGAAGGACTGATGCGACGTTCCCGGCTGGTTCCCACCTCTCCCGTGTGGTCTCCTTGACGGGGTCCCTCTCTTCGCTCCCCTGAATTGCAAGGCCCCCATGGATCTTGCGGTGTCATTATCCTTTTTGAGCTGTGAGAGCCTGTCGCCCACTATTGCACCGAACAGTGTCTCACTGTTGAACGGAGTGTTCAGGATGTGTTGCACCTCAGGTTTAAAGCCTGATATTCTGAGCCAGGCTTGTCTTCTTTCTATGATGCCCAGCATCATAAGCTTGCTGGCCGTGTCTGCCCCGTCGAGTGCTGTTTTTAGGCAAGAGTTTGCCAAGTTCTTGCCTTCCTCTACCAGGTGCGAAGCCATTGTTGGTGCTCCTGAGGTAGGTGTTTCACCAACTGCCCCAGTTCCTCCATGATCTGGTAATGTCTGTTGAGTAGTGCATTGGAATTAGCCATGCGCCAGTACATAGCGGCATTCCTTTCGACCTTCCTTCCTGTTAGGTCCATCCTCCTGCTCTCTATCAGGGGGTGGACCCGAAGTAGTTGGCACATTGGCCCTTCTTGCTGTATGTAGGCTGGGTCCTTTGAGGAGTGCTTGTATTTTTTCTCCGTCCTTGGCGTGACGGGTTTACAAGTAGCAGGCTCCTTGAATGCCTCTCTTCCTTGCCCTTTGATGCTTTCAAGCATTGGCAGGTACTGGCACCTAGTGTGCATTGGAAGTAGTGTCTCTACTAGGAAATCCCCTTTCGGCACCTCCTCTTCGAGCTTGACCCTGAACGCTGTTGCAGCGTTCTTGATGCATTCATTATAGAGCCCAATGTCGTCCGGTGGTGAGGGCCTCGCTGGATATGTGTCCACTCCCTCTTCTGGACTTTCGGCGTCGACGTCCTACCACTCACCCTCCTGTGTATCCGAGTATGTTGATTCTTGGTACACCGTCTGTTCGTCCTCTCTCTCTCCTCCTCGTAATAGGCATTATCATCTTCCTGATATGCCAGATCTTCCAAGCTCTCCGACACTTGTTCTACTTCAAAATCTTCCTCTTCATCTTCGACCACATGTACTTCTGGTGACTTTGGCCTCGAGGGAATTGTGTAAGATTTCATTTTTTCTTCGAAATCTTTCTTTGGCTGCAGGATGTTCTCCATCTCTGCTTCGAGTCTCCTCTTCTTTCTTTCCATCTCCGCCGCCTGTTCGGCGTCGACTGGTTGTGCCGGTCTCTTCGGCGTGCAGGCTGGTCTTGCGTCTTTTATCGTCTACTTCAAAGATGTTTTCGTAGTCGAGCGCCCCTTTTCTTGCAGGCTTTAACGACTTTGGTTGGTCGCCGTCCTTCGGCGCCAGGGAGTCCTTCTGAGAGGATCCGCTGGGCCTAGATGTCGCTGCAGACGCCGAAGTTCTCGGCATCGGCGCTTTCGGGGTCTTGGCCTTGTTTTTTCGAGAGTCTTGTGTTGACTGTCTAGAGTCTTTCGGGCCTTTTTGGGGTGTCGATTCTCCTACCTTATCAGTAGTCTTATTATCGGTCTCTGCGACCGTGTAGCCGATGTCTTCGGCGACGTAATCCTCCTAGTCGGTCGAGAGTTCCAGGTCTCGAAGGGACGGAGGTTGGCTCTTGCCCTGCATGGTGTAGTTTGCGATCCTTTGCCTATCTCTCACTCGAAGGGTCTTCGGGGTGAATGCGGAGCAGGCGTTGCAATCTCTGCTTTCGTGGTCGACCGGCAGGCAGAGGTTACAGACTGGGTGTTGGTCCTTGTGCGCGTACTTATGATGGCAGTTGCGGCAGAATTTGAATGGTGTGTTGTCCATGTCTTGCGTTCAGGTGGTCCCCTGATTGCGCATTCTCCTCTGGACGTCAAAGAATCTCGAAATTTTTCCCTTCTTCGTCGTCCTTTCGATGGTGTAGTCTTCCTTCGTCTTTTCCAATGTTTTTTCTCCCAAAACTCGAGTCTTGCTTCTTCTTTTCTCCAAACCTCTGGAGCCCTCTCGGGAACGATCCAGACCCAACGGCGGAAAAAAGTATTTGAAGATGGCGCCCAAGGGTGGGAGCTTCCACAGGAAGCATGCCAACGTCACAGGACGGACACCAAAAGGAGGGACGTCGACGCCCACCTGGGCTACGAAAAAAAAAAAAAAAACAAAGAAAAGACTACGATTCCGGACCCAACCACTAGACCGCAGAATAATGCACAGCATAGTGAATCCAGAAAGATTCACGCTGCAAAACTGCAGTGCCCCTAATGGACTATGCGGTTTCATTGTCTTTCTTTAATTGGTTCAGTTTTTAATCCACCACACTTCCAAATAGCTGTTCTCCATTTAAAGGGGAGTTTAGAATGTTATTTTATACCTCTGGCTTGAAACCAGAGATTCGCAGCCATACATGCCACGCCTCTGTGAAGCACATTGCAATTTGATTACTGGCTGTTTCAGCAACATCTAAATTTAAACATGTGTTTGCAATGTTTCCCCCCCCCCCCTCCACTAAGTGGTTGGCCCTTCTTTGAAATTGCCCTGGTATGTGTTTTAACAGCTCTCCAGCTTCTTCCCAATGTTGATATGCATTCCTGGTGATTAAAGCATTCGAGTTAGCTATGCGCCATTAAATTGCCGCATTTCTCTCAACCTTCCTTCCTATGAGATCCATCCTTTTGCTCTCTTTGCCAGGTGAAGGGCCCACATTAGTCGGTACATTCGCCATCTTTCGAGCTGTAGAAGCTATGATTGAGCTGGCACTGAACCCTTGATGTACATAGGATCCTAAGAGGAATGCTTGTATTTTCTCTCTCTTCTTGGTGTGACTGCCTTGCATGTGGCTGGTTCTGTAAAAGCTTCCTTACCTTGATTCAAAATACTTGGCAACATAGGAAGGAATTGACTTCTTGTTTGACTGGGCAGTAAGTGTTCTAACCGCAAACATGATTGGGGGTTTTCTTCTTCCAATTGCACTCCATAGGTGTCTGCTGCTTTTTTTATGACTTGGTGGTACATTCCAGTGTCATCTGGGGGTGAATGCTTTGATGGATGTCTCCACGGTTTCTTCTGGTGATTCGGCGTCGAGATCTTGCCATTGCAGGTCTCTTCTTCCTCTCCCTCGTCTTCAAAGAAGAATTCTTCCTCTTCTTCATCTTGTGGTTCAGGAATTGTTGACGGCTGCAATTCATCAACATGTTTTAAATTTTTGGTGGAATTTTGAGAAGTTGTATCTTTTCGTCAAAATCTTTCTTGCGTTGCAAGATACTAGTCATTTCTTTGTCGAGTCTTTTTTTCCCCCCATCGACTGCTTGAATTTCAAAGTCGAAACTTTCCGCCTTTCTTTATGAGCTGGACGGCGCCGATGCCGAAGCCTGTTCGGACCTCATTTTTGGATACCGGCACGTCCTTTGAGACTGTCTTTCGACCTCTTTGTACTTTCGAGAGTCTTTTTTGCTGTCTCAGAGTCCTAGTCTAAGGAACAGACGGATCGTTTTCCCTTGGACGTGCTTGCGGACATAGAATGTTTCAATGTCGAGGCTCCTTTTGAGGGCTTTAGTCAGATTTTCTGGACTCGCTTATCTTTTTTGAGATCGACGGTTTCCTTACCTCCTTTGGAGTCGTCTTCTTGACCTCAACGAATGTGACGTCAGTTTCCCCTTCAACTTCTGGACCTTCGGTGACGTTGTCCTAGTCTTCGTTTAGAGAGGCCCAGGACACAAAGCGATGGTGGTGGGTCTTGACCCTGCATGTCATAATTGGTTCTTCCTGCCTCTTTTGCTCTCAACATCTTTGGGGTGAAAGCTTGGCATGCGTGGCAGTCGCAGCTTTGGTGATCCAGTGGCAGGCAAAGGTTGCAGACTGGATGCTGGTCTTTTTGTGCGTGCTTGTGGTGACAATGGTCACACAATTTGAAAGGTGTTTTGTCCATAACCGCGTACAGGAAGCCCCCAGCCTGTGCATTCTTCGTGTCGAAGTTTTTCTTCTCGGTCTTAGTCGCACTGTGGTTCGTAGGATCGAAGTTCGGTACGTTGAAGACCCTTTCCTTTGTTCTTAGGATATTTTTAGTTATTTTTTTGTCGATTCTTCTGGAGCTCCTCCGTCTCGATCCAGACCCAACGGAAGAAAATAAAAAGGTGGCGTTCAAAGGTGGGAGCTTCCAGGGGAAGCCAGTCAAATTCACAGGAGGAAACCAAATGGTATGTCGACGCCCACAAAAAAAATAAAGAAAGACTACAATTCCAGACCCAACCACTAGATGGAGGAATAATGTACAGCATGTGAATCCAGAAAAGATTCACGCTGCAAAGCTGTCCTTCTTGCATTATCTCCAAGAAGCCTTGCTTCCATTCTGTTAAAAGATCTACAAATGAGAGTCACTATTGGATAGCCTCCTTACACTCAAAGTACGCAAAAATGCAATTATGTAACATATAAAATGGCTGAGATCACTTGCTTATCCAGTAACAATTTTCATGAATGCCCTCACAATGCCGTGGAGGCCATCACCTTGTCAGGGTGGGATAAGTCTGCGTATTACGAAACAGGCCACTAAAAGCGTGGGTGAAGCTTTCTCAAACTAGATAAAGTGCTCATGTAAGGTCCCCACCTTTCTCCCCCAAAATATTTTTTTAAGAATAAAAAAATAAATAAATCAGGTAATATATTATCACAACAAACCAGACACCTGCCATCTTACAAGCTGTTCCTGCTTAGTGTCATACTTTTTCTCTAATTGCATTGAAGTGTGCTTTTTCCTCAATGCATAGACTGTGAATTTTTGCCTCCTGCCTCAAGTACACATGATTCTGATCTGAGAATCAAGTTCCTCTAATGCCCTGGTGTCCCCATTTGAGTGGTGACTGGGGAAAAGTATTTCTCCTTGAGCTAGCACGGCATAGACTGCCACCAATGACAAAAGATGGTTGCCATATCTTGATAATTACTGATACAGTGGATTTGGAGGCAAGGGGACATGGCTCTCGACCGTCTTGACAACTGCTTTGACATCTTGATGACGAACGGCGTGGCCTCTCCGATGGTGCATGCTTAAATGTCATATGTACACAGTTGACAGGTTAGACAGCGAAGCCCTTGAAGCTGCTGGTGTTGGGCTGGTTGAGACTGTGGACTTGCCAGATACTACCAGGCTTGAAATCGCTGTTGCTTCTATGGCCAGCTAACAAGTTGGTGCTGAACCATGCCTCGATGTCATAGGGTGTTTCTAGCTGGGCTGGAATGCCTGTAGCGATGAGGTTTAGCTCTTCATCTCTTTGAGAGTCCATGTAAGGAGAATGTACAGACTCAGTGGAGGGAACCACATCTCTTGACTTGCTTTTGATGTGTATAGGAAGCTGGATCCGTATATAATATACCAAAGTAATGTATAGTGTTCACAGAGTCCAGTGGATCCCTAAAGGTAGGCAGAGAATAAAGTCGATAATACCTTACTCTCCATTTGTGGTAGTGGGGGCAAGCAGTAAGGCTTTATCAGAGGGCAGTGATAAGCATTTATTGTACACACTCAGACAAGAAATGATGTCACACTCAGACTGAATGCAGACCAACTTGTATGTATAAAAATATTATTTAGTTGCATTTTATTTCTAAAACCAAGTAGAGCATGGTACAGGTAAGTGTAATAGTATTTTGCACGAATAATACAGTTGAATTCAGTTTGAATGCAGTTGAATGCAACTGGATAGGTTACAGGCAAGTCACTTGTTCATAAACAGTTACAATTACTTCTCACTTAATTTGGAAATTACATTAAGTTACTTTTCTTACTCAGTGTGGTATACCTATATGCCACACTGGGACATGTGATGGATAAAAAGGTAAGTAATGCCATTTGTTATCAAAACAGACTTATGACTTTTCATAGAATTTCCAACACCACAACTTTTTTTTCCTTTTTTTTTTTTTTTTACAGAAAAGCAGTCAATGCAATCCTGTGGGAGGAAATTAAATTATCGGTTTACCTGTAAGTACTTGGTTTTGGGTTTCAGGGATAAGAGCAAGGTTTCCCCCAGGGTCAGGGATGCACTCAAAACTCCCTTAGCAGCACTGGGGCAGCCGGGTGCAGAGTGCAGAGGGCCAATAATGTCCATTGTGGGGATAGGAGGCCTCTGGTTGGTGGCTACTCAAGAGCAGGCCACAGAGTTGAGGGAGCAAAGCTCCTGGACTTAAGCTCAGGGCAAAGGGGGGTTAAAGTTCGCACCAAAGGTGCACACACAGCGGCACTAAGGCGGCCGGGTGCAGTGTGCGGTTTTGGTGTCAGGTGCCCTGTGACTTTCAATAAGGATTCTCCAGTTTGAACAAACACTCAAGCTTCGGGGAAGAGGATTTTCTGGAGGCAACCACCAGTTGGAGAGGTAAGTTTGGATGTTGTGGGATGCTGGGAAACAGTTGGTTGGGCCACCATAGCTGTGGGGCGTTGGATCAAGGGGTGTCTTTTGGTTTTTCTTACCAGCTCCAGTCAGTGGGATCCTCCAGAAAGTGAGTGCAGGCATGGTCGGGAGACTTGAGGCAGGTCAGGGAATCACAAGATCCCAGGTCAGGATCTCCAGGGAGACCTTCATGGTGTTGGGCCACTCAAACCCAGTTGTGGGCGTCTGGTGCAAAGTGGTGCAGATTTGACTGGAGGCAGAATCTGTTGCTGAGCAAATCCAGTGCTCACAGGAGACAGAGTCTGGTTCAAGAAGGCAAGGCAGGTCCTCTGGGTTCTGGGGGGCTTCTGGCTGCAGGACACACAGGAATTCCTCTGGAGCAGATTGAGGTCGAGACAGGCCGGTAGGGTTGGGGCCAAGTCAGTTAGTGTCCTCTTCTTCCTTCATCACGGCTCTTCGGTCCCTCTTCTGGTTTCTTCTCGTCTGAGGAGGCAAGGTTTGGAATCGGAGCTGCTCCTAAATACTAGATTTAGGGGTGTTTCAGTTAGGTACAGGTTGATACCAAGGAGTCCCTTCCTTGGGGTGGGTACCCCTATTATGCCACCCTCCAGTGGGAGGGAGCATAAACCTCACTCTGGTTGGTTCTCCCCATCTTCAAGATGGCGGGGACTAAGAGTTGTGCGTCATCTCGCCTCTCCTACCCGAGGGGTGGGGTTGGCAAATTTGGGCACACCTGTCCTATCTTGGTTTTCTTGCAGATTTTCCCACCCAAAGTGGGGGTCCGAACCGGTTGATGCCAGTTGCTAAGAGCAGCAAATAGCTTTGGCAGCTCACAAAGGCAGTAAGCAAGCTTTCCCTTCCAGGACCCTGCCCATCCTGGGGGAGGAGGCTTGGCACCTCTGCCTAGGATGCTCTGTTTCAGGACCCAGAAAGCAGGAGGCTCTCGACCCAAGGGTCCAGAAACATGTCTGGGGTGGCAGCTGGCAAGCAGCAAGTCAGCCAGGTCGCTTTTTCAGGGGACATCTTTAAGTTGCCCTCTGTGAGAAAGTGCCATCTTTCTTGCATTGGTATGCTCCTACTTTTTTCTGAACTGCTGATGTGCTTTGACTGCGTGTGCCCTGGGCTCCTACCAACCAGGTACCCAGGGCCTGTGTTCCTTCCCTAAAACTGTGTTTAAACTAAAACCCAACTGGCATCTCTGGCCACCTGTCAGCCCCTAGTAAATGGTACCCTAGGTACCCAGGGCTTGGTGACCAGATTAGACCACTGGGGGTTGCAGCACTTATTGTGCCACCCTCAGGGGCCCTGTACCCTGACAGACACTCGGCCTTCAAAGGCAGACTGTGGGTAAGTAAAGAACCAAACAAGGAGTCGACATGGCACACATCCCTGTGTGCCATGCCCACAGAACCCAGTGCCCTGGCATACTTCAGTCACCCTGTAGCTGGGTGCCCTATGCCAGAGGTGTGGGCACAGGTGCATGAGCCCTGTGCCACTACAGTACACAGGGCCATTCCTCGGTACTAAGCGCAATGATGCCATTAATAGTATATGGTGCTGGGAGGTTGTCATTACGAACTCCACAGCACCATAATGGCTACACTGAAGACTGACAAGGTTGGTACCAAACTTCTCAGCACATTAAACCCGCACCAGTTTGGGATTCAATGTAAAATGCACCAGAGAGCATCTTAGAGATGCCCCCTGAAAACCTAACCTACAATCCACATCTGGGCTGAGTGGCTGCAGAGGCTGCCACACAGCAGACATGTTGCTGGACCCCTGGGTGAAAAGGCCCCCGCTCTCCTGGGCCTGCAACAATGCACATCCTGGGCGAGGTGCTAGGTCTCCTCCCCCAGGATGGGCAGGGGGAAGCTTCGAAGGCATGCCGCCTCTGTGAGCTTCTCTAGAACATTTGCTGTACTCCGCCACTGGCCCCCACCGGTTCTAACCCCCACTCTGGCGGAAAGACTGGTGAGAAACCCAACGTCAGGAAGGGGGGTGTGCCAGCCTGTGCGAACCCCACCCCTCAGGTAGGAGAGGCGAGGTGAAGCACGACCCCGGGCTCCAGCCATCTTGAAGATTGGGAGACCTGCACAATCACAGCTAGGCTCCTACCCCCTCCCACAGGAGAGGAGCAGGCTAGGGGGTGTACCCAACCCCAGGACAGGGACATATTGGTCCTTGCCCTACCTGTAACACCCCTAAATGTAGTATTTAGGGGCACCCTGAACCTTCCTTCCTCATATCCCGATAAGAAAAGAATAAGGAAGATCAAGAAGAAGGAAGATCAAGAAGACCCGCCGTGCAGCTGCCAACAGGACAACACCCACTGACTTGGCCCCAGCCCTACTGGCCTGTTGATCCTGGAACCTGCTCCTGCTTAATCCCGGCAACTCCTGCGGACTCCTGCCTGCCTTGACCCTCCTAAAGACTGGGACTCCCATAAGCAGACGCTCTGCTTTAACAACCAACCCCTGGTGCCAGCCAGGAAGCTCAAGACCTGCCCACTCTGCACCCGCCAAGCCCGGCCCGTGCCAGAGTGATCCAAGACCACGAGGACGTCCCCCCGGCGAATGGGACCCGAAGTCCAGTGTCCAAAGACCCTCCTCAACGAACCAGACGATGCCTGCAGCCTCAGAACCAGGGACCACTCCAACCGCGACCAGCTGAGGGTAAGATTTCCTGACACCCAAAGACACCCCTGCACCTGGCGCCCTGCAACCCCATGTGCCTACCTTTGGGGTACCTACCTCTTCTCCAGGAACCCAAGTTACCTCTCGAAGTAGTGGTCGTACCTGAAGAATCACCTTCCCCGAGTCTGCAGCCTTTGTTCCTTTTTTACCTTTCCCACTGAATAACATTGAGCGCCGACTGCTCAAAGGCACCCTGCACCCAGCCGCCCGAGAGCCCCTGGCAGCGCAACCTGTGCCCTATCCTACTTCCCTATTTGCCCTGAGCAAGTGACCAGGAGCCCAGCTCCCACAGCCGCGTGGCCTGCTAGCCAGAAGCCACCAACCGGAGGCCCCCTTCCCCTCATTGGAGAACATTGGGCCCAACTACCTCAGCACCTGGCCGCCCCTGTGCCGCTGAGGGTGAACCAACTGTACCTACCTGACTCTGGGGGACCCCTGAGTCTATGCCCAGAACCCTAACTTCCCAAGCCGAGTACTCACCTGGCAACCGGTAACTCACTTACCTGCCATTGGATAACATGGACTGGTTTGACTCGAAAAATCTTTTAAGTGCCTACTTTTGAAAACTTAAAATATTCCCCTAAAATCAACCAAATTCCAAAATACTCTCCTGTGATCAGGAGAGCAACCAGTACTGCATGTTCTCGCCCAGTACTGAACCGCAAAAGTAATCCTAGTCGAGTTTACTGGTAACTTGTATTTTCTCCATAGGAATCCATGGTGTGCTTTTCTGTGAAATTTCTTTGTCTACTTTTGAAAACTTGAAATATTCTTTAAAAAAATCATACCAAATACTGAAACGTAATTACTTACCTGTTTTAAGTGGAGTCCCCAGTGCTGGACGAAGGAGCCCAGAACTGGATTACAAAAGTAACGAGATCGTACTTTACCTGCAACCTGAATTGTGGGAACTTTTAAAACAGTTTTATATTCCTTAAAAATCACTGCAATAACAAAAACGTTTTTACTAAACTGTTAACAGCTTAGATCCCAGGACTGAATCTAGGATCCAGTCCTTGAATTACCAGAGTAATCTACAAAGGAATCAGCTGTATTTATAAAGAAAAACCATTGAACTCAATGCTAAATTGTGTGTAGAATTGTGTTGCCTACTGCAACCTCTGTACCTATTGTGTTTACAACCTTTATTGCCTTTCTGCAAAGTATTCATCTGAGACCTCTCATATTGAGAGAAGTATATTTTGATGCCTGTCGGTTCTAAAAATAAAACTACATCTTGGATATAAAAACAATTGGCCTGGAGTTCAGTCAGTGTATGAAACCCTTTGCTGACAGTGTGTACAACACATGCTTCACACTGCCCTCTGGTACTGCCTTACTGCTCGGCCAAGCTACCACTTTAGAGAGAAAGGTCACACTTGGCTTTAACCTCTGTTATACCTCTTGGGTTTGAGGACTCTATATACACTGTACCTTATTCTGGTCCAGTATATATAGAGCCACTTTCTCAAACCCTCTGAGTGCATTTCTCATTAAATCCCACACTGGCATCAGTGTGGGTTTAATGTGCTGAGAAGTTCGATATTAAACATCCCAGTTTTGAGTAAAGCCATTATGGTGCTGTGGAGTACGTAATGACAAACTCCCAGACCATATACTCTTTATGGCAGCACTGCACTTACAATGTCAAAGAATGGGCTTCGGCACTGTAGGGGACCAGGTCTCATGCACATGTACCCCACCAGTGGCATAGTGTACCCAGCTAGAGGGATGGCTTACCTACACTATAGGCAGTGGATTGTAGGCATGGCACATAGGGATGTGTGCCATGTCGACTCTTCACTTTGTTCTGATCCAAAACAAGCAGCCTGCAGTGTGTGAGAGTGTGATTGCATCTGTCGCAGTAAAGGGTCTTTAAGTTTGTCACAATATGTGCTGAAGTCCTTAAAGGTTTTCCTCGTCACAGTGCCATTGGTACCCATGGTACCTTTTACAAGGGACTTACATGTGGCAATAAAAGTTGCCAATTTGGGTGTGCAACGGTACAGATTTAGGGAAAAAAAATTGGCCTGAATCCATACTTTGTCAAAGAGCATCAACATCAGGCAAAAAGTAAGGAGCAACCATGCAAAAAGGGGCACATTCCTACAATGTGTTCTCCTCTAATCCCACAAGATCCTCTGGTTTTTCCCGGAGGTGAATCCACTCTCAAACCTTCAGGAATCTGTCAGTTTGACAAAATTTAAAAGAAAAAGGCTTAAAGGAACAGTATGCTTTTCAGCCCATATGCACTCTTGACCAGAGTGGCCTTTTTCTTCATTTCTCTTTCATGGAAAGATTTAGAAGTTACTTCCAGCAATGTAGCCACTTTCCAGTTAGGTGCTGCAATATTGTCTATGTACTGTGTATATGGAATATTTCCGGAAAGGAAAGTTCAGTAAAATATGTTTTTTTTAAATAACTATGAAGTGGAGACATGATTTTTTAACATCATAGTCTCTACCTTTAGCTAAAGACTTAATGACACTGTATTCATCAGAGACGTGTCCCGGGCATGCTGGCAAGAATATTCTATGTTTAGTACCATCAGTGAGAATACTACAATGCAGGACGGAAGGACCCAGTTAAGAAACTACACGGACTTACACCAGGAACTCCCGTAGGCAAGCTCTTCCCTGGAATGCAAATAACGCCTGTGCACCACAACTATTTCTCACCTGCCACTTTCAGTTGTAGCATGGCATGGTAGGCTCATGTTAAATGAGGTACTCCATTTGTACAGCTATATCTCAGTCTAGTATTCTGATTCACAACAGACAAAACATATACAATACCTGCACAGGAAAACATACTGGGTCTTTTAGAAGGTAAAAATAAGGCACAAGATGGCATATGGTTCCTTTGCTAGGGACTTTTGAAGCTACACATGGGTTTATATATGTGTAATGTAATCTTAATCGAAGTGTGTATGTCTCTGTATGTAGTTACAGAAAACTGGAGTGCAGGATTAGTCTAAAACGATTTTCATAATGCACGCCGTAGGCCAGAATTGTTGGATTAAAATTTAGAACCAAGTGGTCATTAGAAGGTATAAAATATCAGCAAAACCACCTCAAAATGTTTTGATGACTTTCTGAAATAGCAGCGCCATTAGCAAAGGAGGGACGAGGAGTCAGCAGTGCTTAATTTGAGCCTGTAGTTTCCAGTGCTCCAGCACCACACTTAATTGGTTTCAGGAGCTCAGCACTGGCACTTAATTGTCAACACTGCACTTTTGACGGTCTAGCACAAGGTGGCACTGGGATGAGCATAACAGATATTTATGAATACAATACATTAAAAATTATTAATACCTGCCTCCCCAGCCATTACTTTAGCTTTGGGGACCGGGAATAATCTGAACTGTCACACTTGCAGGCAGGAGAGATGGTTAGTAGTTGTTTTCCTAGGGATGACAGGGGCAATGGGTGGTGTAAGCAGTAGTGGGCTCCTGGTCAGAGCCCTGGCACTTGCTTTACAACTCAAGCACTGGGAGTCGGTCTTACAGTGCAGGAGTCTTGTTTACAATCTGAGCACTACACAGCCTACAGTAACAATACCTTATACAAGAGTCATACATTAACCCCTTAAGTGCGGGGAACGTTCAGCGGTCGTCGCGTGCACTACCTCGCTAGTGCTGCGCACGTTCGCTGAACGTTCCATTCCCGTTAGCGCAATCGAACGTCCGCACTGGGGCGGAATTTTCGGCGCGCTTAACGGGTTAAGTTAAAGATGATCATCAGCTATGGGCCTTCCGGTTATAAACTATATCACCAATAGGACGAGATACCAATCCATGCTCCACAAGAGGAAAGGATAATGTTACTTACCCAGTAAGCATCTGTACTTGGCATGCAGATCTGTAAATACTCATGCTGTGCATAATCCTGCCATCTAGTGTTGGGTCCGGATGTTTGCACTTTGTTTTTCTTCGAAGAAGTCTCTTCCAGTCACAAGGTAGGTGACTCCTTTCGGTGATAGTGATCATGGGCATAGACCCCATTGTTATATTGTTTTGACACAGAGGGTAAAAATGGAGTGATAGTAAAGAATAGAGATGTCCATGCGTATGTACATAAACTAAAAAGAGAACTGCAGCAGCTACAGGTGCCCGGAGAGGTGGGTGGGCGCATGTGAATCTACAGCTCTACATGCCAAGAACAGATGCTTACTGCGTAAGTAACATTATACTTTGGAGGCATGTGAGCTGTAGATTTAATGTTGTGCATAGACTATATAGCAGTATCCTCCCAAAGCGGTGGCTATCCTGTAGCTGTTGGAGTTGTCTGAAACAGTGTTTTAAGTACTGCTTGACCCACACTGGTTTGTTGTCTCGCTAACACATCTACACAATAGTGTTTGGTGAATGTGTGTGGTGCAGACCATGTTACAGCTTTGCAAATGTCAACTATGGGAATGTTTCCCAAGAAAGCCATAGTGGCTCCTAGCTTGCGAGTGGAATGTGCCCTATGGGGTACAGTTAAGTCCTCTTTGCTTTTGCATAGCAAGTTTGAATGCACTTAAAAATCCACCTTGCAATACCAGATACGAAGATAGGATTGCCTTTGTGTGGTGGTGCAAAGCAACAAAGTTGTTTTGTTTTATGAAATGATTGTGTTCTTTCAATGTAGTACAAGTGGGCTCTTCTGATATCTAAGGTGTGTAGTGTTCGCTCTGCAACAGAATCAGGTTGACGGAAGAATACGGGTAATTCTACCGACTGATTTATGTGAAATGCAGATACCACGTTCGGTAAAGATTTGGGGTTGATGCGAAGAACCCCTTTGTATCTGTGTAGTTGGAAAAAGCGTTCTTGTATGGTTAGTGCCTGTAGTTCACTCTCCTTAATGAAGAGATTGCAATGCGGAAAGTGGTTTTCCAAGAGAGGAACTGTGGTTTGCATTTGTGCATGGTCTCAAACGGTTGGCCCAATAATCTTGTAAGGACTGTTAGGATTCCACACCGGGGCAGGTGGGTGTCTGGGTGGTATGACTTTTTAGTCCTTCCATAAAAGCTTCAAATAGGAGTACTTTTAACAACGACAAATGCTGCCTTTTTTGTAGCCAATTCGGACTGTTGCAAGAGGGTTAATATGATTATTATTACAATAAATAACAAATCGCTTCCACTTACCTGTGTAACAGGGTCTTGTGGTAAGCCTTCTAGCCTCCCAAATAATAGTCATACATTCTGGTGGAAGGTTTAAATAACCAAACTGACTTCAGGTGCCAGATCGCGAGGTTCAGTTGTTTCGGATCTGGGTGTCTGATTGCTCCATGGCTGTGTGAGGAGACAGGAGGTTAAATACAGCTTTTGATGTGGGACCAGAGACAGTTCCAAATGGGTTTTGAACCAAGGTTGACGTGCCCATGTGGGAGCTACTAGGATTAGTGTAAGATGTTTGCCTGAGTTTCCGAACCACTAATGGAATGAGTGGGAGGCGGGAAAGCGTAGGCAAATATCCCTGACCAGTTCATCCATAGTGCATTGCCTTTGGATTGCGGGTGTGGATACCTGGAGGTGATGCTTTGGCATTTTGGTGTGTGGCAAACAGATCTGAGGGACTCCCCAAGCTTGGAACTATGGGATCAGAACTGGAGGGTGAAGCTCCCATTTGTGTACGTGCTGCCTCTGCCGGCTGAGGAGGTCTGCAATCTGGTTGTTGACCTCTGGGAGGTTTTCCGCTGGGAGATAAAGTATGTGGTGATTGGCCCACCTCCAGATATCTTGGGCTAAGGGGAACACTTGGAGAGTGAGTGTGTGTGTGCCCCTGTTTTTGTATGCAATACATAGCGGTCATGTCTGTACGAACAATGAGAGCGTTGCCTTCCAGGTGAGTCTGAAACGCCTTGAGAGCTAGACAGATTGCAAGCAACTCTAAATAATTGATATGAGGCAACTTTTGTTATTGAGGCCCCAACCAGTGAGGGACGAGTCTGCGGTTAGTACCATCTGTCGAACCAGGTCTATGACGGGCCGTCCTATTGATACATTTTGTGTGTTCCACCACTGCAGAGAGCGAGGAGTACGGCCACTTACCAACACTAGAGCGATTAATACACCCTGTGGCTGGTTCCCCTGACTGGCTAAGCATTCTTGAAGTGGACACATGTGGTCTGGCATTGGGGACGAACATGACGCAAGAAGCAATCATTCCCACGAGTTGCATCTACACCCGAGCTGGGAGCCGATGATTGGGTTGAAACTGGAGAACTAAAAACCTGATTATTGTGAATACTGGCTGCGTTGGGAAACGCCAGAGCTTTTTGAGTATTTAGAGTGGCTCCTATGTAGTCCTGAGTATTGGTTGGTTGGAGATGTGATATTACCACATTGACTAAACCCTAGTTGATGTAGTAACTGAATTGTTCTGAAAGTGTGCCGATGACATTGCTGGTGCGTGCTGGCTTTCATGAGCCTGTTGTCCAAGTGTGGGAAGACATGGATGCTTTGTCTTCTCAGGGGAGCAGCTACTCCCACCAGACACTTTGTGAAGACTCTGTGGGCAGTGGTGGCTCTGAACAGGAGGAACTTGAACTGGTAGTGCTGACCTGCTAACACAAACCTGAGGAATTTGCGATGAGCGGGGTAGACTGGAATATGGAAATAGGTGTCTTAAGTCTAGAGTAGACCAATTCACCTTTCTGCAGAAGAGTTAGTACTTGAAGTGTTACTATATGGAAATGATCTGACTGTATGTAAAGATGGAGTTCACTGAGATCCAATAATGGTCTGAGAGAACCATCGTTTTTGGGTATTAGGAAGTAAAAAGAGTACACGCCCGACCCGTGATGTTGTGGTGGTACGGGCTCTATAGGTGATCTGGTGAAAGTATGTGTGACTTCGGGGGAAATGTTTGGAGGAGTGTTGTTGAACTCCAGGCAGTAGCCAGATGGATAATTTGTAGTACCCACGTGTGTTATTGACTGCCAGATTGGTAGCAAGTCGAAAAGTCTTCCCTCAACAGGTGTTGAGTGGTCGGAGTGAAATGTAGGCAAGTCACTATTTTGTATTGGAGGGGGGTGTGTGTGTGTTTGAACCTCTACCCCTGCCTTTTCCGTTGTTACCTTTGTAACCCCCTCTAAAGTAACCCTTAGAGGGAGAGGGTTGGTTATAGCCCTTGTAGGTGGAGGTGGTCTCCGAGGAGGTGTTTTTAAAGCCTCTGCGCTAGAAAGAGCACTGAAAGAAACCACGGGTTTGTGTTGACAGAAGGGCTTCCATGGATTTGGCCACTTTGGTGTCTTTCTTCATTTTTTCCAGTGAAGAATCTATCACTGGGCCAAAGAGTTGTTTCTTATCAAATGGTGTGTTTAATATTTAGGATAGAACCTTTGGTTTCAGCCCAGATATGCAGAGCCAGGCGTGTCTCCTTAAAAAGGACCCTGGTGTTTACAGCTCTAGCAGCAGTGTCTGCAGTATCTAGGGAGCACCTGATTGCATTGTTTGAAATAAGTCGTCCCTGACGCTTGCGCTTTAGATCTATGTTCTTGGGACAGAAATTGGATCAAATGCTCCATCTCGTCCCAGTGCGCAGAGTCGTAAGGTGCTAGCAACACCTGAGTGTTAGAGATGCACCAGAAGTTTGTTGCCTGAAGGGCCACCCTTTTCCCCCCAAGCATCAATAAGCTTGGAAGGAATATGCTACTTACCAGTATGCATCTATTCTTGGCATGTAGGGCTGCTGACATTCATATCTGTGCATAGATCGCCGCCTAGTGTTGGGTCCGGATGATTGCACATTGTTGTCCTGGAAGAGTCTTCGAAGTATCACGAGATAGGTGGCTCCTACCCTGGACTACAGTGCGCATGGGCATCCTCTCCATCCTCAGATTGTTTTTCGCCATTGTGGCAGAGATGGAGTGTAATACAGTAAGTGATGACCATGCCTGAGAATGATTCTGAGTGCTACAGCTGCGACAGGCACCGGGGAGGAGGGCGGGCGATATGAAGGTCAGCAGCCCTACATGCCAAGAACAGATGCATACTGGTAAGTAGCATATTCCGTTTGAGGCATGTGGGCTGCTGAATTTATATCTGTGCATAGAATAAATAACAGTTACCTCCTTAGCGGTGGTTGCCCGTGCCAGCTGTAGCAGTCTGAAAAAGAGTTTTGAGAACAGCCTGTCCTACAGCAGCTTGCTGTTTGGAGTGTACATCTACGCAGTAGTGTTTGGTAAATGTATTTATGGTGGTCCATGTGGCTGCTCTACATATATCCTCTAGGGGAATGTTACCTAGGAAAGCCATGGATGCCCCTAACTTGCGTGTGGAATGCGCTCTTGGGGGAACTGTTAATGTGCGTTTAGCCTTTTGATAACATATCTGTATGCACTTAACAATCCATCTGGCTATACCCGATTTGGAAATGGGGTTGCCTTTGTGTTGTGGAGAGAAGTCAACAAACAGTTGCTTAGTTTTCCTGAAATCTTTTGTCCTGTCTATGTAATACCTGAGAGCTCTTTTAACATCTAATGTGTGCAGTGCTCGGTCTGCCACTGAATCTGGATCTGGGAAGAAAACGGGCAGTTCTATGGTTTGATTAATGTGGAACTCCGACACCACCTTAGGCATAAATTTAGGGATGGTACGCAGCACTACTCTATTAGCATGAATCTGTATGAAAGGCTCTTAAATAGTTAGGGCTTGAAGCTCACTAACTCTTCTTAGCGATGTGATTGCTACTAGAAAGGCCACTTTCCATGTCAGAAACTGTATCTCACAAGAGTGAAGAGGTTCAAAAGGTGGTCCCATTAGTCTGGTGAGAACTATGTTCAGATTCCAGACAGGTGAAGGAGGGTGTCTGGGAGGAATCACTCTTGAGTCTCTCCATAAAAGCTTTAATGGCTGTCACCCTGAAAAGAGAAAGATGCCGTTTGATTTGAAGATAAGCTGCCATTGCAGCCAAATGTATCCTGATGGAACTATATGCCAGATTGCATCTGTATAGATGCAACAAATAACAATGTTTTGCGTTGATGCATCAAGCGGATTTATGGAATTATTGGAACAGTAAATGACAAATCGCTTCCATTTGGCCACATAGCATGCCCTGGTTGTAGGTCTTCTTGCTTCCTTGATGATGTTCATACAGTCAGGGGGCAGGTTCAGGTAGCCAAACTATGACCTCAGGAGCCATATTGCAAGGCTCAACTGTTGCAGATCTGGGTGCTGAATGTCTCCACGGCTCTGAGTGAGGAGACTGGGCGTGAGTCGCAGTCGTTGGTAAGGCACCACTGAAAGTTCTAGGAACGTGGTGTACCACGCCTGCCTTGCCCATGTTGGAGCAACTAGGATGAGCGTCATGGAGTGCTGCCGTAGTTTGCGTGCCACTAGCGGTATGAGTGGTGATGGAGGAAAAGCGTACGCAAATCTGCCTGACCTGTTCATCCATATCGCATTGCCCTGAGACTGCGGGTGTGGGAACCGGACGGCGAAGGTTTGGCATTTTGCGTTTTCCTTTGTGGCGAATAGGTCCATCTCTGGATGACCCCACTGCTGGAAATATGGTTGGAGCACCGAGGGGTGTATCTCCCACTCGTGCATCTGATGGCTGTGCCTGCTGAGCAGGTCCGCCATCTGGTTGTCCTTGCCTGGGAGATGTTTCGCCATTAAGAACCTGTTTCTTTGAATGGCCCACTTCCACATGCTCTGGGCTAGATGAGACAATAGTGGAGAGTGTGTGCCTCCCTGCTTTTGGATGTAATACATGGCAGTCATGTTGTCCATCCGGATCAGCACGACTTTGTTGCACAAATGCAATCTGAACCCCTTCATCGCCATGAAGATTGCCATCAGCTCCAACAGGTTGATATGCATCTTCTGCTGCTGCGTCATCCATAGTCCCTGCACTGTATAATGGAGGCCATGCGCTCCGCAGCCATGGAGAGATGCGTCCGTCGTCAGCACTATCTATGGTACAGGCTCTTGGAACGGTCGTCCAATGCAAAGGTTTTGTGTGTTCCACCAATGCAGAGAGTTGGATGCACGACCTGTCACCAACACTAGGTCTTTTAGATGTCCCTAAGCCGGTTTCCACTGTCGTGCCAAGCACTCCTGAAGCGGACGCATGTGTAGCCTTGCGTGAGGGACTATGAAGATGCAGGAGGCCATCATACCTATCAGCTGCATAAATACCTGCGCTGGGAGTGAGTGTTGGGGCCTGAATTTCTGAATCAGCAATTGCATGCTGTTGACTCTGGCAGAGTTTGGCTGCGCTGATGCTGTCAGTGTTTATTGTCGCTCCTAGGTACTATTGTACATGTGCGGGTTGAAGATGTGATTTTGGGTAATTCAGTGAAAATCCTAGACTGGGTAGAAGGTGAATCGTGCGGGACATGTGGCTGGCACATTGCTGGGATGACTTTGCTTGGACAAGCCAGTTGTCAAGATAAGGATAGACATGGATGTGTTATCTACAAAGGTGCGCAGCCACTGTCGCTAAGCACTTGGTGAACACCCTGGGGGCAGTAGTGACCCCGAAAGGCAGGACCTTGAACTGGTAATGCTGGTTGTTTATGGTGAACCCGAGATATTTCCTGTGTCCTGGGTGAATGGGAATGTGGAAATATGCGTCCTTTAGGTCTAGGTTTGCTAGGAAGTCCCCCTGACTGAGCAATGGTAGAACTTGCTGCAAAGTCAGCATGTGAAAATGTTCAGACAGGGGTCTGAGGTGTAGAATGGGCCGGAGAGACCCATCCTTCTTTGGGATTAAGAAGTACAGTGAGTACACCCCTGTACCCTGCTGTTCTAAAGGCACGAGTTCTATGGCCCCTTTTTGCAGCATGCAGATTACCTCTTGCTGCAATAAGTGCATGTGCTCTGCGGACATAGGACGGTGCCTTGGGGGTATGTTGGGTGGAGTGGAGGTTAGTTCCAGACAATCGCCGTATTGGATAAGTTGTCTCACCCACCTGTCTGTGGTAATGCCTTCCCAGACCGTCAGGAACTGCTGAAGTCTTCCCCCGACCGGTGTTATATGGTCTGGGGGCAGTGACAAGACTTCACTGTTTATTGGTGGCGGAGGTTCTGGCATTATTATTTCCTCGTCCTCTGCCTTTGGTGCTGTTCCCACGATATCAACCCCTATTGTTTTGGTTATACGTGGCCTGCGTGCCCCCTTTGTTGTATTGGGCTTGCTGCGATGCTGGACCGCTAGAGGCTGCCCTGTTACCGGAGCGACGAAAGGAACAGCCCCTGAACTGTTGTGACTGCAGAGCTCCCATGGATTTTGCGGTCTGTCTTATTTAGTTTTTTCAAGGGTCGTGTCTACATCAGGACCAAAGAGAAAGTCAGGGTAACCGGCTGATTGAGTAAAGTTGTTTCGATCTCTGGCTTAAAACCAGAGATGCGTAGCCAGGCATGCCTTCTAAGCATCACACTTGTGTTGATGGCCTTAGCTGCTGTGTCTGCTGCATCGAGCGCACACTTAATGGATGCATTGGAAATTAACTTCCCCTCCTGTATCAGCATCTCTGCTCCCTCATTATAAGCATCAGGCAGGTGTTGTAGTAGCTGCTCTAACGTGTCGTAATGTGCCCTATCATATCTGGCTAATAGGGCCTGTGTATTTGAGATCATCCAAATATTTGCCGCTTGAGCCGCTACTCGTTTACCAGAAGCTTCTAAGATTTTGGATTCTTTGTCCGGAGGAGGAGCATCACCACTTGTTTGAGAGTTCGCTCTCTTACGAGCATAAGCCACCACTAGGGAGTCCAATGGGAGCTGGCCCTTGATGTACGTAGGGTCCACAGGCGTAGGCCGGTATTTCCTTTCAATCCTTGGGTTTACAACCCTTGCCCTTGTGGTCTCCTTGAAAATGTCAGTAGCGTGTTTGAGGACACCCTTTAGCATAGGCAATGTCTTTACTGATCTTTCTGAAGTTGAGAAAGTATCAAACAAAAAGTCTTCCTCCACTGGGTCAGCGTGCATTTCCACGTCATGGTTATTGGCTGCCCTTTCAATCAATGCGTTACACGCAGCAGTATCTTCAGTAGGCGAGGTCTTGAAAGTATAGGACTGAGTGTCAGGCGTGGTGTGTGGCTCACCAGGGTCAGTCCAGGGTTGAGGTTCCTTTTGATCTGTGTCAACAGGATAATTAAATTCTTCCTCATTGTATCCCTCCCCCACATCCTCATTGGTGCGTGTGGGAGAATAGGCATATTCTTGTCCATAGGACTCCACAGGTTCAAAAAGAACAGGTGAGGTGGCAGAATCCCTTTTCTTTTTGAGAGGGATCTTGTATGACTCCAAAGGATTTTCTGGAATGATCTTCCGTTTGTAAATAGTGAGTCTGCCAGAATCCGAGTCGATGAACAGTTTTGACTGATTGTCATAGGAGAGCGCTTGGAACACCACATCCTCCTCAATGGGCTGATTACTTGAAACTACCGACACCTTTTTGGCCATGTCGGTGCTCTTTTGTGGCTCGAATGCCTTGGGTCGAGCGGTCGGGGGCAGTCCGTACTTAATTAGTGGCATAAGCATTGGAGACGAACCTACCTTCTTCGAGGGTGGTGCTGTCTTTGATCCGACCGACTTCGTCTGATCACTAGTCTGCTTGCGGCCTTGCGTCGGCTCGAGCTCCCGGTGTGCAGCAGGAACGCTCTTTTGCTTCGACGCGACATGCTCTTTCGGGTCGAGTTTGCTCTTCGACTCGAAAGCCTTGCCCACTATTGGCTTGGAGGCTGGAAGCTTCGGATCGAGAGCCTTTTTAGCCTTGTGTCCTTTGCCAGTGTCGCCATCTTTGGACGTTGACGGCGTCAGTGCGGCGTGCTTGACCGTAGAGACAGGCTTCGGCGCCCCGGTCTTCGGGCCGACGCCCCCTTGTGACCCCGAAGGGTCGATGACTCTTTGATTTGATTGGAGCCGACGAATCCGAGGTAGTCGATCCGAGGACTGTCTTTAGCAGTTTCGGTTTCGATTTAGCATCTGTCGGTTTAGATTTCACTGCTGATTGTGGTTGATCGACCGATGGCTCTTTAGAAGTATTCTTAGCCGGGCCTTGACGCGGGCTATAGAATGTGGATTAAGATCTTGGCTAAGGCCTTCCGGCGATGCCTCGACCTGAGCCTTAGAAAGTACAGTGTCAGTATTGGGCCCCGCTACTGCGGGTGGGCCTTGCTCATCGCTCGAGTCGTCATCGACGGCTCCGATGGCCTCTGCGTAGTCTCCTATCTCGACAACGTCTTCCTCATGGACGTAGTCTTCTTCTTCGTCCACATCATAGTTAGAGTCGTGCTCCGACGCAGGGTCAGACTGTTGGTCAGGATCCTCTTCATAGACGCCCTTTCAGCGCTGACTGTCTTGCGGCGTGTCGAAGCCAAAGTGTCTTCTTTGCCCGGAACTTGGAACAGGCCAGCACAGCTGGCCTCATCGTGGTCCGGGGATAGGCATTTATTGCACACTGGGTGCACATCAATGTGAGGGTATTTAGAGTTGCAGACGGGGCATTCTTTGAATGGGCTCCGTTCCATCGTCGATCGTTGATGGGGCCTTTGGTGTCGAAAAAGGCAAACGGCCTTCGACGTCCTGTTCGAAGAACTGGATCAAGTACGAGCCACCGAACGAAAGACAATACCGACGCCCGAAGGCCTTTTGGCCTTGCGAAAAGTGTTTTACATCAATTCTGAACTTGAGTTAAGAAAGTACATCCGAACCCAATGGCGGAAAAAAACAATCTGAGGATGGAGAGGATGCACATGCGCACTGTAGTCCAGGGGAGGAGCCACCTATCTCGTGATACTTCGAAGACTCTTCCAGGACAACAATGTGCAATCATCCGGACCCAACACTAGGCGGCGATCTATGCACAGATATGAATTCAGCAGCCCACATGCCTCGAACACTTTATGGTGGAGCACTTCCTGTAGTTTGGGAGTTGGTTCTTTTTCAGACGTTGGACACAACCAGAGAGCCCAATGGTAATTGTCCCCTTACATATACTGGGTTAGATGGTTCTGGATTGTATTTCTTAATTACTCTAGGGGTAAGAATATGAGCCCTGACAGGGTCATTGAAGAAGTCATCTACATAAAATTATCCCTTTGAGTATGGGTAGGGTATGTGATGACTTGTGTGCTGCTAAGGGTTTCAAAGAGGAAATCCTCTACTAGGGATTCTTTGTGCAGCTGCACCCCATGGTAGTTGCCAGTTCTACCCAGTAATTCAATGTAGCCTACACGGTCATCCGATGAAGGGCTTGGTAGGGTACAAGTCGGGGTCATTGCCTGTGGGCAAATTAGTGTTGTAGTCGTATCATGGGTCTGTAGGTACTGGCTGATGATCTTCCTCCCCATCCCCATCCAAATTGCTATCCCCATCATCCTGGTTGTCAGGGGTATGTGGTGGGGAATGTTCAGGTGAAATTGGTTGAAAATGAGGGGAAGGAGGTGATGGAAGAGGAGGAGGGGAAGGGTTAGGTCCAACACTTTTCTTCAAAGGAATGTGATATTCCTCATTTATCAGTCTTCCTTTTTAAAGTCACTTCTGTGGGGATGTGTCCAGTCTTTGGATGAATGTACAACACCTTCTGTTTGGGGTCCGGTTTGACGATCGGAGCGTCAAAAGTGTGCTTTTTTCGTGATTTTGGCACATCTGAATGTTTCAGTGCCGGAGTCTTAGGCTTTATGTCTTCGGATCCGTGGTGTGTTTCAGTGAGGAATGGTGTGGGTCGGAGCCAGACTTTTGTTCCCACTTTTAAGGTTTCTGCTCGGATCTCGATTTGTAGTGAGGCTTTTCGCAGAGAGAAGGCTTTTTGTAGGCTTCAGTGCCGAGACAGTAGTTGGTCAGAAGAGTGGTCTCGGTGCCGACCGGGCCCAGAGTGCACGAATTGGACCGGAGCAGTCTTTTTGTGTTGAGGTGGATTTTGAGACGAGGGAGAGTCTGTACTCACAGTACATTGTCCATGCGGGATGTCTTCCTTTTAGTCGGAGCCGTGCTCTGAAATGGAGATCGGTTCCTGCTCCTCCTTGATTCCCATGGCATCCCCGGCCTATTCGTCCGATTGTTGGCTGAAGAAGTCCAGAATAGAGCTTGTGTGCTGGCTCTGCATGTTGCAATGTAGAGCTAGTCAGTCGCCAAGTTTTTTCTTTGAGCAGAAAGCCCGGCACGCGTCGCAGTCCTGTTCTCGGTTTTGCGTAGACAAACAGGTTGCACACTTCATGTGAGTCCGTGCGTGGGTATTTTGCATGACACCAAGGGGAGAATTTGAAGGGAGTTTATTGCATCGACCTTGGGACTGCCTGACGGCCTTCCACAATCTTTCCAACAGAAAGATAGTTTTAACAAGTAACTACGAAACGCGAAGAAGGGGAGGCGCGATCGGAACAATACCCTCATAGAGAGCATCTTGTGCACAGAGGGAAACATCCGGACACAATGGCGGAAAAAAACAATCTAACAATGGTGTTGATGCCCGTGCGCACTATCACCGAAAGGAGGAGGACCTACATTGTGACTGAAAAAGAATTCTTCGAAGAAAAATAAAGTGCCAACATCCGGACCCAACACTAGATGGCAGGAGTATGCACAGCATGTGATCTACAGCTCATATGCCTCAAACTCTAAGTTGCCTCTGCTCAATTTGTATAGGATTTAGACAGGCACACACTGAAACTGCAATGTGCTCTATTTACCTCAGAGTGCTGTTCATTACTTATTCTCTTGGTACGTAACCCATAATGATGTGCAACAACTTTAAACAAATGGTGATGCAGGCTCTACGCCAGATATTAACCCCTTCCATGCTGATGACGAACCCCAGCCGTCATGCACTACGGTGCTCGTGTGCTGATGACGGCTGGGGTTCGTCACGGCCCGCCCCTGTTCGTGTTGTTTACAGCACAGCAGGGGAATCGCGGCCGCATGGAAGGGGTTAAAACTTGGGCAGTGTTGATCTGGGAATCTTGTTGGAGAGCCCGGGGTAATGTCAGTATTAAACCATGCACATCAAGGTAAAAAAAGATCAACCCAAATCAGGATCAGATGTGCTAGACATATGCAAGGAATTAGCTACAGAACCCACAAGAGCAGCAGAGGTTTCTGGGGGACTAGAGAATGGGCAACCTTTTATATGATGAAGTAGATCTAACAAATTCAGCATAGTCTGAATCACATTTCTTGACTATATGTATGAAGAATTTCAAGGGTGATTAGGACCAACTCTTATAAAACGAACCTGAGTTGAGCATCCCTCTCACAAATGTTATTTGGATTAATTAAGTCATAGGTCGCACAAACAAAGAAGCACCGCAAACACTCCTGATGGGGTTGATGACCAACATAAGCCATTGGCATGTGGCACAGAGCATCATCTTGAAGACTTTTATTCAACCTAGCTGACGACGAAACAAATAGTTTTACATGTCGGTGTAGTTTTGCAGCTTGAAGATCTTTCTGGATTCACCATGCTGTGCATTATTCCGTGGTCTAGTGGTTGGGTCCGGAATCGTAGTCTTTTCTTTGTTTTGTTTTTTCGTAGCCCAGGTGGGCGTCGACGTCCCACCTTTTGGTGTCCTTCTCGTGATGTTGGCGCGCTTCCTGCGTAAGCTCCCACCCTTGGGCGCCATCTTTGGATTCTATTTTTCTCGTCTTGTGCTCTGTTTGCAAATCCTTGGCAATGTTCAAGTAAGTGTTTTACCCGCTTAGTCCTTTAAGGTGTCTGTTTTCAGTATTGTCCTTTGTTTTCCACCTGCTTCTCCAGCCTCATCTTTCTGGCGGAGGTGGGTGGGTTCGCTAATTAATCCAGAAAAATCTTCAAGCTGAAAAACTACACAGACAGGTAAGAAACTATTAGTTTTGCAGCGTGAATCTATCTGGATTCACTATGCTGTGCATAGACTTTGCAGCGGTTTGTTATGTTTGTGGCGGCTGGGTGGAAGATGAGCATGGTTGCTGAATATATTTAAAGCACTTTGTCCTACTTGTGCTTCCTTGTTCATTTGTATATCCACACAGTAGTGCTTAGTGAACGTGTGCACTGAAGCCCATGTTGCCGCCAGGCATATTTCTTGAATGGGTGCGTTAGCCAGGAAGGCTATCGTTGCTCCCTTTTTCCTAGTAGAGTGGGCCCGTGCCCCCTACGCTAGTTCTTGGTCTGCTTGTTTGTGGCAGAATTGTATTGTCTGTGCGATCCATCGTGCCATGGTTCCCTTTGTTATTGGTCTACCCAGAAAACTGCTTGTGAAGGACACAAAAGAACTGCTTTGTCTTCCAGAGTTCCTTGGTTCTTTCTATGTAGTGCATTCTCTGCGCATAGTCGTTTTTGAAAGAAACTTGGTATTTGCACTGTCTGGTTGATGTGGAACCTCGACACCACCTTAGGCATAAAGTGTGGGACCGTTCTCATCACCACCGTATCATTGTGTATACGGATGTAGGGTTCTAGTAGTGTTAGCGCCTGTAGTTTGCTCACCCTGCGCAGTGAGGTGATTGCCACCAAGAAAGCAGTCTTCTTTGTTAGCATTTGTAGAGAGGCCCTATGGATGGGTTCAAAAGGCGCTTTCATGAGTTCTGTTAGGACTAAGGCATATGCTACTTACCAGTATGCATCTGTTCTTGGCATGTAGGGCTGCTGACATTCATATCTGTGCATAGATCGCCACCTAGTGTTGGGTCCGGATGATTGCACCATGTTGTCCTGGAAGAGTCTTCGAAGTATCACGAGATAGGCGACTCCTCCCCTGGACTACAGTGCACACGGGCATCTTCTCCATCCACAGATTGGTTATTTTTCGCCATTGGGTTCGGATGTTATTCCTATACTCCCAACTTCGGAATCGAAACAAAACTGTTCTAGTGGCCAAAAGGCCTTAGACGGTATTGTTTTCGCTCGGTACTCATTGACGGTCTATGCACAGATGAATTCAGCAGCCCACATGCCTCGAACATTAAGGTTCCATGCCGGAGGCGGCATCCTCTTTGGAGAAGCGATTCTTTTTGCCCCTTCCAGGAATCTCTTTACTATCTGTGATGTAAAGAAACTCTTCTCTGTTTCACCTCTTGTGTAGGCCACTATTGCTGCCAGGTGTACTCAGCGAGGAGGAGCTTAGCCCTTCCTTCAGCAGGTGCGTGAGATACCTTAGCACTGTTGATTCTCTTGTCATCTTTGTGTAGCTTCTTATTGCTGCACCATTGTGTGAACCTATTCCACTTCGCCACATAGCACCTTCGTGTGCTAGGTCTCCTTGCCTCTCGTAGTACCTGCAGGGTGCCCTCAGGTAACCTCAGGTGCGCGTACTCTAAGTCTTCAGGAGCCATGCCGCCAGGCTGAGGCTCTCCGGCTCTGGTTGTAATACTTCTCCATTTTGCATGGAGAGTAGGTCCTTTCTTTTCCCGAATTTGTTGGGGGCACCTTGTGCCATTTCCATGATCTGTGAGTACCAGGTCTGCCTGGCCCACTGTGGAGCCACCAGGATCAGAGTCATACTGCTGGCTCTGCACTTGTTGAGTACTCTATGTATCAGTGGTATCGGGGGATAAGCGTAGGCAAATGTTTTCGACCAACTTATCCATAGGGCATTCCCCAGGGATCCTTCCCCTGGTTGCCTGGACGCGAAGCTTTGGCATTTTGCATTCAGGTGTGTTGCAAATAGGTCTATTGATGACGTTCCCCACCTTTTGTTTTGAATAGCTTTTGTGTTTCCTGCGTATTGAGCTCCCACTCCTGGGATGCCGATGTCTGTCTGCTGAGCCAGTCTGCTTCCATATTGTCCTTCCCTGGTAGGTGTATGGCTAACCGGTCTATTTTCAGTGGGATGGCCCATCTCCATACCTCCTGTGCTAGGTTTGATAGCGGAGCCGATTGTGTTCCTCCCAGTTTGTTGATGTAGAACATAGTCGTCGTGTTGTCCGTTTGAATAAGCACTCCTTGGTTGTACAGTTTCGTCTGGAAGGCTTTCAGGGCAAGGAACACTGTCTTTAGTTCAAGGTAGTTGATATGTCTGACTGCATCCACTGGAGTCCACAGACCCTCTCACCCTGAGCTTGCTCATGTGTGCTCCCCATCCCTCCTGGGATGCGTCTGTTGTGATGGTCACCGTTGGGGTCGGTGGTGTTAGAGGCTTCCCTTCTGTCATCATGTTCTTGTTCCACCAAGACATCTCCTCCTGCACTGCGTTCGTACAACCACTAGATCTTCCGAACTTCCTGTAGCTTGTGACCATTGTTCTTGCAGCCATTCTTGGAATGCTCTCATGTGGAGGCGTACATTTGGTATCAAATGTATGCACAAGGCCATCATGCCCATGACCTTGCTCGCTGTCCTCACTGTCAGAGCTCGCCCCTTCTGGTAGAGGCGCGTCTCCTTCAGTAGTGCCACTGTCCTCTTGTCGCTGGGGAACACCTTGCTCTGTATGGTGTTGATCTGTACTCCCAGGAAGATTTTTACTTGCTCTGGTTCCATAGAGGATTTTCCCCAGTGGATGGAGAATCCCAGGTCTATCAGCGTATTCTTCATGCGTTGTGCGTGCTCCTTGCATCCTCTGTGAGCTTGCCTTTATTAGCCAGTCTTCCAGGTAAGGGTATACATGGATCCCTTCTAGTCTTGGGTGCGCTGCCACTGCTGCAAGGCACTTGAAGACCCTTGGTGCGGATTTTAGTCCGAACGCTAGGGCTGTGAACTGGTAGTGGTCTTTGTTTATTGTAAACCTCAGTAGGTGTTTGTGCTGCCTGTTCATAGGAATGTGCAGGTAAGCATCTTGGAGGTCTAGGGTGGCCATGAAATCTCCATCCCTCAGAGGAATAACCTCCTGTAAGGACGTCCTCTTGAATTTCTGCGTCTTTATGAACATGTTCAGAAACCTTAGGTCTAGGATGGGCCTCATTGTTTCGTCCACCTTTGGCACAAGGAAGTATGTGGAGTACACTCCCTTGTTCCTTTCTCGGCATGGTACTGGCTCGATGGCCTCCTTTTCCAGGAGGACCGTTGCTTCCCTTTGAAGTAGGTCTAGCTCTTTTCCTGACTGCGTCCTCCTGTTTGGCGGTGTCTTTTCCAGTTCTATGCAGTATCCGAACTGTATGAGGTTGAGTATCCATTTGTCTGTGGTTATCTTCTTCCACTCCTCGAAGAAACAACTTTGTTCCGTGTAACCCTGAGTCGGTCTTTTTGTGCTCCACCCTGGGAGGCTTTGCGTGGGTGGGCACTGATCTCGTGACGGAGTCACTTAGAGGCGGGTTGTTGGCCCCTCTTTTGTTTTGCCCACGTCCGTTCCCTCTCCCGCGAAAGGACTTGCCGCTCTGTTGTTGGTGCCAGTGTTGTTTCTGGTGCCCTTGCTTTGCTTGGTTGTCACCATGCTGTGACTGATGAAATGTCTGGTGTAGCGTTCCCGGTTGGTTACCCCCCCCCCCCCTTCTGTTCGGTCTCCGTGACAGGGTACCTCTCTTTGTTCCTCTGAATTGCAAAGCCCCCATGGACCTTGCTGTTTAGTTTTCTTTTGAGCTTTTCATCCACCGGCGCCATAAAGAGTGTCTCCCCGTTGAAAGGGGTGCTAAGAATGTTGTGCTGTACCTCCGGCTTGAAGCCCGAAATCCTGAGCCAAGCCGGTCTTCTCTCAGTGACTCCCAACATCATCAGCCTGCCGGACGTGTCTGCTCCATCCAAGGCAGTTTTGAGGCAGGCATTTGCCACGTTCTTTCCCTCCTCCACCAGGTGTGCAGCTCTTTGCTGGTACTCATCTGGTAGGTGCTGCAGCAGATGTTCGATCTCATCCAGGATCTGGTACTGGTGCCTGTTCAGCAGGGCGTTTGAGTTTGCCATGCGCCAGTGCATTGCAGCGTTCCTTTCTATCTTTCTCCCAGTTAGGTCCATCCACTTGCTTTCCTTGTCAGGAGGTGGCCCTGAAGTCGCTGGAACATTAGCCCTCTTCCTGGCGGTCGCCGTAATAATTGAGTCCGCCGTAACAGATACCCTGATGTATGGAGGGTCCTTGGCGGAGTGTTTATATTTCTTCTCCGTCCTAGGTGTGACGGACCTGCATGTCGCTGGTTCCTTGAACGCCTCCTTCCCCTGGGCCATGACACTCAAGCATAGGGAGATACTAGCTCCTCGTCTGCGTGGGGAGCAGGGTCTCGAGGAGGAAGACTGCTTTCGGTTTCTCCTCGTCTAGCTTTACTGCAAAAGCTGTTGCCGCGTTCTTGACGACCATATTGGAGACCCCAATTTCATTTGACGGCAAAGGCCTCGAAGGGTACATGTCCACGGCCTCTTCTGGGCTCTCTGTGTCGAGGCCCTGCCACTCCAGGTCCTGTGTCCCCGAGGATGCTGATCTAAGGGTCGTCCGCCGATAGTCTTCCCCCTCCTCATCGTAGTATGAGGCTTCTTCATCCAGGTGTTCCTGGGCCTCTGGTCTTTTCGGCGGCTCCTCGGCCTCGAAGTCCTCCTCCTCTTCTATTTCCACGACCACCGTGCTTTGCTTTGACGGGATGTTGAATCTCTTAATTTTCTCGTCGAACTCCTTTCGTTGAAGGATGTTATCCATCTCGGCCTCGAGCAGTCTTTTCTTCCTCTCCATTTCGGCGGCCTGTTCGGCGTCGAACGGTTCAGGTGCTCTCTTTGTCGTACATTTAGACGTTGAGATGGGCTTTGGGTCTTTAGTCGGCGCCGAAGCAATCTTCGGGGCCCACTCTTTCGAAGTCGAATGTTCCTTTTCGGGGATGTGCTTAGACGACCTTGGCTTTTCGCCAGACTTCGCCGCCTGGGAGTCCTTTTCGAAGGATCCGCTGGGCAGTTTGTCCTTGGGTGCAGCTGTGGCAGTCGAGATTTTCGGCGCCAGTGCTCCCTTTGAGGACTTAGACTCTGTTTTTCTAGAGTCTGCCTCAGATTGTCGAGGCTCTGTCGGGGCTTTAGGGGTCATCGACTCTCCTACCTCTTTAGAAGTCTTCTCATCGGTCTCTACGACCGTGTAGCAGTCGTCTTCTCCGGCGAAGTTATCCTCCTCGTCGCTCGAGAACCCCATGTCCCGAAGGGACGGCTGTTGACTTTTGCCCTGCATGTTGTAGTTGTCCCGTCTCTGTCGCTCTCTAACCCGGAGAGTCTTCGGTGTGAGGGCGGAGCAGGCGTTGCAGTCCTTGCTCTCGTGGTCGACCGGTAGGCAGAGGTTGCAAACCGGGTGTTGATCCTTCTGAACGTATTTGTGGTGGCAGTTACGGCAGAATTTAAAAGGTGTGTTGTCCATGTCGCGCGTTCAGGGGGCCCCCTGTGCGCATCCTCCGTTGGATGTTGAAGTTCTCCTTCCTCTTCGTCGTCCCGGCTCGAAGTGGTTATCCCTCATCGTCTTTTCAGGCTTTTCCTTGCAAAGCGGCTTTTCAGTGTCTTCTTTCCCTCCAAAACTCTGGAGCCCCTCGTGGAACGATCCAGACCCAACGGCGGAAAAAATAATCTGAAGATGGCGCCCAAGGGTGGGAGACGTCACGAGAAGGACACCAAAAGGTGGGACGTCGACGCCCACCTGGGCTACGAAAAAAAAAAAAACACAAAAGGAAGACTACGATTCCGGACCCAGCCACTAGACCGCGGAATAATGCACAGCATAGTGACTCCAGAAAGATTAATGCTGCAAAACTAGTTATTTCTCAGTAAAATTGTATCCTGCTGCAATCTGAATCTACACTGTAAAGTTCCACAAACTGGGGCTGTGAGCTTGTGGCGCAGCTCACCCGGTGCGCCACTCCATCAATGTGTAACCCTCAGCGCCAAGAGCAGAGATATAGTGAAGGACAAGCCTGCAGGGCCTGCTGGTTTACTTCCTCGACATCAATAGTCGTTAAAGTAATTGCTGCCAGCCCTGAACAGACGTTTCCATTTAACTAAAAGCTCCCAGGGGATGTGTGAAGGCAGCAGGTGAAGCTGCGCTATGCAGGTCGGCTGCGAACAGATGGAGTTTTGTGACAGCAGTACTGTCTCCACACAGGTGCAGGCAGGGTCATTACAACCTTTATACGGGTTACAGACACGCGAACAATGTAACATAAAATAAAAATACACTTTAAAAAAGGAAAAACCTACCAGAGAACGAAGCGCAGTGAAAAGCTCAGCAGTGTCCGGTGAAATAATATTGCGGCACCGCAAAAAGCTCATCAGTGTCCAGCGGCATCTAAACAATCTAAAAAGATACACTTGTGTGTGCGCATCAATAAAACCAACCGGAGAACAAAGCATATTGAAAAGCTCAGCAGATTATTACAGCTTGAAACATACAACGCATACCGATCCAGCTGCCATTGTCCACATCAGTGTGTTAATAAAATAGTGCTTACGCACCAGATAAAGCCCAGCATGTGACACCGCAAGTACACAATCCAGTCCAGATGGGCGAGCCAAAGAGGAGATAGGGCTGTAGGAGGGTGGATACCCGACTATGGTTGCCCCCAACTTTTTGCCTGGTGTTTTGCTGGTTTTCCGACTTAGTTGACCTGGGACCCTGCTATCCAGCCACAGGCCTACTGCTCTCTCTCTAAAATGGATTCCATGTACCTTAGGTATATATCTAATTGGTACTGGGCCACCTTAGCAGACCCTGTAACTCAGGGCATAGGTGTACCCAGGGCCTACCAGGGGCTGCAGCATGTATTATGCCACCCCTGGCTGGCCATCTAAATCTGACAACTGGCTGCACGACAGCTGGGGCAAGGTGGTGTAATCACCCTTTGCTTTAGATATAGTATACCTATATCTAACCCTACAATGGACACCCGTATTCCTATCAGTCACTCCTACGGCAGGCCTTGACAATCCTGAAGGCAGAGTGCTTGGAATCGTGTGAGATGGTGCTCTGGCATGAGCTGAGCCCGTTTGCAGCTTGCAGAACCAAGTCCTAATAGCTGTTCCATGATAACGCATACCATATACTTTTAAGTGCATTATAATCCTCGCGGTTATATGCCAACTCTGGTATCGCTTTATAAAAACATGTAGAGTAAGGTGTCATACGAATTGGAATACTAACCCCTCGCCAATTCTGGCGACGGGGTTAGCATTCCACCCTTCTAGAGGGACACGACATGTATGTAACTGTGAACCCCGGTTAAAGTTAACTCAAGCCTCAGCATCACAAAATGGATGCTGCCACCACAGACACAAGTCTGACCTCCTGCTACTGGGAGTCCTTCCAGCGAGGGAGGCTTGGACAAAGGGTTTCCTATCAGGGGCGGTGCTAGCACCATCCCAGACAGGGTTTTGTGTATCCTGGGTAGGCAGGGCTTTAGAGGAAGGTGACTGCAAGTGGCACCCCGGTGCTCACTATGCATCTGCCGGCTAGAACCAGTTCCAGGGTCACACCAGCCCCTGAGCTGGGGAAAGTCCGGCATGGGAGAGGGGTGTAACCACCCCCCTTCCTGGTCCCACCCATGGGCAGGACCTAGTCGCGTGCCAGCCCCTTTTCCTAGTATAAAGATAGGAGCGGGCCCCCTTCCAAATTAGATCATCTTTGAATCCTGAAACTACTTTCTACGAAAGGAACTCTCGACTTCTTCTCAAGATTTCTCCCTTGTGGCTAAGGAGTAGTCACCCTGCATCCGCAGGCACCATCCAAGCATCGCGGTCTGCTGTAAGTCTCTCCTCCGGATCAAGACTGCCCACTCGACGAGAACCGGTTTCCCTGGCACCTCTGACCTCAACCTGCATCATCAGCCCAGCTGAGATTCGCGGGTGTGACGAGACAGAGGGACCGGCCATCTTCAGGACTGCACGACGCTTGCCCAGCACGACCGCCGAGGGATCCTCGAGTGAGTGCTTTGGGGTCAGAGAAGCCCCAACCCTGAGCAGCTCCAGCACCGAAGTTCAGCCTCCCAGCCTCCACGAGATCTGCGTGGGGCCCTTCTGCCTGTTTACTGCTCACCGCGTTGTCTGGCTACTAGCCCGCTGGCTTGTGGCCTTCCTGACGACGAACGACGACATCAACACTGCTAGTCTGGTTGCTCCAGACTGGCCCTTGCTCCCCTCCAAAAGAGGAGCACCCCGGACCCTCCTGGTCCACTCCAGACGCCATTTAGAGTCCACCGCGTGGGCTTGCATTTGCCAAGACTTGTTGCCCCAATCCTGGGTCCAGCGACGTCGACAGCAGATACCATTGTGGGACAGCTCGCACCTCCATCCTGGTCGCCGACAACGCCTCCTAGTCCGTGAGACTGCAGAGCCCAGCGTCGCCCACTCACCTGGTCGAGGTGACTCCATCCGGTGCCAATCTAATCACTTGCTAGTGATTCAGAACTTGGTCCCCTCTGCTTACAGGTGTCTTCCATCTTTGATCCAGGCTTGGATCCATCCGAATCTCTTCACTGGTCGCCTGCCAGCAACTTCTTTTTTCAGGCTCCATAGACTGCAACGAGGATTCCCGACGTCTTTCCAGACCTATGCAGCCGCAGCCCCTGGGCTAGGTAACTTCGGCATTTCGGTGCCCCAGCATAGCCTCACTATCCAAGGGTCCAGAGCCTTTTTCGTTTTCAGCCTAACTAGTCGGATTCGTCCGATAACACTAACTTTGTAATTCCTAGCAACCATATACTTTGTTCCGCATCCGGCGTGAGAGTGCACACTCTGCACCCGATCTCCCTAGGCCTCCTGCTAGTAATCTGAAGGTTCAGTAGTCAAGTCCTAGCGAGCCCAAAGCCTATTAGAGTAGTACTTACCTGCTAGTAATTTCGCATTCCACTTTTAGAGTATATGGTTTTTCGTGCCCCTCTGGCATTTGTGTAAATTGTGCAACTTTGCGTATTTTCTTAAGAGCTTTGTATTGTGCTTAGCACCCTGTCCTCATAAAGAGTCCAGGGTTGTTGTGTTCTAAATAAATACACTTTATTTTCATAACAACTTGTGTGGTGTCCTTTCACTGGTGTTCAAGGGGTATATGTGATGGTATAACAGCTGGCTTAACACGCCCTCTAGAGTCTAGCCTAAAGACTGCTCTTGTCCATGCTACTAGGATAGCTGGTCTATCGGTTGACTTACAACCAATCATCAATAAGGGTTGTTTGGACTGATACATAGTTATCACTAGAATAGTGAGCACTGCATATCAGGCCTACTTCTCACAAGGGCGTAAACAAATAAGCCTAATTTCAAATAGGGAGCGAGCATTTACCATAAATGATGACGCCCGCAAATACAAAAGAGGGGCAGCACTTCAAGTGGCATGCAGAAATCTGCTTTATCACAATAGCCCTCGCAGAGGGAATAGCGCATGCATTGCAGCACTACGCGAGACCCAAAAAGTGCCAGATCTCTATGGATAGGGAACTTCTAGCAACACCAGTTTAGACTATAGTGGGCGCAAGGTAATGACAAACATGTATTTGCAATGCAATAGGTCTCGCATTCACGAGGCTTTGAGCTACTGGCACTGTAAAGGTCAATAGCTTAAATTCTCGCAAATGCGAGACATGTTGAATTGTAAATATTGTTTGTTTCCAAGAGCCCCATGCTGCGATTGAAATGAATAGAGGCCATGCCGCTTTTAAACAAGCTGCGTCTAAATGAAGGGGCAAAGCCTCTATTAAGTGCAAGCGTAGCATGGAGCGCTTGTTAACCACACAAAAAAGTATTTGTAAAGCAATAGGTGTCACATTTGCGAGAGTTTAAACTATTGTCATTTACAATGCCAATAGCTCAAACTCTCCAAATGCAAGCCCTATGACATTCCAAAGAAGCGGCCGCCATGGTCGAGCTGCTTTTCTTAAAAAGTGAAAGCGCGCATGAATATTGCTGCAAAGCAGTTTATGCCTGGAGTAAGACAAAATTCACTTAATAGTGCGTACAGACTAAACTAATAATGGGAGGTAACAAATGAAGACAAGGCGGTATCAAGGAGTGACTAATAAGCAGATTACAGAATCAGAAGCCAGCATTTACAAAGTACTAAGTACACAAGCCAATGAAAAATATGGGCAGACAGCAGGCGGAGCATCAAGTGCATACACTAATACAGAATGCCTCGCAGAGCAGCGCATGTGCTGCCCAAGCTAGACCTAAAAATTAATCACGTTTCAGGGGCCAGTCTGGCACCTGACAATGGTGCACCTACAGAATTTAAGGGAGCTGGTCTCATTTAAGACAGCATTTTGAGTTTAAAGGCACACTGGGTAAGTCGATTGGTTAGGTGCAACTTTCAGGTAGTTCTACTTTTTAGCCAACATAAATATGCTTTCTGGGACTAACTTTTCCCATTATGATAACAGACGTAAAAGTAACAACACACAAAGGGCTTAGATGTGTGCATATAAGCTTTCAGCAATAACTCTAAAAGTGCTCTAAAATAGTGTTCTATCTTCTGTTCTTAATTCTCTGATTTGCAATTACTTTGGTTGATAAGAATGCAGTCATTAAAAGGAAACTAAAAGAAAAAAAAAAACAGACCACCAGAATTCATCTGAGACAAGTTACTTAACACACACAAGTGCCAACGTTTCAAAGACAGCCACTAAAATGCTAGAAGGTGGGCTTGCAGTTGTCACAGTATGAAACACTAAACAAGAATTTGTACATACAAACATATTAGAAGACATGATTCTAAACCAGACATGGTGTCTTACCTCCGACTTTGAGCTCTTGCAGGTTACCATTGTACTGTGAACAGTGAAAAAAAAGTCTAGCTTGACGCTCTGAACACTGAATAAACCCATATGATGCCAGGAGTTTTTCAATAATCCCCGTTTCACGCAGGGCTGCTGATGTTCCATTGGGGTATCCATTGTGTCCATTGTTGTGGAGAAGGTTTGGATCAAAGCTCATCTATCGAGAAACAACAAAAGGTGAAACCTATTTGTTTTGAATGAATCCATATTGATCATGAAACGGTCACTACATACACTACTAAAAAATGTAAGAGGAAACTGTCAAGGTACATTTGCCATTAGCATGAAAATCAGTTTGGTAATACTTGCATTTCATTAGCCAGACCACTTAACTGGAAATATTGAACTGAACTTTAAAGTGTCAATATTGTTTCAAATTGTATTTACATGAAAAAAATAAATACATGGTGCTCTAGTGGTAAATATCAAGTTTTCGTACTTTTAATTATCCCCAATCGATCTGTGTAATTCTTCCCACACCTTCGAGATATTAAGCAATGATCAATAGGTACAGTATCTACCCACCACATTTAAATGCCTCTATTGTGGCTAAAGTGGTTTACAGACTAGACTTCACCCACAGGGACGTAGTGAGATTCTACAGCATCACTGTTCAAAACATATTGTGGTTCATCTGGTAGGATGAAAGGTTTCATTTAAATCCATTAAAGATATCAAGGCTGGCAAAGGGGGTTGTCTACCTCCGACAAATTGGTAGTTTGAGATAGTCTAGCTTCTCACGCTGGGCATTATCTCTAGCAATTGGCTAAATTATAGCTCCTGCATTACATAAATTAATTGATTTTTAAGTGTGAACAACAGGCACCGTAAATTTGACTCACTAACCCAAAATCCCTGAGGCTACTTAGCATAGATTTCATATTCACACTATTTCCCAAGACGCTGCACCCATACAAGGCTCTAACATGACAGCCCAGATTTAGAGCAATGTATAAAATGTAAATTGATACTTGTATAGCGCACTACTCACCCACAAGGGTCTCAAGGCGCTTTTACAAATACCGCTGTGGAACCCATCCTGGGTTTCCCTGTGAGGCGTCCACTCCTGGGCACCCCCAAGGTGGAGGCCAGGCATCCTTAGCGTTGTGGGGGCCGTTGTGGAGATTAAGCAAGCTATTGCCCAGAGTTGCAGAGTGGGACTCCATGATTGGAATAGGCACCGAGGCGAGATAATCAGGTCCGTGGAATTTTGAGCCCAAGACTCGCCGAGGCGGGGAATTGAACCCTGGTCCCGTGCTAGACCTCTGCATCAGGGTCTGCCGCTCTAATCATTGAGCCACACTTCTCCACTGTAGTATGTATGTATGTATGGCGCACCTGCGTGCCATTAGGTGTGCATACTCGGTGGACGGAGCAATGGAGCGCAGAAGCAGAGCAGCCGGGTTTATGGTGTCCACGGAGCTGCTAGACACCGAGCGAAGCTGGGCCAGGGGCTTAGAGCCGACCGGCAGCCAGCAGCAGGCCAAAGGCTTACAGCCCGTTTCGTGGTGCAGACACTGTGCGCAACACACCTGGTATTTTGCACGCCTGTTCGCTCCCAGGCGTGCAGCTGAGCGCACCGCTGAGCACGGTCTACACCCAGAGCTCATGCCTTGTCCCGGACAGGGGCGCCTCTGGCTGCCTTGCTCCGCCCAACCTACTTCGAACACTTTGCGTGGCTGCACGACTGGCTCCCCTCAGCAGATGCCAACAGACGCCGCACACTGAGGGAGAAGCAGGAGTCTTCGTGTTGAGGGGCATGTAGCTGCAGGATTGTGCCAGCTGTACATGCCACTTATGTGGCAATCCAGATGCAGGGCTCGAGTCGGGGTACCACGCGGGTGGACGGCATCCCCCCACTTATTTTAAGGGGCTTTACCGGGTGGACTCCTTCCCAACAGAGCAGGGCTTAACCTCTTGGTTTTGTAGTTTGCTGTAGGCTCCTTTTGGATACTCTAGGCACTAGCTGACATCTACTAAGTGAGGGGGGCTTTTTTTGTTTACGTCTGCCTTCCTACTCTCTGCAACTGCATCGCTATGGGTAAACGTAATGTTAGTGGTGGTAAGTCACCTATTGATGCAAACACCATTCCCAAGCATGGATTCTTTTTTAGCACACGTCGTGGGAGTCAGAGCTAAAGAAATTGCTTTAGCAGAAAGGCGCTTATTGTCGAGTATGGCTGGACAAAGGGGGAGGGATGTGATAACCATGTGGTACACACGGAGACCTCAGAATTTGGATTGGGCACTGATCAGGAGGTTCATAGTAGCAGTGTTACGGAAGCTTTGGACCGTACCAATACCCAATCAATCAATGACTGTCTGGGCCTGTGATTGTGCAGTCTTTACGTCCTTCTTTGGCTTGTACATCCACAGCATGTCCACCTGCAGTGAAGTGTAAAAGGAAGGCACGGAAGGATGTAGTGACTATTTCAAGTCTCATTGATACTTTTGCTTACAGTGGGGCTGTTGATCATCACATACCTACTGATGATCCTCTATGGGCTCCATTTTGGAACAAATGAACTGATTATTAAGGACTTACTATTACCTCTTAGAACTAAGTTGGATAGGTTGGAGGGTGAACTGAGTAATGTAACCTTTTTTGGTCAAAAAGTGTCCACCAATTACAGTTTAGGTGTTAGTATTGCTAAGCCACCCTTAATAAAATCTGAGCAGGATAACTGTTAGTAATCCGGCTCCATTTTGTCAGTGATACGGTCCTACCTGGGTCTTGTATAGCACAAAGCCACACTTTAGTGACAGCAGAGGTGTACAGAGGGACCCATTCACTGATCAGTAACTTGCACCAGAGTGAATCAAGCATCCCTAGCTCTCAGGCTCAATCAGGGGATGATAAGCACACTTACTCCAACATCACATTCCCTAGTAATGACCAATCTTACCCCTGCAAGTTGTCCCTATGTGATGGTTTGGATCAATGTCCCAGTCTCCCCCCCCCCCTCCCCCCCCCCAAGAGTACACCAAATTGTATTTACTAGGAGTGTGGGATTGTAGCAAGCTGGCTCTGAATATATTTTAGTTATTTATTTTGAAAGTTTTATATAGCGCGAACAAGATCTTTGCAGATATCAGAGCGCTTTACAAAGCATAGAATAACAATAGGAGACTGAATAACAGGCCATTAGCTATAGCGTAGTTGTAGGTAAAAGTGGGGTGGGGTATGTACATGAGGGAGCATAGTAAACAGGTACATCAATAATGCAAATAGTACAAATAGGTGTGAGCATAGACAGTCTGGTAAGTCAAAAATACAAGTAATACGAATAATCGAAGGGATCGAACAGATAATACAGATCGGTGCAGAGACTTTAAAAATCCACGTTAATAAATCAAGTGTATTTAGCCATGAGGATAGCTTTTACTTCTTTCTTTAAAAGTGTGATGGAGGAGATGAGTCTGGTTTCAGGAGGGAGTGAGTTCCAGATCCTGGGTGCCATTCCTGAGAAGGCGCGTTTATAAGTTTCTTCCTTCCGGAATCTTCGAGGTTTTAGCAGAAGATTGTTTGTGCCTCTAGTGTTTCTAGAGCCGCCAGAGATTGTCAGCTTCTGGGTGAGGTAACCGGGTGAGGTCAGGTGTACAACCTTGTGTGTCATGCAGCCGATTTTCAGATGTATTCTGGCTTCAAAAGGCAGCCATTTCAGGGATTTCAAGTCAGGGGAGATATGCAAGTTTTTTTGACCCAGTGAGGAGTCTCGCTGCAGCGTTTAGAGAAGCTCTTAGGGGTGCAGTAGTAGTTAGAGGGAGACCGCAGAGGGCGATGCTGCCGTATTCTATTCAAGGGATGACTAGTGCTTGTACTGCAGTTTGGAAGTCTTTGGCTGGGAGGAAGGGTTTAAGTTTCCTCAGGGTATTGATTTGGTAGTTCACTCCCTTAGTTGCCTTGCTGATGTGTTGCTGCATGTTGAGATTGGTGTCGAGTGTTATGCCTAAAGATTTTGCTGAGTCCACGATGGTTGGACAGACATTGAGTGCAGTTAGGTGTTTAGGACAAGTTTGAGTGGTAGAGATCGTCGCAGGAGGTGAGATCAGAAGGAACTCTGTTTTCAGAGCATTGGGTTTGAGATGATTATCGGCAAGCCAGGATTGGGTGCTTCTGATCGTTGAGTTCAGGAGTACAATGTCTTTGGGGGATTGTAATTTGAGATACAGTTGGGTGTCATCGGCGTACATGTGAAAGAGTACATTGGATGCTTGTAACAAGGTGGTGAGAGGTTCCATAACTAGGTTGAACAAAGTTGGGGATAGGGAGGAACCTTGAGGGACGCCTAACGATACAGGTATTGGCGAGGACATCAGGTTGTTGCACTTGAATTTCTGCGACCGGTTGTGTAGAAAGGAAGTGAACCACTTGAGAACAGTCCCAGATAGACCCATTCTTGTGTTTAAAAGTTCGAGTAAATTCTCATGTTTAACGGTGTCGAATGCGGAGGAGAGATCAAGAAGGATGAGGAGGCAGGTATCATTTTGATCTAGGATTTGAAGGGCGTCGTCAATTATGTGAGTCATAGCAGTTTCTGTACTGTGTCCTGCTCGGAAGCCTGATTGATGAGAGTTGAGGAGATCAAACTGATCAATGTGTTTAGTCAATTGTAGTAATGCGCATTTTTCCAGGAGTTTGGCGAGAGTGGGAATATTGGTAATGGGACGGTAATTGTTTAGATCAGATGGGTCGGCTGTAGGTTTCTTTAGTAAAGGTGTGACTTGTCCAAATTTGAGGGAGTCAGGGATGGTTCCTTGTTGGAGTGAGCTGTTGATAATTTTAGTCCAAAGTGGAAGGAGTAACGGGGTGAAGTCTTTGACAGCGTTAGCAGGGAGGGGGTCCGTGAGGTGATTGGATGGTTTCAAGGTGCTGAGCAGTTTGCCAATTTCTTCTTCAGAATAGGTGTCAAAGGATGACCATGTAGCATTGTTTTTGGCTAAGTGGGTGCTATGCAGTGGGGTTTGGAGTAAAGGCTTGCGTCAATGAGGAGATCACTCTTTATGTTGTCAAGTTCAAGTTCAAAACGACTTTATTTCGATTCATAACGAATCATAAAAAGCACATAGACACAAAATGCATAATAATGGGGTACGGTTACATAAAATTGTTGTCACTGTTAAAATTGAACAATTAAAATATTTGTCAGTTTTTTGGATAAAGAAAGCAGCGAAGTCTTCACAGGAGGGTGCTTCGCGCACAGTGCTGGGTAGTTGGGGTTGTTCCTTAGATTGTATTCTGATTAGCTCAAACAGTTTTCTCGGACGGTTTTTTGCTTGGTCGAGCTGGAGGCTGAAGAAGGCTGATTTAGAGCGCTTTATTTTCCTGAAGTAGGCGTTTCTCTTTTCCTTAACCCCTTTACTGCTAAGGCATTACTCTTGTTTCTCATTTACTTTCCATTGAAATCAATGGAAAGTCCATGACGAGTTACCCTTGTCATTAGCGGCGAAGAGGTTAAGAGTTTTTAGGTGCAGTGTAGAGGGAGCTGATCTCCAGGTGCGCTCTACCATTCGAATGGCTAGTCTATCCTCATTGAGACTCCCGTCGTACCATGGATTGGAGATTTTAGCGGAGACTCTTTTTAGCTGCATGGGTGCAGCCTCATTAATTGAGATCATGGCGTTGAGATGGTGGTCAGTCAAGGATTGGACGTCCGTAGCGCCGGTCGGAGGGAGTAGGAGGTCGTAACTGTTCGGGGGTAGGGAGTTTGGGTTGAGTTTTTTCAGGTCTCTTTTCCAGACTTTAGGCCTGGAGGATTGAACCGTGTTGAATTTGACTTTTTCATTGATGAAGAATGTAACAATATGATGATCTGACCAGTCACAGGGTTGAATAGACTCAAGTTGGATAGCGTCCTCTTTGGAGATGATAAGGTCGAGGATAGAGCCTTTCTCGTGGGTCGGGCTGTTGCATAATTGTGTGAGGTCAAGGGCGTTGAGGAAGTTTTTAAGACTATTTACCACCGCATCATTGTGATCGTTCCAGTGGAGGTTGAAGTCACCAAGGTAAATTTGGGTGAGCTGTCGTCCGGAATTGGTAGAGATCATATCCATGATTTGTTGGGTGAAGGGGAGGTTGTCCCTGGGTGGGTGGTAGATGCCGTGAAGAGAGCATATCGGTTTGCCCTCACTGATAATATCGAGGCAGATGTATTCACAGGAAGTTGGGGAGGGTAGGGAAGGTGCGGTGACTTTCAGAACAGAAAGGTTGTTACTGTATATGCATGCGATTCCACCACCTATCTTGCCAGACCTGTCAAGTCTAATGATATGGTAGTTGGGGGGCACCAGAATGTCCATTATAGGTGTGGAAGATTCGGTTAGCCAGGTTTCAGTCAAGATGATTAGGTCAATGTCCAATGTTAAGATGAGATCAGCGATGGCGGAGGAGTGTCTAGAGGCCGATCTGCAGTTGAGGAGAGTGCATTTGAGACGGGGTGTGTCAGGGGAGGTAGAGTGTTCTAGAGTGAGGGACTTTTCTAAGGTTATTAGGGACGGAGATTCTGTTTAGTGTGGGGGGTCTACAGGGATTTGAGTGTATCGTGGGAATGGAGAGGTGTGTGGCGGCTGTGTGGTTTAGAGGAGCTGGGTCGTAGGAGCGGAGGAGGGTGAGTGTGTCTAGGTCCGAAAGAGGGTTGCATGGGCGACGGGGGCGGTTGTTGCGATTGTGGACAGGGATCGCGGTCCAGTGTGAGGGGTGTAGAGTGGGAGAGTCATTTGGAATGGTGGGGGGCAAATTGAGAGGGGGTGGTGGTGAGTGAGGGGGGTCTGGGGTGTGTGAGGAGTAGTTCTTTGATGGTGTGAATGTCTTCTTTGATGGTGTGAATGTCTTCTTTAAGCTGGAGGAGGGTGGAAATAATCTTGTCCAGCGTGGGATAACTGTTGGTGTTGGGGATGGAAATCATGGGTGAGTGACTGACCTGAGAATTAGCGTGCGGGTGAGGGGGTGGGTTGGTGTTCGTGCAAGGCTCCGTGGCAGTGGTGTACGGGTTGGTGTTAGAGAGGAGAGAGGGGTTGGGAGGGATGGGTGTGGATGAGGTAGGGAGGAGGTTGGTGGTGTGGATGAGGGCATTGGTGGCAGGTGGAGAGCCGGTCGGGGGTTGAGTGTATGTTAGTGGTGGTGGGGGAGCAGGTAGGGTAGTGGGGGCTGAGAGTGGGGGGGAAATGGGATTGGAGAGGGTCCTGTTGTGGGGAGGGGGGAGTTAAATTAATGGATGTGGTGTGCTCTGCGTGGTTGGTTAGAGGGTGGTAGTGGGGACTGAGAATGGGAGGGGATAAAGGGTGGGATTTGTCGTTATGCGTGTCGTTCTGGTGCTGAACTATGTTAGAGGGGTTGTGGGTGGGAGCTGTAAAGTCAGGGGAGAGAGGAATGGGAGAGGTATCATTGGGGGTCCAAGGGTTGGTGGTAGTGGGGCGGCTGGTGTATGAAGGGGAGAGATGTGTCTGTGATTGAGGAGTGTGGGGAGGTTACAGCAGGTGGGTGATTGACTAGGGTGCTGGGGGTAGAGGTGAGGTGCGTTTCGTTCTGGTGCGGAGCTAGGTTAGAAGGGTTGTGGGTGGGGGCTGTGACGTCAGGGGTGATCGTACTGGAGGAGATATGAGTGGAGGTCCGAGGATTGGAGAGGTGCTCTTTGAAAGTGGGGAACAGGTTGTCTAGTAGTTCCAGGTTCCTGTCTGTGGATTGAATTAGGACAATCCCGTTATTGTATTTAGTAATGGTGGATCTGCCTGGGAAGAGTTGGGATGGTGTGATGGAGAGTTAGGCCATGAGCGGATTTCCTGGAGGTGGAGACGGTGAATAAGGTGAGGAACGCTTTTCTCCATTGAGCTCTGCGTGTGGTGTGGAAGATGATATCGGTGTTCAAGGATCCATTGACCGGTGAGAAGTAGATGTCGGCAAAGGGGGTTTCTGGGTGGGACCTCAGGAAGTTGTGTTTAAAGCGTTTAGCGGCTTTTTTGGTGAGTGAGGAAGGGTAGTTGATTTTATATGTGTGCTTGCCGATGGGATCCATGTTGGGATGGCGGTATAGGTGGGTATGGGAGGGTGGACGATAGTGATACACATGTGCAAAAAACAAATGCAAACAGTAAGTTACATGGAACAAAAGTGACACTAGTGAGTAGCCAAAATAACCAAAAAATAAGATGTAGCAATCAGTGCAATCCAGGAATAAAAAGTGAAATGGGTGCAGCTTACAAAAATGTACAAAAAATATATGAGGTAGCAATCAGTGCATTACAGGCATAAAAGTGAAATGGGTGCAGCTTACAGAGATGTACAGTATACAAGTAGAGGTATAATACTGGTGATTACAGAAATGTGCCGTATACAAGTAGAAGTATAATACAGATGATGTACTGGAACAAAATACCGGTGCAAAAATGACACCAGTGAGCAGCCAGAAATATATGAGGTAGCGATCGGTGCATTACAGGTGAAGAAAAAGTGAAATGGGTGTAGGTTACAAACAATGTACAAAATACAAATAGAAGTATAATACTGCAACAGTAAGTTACCAGGATCAAAAATGACACTAGTGAGCAACCAAAAATAAATGAGGTAGAAATTGGTGCATTACAGGAGATATATACAGAAGTATAGTACTGGTGATATCCTGGAGCAAGATACAGCTGCAAACAAGAAGTTACAAGAGTCTGAAGCAAAATACAACTGCAAACAGAAAGTTACATGAGTCAAAAGTGACACTAGTGAGAAAAGTGAAATGGGTGCAAGTTACATAAAATGTGTAAAATGAGATTATAAATAGTCTAAAAAGTCCAGTTCTTAGGTCAGATAGTGAGAAATGACTAGTCAATGATGGTCGCCAAGGAGAGACCAGTCTAATATGGCCGAACAAAAAGGGGAGATAGAGACATTAGTCCTCTGTCTGTTGTCATTACTTTGAGAACAGGGAAGGGCAATTTCACTTTCTATTTGAGCAAGCCCGGCTCCTAGCTTGCTGGGGGGAGAGAGTCTTATCTCTATTTTTGGAGGTCTTGTGCGGAGGAGTTAAGTTGAGGAGCCTCGTGAGCAGCAGTTACCAGAGGGGATTTATTGCTACAGTTTTATGACCCCAGCCATTTTGAACAAAGGAGGTGGTTTAAAAATGTGAACTAGCGAGTGGGGTGGGGTGAAATAAATACCTTTTGTAATTTCTGCTCACAAAGCATGTTGATTTTGCCAGCAGAGTTTTGCAGTTGTCAATGGTCTGGCCAGAATGTGCACAGCTGCGGTTGTTCATCGACTTCTGGCAGGTTGAAGTCTGTTCTTGCGCAGCCAGAGCAGCTGAGCTGCAGCCCCTTCCGTCTCGATAGACGATATGTTATATATTTGCCGGTGGATCGGGCTCTTATCCCTTCTGGTGGGTCCTCGACCTCCCAGGCACAGCACACGTCCCGAAGCACAGGCTCACCGACTGCAATAATGCCCTCGTGTGCACCACCTCACCACAGGCAGGATCAGTGGGGGTCTCCCGTGTGGACAGCATTGTCAGCACAGCACACCACAGGAGTCTCTCCGTTACGACCCGCAGCCAGCCTCAGGGATCGTACATCGGATAACCGGAGCCAGGGCTTGCTGTTCCCAGTGAGCACCTCACGGCAGGGGGGTCTTGCCGTTTTGTTCTGTAGGGCGTCGGGGCAGCTCCGACACCAAGCCTCTGCCCTCCCTTTTATTGCGCAGTGAGCGGTCAGTCCCAGAGGACGCACATGCTCCGGACCTCCGCCTAGATCATGCAGAGCCCCCGCCGCAACAGGGTGGCTCCCAGTGCATGCCCCCAGCGCAGCTCCGCATCCACGCCTCTGCCCTCCTCAGTCTTGAGCCGCGTGCAGTGCCCGACGTCGAGTGAGCTCCGGACCTGCGTCCCAGGTCCAGCAGTGACCCGCAGCAGCCCGGCGATGCGGGGCAGACTCCAGCCACGGCCGCTCAGGCGTGTGTGGAACCCTCAGCAGTCTCAGCAGGCTCCGGCAGACTCTACAGCGCTTTGCGGGCTTCAGACCTCCGTCAATCAGGTAAGCGTGCCATCCAGTTACTTTTGGTAGTTCAGTTCCTTAGGACTGGTAGGTGCTAACAGGGATAAAGCCCGAAGTGGGATCCCAAGCACTGGGAGCTCCTAACAGGAGCTCCTACCAGGCGGCCATCTTTAGTCTTGATTGACAAGCCTAGATTGACAAGCTCGTATAAGGCAGCCATCTTGTGCCCAAATGACACTTCTGATCTCTAGTTCTTGTCACACAGTATTTAAGTGGCAGAATTCTAAGCTTGCTGTGATTAGACCTGTGTGGAGCGCACTTTAACAGGTTAGAAGTCGCCCATATCACATGGGTAAACCCACTGGACGTTTCTCTGTCAGGTAGCACAAAGTCTGAGGCTAAAGTCTCACACAACTCCCGGTGCTGCTTGCATTTTGATGGGTCTGGTGCCCCGTTAACCCTCCGAATCCCTTTCTTCTAACTCGTATATTTGGATGTGACTGTCAGAAGACATAGCGTGCTCAAAAAACCTCCTACAACACGTGTATGTACAGAGAGAGCGATACAGGTAGGTGGTCTTGGTTGAGACATTCGCGTTCACACCTAGAGCACAAGGCAGAGGCGGGACAATGTGTGGGTTATTTCATCCAATAACTGGGCAGAAGCAGGACATTTGAAATAATATCCAAACCTTTAATGCAAACGAATTTCGCACAGGTTTCTGCATTCTTCAAGATCATTTATTCCTCTTGTCCTTCTTCCTCCTTCAATTTGTAAATGCTAAGTTAGTGTATTTGTATCATGTGTACAACTCACGCTCCACTGGAGCAGAGGAGCGTCGCCGCACTTTTAACCCCCCCCCCCCCCTAAAGCCCTAGAGATGAAAAATAAAATGGTAATTACAATTTTATTTTCATGCCCTGTCCTGAACACAGTGTCAGGACGGGGTCGCTGCTGAGTGACTGCTGCATGTCTCTCAGCAGGGAGGAGGGAGGGCTGGCTAATGCACTGTTAAAAATGTGCATGCCGTCTTGGGCGCCCAGCCACACATGTGCAATTTAAACCTCTTGGGTTGAGAGTCAGTGCAGGCCACCAGGGCACTGTAGAGCGCCACGAGGCAAGAGTCCTTGGTGTGCAGAGTCCCGCATTGATGCCGCTCTCCGCCCCCATCAGACCTGGCGAGAGCTTCACACTTCAATGGAATGCTCTCCCCCGCCCCCATGCCTCTTCTCTCACCCTTTCGCTTCTCCGTGATGCTTCTCCAGCGCTGCTTGGCCCGTTCCCTCCCACTCGCTCGCATCCCGCCCCCCCCCCCACCAGGCTTTACTGGACAGTCAGGGAGTTGTTGCACATTCACTAAAGGTATTAACCACTTTACCGAGCAATCCAACTAGCTTTTGCCTTTTGTGATATCACATGCGCATGCAGCACTTTGACATGCACGTACTAACAAAATGCAGAGATATCTGTATGATAAACAAACAGAATAACATGGCTTGCATCGCAGATGCTCTCCTCAAACTGCAGTTATTTGAGCTTTACAGTCACACTAGAGGAGTCATAAGTATCAGAAACTTACGTAACGAATATCAACTTTAATATCCTTTCCCTTTCACAAAATTAACGTTCCCTGGTTGTTTGCGCTGTAGCAGAGACTTCACAGAGCGAACATCCACTAAATTATAGTACAGCATTATTAAAGACGAAAGGGGGCAACTCGGGCACCATTTGCATTCGGGCATTTAAATTTGCAGCCTTCTGGGACCAGTGGATTATACCACAATGTGTTAATGTACATAAAAACGTTAGACAAACACAGAAATCGTACAATTGGGGATTGCATGTTGTTTAAAGACAAACAGAGAATCTGCACTTGCATTTATATTATTTTTAAAGGAAACTTAACACGAAATGCAAATGTGCTGAGACAGCGTGTGATTTTTTTTTTTTAAACAAAATCCAGAGACAATTTTGGAATGCGTGTCTGTAGGCAACTTTGTAACACATCACATGTTTGGTTTTTACACTGCGCTTAATGCAACATACACTCCAAATACCACTCAGTGCCACATAATTACACGCCACATAATTACACTGCACTCAATGGAACATACACTCCAAATACCACTCAGTGCCACATAATTACACGCCACACAATTACACTCTACTGAATACAACATACACTACACACAATACCACTCAGTGCCACATAGTTATATGCAACATAATTACACTGCACTCAATGCAACATACACTCCAAATACCACTGTGCCACATAATTACACGCCACATAATCACACTGCGCTCAACGGAACATACACTCCAAATACCACTCAGGGCCACATAATTACACTCCACATAACTACACTGCACTCAATGCAACATACACTCAAAATACCACTGTGCCACATAATTACACGCCACATAATTACACTGCACTCAATGCAACATACACTCCAAATCCCACTCAGTGCCACATACTTACACGCCTCATAATTACACTGCACTCAATGCAACATACACTCCAAATACCACTCAGTGCCAAATAGTTACACTGCATTCAATTCAACATACACTCCAAAACAACTCAGTGCCACATAATTACACGGCACATAATTACACTCTACTGAATGCAACACACTCCACACAATACCACATAAGTATAGGCTACATAATTACATACACTCAATGCAACATACACTCCAAACAATCCCACTCAGTGCCTCATAATTATATGCTACATAATTACACTGCGCTCAACGCAACATACACTCCAAATACCACTCAGTGCCACATAATAACACTGCACTCAATGCAACATACACTCCAAATACCACTCAGTGCCACATAAGTATATGCTACATATTTACATATGCTACATATTTACACTGCGCTCAACGCAACATACACTCCGAATACCACTCAGTGCCACATAATTACATGCCACATAATTACACTGCACTCAATGCAACATACACTCCAAATACCACTCAGTGCCACTTAGTTACATGCCACATAATTACACTCTATCGCATCACCACAGCATCACTCCGCACCACCAAGGGGCACCACCACATCACTCAGCGCCACCACAGCATCTGTGCAACCATTCAACAACAACAGGTTCAAATAGGTTCTCTCAATGTTTCAAGCTTTATTACAAATGTCACATAAAGATGTTAATATTTCACTTCTGTTCTTGGATTTTTGTCACAATAAAATACACTGAACATAATCTTCACAAAAGTTATTTACAAAAGTTTAATCTATTGCCATTATAAATTACAATAACTTTTTAATTAAAAAAATTAAAATCAATGGTTATTCGTAATATCAATACATCCAAGTCACGTAAATACAACACATATTGCATTATAAATGCTATAGGTGTCACATTTGCGAAAGTTAAAAGTATTGTCTTTGTAAATGACAAAGCGATTAATTTCGCTATTTTCAAAACCAACACATAAATAAAAAATGTGTCATTTACAATACCAATAGCTCAAACTTTCCTAATGCGAGACCTATAGGCAACGCCAGTGCTTGTTTTAGACAAGGTAACGCACCAATCCAAAGACATTTTCACTGTGCCTTCTTTTGGTAATCAGACATACCCAATGTTATTCTTTAAACACTGCTCGATCTGCACGCTGCGTGTGCGCTCATACAATTTCTTTTACTATATCAGGCCCTTTCATTCTAAGTTACCACTACCCATTATACTGCGCCAGGAAAACACAATTTTTTTGCTTACCCCTTACCCTGTTGGCTCCTCTTTTACTACTAATCAATTTACATTTGTTTATAGAAACATGCCTTCTATACTACATACACCACTTACGTTTTACCATGCCATTATCACTACATCATTTCCAAAACTCAACTTTCAGAAACACTCGCACTTCCACTTCCCTATTCTTACCACATATTTTGCCTTACAACAATCTACTAGCATTGCGTGCCCAGCATTCATTTACCTACTCGCCAAATGACTTTTACTGTGGTCCTTCGCATTCCCTGCCAACTACTTTGCCCACAGCGTACCTTCATTATTACTTCATGCTTTTGCATTGCAAAAACTAGAAACACATTTTTCCCATATACACACATTTTGCTGCACATGTCATTTGCCTTACTGTTTATTATGCTACAATATTATTTTATTTGTTAATGTCGTTTAGCACAGTTAACAGAACATGCAAAACCATCATGGGCCACAGCCTCGTGCAGTTATTCATGGTCTAAGCTTATTTCAACAATAACTGTGTCCTAATTTTAGTCTGTGGTGTTGTCGTCAATCCGCAAGGCATTTGTCCTTTTGTGTGAATCCGTGCCATGTCTGCTCATCTATTTTCCAATTTTGATTTTATTCGACTTAGTCATTAAACCCAATAGGCAAAGTTCTGGCCTGCAGATCTTGGGTTTAGCCGCGATTTCCAGGACCAAGTTAACCACAGTATTCCAGAATTTAGCTAATTCTGGTGCAGGTCGTGAACATATGAGGTCTGCATCCCCTACGCTGAATCACCGACACTTGCCTGTCACTGCAGCATGCATTCTATGCAGTCACGGAGGCATTAAATATATTTTGAACCTTTGTTTTTCTGAATACATTTGTAGGGAATTTTGCGTCTGTCAGTATATTTAAATACCTTCAGCTGTTACCTATTATACATATCAATTAGCCCATCAATGGCAAATTAGTAAGCCAACACCATGACCCAAATCTCAACCCCAAAATTACTGCTTAGCAGCATTACGCCACATTTCTTTTTATCTATGCAAAGGATGCCTCTTGTCTTTTGACCCCATGTTTCGTTGTTTTCAATCTGTTGCAAATAAGGCTACTTTTTTCTGATGTTCTGCGCAGTGCGCCATAATGTTGTATACTAAATATATGCAGACATTTTATTGCATTACCTAATACACATAAAACAGTATAAGGTTTAAAAAAAGGCTGTGTCTCTGATGTTCTGCTTGATGCGTCAATGTTGCTGTAGGAGGAGGTTATGCAACATTTATTTGCATTGCCTAAAACACGTAAAACAGTATTCGGATTATTTTTTTTATTTAAATACCTACAGCTGTTACCGATTACACATATCCATTAGCCCATCGACGACTTGATAGTAAGCCAACGCCGTGACTCAAACCTTGTTTATTGTGCATCTCAAAAGCATTACCTGGCGTATTTATAGTGCCAGGTACAGCAAGAAAGAAAAATAATAATGAATATGCTACTTACCAGTATGCATCTGTTCTTGGCATGTAGGGCTGCTAACATTCATATCTAGTGCATAGATCGCCGCCTAGTGTTGGTCCGGATGATTGCACCTTGTTGTCCTGGAAGAGTCTTCGAAGTATCACGAGATAGGTGGCTCCTCCCCTGGACTACAGTGCGCATGGGCATCGACTCCATCCCCAGATTGTTTTTAGCCATTGTGCAGAGATGGAGTGAAATAGTGTAAATGATGTCCATGCTAATGATTGAATGCAAGAAATTACCTGCAGCCGCTACGGGCGCCGGGGAGGAGGGCGGGCGATATGAATGTTAGCAGCCCTACATGCCAAGAACAGATGCATACTGGTAAGTAGCATATTCAGTTCGAGGCATGTGGGCTGCTAAAGTCATATCTAGTGCATAGAATACATAGCAGTCCCTCCATTAACGGCGGCCGCCCGTGCCAGCTGCAGAAGTCTGAAAAAGAGTTTTAAGAACAGCCTGACCTACAGCTGCCTGCTGTTTGGAATGCACATCTACACAATAATGTTTAGTAAAGGTATGTGGTGTAATCCACGTGGCTGCTCTACAAATATCCTCCAAAGGAATATTACCTAGGAAAGCCATGGAGGCCCCCAACTTGCGTGTGGAGTGGGCCCTGGGGGGGACCGTTAAAGTGCGCTTAGCCTTGTGGTAGCAAATCTGAATACACTTAACGATCCACCTGGCTATTCCTGCCTTGGAAACGGGGTTGCCTTTGTGCTGGGCTGAGAAGGCAACAAATAGCTGTTGTGTCTTCCTAAAGCTTTTGGTCCTGTCAATGTAGTACAGTAATGCTCGTTTGACATCAAGCGTGTGGAGCATTCTTTCTGCTACTGTTTCAGGGATCTGAAAGAATGTGGGTAGATCAATGGTTTGATTGACATGAACCTGCGACACCACCTTAGGAAGAAACTTCGGGTTAGTGCGCAGCACTACCCTGTTAGGATGAATTTGAATAAATGGCTCTTGTATTGTGAGTGCTTGTAGTTCACTAACACGTCGTAGAGACGTGATGGCAATGAGAAAAGCTACTTTCCATGTCAAGAACTGAATCTCACAGGAGTGTAGAGGCTCAAACGGTGGTCCCATTAATCTGGTGAGGACCACATTGAGGTTCCACACAGGAGCCGGTGGGGTCCTGGGGGGGGATGACTCGTTTCAGCCCTTCCAGGAATACTTTGATGGCAGGCACCCTGAAAACCGAGAGGTGCTGCCTGTTTTGGAGATAAGCCGCTATGGCGGATAAGTGTATCAAAATGGAAGCATACGCCAGATTACATTTGTAAAGATGTAACAAATAGCAGATGATATTAGGAATGGATGCATCTAGCGGGTTGATATGATGTTCTGTACAGTAAATGACAAACCGCTTCCATTTTGCTGCATAGCAAGCTCTGGTAGTGGGCCTTCTTGCCTCCCGGATGATGTCCATGCATTCCGGGGGCAAATCAAGGTAGCCAAACTAAGACCTCAGGAGCCAGATCGCCAGGTTCAGCTGTTGCGGATCTGGGTGCTGAATGTCGCCATGGTTCTGCGTCAAGAGCCTGGGTGTGAGGCGCAGCCTTTGATGCGGTACCACGGAGAGTTCCAGAAACGTGGTGTACCATGGCTGGCGTGCCCACGTTGGAGCAACCAGGATGAGTGTGATTGAGTGTTGCAGCAGCTTTCGTGCCACCAGCGGTATGAGAGGTGCTGGGGGAAAAGCGTACGCAAATTTGCCTGACCAGTTCATCCACATCGCATTGCCCTGCGACTGTGGGTGTGGGAACCTGGCGGCGAAGCTTGGGCATTTTGCGTTCTCCCTTGTGGCAAACAGGTCTATCTCTGGATGACCCCACTGCTGGAAGTAAAGGTGGAGTACTGATGGATGTAACTCCCACTGGTGCATTTGGTGGCTGTACCTGCAGAGCAGATCCGCCATCCGATTGTCCACCCCGGGAGGTGTTCTGCCATGAGGAAGATGTTCCTCTGAATGGCCCACTTCCACATGCCCTGAGCCAGATGAGACAGCTGTGGAGAGTGTGCCCCCCTGCTTTTGGATATAGAACATTGCCGTCATGTTGTCCGTCCGGATCAACACGACCTTGTTGCACAGATGTACTTTGAAGGACTTCAGTGCCATGAAGATTGCCATCAGTTCTAAGTAGTTGATGTGCATCTTCTTCTGCTGTGTCGACCATAGCCCCTGCACTGTGTAGTGGAGGACATGCGCTCCCCAACCCTGAAGAGATGCGTCCGTCAGGATAATTTGTGGCACAGGCTCCTGGAACGGTCGGCCCTTGCAAAGGTTGTGTGGAGTCCACCAATGCAGAGAGTTGTATGCCCGACCAGTCACCAATACTAGGTCTTTCAACTGCCCTTGAGCCTGAGTCCACTGGCGTGCCAAGCATTCCTGAAGCGGACGCATATGCAACCTTGCGTGTGGGACTATGAAGATGCAGGAGGCCATCATGCCTATCAACTGCATAAACACTCTCGCAGGGAGTGAGTGCTGCGGTCTGAACCTCTGTATCAGCGACTGGATGTTGTTGATCCTCGCTGGGTTCGGCTGAGCTGTAGCAGCCAGAGTATTTATCGTCGCGCCCAAATACTGCCGCACATGGGCTGGCTGAAGGTGCGACTTTGGATAGTTTAGCGAAAACCCCAGACTGTGAAGAAGGTGAATAGTGTGGGAAATGTCTGCGGCGCACTGCTGTGCCGACTTGGCTTGAACGAGCCAGTCATCCAGGTAAGGGTAGACATGTATGTTTGGTCTCCTGAGGTGCGCCGCTACCGTTGCCAGACACTTTGTGAACACTCTGGAAGCAGTGGTCACTCCGAAGGGTAGGACCTTGAACTGGTAATGCCTGTTTAGAATGGTGAACCGGAGGTATTTTTTGTGGGATGGATGGAGTGGTACGTGAAAATATGCATCCTTGAGGTCCAAGGTTGCGAGGAAGTCTCCCTGGTGTAACAGTGGAAGAACTTGTTGCAGAGTTAACATGTGGAAGTGTTCTGAAAGAATATACAGGTTGAGGGGGCGTAGGTCCAGAATGGGTCTGAGTGAGCCGTCCTTTGGGATTAAGAAGTGCAGGGAGTAAACCCCTGTGCCTTGTTCTTCCAGTGGCACGAGCTCTATTGCGCCTTTTTGCAGCATCACAAGAACCTCTTGCTGCAATAAGTGCAAGTGCTCTGCCGACATAGGACGTTGTCTTGGGGGTATGTTGGGTGGAGTGGACCTTAACTCCAAACAATAGCCGAACTGGATAAGTTTCCTTACCCACCTGACTGTGGTGATTTACTTCCAGACTGGCAGGAACTGTTGGAGTCTCCCCCCGACAGGTGTTGGATGGTCGGGGGGCAGTGACAGGAAGTCACTGTTTGTTGGCAGCAGAGGAACGGGAACTGTTGTTGCCTCTGCCCCTGCCCTTGGCGTTGTTTCCTCTGTAACCTCCTCTAGCCTGTTTGGGGTACGAGGACTGTGGCCCACTTTTACTGAATTGCGCCTGTTGTGCCAAGTGTCCTCTGGTAACACCTAGAGTGCCTGAGCGACGAAAAGTGCTCCCTCTGTATTGCTGAGACTGAAGTGCACCCATGGATTTAGCCGTTTCAGTATCTTTTTTAATTTTATCGAGGGTGGAGTCCACCTCAGGGCCAAATAGTCTGTCTGGATTAACGGGCTGGTTGAGGATAGTAGTCTGTATCTCCAGCTTGAACCCTGAGATGCGTAGCCATGCCTGACGCCGTAACATCACACTAGTATTTATCGCTCTTGCTGCCGTATCCGCAACGTCGAGCGCACATCTAATCGCAGCGTTGGAGATGAGCTTGCCTTCCTGGATAAGCATCTCAGCTCCTTCCTTAAACTCGTCTGGAAGGTGTTGTAAAAGCTGCTCTAAGGTGTCATAGTGTGCCCTGTCGTATCTAGCCAACAGAGCTTGTGTGTTGGATATGCGCCAGATGTTGGCTGCCTGCGCTGCCACCCTTTTCCCCGATGCCTCCAGCACTTTAGACTCTTTGTCCGGGGGGAGGAGCTTCACCTGCTTGTGAGTTCGCCCTCTTGCAAGCATTGGAGACCACCAAAGAGTCCAGAGGCAACTGGCCCCTTATGTAAGTTGGGTCCCCAGGTGCCGGTCTGTATTTTTTCTCTATTCTTGGGTTTACAACCCGTGCCCTTGTAGTTTCCTTGAAAATGTCTGTGGCATGCTTAAGAACACCTTTAAGCAATGGAAGTGTTTTAACAGTCTTCTCGGCAGCAGAGAAAGTGTCAAATAAAAAGTCAACGTCCACAGGGTCAGCATGCATTTCCACCTTATGGTTTGCAGCCGCCCTTTCAATTAAGGCATTGAACGCCGCAGAATCTTCTGTAGGAGAAGGCTTTGCGCCAAAAGCTTGTGGGTCATGGACAGCTTGTTGGTCCCCCTGGTCACCTGAGGCTAACCACGAGTCCTGTTGCTCATCAGGGTCTGTGTTTTCGGAAAAAGTATACTCCTCGTCCTGATCACCTAGGTCTCCATCTGAGCCAGTGGGTGAAGGCGATGGGCTTCTCGCAGGATGCAGAGGAGTGTGCTCATCAAGTTCTGGCGTCTCTGGCGCAGGCCTTTTCTTTTTTAGAGTGATTACAAACGACTCCAAAGGCTGTGAAGTAATCTTCCTCTTGTAGAGCGTTAATTTTCCCGTGTCGGCGTCGATATACTGTTCCGACTGCTCTTCTAACAAGGGGTGTCGACTCAAACTTCCACTCAGTTGAGTATGCCTTACCCCTTCTGAGTCCTTAGGCACCGACCGTGGTGCAAAGGCCTTTGGCACCACCTTGGGTGGTAGAGTAAAGAGGAGCGGTTTGGAGGTCTTCTTCGGTGCCGCTACCGGAGTAGGTACCGAGGGGGTCTTCGGCACCGACGTCAACTCTTTCTTACGAATCCGTTTGAGGGAGTCTGCCACTTGCTTGGTGACAGAAGCGGACGGTCTCGTCGACCCGACTGAGGACCTCGATCCACCCCCAGGGGAAGACTGGAGCGTTGATGAATCCATGTTCTCTGGTGGAGGCGCAGACGTACTCTCGACAACTGCGCGTCCGCCACCATCCACGGCCCCATGCGTCAACGCCGATGGCTTCGGATCGGCGGACTTTCCCTTTGGCGTTGTGGCTCCAGACTTTGGCTCGGTGCCCTTTGACGATTTGGCCTCGACGGCCTGTTTGCCTGTAGATGCGGTAGGCTTGACAGTAGACGGCTCAGTGGCCGGCTTAGACTTCGACTCGACCACCTTACTCGAGTGCTGGGTGACTGCTTTCGAGCTTGGCGCTTTGACCACCTTAGGCACTTTAGCCTGTTCGACAGCCTTCTTCGGCTTCGAGGGCTCCGACGACGACGCCGTCAATGGCGTCTTCGGTTTCGGCGCTGCGTCGGCCATCTTAGATTTGGTCGATCCCGAAGGTTTCACTTTCGGTTTCGATTTAGGCAATGGCGGCTCCGCAGAGGTGTCCGTAGCCGGGCCCGGAGGCGGGGCCGAGGAGCGAGGTGTAGGGTCGTGGGTAAGGCCTTGTGGCGATCCCGTGACCTGAGCCTTTGTAATAGTTTGTACGGGGCATAGCTCATCCTCCGAGCTATCTTCCACGGCCCCAAAAGGTTCTTAGTCGTCCCCTACCTCCTCGACGTCTTCTTCGAGGTCTTGGTCCTCTCCGTAGTCGGCCTCGACCTCCGCCGATGAAGGTGAAATCTGCAGGTGAAGTTTTGCTCGCCTGCGTCGGGGCTGTCGAAGATGTCCACTGGTGCCGGGGCCGATCGCTGGGCCTCGAGGCGCGCCACGCGCCGAAGCTTGATAGTCTTCCTTGATCGAAATCTGGAACAGGCCATACAGCTGGCCTCGTCGTGGTCCGGCGATAGGCACTGGTTGCACGTCGATGTGTGGGTACTTCGAACCACACACGGGGCAGTACTTGAACGGACTCTGTTCCATCGTAGAATCGTCAGGGTCTTGCTGCATCGACAGGGCCTCGAAAACCGAAGAGTCACCCGACTTCTCCGATATCCGACTCGACGAGCCGGAGTATACACGAGACCGAACGCGAACAATACCGACGAAGTAAGGAAAGCCTTTTGGCTTTTAAGAAGTTGTTTTATCGATTCCGAACAGGAGACGTCGAAATCACATCCGTACCCAATGGCGGAAAAAAACAATCTGGGGATGGAGTCGATGCCCATGCGCACTGTAGTCCAGGGGAGGAGCCACCTATCTCGTGATACTTCGAAGACTCTTCCAGGACAACAAGGTGCAATCATCCGGACCAAACACTAGGCGGCGATCTATGCACTAGATATGAATTTAGCAGCCCACATGCCTCGAACCTATCCATCGCCCTCCCTCTATCCCTCTATCCATCGCCCTCCCTCTATCCGTCGCCCTCCCTCTATCCATCGCCCTCACAAGGCTGAAAGAGCAAAGCTCCTAGGGTTAAGCTCAGGGCAAATGGGGAGGGGGGGGTTAGGGGTTCAGGTTGCACACAAAGTGCGCCCACAGCGGTACAGGGTGCTGTTTTGGGCATAGGTTGCCCAGTTGTTTTCAATGGGGATTCTCCGGTTTCAACAAACGTTGCAGGCTCGGGGATAAAGACTTTCTGGAGGCAACCACCGGTTGCAGAAGTTGGGATGCTGGGGGTTGCCTGGACACAGTCAGTTGTAGGAACCAAAGGCTGTGGGGCGTCGGGTGCAGGCAGCGATGTCCTTTATCATCTGGTTTCCTTACCAGCTCCTAGTTTTAAAGGGAGTTTTGTCCATTAATGCGCTCAGGGGGCCCCCTGTATGCACATTCTCCGTTGGACGTCTAAGATATCGATATTCTTCTCCTTTTTCGTCGTCCCGGTTCAGTGGTCTTGATTGCGAGATGTATTCTCCAATTCTTTCGGTGGTTTTCTGTCTTTTTCTTCTCCTTTTCTCCCAAAACTCTGGAACCAATCGGGACGATCCAGAACCAGTGGTGGAAAAAATAATCTCAAGATGGCGCCCAAAGGTGGGAGCTTCCGCAGGAAGCGTGCCGACGTCACAGGAAGGACACCAATGGGTGGGATGTCGACTCCCACCTGGGCTACGGAAAAAAAAAATGGAAAATACTACGATTCTAGACTGAACGACTAGACCGCGGAATAATGCACAGCATAGTGAATCCAGAAAGATTCACGCTGCATCATATATCCATTGAATAACAATACTCAAAACGTAGTAAAGTACAGATAGCAGCAAGGCATACTGCTTAATACATGAACCTGAATTTTATTAAATCACACAAAACAATTATGTGGGTCAAATAAAAAACGCACTCTCCCTCGTTGTCAGTCAGATCACCAAACATTTTCTTTCAGTTTCAGTGGTAATTCTGGACAACTCGGGGACCACCGAACTGCAATGTCCTCCTCTGGTTTAAGATATGTATCTTCCAAACAGCAGAAGTTCATCAGTCCATAGATCAACTTATGTAGTTGTGGTGGACAACTAATCGACGTTTCAGTCTCCATGTCTGAAAAGTACAAACCATCTTCAGGACCAAGTGTTGAGCTGTACAATACGGTTGACCCTATATCCTAAAATCATCAAAACATACAAGAAAAATTGTACTCTAATATACAAAGATATAGTGAAAGGAAGAAAACCCAGCGAATCCAAGATGTGAATCAAACACAGCCACAAAGCAATACACCAATAGAGCAAACGGTCACTATATATGTGCACACATAAAAACCATCACCAGATTAATAACTACGAAGAACCTACTTACAAGCAATAATGGCAAAAAAACAATCTAAATTGAGCAGAATCTCAAAATCACTTTTCAGAGTCACAAGAACTTAATTCACTAAAAAAGTATAATACTGTTGCCTATAAAAAGGCAAAAGCCAGAGTCAAACATGACAACCACCAGTGTGAAATCTATCTAAAAAAGTTTAAGCACAGAGTTTAGTCATACAATGTACTTGCAGGAAATGTGAGTACAAACCTCGTAATATTTCCTGCAAATCAAACAATCCAAGGTAAGTATACTCATAATAATAAAAAGGACTAATCGAGGCCAGAAATTGTCTTACTCACTTATCTAGGTTTTGAATCTCAGTAAATGTACAGACGGACGTACACCAGGATCATGCGGCCTCCGCTCCAAGACATTCTGAACCAAGTAGTCCGATGGCAGGTCTAAGTAACTACCTCCACTGTCTACGCCATAATCGCTCAATATCCTTAGGTTAAAAGCTCCTGTTGCCGCCATCTTTGAATGGGCAAAGGTGCAAAACGCTTCTATAATTTGCCAGAAAGTTAATAATGGTATCAAAAAAACTGTATACTTAACCTAAATGCAGATATATTACTATTATTGTATCCCAGAGTACGCCTATTCATGAATCTTCCATAATTTGCCAAAAAGTGAATGAAGGGACCAAAAAATGTATACTTATCGTAAACGTTAGAATTATATCCCAGAGTATTAGAAGGACCAATACAAGAGAACATTTAAAGAACATTGTGATAGAAGGTTACAAGCTAAAACTATATACGTACGTCGATAACAAGGGTACATCAAAATACTATACTCAATGATTTTGTATTCAAATAAAAACTACAAGCGGTCCTACCTAGGGAAGAAAAACGCGACAACAAATCAACAGGCATGGCCTAATAAGTACTGGAAACATTTAATTGCAAGATACAAGCTGGTCTACTCTATAGCAGTACAATACTTCATTTTCTGTATTCAATCTAAAACTTCAAGGTGTACTACTGAGTTAAGTAAACCGTTACATCGAAGCATCAGGTATGGTCCTTTGTGCAGCATGACTGTCCTTTGGTCTACTTTTCCAGTCCGAAACCATGGTTCTGGGTGCCATGGGTGCCCTTTATATGCCCAGAAATGCCCGACAGGAGGTGGCAGTCAATAGCCAATGGGCTACCAGATTCCCTCCTTCCGATTACTACTTCAAGAGAAGTGTGACATCTAGTTATCCCAGAAGGCTCCATTCTGCCCACTTTCAAGATAGCAGAACCCCTCTTTCACTCTCAAGAAATCAGTAGCCTGTGCCCTAGATGTGGGGATAATTGCGAGCTACAAGCCCACAGAAAAAACTGTTTGGCCAGCGTTGCCCCTCTTTCCCCTCACATTAACCTGCCTACCTGTTTAATTACCTGAAAAGAAGAGCAGCCCCTCTAGAGTGTTGTTACTCTCTACCCTTCAGAGGCGGCTTATTCTTAAGCCTTGCTTTTTGCCCTCAATTCCCGTTTTCTCAAAATTGACCATTACTACTGTCATCCATATGGTTTCCACACTTTCATGTTGGAAATATTTACAAGCTTCATATCTACAAAACTCACTGAAGACTGCAGAATAGTGCTTGCATAAACTACTGATCTGTTTAGTTACAGTGCCTGAAGACTGCCTTCATTGGTTTCCTTTTAAAGAAGGGACACCCATGAAAGAAAAGGTTACTTACCTGTATCATCTGTTTATGGCCTGGTTTCTTAAATGCATAGGCACTTAACGTCTCAGCCTATGTGCAGGGTTCCAGAACATTTTTGCCAAGGAAAACATCTTTAAATTTACAGTAAAATAAGAGCCAGCTAAAAGCTACGTTTTTTACAGTTTTTATAGAGAAACCCAAATAATCACAACCCAAAGCAAAAATTAAAAGCAAGTCTACACACTTGAGGACACATTAACATTTTTCATAAAAAAAGAGATTAAAAGTGAAAGAGAACCGCCTTTAAAAGCCACACCACTCAAACCAATAACGCATGAAAAATTGCCAGAGAAAATAAGACATTAGAAGAATGTAAAAAAGATCTCCTTCCCTCCAAAAGGTGATTCAATAAACTTGAACTTTACCAGAAAAAAAGGAAACATACTGTAATAGCGGTTAAGGAAGGGCATCTAACGTAAGCAGTTAGATTTGAAGACTAAAGCAACTGGTTCACATGATTCAATTGACAAAGTAAGCCTTCAAGGTTTCTAAAAAAACATGCTGTTAATAAGACGTGCCTAACGTGCACACTGCAACCCTGACTTACAGATCTCTGATAGAGGGGGGTCCTCTTCGGCTTCTTAGACCATGATGTGGTAGTAGATGAGAGTGGTAAAGAATGAGAAGCAAGGGGAAGAGCAGACGATGGAACAGTATCCGATGACATACTACAAAGATTCGCCATCTTTCAGTGCTGTGATAACAGTGTACAATATTACAATTTTAAAAGTAGCAAATAAAAGATAATAAAAAAATTCTCAGTTTAGTTTCAAAAAGCTAGATATCTTATTTTAGAAATGCATGTCTACTAGGACCCTTAGTTTAAGTGTTTTATGAACTACGTTTATGGCTTTAAACAAGTACCTATTACACCACTCGCCACTACCATGACATGCTACTACGCCATTCCCCCAGTATTTAAAGCTTATTTGGAACATGGGACTTTCCAGCTGGAGTAATTTTCAGGCATGCATACTTAAGGATTATGCTACTTACCCAGTAAGTATTCGTTATTTGCATGTAGAGCTGCAGGTTCACATGATTTGCATACACTCCTGCCATCTAGTGTTGGGTCCAGATTTTTGCAAGTTGATTTTCTTCAAAGTAGTCTTTCTTAGTCAGGAGGTAATGCGACTCCTCCTTTCGATGATAGTGCGCATGGGCATCGAGTCTACTGTTAGATTGTTTACCAGCAAGAAGGTGAAAATGGAGTAGGTAAGTGTAGTACTGAGATGGCCATGCGTATGTAATGTAAATAATGAAAACTGCAACAGCTACTTGTGCCTTGGGAGGTGGTAGGCCACATGTAAATCTACAGCTCTACATGCCAAGAACAGATGCTTACTGGGTAAGTACCAAAATCCGTTCGAGGCATGTGTGCTGTATACACATGCATTGCATAGATTATATAGCAGTTTTCTCCCAAAGCGGTGGCTAATCAGTAGATGTTGCAGCTGTTTTAAAAAGTGTTTTTAGCACTGCTTGCCCAACATTGGCTTGTTGATGTGCTAACACAGTGAAAAAACCAAATGTGCAGAGGGTCAAAGGGGAAATAGTTTATCGACCTGTCAGCTCATGCCCCTATAATCAAAGTAAATACATAGAAAGAGAAGACCAGGTCCAAGGGGGTGTGCTGCCCTGAATGGTGAACGAAGATCACGCAGGTGCATGTGTGAAAAGAGTGTGTTGAGTCACACTGGGCTAAGAAATACCCATCAGACCACCCTTGTGGCGGCATTTCGTCATATGGGAATAAGCAGTCGCTCCATGCGCCGCCCATATCATCACGTGGCGGTATGTAAGTGGAGAGCGGCGTGCTGAGCCACAGTCATGCTCAAAGAAAAATACAGGATGAATGCAGTGCTCTAGAAGAAGTGCTTGCTAAAATTGACTACCTAGACTAAGGGGAGTGCCTATAGAAATTAGTGTAGGTGTCAAGATTAAAAACACGCCTAGTAGTAGATGAGTGAGACTACATTATGGCGCTGTGCAGGGTGGTCGACTAGTTTCAGCTTAATGGAGCATTGCTCCCGCTTTCATCAGGACCTTAGAGATGATAGGCTACTGCAACAAAATGTGATAGGTGTACAAATACAGAAGAAAATTAATACCATACGTGCAATGTACTTAAGGAAGTCATATATCTCCCCAGAACTTGGAACCTCAATGTCCAGTGGAGACAGAAAGGAGATCTTCTTCCTGTCAAGAAAACAACAAAAATTCCATGTACCCTGTTACACACATGAAACCACACAACCCCACAGACACCGTCAAGACAAAACACACCTGCGAGAACAATTTGCGTTCCGCATAACATAGAAGCATACTAGCTTCATCACATAGAGGCATTTCCTCCTAGTGATACTCATCCAGCTTTGTGTGGGTGAAAGCCTCACCTCGCCCGGCAACCGCTCGGGAAATTGAGGCCCCGCTCTGATGTGTAGAAAAAAGGACACAATTAGCGCACAATTCCTATGTGTCCAGCCCAATTGTTTTACACATACAACCCAATAGACGTGTGGTAGACTACCATCTGTCCTGCCACAAACTAGACCCACCACTAAACCAACACTAATTACTTAAGGAAGGTAACTGACCCGAGGAGAGAAAGAAAGAAGGGCAAACTCGGATGGTATCACTGCCACAGGCGACCATCTGTGTCCCCATATCTGACACTGTGACTAGCACTACGAGTACCATGAAATGTGGCAGCAAAAAGATGTTTTTGCAGCCGACCAGGAAAGACCCAAGTCTAAAAGCATTGTCCTGGAAGAAGTAAGGATTGTTAACTAAAATTAATTGCTACAGGGCAGTAACCCCATCACAACATCACCAAACTTACCTATCCGTCGGTACCCATTGCTCTAAGACGAGTGGAAGGGGAGGCACTGACGGGTCCGCCTACTTCATTTAAGTACCGGGGCTTCTTGATTGTTAAGCCAATTGTAGTATCCAACATGGCCATGCCACTCCGAGTCACCAGATCTCGAATGAATCGGAAGAAAACAATGTTCACCTGCGTTAGTAGGAATCGAGCAACTGAAAAGCAACTCAGAACCTGGGAGCGCCAAACCCCGCAAGCCTAGCACTAATCTTAACGTACCTCTGCGCATGCGCGTTAAGATTAGTGCTAGGCTTACTTCTTCCAGGGCAATGCTTTTAGACTTGGGTCTTTCTCCGTCCTGGGTGTGTTGGGTTTACAAGTCGCAGGTTCTCTGAAGGCCTCTCTGCCTTGTCCTTTGATGCTTTCGAGCATTGGCAGGTACTGGCTCCTAGTTTGTATTGGGAGCAGTGTTTCCACGACAAAATCCGCCTTAGGCTCTTCCTCTTCGAGTTTTACTCTGAACGCTGATGCTGCGTTCTTGATGACTTCATTGTAAAGTCCAATGTCGATATGTGTCCTCTTCCTCTTCTGGACTCTCTGCTTCGAGGTCCTGCCACTCTAGGTCCTGTGTCCCTGAGTATGTTGAGCCTTGGAAGGTCTTCTGGTCGTCATCTTCCTCCTCAGAGTAGGGAGCGTCATCTTCCCGATATTCCAGATCTTCCTGGCTTTCTGGAGGTGCCTCGACCTCATCTACTTCCTCGACGAACTCGACCACCGGTAGCTTTGGCTTCGACGGAATTGTATACTCTTTCATCCTTTTGAGTCTTCTCTTCTATCTTTCCATCTCGGCCGCCTGTTCGGCGCCAATTGGTTGTGCCGGTCTCTTTGTCTGGCTTGATGACGTCGAGACTGTTTTCAGCGTCAAGACTGGTTTCGGCGTCGAGACTGGTTTCGGCGCCGAGACTGGTCTTGCGTCCTTAGTCGACGAAAAGGTCTTCAGCGTAGAGCGTTCCTTTTCGTGGAAGCTTTGACGACCTTGGCTGGTCAATGCCCTTCAGCGCCTGGGAGTCCTTCCGTGAGGATCCGCTGGCCCTGGGTGTTGCCACGGACACCGGAGTTTTCGGCGTCTGCGCTGTCGGCCCTCGTTTTTTCAAGAGTCTTGGGCAGACTGTCGAGAGTCTTTCGGGCCTTTTTGGGGCGTCGAGTCTCCTACCTTTTCTGGAGTCTTCGTATTATCGGTCTCTACGACCGTGTAGCCGTCGTCTTCTTCGGCGACTTAATCCCCCTAGTCGGTCGAGAGTCCCAGGTCCCGCAGGGATGGTGGCTGGCCCTTGCCCTGCATGGCGAAGTTAGCTCTCCTTTGCCTCGCTCTCAGACGAAGGGTCTTCGGCGTAAAGGCGGAGCAGGCGTTGCAGTCCCTGCTTTCGTGGTCGACCGGCAGGCAGAGGTTGCAGACTGGATGTTGCTCCCTCCGCGCGTACTTGTGGTGGCAGTTCCGGCAGAATTTGAATGGTGTGTTGTCCATCTCTTGTGATTGCGCATTCTTTTCTGGACGTCGAAGTTCTTCGAAGATTCTCATCCTTCATCGTCCTCTTCGCTAATGTAGTCTCACTTAGTCTTCTCTTTTCTTTACAAAACTTGGCTTTTTGGCTCCTTTTCTCCAAATCTGTGGAGCCCTCTCAGGAACAATCCAGACCCAACAGCGGAAAAAAGAATCTGAAGATGGCACCCAAGGGTGAGAGCTTCCGCAGGAAGCATGCAGACAAAAGGTGGGATGTCGACGCCCACCTGGGCTACAAAAAAAAAAAACTCTGATTCCGGATCCAACCACCAGACCGCGGAATAATGCACAGCATAGTGAATCTAGAAAGATTCACACTGCAAAACAAATCTTTTCCATATCGCTGCATAGCACGCTCTGGTAGTAGGCTTTCTGGCTTCCTTAAGAACGGTAATGCATTCTGGTGGCAAGTTGAGAGACAAATTGTATGACTTTAGAAGCCAAATCACTAGGTTGAACTCCTTGGGATTTGGGTGTCCGACTTCTGCAGGGTTCTGCGCAAGAAGACTGGAAATTAGATGTAGCTGTTGATGTGGAACTACTGACAATTCTAAAAGTGTTGTGAATCACGGCTGACGAGCCCAAGTGGGAGCTACTAGAATCAATTTGAGGGATGCTTGCCTGAGCTTCCAAACCAGAAATAAAAGGAGAGGGAGAGGCGGAAAAGTGTAGGAAAATATCCCGGACCAGTTCATCCATAGGGCATTGCCTTTGGATAGCGGGTGTGGGAACCTTGAGGAGGCGTTTGGGCATTTTGAGTTGTCCACGGAGGCAAACAGATCTATTTGTAGGAATCCCCTTTGTTGAAAGTATGGAAGGAGAACCTGGGGAGGAAGTTGCCACTCGTGAATTTGCTACAGTCCTCTGCTTAGGAGGTCGGCAATCAGACTGTCAACTCCTGGGAGGTGCTCTGCCAGAAGATGGACTCAGTGATGAATTGTCCAATGCCAAATTATCAGATATTAGTGACCGTTGCAGAGAATGTGTCCATCGCCTCCCCCAGTTTCTGTACATAGTACAGTGCAATCATGGTGGTGCGGACTAGGATAACTTTCCCTGTGAGGTGAGACTGAAAACGGTTCAGTGTCAATTATACAGCTAGCAGCTCTAGACTGTTGATGTGCAGAGCTTTGTACTTGTTGTTCCATAGACCTTGAATTTTCAAGTTGTGAAGATGGGCACCCCACCCTGAGAGGGATGCATCTGCTGTCAGCATGATCTGTGAACAGGGTCGATGAAGGGCCGCCCTTTTGATACGTTTGGTGTGTACCACCACTGCAGAGAGCGATGGGTGCGGCTGTTTACCAACACTAGATCTGTTAATTGACCCAGAGATGACTCCACTAACGTGCTAAGCACTCTTGTAGAGGACAAATGTGCAACCTTGCATGAGGTACTATGTTGATACATGACGCCATCATCCCTAGCAGCTGCATACTGCCAAGTATTGGTTGGCCTGAAACTATTATTAGAGACTGAATATTTTGAATTCTGGCTAAAATGGGAGAGGCTAGAGCTGTGCAAGTGTTTAGAGTCACTCCCAGATAAAACTTCATTTGTGAAAGCGGAAGGTGGGAGTTTGGAGCACGGACCGTGAAACCCTATAGGTAAAGTAGGTGTAACTTAGTCTGAGTATGGTGTAGACACTTTTGGTGTGTGCTGGCTTTGATGAGCCAATTGTTCAGATATGGAAGACATGAATTTGTTGTCTTCTGATTATTATGATAAATTTGTAAAGCGCAACAATACCCCAAGGTGTCTAGGCGCTACTCTTTAGCACATGCAGATTTAACTCAAGACGGTTGGGATTATGCCTTAAAAGCCATGTTTTTAGACCCTTTCTAAACGTTAGTAGGTTAGTCTCTTACTTGAGTGAGGCTGGTAGAGAGTTCCACAGTTTTGCAATGTGGTAGTAAAGCTCTTACCAGCCCACCTAGCCCATTTTACTCTAGGGACAACCAGATTCCCAAGCTCAGCTGACCGAAGGGACCTTGAATGGATATCTGGTTCAGAGCTATTCCACTATTACTGCCAAACATTTTGTGAATACTTAAGAGTAGTAGTTACTCAGAAGGGGAGTACTTTGAATTGATAATGTTTTCCTATCACAAATCTGAGGTATTTGCGATGAGCTTGGTTAACTGGAATATGAAAGCATGAGTCTTTTAAGTCTAGTGTGGACATAAAATCGCCTTGCTGTAACAGTGGAAGGACTTGAAGTGTGACCATGTGAGAATGCTCTGAATGTATTACAGATTTAATGTACTTAGATACAAGATTGATCATAGAGTAGACTCCTGAACCTTGATACAGTAAGGGAACTGGTTCTATTGCTCCTTTTATTGACAGAGCTTGTACCTCTTGTTTAAGGAGATGCAGATGCTCTGATGAGAGTACGAGTTGAGCTGTTGGGAGGATTGCTAGTGAGGTCCAGGCAAGTAACCATGTTGGATAATGTCTTACACCCATTTGTCGGATGTTATTGGTTGCCAGAAGGGGGGTAAATTGTTGAAGCCGTCCCCGACAGGTGTTAGATGATCGGGGGAAGCGTAGGCAAGTCACTGCTCATCGGAGGAAGGGAAGTTACGGGTTGGCATGCTTGTACCCCTAATAACAACAGACAGATAAACGGAGGGTCCCAGGGAATATTTACCGACCACGCAGTTACAGCCCCCTTAACAAAGTATACAATACAAAAAGAGTAACTGTGGGTCAACTAAGTGTCAGAATGTGTCTAGATGACTGTGTGTGTACTCTGGGTGTGTTAATAAAGCACACAACAGGATATCGCACTGTATGGGAAGATATCCATCAGTTACTCGTCCTTTGCCGCCCTTTCATCATTTGAACCACTTCCCAAAGTGGAGAGTCTTAGTTGTTGCCACCTATTCTGGGAAAGGCTGCTGTTGTGAAGTTGAGGACTTAAAGGGAAGTGCTATTAGTAACTGAGAAGCAGTGCAAAAACGAATTGTGAAAAACAAAAAGAAAATGTGCTCTATGATAAAATTGAATAATGAACGCAAAAATATTTTATTCTGGTGCCGTTCATTTCCAAAGCTAAAAACAGTTCAGTGCAAAGTTGCCAGTAATTAACCCTAATAGTCACTGGCCTGATGTGATGGTCGACATGTTTCTGCGGTTAATTAAAGATCACTAAGTATCTCCCGCTTCTTCAGGACCTATATATTTGCTACTGCTAGATGGTGAGATATAAAAAGAATTATGATACAGATATCACCTGTTCAAACCTGGTAGTCCTCCTAATTGTGCAGGGGGTGTCCCAGGAGACACATCAAGACACAGACAACATAAATAAAAGACACATACAAAGATAAAAACGACATTACCATGGTTAGTGTAAGTCATCTTATATTGTCAACTTATTTTAAGACAATCCTGAATGACCAGGTACTAATCACTGGGTCACTCAACTCCTCTCGCTCACCTCTAGGGTAAGAGGAACGTGCCACTTCTCGCCTGGCAACAGCTCAGGAAGATAGTGCACCGCTCTAGGATGTAGAAAAAGTGATATATAGTCATAATTAAAAACAACGCGAGAGCTAGACATGAAAGCGCTCCAAACAGTGTAAACGAGATACAAATGTCCATGTTTTTCGCCCTTTATATATCATATCCCTCATCATCATATTCCTCCATGTCTCTCTGTTTTATTGTTTAATTTTATCTTTAATTAACCGCAGAAACATGTCGACCATCACATCAGGCCAGTGACTATTAGGGTTAATTACTGGCAACTTTGCACTGAACTGTTTTTAGCTTTGGAAATGAATGGCACCAGAATAAAAAAAAATTGCGTTCATTATTCAATTTGATCATAGAGCATATTTTCTTTTTGGTTTTCACAATTCGTTTTTGCACTGTTTCTCAGTTACTAATAGCACTTCCCTATAAATAAATAAATAAATAAATAAATAAATCCTCAACTTCACAACAGCAGCCTTTCCCAGAATAGGTGGCAACAACTAAGACTCTGTACTTTGGGAAGTGGTTCAAATGATGAAAGGGCGGCAAAGGACGAGTAACTGATGGATATCTTCCCATACAGTGCGATATCCTGTTGTGTGCTTTATTAACACACCCAGAGTACACACACAGTCATCTAGACACATTCTGACACTTAGTTGACCCACAGTTACTCTTTTTGTATTGTGTGCTTGTACCCCTACCTTTGAAATTATTTCCTCTGTACCTTCCTCTCAAGAAGCCTGTACCGGAGGAGAGTTCTTAGCCTCGTCAACCTGAGGTCCAAAAAGATGAGGTTTGTCAAAAGGAGTGTTTAAAATAGATTGTTGGACTTCTGGTTTAAAGCCCGAAATTCTGAGCCAGGAATGCCAACGTAACAGAATGCTGGTGTTAATTTCTCTCGCTGCAGTGTCAGCAGCATCTAGAGCACATTTAATAGAAGAATTATAAATGAGCTTCCCTTCTTAAACTAGCTCTTTTGGCTTTTTCTTGTGCTCTTCTGGTAGGTACTTTAGTAGACCTTCCATTCCATCCCAGTGCAACCCTGTCTGTCTAGCTAGTAGGCCCTGCGTGTTGGTAATGCTCAAGTGATTGGAAGCTTGAGCAGCTACTTTTTACCAGAGGTGTCAGTAAATTTGGATTCTTTATCTGGGGGCGGAGCATTCCCAGATGTCTAAGAGTTGGCTCTTTCACGAGCAATGGAAACTACCAGAGAATCTAGTAGGAGTTGTCCTTTAATAAACACTGGATCAGAGGGCGATGGTTTATATTTTTTATCAACCACAGGTGTTAAATTCGAGCCCAACCTGGGTCTTTAACCACATCGCTGCTGTGGTTATTTTTCCCCTGTGCTGGAAATTGCCATTTTGCTGGTGTCATGACGAGCTCAGCTCGTCATCAGCACAGCTCCACTGTGCCTCATGACGAGCTGAGCTCGTCATGAGCATGGAAGGGGTTAAAAATGTCACCTGCATGTCTCCTCATACCTTTTAACATAGGAAACTTTGACTAACTGTGTGAAGCCCCTAGATGCCTCAAATAAAAAAATCATCATCTAAGGCCTCTTTATGCAGCGTAACCCCATGATATGCTGCTGCTCTGGAAATTAGCTCTAGATAGGATACATTGTCATCTGGAGGTGAAGGTTTTGCAGGATATAGGTCTGGATCAGTATCCAGTATTTCAATCATCCCACGGGTCTATAGGTAAAGGAACACTCATGATCATCATCCCCATCTCCTAAATCAGGCTGTGTGTGTAAGGAGATCCCTGTGGCGTATTATGTAATGGATCTGAGCCCGGCAGTATTGGTAAAGGTGAAGATGGGGGAGGTGGTGGAGAGGATGGCAAAGCAAGATAGATAAGGCTTGTAGCAATGTCCTTTTTCTTCTTAAAGGGGGGAGGGGGTGGGGGAGGGGGAATCTTGTATGCCATGCCCTCCGATCAGTCTTTCTTCTTAAGAGTTTTGGCTACTATTGTCTGGATTGATGCAAGGCTTTTTCTGCTTTGAATCCAATTTGTCCTTAAAAATGTCCAAAATTGGTTCTGGGGGTGGGAATCAGAAATATCCTTTTTAGATTTCAGCGCCGAACGATTTGGTGCTGAACTATAAATATTGTTTTTGTCCCTGGAAACTGAATATTTCTGCTCCGAAGCAGACCTATGTTTGGATTTAGACTCTGAACCGGATTTGTCTTTCGAAGCAGAATGTTTCGGGTCCTAAAACTATTTATCTCAGCTCGTTCCGGAGCCAAAAGGCTTGACCGTTTGTTTCGGTGCCAGGCCTGAGAGCGGGGCATCAGAAACATCTGGGTGCCGGTCCTGCTATACGCGGACGACGCCGTCCTGTTATCCAGAACCGCACTCGGGCTTCAAAAGTTATTGGATTCTTTCTTCCAATTCATGTCCTCACGTGGCCTGAACATCAATAACTCCAAATCCTTTGTTATGACGGTTGGATAACTCCCAAAAAACGATACCCCTTTTCAGTCAACGGGGAAAACATACCGCTAACAAAAACATTTTCCTATTTAGGAGTATTGTTCGACCACAAACTCTCATGGGGCCCTGCCATAACAAAAAAGAAAGGCGAAGTACTAAGGACCAACACCGGAATAATGGATTTCGCACGCAAATTGGGTAATACTCCAGTGTCCGCCATAATGAAATTATACCAGGCAAAAAGCGTTGCAGTGGCATGTTACGGAAGTGAGCTGTGGGGCATCTTACCAGCAGATGCCCTGGTGACTCTTGAAAATAACTTCCTGAAACAGGTCCTGAGTTTACCAAAAAGTACCGCTAACTTCTCTGTACATGAGGAATTGGGCACACCGTACCTAGGAGACAAAATCGCTGCAAACCCTCCGCTCTGCTGGTTAAACTGTTGGCGCAACGTATCTATACCACTGACTCATAACATCCTCGCTGAAGCCCTCTCTTGGGAAGGACAACTCAAGATACCCTGGATGAAATATATTAGAAACTGTTGTAAAGACCTGGGTAGATTGGACCTTTATCTAACACCCCAGAACATCTCCAAGAAAGATGTTAACTTTGTAAAAAACACTTTCATGCTAAAACGACAACTTGACAGGGAAGAAACCGAGTTAAAGAAGTCCAGCGTAAGGAGTCACACACTAACAAAGACCTGTGTATTCTCCGAACCGTATTTATCATGGAATATATCCAGACACGAGCGCTTTCTGTTGAGCAGATTCCGATTTGGTCTCTACCATTTGCTCTTAGCTGTGCCGAGTGGAGCCCACAGAGGTCAAGTGTTGCCAGCTTGCGGCTGCGACAACAAGTCTCCGCAAGACCTAGCTCACTTTTTATTCCTGTGTTCTTACTATTCGAGTCCAAGAAAAATGTTTTTAAAACCTTTGCTTAAAAAGATGAATTTTGTACAGATTAAGCCTGCACTTTTATATCTTCAAATGTTGCACGACGACAGCACTTTTTTTACCTGTAAGTTTTTAAAAACAGCCCTGAAGTTTAGACTAAGTATGGAAGGATGATTCCAAGTTGATCTGTGCTATATATGTAATCATGCCTCGACCAAGTACATTTATACTGGACTACTGCATCCTCTTAAGTCTCTCGTGAATTGACTATTTTAGATAGGTTTGATGTAAAAATCTTTTTGAATGAATTGTATAACAATGTACTTATGTGCTTTTATGACTGCTTTTCTGTCAGTCGAATAAAGAAATATAAACTTGAACATCTGGGTGCCTACCAGGGCAGAGATGGTGCTGAAGCCTTATGTTTAGATGGTTTTTAGCGGACCGTGGGTTTGGTACTCAAGACACCCTGTCCCGCTGAAATGTCTTCTGACTCAAACTCTATCTCGGAATCTGATTCTGGGACCGAGAGGGACTCCTCTTCTTCTGCAACTGCCACTTCTTCCTGTTCGAATTCTTTGAAGAAATTCAGAGTCTGTTGAGTGCCTTACCGCTGCATTTCTTGATGTCGCTACTAACTAGTCGTTTTTGACCTGAAAAAATGACAGGCCTCGCAGTCTTCTTCCTTGTGCTCCTGTGATAAGCACAAGTTGCAAACCTGATGTAGATCGACACATGGTTACTTGGAGTAGCACTGAGGGCTGAATTGAAACAGAGTCCTTTGGTAGAGGGTGGATCGACGCGGTTAGGCCTGCAGGCTGTCCGTGAATATTTCAACTGAAGATGAGACTTTCCCAATCGAATTGATACGCGGAAAGAGGGAAAAGCTTGAAATACCATTGAGGGTACAGTGGATTGTGCACCAAGGGGAACCCGAAGGACAGTTTAGAAGAGAGAAGCAATACACGTCTGAACCAGACGGTGGAAATAAAACTAAGAATAGAGCAGATGCTCATGCGCACTATCACCAACAGGAGGAGTAACCTTACCTTGTGACTAGGAGAGACTTCTGCGGAGAAAAACAACTTGCAAACATCAGGACCCAACATTAGATGGCAGGAGTATGCAAAGCATGTGCATCTACAGCACACATGACTCGAACACATAGGTTTTCAACAAGAAAAAGATTCTCAAAAACTGAAAAAGAAAACAACTTTGTATTTCGTATAGGTGAAAAAGTACACACTATGCAGTAACCTAGTAAATTGCTAAGGGGCGCACATAAGTAAGTCTCCAAGAAACGAGACAATGCCCATTCAAAGGAAAAAGCTGGCAAACACTTAAACCGCAGTGTGAACAATTATTATATAAAATGTGTATGTATTCCGTCAAATTTGTGAACTTTTGCGTATATTAAGAGGTTAGTTTTAGGAATATCTACGGTGCCAAAATGTTCATGTTAATGCATTCAGAATGAATACATCCAATGCAGTCAGAAACATGAAACTAGTTCTAGACATAGCTACTCAAATTCTGAATAGTCAAGGCACTACATCACCCAGTTGGATGCTAATTATATCTCACGCACTGGTAATTCAATCTGTAGACTGCAATTAAATACTGAAGTATATAAAAGCATACAAGTTCAGCTACTTTACAATGTTGCATGCTCGAGAACTAAAGCAAAATATCACCTTAAATGTCTAAACAATAATGGCAATCAAATTCTAAATGAAAAATTGGTTAGAGTAGCTTAAAACAACTAAATAACGCAATATTACTTTGTTCAAAATTACGTGGTATCAAAGTTTTTTGACTTGGGCATTTGGCTGTGAAGTAACTGATTAAACTAAACACTGCTAAAAATGGTCATTAGTTGGCCTGTAAACATCTACAAGGAGAGGATCGGAAAGTATTTTCGTTTAGAGTGTTTGTTGGGCTAATGGGGAAATATCGGAAAAAAGGCAGTACTCCAATATAGACATACTGATCATTTTGGTTGAACGTTTCTTGGGGGTTCATAAGTATGTAGCTATAATCTGTTTAAGTTACAGTATTAATGAACCCATGTACTGTGACATGAGAATGCGATATAAATGCCAATGCTACTACAACACCATCCAGCTTCAGACCAAAAACTTTGGCATCACACCATCAACAAAGTCCTGAAAATAAAAGGGAAACCATATCCTTTAGCCCCATCAAAACAGCATTAATGGCTCCAGTCACCTGTTAACTGATAAAAGAATGAAAAAGTAGCATTCCAAGATATTGGAAACAACCGATGGAAATAAGATAATAAAGGCTGTTGCTACACCAGGGTTTTAACACAGGGGACATCTTGACATAGGACTTTAATCAAGACATTCTTATTGGAACTAAGCAATTTCCACTGAACATCAAACATGGCAGTGATTCAGCTAAGACAGCTCTATCAACAAGCACAAACCAAGCCAAACCACAACACAGATTTATCAACAACAAATACGGAGATGGGTGTAGGTTTAGTATGAGTTTTGTACAGAGAGCTAAATTAGAGTGCCTGGAATGGAGAATAATGATGAAGGGTTTATGATCAGATACAGCAAAACACGGACTGCATTCAGCCTTAATTTGACAGTTGGTAACTTAGTGGGCCGAACCTTGCTTAAAGGCTGTGAAGATTTGTTATGGAATTTGATAAGAAGCATTTTTGCAACAGGCCGTCAATGCATTAGGGAAGGAGTGCAGTGCAGCCAAACTAACAAGTTCCATCAATGGTCTAAAACGAGTACACGAAAGTTACGGAAGGAAAGTAAAGAATATGCAAACCTGTCTAGGAGATGCAATTTCCCAGCAGTAATATATATGAAGCCAAAGGCTGAAAGTGAAAACAACGCAATTAAGAGGGTAAAATTGGTTGCATCAATTGGTTAGGAATAAAAAACAAGCACTAAAAATGCAATAGGTGTCGCCTTTCATTAAGTTAAAGCAATTTGCTATGCTATACAATACCATTTGCAAAGCAAATGGCTTTAACTTAATCAAAGGCGAGACCTATTGCATTTTCAATGCTTGTTATGATTGTGATGAACAGCTGGACACTGCTGCAAATGAAAACGTAAACCTCGTGTAAGTCTATTTTCAGCGCGTTGGAGAAGACAGGGTCTGTAAAGTCTAGCTGAGTGATTGACTAATGTTAAGTCAAAAAAATGTTTATGGGGGCGTGGCCAGTGGCCGAACATGGCGGCAGCGTAACCGAGAGGCTCCAGGAGTGAGGCGATCTTCCCCCATCAATCCGCATACTTATCCGGGATACTGAAGCCTCGGAGGAGAAGACCCGGGGTCCGGGACCGAGCGGTGTCCGGCCGATGTGGTTTCCGACATCAATGGTGACTGGGAAGCAACTGTACGACGCTCAGAATAGTGAGGGCCTGTGTGAGGCAATCGGCACAGAGAGGCAGTAATCCGGATGGCCGGCCGGAAGTGCAGGTGAAGCGGCGGAGAACAACCGGAAGTGCGCCCCGGTGCGAACCTTGTGCTCCTTCAAGGCAGGGGCACAGAACGGACTGAATCGCCTTTGCAGTGGGGTCCCAGAGGCTCCCGATGGCGGAAAAAAACAATCTAAGGATGGAGCCGATGCCCATGCGCACTACCAACCAAAGGAGGAGTCACCAAGATACAAAAGACTCTCCAAGAGAAAAACAAAGTGCAATCATCCGAGCCCAACACCAGATGGCGATCTATTCATAATGTACCATCTGCAGCCCATATGCCTCGAACAGTATGGTTCTTTGACACGCCGGAGGCGGCTCACTACTGGCTGGAGGGCTGGAGACAAGTTGGTTTGGCCCGGCGCTCGAACAGGCCTAAGCAGAGCCAAAGAGGAGACAGTCAAGCGGGATCACAGACGTCAGGCAGAGATGCCACGGCCCAGTCGCATACCCACGAACACTTTGGAGCTGAAGGCGGCGTGGAGTCGTAAATACCCGGTACACCGCAAGATACTACTTCCTACAGACATTGGCGGTAGGGCAGCGCCCGGACACTGGACTCAGGGATTCCGATGAGGGCAGGGGAGCCGCCTGCTCCTGGGGATACTTCACCCCAGCAAGCAAGTACACTATTAATGGGATGGGTAAAGCACTCTGCTCAGTTGGAGAGGCGGGCGGTTGTATGTCCGTTAAGCAGGGAAGCAGGGAGGGGGGGGGGGGGGGGGCGGCAGTTACGTTGTTGTATTGGTAAAGGTAAGACACATTGCATGGCACGCACTCGCTATTCGTTTCTAAGGCACCGGCACACTCGGATGGTGGGTATCATTTGGCACCACAGTGGTTACAATGACAAACATACAAGACTCTCAAACCATTACACCTGCGGACGAGACTGAGGTCGTCAGTAGCCCCCCTCCGAATAATTAATTAATTCATTAATTAAGGGCTTGTAATGCGCTAGAATCGACTCCCAAAGGAGTATCTCTGCGCAGTAGACCGCTGGGGAACCCGTCCTGGCTTTCCCTGTGAGATGGTCCCTACTGGGTATCTCCAAGGTGAAACCAGGCATCCCCGGCGTATGTGGGGGGCCGTTGTGGAGATGAGGCAAGCTAATGCCCAGAGTTGCCGAGTGTGATCCCTGTTTAGAGTAGGCACCGAGGTGAGAATTAGCGAGTCCGCTGACCCTGGTCCACAACCCTGCCGCGTCAGGAATTGAACCCTGGTTCCAGGCAGTCCTCTGCTCTCGGGTCTGCCGCCTCTAACCAGTGAGCCACACCACTCCATAATGACCTGGAACGTGAGAGGGTTGGGGGATAAAATTAAACGAGGACTAGTTCTGCAAGCAGTGAAGAGGCAGGGACCGGCTATAGTGCTTCTATAAGAAACACACCTCACTGGGGGGCTACCAAAGCGCTCCAGGGGAACGGGTATTTTAGTTAGAAAAACATTCCCGTTCATTATACTAAGCACTAAAGTCAACCAACAGGGTTGTTTTGCAGCGATGCAGGGGCAATGGGAGTGTAGGCTCCTGAACGTGGTATCAGTCTATATCCCTCCGGCACTCCACTCAGTTACACTGCCGGCATTGGGTGACTTTCTCCTAACCCTGCCGGAGGGTGACATAATTGGCAGAGACGTCAACGCGACGGTGGATGTGCTGGCGGATAGATTCCCAGCCCCCGTACGGGCCACCGGACCCTCTCGCTTCCAAAGGTTCTTAGAGGCTTTGGGGTTAGTCGACATATGGAGACCTGTGCATACCACAACGAAACAGTATACATAGCACTCCACGGTAAACAACAGTCTGTCCCGGATTGATTACTTTCTGGCGTTGGGTAACGGCTTGCAGCAAGTCGATAGCATTGAGATACTCCCCAGTTGTCTTATACCTATCCACTCAGAAGGAATCACGCAGACTGATTTATCCCATACACGCATCATACCTCAAGGTCCCCAAGATCAACAAAGACCTCACGAAAGCCACTAAACACTATTTCATCGAAAACACGGCGTCAGTGCAATCCCCAGCTGTCCTATGGGAGGTGTACAAGACGGTCCTACGGGGGCAGGCAATTACATCCATTACAGGGTATAAGCGGGAGAAGCAACTGGAACTGTCCAGGTTGGAATTAGCGGTTCACGAAGCAACTGTGGCCCATACGGCAACCCCGACGCCAGAAACGTTGCACACATTGCTGCTCAGTCAGCAACTACATAGGGAATACTTACAACACCAGACGGCTGAGCAGATCACTGCGACTGCACACAGAGTGTACGACGTAGGGGACAAGGCAGGAAAAATGGAGTGGGGAGCTCTAAGGGGGTACAACAGGTGTACGACAAGGAAGGTAGAGCACAAACTCCCCAGAAGTAATAGTGAGGGACCTTGCGGAGTATTTTGAGGCAGTATATACGCCAGACAGGGTGGTAACGGCGGATACGGCACGAGCATCGCTCAGCCACATCGCCACACAAACACAGACGCCGGAGGCGGCCACGGAGTTGGAAGCAGACATTACGAAGGAAGAAATAAAACGGGCCAAACACGCGGTGAGGTCTGGGAAAACTCCGGGACCTAATGGCATCCCAATAGAATGGTATCAAGCTATGTCCGATCAGCTCAGTGGGCCCTTGCTGGATATGTATTCTGATTGTCTGGCCACGGGAACGCTTCCATTAGATCAACGGACGGCCACAATAGTGGCAATCCCCAAGCCCGGGAAATCACCGGCAGAGTGTGCCTCCTACCGTCCCATCTTCCTTCTCAACGCGGAAATAAACATTTTGGCTAAACTTCTGGCCACCAGGCTGATCTCCCACCTCCCTCACTTGATACACCCAGATCAGTCGGGCTTTATGCCACACAGAAACACAGCCCTCAATTTGCGCAGGGTACATACGGTGTTGGCTAGGGCACCATTGCTCCCCGACCCAGCGGTCATATTGGCACTTGACGCAAAGATGGCCTTTGATTTGGTGGAATGGCAATATCTTTTTGAAGTTCTGTCCAATATGGGGTTTGGTCCCAACTTTATAGCATGGGTCCGGTTGTTGTATACAGGCCCCATAGCGCAGGTCGTGGCGAACGGCCATATTTCCGCCACGTTCTCATTGGCGCGGGGTACACGGCAGGGATGCCCCCTGTCTCCGCTACACTTTGCGATAGCATTGGAGCCTCTAGCGACGCTAATACGCTCGACTCCACTTCTGAGTGGGATCACCTGGTCGGAGGGGTGGGAGGACAGTCTCTCGCTGTACGCAGACGACATGCTCATATACCTCACAGCCCAGGACCGTAGTATACCAGAACTTCTGGCTCTATGTGATGCTCATGGGAAAATCTCAGGATACACCATTAACTGGGCAAAGTCCGGGTTGTATGTGTTGCGGGGACCAGTCCCCCGTTCTTGCCGCTAACTGCCCCTTGTGTCTAGCAGGGTCCTCCTTCAAGTATCTTGGCATACACGTCACAAGTGATCCAGTGGAATTCTTTGATAAAAATCTGAAACCACCGCTAGAACGGCTGAAACACGATGTACAATACTGGGCGAAATTACCCTTGACGTTGCTGGGCAAAGCAGCACTATACAAAATTATGTCCTTGCCGCGATTTCTCCATGTCCTCGACAATACACCCTACCCGGTAACACCTAGATACTTTGGGCGGGTTTCAGCGTTGGTCTCTGGCCTGCTGTGGAGCAAAATTGCCTGGCTCGTATAGCTCAGGCCAAAATGAACAGGAGTTGGTATGAGGGATGGATTGCGTTACCGAACTTGCAATTGTACTACTGCGCAGCTCAACTGAAGTCCATCAACCAGTGGTTGCACGCTCCCCAAGATGATCCAGCCTATAAGGCGGACCGGGCGAAGTTAGGTGCCAACAGTATGTTGGCGACCCTGTATGACAAGAGCCTTGCAAACAAGATGGTGGGACCCACAAAACTCACGACCACACTGTGGGGTACGGCGCAGGCCAAATTAGAGTGGAAAGGACCGATCACCAAGCTCACCCCACTGTGGGACACCAAAGCTTTGGGGAACCTGCGACACAGTAAGGGTTTCACGCAATGGGACAATATCGGCATATCAACAGTCGGAGACCTATGGGATAAAGGTACGGTGGACTCCTTCACCCCACTGCGACAACAAAATGAGTTGGGGGAGACGGAATCGTACAGATATGTACAGATTTGACATGCATTACTTATGGCCATACCACCTGACTCAGAGGTCCCAGAGGCGTCTCCCCTTGAGGACCGCCTCCTCACGGACTACATGCAGTACCGGGCTACGTCACTCACTTACCGTAAAATACTCAACTTACCAGACCCTACATTAAAACTGAAAGACAAGTGGGTGGCAGAGGTAGGGAACATGGAGACTGAGTAGAATGAGGCAATGGCATCACCAAAGGAGGTGGGCATATCGGCTAGGTTCCGTCTCGTACAGCTTAGGATACTACACAGAGTGTACTACACGAGAGCGACACTGCACACAATACAGCGGGCGCAACACCCCTACTGTCTACACGGGTGTGGGGAGGTGGGAACATTTCTGCATACCATTTGGGATTGTCCTCGTGTGGTGGAATATTGGAGACAAATAATGCGCACCATATCAGACATTGGGGGTGTCCCTGGTCCCTGAGCCACGCAAATGCCAATTGAATATATGGGAACCGAGCGACCTCACCAGACATGGCCAAATGTGGTCCACGATAGGCATGATAATAGCGAAACGTGATATAGCTCAGAAATGGGGGGCGGTTGAGGCCCCCACGTTGACGCAATGGTGTATGAATATGGACAGGGTGATGATTACGGAGAGGGCGGTCAACACAGTGAGATCTTGCCCACGTAAATGGAACAAGATTTGGACCCAGTGGAATGTCTTTAGGGGGGAGATTTGCGAACCACTACAGGAGGATGAGCACTTAACATCGGATGAGGAGGAGGAGTGAAGAGTGTGGGGAAGAGGGTGGCAAACTCGGAGACCTCGGAATCTGATAACGATACGCAAATAGTGGGGGAGGGATTAAGGGACCGGCTGGCCCGAACCTGTGAGAAACTCTAGTTTGGTTGCCCACCCGAGGGTGTGCTGTATGATACACGAGCTGATACTGGGATCCTCAGCTCACCCACAGATAGTGCATGTTACATGTAGGGCAGATGGGAGTGCTGCTTTAACCAATGTGTCTGTCTTATGGTTTCAATTTTTTTAGTTGGTTTCTTTATTTTAGAAGGTTTTTGACAGAAAAATGGAAACAGAAAATCCAGACCTATAATTAATCCGATGTAAAGAGGCCAGTTATGTACATACACTATTTCACCTCGCCGCCGGACCCCAGGGTTGTCGGCTGAAGGGCTGTGTTATTCCGACAATACTGAACAAAAGTGGTACTTGCTGCGGCCGGCCCATGGGGTTGCAGGCCAGTTGAAAACCTAAGTTCAGAAAAGTACAATAAAAGGATTAAAAAAAAAAAATGTTTATGCAAAAAAAGTGGGTAGCTTGAATCTCATTTGCTTGGTAGGTGCTCACTCCAGTAGGGAGCTTGATCTAAGTGCGTCAATTGTGACAATTCCTAAGAATGTTACTATGAGGCGATGCGGTGGGGGTTCGAGGACAGGCTATGTCGTCTGTATTCAGACATTTGTATTCTGTTACCATGTCGTTTTTTGCATATGTGATGAAGAATCATATTTGAGAAGAATCAAATGACCTTCATTTGTATACTGTTTGGGCCTCTTTTCGGGCATGATGGAGTCGCAATGCATAATGGTATCAGACTGTAATAGGCTCTCTGTGTGTAGTATATGTTGTCAGTCAGATGCCATATAAGTAGCATATGAAACAAGAATTCCTCGTACTATGCAGAGAAGAAATAACAGAACAAAGAATTATTGCAATACACTGCAGAGTCACAGGCTGGAAAATGTAATTAGCTTAATGCTAAATGCATTACACTAACTACACTGACAAGCCCGACTATACATCAAAGCAAGTTCTGCAGTAGGAGAGTCGGTACATGGCGCATGTGCGTAGAATGCCAAAGAGGCCCTCCAGGCAGGTGAAGCTAAATTATCATTAAGGTAAATACATTGCCTGCCCCTCTCGGCAGTCCTAAAAGCAACTGCGCTGGTCTTTCTTTTTCTTCCACTTGCGCAACTAAACTCAGCAGGCAGCAAAAGAGGGAAAATTTCACAAAATTTGAAATTCAGCCAAATGTTTTGCCCACCCCTACTGGCCATCCATGTGGGCGGAGATTGAAGCAGGGAGTGTGGGGTTGCAGGTGGCACCGTAGGCACACTATATAATGCTCCGAGACAGAGGACGGAGACACCCTGACACTTCTGATGGTGTTGAGAGCACAGAAGCGAGAAGCAGGAAAGAAGCAACAAGCAGGAGTGGATGCCTGCTTGTGCGGGGGGAGGGGTGGAACCGTATAGTGCTTATTCATACTGGAGCACTGTAGTCAGTCCCTGCTTGTGCCCCAGGGGCACTAGAAGGAGCACGCTACATGTGAGCAATGCTGAAGGCAGGGAAGCTGGTAATTGAAAGGCAGCTGTGCGCAAAGGCTTCATGCGTGTTGCTGCTCCTACCAGGCAATAAATAGCAAGCGTGCTGGAAAGTCTCCTATTACAAAGGAAGACTACAGCTTGGAAAACAGATGGCACTGAAAGAAGTGCAAGCAGAGTGAAATAACACTATAGTTCGGAGCCGCTCTATCGGGACTACAAGGAAGTTAGGAAATCACCAGCAGCCAACAGGAAAGGAGATACCAACATACTAACAGAACTGAGCCAATAGCAAGCAAAAACAACATTACATTTAACCCAACATACAGATTACTTTAAGTCTCGCTGAGACAGCGCATGCAGCTGCCAAGGCGAGACCTAAAAACTTCTAAAATTAACTTAACATGGCGACATCTTCGATCAGATACTTCAACCCCTTACAAAAATAAACGCCAAGATTTTGCTTTTATTTATGACAACACAGTGCAGTGAAAATCGTGTAAGGCCCTCACTTGTTTTGTGTAAGACAAAAATATGAATCTATACAAATTACTCAAGACTTGTGGCGGATACAAAAAAGCAAAACAATGTTTACCAACCTCGTAGAGTTCCAAATATTGCACCTCAGTAGTATTTGCAGATTGATTCGTTTGAATAGCACACGTTTTAAAGGATGGCAGTTGCTAGTGATAAAAAAATAGCTAGAGAAAATGACCTATCAAGCTAGTAAAGAATACGATTCTAACTGCACTGGAGGAGCGCAGCACTGATTAAAACAAATATTAATAGCAGCGTTGGGAAGTGCTTTCTTGAAGCTGTTGAGTAGGCACAAACTTCTTGTTTCAGATCAAGTATTGTGTCGTCAGGGGTTGTTAACTCTTCTTTGGTCTTGGTCGTTTCGATTGGTTGCTGTTCCTTTCCTGATCTGAACTTGAAGCGCTGTTTCAGATGGTAATTTCTGTTCAGTTACACTTCATACTGTAAACAGAAAGATAGAACAGTAAGTTACACTTCATACTGTAAACAGAAAGATAGAACATTAAGTTCAAAAGAGCAACAAGCCTAGCACTTTGGCTTCTATGTAGTTACATATTTCTCAGGCTTGCGTAAATAGGTATACATGGCAGAAGAACCTCATGCTTTCCCTGCAATTACAGAACAAGTGCATCATAGACAACAGCAATTCAAGATACAGCCATGTACCAACGACCAGCAGCAACGCAAGCTTCCCTTAAAGAACATAACCTGTATAGTAGCTTGTCTCGTGGCTCAGTGGACTAAGGCAGTGGTTCTTAACTTGTGATCCTAGGACCTCTGGGGGCCGTCGACTGTTTACAAAGTTATATAATATTCAAATGAATCAATTAAAATACAAGTATATGCAGAAAAATGAAAATGTTTAATAACTTATTGTTAATTACTCAAAATATTTGAGCATTTGTTTGCTGCATACTTTGTTCTTCTGTGCATTGTTTAGCTAGGCCATGATGCATATCAGGTTATTTAAAGCTCCCTAAATATACAAATTTTACGGTAAGAGGTGTGGGCACAACTGACTCCATAGTAGGAATTATTCTAATTATTCTAAGTGAGGTGATCCTAAAAAAACTGGGTCAGAAAGGTCTCAAAAAATAGTTTGTTCTCAGGATCCTCGCTTTACCGTCCAAACTACACACAAACTCCCCCTATTTCAATCCACCCCTTACTACTCAAGTCAGGGAATCCAGGCGACCTGCTCATGGTCAATGGGGAATTTCGATGTCCCCGGTCTTGTAATGGCAGTGTTCAGTTTTGGAAGAACTTGGGCTAGAAGCTTGCCCCCACCAGCATCTCATAGGTAGACAACTTGTGGACTCGCCTAGTGAGACTCCCTAAATCTGCCCACTTCGCTCTCCCTAGTCTAAAGTCCAAGACTACATCTTGCCACTCGCTTAAATACATACATTCCAGGGAACTACCACTGTGTAACAAGAAAACCCCAGCTGTTCACCCAGGGAAGCAGCATCTATAATTTGGACCTCCCTACAACCTGTGCTCAGACAAACATCCTCTGCAAGGCTCGGAAAAGCGGTGCTGCTCTTCCTTTAACATTTTTCTGGTTTACCCTTTGTTTCTAAACCCAGAGTAAAAAAATTAAAAAATCATGGATGTCCGTCAGAGACACTCAAGATGTTTTGATGCCGCACCTACAGAACGCTTTAGCTATTGTACTACTGGCCTGCTGGCAACAACATTAACAATCACAGAGCAGGCCTTCGGTAAGCCCAAGGCTCAACCTTTCTTGCTGATCTCAGTTTCCGGCCAATGCCATGGATTTCATCCCTATTCTTGAGAATGTCCAATTCCTGGAACACCTCTGTACATGGTTTCTGAATGAACAGTTGATTTAGCCTCCAAAGCTGATGAGGTGAGACTTTTTTTGCACTCCATGGAAGTACATGGCTTTCCTCCCTCTCCTGCCTACTCAGCTTAAACCCCACTTTCCTGCTCTTCTTTTGGTCTACTTCCTCTTTCCAACTTTGTTCTTGTTTTTTTGTAACTGCACGTGTAAGTGCTCAGCACTGCTGCTGAGCCGCTCGCCTCAAAGTCTGTTGCTTGCTGCGCCTCCCATTCCCAACCCTTCAAAAAACAAAAACGCTTAAATTGCACATGCTACCAGGTAAATTTCTTATTTCTTTAGCACACACACACTTTTCTCTTTGTTCAGAAATAGCACTCAGCCACTTTCAAGGGTAAAATGGAACAAGCATTTTCAATGCAATAGGTCTCGCATTTGTTAAATTTAGAGCTGTTGGTGTTGAAAATGACAATGTTTTTTACATTTGTTTATTTGCAGTAGAGTAATTCTATTTGAATAGTGCTAAAAGACAAATCCCAAATTCTACCCTTAAAACTGTGTCTTTGCCCCTGCATCCAATTACCTTACGAACTGTCATGAAGCTGAAGAAACAGCAACATAGATGAAACACCAATTGTGATGTAGTATTAGCACCCATGCCTTCCTCCCCAAGTATGCATGTGCTGGGAGGAGCATATGCGACAATACCCAAAAACCGCACCAGCTTTAGGCAATGCTTGATCTGCAAGTAACTACAGCAAGGTTTCCCTCATCACATTCACCCATGGTTTCCACCAAGGACATGCACGTCTATTACACTGAAATCGGTTTTCAACTATTTAAAATTGTGAGCCCTATTACCTGCAAATGTTATAATGTTTTGCCACCCCCTTGATCGGCCTCAACGAAAGCGTCCTGCAGTATTAAAATAAATAAATTAGAGCGTCTGCTATAGTTAAAGCGGACGTGCTATAATTTTAATAAATACATTGAAGCAGCAGGACACCGAGGGGATGCTCCGCGGCGTCCCTCTTTGGAAGTATCGAACCACCCTGGGAATTGTTCGGCCGCATCCCACTCGGGAAATGTCCACACAGGTGGCAGAACTAGACTGCTTGCAGCAGAACCTTTCATGCTTGGCAAACACTGAACGTTTAGTACTTGACCACATGAGTTTAGGTTTAAAACTATTTAGAGAGAGCTATATATATGGATATGGATAGATACCTCTATCTGAAGGAATCACGCTTTGGAATCCGTTTGTGCTGTGGTGTATCTGGACTGCAAACTGGAGCTCGGCTGGGTCCGTTCTTTGTCTGAGGTATAGATATATATATATATATATATATATATATATCACTGAAAAAACCATAGGTTATAGACCATATATAGTTAGGAATTCGCATTTACAAAACCTTATTTTACTCACACAAAACCATTGAAATTCCATATATAGTTAGTTGCACTAACTATATATCGCGCACCCGCAATCCACTGCTGATGTCACATTACATCATTCATGACATGGTCAGTGACATCACTGATGACATCACTGATGACATCTCAAATGACATCACTGATGACATCTCAAATGACATCACTGATGACATCACTGATGACATCACTGATGACATCTCATTTGACATTACTGATCACATCACTGATATCATCATTCATGTGATAATACGATGAACCTCTTCAGACTCTAATATAACGAATAGTTTCTTACCTGTCGGTGTAGTTTTGCAGCTTGATGATCTTTCTGGATTCACTATGCTGTGCATATTCCGCGGTCTTGTGGTTGGGTCCGGATTCGTAGTCTTTTCTCTCTTTTTTTTTGTGGCCCAGGTGGGCGTCGGCGTCACCCTTCCTTGGGTGTATTTCCGGTGACGTCGGCATGCTTCCTGCGGAAGCTCCCATCCCTGGGTGCCATCTTCGGATTCTTTTTTCCGTGTTTCCTTCGTTTCCGAAGTGATGGCAATGTTCTATGTAGGTGAATTTTCCTTAACCGCCTTGTATGTAAAATCCATTTTATCTATTCATCTTCTCTCTTTTTTTTTTTTTTTTTTTTTTTTTTTTGACCACCCTTTTTCTCTCCAGCCTCATCTTTCTGGCGGAGGTGGGTGGGTTCGCTAGTGAATCCAGAAAGATCATCAAGCTGCAAAACTACACCGACAGGTAAGAAACTATTCGTTTTGCAGCGTGAATCTTTCTGGATTCACTATGCTGTGCATAGATTTTGTAGCGGTTTCTCATTTCCGTGGCGGCTGGGTGGAAGATGAGTTCTGGTGTCTGAATATGTGCTGGAGCACCTTTTGTCCGACTTGCGCTTCCTTGTTCATCTGCACATCCACGCAGTAGTGTTTTGTGAACGTGTGCACTGAAGCCCATGTTGCCGCCAGGCATATGTCTTGTATGGGCGTGTTAGCCAGGAAGGCTATTGTGGCCCCCTTCTTCCTAGTGGAGTGTGCACGCACTCCCTCGTCTAGTTCCTGTCCTGCCCTGTTGTGGCAGAGCTGAATCGTCTGTGCTATCCATCGTGCAATAGTGTTCTTCGTTACTGCTTTGCCCATGTAACTGTTGGCGAATGACACAAAGAACTGCTTCGTTTTTCTGTGCTCCTTTGTCCTTTCAATGTAATGCATGACCGCCCTTCTGGCGTCTAAGGTGTGCAGAGCTCGCTCAGCGCTATTGGTTGGTTTTTGGAAAAAACTCGGTATCTGTATGGACTGGTTCATGTGGAACCTGGAGACCACCTTCGGCATGAAGTGTGGGTCCGTCCTCATCACAACCCTATCACTATGTATTTGTATGTAGGGTTCCTGTAGCGTCAGCGCTTGTAGTTCGCTTACCCTGCGTAATGACGTTATAGCAACTAGGAAGGCTGTTTTCATGGTTAGCATCTTTAAGGAGGCCCTGTGCAGTGGTTCAAAGGGCTCCTTCATGAGTTCCGTGAGAACTACGTTCAAGTTCCATGCTGGTGGTGGCACCCGCTTGGGCGGTGCGATCCTCTTCGCTCCTTCCAGGAACCTCTTGACAACCTGGGATGTGAAGAAGCTTCTGCCCATCTCACCCCTTGTGTAGGCTACTATAGCCGCTAAGTGAACCCTCAAGGAGGATGAACTGAGTTTTTTGTCCAGCAAGTGTGTCAGGTATCGCAGCACTGTGGAGTCTTTCTTCATCTTCTTGTGAAGTTGTTCACGTTTGCACCACATCGTGTATCTTTTCCATTTTGCGACATAGCACCGCCGTGTGCTCGGCCTCCGTGCCTCCCGAAGGACCCTGAGGGTGCTCTCTGGCAGTCTCAAATGTGCAAACTCTATGTCCTCAGGAGCCATGCTACTAGGCTCATGGTCTCTGGCTCTGGGTGCAGCACCTCTCCGTTCTGCATGGAGAGCAGGTCCTTTCTTCTGCCGAATCTGTGGGGTGCACTCTGTGACATCTCCATGATCTGCGAGTACCATGTCTGCCTCGCCCACTGTGGCGCGACCAGTATCAGGGTCATCTTGCTCGCTCTGCACTTGCTCAGTACTCGGTGTATCAGTGGTATCGGGGGAAAAGCGTAGGCAAATGTCCCGGACCAATCTATCCATAGGGCATTCCCAAGGGACCCCTCTTCGGGTAGTCTGGATGCGAAGTACTGGCATTTCGCATTCTGGCGTGTTGCAAACAGGTCCACTGATGGCGTTCCCCACCTGTTGAATAACCACCTCGTTTCCTGAGCATTGAGCTCCCACTCGTGGGATGCCGATGTCTGTCTGCTCAGCCAGTCTGCCTGAATGTTCTCCTTCCCTGGTAGGTGTATGGCTAGCAGGTCTATCTGTAGAGGGATGGCCCATCTCCATATCTCCTGTGCCAGTGTTGAAAGCGTTGTTGACTGTGTTCCACCCTGCTTGTTGATGTAGAACATCGCCGTGGTGTTGTCTGTCTGCAGTAACACCCTTTGCTTGTACAGTCTTGTCTGGAAGGCTTTCAGTGCAAGGAAGATCGTCTTCAATTCTAGGTAATTGATATGCTTTGTCGCAACTGCTGGCGTCCACAGTCCTCTCACTTTGAGCTCCTCCATGTGAGCGCCCCATCCCTTCAGGGATGCGTCTGTGGTGATGGTCACTGTCGGAGTTGGGGGTGTTAGAGGCTTTCCCCTTGTTAGGTTTTCCATGCTCCACCATGTCATCTCCCTTTGCACTGCGTGCGTCACCACCACAAGATCCTCCCAACTGCCTGACGCCTGTGACCACTGTTCCTGGAGCCATTCCTGCATGGGTCTCATGTGTAGCCGCACATTCGGCACCAGGTGGATGCATGATGCCATCATCCCCATGATCTTGCTCGCCGTCCTCGCTGTCCGAGCTTGCCCCTTCCGGTAGAGGAGAGTTTCCTTGACCAGCGCCCTTGCTCTCTTCTCGCTGGGGAACACCTTGGCCTGCACGGTGTTGATCACTGCCCCCAGGAAGGTCTTCACTTGCTCCGGTTCCATTGACGATTTTTCCCAATGGACGGAGAACCCCAGGTTTATGAGCGTGCTCGTCACTGTCTGTGCGTGGTGTTTGCACCTTTGGTACGAACTCGCCTTCACCAACCAGTCGTCTAGATAAGGGTATACGTGTATCCCCTGTCTTCGTAGGTGTGCAGCAACTGCTGCGAGGCACTTCGTGAATACCCTTGGTGCTGATTTGAGTCCGAAGGCCAGCGTTGTGAACTGGTAGTGGCCTCCCCCGATTGTGAACCTGAGCATTTGCTTGTGCTTTTTGTTCATCGGTATGTGCAAGTAGGCGTCCTTGAGGTCTATCGTGACCATGAAGTCTCCGACCTGCAGTTGCGGTAGCACCTCCTGCAGGGAGGTCATTTTGAATTTCTGTGTTCTTATGAATTTGTTGAGGAACCTCAGGTCTAGGATGGGCCTCATCTTGTCGTCTACCTTTGGTACCAGGAAGTACGTTGAGTAGACTCCCCTGTTCCTTTCCTTGAATGGGACTCGCTCTATGGCCTGCTTTTGCAGAAGTTCCTTTACCTCTTCCTGAAGCCTCGCCAGCTGGTCTCCTGCTGGTGGTCTTCCCCTTGGTTTCCTGCTTGTTGGCCTTTTCTCCAATTCCAGGCAATACCCGAATTGGATAATGTTTAGGATCCATTTGTCTGATGTGATTTCTCTCCATTCCTGGAGGTAAAATTTTAATCTTCCTCCCACTGGTGTCATGTGGTCGTAGGTGTTTTGATTGTCCCGACCCCTTGGTACGTGGTGCCCCCCCGGGTCCTTTCTGTGGCTGGGCACCCAGAGTTCTGTGGAGTCACTTCGAGGAGGGCTGCTGCCCACCTCTCCTATTCTGGCCACGTCCGTTTCTTCCTCGAAAGGACTGACCTCTTGGTTGGTACTGCCAGGACTGCTTCTGCTGACCTTGCTGTCCCTGTGAGTCTGCCTGGTGGGTTTGCTGGAAAACCTGGTGTGATGTACCTGGTTGGTTTCCACCTCTCCCGCCGGGCCTCCGTGACGGGGTGCCTCTTCTGTTGCCTCTGAACTGCAACGCCCCCATAGACCTTGCCGTCTCATTATCTTTCTTGAGTTGGCTGAGTTTCTCGTCCACAGTTGCCCCGAAGAGCGTGTCGCCGTTGAACGGTGTGTTGAGGATACTGTGTTGCACCTCGGGTTTGAACCCTGAAATCCTGAGCCAGGCGTGTCTCCTTTCCGTGACACCCATCATCATCAGCCTGCTGGCGGTGTCTGCTCCGTCCAGGGCCGTCTTAAGGCAAGAATTTGCCGCATTTTTCCCCTCTTCGACCAACATCTCGGCCTTCTGCCTGGCCTCCTGGGGTAGGTCCTTCACCAAGTGCCCCAGGCCGTCCATGATCTGGTACATGTGCCTGTTTAGAAGAGCGTTGGAGTTAGCCATGCGCCAGTGGGTCGCAGCATTCCGTTCGATCCTTCTGCCCACGAGATCCATCCTCTTGCTCTCCTTATCCGGTGGTGGGCCCGAGGTAGTGGATACGTTGGCCCTCTTCCTAGCCGTGGCCGTGATAATGGAGTCTGCGGAGACCTCGCCTCGAATGTAGGCCGGGTCCTTCGTGGAGTGTTTGTATTTTTTCTCTGTTCTAGGGGTTACCGCCTTGCATGTTGCGGGCTCCTTGAATGCTTCTCGTCCTTGAGCCAAGACGCTCTCGAGCATTGGGAGGAACTGGCTCCTTGTCTGTGTTGGGAGCAAAGTCTCGAGCAGGAAGTCTGCTTTCTGCTTTTCCTCGTCGAGCTTTAACTTAAATGCCGCTGCGGCAGATTGTATCGCCGAATTGTATGCCCCGATGTCGTCAGGCGGCGAGGGCTTCGAGGGGTATGTGTCGACCGCCTCCTCCGGGCTCTCGGTGTCGATATCCAGGTAATCCTCCTCGTTGGGGTCAGAGGTGGCCGACTCGGCGTCCAACCTACTGCCCTCCTCCTCGTCATAGCCGTAATCCTCGTAGGGATTCTCCTCATCTCCCTGGTCGTCGACCATCTCGGCGGCCGGGCCATGTCCGTCGCCGAGTTCTTCTTCCTCTTCGACCAGATCTAGCACAACGTGCTTGGTCTTGTGTGGAATTGTAAAGGCACTCATCTCTGCGTCGAAATCCTTTTTCCGCTGCAAGATGCTTGCCATCTCGGCCTCCAAACGCCGTCTTTTCTTTTCCCTTTCGGCCGCGTTCTCGGCCTCGGAACGCTCGGCCCCTCTCTTCGTCACCTGGCTCGGCGGCGAGACTCTCGGCGTCGAAGGTTTGGACGTCGAACTTGGTTTCGGGTCCTTGGACGTCGTCAAAGCTTTCGGGTCTTTCTCCCTCGACGCCGATCGGTCCCTTTCGGAGACGATCTTCGGCGCCTTCTGCTGTTCAACAGCCCGGCCCCTTTCGGAGGCGATCTTCGGAGCCTTCTGCTGTTCTACAGCTCTCGGCGCCAGGGACTCCTTCTCCGAGGATCCGCTGGGCCTGTGTGCGGTCGCGGACTGCAGATGTCGCTGCGTCGGCGCCTTCGGGGTCTGGCCCTCGTTCTTTCGAGACTCAGGGTCTCTCGTGCTCTTGTGGGACGTCGAGTCTCCTACCTTATCAGGCGTCTTCTTGGAATCGGTCTCTACGACCGTGTAGCTGTCGTCTTCGGCGGCAGCGTTGTCCTCTTCCTCAGAGGACATCCCCAGGTCGTACAGCGAAGGCGTCGGGGCTTTTCCTCCGAGGGTGGCGTGTGCTACCCTCTGGCTCTTCCTCACACGAAGGGTCTTCGCGGCGAAGACGGAGCAGGCGTTGCAGTCTTCGGTTCTGTGGTCCACCGGTAGGCAAAGGTTGCACACCGGGTGCTGATCTTTCTGCGCGTACTTGTGTCTGCAATTCGGGCAGAACTTGAACGGCGTGTTGTCCATCCTCGAGCGTTTCAGGCTTCCCTGACCGCGTGGACGTCGATGATCGTCGAAGTTCTCGACGTTCTCTCCTCCTTCTCTCTTCGCCAATGGTCTGCGAAGTCTTCCTTGGTCTTCTTCTTTTAATTTCTTCTCGAACTTCTCACTTTGCAGTACTTTCTCCAAAAATGTCTGGAGCCCAACGGGAACGATCCAGACCCGACCGCGGAAAAAAGAATCTGAAGATGGCGCCCAGGGATGGGAGCTTCCGCAGGAAGCATGCCGACGTCACCGGAAATACACCCAAGGAAGGGTGACGCCGACGCCCACATGGGCCACAAAAAAAAAAAAAAAAAAAAAAGAGAGAGAAAAGACTACGAATCCGGACCCAACCACAAGACCGCAGAATATGCACAGCATAGTGAATCCAGAAAGATTCACGCTGCAAAACCTTAGATACAATCAGTGTAAACAGACACTCACAGACTGTCACTCATCCATGGAGTTACTCACACACCTAGTCAGTCATGCAAAGAATCAATCACACCTCCATTTCCTCAACTATACAGTTATACACACCTTACTTATTCAAACATATACTAACACATATTTACTCTCTTATACAATCCCTGATACAAGTTCACAATGATCCATACAGCCACTCACACATTCACTGGCTCTTATGCACAGTTATTTATATATGTCAACTCTCACATGTACTGTGTTTTACATATGTACTTACTTTGACATGTAGCACTGAGATATCCATTCACTCACCAATACACTCATGCACACAGTCAACCGCCCATACAGCTGTTTCCACATGTACTTTTGAAACCATACATCTAGTGAATCAACTGCTCACACATCTATGCACAGAGTCATACACCTCCCAGCCACCCACACACACACTCAGTCTCCCATACAAATACTTGGGCAACCAATCAATAACCCATATAGTTACTCATATAGCTACTGATCAACACATGCAACAGTTTACAGAACAACAGACATAATTGTTGGACTTGGCCCGCAGGGCAGGTTCACCCCTAGACTTTTTGCCTTATTTGTGACCCTGTGTTAGTGATTTTTGGGTCTCTGCGCACTTTCCCCTGAGTCCCAGAGTGAAAGTGCGTGCGTGTAGTATGGCTGGCCTGCCCTCCCATAGGAATGCATGGGGAATGTGTGTGTCCCTGGTAGTTCCTGATGCGTGGGGAGTGCAGGCTCGAGTTTGGTATGCCTGAACTCGTGAGAGTGAATGCTGCAAGATGGTGTCTGCGGCATGTATGTGTCTAGTTGGGAAGTGCTACTTCTGGACATTGAGATATGTGTGCAGTGAGGGTGCTGGAGCGTGATTGGCTGGAGCTGGCTGGCATGCCAGGCTCCAGGAAGTCTGGATGGGTCTGCCCGGTGGTGAGTGGGAGATTAGCATGAGTGATGTGTGGGAGGAGTGTACCTGTGTCCTGGATGGGCTGGGTTTTCCCCACACAATGCTGGCTCCGCCCCCCTGTGGTGTGTCTAATTACCCTAGCCTCCCCAGTGAAAGGAATGGGTGGTTGGGCCATCAAGAGTGCTCCAGAACCAGCTGCGACTGGTTTTCCCCCCACCCTGCACATTGTAACAAAGGAATTTACAGTATAAGAAGGGGCTGTGTCCCCTTGGAAAATGTTCTACTTTGGAATCCTGCCAGAGGGGGCTTTTGCCGCTGCTGGGGCCAGAAGGACCGCCACTTGGGGAGTCTCCCTGCCTGGAGACCCAGTGTGCTGGCTCTGGCCCAGCCTTGCCCCCCCTGCCTGCCTCCAGCCCTGCTGGAGCCCTGTCCTGTCCTCCAGTGCTGGGGAGCACTGAGGACTTCGTTGTCTACAGCCTGAGAGCGCTGCTCTCTGCCCTTCAGCGCTGGGAGCGCTGAGATCGCCTGCCTAGCGCTTGGAGAGCGCTGGATTGTGCCCGAGCGCTGTGAGCGCTACATTTTGCCCGCCCTGTGTGGTGGTTTAACGGCTCGGGTGCCACCCCGCTCATTGCCGTATCGTTTTGCCCGGTTTTGAGTGATCTACGAGGGAGCCCACTCCTCGGATCATCTAGGAGCCCGCCTGCCTGCCTAAAGCGAGCCGCCGCGCTGCCCGCGGCGACCCGGAAGTGAAGGGATTGCCGGCCAATCACAGCGTGGCCCAGGAAAGGCCGACCGGAAGTCCCGCCTCCCTCGCCGAGCCGCGAGAGAGCCTGCCGAGGCTCCCCGAGAGGAGAGGAGAGCCCCGGGACCAGCGGGAGAGACCCGCCGCCGCTGGAAAGCCCAGCGCTAGACCGGTGAGTGCCTGCCTGCAGAGGAGGGGGGGAGCGTCGGGACACATTGCCGGTGTCCGCCCCGCCCCCTCTCTGTAGCGCGACCTCGCGCCTGGGTGTTTTGAGCCTGAGGGCTCAGGGGGCATTTCTTTATTTCACGAGCCCTGAGAGGCTCTGAGCGCCCCACGTTCACTTTGAGTCCCCAGAGGGGGGACTCCCAAAGAGAAGCGCCCGTGTGTTTTTGAGCCTGAGGGCTCAGGGAGCATCTCCGCGTTTTGGAGCCATGAGGTGCCCCGGGGGCACCAGTTGATTTAGAGCCCAGCGTGGCTCTTGGCGAACATCCCTGCTTTGGGTCCCCAGAGCGAGGGACCCCCCAGCCCAGCGAGGCTGCACCTGTTCTGTTGCTGGAGCCCTGAGAGGCTCAGCAGCCCCCCTTGCTGGTGAGAGAGCCTAAGAGAGGCTCACCAGTGCCACAGTGGTGGTTCTTTGAGCCCAGAGAGGCTCCAACTTTGCGCTAACTTTCCCTGCTCCAGTCGCCCAGCACTTTGTGGGCAACTGCCACGTTTAGGCCCTGACATTGGGACACCGGGACAGTCACAGGTGGTGACTTGTGAGTATGGGGTAAGGGTTATTGATTCTGCACCTCTGAATGTTTTGCTTATGCGTCATGTGCCTTTACACCTCTGAATGTTGATACATCATGTGTTTTATCCTTGCACCCCTATAGGTATTGTGACATGTAGGTGGTTGTTGTCTCCCTAGTACAGGTGGTGCTAGAGAGGTCCTGTTACCAGTGATTACTGGTTGTATGCTCTACTGTTATATTTTTGTGCTACAGTAATTATTTCTAAAAGTGCTGATACCCTTGACAGTGGTCCAAGTGGCCCTGTCCTGTACAAATATCCCTTGTAAATTCCGCCCGTGCCTGTTGGCACAGTGTAACTAGATGTGTGTTTTATCTGATGTATATTTATTATAATACAAAGGCTATTTTTACATAACCTTGTGTGGAGTGTTTTCTTTGTGGTGGGCCTTGGGTGTTGTTGCTGGGGTGCGTGCGCAAATACTTAACTTACATCGCCTCCAAGTTTAGCCTTGACTGCTCGCGCCACGTTACCTAGAGGGCGAGTGGGGGTTGCCTTGGTGTGTGACTCCCTTGCCCTGACACTTAGAAGTGGCGATCCCTGACTGACCTCGACGCGAGTCTTGGCCGGCCAGGGTCCCGGTTCTAACAATAATGATGCACAAATTAAGACAGTTTAGTCACTAACCCATGCACTCAGTGAGACACATTTAATCACTCACTCATACAGTCAGTCAGTCATGCACCTACTAAATCCTTCATCCAGACACTTATACATCCACTCATTCTTCAATATGTAAGACATATTTTAACTTTACAGAAAGATACAGTCACTGGATGTTGTCATCAGTGATGTCATCAGTGATGTCACTGACCATGTCATGAATGATGTAATATGTGACATCATCAGCAGTGGATTGCGGGTGCGCGATATATTGTTAGTGCAACTAACTATATATGGAATTTCAATGGTTTTGTGTGAGTAAAATAAGGTTTTGTAAATGCGAATTCCTAACTATATATGGTCTATAACCTATGGTTTTTTCAGTGAATTTTCAAGGTTTTGTAAATGCTAATTTCTAACTATATATGGTCTATAGCCTATGGTTTTTTCAGTGAATATATATATATATACATACATATATAAACATATATCATCTGTATATCTATATAAATACAAACATAAATGCATGCATACATATACTTATATGCATACAGATGCATGTTATTTACATGAAAGTTGAAAAAACACTAATAAAAGCAAAGCTAAAAAGCCACCTCATTACAAACAGAATGGCTTTAACTTAAACGAGGGCGTGATCTATTGCATTTTCAGTGCTTGTTTACTTTGGTTCCATCAAGAAGGCATTCAGATGTGTCACACATTTGCCATAAATTCTGAATGTTAGCACTCTAGTTGCACATTAGATCACTGTAGTAAAGCTACTGCTCACCAGGGACGTCTGCTGCTGGTATTCAAAGTGCATGTTTCAGTCTGCATGTCAGAATTTTTTTAATGAAATAGAAGAGGATTTGAGAAGTCACTCAAAATGATCCCTAATTTTTCTTTCTGAAGCACTAATCATACTTTCTATGGCAAAATTAACCCCCTCATGTTGTTCCTTTTTAAATTGAGTTTTCAGACTTACCACTTCATTCCAATCAAGATGGCTTCTGGTGTGCCATACTTTTGTCATAAGTAAGACGGTTAGCGCTCTAGTTGTTCTTTAGAACACTCTGGGACATTCTGTCATTGGGCTATACTTGGGCTACATCTGGGTGATATTTGGGCTACATTTGGGCTCTTTTGTCTCTGGTGGCCATTTTGGGAGACTGCATGTCAGAATGTTTTAATGAAATAGAAGAGGATTTGAAAAGTCACTCAAAATGTGCCCTAATTTTTCTTTCTGCAGCACTAATAATACCTTCTATTGTATAATATACCCCCTCATTTTGTTCCTTCTTAAATTAAATGTTTTAAGAGTTACCACTTTATTCCCATCACGTTGGCTCCAGGTGTGCTATACCTTTGTAATAAGTAGGACTGTTAGCGCTCTAGTTGTTCTTCAGACACTCTGGGACATTCTGTCATTGGGCTATACTTGGGCTACATCTGGGTGATATTTGGGCTACATTTGGGCTCTTTTGTCCCTGGTGGCCATTTTGGGAGACTGCATGTCAGAATGTTTTAATGAAATAGAAAAGGATTTGAAAAGTCACTTAAAATGTGCCCTAATTTTTCATTCTGCAGCACTAATCATACTTTCTATGGCAAAATATACCCCCTCATGTTGTTTCTTTTTAAATTAAATGTTTTAAGAGTTACCACTTTATTCCAATCAAGATGGCTTCAGGTGTGCCATACCTTTGTAATAAGTAGGACTGTTAGCGCTCTAGTTGTTCTTTAGAACACTCTAGGAGGCTGCAGTAGAACACAAAGGAATCAACTGACAGTCTATGTCCTTGTTGGATGTACATGTTTTACTGAGAATGTCAGACTTCATTTTCACATGACTGAGAAAGATAATGTGAATTTACAGAAAATGTGCTTTCAGTTTAGCTTATAGATCCCCTTCAAACCACTGTGGGAAAATCATGAGATATTAGTTTTCTTTCAAACAATATTCATGGTATCACAGCAGAAGGTTTTTTCACATGGTAAAATCACCTTAGAACCCACCACAATTCCTAAAACGAGTATGGTACCATCAACAAATGATTTATAATGTAACTAAAGTCCTAAAACCCTCTATTAACTACAATGCTTTTTAATGAGGTGCTATCATGTATATTGGTCCCAAGATGGCTGCCAACACTTCTTGGATGAAGTGCTGACAGCCAATCAGATCAGATGTGTGGTTAGGCTCCGCCCAGATATATATCTTTTTTTGAACCTAAATTACTCAAAATCCACTGGAGCACATATATTGAGACCTAGCAAAGGCACATCGGGCTAACAGTCCCTACAATTTTGCCAAGTTTCGTGCAAATCCAATCAGCCGTTCGAGCTAAAAGTGAGGCCAACCGCCCTATGGAAATTAACATGGGAAAAACGTGTTTTGGGACCCCCCTTTTTTCTCGGCCCCCCCTTGATGAAACCCCCCCCAAATTGTCAGGGGCTGCTCGGAAACAAAATGTTCCATTTTCCTGAAAATTTCAGCCAATTCCGTCCACAAACGCCAAAGTTATTAGACATAGGATTTTTTCAAATTCTAACTATATATACCTACTGGCGACCGCCAGTAGTGTTTGTGTGTGTGTATGTATATATATATATATATATATATATATATATATATATATATATATATATATATATATATATATATATATATATATATATATATATATATATATATATATATATATATATATATATATATATCTCTCTCTCTCTCTCTCGCTCTCATTCACGTATTTGAGAATTAACCGTGGATTTTCAAGATGTACTCGAGATTCTCTTATATACACACACTAGGACTGTCATCACAAACATGGAATGACGTCACTTTCTAGTGCATTACCCCTGCCCTCTTGGGTGGTAGTTGAGAATTGCGTTAGAGAGAATCTAAACTTGAGCGCGGTTTGGAATAATAGAGTGAACGCCCCTAGCTCATCAGGTATTCGGGGGAGAGGGGGGGGAGGGATCGACAGGCTGTTTGTGCGGAAGTCCAGGCGCTGCGACGCTTTAGCGGGCTCACACAAACGGGCGCTGTAAATTAATGGCGTCAGCCACAGCGGGACTGTGCACACTCTAAAGTCTGACAAATCCTTAGAAAGGACAAACTCGCACCACTAAAGCCACTGCGCGTAACAATATAATTTCAGAGCTGTGAACAGCGGGTATTTCTATAAATTATCCAATTTAGTGTGCGCACTATATCCACTTCGACAGGGGAATGGTGCGTGGGCTCTGCTGCTAGTCGAACTTATCTTAACGACATGCTGACTTGGCATACCAAACTATTATGGACAATATCAACAATAACATTAATAGCAACGAATATAAAAAAAACATCCGTGATTATTGTTAGCATTATTTCAAGTGAAAATATTTTAGTAATATTTGTATCGCTAGCAGAAATCTTCCATTATTTAATAATGTCCGTAATAAAAACAAAGGAGAAAACCTTTCTCCACCGAAAAGCAAAGTTTCCACACTAAAAATTGCATAGACAACAGCAGTGTAATTGTGACTGCATTATTGTAAGAGAAGGCGTTAATTTAATTTGCGCATAGACGGAAACAACAAAGCAAAACCAGTTGTGCGCGCACTACAGAGGAGCGGGGGAGAGGGAGCACGGCAGCAATGCGAACACGTGCTGCTGCGCGTAATAGACAGCGATGGGACTGGGCGGAGCAAAGGCGGGACATACGCCTGCCTTTGCCCAATTGCGTGCCTTATTTTTATTGTTTTTTTTAAACACGCTAAAGCCAACGGCAGCCGGCGAAAGCAAAACCACACACACACGAGTGTGTGGTCAGCTTTCAGAACCCCGTACAAGAGGTCTCTCGCTGCACATGCAATGCTGCGCACTGCAACGTTAGGCGCAAGACATAAAAATGGTTACCAGTGACTCCCCACGCAAGGGTATGCATGAGCATGGAATGAGTTTCTTTCAGAATTCCAAGATGTCAGACTGTCCAAGATAGCCACCAGTGCGTGTGCACATGTACCATGCCTCATCAGACGCCACAATGTGATTACTTCATTCAGAGATTATTACTCCCAGATGGCAGCAGATTAACCAAAACATGCATCTGCAGTCAAATGTTGGAAAGGAGCAAGATTAGTCTCTGGCTTCACCTCCTTGAGAGCTATGGATTTTGTCTATTTCTTTAAGCCATGATGTGCAGAATAGCTGAAATTTAGGGGCAAAAAGTGCAACAATGTGGCCAGCTCTGACCGCGAGCAGCAGTGATCTGTTTTCTTAGTATGGGATTATTCTCTGCCTTCACAAATAAAAACAAGCATTATCCAAACCAACAGGTCTCAGCAATGCGCGAGTTATTTGCCTGGTCAGTGTGAATGTCTTTTAGCCATGTTGTTTAACAGCACATCAGATGTTCAGCATGGCTGAAAGTTACTGGAATCCCAGAATCGAAGGATTTGGAGCAGACGCAGTCTCTCCCCCCCCCCCCCCCCCCATGTTGTGTTCAATGTCCTGCCATCCAGCCAAAGCGTTATGGCGTGGCCTGCATCATAGTGCTTTTTTCAGTGACTGTCAGATATGCTGAACAGCAGATGTGCTGATAGACATGGTTATAACACATTCACAAGGCCAATAGCGCAGGCATTGCCGAGATCTATTGGCTTTGCCAATGCTTGTTCACGGTTGACGGAATCTTGCTGAACAAATGTGGAAGTGATAGTGAGAAACAGACGAGAAGCTTTGAAGGGAAAGCAAGGGTGTGGTGCAAGGGCCAGAGCTGTCATCTGGGGAACTACGTTCGAATCTCTGGTAAACAATGTGAATTTGGGCAAATACTGTGCAGTACTGTTTTAAAAATCAATAAAATAGATTTTTTAAAAGGGTTTTAAAAAAATAAAGTATGCGAAAGCTCATGAGTAGTCTCCAGCAGTACCGAAAGACTGAGAAGAAAGAGTGAGAGTGAGTAAGTGTACCCATCGTGCCCCACCAGCAGCCACTAACAGGACTTTTCATTAAGAGAAAATAATCGTAGATGGTCACTGATGAATCAAACCATGCATGTGCATTCAAATGCACCTCCTATATTACAATAGAGGAAGCTCGGTCTCTAGCTCCAGCCCCAGTACAAGGGGCACCTCATGGGCACATTTTGACTAGGCTCCTCATTTACAGGGAAACTGCGTTGCGCCTAGCCCGAGAGAAATAGTAACATGCTGTTCTAGCACAGCTTCCATCTATATTTCCCTTTTTACTATGGCATCCATGAAGTCAGGGGAAGCTTCAATGCAATAAGTAAGCATTTGTAGCAACTACACCAGGATCATTCAATGCTGTAACCCGCAAGGTACATGATTATCTATGATGGGAAGGTGTATATGCTTATATGCTTAATAAAAACACACTAGATTCCCACAACTGCCACTGAGGGATATTGAGCACATTTCTATACAAAGAACTACGAATGCAGACACCCTACTCTAATAAACTGCAGTACATGCTTAAGCATTTTGTAAAAGCTTGAGTGACTGCTCTACACTATGGTTACTGATGCCATGGTGAATTATTGATATTTGAGCTCCGTTTAGATTTTCCTCAAGTGATAGCCTACTGGGTTATTAAGTTGGCCCACGGAAATAGGAGGCAGGCTATAGTTCTTAGGAGAGGAAGGGTTCAATGCAATTCTTGATCCAATACTAGACAAAGGAAAAACCCACTGCAACACCATTATCTGCTACTGCCCATACTAAATTTTCATATTATGCAAAGGCATGACAGTGTAAATGCCTGGTTTCAGTGATCTTTTTTTTTTTCATGGAGTCATTCCCACTTTACCTTGTAAAGTCCAATATTATCTTTACTTTCCTTTGCCATGGAAGAATCAGTAAGTGAACTATTTGGGCCAACAGATACACAGTTGTAGAGCTAGTCCTCAGACACTTTACACAAATCTCAGGAGCTAACCGACTTTTGGATTTTTCTTCCATTTCCTATCTTTTTAGTCCATCAAAAGACAATTTTATTAAGTAGATAGGGGCAGGCAAGCTGGTTAGATTAAGTAGGAAGATGCCAGCACTATCTTATTTCAGGGATCCCAAACAGTTAACTGTGATCTTTATTTAGTTCAGGCACACAAGGACTACTGGCAACAAATGCTTTATACTTTCCCGCCTCATCTTGGATTAACCCCTTCCATGCTGATGACGAACACCAGCCGTCATGCACTACGGTGCTCGTGTGCTGATGACGGCTGGGGTTCGTCACGGCCCGCCCCTGTTCGTGCTGTTTACAGCACACCAGGGGAATCGCGGCCGCATCGAAGGGGTTAAAAGATAGTGCAAGTTCATGAACACTAACTAAACCTCTAGCCTTTCATTTAACTAAAGTCATGACTAGCCTTGCATGCACTAATTGGGCCCGACACCATTTCAGCCTCTGTTTCTCTCCCAATGAAATGCTTTGCACTGGACCAATTTTTCTACATTTTGAATTCAAACTGTACAACTAAAGGAGGATCCTGTGATCAAGATTCGCACTAAAATGGATTATTCCTCCGTTCGGAAGAATCACGATAGTAGAATCACGATAGTAGATTGCTCGTTGACAGGACAGTCATGCCAAATTTTAAACATTTTACCCAAGAAAATATAACTAGTATTAGGACTTGAAGCTGGGTCCAGCGCTCTCCCAGACCTACTCTGTAATTAAGTCATTTAATTTAACTCCTGCCACAGAATTAGGAATGTTGCTTAATATAGATGGGAGCAAGTATCATTTAAGAGAGGGATCAGGCTTTTGATCTCATAAGTTATGGGAGTAATTTATACTCAGTCTCTTGTTGTCAACCCTTGAGATGGAAAACTGGCTTGCTTCAAACAATTTTGGGTAGGGGTATTAATTGGGCACCCATAGGTCATTAAGAAGTCAAGCTCGTGCCCTGATGTAAATTTGCAAAGCCCACATTACAGGCGACTATTCCATCAGTAGATAACACCGCAAAGAACTACATCTATGCCTATTATTCGTAAGGAGTCAGAATTACTGTTAATCAGTCTAAAGACTTTGAAATTAATTTGATGTGAACCAAAAGAAGGGTGATTTCTCTGCACAATGCATCTAAAGGTTAACTAACCACATATTGCAAGAGTTGATCCAGCACAAAGATGGCATTGCATAGAAAATTCTTAGTCACCACAGTCTATTCAACGGTTGAGAATAGCTTGAATCAGGAAATACTTCAAGGTGAAGGGTATAGAGATGGTGGGGAAATTACAGCTAGCCAAGGGGGCACTGTGGGGATGGCCAAAGCCTCTGTAGGATAAACAGAAAACTCCCGATGTAGTGGGTTTAAGGCTCAAGATAGTTCGCTTGGTACAAGAGAATGTGAAGGGGAAAATGGTGCACACTGATCATTGATTGGGGAAGGGTCTGTGCACATAGGTGAACAAGCATCAATAAAAGAACGAATTTTAGCCTATGGGCACCCATCTTCATTACACTTCTACAGTTTTTGTTTCCCTTATTATAGGGCAGGGTTATCTGTGCCAACTTGCTCCTCTGTTCAAACACGGATAAACTAGCAGGGCTTCCTTTTTTCAAATCCTAATCCTTCTTATATTAAGAAAGTCAGCTGTGACACTTCTTGATAGACTAGAATAGAAGTAAGATGAAGCATGGAGATCCTTTTAACAACTTATAGGGATTTATTTACGGCAAACTTGAGCCTAGCAGAAACTCTGATAGAGCTTTTACTAATAGCTCCAAACCGGCAGCCAAGCCTAAAGTGAGAAGACAGAGTGGGTCTTGCTACCTGGACTTCCACAAACTTCAAACAAAAGCACCCAATACTGTTCTTTCTATAAGACTTATTGGAACGGATGGTGCGGATGGCAATATTGATATTTTTAATGTTTATGTTCCTCCCAATTGAGGATTTAAGGACTTTTTTTTACTTTACGGATCTAATTTTTGCACTAAAATCAGGGTGGAACAAAGGGGAATCTCATTATGGTACCATGTATCGGATTCAGTCCTAGAAACTGAGAAACGTGATCATCGAATGTGGGGTCACATGGGTGTGATGCCTTCACCAGTTTGGTGTTCATATATGTATGGTGGTGTGGGTTACATGTGTGTTAGGCTTACTTACCTTTATAGGTGCCATCATTCATGTTTATATCCCAATTCCTCGTCGGCTGAGGTTATCGTAAGTGAACCACAATTATTGGATGATATAGTTGACGAAATAGAGCATTCAAAGCCTTTAACTGGCAAGCATAAATATTAAAATGACTATATTCATTTATAAACAAACTTAGCCAATAGGAAAAAAAAACACGAAGTGATCAATCTAGAGTATGGAACAATCTTCAAATTACAGATAGAGGGTAATGCGCAAATTTTCAGAGCACTGGTGATAAGGAGCGTTGTGTCAAACGAACTAAACTCAGAAATGCCCCAGAGCAAACGGTAAATCCCAGAAAAAATAAAAACATAACACCCATTTAAAGCACCCAGTACCCTACAGGGTCTTGACCAACAACATGTGGATGGTGGACTAATCACTAACTTAGCTATTCTCACCAAAGAGGTAGAATTAGCCATTACAAATCAAAATACTAACAATGTTTCCAGCCCAGATTTGGACTTTTTAATGTAATAACCAACTTCAATGGTGGTTCCTAGCTCCTGGATGTCCGCTCTAATAGTTCTGCTGTACAAGAAGGGAAGCAGAATAAGTTCAGCGACTGATATGCCTATATCCCTTCTTGATGGGAGCTGGCAACATTTTTGTTAAAGTTCTTGAATCACATCAGAAATCAGAATATGTATAATAATGAATGTGGATTACAGCAGAATTTTAGGATTTTTCGGTTGCGATAACATGCACTAGATTGACTACTAAACATGGAACATAAACTTGTGAAATCCAATAAAGATATATATAATTTTTTTTACGGTAGTTTGAATCAAGTTTAGGCCTGGATTGTTTACATCATATCCTCTCCAATGTATTCATAAATCCAAGGTGGATTCAGTAATAGTATAGGCAATATTTATCACGCAATGATCTGCAGATGTAGTGCCTGCAGTAGGAGAAACTGATTAAAGAAAATAGTGCTTACAGACTAAGTAAGACATACTGTGTAACAGAAGTAAAAGGGCCAATCCTCATGGGAGGTTACAAATGAAGACAAGGCAATAGGGGGCACTAACAAGCCTAATAACGAATCAGAAGCTATATAGAAGGATAATAGTGCACACATGCACACTAACCAGCAGCTAAACTAGGGAATGCCCCAGTCAAGGCAATCAATGTTTAAAATGGTCAATAAGAGGTAATGCAAATGCTACTTACCAGTATGCATCTGTTCTTGGCATGTAGGGCTGCTGACATTCATATCTGTGCATAGATCGCCGCCTAGTGTTGGGTCCGGATGATTGCACATTGTTGTCCTGGAAGAGTCTTCGAAGTATCACGAGATAGGTGGCTCCTCCCCTGGACTACAGTGCGCATGGGCATCGCCTCCATCCCCAGATTGTTTTTAGCCATTGGCCGAGATGGAGTGAACTATGTGAGTGATGCCCATGCTATGAGCATAAATAAATATGAATACTGCAGCTGCTACAGGCGCCGGGGAGGAGGGCGGGCGATATGAATGTCAGCAGCCCTACATGCCAAGAACAGATGCATACTGGTAAGTAGCATTTGCAGTTCGAGGCATGTGGGCTGCTGAATTCATATCTGTGCATAGAATACATAGCAGTCCCTCCATTAGCGGCGGCCGCCCGTGCCAGCTGCAGCCGTTTGGAAAAATGTCTTGAGAACAGCCTGCCCTACAGCTGCCTGCTGTTTAGAGTGCACATCTACACAGTAATGTTTAGTAAATGTATGTGTGGTAGACCATGTGGCTGCTCTACATATATCCTCTAAGGGAATGTTCCCAAGGAAAGCCATAGAGGCCCCCAACTTTCTGGTGGAGTGGGCTCTTGGTGGAATTGTAAGAGTGCGTTTAGCCTTAGCGTAACAGATCTGAATACATTTCACGATCCACCTAGCGATACCAGCTTTGGAAATAGCGTTACCCTTGTGGTGTGATGCAAAGCCAACGAAAAGCTGCTTAGTCTTACGAAAATCCTTTGTCCTGTCAATGTAGTACATAAGGGCTCTTTTGACGTCAAGGGTGTGGAGCATCCGCTCCGCCAGCGACTCAGGGTTTTGGAAAAACACTGGCAACTCAATTGTCTGGTTTATGTGGAATGGAGATACAACCTTGGGTAGAAATTTAGGGTTAGTGCGGAGCACCACCCTGTTTGCATGGACTTGGAAAAAAGGTTCTTGGATGGTGAGGGCCTGCAACTCACTGACCCTCCGTAGCGATGTAATTGCCACTAAGAAAGCTACTTTCCAAGTCAGAAACTGAAGCTCACAAGAGTGTAGTGGCTCAAAAGGAGGACCTATCAGCCGTGTAAGAACCACATTGAGGTTCCATTCTGGAGCTGGTGGTGTCCGTGGTGGAATGACCCTTTTGAGTCCTTCCAGAAATGCCTTGATAGCAGGAACCTTGAAAAGTGAAAGGTGTTGCCTATTCTGGAGGTATGCGGCCATCGCAGACAGGTGAATGCGGATGGAAGAATACGCCAAATTGCATTGGTACAGATGGAACAGGTAACATATGATGTTCTGAATGGAAGCATCCAGCGGGTTAATGTCGTGGTTTGCACAATAAACGACAAACCGCTTCCATTTAGCCGCATAACATGCTCTAGTAGTGGGCTTTCTTGCCTCCCGAATGATGTCCATGCAATCAGGGGGAAGATTGAGGTAGCCAAACTCTAGGACTTCAGGAGCCAGATCGCCAGATTGAGCTGTTGCGGATCTGGGTGCTGAATGTCGCCATGGCTCTGCGTCCGAAGGCTGGGTGTGAGATGAAGCCTTTGATGCGGTACCACGGAAAGTTCCAGAAACGTGGTGTACCACGGTTGGCGAGCCCACGTTGGAGCAACCAGGATGAGAGTCATCGAGTGCTGCCTGAGCTTGTGTGCCACCAGCGGTATCAGAGGTGCTGGGGGAAAAGCGTACGCAAATCTGCCTGACCAGTTCATCCACATCGCATTGCCCTGTGATTGCGGGTGTGGGAACCTGGCGGCGAAGCTTTGGCATTTTTCGTTCTCCCTTGTGGCGAACAGGTCTATCTCTGGATGACCCCACCTTTGGAAGTACGGTTGGAGTACTGATGGATGTATCTCCCACTCGTGCATTTGGTGGCTGTGCCTGCTGAGCAGGTCCGCCATTTGATTGTCCTTGCCTGGGAGATGCTCCGCCATGAGGAAGATGTTCCTCTGAATGGCCCACTTCCACATGCTCTGAGCCAGATGAGACAGCTGCGGAGAGTGTGTGCCTCCCTGCTTCTGAATGTAGTACATGGCAGTCATGTTGTCCGTCCGGATCAACACGACCTTGTTGCACAGATGTACTTTGAATGCCTTCAAGGCCATGAAGATCGCCATCAGTTCCAATACATTGATGTGCATCTTCCTTTGCTGTAGTGTCCATAGTCCCTGCACTGTGTAGTGGAGTACATGCGCTCCCCATCCTTGGAGAGAAGCGTCCGTCGTCAGGATAATCTGTGGCACAGGCTCTTGGAACGGTCGGCCCTTGCAAAGGTTTTGTGGATTCCACCAATGCAGAGAGTTGTACGCCCGACCGCTCACCAACACTAGGTCTGTTAGTTGCCCGTGAGTCTGAGTCCACTGACGTGCTAGGCACTCCTGGAGCGGACGCATATGTAACCTCGCGTGCGGGACGATGGAGATGCAGGAGGCCATCATGCCTATCAACTGCATGAACACCCTCGCTGGAAGCGAGTGCTGAGGTCTGAATCGTTGGATCAGCATCTGTATACTGGCTATTCTCACTGAAGATGGCTGCGCAGTGGCTGCCAGAGTGTCTATTGTCGCGCCCAGATACTGCCGTATATGGGCGGGTTGGAGATGGGATTTTGGGTAATTCAGCGAGAATCCCAGATCGTGCAGGAGATGAATGGTGCGGGACACGTGGTCGGCGCACTGCTGTTCTGACTTTGCCTGAATGAGCCAGTCGTCCAGATAGGGATAAACGTGGATGTGCTGGCGTCGTAGATGCGCCGCCACAGTCGCCAGGCACTTTGTAAAAACTCTTGGCGCTGTGGTGACCCCGAAAGGCAGAACCCTGAACTGGTAGTGCTGGTCCTGAATTGTGAATCTGAGGTACTTCCTGTGTGAAGGATGCAGGGGAATGTGAAAGTATGCATCCTTGAGATCCAGCGTAGCCAGGAAGTCCCCTTGCTGAAGCAGAGGGAGAACCTGCTGCAACGTGAGCATATGGAAGTGCTCTGACAGAATGTACCAGTTGAGGGGCCTGAGGTCCAGGATGGGCCTGAGGGATCCGTCCTTTTTGGGGATTAGAAAGTACAGAGAGTAAACTCCTGTTCCCCTTTCTTGCAGTGGTACGAGCTCTATTGCCCCTTTTTGCAGCATGACTATGACCTCCTGCTGCAACAAGTGCAAGTGCTCGCCGGACATAGGACGGTTTTTTGGAGGTATGTTTGGTGGAGTGGAAGTAAGTTCCAGACAGTAACCGTACTGGATAAGAGATTTGACCCACCTGTCCGTGGTGATGGATTCCCACGCGGGCAGGAACTGCTGGAGTCTCCCCCCGACCGGTGTTGTGTGGTCGGGGGGCAGCGACAAGGCGTCACTGTTTGTTGGTGGAGGAGGACCTGGAGCTGTTGTTTCCACGTCCCCTGCCTTTGACGTTGTTGCCCCTGTAACCACCTCTACCCTTGTTGGTGTATGAGGTCTGGGTGTTGCTTTTATAGTACTGTGTGGATTGCGATGCCTGACCCCTTGAGGTGCCCCTGTTATTGGAGCGGCGAAAGGAACCACCCCGAAACTGCTGGGACTAGAGAGCCCCCATAAACTTGGCAGTGTCCGTGTCTTTTTTCATTTTTTCAAGGGTTGCATCCACTTCAGGGCCAAACAGGTGGTCTGGATTAACTGTTTGATTTAAGATGGTTGTCTGTATGTCTGGTTTGAAGCCTGATATTCTAAGCCATGCATACCTACGCAGTAACACGCTAGTGTTTATAGCCCTGGAGGCGGTATCAGCCACGTCCAGTGCACACTTAATGGAAGCATTAGTGATTAGCTTCCCCTCCTGAATTAACATTTCTGCTGCCTCCTTGTACTGATCAGGTAAGTGCTGCAGAAGTGTTTCTAGGGTGTCGTAGTGCGCCCTATCGTAGTGTGCAAGTAAGGCCTGCGTGTTTGAAATGCGCCAAATATTAGCTGCCTGCGCAGAAATACGTTTTCCTGAGGCTTCAAAGATTTTTGATGCTTTGTCTGGGGGAGGAGCATCACCCGTGGTCTGCGAGTTTGCCCGCTTGCGTGCGTTGGATACAACCAAAGAATCCAGTGGCAAGTGTCCCTTGATGTACGTTGGATCAGTGGGCGCTGCCTTGTATTTTTTGTCAACACGAGGACTGATGACTCGCGCCCGAGTGGGCTCCCTGAAAACCACTGGCGCGTGCTTCAGCACTCCCTTGAGCATGGGCAAGGTCTTGACCGACTTTTCAGCCACTGAGAAAGTGTCAAACAGAAAATCGATATCCACTGGATCCGCATGGAGGTCGACATCATGATTGGCCGCAGCTCTCTCAATTAGGGCGTTGAAGGCTGCAGAGTCCTCTGTTGGAGAAGTTTTTGCAGCAAAAAGCTGCGGCTCATGTCCTGACTGAGGGTCCTCAGGGTCGCCTCCAGCAGACCATGGCTCATTGACCTCCTCTGGATCCGAGTACGCTGGATAATTGTACTCGTCCTCCTCATCTACGTCACCTTCCCCAGCGTTGGAATGAGTTGGTGAGAGTTCTAGATTTTGTGGAGATGCAGGCTCTATAGGGGCAGAAGTACCCGCAGAGTCCAACTTCTTTTTGAGTGGAATACGAAAATGTTCTAACACTGGCTCCGGGGTGATCTTCCTCTTAAGGAGAGAGAGTTTGCCTGTGTTGGCGTCGATGACAACCTCTCGACGCTCTTCGTCCGCGAGTGGCTGGAGCCGAGGCTTCGGCACTACCAATGACGCTTTAGGCGTCGACACCAGCTTCAAGGGCACCCCGGTCCCATGTCCTGGAGCTAAAGCCTTCAGCGTCGTCTTTGGCGGCAGCGTGAAGCGGATCGGCGTCTGCGCCTTTGCCGGTTTCCGTGGAGGCTTCGGCACCACATTCTTCGGTTCGGGAGCCAATGCGTCCTTCCGAATGCGTTGAAGGGATTCCGTGACCTTTTTGGTTAAGGACGGGGAGGGCTGTACCGCCCCGAGCGATTCCCCAGAGGCCGGAATAGGGTCGGCGATCAAAGGCACGTTCTTCAGAGCCGACACAACACCACCCTCGGCCTCGACGACCGGAATCGGCGCAGCCAGGGCTTTGGGGTCGTCTTGACGCTTCTTCGAGGCTTTTTTCGGGTCATCGACCTCGACCATCTTCGGCGCCGACGCGTCGGTTGTCTTCGGCTTCGACACCGGGGTCTTCGGGTTGGCCATCTTGGCTTGGCTCTTGATGTCGGCGGCCATTTTGGACCTTTTAGGCACTGAGGCCTCAGGAGCCTTCTGTCCCACCAGTGCGACTTTCACTTTCGGTTTCGATACCGTTGGTGTGGACCCTGACGGCTTCACTTTCGGTTTCTTCACTGGGAGTGGCGCATCACCAATGTCCGTGGCCGGGCCTGGAGGCGGGGCCGTGGAACGAGTATTGAGGTGTTGGGTAAGGCCCGAAGGCGATCCCTCGACCTGGGCCGTATAATGGGGAGATAAATAATGGTGATGGATCAAGCCCTGATCTTTGGACTGGGTAAGAGTGGTCTGCTTAATTCAGACACTCTGTTCATCACCACCCCCTTTTCTGAATCGTTTTTGGCCACTATAGGTGTGGCAGGGTATACTCAGACATGAGTCCCTTTCTCACTGCTCCATCAGGATTCAAGCAAGCCGGGCCGAAGACGGCTGAAATGCCAGAAACCGGTCCCCGGTAGCTTGTCTCCTTTCTGGTGAAGAATTGGCTTGGTAGTTTAGTCTGCCCTGTTCCCATGATGCACTGGGCCAGGGACAGACTAATTTGCATATAGCCAGGTTCTGAGCTGGGATGGGGCAGTTAGATAAATAACGGTGATTGATCAAGCCCTGATCTTTGGACTGGGTAAGAGTGGTCTGCTTAATTCAGACACTCTGTTCATCACCACCCCCTTTTCTGAATCAAATGTATGGATTGTGCACCACCCTGTAGAGACAATATACATTTCACTCTGGGGCCCACAAAAGCCTCTCCCACACAGACTATATCCTCGCCCCGGCGGCACAAGTTGGGAATGTAAGAGATTAGACATCCAGCGAGAGGAATGTCAAAACACTCCCCTATTCGGATGCAAATGGAGTATGAGATTGTACTAGGGTAGCCCCAATTAGCCCCTTGTTATAGGCAGGGGAAAACCCAATCAACCCTTGTAGGCTTGGGTACTATATGGTTATGGTCAGAGTATGCTACAAGGGACTTATTTAGGAAAATTGTCGGTCTAATTTGTGAGATGTACAAGTGTAACACACTCAAATGTATCCACAGGATATCAGTCTTAGTACATAATCAAAATGAATTCATGGAAGGTAAAAAGAGAGCACACAGAGAAAAAGAATATATTCAGAAAATGCATATTTACTAGCATAAAGTTGGGGAGATAAATACAGAAAAATGAATTAAAGCAAAAGTCATGAACAGAAATAGACAATATATTCTCTACAGTTCACAACTAAAAAACATCAACTCCTCCTGAATAAAGCAGACAACTAAAATCAATGAATAAAGAATGGTCGTAAGTTTGTGCCAATGCAACTTTTCAGGAGATGATGAAAGTGTTGACGTTTCGGTCTAGAGGGCAGTCGTCAAGTAGACCATCATCAGGACAGAATATTTTTCAATGCTGAAAAAACTCCCTGGAACTTCTGAAAGAAAGCCGTATCGGGGTGGCAGAAAACGGCAGTAGATGTGGAGCACAATATCAACCAAAAGTATAATCTTAAATGTAAATTGATAGGGCCACATCAGTTAGCCAAATCTCGGGTCGTAATCAATTGAACAGCGTCCTGCGTCTGCTATCGGGTTCGTCAATCACGAATTGACGAACCTGATAGCAGACGTAGGACGCTACTCGATTTTTCATTCCTAAAACGACGAGGTTGCGCTGTTCAATTGATTACGACACGAGATTTGGCTAGCTGATGTGGCTTAAGCTAGAAGCTAACTTAGCATTCACCTGTAAGAATGAAGCAGCAGAAATCAGAAGTATGTGTACAGAATACACCACCAACTACAAGCGATTACGTTGCAAGACCACGGATATAGAAACTCTTGCAATCAGTGCAAAAACAATAATACAGGAAATATCTAATACAACCGACAACCCCATTATCCTATGGGAAGATTTTACAGCGGCATTATGAGAAAAGCATGCCACAAGGAGGAAAGTTCAAAAAGGGAATACCACTAGGTTTATGCTTGGCAAAGTAACAACAGCAGAAACAAAAAATATCAAGCTCGAAATAAAAAAAGACCCTAAAACAACTCCGTCAAGATCCAAACAATTCGGAAATTCAACTGCAGTTACGCAGGTCAAAAGCATTGCTACAAAAGAAAACTTGGCAAAGGAAACGGGAATTGAATGAAGAACTATGGGCTAAAATTCTACATAATTCAAAACAGAAGAATAGCTCTAGCTTTTGGAAGACCATTCACAGGCTTTAACAGCCAGACCACAGCGGTATTACTTCTGAAATACCGGAATCCGACTGGGCTAACTATTTAACAATTCACTTTAATACAAATGACCCCGCAATGAAGAAAGCCGGAGGGGCAGACTCGGAAGAGGGAGCTTTCCACCAATTGGACAAAAATGACACTCACCAAAAAACCAAACCAAGTGCTCAAAAAGAAAACAACTGGGCCCCACACTCCAGCAGAGGACGAAGCCAGTCCCAAGATAGTTGAGCCTAGAAAAATAGAATCTGGATTATCGGCTCAGGAAACAACAGATACTATTCTTAAACAAATCTCGAAGGGAAAACTTGAGGGGGCCCCTGGACCAAACGGGATCCCCCCGATATTATACAAACAGGATCCAGCTTTTTGGTGCACTACATTGATCCCAAAATACCAGCATCTTTGAGTGGTTCGATAAGCCTAATATACAAAAAAAGGCGCAAGGATCGACCCAAGCAGCTACCGTCTGATTGCCCTGATAGACGTAGAGGCAAAGTACTACGCAAGCCTCATCTTGAAGGATCTAACAACATTGGCATCAAAAAAAGAACATCATCCCAGCTACACAGATGGGCTTCCGGACGGGCCAGGGAACCCTAACTAACATCATGGCGTTAACTCTACTGTCAGACGCAGCAAAAACGGCAAAAAGCTCCCTGTTCGTGTGCTTCATCGATTACAGCGCTGCATTCGATCATGTAGATCGACACAAATTATGGCGGAAGCTGAGCTCATGGGGGAATCCCTGGCCCGATCTACAGCAGCTGGAAATGTTACATACTGACACATGGGTCCAAATAAAACTGGGATCGGGCACACACCTATCGAGAAAAATAAAGACCAGTAAAGGACTAAAACAGGGCTGCGTCTTAGCGCCAACACTGTTCAATCTCTTCCTCGCGGACCTTCCCGAAGAGCTAAAAACAGTCACATCACACGCACCTCGGTTAGGAAATATTACGCTCTCAAATCTGCTTTACGCAGACGACCTGGTCCTCATCAGCCGGTCTCCTATTGGCCTCCAAAACCTCCTGGACAGAACCAATACATTTTCAAAAGCAAATTCTTTAACAATCAATCTGAACAAAACTAAAGTCATGCCAATGAACTACAACAAAAAACGGAAACCCGCATGGTACCTGGACAATCAAAGACTAGAACTGGTGGCCTCATACAACTATCTAGGAGTCATAATAGAGGGCAACGGCTCCTCCAAGCAACAACTAGAGGCCATCCGCCAGAAGGGCATGACCTTTCAACTATCAATAAGGCCCCTGCAGAAAGCTCTCCCCGACAGGACATTAGCACCACTCTTACAGGTAATAAAAGCTCGCCTACAGCCTATGCTCTCCTACGGCAGCGAATCAATGCAAGGCAAAGATGCAAGTACTCTGGACAATACTATCAGTCGTGCATATAGGGCAATCTTCCATCTCCCGAAAAATTCTTCGCCCGCTCAAATTCGTTTCGAATTTGGACTACTGAAACAATCTGTGGAGAGGAAAGGTCAATATATAAAAAGCTGGCGCAAAATTAAAGACTCGGAGCAAGGATCCCTAAACGCCAACTTATGGATGGAGCTTCACGCCAAAGAAATCTCACCTGCAAGGGCCTACCTAATAAACTCATTGGAGAGCCTAGGACTAAATACGCTCTGGGAAAAAAGAATGGATTTTGGGACCTTTAAAAAAGCAGTGTCGAAAGTCACCAAACTGGTCTCCTCACTTGAGGACCGAGCCACCCTAACCAAGAGAGAGCATGGATGGGTTGTGCTTGAAGGGTACAGAACCACAAAGCCACAAGAGTATCTATCAATGGGCCTTACACAAAAAACAACAAACAAGTTCCTAAACATGCGCTTAGGCAACATACCCATAGCACGTCATCTGGTACCTTGGAAAAGGCCTGATCCATCAAACGCATGTCGCCTTTGTCAATCTGCGAAGGAGGATCTTATACATATCATTTGTATTTGTAAAGCTCTTGTGGATGTAAGGCGTTCCATGCTCCGGCCCCTATGGAACCAGAAGGGCGTAAAAACACGTAGGCAAGCAGTGATGCTCTGCTTCAACCCCGAAGAGACTCAGCTAAACTGCAGAACAGTTAAATGCTTTGAAATAGTGGCCAAAAAATTAAATGAAATAACACAAGGTTGCGAAATACCAACCGCACAAGGAGAAAAGTAGTCTTCCTTAATGGCCCTTAAAAACAATAAGACTGTTGGGCGAAACAATTAATCACATCAGGAGAACAGAGATCTCTGCAACAGCCTTACAGCCATAAGAACTATAAGTATTAATAGCTGTGACCAACAGGAAGACTTACTAATTTATTATAGACTCCTTGAGATTTTACTAATGTGCAATATCTTCTTGTTTGTAAAAGTTTTTTTATATAGTCAAAGACTTAATCTTTTGTGTAATATTGTGAGTTTTTATTAACTGTACAATAAACAAATTCAGATTCAACCTAGAGTAATATACACCAACATGAACACGCGGGTATAACTATTTGTGCTCTTGTTATGTTTGTGGTCTAGCTTTGATTAATATATTTACCTTGTCTTTCGTTTGTTATTTATTAACTGCAGCTGTTTTGAAAATAATAGCATGTGCATTCTTTTAAATGTGCTTTTGTTTATGTATTGTTGTCTCATGTGTATGTTTCTTTATTCGTTAGTATGCAAAATTAGGTAACATAGCTAATGGGTTAATATTAGTAGGAAGGGTGGGTAACAGAATAATTATTTCTTCAATTAATTAATGTCTTGTGTTTCTTTGCATACTAGACACCCTCATTGCATTGCATGAAAAAGGCTTGAGGCCTACTTCTAAAATGGACATTTGAAAGCCTGACCAGAGTGAGCCTTGCACAGCTACGCAGGAATGAAAAAATATATCTTTCTACAATAATTCTTGGAGAGAGGCTTGCAAACAAAGGCTGTGTGGAAGCTGTGGACATTTGGTTCAATTTGTTCCTTGGTCAAGGCCGTACTTGTCGTTCGGCAGCGGAAAGGCGGAAAAGCATGAGCGGACGAAGGAAGTTTTTGCTTTAGTTAAATGTTACTTTCTTCGGAAGCTGCCGGTATCATACTCATGAACAATAGTACTTTTGAAAAGTGACTGGCTATGTGAGAGACGGATGATGACCGCATCGAAAGACATTTGACAGCCAATGAAATTCAGTTCTGCTCGAATATTTGTATTCTTTTAGTTAGTTTTAGATAGGAAAATACTATAAGAATTGCCCCCTTGCTAAGAGCACTGTTCGATCGATCCTGTGCTCCAGAGACGCTGCCAGTTTTCCCTTTCACGTAAGACTTAAGAATTTTTGCTTTACTTACAGGTTCTTCCTTTAGCTAAATTAGGAAAATAGGCTATGGAGAATTACATAAATAACTGTTTGAGCTTTTCTCATGCTGATGTTGATTCTATGATTTGCTAAACTGTTGTGCCACTAATGAATTTAATTTGAAATAAAATTGCTAATAAAGAGTTAAACTTACTTTATGAAATAAAATTAATAAAATGAATTTTTGAAATGACAAGCTATCGTTTCTTTGCGTTACCATTAGTAAATCCATTGCCTTTGCGTGACTTAATTAAAGTATGTATTAGATTTAAATAATTAGGTCATATGATTCTATGTCAGGACCGGAGGCTTCAGATTATGCTATATCTTCCTTCACTTTATTAACATAAAGAAACCACAGCAGCTCAGGAAAAGATATAATAAGAACAAAAAATGCTTTAAACATAAAGCATTGACGTAATGTTCAACAAAAAATCAACAACTCCCAAGAGTCTCTTTGGTTATAATAATAGTCCATAGTCCTTTGTCTCTGTCCATCATCACTATATAACCGGACTTCCCATCATCTTCCTCCTCTTTCTTCGCTGCTCCCGCAGCCAGATAAGTACTTTTTCTATTTTGTCTTTTCTTATTGTGATTTATTATCTTGTGTGCGGTCTTTGGGGACTCCTTGCATGGTTTATTCCCTTTCAGAGTCCCCGGTTGCGGGAACGTTCTATCGTTCCTACGCGACTTTATTCCCACTTGTGTGCGGTGTGTACATAGACCGCACGGGGGCGGCCTGTCGCTTCGCCGACCCTCCGGCGCGCCTCCGCGGTGTGAGGAGCCACGCCGTGGGGTCTGCTTGCGCAGGGGCCGACCCTCGCGTACCCCTCTGACACCTGGTGATCCGGGTCTGTACTTTACCAATTTTGACGCCCTCTGGGGTCTGTATAGCGGTTCTGACCGCGTGAATCGCCTTCGGGCGAGACCTGTGCACCTCTTTTACCCGTGTGTGGCCTAGCGCGCTTGAGGGGTACGTAGACCCGGTCCCGGCGTGGAGGGTCTGCGCGCTTGGGGGTTGGTGCAGCCCACCTGCCACGTCAGCTGGCCCAAAACGTGATCGCAGCCGCTGGGCCTGCCCACATTCGAGAACTCTCTCGGTTGCCGCCCTCTTGGGTGCCCCACATTTGCCCCTTGGTTCCGAGATGGAAGGGGAGTACGACGAGGAGGCCTGCCCCTATCTGCAGGATGATGAGTTTTATCAGGCGGTGGACAGCTCCATCTATCGTTGCGTGACGGAGGTGGTGGGGCCCATGGAGGACCGCCTTTCTGCCCGCATCGTGGAGGAGTGTGCGAAGCTGGCAGCGTCGCAGGTGCCTCCGTCCCCCGAACTCCCGGGGACGTTCGGCGGGTTACCGCCCGCTCCGAAGAGGCCCCGTGGTGAGGGACCTTCATCGGAGGCCCGGGGCGTGGACAAGGGCGCTTTCGAGCGACTTCGCGACGCCTTCCTGGCTAAGGCGACGGCGGGGCCTCCGGCGCCCTTGGTGGACCCTGGCACTTCGGGCGACGTGCCTACTGCGCCCGCCTCCCCGATCTACGACTCTCCGGACACGGATGACGACGGGGAGTCGACCCGTTCTTGGCTTCCGGCACCTTCAGCGAAGGAGATGCCCCGAGACGAGTCGGGCATGCTGGATCCGGACGAGATCGTCCACCCCCGTTCCGCGGCCTGGGCCCCGGGGGAGACGGTGGCGAAGTTCGTCGCGGGCAGACTGCGCAAGCCCCTGGAGAAGGAGGCGAGGGGTTGCTTGCGCGGGGAATGCCCTCGGCCTACACTGGAAGGGAAAGTGGCCATGACACCAGAATTGGACCCCAAGATGGCCACCTTCCTGGCGAAATTCATGAAAGACCCCAGGAAGGGGATCGACCGGTCCTGGCGGGCCTGCCAGGACAAGCTGTTGGATGCGGTCGGGCCCGCCACGAAGATCCTCGATATGGCGGAGGAGGCCCGAGCGAATGGCACCGCCATTTCACCGGAGGTGCTCTCCAACTGGGCCCAGAGGGTGATCGTATTTTTGGGCAACGCCAACTGTGCCCTGTCCACGGAGAGGCGGCGTTCGCTCCTTATCAAGCTGGATCCGAAGCTGGGGGACCTGGCCTCGTCGGAGGCAGGTGCCGTGGCCCAGGGTGGCCTCTTCGGTGAGCCTTTCATCCGCGAGCTGGGAAAGTTCGTGAATACGTTCACGTCGCTGGACAAGGACCAGTCCAGCATCAAGAGGGTGTTCCACCAGCGTTTTTCTGGAGGGGCCGGTCGCGGCAGGGGCCGCGCGATCGGCCGTGGTCAGCAGACCAACAACCGTGGACAAGGCTCCGGAAGAGGTCAGTACCAGACCTCGGCCAACTACACCAACTTCTACCCCACCAGGGGACAACGCTATGGTGGCAGAGGGTTCAAGAAGAACTCCGGACAAGGAAATGCCCCCGGTAAGTGTACTTTGCTTAGATCAAGTGCCGATTGGGGGGCGGCTGGCAAGCTTTTACGGGGAGTGGGAATTGCTCACTGCCGATGCTTGGGTTTTGCAAACTGTGAGAGGTTTCCATATAGAGTTTTACGACCAGCCAACTCAGGTGAGGCCCCCGCGCCCTATGGTTTTTGCAGATTCCGACGCGCGCTTGATAGACGAAGAGGTCTCAGACTTGCTGCGCAAGGGAGCCATCCGTCTATCAACGCGCCACCCACGTGGGTTCCTCAGCAACGTCTTCTTGGTAGACAAGACAGATGGGGGCAAGAGGCCTGTGATCAATCTCAAGGAGTTCAATGGGTGGTTGGTCTACCGTCACTTCAAGATGGAGGGGATCCACCTCCTTCGGGACGTGCTCCTCCCTCGGGATTGGATGGTGTGACTGGATCTCAAGGATGCCTACTTGGTCGTTCCCATCCACCCCCCTCATCGTCGTCTCCTACAATTCCTGTGGGACGGCAAGGTGTTCGAATTCACCGCCCTACCGTTCGGTCTCTCGTCGGCCCCGTGGTGCTTCACGAAGGTCCTCCACCCGGTAGTGGAGTTTCTCAGAAGTCAGGGGGTCCGGATGTTAGTATACTTGGACGACATCCTCCTCATGGGACAGTGCCCAGAGGTACTGGCGGGACAGCTGCGTCAGGCTGTCGGCCTGCTTCAGAGACTGGGGTTCGTCATCAACGGCTCCAAGTCGGTTTTGGTTCCCACTCAGCAGATCACCTTTTTGGGTTTCGTGGTGGACTCGGTACAGGCGGTCTTGAGCCTGCCGGGTCGGAAGGTCGCAAAGATACGACACCTGCTCCGACAGACGATCGCGAAGGATCGTACGTCACTGCGCCATGTCGCCAAGGTGGTGGGTCTTCTGTCGTCCTCCATCCAGGCGATTTTCCCGGGCCCGCTGCACTACAGGGCTCTTCAGCGCCTGAAGGCGCAGCATTTGCGCCGGGGGATGTGTTACGATCAGTGGGTCCCTCTCACGGACGAAGTGAAGGAGGAAATGTCATGGTGGCTGTCTCACATGGAGGCATGGAATGGGCGAGCGATCTTCGGTTCGGCTCCGGACCTGATCATAGAGTCCGACGCCAGCAGGTCGGGCTGGGGCGCCCGGTGCGGGGATTTTTCCACCGGCGGCGCCTGGTCGTCAGAAGAACAACAATTGCATATCAATTGTTTGGAGCTCCTTGCGGGCTCCTTCGCAGTTCGCTGTTGGACCAAAGATTCAATCAAGGCTTGTGTCCTGCTACGGATGGACAATATTTCGGCGGTCCGGTATGTGAACCACCTAGGAGGTCCTCGGTCCCGCGTCTTGGCGGACTTAGCGAAGGACTTCTGGGATTATTGCCTGTCTCGTCACATTGCGGTGACGGCGGAGTATCTGCCAGGTCAGTGCAATCAGGTAGCGGATTGGCACTCTCGCCATCTCAGGGATGCCAGCCAGTGGAAACTGGATCCGGGAGTCTTCCGGTGGCTACACTCCCTCTGGGGCCCCTTCTCGGTGGACCTCTTCGCGTCCCGTCTCGACCACCAGCTGCCGCGGTTCTACAGCTGGAGGCCGGACCCTCTGGCGGAGGCCACGGACGCGTTCTTGCAGGATTGGAGTCGGGAACAGCCGTTTGCGTTTCCCCCGTTCTCCATGATCATGCGAACGGCGGCTCAAATACGCCGCCAGGGTGCGGAACTGGTGTTGGTTACACCGCTGTGGAGGTCTCAAGTATGGTTTCCGGTTCTTCTGGAACTTTCTTGGGATTTTCCAATCCTACTCCCCCTGTTTCCTCTGCTCCTGACGAGCCCGGATCAGGAACCTCACCCTCTCGTCATGCAGAACACTCGCCGCCTCGTGGCGTGGAGGCTCTCAGGAGACGCTGGACGCTCCCGGGCCTTTCGGGGTCAGCTGCGCACTTGCTCTCCAAAGCATGGGCCGATAGTACGACGAAGCGTTACAGATCCGCTTGGCTTAAGTGGATGCGTTGGTGTTTACGAAGGGATTTGGATCCCATGGTCGCCGGCCTTGTTCCCGTGCTGAATTTTCTGGCTCATTTGGCCGACAAGGGTTTGGCGTATAGGACGATCAATGCTATCCGGTCGGCGATTTCTGCGGGCCACGATAACATCGATGGCCATCCGGTAGGGGAACACCCTTTTGTGTGCCGGCTTCTGCGAGCGGTTCGCCTCGCACTGCCGCCAGAACCCAGGTACTCCGTCCTTTGGGACGTCAATTTGGTTCTGAATCTGTTCCTGTTGTGGCCAGCGAATTCTTATCTGTCTCTTAAGGAGCTCTCGGCGAAATTAGCCATGTTGTTATGTCTGGTCTCTTGTAGGCGCGTCTCGGACGTGCGCGCGCTGGATGTTTCTGCACGCATTTTCTCCCCGGATGGGGTTACCTTTACGGTGGGCCGACGCACTAAGACGTCGTCACGTTCCATTTCTTATCCAGCCTTTACTGGCACTCCTAAGTTGTGTGTCGTGCAATGCCTCAAAGCATATGAGGACCTGACCTTGGATCTGCGCCCTCCGGGCGAGCGTCAGTTGTTGATTGCCCTGCGGAAGCCACACAAAGCTGTCTCCTCTCCCACTATTGCTCGGTGGGTGCGTTGGGTCATGCAGGAAGCGGGCATCAATACTTCTCTCTTTGGAGCACACTCCGCCAGGGGGGCCATGGCCTCTAAGGCATTCTCGGTGGGTGCTCGTCTGGAGGACCTTATGCGAGCGGCGGACTGGTCCTCGGATTCCACCTTCAAGAGGTTTTATTTTAAGCCGGTGGTGGATTTGGCTCAGTTGGTGGTAAGTAAGCTTTAAACTAGCATAATCTGAAGCCTCCGGTCCTGACATAGAATCGAAATTTGCCTAGCTTACGTAACGGTAAGTTTCAATTCTATTAAGGACACGGAGGCGAGGATTATCCCACCCGGACTACGGTGGTGTCTCTACCCACCTGTATGGCAGTAAGTAAAGCGTTTTCCTTTACGTTGTCGGTACTGTGTTGTTTACTGAATGCTCCTCGCCTTGTTGTCGCATTTTCCTGGGCCACCTCGCTGATGCTGTTCCTTTTTTGGCAGGCAACGACGGTGCTAAACAGGACCAATGAGGCTTAAGCGTGATCTGCGCGAAGAAAGAGGAGGAAGATGATGGGAAGTCCGGTTATATAGTGATGATGGACAGAGACAAAGGACTATGGACTATTATTATAACCAAAGAGACTCTTGGGAGTTGTTGATTTTTTGTTGAACATTACGTCAATGCTTTATGTTTAAAGCATTTTTTGTTCTTATTATATCTTTTCCTGAGCTGCTGTGGTTTCTTTATGTTAATAAAGCGAAGGAAGATATAGCATAATCCTCGCCTCCGTGTCCTTAATAGAATTGAAACTTACCGTTACGTAAGCTAGGCAAATTTCGATTCAGTAGGTCATAATACAAATCTCTGCTAAGAATGGGCCTAGCGATAGTTTTATGAATAATGGCGAGTAGCTTGATGTAGAGTTTACTGAATTTCTTTAGACCCGCTGGATCAACGTCATCACTGGTCTCGCCTCTCAAATTACAGGACCCATCGAGACGGACAGTGGTGCGGAGGGAAAACAGACAGGCCGCGCGGGACCGGCGGCCTCGCGGCAGGCAGCGGCAATTACCGACTGACACTGAATTGCCCAGTCGAGGATGAGGGGCAGGGGCCGACGCACAACCTCTCAGGCTAAACCAGACAAATTTGCGTATGGCAAAGACTTTCCCCCGCTGCCTGAACGTAAAAGCCCCTCTGACAAGGCCCCAGAATAGGAAGGGGCAACTAAGGTTACGTTGGAAGATATAATGTCAGCCCTCACTAATGTACAGTCAACTGTGGGATTGATCTCTGCGGATGTTACTTTCCTGCGGGCAGACTTAGAAAAGAGGACTGCCAGGGTCACAGAAGTCGAACAAGCGACTAAATCTCTGACGAAGGACACTACTACTCTGATCAAGAAGGTGACTCAGCTAGAGGTCGAAAACAAACGAATGGCGGCAAAACTGGAGGACCAGGAAGGGCGCTCCCAGTGAAAGAACGTCAGAATTACGTGCATTCCGGAAAGCGAAGGGGGCCCTGCCATGGACCTGTACGTAGAAGACCTTATAAAAGCTAGATTACAACCAAGAGGGCTTTCCATTTTCTTCTCTGTAGAGCGTGCGCACAGGTGCCGGGAAGCAAGCCTAAATACAATCCCCACTGATAGTACATAAAACCAAAACTGATGGCCACAGGCGTTTTGCAGCCATAATAGTTCAGTGGGAGGGACGATCTTTTAATATAGTCTCAGTTTACAACCCCCCTGCACTACATGCGATAACACTCCCAGTACTTAATAAGTTTTTGCTTTACCTCCCGGAAGGGGAGCTACTGATTGGCGGGGACTTAAACGCCATCATAGACGGAGCTATTGACCGATACCCTACGAAAGCGGTGGACTCTGGCGTGTCTCACCTTAGGAGTTTTAGAGGCACTTGGGTGGTGCCATCTCCACACATCAGTAAGCCCAATGGCACGACAATTCACATTCCACTCTGGGGTACACAATAGCCTGACAAGAATAGATTACTTCTTAGCTTCGGCGGATAGTCTTAAAAATATTGAAAGCATAGAGATTAGACCAAGGTGTCTCCGACCACTCCTCATTGTTATTAAAATTCACATACTACCACAAGGCCGGTGGCGTATTTATCCGATATATCCAGGTTGTTTGCAAGTCCCCTAGATCAAGAGGGCCGTCATTAAGGAGACTGATCACTATTTCCAAAAACACAACACGTCAGTTAGCTCTCGAATCACCCTATGGGAGGAATATAAAACTGTACTTAGAGGGGAGGCCATTGTTTCAATTACGGGGCACAAACGGGAGAAGCAGCAAGAGCTGCAGAGTTTAGAGCTAGAGTTGCATGATGCGGAGATGCAACACAGCGACAACCCATCACCTGCTATGTCCCAGAACTTGCGTCTTAGACAGAAAAAGCACAGAGAGTACCTTAGAGAACTGACCAAACAGCAGCTAACGGCCACGCAACACAGGATATATGAAACCAGTGACAAGGCCGGAAAACTCCTGCCATGGCTCGACAAAAGGGAACGGGGTGCTGGATGGATAGCGCAGATTCGTATGGAGGAGGGACTGACGACAACGGACAATAGTGCACACACTAGCGCAACACTTTCAGAAGGTTTACACGTCAGCCTCTGAGATGACATTGGAGGAGGCGTTGACTTATATAAAAGACATTGATATGCCCAAGCTCACCCCGAAAGCAGCGCTTACGCCCAAGGCAGATCTCTCGGTGGAGGAATTACAAGTGGTGATCGGGTCACTGCAATCTGGCAAAGCGGTAGGACCAAATGGGATACCTATTGAACGCTACAAAAAGACAGCGGGAACCATTGCCCCACACCTGCTGCGTATGTTCTCCGGCAGCGTAGAGGGAGGCGAACTCCCACTAGATCAGCAAATGGCCACAATTGTGGCTATACCGAAACCGGGAAAGCCTGAAGAGTGTACCTCCTATCGCCCAATATCTAGGATTAAAGCAGAAGCTAAAATCCTTGCTAAATTATTGACGATCAGACTGACAACACCTTGAGACCCTGATACATCCGGACCAGTCTGGTTTCATGCCAGGCAGGAATACTGCCCTGAACCTGAGGCACCTGTATGGGGTGGTGGCCCGTACTGGTTATTTTCAAGAACTGGCTGTCATACTATCTCTGGATGAGCGCTTCCAGTTTTCTGTACTCAGTCACCTGGGCTTCGGGCCTAACTTTTGTGCATGGGTCCGTCTCCTTTACACCAAGCTAATGGCGCACGTTACGGCTAATGGACACATTTCTGACAACTTTCCCCTGGCTGCTGCTTTTTGCCTTGGTGCTGGAGCCACTGGCGACGTGGATTAGGTGGGAGCCAATGATACAGGGAATCAAATGGGCGGAAGGATGGGAAGATCGCATCTCCCTATATGCGGACGATGTTCTGTTATATATGGCCTCTCCTAGGCGCTCCATCCTGATCTAAATATTTGCAAACTTTTTGGGCGGGCAACAGGGTACACCCTAAAGTGGTCCAAATCTGTCCTATATGTATGTATTACATGGCCCCCCACCGCAACTTCCCGCTCCAGATCTCGGAAGAGTTTATATATATATCAGAAAACTGAGGATTTCTTCAAAAGAAATCTACAACCCCGCTGGATCGCCTAAAAAGAGATGCAACACACTGGGGGGACCTTGCAGTTAACGCTGATGGGAAAAGCAGCACTTTTTAAAATGATAGTTCAAGTTGGTCATCCTACTCCTCTCTGGGACACAAAACTGCTGGGTAGGTTCAGAAATAGTAAGGGCTTCGATCAGTGGGACGCAATAGGCATATCCACGGTGGGCGACGTGGAACAAAAGGGAAATTGTCACATTCGAGCATCTTCAGCAACAATATCAACTGGCACCCTCTGAACTTTTTAGGTACAAACCAATAAAACACGCATTAACGACGGATATTACAACCTGGTTCTGAAGTTCGAGGCATCACCTCTAGAGGACAGGTTATTGACAGACTGCATGCATAAGAAAGCAACATCAATTACCGACCGAAAATTGGTTAACCTGCCGGATCCCACAGGAACCCTTAGGGAAAAATGGTCCCATGATGTGGGTGACTTCGACAACACTGAATGGCAGGATGCATTGGCCTCCACACCGGAGGTGCGTATACCCTCACGACTCAGATTAGTACAGCTAAAAATCTTACACCGATCGTACTACACTAGGCACACCTTACATAGGATAGGTAAAACATCACACCCCTACTGCCTGCGTCACTGCGGGATGAAGGTACCTTTTTCCACACCATATGGCACTGTCCCAAAATTATGGAATACTGGACAAAGGTGATGAGGACGATATCTCAAACGGAGGGAGTATCACTAGTACCGGAGCCCAAGAGGTGTTTGTTAAATGTTTGGAAGCTCAATGACCTTACTCACCAGGCACAGGACTGGGCCACGCCAGGGATCATGGTCGCAAAAAGCAACATTGCACAAAAATGGGGTTCGGCGGAGTTACCGACACTCACCTTGTGGTGCAGAGACATGGACGTCACCATGATAGCTTGCAGACACTTAAAGATTCTGATATCTACAGGTGCGGCAGGCGCTACATGCAGTCATTCCAAAGGGAGGGACCCCTCCTGAGGCCTCCCCTCTCGAAGATGGACTTTTGGACGGATATATGCCCAAGAAGGCAATGTCCCTGACATACTTAAAATTGATTTATCACTCACCTGATCCTCTTCTGCAACTCTGAGCAAATTGGGAAGGTGACTTAGCAAAGTTCGACGAGAAGGAATGGATGGAAGCTGTAGCATCCCCAAGGGAGGGGGCGATATCCTCTAAACTAATGCTGGTACAGCTGAAAATACTGCACAGAATATATGTTACAGGATCAACATTGGTCAAGATGGGATATAGAGATTAATCTAGTTGTAGACTATGTGGCAGAGAAGGCACATTTTTTCATATAATATGGGAATGCCCTTATATTAGTAGATATCCGAGAGCGGTTACCTCATGTATGAGGGTAGTTATGGGAAAGAACAGTGGAAACCAAGCAGTGCCTATCAAATATATGGGAGCCAACGGACTTGGGTAGCAAAGAGAAAACATGGGTGACACTAGGATTGATGGTCGCTAAGAGAAACATTGCAAAGAAATGGGGAGTGCACACAGCCCTGACACGGAGCGAATGGGAAGGAAACATGGATTGGTGCATGTTTTGAGAAAAAACAGTATACATATCAAGGGGTTGTCCTAAAAATGTGTGCAAATATGTGGGAAATGGAAAGAATATAGGGGTAATATATGTATATAAAGTACCTTAAGTGAAGAAAAATGACAACGGAGGAACACCACAGTAACAGGGCCAGTTGCATGGGAGGGTCGGAAACACTAAGAACACCAACAGGAGCCATTAGAAAACATGGGTGGTGCTTCAAGCCGTATTCTAGATACGCGACATCTCGAAGAGCAGCACATGCTAGGCTTGACCTAACAAGGAAGGCACCCCAAAAACATCCAAAATCTCAATACATTTTTGTATTTTTTTTTTTTAATGGGAGGGAGGGGGATGCGGGGGTGGGGGGGTTGGTTGGGAAAATTAGTCACTGGACTTTTAAGTAAAGCATGCCACGGACATTGAGGACACTGCTTCCAAGGAGGGAGTAGACTCTGACCATGCTAGACAGGTCACGATTACTCTTCGGAACTGGAGGGATGGTCAGGTGGAGTAGCGTTGAATGAATATATCCAGGTGGAAACATGGGATACTAGGATAGGTATCCTGCATAGTTTGAACGAAATGCAACTTCAATTGGAGACATACCTATAAATATTAGCGTTCTCTTTTAGAAGAGCTTGTCATTCGGCTAGAACATTCTTTTGTAGCTGAATGACAAGCTCTTCTTCGGCTTCAACATTCTTTTGGCCGAAAACGATTGGCCACCTGAATTTGTGATGGATTGACCAAACGTAGACAGTCATTTTACCAGCTTTTTCCCGACCTCATCCCAGAACCAATTACACATTCATATGCCAAGGAGTGGGTATTAGCATTAGCTCCGGACTTATACCGCAATCATGTGGGTAGGAAGACTGTTCCCCTCATCATGAAATACGATTGATGTCAACCCCACAACCTCAAAGACAATAACGCATCAAAAATTAGGCTACTAAAGACCAAGTTAAAGAGATACTCACATCTTGAATACCAAGGTGTAATATAAGTTGCACCTCTCGTATGAGTAACCCCACCTTTGTTTCCAGTTATGAAACCAGACCATTCATATTGCCTTATATTAGATTACAGAAATGTAAACAAAGCTAAATTAACATGTGCATTACAGAATGAGCACAGCGCTGCACTATTGAATAATATAGTAAAACAAAATACAAAACATCTCAAATAGATTTTTCTGCCAAAATATAGCACCAGGGAGCAGGTATTTGAATACATTTTACATGCTGTGTTCGCAACAGCAGTTCTGTCATTTGCCCCGGGGATATAAAGAGAGCCCCAGGTTGTTCTCAGCCAGAGATACAGAACTTCTGCAAGAATTTGACAACCAGGCATTGTTCTATGTCAATGAAATTTACTAGACGGATGATTACTTTTCTACACACTTGACAAGGGTAGACTGGATAGCCTTGGGATTTGCTCATATGGGCTACAATTGTAATTAAACAAATATTTTTTTTTTATTTAAATAAATGAAATTGCCCGCCTCAATCATCTGTTTCTTGGATAGAGATGTAAGGTGAAGACAAAAGCTGTGCTCTTTCAACCAGACGCATAGAAGAAACTTCAAACCATATCGGGATACCTCATTTTTAAAGAAAATGTATTCCAGATTACGCACAACGAGTTAAACCATTCTACCACTTAATAAGCCCAGACCGAGTACCCATTGGACTACTGAACACACAGATTTTACAATCAGTACAAGATGAAATGCTAGCTTCAAAACACTTACACACACGTGTAAACACCACAAACCTGGTGATCCAGATAATTGTGGGGTCATCTGGATATACCCAAGTTACATTCAAGGAGGATGACCCTATACCAATTGCAAATAAATTGTATTTATACTCCAATGCAGAGATGCTTTTTTCACGACAGAAAAGATTCTGACAGCGGTATAGACTGCTATGCTGAGAGAGCGTATTGGCTTAGGGGAAACTAATATTTGTTGTGACGCTAGTGATCGCCTTAGAGGCAGTCACGAAAGCTAGCGCCACCAACGCACAAGTATTACATCCAAAATAGATACACCAGGCCAACTCTCACTGCAGCAGATGTAGAGTGCAGATATGCCTACAAAAAGGAATTCCTAGGATATGAACACGAAAATCCTCTGCCTAATGACGTCATGCCTCTTTATCAGGAGGAGTACATCATTTATGCTGATGGTTCTGCCTCACCTGCGGTAGGGAAAAAAAAACTTTCTGTAGGGTGTGCTGCTGTAAAGGGGTGCATGCGGTATGGATCATTCCACCATGAAAAGACCTACACACATTCACTTGGTAATTGCAGGCGAAACTCGGGGCTCTAATTCTGGCAGAATACGAATCCAGAAATCCCCACACTGTGTGCGATTTGTATTATTGTGTCCAGTTTTACAATGTGCACCTATGCTATTGAAGCCAAAATGGATTCAGCGATTTAAGATGGTACACCAATCTAGCACAAAACGCTTGGTGGGCAAGTGGCCAAGCTGAAAGAATGCTTGCCCTGGACTCATGTGATCAACACCTTGAGTGATGCAGCAGATGAAGGGTTCCATGGTTCCATCATAGCACGGACACCATAGACCCCTCAAAATTTAAGACAGGACTCAGGCTTGTATTAATCGTGACCATGGCAGCCCCCTGCAATCAGATGGGCTTACAAATGCATCTTGGTTACAGTGGATTCCTGCTATAGATTCCTATGAGTTTGTGTAGGAAAGTACATTTTTGTTTTCATAGTTGCCTCCACTTTTTGGGAAACTCTGGTCTTGAAAATTCCACTCTATTGCTCGCATAGTCGAGCTAAATTTAACAAGGTCGAGCTGTTTTTAGGTCCTACTCGCCCTTTCTGGGGAGTAGGAAAACAAAACAACTTTTGTCCTCGGTCTGTGAAAACGGAGCAAATGTGACAAGATAACAAGATTTAAAGACATTTTTATTGCTCACAAAGTTAATGAGCAATAAAGATGTCTTTAAATCTTGTTATCTTGTCACATTTGCTCCGCTTTCAGAGACAGAGGTCAAGTAGGTTGCAATTAGGTCGAGGACATTTTTTAAGGTACTGGTCCTGCAGGACTAGTACCATTTTTGGGATTTTTTTTACGAGCCCTGAAACTGTTGATGTAATTTGAGTGTGCCCTGGGTTCCCGACAACCAGGTACCAGGCCCTATGTTCTTTTCCAAAATTATACTGTTGTAAAACCCAATTGGCAACTCTGGCCACATGAAAGTCCCTTGTAAAAAGGTACCATAGGTACCAAGGGCACTGTGACCAGGGAAGGCATCTAAGGGCTGCAGCACTTACTGTGCCACCCTTAGAGACTATGTACCTTTACACACACACGCACACTGACTGCCCTTGCAGGCTGAGTGTTTTGGTGCAGAACAAAGTGAAGAATCGACATGGCACACATTCCTGTGTGCCATGCCTGCAATCGACTGCCCTGCACTATGTAAGCCACCTCTCCAGCTGGGTGCACTATACCAGTGGTGAGGGTGCAGGTGCATAAGCCCTGTACCCTTACAGTGTCAGAGCCAAGTCTTAGACATTGTAAGTGCAGTACAGCCATAAGGAGTATATGGTACTGGGACAGGGGTGGGGGAATCATATCGCCCGACGCCCGAACCAACTAGAATTTTATGAAGGGCAAGAAGATTTATTGTCTATTTTGTCCGAAGGACAAGTAGACATTAAATCACAAAAAGGAAATGAGCTGTCAGCACTCTGGGGCTCACGGGCAATTGAAATGCTGTCAGAAAGCCTTTAGAGACCTATGACTGGCTGGAAGCCCATGACTGGGCTCCATCTAGCCAGTGATTGGCCGAGGGAGTCTTACGCTAGACGTCCGTGTTCTAGCGTGAGTTCATCACTGGCGCAGCCCACCTGCTTTTGGAGCCCAGCTGCTGAAGTGCAAGGGCGGGCGCCGAGGCAGGAAACACTTTTGCGACTGTCTGGGTCCCAGCGCTGGGGGCAGGTCTCTGTCACTGATTGCTGCACCACTCGATCGCCCTGTCCATTGGGATCCGTCCAGGGCAGTCCACTCATCTTTGGTGCGCTGTGGGGCACTTCCTGGAATCGAGAGCGGCAAGTCGTCATCTCTGACACAGTGAATGCTTCACCAACAGGCGAGTCAATCTGATAATGGGTGTTGCAGCGGTCAGAGCCTTATGCTAACTGTGATGCTGCATGGAATGGTCTGGTTTCAGTGGGCGTGGGGGCAGGGTCAAATGTGTGGCATGTTAATACAGTAAGGCGAGGAACTTCTCCACTGCCATCGGCTGATCAATGAGGCGCCTATTGCAATGGAACAATGCCACCAGCGTTGATAACGAGTGAGTGAAAACACAACTAATGGAGTCTCTATTTAGAGACATTGACCTTTTCTTTGTCAGTCTGCTTTTATGGACGAGGCCTCATTTGGGGGCTCGGAGCAAACTTTAACACCTGGCAGTCTTACAGAAAAGGCAGCTTTGCAAGTTTATGCGTGCGCTGTAAATGGAAACATTTTTTTAAACTGCATCTTTTTCTCGGGGTTAAACAGTAAAGCTAAATTTTAATAAATGAAACGGCACATAATGAAGCAGGAAGAAAGTATCTTCGTGTTCCAGGCAATGTTATGTGTGCAGCGTATTTCACACAGTTTACTATAACGTGGGCCACTCATGGTGTCTGAAACATCTTAATGTCCACATTTTTGCCTGGGGTCTCCGTTCCTAATACCATCCCCCACAGACTTGCTTGCCTTTTCCTTATTCCATTGCCCCCACCTTCCCTCCACTGCTTCTCGCTTAATCAGCACCCCCACTTTATTTCCTAATCTTGCTACTGCAGCAGAGGAAAAGTCTCACATCCGAGTCAATTTTACAGGCTTAATCTGGCAAGAAACCGGCTATTCTCCACATTTTGGGCACATTCCTGTTAGCCTGTACTTCTATTTGGTTGCATTCTCGTCTCATGTACCTACTGTAAACCACCACCCACCATGCAAAGTGCTCTGGCAGTTTGTGCTAAAAACACAGAGCTGCTGTGATGAAGCAGCAGCTGAGGTGTAAATAATGCAGCAGGGTTGACTGAATTATGTGGTCACAAAAAATTAGAATTATGTAGCAGAAGGCAGCACATTTTTGTTTATCGTATTACTTCATTTTTTTTACATTAGTATTGTTAACCCTGTCAGTATAAATGTTTTGTCTTATTACTTTCAGATTAACACCCAAATACAGCAATAGCAATGAAAAAGTGACCAGTCACTATTTGTGATGAGCTTTTCACTGTGTGGCAGGATGGGTTATCCTCTTTTTAGAAACTTTTTATCTGGTTGAGCTAGAATCAACATTTTTATTAAAATATGCAATATAGCATCATTATGTGGCAAATGAGGAAAATGTCTCAGCTCTAGAATCTCATTATTAGAGTGGCTCTGTTATAAATTACGCATGTACACAGGACCTGCCATCTGTGGGGGACCATCTGTCATTTAAAATGAATAAAAATGGCAACAATTGCCGAATCAATTTCAATATAAAGTAGAAATTATCATAATGTACATTTGTAGGTCTCACAATCACGTTTTATTGACAACTGCGTGAAATTTTACAATATTCCCACCGTAATTTTATGCAACAGCTGTATTGTTGCATTTTTGTTGCAGTTACATCAGCAGTAAAAATGAACCCATACCAGATCCAAGGAAAAGTGACACTGCCACCTGTGTGAGCATTCGTCCGATGTAGACATTAAGGCTTGTTTTCTATCGCTACATGATTTGACAAGGAGTGTTTTTCTTGTGTGCCTGACTTTGTGCCTTCTTTATGCATGTGCCCATTTCGAAATATCCACGCATCATCCCATAGACCATCAGAACCATCAGAACGCTCAGCTTCTCAGCTTCTGAAAAAAAGACACTGATTGCACACGTTGCTGCAACGTTAAAACCTTCTTTCAGCAGGCCTCCCAATACTCGTATGTCAGCATCCGGCAACAGAATTACAGGATTTTCCCAGAAGATAACAGGCACATCTGGGTGGGTAGGTGGGGGGTTGGGGACATTGGAAGGAGAGAAACCAGTGGCAGAGACTCGGATTTGAAAGAAAAAAAGTAACTACTTCACAAATCTAAGTGAGACACACTTGCACATCTATTGCGGAGCAGCACCTACTCATGTTTAGGGAGCTTACTCTTCCGGTGCCATTACTATAGCACTACTGTGCACAAGAAAACCCGGTTACTACTGCCTGTGCTGCAAATGCTCCTTGTGTTGGAGAAGAATGTGGAGATCTAGCAGTGAGTGCACAATAGTATAATCACACCTCACCTGCCCAGGAATGTAAATGGTGAGATTGATTTAACTGCCCATTACTGCCTCTTGTGTATTTGTACTTGTGGATTCTGCCTCAGTGGACCACAGCACCTCTGCCACGCAATGTTGGCTGCCCCATGAATCGTCCATAAGCTCTGCCAAAAAGTGCAGTTATTTCCATCCACACGTTTATCATATGTTCACATGTGAGTATTTTTAAAGCTGGACAGCTATGAGTTGGCCCTAGGATGGCGAATACCAGTCTCTACAATTGAAATTTTGTCACATGCATACCGTTTGATAATTAGGTGCAGTGCAAACTGACACATCCACGCAGATACTGTACAACAGTTGCATTTAAGGATGCATGTCCATGCACTGCATAATTAGACTTGTGCTTGGAATAATGTTGCACAGTATGTTAAACTGATTACAGTGCAGGTTCTCGCCGTGCAGACCCACCTTAGTGATTTATGGAATAAGTGGGGCAAGCAGATATCTTCCCAGGACGAGTAGATTTCTGTAAAATTTTGTCCATTGGCCAAGTAGATTTTTGACAAATTTCCACACCCCTGCTGGGAGTTTGTCATTACGAACTCCACAGCACCATAATGACTTTACTGACTTTAACGGCCTGTCCCCACCTCAAATCTGCTATAGCCAGCAGCGACTGCGACAAGAGCAGGTAAGAAAAACCTAATGCCTAAAGACACCACTGCACTGGTTATTCCCCGGCTTTGGGTGGCCCAACTGACTGTGTTCCAGCATCCAAACGTAACTCTCCAACCGGTGGTTCGCCTCCAAGTCTTACAAAGATACCATGGGAAAATTGGGGGGTTACCATGCAGTACTCCTCCCCCTACCATCCAGAGGGAAAAGCAGTAGTAGAAAGGAAGAACCGAGACTGAGAGCAGTCTTTAACCACAAAGGTATTAGGCTCCAGGATGCAGTTGGGTCCATCACCTATATCGGGTTCAAAGCGCATTAAACAACCTGCTAGAAAATCCCTGGGTGGAAGAACTCCTAATGAGATCCTATTTGGAGTTAAGATGTGGGTACCGGGGCTTGACAGTTCCAGCACAGTGGCGGCAGAAACACCTCTTGATATACATACACGATTGGCTGTTTAACAGTAACTGAACCGTTTCCGGGATGCGCAAAGCAGCGTTCAAATAAAAAGCAACGCCACTGGAGAAGTGAAGGAAGCACTACCAGCCACTGGCTGGATCCCTAAGATTGATGAAATGTAGAAAAATTGTGAACCCAAAAAAAATTGGGCCATCTTACCTTTCCTGGATGTTGAAGGTACCCAAACTGTACTTTGACTCCCCCTTGCAAAACAAGTAATTTTGGTCAACAGATCTCAAACCGCATCATGTGGCCTGTTCTACACAGTAGACGATGTGGGATCCTGAGTAGTATCCAGTCTCCTCCCACTACTATCTAGGAAGTCCTGAGTTTTGATCAGCGATGAAGCTTCTACTCGCTGGCTAGAGATAGCAATAGCAAACAAAGTATATCTTTTACCTGCTACGTCTACAACAACTATACAAACAGCTTGTAAGAAACAGATTTCTATTCGGAAACCTGATACAGATGGCATTTATGTCAATGCACCACAATTTGAGTCTACTCCCAAGTTCCACACAAAATACAGAGCTGCCAACAAGTTACTTTGTATAGCCAGGTTCAATACATCTACTCTCTTTTGTAAATAGTCACAAATGTGTAAATACCTACAAAAAAAAAAAATACGTTTTTGGGGAGATCATATTCAGATATTAACAAAGCGTATGTCTTGATGCCACTACACTCAATTAAATGTCCCAGAGTCATCAGTCCTTTCCGTCTCCATCTAGCCATAACATCAGAAAAGATAAGGGGGGTAGTGCTAAAGATGAAGTGGGTGTATAAGAATTAAAATTTACCAAGCTTCAAAAGAATTTCGAACCGGTTTCCACACTTAATAAACTGCTTGGAGCACCTTAAAATTAGTTTTTTTTATAATAGATAGGCTCCAAATTTAAAAATAAATTCCTCTATGTTCTTGAGCCCAGTAACACCTGAAAAATACTTGGAAATTCTTCCACCTTTCCCTCTCTTTCGACAACCAACAGAATGCCCATTTGCTGCAATATACATACCCAAGAATAGAACAAAAAATTCAGAACAGCCCACCCCCCTCGAGATCGAGGCAGGGTCATATACCTCAGCGCTCGCCAGGGTTTACCTTGCACCCACAGGAAGCAAACACAGATGGATTGTAATTTTTGAAGTTGCTTCACCATGAGTTCCAAGGGGACACACCTAAAATAGTACATCACTTTGGGCAGAATATCCATTTTTAAAACATTGCATCTCCCGACTAGATAAATGTAGGCTTTCCATTCTATCCAAGTCTTTTTTAATTTTCCGCACTAACTGCTCCCAATTTGATAATACCATTTTGTGCAGACACGCATTAATGTGGATCCCCAAGTATGTGGCCTCCTCTGTGACCCTGGAGTCGTTACTACAAACTTGCTCAGTGCAGATTTGCGTTTTTGTAGTATTTCATTTAAATCCAGATCCTTCCCCAAATTCGGCTGCTAGTTGTTCAATCTCTTTCACCGTTTGGATTGGATCCGGCGAGATAACCGTAATATCATCTGCGTATGCTAGTGTAGTAACCTCCAGCCCAGGTCTCGCTGTCACATTATTTAACCTATGTTCCAGTAGATTCAAAAAGGGATTAATATGGAGGGCAAATAATAAAGGGGAGCAGGGACACCCTTGTCGGGTACCTCTTGATATTGTAACAAGGTTAGACTTAGTAATCATGGGAGGATTGGCAAACACAGATGGATTGTAATTTTTGAAGTTGCTTCACCATGAGTTCCAAGGGGACACACCTAAAATAGTACATCACTTTGGGCAGAATATCCATTTTTAAAACATTGCATCTCCCGACTAGATAAATGTAGGCTTTCCATTCTATCCAAGTCTTTTTTAATTTTCCGCACTAACTGCTCCCAATTTGATAATACCATTTTGTGCAGACACGCATTAATGTGGATCCCCAAGTATGTGGCCTCCTCTGTGACCCTGGAGTCGTTACTACAAACTTGCTCAGTGCAGATTTGCGTTTTTGTAGTATTTCATTTAAATCCAGATCCTTCCCCAAATTCGGCTGCTAGTTGTTCAATCTCTTTCACCGTTTGGATTGGATCCGGCGAGATAACCGCAATATCATCTGCGTATGCTAGTGTAGTAACCTCCAGCCCAGGTCTCGCTGTCACATTATTTAACCTATGTTCCAGTAGATTCAAAAAGGGATTAATATGGAGGGCAAATAATAAAGGGGAGCAGGGACACCCTTGTCGGGTACCTCTTGATATTGTAACAAGGTTAGACTTAGTAATCATGGGAGGATTGGTATTTTATACCAGAATCTCGTGGAATTGCAAGGGGACGATCTCGAAAAACAGAATTTCAAACGGATTAAAACATGCAGGGAATCGCTTAAAACCGGCAATAGTATTGTCAGAAAAGCTTTTGGTCTCCTCCAGTCTTAGGTCGCAACATTATAAAACTATATATGATTTTTACTATAAGTCTGCCAAAATTGCACAGGGGGGGAGGAGGGGGGTAAATGAAAGTGCTGTGCGTTAGACCAAGTTGGTAGCCTTCACTTGTTTTTTAAATGTGCAGACCTGAGACAATTTATAAATAAAATGGAGATCTTTTTGACAGAGGTGACAGGAGTGCGGATAGGGATTGCACCCACTGGGATGATGCTGGGAGTGGTGGAGGAATCATTAGACACAGGGAATGTATGAATTTAGGTATTTTATATTCATAGCCGTGGCGGTGGCTAGATTATGTATAGCATTCTTATGGAGGGAGAAAGAGCCACCAATCTTTTGAAATGTGGAGAGTTAGATTTTATTCTATATGTAATCAAGAACATAGCCTCTACTCTCTAAAGGGATCTCAGAAACGTAGGTTAGGTATTAAGATCTGGGGGGTGTTAGTAGAGCATCTACAATAATTCCCATCTCTTTTAACCTATATGTTAATATGCCCTGATTCATATCTAAATTCTTCCTTTGATCTACCTTTTCCTTTTTTTTTTTTTTTTAAAGATAACAATTATATTGAATGTTTGGCCCCTGAAATGATAATAGCTCTGTGAAATATGTTAAACGTACAGGGTGACAAAAAATGTCCATTGATCCCTCAGATTATCTTGTTTTTCTGTTCTATTGACAAATGCAAATGTATGTCGAATTTATTGGCTAATAAAAAATAGAGCTCCCAAAAAACAGAACGAACAGCCTCTGGCTTCTTGGTCTACTTTGATGACTTCTCATATGACTCATGTTAGCCACTACCACCTCCAATACTACCTACTCAAGGAAGATAGTGTTTTTTCTATTTTTGGCTGAAGTCGACGCACTTTGTTCCTATATGGCTATACCTCCGGATTAAAATTCCATTACTTTTCCTCGTCCTGTGGATTGCTTTTGTGAGTCTTTCTTGCTTCTAAATGGACACTCTCTCACAGAAAGCTCAGCAGTACAAATGGTGAACTTGGTTTTAACACCCCAGTCTCCATCCCACTAAGTGCATGGAGACCTTTCCCTGGTGAACATTTCTGCTGCTCTGGTTCCTGATGGAATTATGTGGGATAGTGTATTGTATGACACGTTCAGTCCAACTGAACTTTTGTAAATTGCATACGAACTCCGCATCTCTTTGAATGATTTTATCACCCCTAATACTGATACAGTGCACGAAATGCTGAGAGTATTCCACTATTTTTAATTCAGATGAAATGTATGAAGGTACTTTTAACTATGCTGAAATGTTCTGTTTTCAGCACTATGGTGATCACTTATTGCTTAAAGCAAGTACTTCAGTTGCAAAATGTAATTACATGCAATGGCAACACTGCCCTACACCACTGCAGTGTTGCTCACAAACGATTGCACAGAAGTTTGCGTATTTCTCTATGTCACAATACAACTGACCCAGTATCTTATAACTATACACATGCATGATCACGAGCAAAGAAAACTATGAGCACTAACATGAGCCAGATATGTTCCGAGTCCTTTCCTTCCCAAGTGTCCGCACAAGGGTTTAACATTTGGAGGGACACAGTTGAGTTGAAAGTTGGGGAACTAAAGACTGGTAGGTTCACTGGAAAAAGGCACTATTCAGAGCATGCCACATACCATATCAAATGATTTTCCTGAACAAAACAGTGCAACAGACATCATGTCTTCTTGGCTAACACAAAAGATTTGAATACACCCAACATTCCCACATTTGCATGGTTGGCTAACTGGCAACGGTTCACAAATTTCACAGACAACATTCGACACCATCTTTCACAAAAGTTCAAATAATTCTTCAAAGACCATTCAGGTGGGGTGGGGGAGGGGGGGGGGGGGGGGGGGGCGGGGTTGTTTAGTTTAGACATTAAATACTATTAGATGTCATGTACATTTCCCGAGTGGCACTGAGGGATTTTAAATCGGTAGGCCCGACCCACATTACATTCAGATAACACTTGAGGGTGGTAACAACTCAGTGTTGGGAAGTAGTACCTCGATTTGCTAAAAACCTCAACATGGTCTAAGGTGAAACACTTGTCCCGGCTTTCTTAGGACACGGGGCTACAAGACTTTCTACCAGGTCCTCGAAAACGATGTCAAAAAGCGCTTCTTGAATGCAATATACAAGGAGGTGTGAAAGGTTTACACGCAGGAGGCTGCTGAGAGAGTGCACGAGAATGACAGAGCAAATTTATAAAAGGCTCTTGCGGTTGTAGATAATGGTATAACTAATTTATCCACTAGGATATACTCTCTTGGTAACAGGTCATCTGCGATACACATTATACAGAATGACGTCCTATATAAATATAATAGTAGATATGCTATAGATTATAAGTGTGTATAAAGTTCTTCATCAACATTTATCCCAAAAGGTTTCTTAGGTCGTAGTCTAATCATGAATCTAGGCATCACAGTTTTTGTTTTCTGCCCCCTCTTTCATCCTTTCGTGCACATGCTATGTCATAATAGTGCATCGTTTTGCAGTCACTAGTGGAATGTTAGAAGTAGTGCTTGGCAATAGCATAGCGGATGTCCTCGTTTTTTACCGCTCTAATGTGTTAGAGTATTCTCTTTTTTAGCGGACAGATGGTACAGACTAAATACTTTAGACCACACTGGTATTCAATGACACCACAAAGTTAAAAGTGTCCCAGGTAATTTTCTGACTAAGGAGTATGTTATGGACTACTTAATACTTGATTTCTTTAGTGTTCTTCCCGAATTGGCAGGCCTTGCATTTGTTACATTTGACACAGCCACTCCGTTCTTTAGCAACCCACATCTGACGTTTGGCTGTTGTGAAGTGGCTTTTTCCCCAGTTTGTCCTGTAAGGATATCTTTTTAGGTCTCGCCTAAGCAGCACTTGCGCGGTCTCTGCAAGACATGCTCCATTCAGTATATGGGCTTTAAACCCTCAGCCCATTTTCAAGGACTCCCCCTGTTAGAAGTGTTGTTACTCAGAGCTTGTGAGCACCAATTCTTTCTTTAAGCTGGGGTACTGGAGACCAGTGCCCGTGGTTTACAGAGCTCAGTGGTAAACAGGGCTGTAAATCTTGCTCTTATCCTGCCACATTTGCAGTGCATTTAAAGACCAAGGTCTGTTTTACATACAGCTGCCTCCCCCTTCCTCCAGCTTATGAAACATGCTCTGGGGTCATGGTCCTTGCATTCCTATGGCTGCTGCCACCTCCGTCTGAGCTCAACAGGCATTTGCAATGCAATAGATCTCACATTTGCGACAATTTGAGCTATTGGCTTTGTAAATGGCAATGCCTTGTATTTGTGTTTTCAAAACTTGCAAGTCGCACTTTGCACTTATAGTCGTTGCTTACGAGAAGCAAGGCTGGCACTAACTGCACCTCTTACTGCCAGCTTTTCTTCTCGTAAGCAAGGGCTGTAACTACAAAGTATTCGTTTACACACCGCTCAAAACACAAATTGCAAACGTTTGTTGTATGTTATATTAGGTTTCGATCCTACTTTACCATATAAGAGGATAACCCTGATGTCATTCTGTTATTGTTTAATGTTTTTTGTCCTCTTTTCTATTAGAGTTTGATTCAGACTCCTATTTGGACCGTTAAACTCTCAGTTTTAAATATCTTCCTTGGATATCCTCTTTTCTGGAATCTTTGTTTAGTGGCTTTCAAATTGTTGCGCCATAACCTCATCATTAGAGCAGTTGCACCCGATCCTGAGGAATTTCCTCTACAGGATGCTTTGGATAAGGGAATGTGGATGGAAGATGTCCCACGCTTAATGCGGTTGGTGGCCATTGGTTTCCTACCGAGGGTAGCCTCCAATATGTTATCTTTAATGTAGATTCTCACATTTAAGAAATCTATTTGGGTAGTACTCATATTGCATGAAAATATCAGTTCACATTCGCTGTTCAGAATGATTAAGTATGCAAGGAACTCATCCTTTGTTCCATTCCAGATGATAAAGAGATCTACAAGTCTCAGCCACAGAGCGACTTGCTCCACATTTGTTTTGGTCTCTCTCCAAGCTACCTCTCTCTCTCTCTCCCACCATCCCACTGTAAGATTGGTTAGCTTAGAGAGAAGGAAACCACAGTCCTACATGCTTGCGCATACATCTGGTGGTTTAAAAGAAAGACATTCTTTCAACAAGTGTCTAACATGGTGAACAGCATCGGTGAACGCTGCAATTCTTTAATTCCTTTGTTTTAAGAAATGCTCCACTGCATGTAATCTGATGGAAGCGTATAGACACACCACATCGATTGTGACTAACAAATCCAGCTTGTAATCTGATGGTATGTTGATGGAAGCGTATAGAGACACCACGTTGATTGTTACTAACAAATCCAGGGAAGGAGGTAAGTGAATGTTGCTGCTATGTTGACTTGATTTCTTTTAACCATTCAACCAGCTAATTGCTATTGCTGGGACTGCCAATGCATGCAGAGACTAATAAAACCAGTCTAAAACAGACCCCGTCCTGACTCACCTGCTGCTGCTGTCGCGCCATTGCTGTTTGCTGACCAGGGACTGGGTTTGGGGCTGGGGCGGTCTGATGACTCGCCGCCTACATCCCGTCCTCCAGCATCCCTCGTCCCTAGAGATGGCTGGGCTTGGGATGTCCCTCTGTCTGCTGCACCACAATAATCTTCCTGGTGAGACTAGATTTACTGCCCCAATAAGATACCGTGCTAGGTTCTACCCCTCAGCTTAAAACTAATAAATATCCACAAGACCAATAAAACTATTAGAGGCATTCACGCAGCACTTCTCTGTGATAGAGGGGTGGTATAAGAGCTAAGGTGAAGAGTCAACTCCTGGGGATATTCTACTGCGAATTAGAGAGCTCTTCTAACGCTATGGGTAAGCAAAAAGCCACGGTTAGCTCTATGTTGCCAGTAAGACACCATGTAAAAGCCACAAGCATTGACACCAAGCTGGAACCAGTGATAAGTGGGCTTGGAAGATGTCTCCCCAGATCCTCGGAGGTGGGAGGCATGCAGGTGCGGGACCAGTGATGCTCGGCTTTTAATCCTGCTCGGAGCTCTGGTCTCGGCTCAGATCATTGCCTGAGCGGGGGATCTATCACATTTCAAGCTTGGAAGGGTGCAGGCAAAGTGAAGTGAAGCGCTCTGTTGCTGCTTAGCTTTCCAGTGTGCATCGTCCTGAGCACTGGGGGCAGGAAACCTAATCAGTGTTCTATCAGAGGTGAAGAAAGCAATGCAGATGACTTTTACGTGACAGTGTTTAGCTCTCACGCCAGAAGCACTGCTGCAGTTGCAGACAACACCGGGAAGCATTTTTATTCTCTTTCTATCCAGCGCTTTTTTTTCATCTGAATTCCTTGGCGCTGAACCATGAACCAAACAGCTACGGTGTCCCATCAGGTCAAGTGCCAGTCTCCAAGGATAATTAAGGTAGGAGGCTTAGTGCAATATGCTGCAGTGTTCTGTTTAGCAGAATGGAAATTGCATGGCGCGTGAGATGCCAATAAATGTTTATAATGATTTTGAGAGCGTAGTAAAGTCCGAAAATAAAGTACCCTTTACGTGGATGCGAACTCTGAACTGCACATGATGCTGTCATTTCGATGGATGAATTAGGATATTGGCACTCGACAGCTAGAAGCCACAATCCAGGTGGAAGGATGTCAGAATTTGCTTCTTCCAGCAGGTCAATTTGACTGCCATCTTAGAATGGTCCATGTTTATCCTAGAGAAAGAATCACAATACGTTTCAGGCTAACCAAGCTTTTAAAAGGAAGTTTATTATCAGGGTTACTGGAATGATGTGGCAGTAGAAGGCTAAATTATGCAGTAGGGTGGAGTAATTTTGTTGGCGATAAAAGGCAAATTATGCGGTATAATGTAGCAAATTTGTCATTGGATTATGTCATTATTTCAGTACTTTTCAACTTGGTAACACTCTATGGGCAATGGATGCTCCTCATTAGTGCCAGTTTAACACCTTAATATAGCGATATAGCTTCCTGTTGTTAAATAACTAAAAAAGCTAAGATATCTGTTTGTTGTAGGAAAAATGGCCAAATAAAATGCCGCAAAATTGCCGCAAAATTTCCATATTTGTGCCGCAAAATTTCCATTTTTGTATCGCTAAATTTGCGAATCCATGCCGCTATATCCTGGGGGGTCTGGATAGAGGTTGTGTCATATAAAATCTTCCTAACCAAATGTAGGATCACTCTGGATAACGGCTGCAAAACATTTGCTGCCCTAAATGATGGCGCAGCAGAGGTAAAATTGGTTAATACCGTGGGGAACTAGCTTGATCACAGCCCATCTACCACGGATAGTCCTCAAATGGTTAAAGCCAATACAACCAACGCCAGTATGCTTTGCACTCTATCAAAGCAAATTTGTTTTAGTTCTCCAGCTGAACCTGCCACCAAACCTAGGCGGATAAGCATCAAGCCCTCTAGGGCTAAATTGGGGCCTGGCCAGGCAGCTATTGATAGGGAACGAAATCAAATAACTACATGTGATGTTAACGTAGAGGAAATCTACAGCAGATTCACAAAGGTTTTAATTGTGGTTCTAAAATCAATCAAGGAATGCCTCACGGCAACAGACTGTCATAAAAAACGTCAGCAAAGCCAAATTTCTATGCTAAGGAAAAAGAGAATGCAAGCCCAGATGGAACAAACCCACGTAAAAAAAGCACATAACCGGTACAAAAAGAAAAATCACCCTAAGATCACAGCTAATTGCAACGTGTGGGTATAGTCACAATTGCCATATGGAACATACGGGATGCCCAAACCAAAGGTCCCGGGGCCAATCAATGTGGAATCCTAACCTGGGGGCCACTGTCTACTGTTCCGCAAAACCAACACGATGGACAAAATAAGCTAATGGGCTCAGATGGACAGGCCAACAGGAAGACCAGGTGTATCGAAAATAGGTTAGACACTACCACACTAAACTGGCCACTAGAGGCATGTCCTTATATTTTGACAATGCCAGGCATACCACCACTGGTCATCCACTGGTGCAACGCATATAAGAACTTTAACAGTGCAAAAAGTCACAAGATCATTATGATTCAGAGGGTAGGATGAGTTGGGGCCTCAGTTAAAAACAGTTGGGGATTGTATTGTTAACTTTAGAAATCCACGCTGTGTAAGGAAACTCCTGGGTATGAACAAACAGATGGGGTATGGAAAATAATACTGCTACTCATAACAAACCGATGGGGTATGGAAAATAATACTGCTACTCATGTTGGGTTATTTCTATAAGCCACCGAATGGGATAAATTGTACCACAACAGAACTTACAACAACACCAGTCACACTCGAACATGTTATGTAACAGGTGCACAGCCATGGCAGAATACACAAAAGCCGACCAACAAATAACCAGTGGGTTGCACAAGGAGGTTAGTATGACCACAGTGAGCCCACCTGGCACCAAGTCATAGTAAACAGTTGGGAAAGCTTACATCACAACAATAGGGAGCCTGACACTGGAAGGTGAATAGTATCCCCCACGGATTGTACTATTTGCATTATTGATGTACCTGTTTACTATGCTCCCTCATGTACATACCCCACCCCACTTTTACCTACAACTACGCTATACCTAATGGCCTGTTATTCACTCTCCTTTATTCTATGCTTTGTAAAGCGCTCTGATATCTGCAAAGATCTTGTTCGCGCTATATAAAACTTTCAAAATAAATAAATAAATAAATTTTTAAAAAAATAAACCTCTTTGATGAAAATTCTAAGCTGGAACGTAGTGGGGCTCCGCTCTAAAATATTACCCACCGACAAGCAACTTTTTACAAAGATTTAGGACATCTTGCTCTTCCAAGAAACATGGGAAACTGTCCCTGTGATCTTGGAGGTTCGCCTCAGGTGGCTTAGCCATATGGATTAACCGGTTATTAGGCAAGTGCACAATTTGAACCCCAGATAGTGACTAAGTAGCTCTTTTTAAAGGATCCTTAACTCTGTATTCTATATATTTTTATAATATTGATTTTTATAGTGTTCCAAATCAACTTTTTCCAGGTTTATTTAACTTCATATCTTCCATAGCAGAGACTAAGTCACAAAAGGATCATCAAATGCACCAGTGTTTAGCAGGTGATTTTAACACTAGTAACACGGTAAGAGGTAAAATATAGATCCAGCCCCCTTGTTGAGATCAGATACAAGAGCTTATGAACTGGAGGCCCTGCTCAATGCAGCAGATCTGTATGATCTAGTAGAGAGGGAAGGGTTAGGCATGCACAGGCTACCTACTTTTAGGGGAGAAACAGTTCCGCTATAATAGACTACGTCTTAATTTCCCAAAATGTGCTTAACCGCCTGTTACATAATAGTAAGGTTTAATGGAGAACAGTATCATGTATGAGGACAATAGCTCGAACTAGCACCACTAAGCCATCTATGCAGCCAGTAACCAAACCAACATAGACGTTGTCAAAATTGAAACTTCCACTTTCCTACTTGTACTCTTATCAGAAGTCATGGCTGCCATTCAGGAGAGTAAGCCCGGTAAGGCCCCTGGCTCAAATGGCGTTCCCATTTATTTAATTAGGTGTGAGCTGATTGTATGGCCACCATGGACTAATGTCTTTAATTCCATAAGCTATCACACAATTTCAAAATCATGGGTCCTTTCAATCATAGTGCCCATTTTAAAAAAGCGGAGCCGCTCGGAGCCTAAAAATTATCTCCCTGCATCCCTTATGGACATCCCTGTTAAGATCTTTGGAAGAGTCCTATACAATAGGATACTAACATGTGCCAATGAAAACAATGTATTAAATGTGTCAGATGGTTTTCGAAACTGAATAGGTATGGTGAAGCAATGTTTGAATCTACGCCTTATTATGGGTAAATAATTTATTGTGGTGAAGCAATCTAACCTGTATCTTGCTTTTATGGATCTGTCGACAGCCTTAAACTGTGTAAACAAAGCTAAGTTATGGCAAGTTGTAATTGAAATGAGGATGGAACCAACACTTGTGAGCACTTTAGTATCTTTAATCGATGAGACAAAAGCATGCGTTGGGTTTAGGACCAGTGGTGAAGTACCGGATGCTTTTAATGTTGAACGGGGCGTGCGCTTACCCCTTTGTTTTTTATTTTATATATAAATTACCTCAGTCTGCTCTTATACATAGCACCATCGATGTCGCCATGGTAACCGGCGCACCCATTCCTGTACTATTATACGTGGATGAGGCTGTATTATTGGCCCGCAACCTGAAAGCCTTATGTATTTTAGTTAGTTCTATTGTAGATTTTGTGGAGAAATTAGATCTAAGGAGCAATTTCTCAAAATCTTTTACTATGTTTTGTGGCCCAAAGGACATACACTCACCGATCATGGTAGGGTCAAATACGTTCCTGCACACCAGCACTTTTACATATCTAGAGATTTTTATTAGCGCGTCTAGCTCATAGGCGTCAAAAATCGTGCAAAATAGAAAGATCTTGTCAAAGGCAGTAGGCTTCCTCCCTAGCTGATAATCACCACCAGGAGGTAGGGCCCTTGACCATTGCTACAAATATATTCAGCTCACTGTGTACGTACCTATTGGTACCTACGGGGCAGGAATATATGGTCATTAGTGACCCGCAGCCACTACAAAATGGAAGAAACGTTGCATTTGACGGCAATTATTAATGGTGCCTGCATCGACCTCACCTTTTGTTTGCCACTAAATTATTTGTGTGACCAAATACATTTGTCCTCCGCTGCTGTGGCTCCCTGTTATGAGCATGGGGAAGCCTCACTCACTAGAAAGACTGCCTGGCCTGTGATAAAGCGGTACAAAAGGGGGTGGTGATGGACAAGGCATCTGAACCAATCAAACATTCACACCCAGTCAACAGATCTGGGTTTAATCTATCACCGTTCTTTGGCCCACTCTGCCACCTCAGTTCAGACATGGCCATATGCAAATCAGTCTGACCCAGTGCCTCATGGGAACAGTCCAGCCCGAACTGCCAAGCCATGCCTTCCCTGGACCGGAAACAAGCTTCCTAGGACCGGTTTCTGGCATTACAGCAGTCTTCAGCCAGGCTTGCTTGAATCAAGTGGCAAAGTGAGCAAGGGACTCACGTCTGAGCATACCCTGTCAACTTATGGCTAACAAAGTTGGTACAAAAGGGGGTGGTCCCTTGCTCACTTTGCCACTGGATTCAAGCAAGGTTTCTATGTTTCGGCGGGGGGTGAGGGGGAGTGAGGGGCGTGACGGGGGAGGGGAGGGTGACGGGGGGAGGGTGACGGGGGGGGGGGAGGGTGACGGTGGAGGGGGGGGGAGGGTGAAGGGGGGGGGGGGGGGTGACTGGAGGAGGAGGAGGGCGACAGGAGGGCGAAGGGGGGGGAGGAGGGCGATGGGGGGGAGGGGAGGAGGGCGAAGGGGGGGAGGAGGGCGATGGGGGGGGGAGGGAGGAGGGCGAAGGGGGGGAGGAGGGCGACGGGGGGAGGGAGGAGGGCGATGGGGGGGAGGAGGGCGATGGGGGGGAGGAGGGCGATGGGGGGGGCGATAGGGGTGAGGAGGGAGACCGGGGAGTAGGCGACGGGGTGGGGGGGGGGGAGTGAGTGAGGATTTGTAGAGCGCAACTTAGCCCATAGACATCAAGGCGCATAAGATGGTACAGCTGTGCGAGATAAGAAAAGGTGCAGCAGCTACAAGTAGGTTTCAGAGAAGAGCCAGGTCTTTAATGCTTTGCGGAAGAGCGAATGGGATGTTTGATCCTTGAGCTCAGCTGGAAGCATGTTCCACTGTCTCGGGGCGAGGGAGAGGAAGGCCCTCCCTCCCCATCTGGCCTTAGCAACTCGGGGGGAACGGAGAGAAGATTGTCACTGGCCTAGCGGAGGACCCTACCAGGAGCATAGAGGGACACAAGGGACCCGGCTCCAAACCCATACAAAGCACAGTGAGTGAGGCACAGGACTTTAAAAGTAATCCTGGCCTGCATTGGAAGCCAGTGCAGATCTCTCCTGATTGAGGATCCAGAGGAGCGCCTAGGGGCATCAACCACAAACCTGGCTGCCGCATTCTGCACTATTTGAAGGCGTTGGACCAGCCTTTTGTTTATGCCTAAATATAGTTGTTGGACTTGGCCCTTCTGGCAGGTTCACCCCTGAACTTTTTGCCTTGAATTATAGTGATTTCTGGTCTTTGCGCACTTTGACACAGTGGCACAGTGTAAAGTGCGTGCTCTCCCAGAGTGCGTGTGTGAGGTTGGCCTGCCCTCCCACAGGAATGCATGGGGAATGTATGAGTCCCTTGTAGTTCCTGATGCGTTGGGTGTACGTGCTCGAGTTTGGTATGTGCAAACTTGTGTGATTAAATCCTTCGCAATGATGTATGTGGCATGATTGTGTCTTGTGCAGAAGTGCCACTTCTAGGAGTTGGCATATTAGTGTAAAATATGCCTGGCATGTGATTGGCTGGAGCTGGCTGGGATGCCAGGCTCCATGAGTCATGATGAGTCTGCCCGGTGGCGAGTGTGGAGATTAGCATGCTTATGGCTGGGGAGGAGTGCACCTGTGTCCTGAATAGGGCTAGGCTTTCCCCACACAATGCTGGCTCCGCCCCCTGTGGTGCGACTGATGACCCTAGCCTGCCTGGTGAATGGAAAGGGTGGCTGAGATAAACGCAGTGCTCCAAAACTAGCTGCGACTGGTTCTCCCCCCACCCTGCACTTGACGACAAAGGGAAATGGTGTATAAAAGAGGGACTGTGACCGCATGAAAATGTTCTGGTTTGCAACTTTAATCTGCCAGGGGCATGCTGCTGCTGGGGCCCAGGGGAAGGCTTGCCTTCCTGGGCCCTGCCCAGCCCCTGGCCTGCTGATGTCTTGGACTACTGAAGGACTGTTGACTTCCCTAGCTCCTGAGGGCCCTGGATTCCTTCTCAAAGTGCCTGGAAGCGCTGGTTCTTTTCCCTAGCGCTGGGGAGCGCTGTATCTTGCCATTAGCGCTTGGGAGCGCTCTATTTTGCCCCTAGCGCTCTGAGCGCTTTATTTCTCCTCCCGCGGCTGCCCACGCTGCATATTTACTTTTATTATTATATTTAACGAGGGAGCCAACCCCTCGGCTAATTCTCCTCCAGCCTCTGAGTGCCTGAAACGGGCCGCCGCGCTGCCCGCGGCGACCCGGAAGTGCTGGGCCGGCCGGCCAATCCTAGCACGGCCCCCGGAGAAGGACCGGAAGTCCCGCCCTTGGGACCGCGGCGTGAGAGAGAAGCTGCTACAGGCACAGACGGGGCTCCGGTATCGTAGAGAGTCTTGCGCTTCCCAGAGGAGAGCCGCCCCAGCATCTGAGAAGCCGGTGAGTGGGGCCCGAAGTGCTGAATCGGGGAGGAGGGCGTCGGGGCACATTGCCGGTGCCCGCCCCTCCCCTCCAGTGTGTAGAGCCGGTTGAGGCTCTTGGAGCATCGGTCTCTGTTCCTGAGTCCCCCGGGGCATTTCTTTACTTAGAGCCCGAGAGGCTCAGGCGGCATACAGTTGTTTTCGAGCCCAGAGAGGCTTAGGGTGACATTTTGTTCTCACGAGCCCAGAGAGGCTCGAGGGCCAGTGCCTTGCTTGCAGAGCCCCGAGGCTCCCGCCCATATTGGTTTGCAAGCCCAGAGAGGCTCGCGGGCCAGTGCCTTGATTGCAGAGCCCCGAGACTCCTCACAGCCCACATTTGTCCTATGAGCCCAGAGAGGCTCTTGAGTGTATTCCTGTTCTTGAGCCCAGAAAGGCTCCCACGTTGGCCCCATTCTCTACAACAGCTGCCCAGCACTTTGTGGGCAGCTGCTACGTTTAGGTTTTGGCGCAGTGGCGCAACCTGGACCCTGGACTTTTGATGTAAGTTCTGCGTTAATGTGATTTATGCAAAGTGTTCTTTGCTGCACCTCTGAATGTGTTGTAGATGCATCATGTGTTTCTCTTACACCTCTGAATGTTTTTAGGCATCATGTGTTCTCCTGTGCTGCACCTCTGAATGTGTTTTATGCGTCATGTGCCTTGTCCTTATACCGCTGAATGTAGGTTCTGCATCATGTGTTTTCCTCCCCTACACCGCTGAATGTATAATGATGCATCATGTGTACTGTGTCTATGCCCCTACTTGTATTGTGATACTTGTGTTTTTTCTCCTATTACAGGTGGTACTAGTGAGGTCCTGGTTACCAGTGGTTACTGGCTGTGTGCTACAGTGATTTTATTATTATATGTTCGAAGTGCTAATTCTACCAAGTGCTAAGTTCTAAAGTGCTGATTCCTGACAGTGGTCCATGTGGCCCTGTCTTGTACATATCCCCTGTAAATTCTGCCCGTGCCTGTTGGCACATTGTAAAGTGTGTGTTTTTATCTAATGTGTTTTGGTGTAATACAAAGGCTATTTGTATATATAACCTTGTGTGGAGTTACCTTTGTGGTGGGCCTTGGGTGTTGTTGCTGGGGTGTGTGCGCAAATACTTAACTCACATCGCCTCCAGGTTTAGCCTTGCTGCTCGTGCCAAGTTACCTAGAGGGTGAGCAGGGGTTATCTTGGTGTGTAACTCCCTTGCCCTGACTTAGGAGTGGTGGTCTCTGACTGACTTTGGTGCAAGCCCTGGCCAGCCAGGGATCCCATTTCTAACAATAGTGCATTGCAATAGTCCAACCTTGAGGAAATAAAAGCCACTGTGACCTGTTCACGGGCTTCAAATGAAAGGTAATGTGCAATCTTTCTCATGATTCTTAGGGCACCACAGCAGGTTGCTGACTTGCTTGTCAAAAGAGAGCGTGGTGTCCAGAATAACACCCAGGTTGCGGGCAGATTGTGAGGGCAAGGGTCAGGCTCCAAGAGCAGAGGGCCACCAGTCCATAGACCAGATCTTGGCTCCTAAGACAAGAACTTTGGTTTTGTCCCCGTTTAATTTCGAGAAGTTCTTGATCATCCAGCCTGCAACTGCTTCCATGCAGTTTCTGAAATAAAGGGCCGTGATATTCACTGATTGGGAAAGGGAGACCATAATCTGGGTGTCATCGGCATAGGATAGTACTTCCAGCCCGAACGATCTTACAAGCCTGGCGAGTGGGGCCACATAGATGTTAAAAGTGTGGGGCTCAGGGATGAGCCCTGAGGAACCCCACACTGCACAGGCTTGACAGGGGAAGAGGAAGTCACCCAGCTTGACCCTCTGTTTTCGCTGATCAAGAAAAGAGGTCAAGAGGCTTAGCGCTGGTCCATTCACTCCCATCACACTGAGGCGGGCTGCCAGAATGGAGGAGGACAGGGTGTCAAATGCGGCTGTAAGGTCGAGCAGGCCCAGAAGAGTAATCTGCCACTGTCGACCTTAGCACGGATGTTATTGACAACCACTGTAAGGGCGGATTCAGTGCTATGTGCCCTCCGGAAGCCATGCTGAAAGGGGTCCAGCAGGCTAGATTTATCCAGGAAGGCACTCAGATGATGATTGAGATGGGCCTCGAGCATCTTAGCGGGGGCAGGAAGCAGGGAAATGGGGCGAAAATTCTTCAAGATCCCAGGATCTAGGGTGGCCTTCAGGAGGGGCTTGACTATCGCCATTTTCCACGATGTGGGAAAAACACCTTTAAAGATTGCCAAGTTCATCACCTCCAGGAGAGGAGGCAACACTACCTCCCTACACTCTGAGAATTCCCAAAGGGCAAGGGTCTAAAGGGGATCTGGATTTAAGCATATCCAAAAGCTGATTCAGTAGTTCGAGTGTCAGGGGGGGAAATTTAGAGAGGGTGACGGGGAAGGGGGCGGGGGAGGGGCGAGGCAGACACGCGACGGGAGGGGAGAGGGGCGAGGCAGACGGGAGGGGCGAGGCAGACGGGAGGGGCGAGGCAGACGGGAGGGGAGAGGGGCGAGGCAGACGGGAGGGGAGAGGGGCGAGGCAGACGGGAGGGGAGAGGGGCGAGGCAGACGGGAGGGGAGAGGGGCGAGGCAGACGGGAGGGGGGAGGGGAGGGGCGAGGCAGACGAGAGGGGAGGGGCGAGGCAGACGGGAGGGGAGAGGGGAGGGGAGGGGCGAGGCATACGAGAGGGGAGAGGGGAGGGGCGAGGCAGACGAGAGGGGAGGGGCGAGGCAGACGGGAGGGGAGGGGCGAGGCAGACGGGAGGGGGGAGGGGAGGGGCGAGGCAGACGGGAGGGGAGAGGGGAGGGGAGGGGCGAGGCATACGAGAGGGGAGAGGGGAGGGGAGGGGCGAGGCAGACGAGAGGGGAGGGGCGAGGCAGACGGGAGGGGAGGGGCGAGGCAGACGGGAGGGGAGGGGCGAGGCAGACGGGAGGGGAGGGGCGAGGCAGACGGGAGGGGAGGGGCGAGGCAGACGGGAGGGGGGAGGGGAGGGGCGAGGCGGAGGGGAGAGGGGAGGGGCGAGGCAGACGGGAGGGGCGAGGGGCGAGGCAGACGGGAGGGGAGAGGGGAGGGGAGGGGCGAGGCAGACGAGAGGGGAGAGGGGAGGGGCGAGGGGCGAGGCAGACGGGAGGGGAGAGGGGAGGGGAGGGGCGAGGGGCGAGGCAGACAGACGAGGGGAGGGGCGAGGCAGACAGACGAGGGGAGGGGCGAGGCAGACGGGAGGGGCGAGGGGCGAGGCAGACGGGAGGGGCGAGGCAGACGGGAGGGGCGAGGGGCGAGGCAGACGGGAGGGGCAGAGGGGCGAGGCAGACGGGAGGGGCAGAGGGGCGAGGCAGACGGGAGGGTAGAGGGGCGAGGCAGACGGGAGGGTAGAGGGGCGAGGCAGACGGGAGGGTAGAGGGGCGAGGCAGACGGGAGGGTAGAGGGGCGAGGCAGACGGGAGGGTAGAGGGGCGAGGCAGACGGGAGGGTAGAGGGGCGAGGCAGACGGGAGGGTAGAGGGGCGAGGGGCGAGGCAGGGGAGAGGGGCGAGGCAGGGGAGAGGGGCGAGGGGCGAGGCAGGGGAGAGGGGCGAGGGGCGAGGCAGGGGAGAGGGTAGAGGGGCGATGCAGACGGGAGGGTAGAGGGGCGAGGGGCGAGGCAGACGGGAGGGTAGAGGGGCGAGGCAGACGGGAGGGTAGAGGGGCGAGGCAGGGGAGAGGGTAGAGGGGCGAGGCAGACGCGAGGGGCGAGGCAGACGGGAGGGGAGAGGGGCGAGGCAGAGGGGAGAGGGGCGAGGCAGACGGGAGGGTAGAGGGGCGAGGGGCGAGGCAGGGGAGAGGGGCGAGGGGCGAGGCAGGGGAGAGGGGCGAGGGGCGAGGCAGGGGAGAGGGTAGAGGGGCGAGGCAGACGGGAGGGTAGAGGGGCGAGGGGCGAGGCAGACGGGAGGGTAGAGGGGCGAGGGGCGAGGCAGACGGGAGGGTAGAGGGGCGAGGGGCGAGGCAGACGGGAGGGTAGAGGGGCGAGGCAGACGGGAGGGTAGAGGGGCGAGGCAGGGGAGAGGGTAGAGGGGCGAGGCAGACGCGAGGGGCGAGGCAGACGGGAGGGGAGAGGGGCGAGGCAGAGGGGAGAGGGGCGAGGCAGACGGGAGGGTAGAGGGGCGAGGCAGACGGGAGGGGAGAGGGGCGAGGCAGACGGGAGGGGAGAGGGGCGAGGCAGACGGGAGGGGAGAGGAGAGGGGCGAGGCAGACGGGAGGGGAGAGGGGCGAGGCAGACGGGAGGGGAGAGGGGCGAGGCAGACGGGAGGGGAGAGGGGCGAGGCAGACGGGAGGGGGGAGGGGAGAGGCAGACGGGAGGGGGGAGGGGAGAGGCAGACAGACGAGGGGAGGGGCGAGGCAGACAGACGAGGGGAGGGGCGAGGCAGACAGACGAGGGGAGGGGCGAGGCAGACAGACGAGGGGAGGGGCGAGGCAGACAGACGAGGGGAGGGGCGAGGCAGACAGACGAGGGGAGGGGCGAGGCAGACAGACGAGGGGAGGGGCGAGGCAGACAGACGAGGGGAGGGGCGAGGCAGACAGACGAGGGGAGGGGCGAGGCAGACAGACGAGGGGAGGGGCGAGGCAGACAGACGAGGGGAGGGGCGAGGCAGACAGACGAGGGGAGGGGCGAGGCAGACAGACGAGGGGAGGGGCGAGGCAGACAGACGAGGGGAGGGGCGAGGCAGACAGACGAGGGGAGGGGCGAGGCAGACAGACGAGGGGAGGGGCGAGGCAGACAGACGAGGGGAGGGGCGAGGCAGACAGACGAGGGGAGGGGCGAGGCAGACAGACGAGGGGAGGGGCGAGGCAGACAGACGAGGGGAGGGGCGAGGCAGACAGACGAGGGGAGGGGCGAGGCAGACAGACGAGGGGAGGGGCGAGGCAGACAGACGAGGGGAGGGGCGAGGCAGACAGACGAGGGGAGGGGCGAGGCAGACAGACGAGGGGAGGGGCGAGGCAGACAGGGGCAAGGCAGACAGAATAGGGGCGAAGCAGACAGACGAGGGGAGATGGGGAGGCAGACAGACTAGGGGCAAGGCGGGTGAGGCAGACAGACTAGTGGAGTGGAGATGGGGGAAGGCAGGTCAGACAGATTAGAATAGGGTTGAGGCAGACTGGAGCATAGTGAGGAAGACTGGGGCAGATTGGAGTGGGGTACATTGAGGAATAGTGAGAGATTGGGGTGCAGAGGGGTAGATTGAAGAAGAGTGTGGTAGTATGGAATGGAGTAGATCGGGGTAGACTAAGGAAGAGTGGGTAGATTGGAGTGGAGTAGACTGGAGTGGGCAGACTGGGGTGGAGTAGGGAAGATCCTGGTAGAGTGTAGTAGATTGGGGTATACCAGGGTGGAGCGGAGTATGATATATTGGGGTAGACTGGAATGGATTGGAGTGGGTTAGGCGCATGGGAGTGGGGTAGGTTAGATTGTAGTAGGGTGGCATGTGGTGGAGTGGGTAGAGTGGTAGATTGTGATAGAGTGGAGCAAGGTAGAATGGAGTGGGGTAGATTAGAGTCGGGTCAAGACCGGAGTGGGGTAGATTGGCTGGATTAGAGTACAGTGGAGTAGATTGGAGTAGATAGGAGTGGAGCGGTGTGGGTGAAGTGGGGCATATTTTAATAAGGTGTGGCAGATTGGAGAGGGACAGATTAGAATGAGTGGGGTAGATATGTATCAAGTGTAATGTAGTACTAGGGAGTGGGGCAGATTGGAGTGGGGTTTGAAGTGGATTGGGGTAAATTGGACTGGGGTAGATTGGAGTAGACTGGAGTCAGGTGGATTTTTTGAGTGGAGTGTGGTCGATTGGGGATACATTGAGGTGGGGTTGATTGGAGTAGAGTATATTGCACCGTAGCAGAGTGGTTTGTGGTAGAATGAAATGAAGAGATTGAGAGGGATAGAGTGAAGTGGGATAGTGTGGATGGGCATATAATGGAGTGGCTTAGTGTGGAGTATGCATACTACACCGTTTCAAGTAAAAAGACAAATGACGTGTGCAAATGTCAGCATCTAATGTACTGATTTACATTGATGGTATTCAAATATTTGCTCCCATCACACTTCAGAATACAAAAATAATTTCATTATTACGAATTGTGATTAATTCTGGAGAAATAAGCACTGTATTTTTTTGGGTTTTGTGCTTCGAAAAGAAAAAAAAAAAAAACTTACACCCTCTTCTCTCACAAGGATAATCAGCAGGACTGTCACAAATTCTCTCACTTTGAAGTCAGAGATAGAAAAGTAAACACAAAGCTCCTACAAAAAGAGCTTGACATCCGACCTCGGTCTTTGAATGCAAAACAAATAAGACACGATCAAAACTAGATTTAACCCATTGACGGCAGCGCAAATTTTGCTGCTGTGCAAGTTGAAATAATGCCTAGGCGTGGTTCGGACTTCCTCCCCACACCCTCACTGTGACGCTGGAGGGCCGGGGGCCATCCAAAGCACCGAAAGGGTTAAAGGCTTGTTTATAGAAAGCGAGATTGTGAAAGAATAAATGAAGTATGGGCAACAGGAGGGATGAACTCAAGCAGAACAATGTAGAAAAATGGAATTTTTGTTGCAGTCGTCTCTCCACTTTTGACCCAAATTTGGACTACAAGATTTTGGTTTTCAACTCGGACAGTGCACTGAGGCATGATAACCAGTCCTTAGGGCCAGTGCTCTTACCCTAAATCAAGTTACTGTCTAATTGTAACCCAATTGGCAAGGGCTTTTGCACCTCTGTAGGACCCTTATAAATGGAACCCTGGAAACTAAGGCAGTGGGGTGGTTAAAAAGGTCCCCAAGGGCTGCAGCATATCTTATGCCACCCTAAGGGACCCACACACAAATTGCATGCAGTCTGCCATTTCAGACTGCTTATCACGGTGCAAACCATAAGTGAAAACACAACATGGGAGCCTCCCAGAGTGCCATGCCAAACTCACTGCATGTAATATATGTAAATGACCCCTAAAGCAGGCCTTACAGTACTATGGCTGGGTACATTATATTTGAGGCTCCCAGTTTTCAGTTTTTACTGATTTTTACAAATAGACAGAAAATGTGTTTACTGTCTGTATTTATTTTTAAAAGCAGAAAAAGAAAAACTTATGCTTGTTGTGGGTGATTCTTCGTGGTCTCTTTCGTGCTTTACACAGCTGAGCAGACAGACAGCATGGGAGGTTAAACATTTTCAGATTCCCCTAAATACAGGTTAATATATATGTGTATTATCAAACAATCCAGACCACTACACAATTCTGGTCATTATGATCTGCCAATCTTGCAGACCAAACTTTAATTTTCAGACATTCAACTCCAAAATCTGTTGACACCAGGTCAGTAGATGAACAACACAGCTGACGTGTTTTGTTGTAATTACTTTTTCAAGGCTGTCGATTTAAAATAGAGGACATTACATACTCCTACAAACTGCTGTTTTATATACATTTGTGATGTCTTAAAATGTATGCCACCCTTATGTTTTGACAAAGAGCAAAGAAAAGAGTCCCATTAAGTGCTACTCTCCCATGCCAACAGTAAATATAGCATTATAAGATCTCCTGCTCAGAAAGGAGATGCCATTAAATAAAGAGAAAAATGGAAACATCAATCAAGTGATATCATCCCATAATCAGACCGAAGAGACGAGATGGAACCAGATCCTTCAATTCATAAACAGATAAGAAGGAACGTCTTGTATCATTACCACCATTCCACGTCCCAAGAATATAGAGAAAAACTCAAAGAATTACCATGTCAATCTTTCAAGGCAAGGCGTTATTGAGAAAGTTTCTATCACAAGTGTAGATTATCAGAACAAGGGAAGCGGTCCTTGAAGCCCCAAGGACTAATATATTAACCACATGGCTGCTGGGCGTTTTCCCCCCCTGTGCTGGAAAATGCCATTTTAGTGGCACCATGACTAGCTCAGCTCGTCATCAGCACACGACACCCGTGGGTGATGATGAGCTGAGCTCGTCATCAGCATCGAAAGGGTTAAAGAAACCCACAACAATTAATTAAAAAAAAGGGAATAAGCAAAATGTCTTAATAAAAATGAAGCAAAACCAAAGGGGATGATGGAGGGAGTGTTGAACATTGCAAGCACTCACCCCAGTCAAATGATCTGGGTTAAAATCTATCATCATTCTTTAACTCACTCCACCACCCCAGTTCATACATGGCCATATGCAAATCAGTCGGACCTTTGCCTCATGGGAACAGGGAACAGCCCAGCCGAACTGCCAAGCCATGTCTTCCTGGACCGGAAACAAGCATCCTGAGACCGGTTTCTGGCTAATCAGCAGTCATCAGCCAAGCTAGCTTGAATCCAGTAGCAAAGTGATAAAGGGACCCACGTCTGGGCATACCCTGAGAACTTAGGGCGAACAAAGCAAAACCAAAGGGGATGAATAAAAGCTAACATCATGCTTTAACAAAAAACTATTTGATATATCAAAAACGATCATAACGTTTTAGTACATAAAAAGTCAGTCCAGAGTGCTTTCCCTGATACTTTAAGACCGGAGTATGCTAAAGTTGTGTATTAAACCCTGCCCAGATCGTCAAAGTGGATGCTCAAAGACCACAGCCTAGTAATATCTTAAATTTGCAGACAGTAAAGTCGGCCAGCATTACAAGAAAAAAAGACTATCATACCTAACTTACTCACCATCTGTTACGGCCCATTTCAGTAAAAATAATCCCCTAAAACAGTCACATACACTAATTTAAATGTTAGAAAGTGTAAAAAATGTGGAATACAAATGTACATTATGTAACCAATATACCTAAAAAATGTCAGCGTTCCCCACCAAATTCGGTGGGAATAGCAAGAAAATGCAGGTTAAGGTTGGCGTGATATGTAGAAAAAGAGCCTGCAACAATACATGGTAGCCAAAGTTAAAGAAAGAGAGTAGTTAAGAATATCATAAGCATTAAAATAGTATCAACAGCGGGTAGAAAAAAAATGTACTAATCCCTTGCATGCTGATGACGGCCGGGATCCGTCATGGAACACAGTGCTTGTGTGCTGATGACGGCTCCCGGCCGTCATGACCGCACCCGCGATTGGAATGTGCCACACAGGCGAGCAGCATGCAAGGGGTCAATGAAGGCTCTGCCGCAGCGGCTCGCAAAGTATCTCTACATGTAAGCGTCTTGATTCCTGTGTGACTAACTTATTTTTAAAGTAGCAAAAAACACGTGGATATGTAAACAGAGCGGAGTGAACTTGGAAACCTGTATGCAAAATCAGGAGCACCATTTTAGAGCAGTGCAAGATGTAATGCAAGTCGTACTCCATTCAACATTTGGAATCCAAACATGTGTCTACTTTGTGTATAGTAGTATCGCCAAAGCTATTTGATACATTATATTACATGTGAGGACATATCTGCATGAGCAAACATGCCCCTGTGCCGTATAGTTCAATTACTAGATAGTAGAAGTGAGCAGGGAAGCCATCCTAAGTAAATATACAGGGCACTGGTCATTAAGAGTTCCCCAGCTACATGATGGCTTTACTGAAGCCATTAGTGTTTGTTATCATACGCCTGGTCTTCAATCCATTCTGTTGACAGTAATGGATTTATTAAAACGTCCACACAAAGTGCACCTTAGAAGTGCCCCCTTAAAACCTACCACGATCTAGTGTGCTGGCTGACTGGCATCATCCAGCCTGCCATCCGACACTTATATAACCCTCTGCAAGTGAGCCCTTTCTCTCGGAGGCCAGAAACAATGCTTTCTCCAGAGGAAGTATTTAGGTGGCCTCCCGAAACCAGAGACTCAGATTCACAGACTAAAGAAGAAGGACCAAGAAGAGCCGAAGAAGTGAGAAATCTGGACTATGAGCACCAAACCCTGCCTGCATGCTCATGTCCTGACAATAGTGACAACCTGACTGGTCATGCAGCTGTGAATCCTCCAAAAGCCTCAAAGGGCTGCCAGCACTTCAACAACTAGCCAGCATCTCCCTTGAGGTGGGGGAGCCATTTCCCTGAAACCTGCAGGTACTGACCACAACTTCCAGTCCACTGTTCTGCTGACCACCGGGTCCAATGACATAGCAGCACCCAGTAGGTGATGGTCATCATGCTCTAGAGCAGGGGTCTTCAAACTGTGGGGCGTGGAGTGATACAAAGGGGGTCGCGCATTCCCAGTCACACTTTTGCCCAGCACTAAAAGGGCTTCAGCCCCCCCTCTTCCCCGTTCTGTGTCTCAGCCCCGGCTGCTGCAGTGCAGCTCGAGCTGCTGGGGGCTGAGCAGGGTCTGGAGTCTTATCTCCGGCACGGGCAGAGTTTTTCACAGATCGTTAAAGACCGTTTGCATATATACATGCCTTTGTAAACCGGTTACGGAGGCTTAGTGTTTTTTTTCTGGTTCCAGTACACCTTGGGCCCCCACTCTGCCTATTCTTTACATTTTAACAGTTCTATCAAACACAGCTGTGAATTAAACTCCAGGAAGTTAAGAATTTCACAGTTCAACCACAAATGAAATAAACCAAGAACAAAAAATACAATCATACATCTTAAAAGGTTTTTTTCTATACACAGTGTTTTTCACTTTTGTCAATTTCTATTATAAAAATAGTGTATCTTATAAAACCATTATATACAAGTCCCATTGCATCTTGGCACTCCAAGTCGTGAGAATTTGGTCCTGTGGATGTGCTGGAGTCGTAAAACATTTTAAAGCACCGAGTATGTAGGCTTAGCGAACCACTTGTTAACCTGGGCCTTTGGCAGAGCCATGAATACAGGCTTTTTGCCCACTCCTGCTCTGGAATCAAAACTTGTAGTGCTACCTGGACCAGAGCTGGAGTTTGATGAATATGCAGATTTAGATGTAGATGAATTCATGGAAAATTGGAACTGTATCCGCCTCTGGATTGTGCTAGGGCCCTCACCAGTAGGCCACTGCAAATTTAGCCACCCACCCATCACCTGGCCTGCGAGGCCAATGACAATACCTTTGAAACTACCAACCATAACACTTGTACAAGTGTGACTATTCAGACTATTTCAAGCCCCCAAAGCTATCAGACTGGCATGGGGGTCAGGAGTTCATAATTTTTTTAATGTATATTGAATTAATAAACAGCTGTTCTGCTCATCTCTAAATTATACAAACCGAGCCACCATTGTGCACAGTTAGGTGCTAGTGCGGAACACCGGAAACCGCCTGCTCAAATTAGCCACTGGTGAGGAGGTAACAGTGGAGAGGGACGTTGGTTCAAGAAGGTGTGGAAGAACAAAGGAGATATGTGAAAGATGAATGGGGGGGTGGGGGGGGGGGGGGGGAACTGGTGAGGTGTAAGATACAAATAGACAAACATTTGAATAGAGAGACTTGAGGTGAGTGAGAAGTGCTGAAGGGCAAAGGAGGCGACGGGCCAGAGAGACCATGAGATAAATGTGAGTGTGTTAGAGATGAGGGCAGTGAAAAGACAAAATGGCAAGAGGTTGCATGGGGAGAGTTCAGAAGTTGTAAAAAGGGGTAAAGAAAATGGCCTGCAAAGTGAGAGAGGGAACCGGGATTGGGAGAGGAGAGAGGGATGGAAGGGAGGGGTGAGAGGAAAGCAGCATGGGTAAACTGCTGATCTCTGCACAAGACCACCAGGGTTTTAAGGGACCCCTGCTGCTACCAGCCAGGGCCAGGTGAGCTTCTAATGTGGCAGCACGTATTCCTGCAGAGTGGAGGGCACTTCACAAAGGTTGACTAGACATCTTTCTGATAATTGCTGTATTTTGGTTATAAACTGGTACTGATGGGGTGAAATCTTTCCTCAGTGTTACTGTGTGTTAAAAATGTCAAACTAAATGAATCAATACTATCCCAAAATACGCGGCATAGCATTATTTAAATTTTCTTACCGCACAATTTTTTCAAGCCGGTCACGTAATTTGGTCCTCATCTGCTACATAATTCCAAGTAGCCCTGCCTACAGGTTTAGAAATTTGTCAAAAGGGGGTCCTTACACCTGAAAATGTTGACAGGGGGTCTCAGCACCCAAAAGGTTTGAAGACCTCTGCTCTAGACTGTCAGATCAGTCTCCCCGCCAAGTCTGGAGACTCCAGGAACCCCAGCAGCTGCCCTGCACCAATACACGGGGTACTGGACCCCTTGTAGCAAACAAAGCTTGTTTGAAGTCAAACCCAAACTCCAGCACCGCAAAGACCAACCAGGGAAGTCAGCATTGCAGAGGCCAGCACTGAGAGTGGCCCAGTTGTCCTGTTTTATCCCCCTTTGCAGGTCTGACCAAGAACCAGGAGTGCTTTTGACAAACAAGCCCAGCCGACCAAAAACACTGCACCAGTACTCCCCGGCCCGGGTCCACAAATTCAGATTATACCACCCCTGCTCCCAGGACCCTCACAAACTGAGCCTGCCCCCACATTGGGAGCTCCCACACTTGTCCCCAAGTCCCGTTTCCAGAAGGCATTCTTTCTTTGCCTATGGTGTAGCGCGCTCATCTACCAACCTGTCCAGCACCTCGGTGAGAGAAGTTAGCCTGATATATGATGCTCACTAGTTCTAGTGATCACCTTGTACCAGTCCAAACAACCCTTATGGTGATTGGTTGTAAAGTCAACCTTATAGACCAGCTATCCTAATGGTAGCATGGACAAAGCAGTCTTAGGCTAAACTCTTTTGGCATGTGAAGCCAGCTGTTTTACCACATATAACCCCTTGAATACCAAGTGAAAGGACACCACACAGATTATGAAAATAAACAATATATTTATTAACTAACATACACCTCTGAACTCTTTATGAGATCAGAGGGCTAAGCACATGACAATCTCTTAGGAAAAATACTTTAAAGTTGCACAAATTATAATGGTGCCCTAGGGGCACGACAAACCATATACTAAGTAAGTGGAATGTGAAAGTCGATAAAAGGAATGGAGCTGTCCAGAGGCTGTAGGATCGCTGGGACCAAGCTACACTAACTCTAGGTAAGTAATAGGAGGCCCACGGAACGCGTGCGCCGAGTGTGTACTCACACGCGAGATGAGTAACAGTGTCTATGGACAGTACAGTTCAAGTAAAAGGGAAGTACGGACAATCCGGACTATGTAGGACTAAAAACGACTGTGGAACTGGACACTAGGAGTGTCAATCTACCCTTGAGCACCGAAATGCTCTTGTTACCTCACCCACAGGCTGCGGGTGCATAGGTGCGAAGTCGTGTCGGGTTCCGGTGTTGAAGTCTATGGAGCCTGGAAAAAAAGATGCTGCAGGCAATCAGGAGGAAGCTGTCCGGTGTGATCCAAGCGTGGATCAGTGAAGAGGAGAACCTGAAAGCAGAGGGGACAATGTTCAAAGTCACTAGCCAGTGACTGGAATGGATACAAGGAGTGGAACAAGATGTCGTCGCGATCAGGTGAGAGTGGACGCTTGTCTCTGCAACCACGCGGACCAGGTGGTGTCTTAGACGACCAGGATGGAGGCACGAGCTGTCCCACGCAGGCTCTCGCTGTCGGCTGTGTCGAATCCGGATTTGGAGTCACAGGCCTTGGGAAAGGCAACCCACGCGGTGAGTGGAAACGGCGTCTGGAGTCGACCAGGAGGGTCCGGGGTGCTCCTCTTTTGGAAGGGAGCAAGAGCCAGTCTGGAGCAACCAGACCAGCAGTGAAGATTTCAAGGTTCGTCGTCTAGGTCACTAGCCAGCCGGCAAGTGACCAGACAACGTGTCGAGCAGCAAACAGGCAGAAGGGCCCCACGCAGATATAGTGGATGCTGGAGGGCTGGTCTTCGGTGCAGGAGCTGCTCGGGGTCGGGGTTCCTCAGTCCCCAAAGCACTTGGACGAGGATGCCTCTGAAGTCGTGCTGGAGCGAAGTGCTGCTTCTTTCAAGTTGGCCGGTCCCACGTGTCTCGTCGCACCCACGGATCTCAGCTGTGCTGCAGATGTAGGAAGAGGTCAGAGAGGTCTGGGAATCGGGGTCTCATCGGGCTCTGAAGTCTGGATCCTCGAGGGAAGACGACAAAGGGAAGCCGCTGGACGCTGATGGTGCCTGCTTGTGCAGGGTGGACACTCCTTGCCCACAAGGGAGATTTCTTCAGTCTTCTGTGGAGCAGAACGTCGATGTCCAGAGTTTCTTCTTGTAAAGTTGTTCATGATAATCCAATTTGGAATGGGACCAGCTCCTACCTTTATCCGGCTAAAGGGGGCTGTACTACGACTAGGTCCCTCCTATGGGTGGGACCAGGAAGGGGGGTGGTTACACCCCCTATCCTTTGTCCGGTCTTGCACCAGAGCTGGGGCTGGAGAGTCCTAGGAACTGGTTTAGACCGGTGTATGCACAGGGGCACCTTGTGTGCCCCAGGCATGTCTCATTCCTTTCAGCCCTGTCCTACCTAATACACAAAATCCTGTCTGGGGTAGTGCTAGCACCTCCCAAGGCAGGAAACCCTTTGTACAAGCCTCCCTCGCTGGAAGGACTCCCAGCAGCAGGGGGTCAGACTTGTGTCTGTGGTGGCAGCATCCATTTTGTGATGCGGAGGCTCGAGTTAACTTTAACCGGGGTTCACAGTTACATACATGTCGTGTCCCTCTAGAAGGGTGGAATGCTACCCCCGTCGCCAGAATTGGCGAGGGGGTAGTATTCCAATTCGTATGACACCTTACTCGACATGTTTTGATAATGCTATGCCAAAGTTAGCAATAACCGCGAGGATTATAATGCACTTAAGAGTATATGGTATAGCGTTATCATGGAAACAGCTAAAGGACTTGGTTCCGAAAGCTGTAGACAGGCTCAGCTCATGCCAGAGCACTATCTCACATAATTCCAAGCACTCTGCCTCCAGGATTGTTAAGGCCTGCCATGGGAGTGACTTATAGGAGTATATGTGTCCATCTTAGGTTTAGATATAGGTATACTATATCTAAAGCAAAGGGTGATTACACCAACTTGCCCCAGCTGATTGATCAGCCAGTTGTGTCAGATTTGGAAGGCCAGCCAGGGGTGGCATAATACATGCTGCAGCCCCTGGTAGGCCTTGGGTTCCCTTATGCCCTGGGTACCTATGGTACACTGTACAAGGACTTACAATAGTGACTCCATACCAATTAGTAAATGTACCTAAAGGTACATGAATGTCAATTTAGAGAGAGAACAGCTAGGCTGTGGGTCTGATTAGCAGGCCCACAGCCAGGGAAAGTCGTAAACCAGAGAAGCAAAAAGCAAAAATCTGGGGTGACCATAGGATTGCAGACCCTACTCTCGGCACCCGGACACCACCAGGCAGATACACCCAAACTGTTAGTGGATCTGGTCACCTTGACCCACTAGCACCTCAAGTCCTTAAAGGGATGCGTGCAGTAGAGGTTTTTCTCCAGAGGAGAGCATTACTGCATTTTGCGTGACACTTTTGCTTAACTGTGAAAATTGATAACTTGAAAAGTACTTATCCAATTACAAAGTTCTTGGAGCTAAAAAATATATACAATTATCTGCTATGTTTCTAAAATTGGTCGAGCCCGTGCCATTTACGGACTGTATAATCAGCAAATGCTTAACACTACAATCTGATAAGCTTAAACGGCTCGCCCAAACTACCACAAAAAAGAGCATTTCAGATTATTAAATTAAGCCCAGTTATCCAATAAGGGTCATCTGGACTGGAGTGTACCTCATTTTGGTACACTACACAAAAAGTCAGCTTCCTACAGACAGCCTAAAGCAAATAAAGGCAGCAAACAGAATGCCAGGAAATGTGAATTACAAAGCCAATGGTAAAAACAGGCGGAACACATTCCGAAAGTCCCTAAAATGTCTTTAGCAAACCAAGCTTCAATCTAAAAAGTGACCCCATTATCTTTCTCCAAAAACCACCAATATTTTATTCTTGTGTATATTTCAGTAGTTCACACCTTGTAATGTTCAGTAATCGAGATAATAAAAAGGTTTACATCTGATTAAAAAAAACTTATAAAATTAAGGAGGTCCAACTCCCTTAATTATTTGAGCCCACAAGATGTGATCATAAAAAAAAACACAAGATTGGCTTGCACCCAAGCTGAGGAGCAAAGAGCTCCAGCTATGCGTATTTGAAAAAAGAATATGGTAAATTCTCCTGGGGTTATAATTTTAATGACCGAGGAGACTTACTGTTTATGTTTTTTCAAAATTTTGTTAGGGAGGGGGCTGATTAAAGTCCTGCAGCTACCCATAACACTAAAATGCTTAGCAGTGCCCCTCCCTATCCGATTAACACCACCAAGTTGAAGAAATTATTAACAAGAAAGCCCTTGCAGGGAATGATGGGGCCCTCCAAGAAACACCAGTTAATATTAAACGAATGGCTCCTGCTGCTCATTTGTTTGTTTTGATGTCCCGGTGCCCACCCAGACACCATTTATTTTTTTTGTATTGGGGAAGGAAGCAAACAGCTACCTTATCGAGCCTTTACGGCCCTGGGGTTCTCATCACCAGGGCCTCTATTTTTTATTGAGGGGGCATGCCACCAAACTCTCCAAGCCGCTTTAGGCCCCGGGGACCCCATCCCCTAAAGCCTTTTTTTGGGGACGGGGGGCGGGGGGGGTACTACTTTCCTCAGCCACTATAGGCCCATGGGGCCACCCCAAACCCAGGGCCTTACGTGGGAGCCCCAGGGCCCACAGCACACAATGTTGGGGACTGTGGGGTTCACCACGACCCCATCGGATGCCCACATGCACCTATTGCGGGTGCCTTGGGAACTGACGTTGCTCTAGCTCAGAAGGAGCAACTCCGGGCAGTAGAAATACGAGCTCCCCTGCCGCAAGAGTGCAGGCATGGAAACACGCCTGCTCCCACCCAGCCGTAGCATCTTTAAAGCTCCCGTATGGTCAGAGCAGTCCTACCATCCCGGTCTGTGCTCTTAAGGGCAGATAAACTGCGCTCCCCATACAGTTCTTGAGCCGGAGATGGGCTCTCTGGAGCTCTATCAGGCTAAGGGAGGAGGAACTGCGTGTGTGCCCCTGCCTGTTTTGATATTCCACCGAGGTGAGGGCCCCAGGGCCCATTGGTGACTCTGGCTAAGGGCCCCACTTATGCCCCAGCTCTCTTAATGTTGTAAAATGCTTGGTGCTTTCTCTGGCCCACCCCGGAGGTCAAGTTACTATATTAAAAATGAATAAAATCTAAAAATAAATTAAAGTGAGCAGTAATTTTTTTTATTACTGCTGCGGGATCACGATGCACCCCAAGGGGTAAAAAAAAAAAACTACCATGGCCAATCAGAATGCTCAATTGGTTTTAATTGGGTTTGAGGGACACTTGCAAGTCCCTCGAACTCCCCCAGCGAAGACTTGACAGATAACCCTAAAGCTTTCCATAGACAAACTAGGTTAAGAAAAACACTTTTTTGGAAGGTTTTGTCAAACCGTACCAAAGTTATCAGCAGAACAAAAAGTGATTCCCTATGGAAACCCAGACCTAACTGGGCGAGTGAAAGTGTAGAGCACATCCCCTCAGGCTTAAAGATATCCAAGTGCTCCATAATCTATTTTCTACTGAGAGGACGCATATTTAAACTTAAAAATACCAATCTAATTGTATTTTAACATTTATATAATGCTTACTAACCCTATTTGGGGTGATAAAGCACTTGCCTACATGAGTAGTTTGCTGCACTGTGTAGCAAGTGTGGTATGAGCAATAACAGTGGGGCAAACATGCTGCTAAAAAGCACAATATTGTGCCACAAAATTTCATGCATTGTGCAGCAAAACGCCCTCGACTATGCTGCAATATATTGGCAGGTCTCCCCACTATTCAGATTAACTAAAGCATTTTCATTCAGGTGTTTGGTCTACCACCAGTTACAGAAAAAAGCAAATCACAGTTTAAACACATGGAGATAAGCAGTCTTACCAAGATATTTTATTTTGTGCGCTTATTTAAACACAATATCCGTTTCACAAAGACAAATATATCCCACAATATCAGCCAAAATAGCTTGTGACACAGCTGTAGACTACAAGGTTGGTTACATACCAGTAAGCTTAATTAGCCTTAGTCAAGGGAGTCTTAGTCAAAGTTATTATTTCTGAGGTGAACCCATTTCAAAGGAGAAAGAAACAGGAAGTCATGTAAAACTCCACCCACCCTTACAGTGCTATAATAATAGGTCAACCCACATAACTTCCTAAAAACACCAAGCCAAATGAAAGGCAGCATCACAATATATATATATATATATATATATATATATATATATATATATATATATATATATATATATATATATATATATATATATATAAAAACAAATGCATGTCTGTCTGTCCTTTATGCATTACTACACCATACATCCGATCGGCATGAAACTTTGTTGAGTACACTCCCGCGAATGTTTCTGGAAAAAAATGTGTTAAATATCGGCTCCCCAGGGCCCTCAATCTTTCCAATACTGAACATTTACAATTTCCGGTGCGACTCGCTTTTGCAATGACCATCAACAAAGCACAAGGACAATTGCTGCAAGTCTGTGGACTAGAATTGGAGAATTTAGTGCTTCTCACATGGACAACTGTATGTGGCCAGCTCACGCGTCGGAAAACCTGATTTATTCATGTACGCACCAGACGGAAAAACAAAAAATACTGTGCATCCACAAGCACTCTCGGAAACAAAATTAAAACACTTTAAAATGTTTTCCATATTAAAATGAATACGTTTCAATAAAAATGACAATGTAAATTGAATGTTATGATAACAAGTTTCCTTAAATTTCCTTTCTTCTGAGATCGCAGCAACGCGCGACGGGTAAGCTAGTGAGACTATAAAAGAGCACAAAAACTCCAGTCCTTTAAGTAGATGTCATTGATAGACAAAAGTAAAAAACATTTGTCAAATATTTCAGATCTACTGTTCACAGGGGATACAAATGAACACATTTGAGAACTTTTAAAACAAAGGAATGGTCGCAAAGAAGAACAACAAGCATTTACAATGCAATAGTTTTGCCTTTGTTAAAGTTTGAGCTATTGGCATTGCTCTCGACAATATTTTTATTTATGTTTTTTTTAACATAAATAAATGGCATTGTCATTTACAATGCCACTAGCTTTATCTCTCGCAAATGACACCCACCCACAGAGAGCCCCCCAACACACACTCAGAGGCCTCCCCACACACACACCCACACAGAGCCCCCCCACACAGAGCCTCCCTACACACTGCGAGCCCCCCCCACACACTGAGCCCCCCCACACACACACACACTGCAAGCCCCCACACACACACTGCAAGCCCCCACACACACACTGCAAGCCCCCACACACACACTGCAAGCCCGAGCCCAAGCGTAGTTACAGGCAAATAGAAGGGGGTCACGTAAATGAAAAGGACGAGAGTTCGTAATGATACGTGCATTAAGCACACAAACGCACTGGAGAATGAATAAAGGCAGTTACGCAGGTGACACTGGAGAGTGGTAGGAGAAGGTAATATAGTGACATGTAAGAAGCTCAAGTAGTGCATGGTCTAAAAACGGTCTCTGGGAGAGACCTTAGTCGAGTCTACATAGAAAGAGGATATTAATATCGTGTGTCAATAACACAAGAAGAACCCCACAAAGGAGGGCGGGGGGGGGGGGGGAGGAAATCATGGAAGAACCGCTAGTCGGAAGGAATGTAAAATGATGCACGTTTCACCTGCTGCGCTCTGTGGATGTCCAGGTGCTCTTCGGAAGACTAAAGAAAAGAAAAAAAGTATGGGGTGATTATCAGAGGACGAGAGTGCGAGCGGCGTGATGACTGACAGTGGCAGGGGGTCTTAGCGTGGTGGCGACTACTGGATACAAAGTCGGCCACGTGGTAAAAAGTACAGTAAACGACCAGGGGACCCCGTGCCAAAGGTGGGAGTACTGTACTGGACGGGTGCGTCCAGAACTATTTGAGGCGACCTGGGAGGGAAAATAAGAATGAGGTCAGAGAGAGATAATAAGGTGCTACTGCGGTCAGCATCGGGTGGACGGGATGGCTCTCACCTGAGTCAGAAGGTCAGAAGACGCATCCGGTCCGCACGTCCATGTAGCGAGTTCCGGGTAATGGACGTGTCCCGGCGCCCCTCCCTTCTCTGCGGCCGCACTCACCGGTACTTGGACGCTGCAGCTCTTCCTCACCCGGTCCCGCTTCTTGGGGCCGGGTGCTCTCACGGGCGGCGGCGGGGCTTCTCTTCCACCATGGAGCCCTGCCGGTGGGTGCAGCTGCTTCTTGTCCGCGCTGGGGGGGGTGGGACTTCGCTGCAGCTCTTCCTCATCCGGTCCTGCTTCTTGGGGCCGGGTGCTCTCACGGGCGGCGGCGGGGCTCCTCTTCCACCATGGAGCCCTGCCGGTGGGTGCAGCTGCTTCTCCTTGTCCGCGCTGGGGGGGGCGGGACTTCCGGGTCGCCCCCTCAGCTTCCGGGTCGTCGCGGGCTGCGCGGCGGCCAGTCTCAGCTACTGCAGGCGGGGAGGGAATTCACCGAGGGGTGGGCTCCCTCGAGGTGAAAATAAACAATAGCGGCAAGGTCCCTGGGCGCCTGCCAGGGGACAATTTAATTACAAAAAAGGGAGGTGAGCACTCGCTAGGGCAGAAAAGCGCTATGAAGCGCTCGAGGTGTTTTTCACTAAACTCCCTGGCCCCGAGCAGGAAGGCGGGTGCCGGCAATGCCAGATCAGATTCGGGGGCGTTCGCGGCTTTTGGCTGACGTAGCGTGACGTAGCCAAAAATTCTCGGGAACGCCCCCGAATCTGGTCCGGCATTGACGGACAGGCCCTTCTTCCAATGGCTAGCCTCCATTTATGGAGCTAGCCAATGGAAGACGGGGGCGGATTCCAAGCCCCATACTATACTCATTAGGTTTTCGCCTGCGCGAAAAAGCTGCGCAGAGCGCTGCTTTCGCCAGGCAAAACCTAAAAAGGTCTCCCAGCTGGCCTAGATATAGAGATACCCCTTAATAAGTTCATTAAACATCCCATCTTCTCTAAAAGCTTTAAGGACAGCCCACTGAGATTTTAACAAATACTCCAAGAATGTAAATGAAAAATCAAACAAAAACTAGAGAATAGAAGAAAGTTCACATTAATGAGAGAAATAAAATTCGAGTCACGCCAGGGATGGAATATATCCCAATTTTTAGAGTATGATTATAGTGTAAGGATGGAATGTTTCCAATGAAGCAATATTGCCAGGGATTTTACCAGAGTAAACCAAAAGTGGTATGGACAGGATGGAAGCACTATTATCACTCCTACGGCTTCCATCTGAATTATTATAAGCATCTCAGAAATAAGAGGGACAAGAGGGAATGTAGAGAGAAGATGAGGAAGTATTGGTAAAAATAGGTTGTCCACTCGCATGGTTCCTGATACAGGAAAGTGTGAAAAGAATCACAGTAGTCAAGTGTGTTCTTGGTCAGGTCTATATAAGGATTACCAAACCTTTGGCATATTTAGAGAAAACACCTGCGAAGTGAGAGGTAAATGTTGCAAAGATAGAAACGTTCCACTTAAGAGACTTGCTGTTCCATGCTATCTCCCTTTAAAATGCACTGCCTTCAGAGATGGCAGATTATTTTCTGCCCGGGTGCCTATTTGTAGACCTACCAGAATGAGGCAACCCAATTCCATTTCTCCCCTGTGTATAGACGACAGAGCAATGACGGCTGTCATGATTAGTACATGCTGATTGTAGATGTCTGTCCCAAAACTGGACTGATCAATTTCCGACCAGTTTGATGATTTCTGGCTTTCTCCGACACTACCTTCCCACGATCATTCTAGGGACGCTAGTTACTCCCCAACTCGCTGCCATCTGTAGTTATCACCACAGGTGGCTGAAGATGAATGGGAAACTGTTTCGAGAACATCTGGATTCAACTACTACTGTAGATGTTTTATCTACAATAATATTGAAATGTATTGATCGTAATCCATTAAACGTTTCCAGTATTTTAGAAGGGGTACCAGAAGAAGTCTTAGATGGAATCTGACACATGAACAGACATGAAACCCTATATTTATGGACCCTTAAAGAAACAAGCTAAACATCAGAATATATCTCTGCGATCTTTCTTTCCTCTTTGAGAAAAGAACATTCCCATCTTTGTTTTGAAGAGGGCACCAATAAATGTAATAGTCGAGGCACCAACTTGCAACTGTTTAAACTGATCAGCAGGTCATGTTGATCTAGGCAAGTCATCATAGCTCTCCATCCCGAGTCGCAAATAGCCTGCAGCAGCCAGCCATCCAGATTTGGATAGACCTTTCACCTCTAAACGTGAATGTTTTTAACCAAAGGTACCATCATTTTGGATTTGAAACTGGCAATTCTTTTTCTTCACTGCACACCTATCTGTTTTTCTTCCATATTAGTATACTAGCTTACCAGGAGCGCGTTGCTGCGATCTCAATTCCGATTCCGCGTCGGAATCAGAATGAATATAAAGAAGCTCAGGAATGCGAGCAGGACATAGGCAAAAAAAACAGATGGTGAGCAGTGCGCAGTGTTCCCTCTCAGAGCGCAGGGGCTCCTTTGCTAATTCACGTGTTTATATAAATAAACACAAATTATTTTCTTCCTTTGCTCTATAATTTTATACAACGTATCTATTACTCGTTTATTATATATGATTTATTGTTACTTTGTATGAACACAAGTCATTTTAAATATATTGCATACATACTCTTGTTTCTATGCATTGCTAATTCCTTTTTCTGAATAAATAAATATGAAACAAAAGCAAGAGGGAGAACCTCTCCCATAAAACTTCAAAAATGCATACCCTCAATCACAGTAGTTTTGTGGAAATAGACTAGAAGAGGAGCTTCAGTCAACAAAAATTAATATCTGCCAAGCAGCCAGACAGGCTATGGGAGGAGGGGCAGCTTTTCATGACTTTTGCCTGTAACCAGGACGGGGAGGGGGGGGCCTGCTAGACTCCCTGCTGACTGCAGAGATCTCACCCAGGGAATCCAAGAACACCTGCTCTAGAGCACTAGTGCCGGCTTAGACCAGTGTGTACCTGTGAGGAAGAGGAGAGCGCTGGAGGGATATGGTTGAAGGTGTTGGGAGGAGACCTGTCTAGTGGACACCCTCTGCAAGGTAGGAGGAAACAGGCCGCACCAATCAGGTCTTTGCCTGTATGCAGGACAAAGCCAGCAACCCACGTACGACAGAAGATGAACACTGAAGTGAGATGTGTGCAGTGCTGCACCCATTGGGCCACAGCCGAAGAATTCTGCAAAATCAGTGACCCAGTGTGAGCCCATGGACAGTGTTGAAGTGATCTTGTATGCCGGAGGGTGGTCACCAGGAGCAACAAGTTCTGTGCCCCTCCTCCGCGAAGTGAGGAGGCCGAGAAAGCACCTGCACACCACATCTCTGGGTAAATACTCAAGCAGGGTTGTTGTAGTTACTCCGCATTAGGAGACTAACCAAATACTTACCTCGCAGGAGTAGCCACAGAGAGCCTCCGGTCGCCCCTGGAGCACGAGTGACCGACTGTTCCCACTGAGTGCAGCAATGTGCAGCCGACTCACTTGTACTCCAATGCAGTCGCTAGGAGTTCCCGTGGACAGGACACACTCATGAACTCTTAACACTTCACACATGCAAGTGCCTGTCGGCCTAGGGACACTTGCTGCTAAAGTAGCGCTGGAACACTACGGACCTTAAGTTAATCAGAGTGGTCCCCTAAGACTAGACTACTAGAGGGACCTGGATGCAAACAGGGAATAACCACAAACGTGTAACACAGGGATCAGTCAAATAAATACTAGAGGCCCGACCTCAGGTGAGGACTGTGCAATTGTTTGTAAAGGTCATTTTTAGGTCTCACCTGTCGATGCGCATGCGCATCGAGCTTGCGAGACTATGGGGGCTTAAACAGTCTTTAACCAACTTGCAAGGAATCGTGGCGATTCCTTGCAGTGCCCGTGAAATTCAAGCTCAATGCGCATGCGCATTGAGCTTGAAAGCGCGTGCACATGCCCCCAGCCGCCTGCCCTGCTGCTTTCACACCCTCTCCCCGCCCCGCCCCCTCCCCTGCCCGCCGTGTCGCATTTCTCCTCCCCTTCTGTGCCTTCCCTCCGTCTTGTCTCTTTTGGCCCCCCTCCTCCTCTCCTCCCCCCTCCTCCTCCTACTCTCCTCCCCACTCTCTCTCTCACAGCCTCCCCCAGCTCCGCTCCCTCACTTCTTGGTTGCACGGCCGCTAGGCCGTGCCTCCCCTACTCTCCTCCCCCCTCTTCCTCCTACCCTCCTCCCCCCTCCTCCCCACTCTCTCTCTCCCAGCACAACCTTGCCGCTCAGGTTTGGACCCCCAGAGCGTTTACTTTCCAAAGTAAGTCGCAGATTAGAGTGTTACTTGTTTACCTGGTTTCCCCTTCTCTTTGTTCTTTGTGCCATTTGTCCCCCTCTTTTATTTGGCACAGAGTCGGCTGTACCTGTGTAACCAGCCTCATATTTTTCAAAATAAATAAAAAAAACGCACATGTATATAACCACACAGAACTCAAGGGCCATTGCTGAAATCAAGCGCCATTCACATTTGGCTTCTGGCAGCTTAGCCTACATCATCGGGCAACATGTCCGCCCCTTTTGGTCATTTGTTTTCTTCACCGAGAGTGACAGCATTTTGCTCTTAGACATGTGCAGGCAACCTAGAAAGTAGTCCAGATCAGAGCCGTGGCTGGTGGGCCAAAGTCTGCTTTTATGTTTTCTTTAATAATATTATTTGCAGTTTTTTTATTAATTTATATTTCAATCGTTTATTTTTTGTTTTGCTTTTTTTGTAAAACAGATGCGCACCATCCTTAGGCAGCACCGTTATGTACCCCTTCTGTGCCCCGGATCTCAGAAACAGTATATCCGTCCACCCAGAGCACATGCCACATGCGGCCCAAAGGCGTGCTCTGCAGGCATTAAATAAAATAAATACATGGCCGCACGTGTTTGCAGCATCTTTAGTTTGAGGTGGAAATGTCTGCATGGCGCTGTATTTACTGCACGCTGTTACAGGCTAACCTGACCTGCACCATGTGCTGCTTTGAAATGTCATGTTGTCACACGCTGTGATACATTGTCCCCTGCAGTGATGCGCAATATGGAAAACCTCGACATGAATAGATTAGCCCCAGGTTCACTGTGCCTTCCTCGCGCCCTCCTGGCCTACCTCCACCCCGCACGAGCCCTCTGTATGACCTCACAGTCTCACGCGGTTCTTCTATACTTACAAGCTGTCTTTGCTCTACCTTTTCCCTCTAATCCAGGGCTGGACTGGAAACCCAAAGCAGCCCTCCTCCGATGGAAATACATGCGCCCCACCCTCTTGCTGTTTGCTCTCACTACCCCCTCTCCCCTCCTTTCTTCCTCTCCCTCCTCGTTAGCTTGTCTCTGTTTGAGGTGGTGTTTAAAATACTTCAGAGCAATCTCAAGAGCGTGGCAGTCTTTTTTTTTTTATAATTCATCTTCACAACTTCGCGCGCGTGCACTCCCCCCCCCCCCCCCCCCCCCCCCACCCATCCGCTTTCCCAGTCTTCTTTCCGAGTGTCTTGAGTCTGAAGACATCAAATTGCTCGGCTGCTTGATTATACAGTGTCCTGTTTGCACAAAATCTTAACGTCTTCAAAGGGATGAAAGGCTACCTCAGTCCTGACAGACTTTGAACTTATGACCCCCACGTTTACACAGATGTTGCAGGCATTAGAAAGCATGAATGTAATAGACTCCCATATATGGCATTAGAAAACGTGAATGCATATACACAAATGCAGAAATCTGCACAGTTGTACAGACAAGGAACACCAACTGATTTCATTGCCATCTTTTTAATCATTATTATCTCTCCACTAGGGAATTTAACAGTAGTGCCCAAGACTAATAGTCAACAGAACCTGCTGTCAGATTTCAGTTATTTACAATAGTTTAAGCTATTGCTATTATAAATTACAATTTTTTTAATTTCAGTATTATTTAAAAAATTTAAAAGCCATTTGTATTTGTTAGATGAATACATCTAAGTCACGTACATACAAAACATGTTGCATTACAAATGCTATAGGTGTCACATTTGAAAAAGCCTAAAGTATTGGCATTGTAAATGACAAAGCTATTAATTTGGCTATTTTCAAGACCAACACATTAAAAAAAATTGTCATTTACGAAACCAATAGCTCCAACTTTTCTAATGCGAGACCTATTGCATTTCCAATGCTTGTTTCCTTTCTGTGGTTAACAGTGGTAATAAAATATTTTTCTTTTTTCATAGTGAGTATTTGGCTAAACAGAGATTTTCTGTTGTGACCATTTCGAGTTGTGAGCATGTGTTCACTATATGGTAACATCAAGCTGCCCCCCCTCACACACACACCCCCCTTCTGCGGGAGCATTGAACTTCCTGGACCACACTAGCCTGACAGTCAAGTGCAGCAGGGGGACTTAGCGCCGTTGTCCAAGATCCATAATAAGCTGGGCCCACGGTTCAGCCCTGTAGCCACTGAGTGTTCCTCTGACAAAGGTTGACAAAGCAAAAGTAAGCTGTGTGGTCTTGAATGGTGAAGGGCCTCCACAATTTTATTCACCTCGATTCCTGGATTCTTTAGGTATCACCAAGGAAGCGCTGTCTCTTCAACACATGCTGTATTCAGGATATGAAAAGTTCAGAAGAAGCTACACACGCCTTTTGTGAAGACACCCAAAGAGTCAGAAACGCTGTAGAACCCTGCATTCACTGCCTCACCAAACTGAGTAAAACTAAGTATTAGCATTTCTCACACTGCCATCAATGAACTTAAAAACTGACTTAAGCATACCGTGCTAAGAGAATCTCCCACAGAACTAGAGATCGGTTGATCTCGGACTCAGCTCTGCCCAGGATTAGGTCCTGAGGAGAACACCACAAATTATTTCGGGTTCATAACGCGTTGACCATTACACAACCTTTCAAGTGTTCAAAAAACAAGACGGACTGCCGGGCCAACTTCTTTTTCATTGATACATCTTCAAATGTTAAAAAGAAATTGACAATTGCATTTGGTTGTCCTGACCAGTTGACTGCTTGTCTTTGCCCTGATTGAATAATTGATGGTTAACAATATTAGAGAAAAACGGTGGGCTATTATATACTCTATATCTTTTTACGTTAATGTTCCCTGGTATTATTGTATTTTGTTTGTCCTGGAGTTAGAGCTAATGTATTGAAGTTGAGTCTTAAAAATGTGTTGCCTAAAGTCATATCTTTTGTTGTCTAATAAGTGTAAAGTCAAAGTATTTGTCTATAAATAACTATATGTGGTTTATGTTGATAATTGAATTACGTGGTGTTGTTTTGACCAATAAATGATTTTATTTTTTTTTAAAAAGAAATTGATGATTCGATACATCATTTGTATGAAAATAAAAAAAATTATTTGATCACTAAGAGTCTAATGTGTGATATGGTAAAATAATTGTGGATTGACTATCAGTATTGGCATTTCTTCTTGATTCTGACATCGTATTCAGGATATGGGCATAAAGTTCCACCCATTTTCTAAATGCCTCCTGTCCCGGTCCTTTCTAAATGGTGGCTTTTCATTGGTCAATAAGCTTAGTAGTCCCTGCTTAGTACCGCCTTGTCTCTTCTTATAACCTCCTATGAGGACAGCCCTGGTTACATGTGTTATTCTCAAGGTTTTTCAAGGTTGAGGTGCAAGATGGCCGACGCATAAGGAGCTCTGGCCAGGGATCGCATTTTAGGCACAAATCCCCGGAAATCTTCCCTCCATTGAGCCTTTCTACATACCTGGGGTCTTGTCTTTGTTTGGCGGTTCTCACTGCTCTAGTGTCCCTCATTTTGACTTGAAACCTCCCATGGAATCGTGGTCAAGGTTTCTGGCGGCGGAACCTGAATATAATGACTGATGTCCGGTGGAGCTGCCCGGTTAGCTATAGAAGGGGATCGGCTCTGGTTCACTGCCTCGGCCGTTACCTACCGAGCTGGACATCGGGCACAGTGCTAGTCTTCACTCCCCTGGTTCTTCTTTCTTCCCTCGCCTTCTGGTGTGCTCCTATGGGTCTGCTGGTTGCCTGTCCGCTGCGTCGCTGCTGATGCCTGGCTTTACTGCCCTGGTGGCCCCGACGATCAGCGCTACCTTTATGGATCTTCACTGCAATTTCCCGACTGCCTGCGGCGCTTCTCTGGAACTGCCGCCGGGACGCGTAGCCACCTGCTATCCTTTCTGGACCTAAGACGGGGTTGCCAGCCATCCCGCAGCTCAGCAGCCAAGAACGGCGAGATTATGGCGGGAAGATGCTGCCTTCGCCTGGTGTTGGTCCTGGGCCGTTGCTTCCTGTGGTCCTGCTGGCACCTTCCGGGCCGTTGCTTCCTGTGGTCCTGCTGGCACCTTCCGGGGATTTGCCTAAGACGCGTGGGTCTTGTTTCCCCCCCCCCCGCCCCCCCCTCGACAGAGCCGCCTCAAGAGTGCTGCGACCCGGCTGCCCTGATCACAGAGTTCGTTTCCCTTGCTTGCACCGATGCCCCCGTCTGACCCTGTTGCTGCCTTCCCCTTCCGAGGCTGCTGCCTCAGCTCCTGAGTCTTCCCTGCTTTCCCTGGATTCTGATGTGCCGTGGGTGATCGAAGACCTCTTGCCTTCCTCCAGACCTTATCTGGCATCTGCCCCCATTCAGCCCTGCTCATGGGGTAGGTTTTCCTTTTTAGAATTGTTTTTACCAGATTTTTGTTTGCCTGCAATGCAGTCATTTTCGTTTGCGAGGTACCTGGGGTCCAGGAGTCTGAAACCTCCAGCTTACGGTCTCGTCATGCCCCTGCCCGACTCATTCATTTGATCAGCACCTTACTGACTATCGGCTTATCTGATCTGCATTCGCTACCCCTTTATCTCCTCACCCTCAACGCTCCCTTTTTCTAGTTTTTCCATGCTATGCAACGACCTAGTAACTGATGTTAACTTGTAAATGATGTATTCTGTATAACAATATTTAACTCCTGTAAAACGCTCCGATACCTCTGGGTCTTGCCAGCACTAAATAAAACTCATGAAATAAAATAAATAAGATTTCCATTACAGCCTCAATGCACTTTTTTTGTAAAATGTTTTAGGCGTTACACACATTAGGTCCTAAGCTAGGCTGGCAGTGGTTACTTCATGCACTAGAACATTTCACATTTATACGAGAGTCTATAAATTTCTCTTCATCAGCTCCACACAGAGCACAACCTAATCCGAAATTGATGTGAATTATTATTTCACTTTGCAAAGGTACTAATTGCATATATGGACATAGCTATTTCCCCCAACTCCGAGACGTCATCAACACCTCCTTCGACACCGCCACCTTCCCGGAGAGCTGGAAGCATGCCGAGCTCAGCGCCCTACTGAAGAAACCAACAGCGGACCCCACCGACCTCAAGAACTTCCGCCCCATCTCGCTCCTCCCTTTTCCTGACAAAGTCATCGAGAAGATCGCCAACAGACAGCTTGCCGCCTTCCTCGAGATGAATGGATCCCTCGACCCCTCGCAGTCCGGTTTCAGAGCCAACCACAGCACCGAGACCGCCCTCGTCGCAGCCACCGACTACATCCGAGCCCTTCTCGACAACGGGGAAACAGCGGCACTCATCCTCCTGGACCTCTCCGCCGCGTTCGACTCCGTCTGCCACCGCACCCTAGTCCAACGCCTCAGCAACACCGGCATCCAAGAGAAGGCATTGAAGTGGATCATCTCGTTCCTCGCTGGGAGAACAGAGGGTCCGCCTCCCCCCGTTTCGTTCCGAGGCCACCGAAGTCATCTTCACTCAGCCCCACCCTCTTCAACGTCTACATGAGACCTCTCGCAGCCATCGCACGCCAACACAACCTCAACATCATTCCTACGCTGACGACACCCAGCTGATCCTCTCCCTCACCAGAGACCCAGACACCGCCCGAACCAGCCTCCACGAAGGGATGAAGACGTCGCCGAGTGGATGAAGAACAGCCGCCTGAAACTGAACTCAGACAAGACGGAAGTCCTCATCCTTGGGCCATCACCCACCGCCTGGGACGACTCCTGGTGGCCCCCAGCCCTGGGCACCGCCCCACCACGCATGCAACCTGGGCTTAATCCTGGACTCCTCCCTCTCGCTGACCAGACAAGTCAACGCTGTCTCCTCCTCATGCTTTCACACCCTCCGCATGCTCCGCAAGATCTTCCGATGGATCCCGATCGAAACCAGGAAGACGGTCACCCAGGCCCTCGTCACCAGCCGGCTGGACTACAGAAACACCCTCTATGCCAGAACCACAGCCAAGCTACAGAAAAGACTACAACGCATCCAGAACGCCTCCGCCCGACTCATCCTAGACATCCCTCGACGCAGCCACATCTCCGGCCACCTGAGAAACCTGCACTGGCTCCCCGTCAACAAGAGGATCACGTTCAGGCTCCTCACCCACACACACAAGTCTCTCCACAACCTGGGCCCTAAGTACCTCAACGACCGCCTGAACTTCCACACGCCAGCTACGTTCCGCTAGCCTCGCCCTCCCGCCGTACCACGCATCCGAAGAGCCACCACCGGAGGCAGATCCTTCTCCTGACTAGCGGCCAAGACATGGAACTCCCTCCCCATCCACCTTCGGCTGACCCAGGACCACCTCGCCTTCAGGAGACAACTCAAGACCTGGCTGTTCGAGCAGTAGCGGCCCCCCTCCCCCAAGCGCCTTGAGACCCTTCCGGGTGAGTAGCGCGCTATACAAGTGTTATGATTGATTGATTGATTTGAATGTACTCTTAGTACTGTCTTGCATGCAATGCATTATGGGTAGGTTGGATTTACCATATCTTCTGAAGGGTGCAGTACCGTGTGTGGCCAAAAGAGGCAATAACTAAGTAGAGAAAACCTACTTGTAGTGAACACTGTTCCTACTGGGAAAAAAGACCTTTTCCAACGATATAAGAGAAACTGCTAGGCAAATTGATCAAACAGTAAGCAATATAAGATTTCACGTTCTATTATTTTATTCTCATTCATAGAACTTTTATGAAGCATGTGTACATTAATACATTATGTTTATGTATCCTATTGTACATCTGTTCTAATTAGAAGACAGTCAACATGCTTTGCATAAGGATGTAAATTGGTACACAACAAATATTCTATTTACAGGTTTCTAAACATTTGAGAAACCATAATTCATGGTAGTACATAAATCAGTCAGAGATGATTTTCTGAAGACACGATGCCGGATGCATTTCGGGACCAAAAGGTACCCTTCTTCAGGGGCGAAATCTTTTTAGCTAAATGCGTACTGCCTTAGATGGAATCCTAATGTTAAACTTGAAAAAAAACTGCAACGACAATTGACTGTGTGGTATGACCCGGAAACTCGGCCTCTAAGGTACTGATAGCCGCTTAGAGGGAACTGGTGTTCTTCTACAAAAGTCGTCTGTACGTAGTTACTTCGCTCTCAGGACCATACAGGTCTGCCGGTAAAACAATATACAACTATAAAAACAACAGATGCAAATTCAAATTTCAAAGCTTTATTCGACATTCGTCATAAAAGCAATTCCTCCCTAACACTATACAAATAAATACTATGTCTAAAAATACTCACAATAAAATACATATTAAACAATTGACAGTCGAATACAATGCACAATTAAAAACATTTACTTGATTCATAAATTGGTAAAAAGAATTCTATCCTAAACACCGTATTTTTAATCAGATACAATATCTAATAAAGTGCGGATCACCCAAACCCAGCCAAGAAATTTGGCTACGGCAATTGCAAAGAGCGGCGAACTATCTGTTTCTAATATTCTCAGTGCAGTCGCCTGGCTACGAGTCCCCAGATTTAAACAAACTGGTCTTAGCCATTTGCGCCTTGGACTAGCATATAGTGGGCAGCAAAACAATAAGTGGGAGATATGCTCTATTTGGTCTTTGCAATAATAACAGTTCTCATCCCGTGATGGAAACCAATGTTTTTTAAAAGCATTTACTGGGAGTGTTCCGACTCTGAATTGGAAGTATAACTTCCTGTCACGCTGCCTTTCAATTATATCCCAATAAGCTTCGCAGGATGGAACCATTTTAATATCCAAAAAGCGGCCAGTTAGATTAGCTCTTGACCCAGCACAATAGATTGAGGAATACACCATCTCCCAATATATTTCTTTCAGTTTTGCTTTAGTTGGAAACTTTGTCACATCCATATTACCCCAAAGATAGTCCAGCTTTAACTTTGCCAGTAGACCCCTCAGATCTTTCAGCCAAACAATGCAACGAAATTGATCAAACTTGACAACATCTAACAGTGCCGATGCATAGTGGGCTAGTTCCGGCGTCACCATCAGGCGCCTCCAGTACAACAATGGGCGCAATCGTGCTATGTATTCAATGCTTCTCAGACCAAGGTCCAGTTTTAATGGGATTGTGGGTGTACTTTGCGGGACCGTTACCAGCCGACGCAAGAACCTGTTTTCCGCTGAACCCAGGTCTGCTAAATTTGAGAAACCCCAAAGTTCGGAGCCATACATACAGGCACTCAGGACTTTCATTTTGTAAATTTCGAGGGCACAATTTATTGGCTTTGTCAGCAAGGCTCTATGTTTAAGTGCAACTGCTCCTGCAAGCTGGCTAAACTTTAATACTAAATCTTTATTGAGTCCATCTAGCACTCTAGTGTTTTATATTCTCTTCTTGTTTAATCCATTCGTTGTTGTGCAACATTAACCCAGTGTTTAGTCTGGAAACACTTTGAAAACATGTAAAAAAATTAGGAGTCAGCGGGCAATCCCGTTGTCTAGCTGGTAATGTTGTGCACACTTTTACCCAATGCATTTCGGGTCTATGGTGACCCTTCCTCGGGGGTCTCTATAAGAAAAATCAAGGAAAATACAATCAGCCTCATAACCATCTCTGTGTATGTACAACCACCCGAAATGCATTGGGTAAATGGGATATGTTAACATGAAATGTCCTGGAAACAAAAGGATTCGTATTGATTAAAAAGATGAAATAAACACTAAAGATTGAAACAAGAATAATCACATTGAATGGACTATCATTGTTTATAAATATACCAGAAGAGAACCAAGTTGGTTCCAGTAAAAGTGTGCACAACATTACCACCTAGACAACGGGATTGCCCGCTGACTCCTAATTTTTTTAAACTTTAATACTGCCATGTTAATGTGAGACTTCCATTTCATATTATCCTGTAACGTTATTCCTAGATAGGAAAAAGCCTCAACTTTCTCTAGAGGAGTGCCCTTCTAGGTAATTGCACCTTTAAATGTGGACTGGCGGTTCAAACACATAAACTTTGTCTTAGTAGTGTTCAGCTCAAGGCCCAGACTATCACAAAAATCGCCAAATGCATTTACAGCCTTTTGGAGACCTTTTGGGTGCGTGACAGTATAAGCGTATCATCCGCAAACATGAGGACGGGGACATGAGCCTGCAATTTTGGGGGCATCACTTGGAGATTTGTTCAGGTAATCCACAATACCGTTAATATAAATGGAGAATAGTGTTGGGGCCAGGACACACCCTTGCCGCACTCCCCGCTCTACTGGGAATGGCTCCGTTACTTCTCCCTGCGCCCCCCACCTGATTTTAGCATAATTATTTTCATGCAGACGCACAAGGAGAGTGAGAAGTTCTGGGCTTATTCCTGCTACGGCCAAAGTCCTCCACAGCTTTTGTCTAGGCACTAGATCAAATGCGGCTCTTAGATCCACAAAAACGGCATAGAGGGTACCATTATTTAATGTTACATTTCTCCAGTAAATGGCCATGAAATAGAAGACCTGATCTATAGAACTAGTCAAGGGACGAAAACCCGCTTGGTAGGGCGACAAGATGTTATTATCCTCTATCCAGGTTTGCAGCTTGTTCTGCACTAATCGGCCCATCAGTTTCTGGGCTGTATCTATGAGACCGATGGGTCGATAGTTGTTGGGGAGGGATTTGTCACCTTTTTTGACTACAGGGATAATTTCCGCACCCTTCCAGGATGGAGGCACTTCCCCTCCCATGGCCACTGCATTGGCTAACCATGAGAAATACGTGCACCATGACCTCCGATCGCTTAGGAAGACGTCTGCTGGTATACCGTCCATGCCCAGGGCTCTTCCCCCCTTTACACACTCCAAAGCGATACTAACATTCTTTTCATTGAACACTTCATGATTATAGTACACAGTTGGAAGTGTAATGTCAATGACTTGCGTTAGGCTAAGGGCATATTGAGGTTTAAAGAACTCGGTCCACTTGTTCTTGGGGACATGGTTTTGTGGTTGGGCGGCTATACCTCCCCTATCCCATTTTACAGTTGACCAGAATAACTTTGAATCTTTGGATGCGCAGGCATGCTTGAGTTCACACCAGCGCTCCTCGTCCCATCTTTTCTTAGCTTGTTTTTGTGTTAATCTATATATATCCCTAGCCTTCCTAACTGCAACAGTATTTCCCCTTCTTAGTTCAATACTCAAGCTTTGGCGCTCCAATCTGCAGCTTTTGTCGTACCAACCCAGTCTGGGGAGATGTTTTTTACCCTTGCTAAGGTTAACCGTTTTTATGAAAAAGGCCTGTAATCTGTGGAAGAATTTAGTGTGGGCCGCCATCATATGATCTTGGAAGTTTACCTTCCCAACATGGGGGTTTTATCTCATTTATTTCCTCAATCACTGCTCTCTTCAGGTCATCTATTTTCTCTACATCTTCTACTAGCCTATTCCATTTCAGGTGGCGCTGATTGTTTGTGCAGACTATGTCCTGGGTGACCCTTTCCACATTGGTACTATGCCCCACAGCCCCTTGATATGGATAGAAAGTCATGCACAAAGGATTGTGGTCACTTTCTATTCTTGTTACCACAACCATATCTATCAGTTTGCTCCATTCCCTTACATCTACCAAGAAATAGTCAATTCTGCTGGTTGCCCGGCCGTTGTTAAACGTACTGGACCCGTTGCGGTCAGAGGGCGTGCGCCCATTAGCCGCTCTTAGGCCTCTTGCCAGGCAAAGACTTTTCATTTGGATGGCCACTGCACTCCATCTTTTAATGGCAGGCACCTCAAGCTGGGGTATTCCCCATTTATTATCCTTCTTCTCTGTCATAATCCTGCCCTCCTTCCCCAAGGGTTCAAAGGTAGAATTTATGTCCCCCCCTACTATGATATGTTTTTCCAGGGGTAGGAGCTCCAGCTCCTGTTCTAAGACAGATACTACTTCTGAGGTATTTCCGGCCCCCACCCCCCCTAGCATATATGTTAAAAAGTGAAATTTCTTGGCCATTGCCCCATCGCACTCTAAGTGCTAAGATATCATTAGTTGGCAGTGATCTTTGTATTATTGTGCAGTCCAATGACTGACGTATCCATATCAACAGCCCTCCTGAGGAACGGCCTTTTTGGTTTTTTGTTGCTGGAATATGAAAGTTCACATACCCCTGGCGAAAAACCGGGCTTAAAGTCCAGGTTTCTTGCAGTAAAATGATATCATAATTATCAATAAAATCACACCATTTAGGAGTTACCATTTTAGACGCTATACCAGCAATATTCCATGACGTAAGGGTCAGGATAGGATTGCCCGTTTTACTCCCTACTCGACCTAACCTTGTACCACTGCATACCGGCTCAGCGGTCAAAGTGGTTACAACCTCTGAGACCGCTGCGGGGGCATTCAGTTGGTCATACGAGTCCTGCTCCAACAACCTACCGGTGCGCCTTACAATTTCGGGATTGATACTTCTATTGTGCAGAGTGTTTTCCCTTCCCCTTGCGTTAGAATCTTTTGATTCGCTACAATTTCCTGCCTGCTGAATAGCTTGTGCGCACACCATATTGGCAGTAATTAGGTTTGTGCTCCTCCCCTGAGTGTTCCCTTGCACATGTTTAAACTCTTCCAGTCAATCGCACTCATTTAAATTAGAAAGGGCAGAAAATATATTTTCAATACTCAAGCCTTGATCAAGATTTGGGACACCCCATCCTCTTCTACTTCCCACAACTGACCGCTTGGTCCTAAGAATATTCGGATTTGCTACAAGACCTCTTCTGCTATAAAAGAAGTCCAGTGTGAGTGGAATTATTTCTGCTTTTCTACGTTGGGGGGGAGGGGGGGGGATAGGTTAAGTAAGACTTCAGGCAGTACTTCAGGTCCCTTAAAATTTAGTCCCACACAGTCCCCCTCAAATCTTTTAATGTTGCTCCCTATCCACTTCACTCTTCTTGCTGTTAACAAATCCTGTGCCAGTTTTTGTTTGCCCCAAGGAGAAATATGCATGTTATTGCTCAACCAGAGCAACGCTTTATTTTGTAATGATTGGGGAGATTCTACCTGGCCTGGTTTCAAGAGTGGGACGTTAGCTAGGACCAGGATCATAGGGGAGGCTTCTACGATTAGCTCCACCGGTCCAGCATCTAAGCCGGGTTCCTCAATCGTCACCGGTCTTGCTATGGGACCATCATCTAATAAGGTGTGTGTACCTAGTCCTAGGTTTGGTATGGAGGAATGGGTTGGGGCTACTTGATCTTTCCCCTTTCCTGGTTGAGTGTCCGTATTTTTTTTTCCTCTAACATGCTTACAACCTGGTTAGGTATGGCCTCCACATTATCGTTGGTATTTTGCAAAAGACCCTCAAGTTTATTAACTTTGTCAGTGAGGTGGTCAATTTTAGATAACAGGGGTTTGATGATCCTACTTAACTTCGAGTCCAACATACCCATAAGTTTCTTAATATTGGCATCATCCCACAACATGCTACCATCGTCTTCTATCCCTGCCTCTTCTATGGTGTTTTTACTAGGGGGGTGGCAGGTCTTTTCCTACTAGAGCGGAGCCCGCCTCGCTTAGGTTGGTATTTGGTGGCCCCTTTGGCTACTCTCGGCGCTGGAACGGGCGTCAGAGGAGGAGATTTATCCTCAACTAGCTCTATATCTTTTAGTAGGTCAACCAATTCATTTTCCACTATTATGTCTACGTTTGAGTTAGTGGAAGCATTCAACATAGGGCTATCATTGCTAGGTTGGGAGAATGCTGCAGTTTAGTTAATATCATCCAACTCCAGAAGATTCACCGTTTGGGGTCTCCAATGGAGTAACTATTGGTGTTGGACTAAGACCCAGCGAAGACCTACGTTCGTTATTTATTTTGGCCACCACCTGAACTAGATAATTGTCCATCGTGTTGCAGGGAGTAACAGATTGTTTTTGTTTAGACATTGCTAGATGAATACAGTTGGGGTATACTGGTGGTGGTAATGCCTTGCTTCTGATGATAAAACAATTACACTTTTCTAATAGCGAGCAATAACAAAGACTAGATAGAGTCAGCGAAGTGTGTGTACCTCACAGTGCAAATTAGGCAGGGGTCCTGGTCCGTCCGGTCTCCTCAGGCCTCTGAGGGCCACAGAGGGCCCGCCCTTTGCCCGGGCTTAGCCCGGCACGTCCCGCGCTGCGGCAGACTGGGCCGGATATAGGGAGTGTGTGATCGCCTGGGGGCGTGGCTGAAAGGCGGCGCGGACCAGGTGGCTGTGGTCGAGCAGGGACTCCTGGGAGAGTGAGTCCCTGCTGCGCAACGCTCCACCCTGCAGCAAAGCCGGTTGTCCTCCCCAGCAGCACAGAGCTCACACCCAGCGCCTCCTCCTACAGCGCGATGCGAGGAGCAGCACCGGAGCAGGCACGAGAGGGCACAGTTCAAGTCCCAGGGTCCAAGGTCAGTCCCTCCGCACAGGGCTCGTTCCTCTATTCGTCGTCAGCAGAAAGGATTCCCCTTTGAGCACGACTGCGGGTTGATGTAGAGCGGGCCGCTCCGCAACTTCGTGGTGCATTGCTCCTATGTTGGGTACTCCTGCTTCGGACTACCTGAGAGTCCGGAGCAGGAGTACCCGACATAGGAGCAGTGCACCACGAAGTCGCGCAGCGGCCCGCTCTACATCATCAACCCGCAGTCGCGCTCAAACGGGTGATTCTAATCTAACATCCTGTCACGTTTCCGCATTCACATCGATTAAACGGAGTGGTTCATTGCTTTCGATTATCCCGTATCTCCTCTTATGAGTAAATTTTTATCCTCACCACGTTGCAACTACAAACCCCATCCTTGTGAACGACTTGATAGAGTTCAAGCATCTGTTGTTTTTATAGTTGCATATTGTTTTACCGGCACACCTGTAAGGTCCTGAGAGCGAAGTAACTACGTACACACGACTTTTGTAGAAGAACACCAGTTCCCTCTAAGCGGCTATCAGTACCTTAGAGGCAGAGTTTCCGGGTCATACCACACAGTCAATTGTCGTTCCAGTTTTTTTTCAAGTTTAACATTAGGATTCCATCTAAGGCAGTACGCATTTAGCTAAAAAGATTTCGCCCCTGAAGAAGGGTACCTTTTGGTCTCGAAATGCATCGGGCATTGTGTCTCCAGAAAATCATCTCTGACTGATTTATGTACTACCATGAATTATGGTTTCCCAAATGTTTAGAAACATGTAAATAGAATATTTGATATGTACCAATTTACATCCTTATGCAAAACATGTTGACTGTCTTATAATTAGAACAGATGTACAATAGGATACATAAACAATGTATTAATGTACACATGCTGCATAAAAGTTCTATGAATGAGAATTAAATAATAGAGCGCGAAATCTTATATTTCTTACCGTTTGATCAATTTGCCTAGCAGTTTCTCTTGTATCGTTGGAAAAGGTCTTTTTTCCCGTAGGAACAGTGCTCACTACAAGTAGGTTTTCCCTACTTAGTTATTACCTTTCACTCTTTGTGCTAGCCAACACGATTCTGTAGTGATGCACCCTTGGATCAGATTAGTCCATATTTTAGCCTAAGATTACTTACCGAGTGCTCCTCTCTCTCTTCTCTGACCAAAAGAGGCCACATATGGTACTGAATCCTACAACATGGCTAGGTAAAATACACTGCCATTTATAATGCCAATAACTAAACCTGTAGACCTGCAGTGCTGGTGCTTTACTTACTAGGAACTTCTAGAAGCAGCTTGCAGTATTGGAGTGCTGGTGCCTTGCTCATTAGGGACCTAGAAAAGCAGCTTGCTGTACTGCACTGAGACATACAATGCTGGTTCCTTGCTCACTAAGCAAGCATTTGCAATGCACTAGGTCTCGCATTACTGAAAGTATGAACTATTGGCGTTGCATTATTATTTGCAATTTGGAGGCAATTTTAGGGAGGAGGCAGCAAAAATAAAGCTTTATGTAGTTTAAAAAATCATGAGTAACCCTGCTGAGACAGGTGTGTTGGCACGTATGACATGGGTAGAAATGGAAATGCATGCAAATATTCTTCAAGGGCAGAAACACTTTGGCAATGGGGCCTAAATGTTGATTATAATACCTTCATCACAATTATTTTCAGGGAGAAAAATTACAAGTACTCCAGAGAACGGGCTCACATCTCCCCCACCGTGCAAAAAAGTAAAAGTGGTGAGCCACGGTCATTGGGTCAAGGGAGATGTGGGTCGAAAAAGTTTGGAAACCACTGCACTACAGGGAACCCCATGTTTACTTCTCAGTATCTCGGGCAGAAGCTCTTTACAAAATATATCTCTCTCTCTACACAGCAAATATTGACCATGGAAACTATTTTGCAGATCACTCCCTTCGTCACAGTTTCTGTGCTGAAGAAGGAAAAAAAGGAATGTGAGTAAACCAAGCATGATCATTGGTTTTAAATCGCTGCCTGTTCATTTCTACTGACTTGGACGAGGACAGAATAGGCGGATGAAAAGAAAATGAAGTTCGGAGAACATTTCCCTCTCCCCGAACTAGATCGCAGTGCGAATGTAAACTAACGCCAGTAAACCACTTGGTAATGGGTGAACAAATAATGGAAAAACAAAATATACTACATGTTACCAAAAAGTAAACATAAAAAATATTACTCGTCTTAAAATCCTAACCATGTTAGCTACTGTTTTTTTACAAGTGTTATGAAGATTAGCTTTAATAAAAAATTGCAGGGCTGCAACTGTGCGCGAACCGAAATAGCCAACAGCTTTCTATGAGTGATTGACCATGCTCGAGACGTTAGTTGTAGACCGTTCATGAAGGCTGTTGTGAATAATTCGCGCCAATAGCACATAAAGTGAAAGGAATCCATTGCCTTTGCTTAGTTACGTATTAGCAACTGGCTATATCCGAGCAGTCCTATTATCTATCACCTTCTGCACATCTCTGGTTAGTTATGTGACATTATGAAAATTACCGGTAAGACAAAAGACTTGCTCCACGATCACATACTTTCTTTGTTAGCATCCCTCGCACACTTCTAACCTAAAACAGCTGTACAATGAGAAGTGCATCTTAAACTTGAAGGCTATAATCCAAGTGACAGCTGAGCCAGACAAGTGAACAAAGGCAAGTGTTACCAAAAATCTACTACAAATCCCAGCGTCCTCTGCTCTGCGGGTCAAGGTGTCTTCACCCAGAAGGCTCGCAGCCGAACCCACCCCTGCTAAGCAGTCATTGGTTGAAGCATACTGCATTCGCCGCTCATCTAGCCCGCGCGTCCGTCAATCAAATCAACTCGCTCACCATCAATAAACAGCGGCCATTAGAGTTAGGTTGACATGGCAAAAAAAAAAAGGGGGGATAGGGTGGTGGCTAACAGCCTGGCTGCGCAGTTTAAGCGGGTGCCGCGAGCCAAGCTATAAGACGCCAGCACCAGCGATCTGTAGAGGACGGGACAAAAGTGAAATGTTAAACGCTCGAACATCTAGGTACAAATAGTACCCTAAGTCTCAGCGTATAGCGTGCCATTAGACTTTTCATAATATGATCATGTACACTTAAAATCTAGAAGAAGATTCCTGCAGGACTAATCTCAGCAAAGAAAGAAAAATCGGAGGAACGGCTCCACCTAAATTATTTACAAAGACTCACATTCCTCCTACTACAAGCCTTTGAACCCGCCCTCTCCCTGAGGTGAGTTTCGGAGACGTTTCGCAACGATTTTAAAATTATAAGAACCCCGAAAACTGTAATTACGAGTCTTACTCACCCCAACAGCTTACAGCACTATCACCAGCGCCGCCATAAGCAGCACGGCACATTACGTAGGAATAAAAAAAAAACACCAGGCGTCCTCGCGAGAACCCCGTGTCACGCGGGTAAACGGGGCGGTAGCAAGGTATCTCCATGGAAGTGTTATCGTATGTTGTTATGACAGCAGACATGTTTTAGTCAGGCATATTTCAAGTGGACTGGTCTGTAATTTAGAGGTATCCCAGGCACCTGACTCCACCATGGGCATTTCTTTAAAATTTCAGTATGATTGCGCGATGTTTATAAGTAGGCGATAAACTAACGAGGCGCAGAAACGCTAGAACTATTAGAAAGAATGGTTTGCGGGCGCGCCTAAAAGGGCCCAGACTAAAGCCGTTCATTACCATCGTAGTCCTGACCCAGCAAAATAGTAGAATTGCTTAAGAGATCATGAAGAAATAAGTATATTCCATAAAATTCAATTAACAAAGGCGGAGTAAAAAGAGACCTTCCTCGTTATTACTACATTCCAATTTATAAACATTTTTGGAAACATATGTAAACAAAACCCATGTGAAGATGTCCGCTCCATTTACTGGATGGACTTGTGTCTGCGGCCGGGGATGTATGAGAATTGCCCCCATCGTTCGCTCATATCGTTACAGTCAGTGGTCGAAGTGGTCAAGTGGGGGAAAAAAATAGGGGAACTGTGGGTGGAGAATCAGGGGGCGGGAATAACCGAAGATTGAATCAGTGGGCGGAGTCAGGGGTGTGGCTAGAAATAGCAAAACATACCAATTTTTAGTACCTTTAGCATTTCACTGACCTATACCGTTATTTAATTAAAACAATGGATAAACATGTTTATTTGAGGGTAATTCAGGAAAAAGCAAACACTCATAGGGATTACAGGTTTAAGTAAAGCGTGTGAAATATAAGCAGGAACAACATGTTACCTTAATGCTTTTACTCTCATTGTTCAGAAATCCATGATTATTTTTTGTCTCAAACATTGAGGTCATGAATACAGAGCTCCTCCTGTACACATGTGTTAAGCAGGGCTCAGAAGAGGAAGGGACTCTTCAGGAGAATCTAGACTCACGGAAACCCACAAAGGCTCCTTCATACTCATGTCAGCCAGCTAGCTGCTCAATCAAATATAGCAAAAAGAACAACTTGTGGACCGAATGCAGAACAATATCATACATTCACCCCAGTACAGAGATCTGGGCCTAAATCCATTGTTTCTTTGCTCACCATGCCATTCCAGTTTGCACCCAGCCATATGCAAATCAGTCTTGATCTTGCACCAAATGGGAACAGTTCAGCCCAAACTGCCAGGCCAGGTCCTCCCTAGACTGGAAACAGGCATCCTAGGACCGGTTTCGGGCTTTCAGCCCTCATCAGCCAGGATAGCTTGATTCCAGTGGCATGGAGAGCAGGGGACTCATGTCTGAGCATACCTGTCCCACTCGGGTGACAAATACAACAAGCATTTGCAATGCAATGGTCTCGGCATCATTAAAGGTAGAGCTATTGGCATTGCTCATGACATTTCTTTTTTTTTCTTTAAATCATAAATACATGGCATTGTCATTTACATTGCCAATACAGAGCACTCTGCACTCAACAGCACACACCACTGTGCACCTGCACTCACTGCTCTGCACACTCACTCTGCACTCACTACTCTGGACTCACTACTCTGCATTCTGCACTCACTACTCTGGACTCACTACTCTGCATTCTGCACTCACTACTCTGCACTCACCACTCTGCACTCACCACTCTGCACTCACCACTCTGCACTCACAACTCTGCACTCACTACTCTGCACTCACAACTCTGCACTCACTACTCTGCACTCACTACTCTGCACTCACTACTCTGCACTCACCACTCTGCACTCACCACTCCGCACTCACCACTCTGCACTCACCACTCTGCACTCACAACTCTGCACTCACCACTCTGCACTCACCACTCTGCACTCACCACTCTGCACTCACTACTCTACACACTCACTACTCTGAACTCACTACTCTGCACTCACTACTCTGCACTCACTACTCTGCACTCACTACTCTGCACTCACTACATGTCTGAGCATACCTGTCCCACTCGGGTGACAAATACAACAAGCATTTGCAATGCAATGGTCTCGGCATCATTAAAGGTAGAGCTATTGGCATTGCTCATGACATTTCTTTTTTTTCTTTAAATCATAAATAAATGGCATTGTCATTTACATTGCCAATACAGAGCACTCTGCACCCAACAGCACACACCACTGCGCACCTGCACTCACTGCTCTGCACACTCACTCTGCACTCACTACTCTGGACTCACTACTCTGCATTCTGCACTCACTACTCTGGACTCACTACTCTGCATTCTGCACTCACTACTCTGCACTCTGCACTCACCACTCTGCACTCACCACTCTGCACTCACCACTCTGCACTCACCACTCTGCACTCACAACTCTGCACTCACTACTCTGCACTCACAACTCTGCACTCACTACTCTGCACTCACTACTCTGCACTCTGCACTCACCACTCTGCACTCACCACTCCGCACTCACCACTCTGCACTCACCACTCTGCACTCACAACTCTGCACTCTGCACTCACTACTCTGCACTCACCACTCTGCACTCACCACTCTACACTCACCACTCTGCACTCACGACTCTGCACTCACTACTCTGCACTCACTACTCTGCACTCACTACTCTGCACTCTGCACTCACTACTCTGCACTCACTACTCTGCACTCACTACTCTACACACTCACTACTCTGCACTCACTACTCTGCACTCACTACTCTGCAATCACTACTCTACACACTCACTACTCTGCACTCACTACTCTGCACTCACTACTCTGCACTCACTACTCTGCACTCACTACTCTACGCACTCACTACTCTGCACTCACTACTCTGCACTCACTACTCTACATACTCACTACTCTACACACTCACTACTCTGCACTCACCACTCTGCACTCACTACTCTGCACTCACTACTCTGCACTCTGCACTCACTACTCTGCACTCACTACTCTGCACTCACTACTCTGCACTCACTACTCTACGCACTCACTACTCTACACTCACTACTCTGCACTCACTACTCTGCACTCACTACTCTGCACTCACTACTCTACACACTCACTACTCTGAACTCACTACTCTGCACTCTGCACTCACTACTCTGCACTCACTACTCTGCACTCACTACTCTGCACTAACTACTCTACACACTCACTACTCTACACACTCACTACTCTGCACTCACTACTCTGCACTCACTACTCTGCACACACTACTCTACGCACTCACTACTCTACGCACTCACTACTCTGCACTCACTACTCTGCACTCACTACTCTGAACTCACTCCTCTGCACTCTGCACTCACTACTCTGCACTCACTACTCTGCACTCACTACTCTACACACTCACTACTCTGCACTCACTACTCTACACACTCACTACTCTGAACTTACTACTCTGCACTCACAACTCTGCACTCACCACTCTGCACACTCACTACTCTGCACTCTGCACTCACTACTCTGCACACTCACTCTGCACTCACTACTCTGCACTCACTACTCTGCAATCACTAGTCTGCACACTCACTACTCTGCAATCACTACTCTGCACACTCACTACTCTGCACTCTGCACTCACTACTCTGCACACTCACTCTGCACTCACTACTCTGCACTCTACACACTCACTCTGCACTCACACTCTGCACTCACTACTCTGCACTCTGCACACTCACTCTGCACTCACACTTTGCACTCACAACTCTGCACTCTGCATTCACACTCTGCAAAGCGCGTCCACATACCCTAAGCGGCTCGTGCACCTGTCTGTCTCCCTTGGGAGGCATTTTAGAGATGTTGCCCTGTAGTAAAAAAATAATACTTGTACTTTGAAATGCAAAACATGAACCCCTTTATTAAATAGTCTTGCTTAAACCTTTGACTGCCATATCGCGTTTACCTCTATAATGAGCAATTGAAGCCAGGGAACCCTCCTGATACTTACATACCTTAAAAATATTATTACGCCCCTAAGTCTTGCACCATTTCTTTTATCCATCTTACCCCAATGGATGAAAAAGTCTTTGTTGTGATGTTGGTGGGAGACCGGAGTTTGAAAGTGCCGGTCTCTTCAGGGCACTGGCAAACTCTTGTTCAGCATAGCTAAAAACCATAACCATAGCCAATCGGTTCCACCGGAGAGACCTATTGACTGTCCCAATGCTTGTTTCCACTGGAAATGTTTAAAGCTAGTATTAATGTTTGAGTGGAGCATGTACTTTTTTATTTAATTGCTTCATTCGATTGCATTTGAGCTTTTGGTTTCAGTAACTACTTTCCACTTATGTCATTTGCTTTAACTAGACAGCTGAAGTATTAATTTACACAATGATAATTATTTAGGATTATAATATTTTTTCATGAACTTCCTTTAAAACACACCTTTTTGCAGTGTTGTGTCTCCGTTGGCACACGCACCGGAAGTCAGGCAATATCGCCAGTGACGGGGGCGGCGTCCGGACCGGAAAAGGAGGCAGGCGGACTAAATGCGTATCGCGGCCCGGGGCTCCTGTGAGCGGTGGAGAGCCCCGGGGCCGCCAGAAGAAGGTTATGCAAGTGTTGCGGGGCTCCCTTGACCAAGAGGGAGCCCCGTGAAAGGAGCTGGCAAGAGCCGCAGCGGCGGAGTCCCCTGAGATTGGCCTGGTAAGTTAGAAAGGGCTGGGGGGGTCTTGGTGAACTTGTGTGTGTGTCTGTGTGCGACGGGGGGGGAAGCACTCGTGTGTGTGTATGTGTGGGGAGGTGTCTGTATGTGCGTGCGTGCATGGGCGCTCGTGTGTGTGTGTGTGTCTGTGTGAATGCACGACAGCAGCTGCCCACAGCGAGCGCGTTCGCGTGCGCGTTTCAAATCGCCTCCAGTGTCTGTCTCCTGGGAAGCACACCCGCCAACAATAGGTTCTCGGCGAGAACGTGCTTCCGCGCGCTTAGCCGAGACCTAAAGAACAATTGATGGACAGAATGCAGAACAATGTCATACATTCACCCCAATTCAGAGATCTGGGCTTAAATCCATCGTTTTTTGCTCACCATGCCATTCCAGTTTGGACCCAGCCATATGCAAATCAGTCTAGATTCTGCGCCCAATGGGAAAAGTCCAGCCCGAACTGCCTAGCCATATTTATTCAAGTGTCCTTTCATTCGGGAAGTGAACACAAAGCAGTACCCACTGAACTATGCACATAACATGTTGCTTTTTGATATGCATAGTACATGTTCTTCGCAGCAGGTATATTACCTCTCTGCACTACCTTAGATAAGAAATACAGCCACTAGACAAAACATGCTCCCATCTCTCTCCAGCAGGTACATTGATCACCAAAGTTAACTTGGCACTTGTATTGTTGACCGAAACCTGCTGAATATACAAAGAACTTTGCAGTGTTTTTAACACCTTGGCTGCTAGGGGTTTTCCCGTTCTGTGCTGAGCATACATGATCCCCATTGTTCATGACAAGGTCAACTCGTCATAAGCACAGGGCAGGTAAAACCCATGACGAGTTGACCTTGTCATGAGCACTGAAGGGGTTAAAACTCCTGCACTTGTACAAAACCGGTCCCCCCCAAACTAAACTGGCCCCCTACCCTTCAAGTCGCCCTGGGAAACGCCTGCTCCTGCCCTTTCACTGCTCCTGCCCAGTCAGTACTCCTTCTCATGCTCGATAAACACTCCTGCTTCATCAATTCCCCTGCCCCGTCACTTCTCCTGTCCGTATCTTCTCCTGCCCTGTTCACTGCTCCTGCCCTGTTCACTGCCCCTGCCCTGTTCACTGCTCCTGCCTTGTTCACCGTTCCTGCCCTGTTCACCGCTCCTCCCCTGTTCACCGCTTCTGTCCTGTTCACCTCACCTGCCCCGTTCACCGTTCCTGTCCATTCACTGCTCCTGTCCGTTCACCGCTCCTGCCCGGTCACTGCTCCTGCTCATGCCTAATCACTGCTTCTGCCCCGTCACCTCTCCTGCCCCATTCCCACTCCTGCCCTGTCTCCTCTCCTGCCCCGCACGTCACCTGCCCGTCACTTCTACTGCCCGGTCACTTCTCTTGCCCGGTCACCTCTCCTGCCCTGTCACGTCACCTGCCCTGTCACGTCACCTGCCCGTCAAGTCACCTGATTGTCACTTCTTCTGCCCGGTCACTTCTCCATCACTTCTCCTGCCCGGTCACTTCTGCTGCCCGGTCCCTTCTCCTGCCCGGTTGCCTCTTCTGCCTTTTGCCTCTCCTGCCCTGTTGCCTCTCCTTCCCTGTCACTTCTCCTGTCTCAATCACTTCTCCTGTCCCATCACTACTCCTGTCCCATCACTACTCCTGTCCCGTCACTTCTCCTGTCCTGTCACTTCTTCTGTCCCATCACTTCTCCTGTCCCGTCACTTCTCCTGTCCCGTCAGTTCTCCTGTCACGTCACTTCTCCTGTCACGTCACTTCTCCTGTCCCGTCACTTTTCCTGCACCGTGACTTCTTCCCCGTTAACTGCTCCTGCCCCGTTCACTGCTCCAGCCCCGTTCACTGCTCCTTCCCCGTTACCACTCTTGCTCATGCCTAATACCACTCCTGCCCCATTACTTCTACTGCTTCGTCATTGCTCCTGCCCCGTCACCTCTCCTGCCCGTCACCTCCCCTGCCCCATCACCTCTCCTGCCCCGTCATCTCTCCTGCCCCGTCACCTCCCCTGCCCCATCACCTCTCCTTCCCCGTCACCTCTCCTGCCCCGTCACCTCTCCTGCCCCGTCACCTCCCCTTCCCCGTCATCTCTCCTGCCCTGTCACTTCTCCTGCCCATCACTTCTCCTGCCCGGTCACCTCTCCTGTCCAGTTACCTCTCCTGCACAGTCACCTCTCCTTTCCTGTTGCCTCTCCTGCCCCGTCACTGCTCCTGGCCCGTCACTTCTCCTGGCCCGTCACTTCTCCTATCCGTTACTTCTCCTGCCCGGTCACCTCTCCTGCCCTAGTACCTTTCCTTTCCTGTCGCCTCTTTTGTCCAGTCACTGCTCCTGCCCAATTCACTCTGTGTACAACATTACCAAATTTCACATGGTGTTAAGTTCCCCACGTTCTCTGTCTGGGGAAAGCTCCTCTGTAATCACCAACTCCGATCTCACTGGCACTTGATATGCTAAAGGCAGAGGGCGGGCGCATTGCCATTCGAAAGGGGGTAATCAGCCTCAATCAGAATGACAATGGACTGCCCTCGGTCTGTGTGAGCTCAGGGGGGGCAGGGGCTGCTGCAGCCTCTGGACTTCACAGAGAAGTGCGAGCAGCCCCTGGAATCTAATGAAAAAAGTTATCGTTTTTAAGTCAGACTATTCTTGCCGTCCCGGGATGCTTTTTTGAAAGTAAGAAGTCGGGGAACGGACTGAAATAATTTTTAGAAAATGTAATGTAATGTAATGTAATTGCTCATTTATACCGCGCTACAATCGCTCCAGGGAGCATCTCGGCGCCAATTTGTGGTCAACCTGATGTCAAAGTTGCCTTACTGCTTGTAGTGACCAGGACCAGAATCATACTAGTGCTCTGGCAGTTATGTCTGGAAGGTTGTAGATCCAGGTTTTTAATTTTTTACGGAATTCTGATTCCTTGACCAGTGCTCTTAAGTGTGGGGGGAGGGCATTCCAGGCTTTTGCACCTAGTACCGCCAGGGATTTGCCCTCACGGGTTTTAAGTCTAAACCCTGGGACGGTCAATAGGTTGGCATTGGAGGATCGTAGGGCTCGAGTTGGACAGTATCTTACAATTTTTTTTCTTAGGTATAAAGGGCCTAGGTCGTAGACAGCTCGAAAGGTAATTATCAGCACTTTGTACAGGACTCTTTTTGTTATGGGCAGCCAGTGTAGTGCATTAAGTGCTTTGGTTGCTGAGGATTTTCTCGGCCATTTTAAGACCAGCCTTGCTGCCGCATGCTGTACCATCTGGAGTTTATGGGTAACCACCTTATTGGTACCAGCATACAGGCTGTTACAATAGTCAAATCGTGATGTATCTAATGCAACGGTAACTGTTTTCCTCGCTTCAAAGGGCAGCAAGTCAAAGAACTTCCTGAGTCCCTTTATCACCCCCAAACAGGTGCCTGCCACTTTTGACGCCTGGTGTTTAAAAGATAAGTCGGCGTCAAAGTGTACCCCAAGATTACGGGCTGAGGAGGTGGTGTGAGGAGGTATTTCTGCCTTCTCGGGCCACCATAGTCTGGGAATGAAATCATTTTTTGGGCCTATAGGCATGATCTCAGTTTTGCCTGTGTTACATTTTAGATGGTTTCTCCGCATCCAATCAAAGGTGGCCGTTAGGCAACATTTGAGTTTTTCCTCCCAGACCTGGTTATCTTTATCCATTACCAGGATAAGTTGTGTATCGTCGGCATATGCTATTACATCTATGCCAAATGACGATATCAGCTTTATCAGGGGTGCGGTGTAGACATTGAATAATGTCGGGCTCAAGCTGGAACCTTGAGGTACTCCCGTCGACAGTGGTTTCTCACTGGAACGGAAATCCCCCAAGGTCACCACTTGTCTCCTGTCACTTAGAAAGTTTCTTATCCACTCCAGGGCTGTGCCTGAGATGCCAGATGTTATTAGCCGGTCTATTAAGATAACATGTGAGACCGTGTCGAAGGCCGCCGACAGATCTAGTAATATCAAGACAGCCTTCTTTCCTTGGTCTAGGGCTGAACAGATAGTTTCAGTAGTGAACAGGAGAGCTGATTCCGTAGAATGTTGGGCCCTGAAACCTGCTTGGTTGGGGTGCCATGCTTCACTGTTTTCCAGGAAGCGAGTAAGCTGTTTATTTACTATCGACTCTGTGATTTTACACAGTGCCGGGAGGAGTGAAATGGGACGTAAATTTGAAAGTATAGTGGGGTCAGGGAGCTGTTTTTTTTGCAAAGGTTTCACTGCTGCCAATTTCCACTCTGAGGGGACATTGGCCTTAGACAGTGAGTTATTGACGATGTCATTTATTTCTGGATTGACAATTTCTGCAATGAGATGTAGGAGTCCAATGGGGCATGGGTCAAATGGTGATCCCGATTTTGTTGCCAAAATGGCTTGCATAGTCTCCTCCGGACTAATTGTGGTAAAGGCTATGAACTGGGGTATCTCCTGCCTTGTGTTGTCATCCTCATTCCTTGAACCCGGTATAGGGTCCTCGAAGTCTTTTGTCAGACCCTGAACCTTTTCTTCAAAGAAGTCTGCGATAGAGTCACAGAGTATTTGTGAGGGCGGAATGTCCTGCATTAAACATTTAGGTTTATTAAAATCATTCACAATCTTAAAAATCGCTTTATGTTTGCTATTAGCTGTTTCTATTGCTGACGTAAAATACTTCGTTTTTGCCTGTTTGATTAGTGCGTGGTACGCACTCTTAATCTTTTTGTATTTACCACGTTCTATACAGTGTGTAAATTTTTCCACCAGCTACGCTCAGCTCTACGTAGCTCCCCCTGTTTGTTTTTAAGTTCTCGGTCGAACCAAAGTGCGGATTTCTTCTTTTTCCCGGGTCTGGTTTTATTTCTTCCCTGTCCAGCCATACCTTTCAGTTCATTCATCCAAGCCCTAAAAGTATTTAGGTTTGGAGAATCTACTGGCCTTGGTCTACATTCTCTAGCCACTGTAGTTAGTTCTGGGTGGTTCATAATAGCTTTCTAGTCATCTTGCCTAGCCAGGTTGCGTTCTTCTGCATGTTTGTTCTTTCTATTAGTCTCCAGTGAGAACGTAAAAGGTATTAATGCGTGATCCGTCCACGTTTGGGGTTTCGGGTGGTCTGTTTTTAAAATATCTAAATTAGTGGCAATGCAATCTATCGTATGTCCAGCCTCATGGGTGGCTTGGGTGTCACAAATTGTGTGACCCAATACATCCATGGAGGTAGTAGATGCTTCCGTTGTGGACTCTAGGTGAATGTTTATATCTCCCAACATAGTGAATTTAGAGTATCCAAGTATCAATGGACTTAACACCTCGCCAATACTCCCCAGAAAACCTGTGCATGATCCAGGTGGGCGGTAAATCAATGCCCCTGCAAAGGAGAAGTTATCATGAATTTTAAGACAGAAACCCATCCCTTCTGCATCTTTTAATTCATGGAGTTCTGTCACCGAACAGCCAAGTGTATCTCTATATATGATGGGCACCCCCCCCCCCCCCCCCCCCCCCGTTGTTCATTTCCTCTGTCAACCCTTTGGATACCATATCCTAGATGGAATCCAAAGTTGTATCCTAAATGGTCAATATTGCATGCTCAGCCTTACCATGCAGCTGGAAAAACGTCGAAGGAGCGATGTTCCTATTATGTGCGTCTCCACCCCTGTGCCATAACATGAATACTTTGGCCACACAGCCCAGTCAAATACCACACATCAGGCGTTAGACTAATGCATTCTAATATGGTGGTCCACATCATCTTATTAAAAGGTATTGTCATGCATTTTTTGTTTCTGTAGTCAACTTGAGCAGGCTGTGAGCCTGTACATTACAATATGGTTGTTACGTTCAGTTCGGTTAACGTGCCACTGCAACACCATTTTCTATTTCTAGGGTGGTGGCAACGTCACGTCCTCTTTCAAATTAGGTTGCTGAATGAGGCAGCTCTAGCTGTGTGTGCCGTGGCATAACTGTTAATTGACGTCACAGGAAGTGCCTAATAGCTACCACTGAGACAGGCACAAGCCTGCGCACTCGGCTCAGTTCTGGTATTAAGTTGGCTGCTGGCGGCAATCATGGCAGCGCAGATCTCACAGTGCACCTGGTGCCAGGAGAACACCAGCCCTCTGGATCATCGTTCTGTTGCCGAGGGGCAGGGGCTGGTGCCATGCCTGCAGACTTACTCGTGCTACTAGGTGCCAAGTCTACAGGTGGCACGGTTTGACAGCACTCGTTGGGAGTTCACGAACACAAGGAACCAATGGTATTAGTGTGATTTATATGCATCTTAATTTGCAAAGCTGTTGTGTTGTAATAATTTTTTTTACTGGTTGAACTGCTGTTTGAAAATGATATATGATGTGCAAAGGCGCTTTGTTACAATGAAATGCATATTTTATTCTCTGCTACTAGGTTGAACAATGACTAGTGGCTAATGCCCATAATCTATAGATTTTTTTCCTAATCCTCTTAGACTCTCGGAGTGAAAATTGTTCTGTGCAGAAACGGACACATCCCAACAGTACCAGCTTTTTTCCCCTCCTGCCTCCCGTAAAGCTGTATATTTTTTAGTTGCAGCTTTTTACTCAGGACACTGTTCCTCTTCTTCTGTCTCTTAGCCTTTGGAAGATTCCCTCAGGTCCCCTTCAGAGCCATATCTAAATATTCATTTATTCATGAGACATTTTTCTCTGGTTATTTGCGCAGCTCAAGCCCTGGAAGGTTACGGTGGATGGCAGGACTTTGTCAATGGAACTCGATTGCAATAAATTAGGAGCCAATGCGTTATTAATGACTACATGTAGGAGGGATGCACATTAATAATACTTGTTGGATATAATAATAAACAAATAGCTTGTAGGAAAGTGCCCCTTTTTGCATGGTTACCCCCCACCTTTTGCCTGACACTTGAAGCACGTTGAATTGATGTGCCCTGGATCCCCGCCAATCAGGTTCCTAGGGCCTGTGTTCTTTTGCAAAACTGTACATTTGTACCCACAATTGGCACATCTTGGCTACAAGTAAGCCCCTTGTAAAAGGGATCATGGGTAAAAAGGGCACTGTGACCTGGGATGGCCCCTAAGGGCTGCAGCTCCTATATTGCCACCCTTAGGGACCCTGCAACCTGACACCTAAACACTACAATAGCACGCTGGGTATTTTAGTGCAGAGAAAAGTGAAGAGTCGACATGGCACACTTCCCTTTGTGCCATGCCAACAACCAACTGCCTCTGGCTTAGGTAAGTCACCCCCTTAAACTGGGTTCACTAGACCACAGGTGAGGGTACAATTGCCTGAGCACTGTACCCCTACAATGTCTAAGTCAATTCTTAGACATTGTAAGTGCAGTAAAGCCATAAAGTGTTTATGATTTAGGAGTTGGTCATTACAAACTCTAGAGCTCTATAATGGCTTTACTGAAACCTGGGAAGTTTGGAAGCAAACTTCTCAGCACATTAAACGCATACTGATGTCAATGTCGGATTTAACGTAAAATGCCCTTAGAGGGCATCTTAGAGATGCCCCATGAAACACGACCAGCCCTAGTGTGATTCCTGAATGGCTACCCGCCATTTGCCACCACCATACTGGTTTCTGGACCCCTGGGTAGAGGGCCTTCGCTCTCTGGATCCAGAAACAAAGCCCATCCTGGGCAGAGATGTCATTCTTCCCACCTCCCAGGATGGGCTGGGTCCATGAAGAGAAAGCTTCAAAGGCCTGCTGCCTTTGTTAGCTGACCGTGCCTTTTGCTGCCCTCAGCAACTGACCCCCACCGGTTCTGAACCCCACTTTGGACAGGGAATTGGTGGGAAAACTAAGTTAGGAAGAGAGGTGTGCCCACATTTGCCAACCCCACTCCCTAGGTGGGGGAGGCGAGGTGAAGCACATCCCTGACCTACTTCGAGCTCCAGCCCGACGCCTGCAGCCTCAACCTGAGGAGTCCCCCTGACTGCGACCGGAGCTGGTAAGAAAACCTGATGCCTAAAAACACCCCTACACCCTACGCACCACGACCTTGGATGGCCCAACCAATGGTATCCAGGCATCCTTCAACAATCCAACTTACCCCTCCTGCCGGTGGTCGCCCATCACAACCCTCCTTGAACGAGCCTGCACCATTTCTTCCAAACCGGGGATCTCCATGTAAAACAACAGGGCTCCCGACCTCTCCTTGGCACTCTGCATCCGGCCGCCTCCGTGCTGCTGGTGGTGCAGCTCAGTGGATTGTTGGCCCCATTCAGTGCTGATTTTAACTCCAGGAGCTTTGCTTCCGCATCCAAGTGTCCTGCTTGTAAGCAGACCGTGACCGTCAGCCCCCTAGCCCCATTGGCTAACATTGGGACCCTGCACTCTGCACCCGGCCGCCCCAGTGCCGCTGGAAGTGTGAATTGAGTGCCTTTATGAACCATAGGGAACCTTTGTTCTAACCCTAAAAAGCTATTCTTGTAGGTCGTTTACTTACCTGCAAACTAATAACATTCTTTCCTTCCATAGGAGCACGTTATGATTTTTCTCCTACAAATATTCTCAGTGTTAACTGACTTTTGTATGGAAACGAAAGTAAATTTCTTTGAACCAAAAACTATCGTACAAAAATAAAAACATGATAAAAATACCTATATAGGGGGCGTCGCTAGCAGCCAATAGAGATGGCTGCGTAGCTAACAAGCTCTGTGTGAGAGGCACCCTTTTACATTAATCCGATCATTTATCCGTCCTGTAACCAGGCCCCCAGGGCACGAGCTGAAGTCGGGAGTGGAGCGGCGCACATTGGCAAAGTCGAGAGGCGCTCTGAGACGGTGGTCTGAGGGTGACGAGCGTCGGGCCCGGTGGGCCTTGGCAGCAACATCGGACCGCGACCTGCCGCATTTTTCAAGCCGGGCGGAAGTGGTGGCAAGCCGGCCACTGCGACAGCGGAAATACCCTACTCCGGCCGTAACGGAAGACGGCCGTCTCAAAAGCCGCCGGAAGCGTGGGACAAACGGCAGCGGTACACCTCCGGTTCCCGGTAGCCTTGACGAGACACAACAGTCCTGTGATCACCCACCGGACCGCTGAACTCTACCGGCTGCTACGCGGCTATAACCGGCACCTCCCTAAGGCGTTGTGTTCCCCCCCTGGCGGTGAAGTGGCACCGGTGGGGGACGCGGAGGTAGCTGCGGCACTTACCGGCCCGCCCCACAGAGACCGCAACAGCAACAACGCACTGATCGGCGAAGGTAGGCCAGGAACGTGAGGGGCAGCGGCGTGCATGTTCACCTAAGGCACAAAGACCCCCCATCAAGCAGTGCAGGGACGCCGGTGAAGGACAAAACGGCGATCACAGAACTTACCGGTACCACATCACAGGGAGAGGCAGGACGACCGAGGGGCAGCAACGTGCATACAGACCTTCCCAACACCCCTACCCAGCAATAGAGAGGAAAGATATAACTGCCCATCCCGGAGGTGATGGCACAGAATATACGCCAACAACAAGGGATCCACACACCAGCAAACCCGGTGGCCCAGGCGGAGTGACACCGCCCAACAGCTGGCAGCGGTGACACAGAGAAAGCCCCCCACTCCTGACCGGGCTGCCCCAACTGACCACATGTACTCTATTCCGGGAAGCCTCATGCCCATTATTGCCCACAATAGCACAGTCCTCACTGCACAATCTTAGAACGCACCCTCAGGCAGACGTGAACTCTCACCGGCAGCTACAGGTGAACCACTAGTGCGACAGCCACACTGTGCCATTCCCCTCACCGACTTGGCCAGATCGCCTGTTTCCCCCCATACCAGCCTTACAGCAGCGAACCTTCAGGAAGTGACACCATGGCTGGAAGAGGCCCGAGACACCACTCAACACAGGCCAAGTTAGATAAGTATGCGTACGAGAAGAGCAATACGCAACCTCCAGAGGGCCGTCTGTCCTCGGGAAAACCACCGGACGGAGATGGGACAAAAAAAGTCCCATTAGAAGACATAATGAAAGCATTATCAGCGGTCCAGACGACGGTTGGAACGATCTCAACAGACGTGTCATTACTAAGAGCAGACTTCCACAAAATGACGGAGCGTATCAAGGAAGTAGAAATAGTTACGAAGTCGCTGGTGGAGGACACGTCTGAACTGCAGACAGCAATGAAGCGACACGAGACGGACAATAAACTACTAAAAGACAAGCTGGACGACCAGGAAGGACGCTTGAGGTGCAATAATGTGCGAATTCTTGGTCTTCATGAAACAGAAGTGGCCCAAGCTATGGACCTATATATAGAAGACCTAATAAAAACCAAACTGCAACCGAAAGGATTGTCACACTTCTTTTCGGTGGAAAGAGCCCATAGAGTCCCGGGTGGCAAGCCAAAGCCAGGGGCGCCCCCACGGCCGGTCCTGGCCAGATTGTTCAACTTTCGCGACAGAGACACAATCCTACAAGCGACAAGAACATCCCAGCCGATCCGTGTTCACAACTCCACGCTTGCCTTCTTTCCAGACTACACCTCAGAGGTAGCTCGCCGTAGGAGAAGCTTCATGGAGGTCAAAAGAGAATTGAGGGCGCGAGAACTGCCCTACTCCATGTTATTCCCGGCCCGGCTACGAGTGGTGGCAAACAGCAAGACGTGGTTCTTCGACTCACCGGAGTCGCACACGATTGGCTGGAGGGTTGGAGACAAGTGGGAGCACGACGCCGCGCCAAAGGGGATCATCACCAGCAGCAGGAGGAAGACCGAGCTGGATCTCAAGAGCAGAGACAAGGAAGACCGCACCGCTCACCTAGACCAGAAACAGAAGAAAATTAACTGGAATAAGAGCTTTAGCCTCTTGACTTTGACCGACATTAACACGGTACCGATTAGTATCTATGGCCGGGCTCTGGATTCTGGACTGAGGCGAGCCCTGGGGAGCCAGCGAGCGCTGCCGCCTCTACGGTCCTTGTACCCCGACAAGCAAGTAAAATGGTTTGGGTTGGGGTAAAGCACTCTGCTAAGTTGGGGTGGCGGGCGGTTCTAAGTCTGTTAAGCAGGGAGGCAGGGAGGGGGGTGGGATGGGAAGGGAAAGTTTTGCTTTGTTTATGTTTGAGTATTATGGCAAGAATTGACAACAGGTACATACAGAATGCACAAAGAAGGGACAGCTGCATCACAATTGAGATAGAAGAGACACGCATAACAGATCCGCGACTGCAGCGGAGCAGAGTAGTTCTTGGTTTCGTGTTTATGTACGTCATGGCAGGATGTGATGAGATATGTATACTGTGTACGCGACGAGAAGACAGGTACAGTTTGCCAGTGATATTGGGACAAATCCATATGTTTAACCAATGTACTTATGACGCTCTTGTCTTGGCAGTATGCAATGTTATTTGGGTACTATTCCCTTTTGTTACGGGATCTGAATGGGACAAAGATAGCTTTGAAAGGTGGTCGGTTGTTACCTTGACTTATGGCTGATTCTAATTCGCAGGAGCCCAGAGCTACCCAAACAGCCCAGGCGATATTATCTTGGAATGTCCGAGGTCTTGGAGATAAGGTGAAGCAAGGTCTGGTTTTACGATATCTAAAACGCTGTTGCCCCGCCGTGGTCCTTCTGCAGGAAACGCATCTTACAGGCTCGACTGTCAAGGCCATGGATAGATGGGGGTATCAGATGATCGCTCACACAGAATTCTCTTCGGGTTCTAGGGGTACGGGAATACTTATCAGGAAGAGATTCCCTCTGGTGGTACAGCAAACATGAGTTGATGACCAGGGTCGATTTGCGGTGCTCACATGTCAATGGGAGGGTCAACTGTTCAATTTGGTCTCTGTGAATGTCCCACCGGCCCTCCTCACACAAGCACATTCAGCCCTGACGAACTTTCTACTATCACTGCCCACTGCAACACTGCTAATAGGGGGAGACCTCAATGATATAGTTGACGGTTCTCAAGACAGATTTCCCACTAGACCGGGGGTGCAGGGCGGGCGACGCCTCCTTGGTCTCCTGGACGCTTTGGGGCTCACAGATTGCTGGAGACACACACACCCTAACGAGCGGCAGTACACCTATTACTCTGCAGCCCACGACTGTCATACAAGCATTGACCACTTCCTAATTTCAGCAGACGGCCTGCCTGGAATAGAGGAAGTAATAATCCGTCCTAGGGGCATATCTGATCATTCCCCTCTACTGATAAAATACACACATCACCAGACCTCTAGGAGGCGTATGTTTCCGCTTCATGCTGGTTTCTTACACGTTGCCCCAATCATGAAGCACCTCACAGCCACCACTACTCACTTCTTCCAGGAAAACGCTGGGTCTGTGGACTCCCCTTGCACGCTATGGGAGGCCTATAAGGTGGTCCTGCATGGACAAGCGCTGGCCTCCATTACAGGTCACAAACGATCACAACGGGCTGAATTAGATAATCTGGAGCAGGAGCTCAACACTGCACCGACTGAACAGGCTATGCGCCCCTCCCTTAACGCCACCCTTGAGGTTAAGCTTAAGCAAACCGCGTATGTGGCGTACCAGCGGGAGAGTGCAATACAAGGCCTTCAAGCAACTAGACATAGGGTGTACAAACTAGGGGACAAGGCTGGGAAGATGTTAGCCTGGCTGGACAGGAAAGAAAGAGGAAATAGGGTCATAGCACAGCTGTTGTCCCCTACAGACGCCGTGGTCAGTAAGCCGGACGAAATAGTGGACGTTTTACCCGATCATTATGAACAACTATATGCTCCCCGGGCGACCTATACATCAGAAGAGGCGTATAACTATATAAAAGACACTTACCTTTCCAAACGGAGGATTTCTACCATTGTTGACGAGGCTCTGTGGTGCACCAGCGCATTATTTCAGCAGCGCCCGAGTCCACCAACCCACCTCTCGCCGCACCCGCTTCGCGGGTGCCGCTTCGTTGGTGGGCATTGGAGGCAGCAGCACCTTGAAGGAGCACTTGAGGACACAGGCGGCAAGGCGGTAAGGGGCGTGAGGAACCAGCGGGGCTGCGAGCGTGCGGGGACTTCATTTCCCAGAAGTCCCTGCAAGACCGACGGTTAGCTTCCGGTCCGCTCTCCCTGCTGGCCCGCCCCCCGCCCATCAAAGGATTATAAAAGCGTTCCTCCCCCTCTACTTTGTGGGACACTTACCTTTCCAAACGGAGGATTTCTACCAATGTTGACGAGGCTCTGTGGTGCACCAGCGCATTATTTCAGAAGCGCCCGAGTCCACCAACCCACCTCTCGCCGCACCCGCTTTGCGGGTGCCGCTTCGTTGGTGGGCATTGGAGGCAGCAGCACCTTGAAGGAGCACTTGAGGACACAGGCGGCAAGGCGGTAAGGGGCGCGAGGAACCAGCGGGGCTGCGAGCGTGCGGGGACTTCATTTCCCAGAAGTCCCTGCAAGACCGACGGTTAGCTTCCGGTCCGCTCTCCCTGCTGGCCCGCCCCCCGCCCATCAAAGGATTATAAAAGCGTTCCTCCCCCTCTACTTTGTGGGACACTTACCTTTCCAAACGGAGGATTTCTACCATTGTTGACGAGGCTCTGTGGTGCACCAGCGCATTATTTCAGCAGCGCCCGAGTCCACCAACCCACCTCTCACCGCACCCGCTTCGCGGGTGCCGCTTCGCGGGTGCCGCTTCGTTGGTGGGCATTGGAGGCAGCAGCACCGTGAAGGAGCACTTGAGGACACAGGCGGCAAGGCGGTCAGGGGCACGAAGAACCAGCGGGGCTGCGAGCGTGCGGGGACTTCATTTCCCAGAAGTCCCTGCAAGACCGACGGTTAGCTTCCGGTCCGCTCTCCCTGCTGGCCCGCCCCCCGCCCATCAAAGGATTATAAAAGCGTTCCTCCCCCTCTACTTTGTGGGACACTTACCTTTCCAAACGGAGGATTTCTACCATTGTTGACGAGGCTCTGTGGTGCACCAGTGCATTATTTCAGCAGCGCCCGAGTCCACCAACCCACCTCTCGCCGCACCCGCTTCGCGGGTGCCGCTTCGCGGGTGCCGCTTCGCGGGTGCCGCTTCGCGGGTGCCGCTTCGTTGGTGGGCATTGGAGGCAGCAGCACCTTGAAGGAGCACTTGAGGACACAGGCGGCAAGGTGGTAAGGGGCGCGAGGAACCAGCGGGGCTGCGAGCGTGCGGGGACTTCATTTCCCAGAAGTCCCTGCAAGACCGACGGTTAGCTTCCGGTCCGCTCTCCCTGCTGGCCCGCCCCCCGCCCATCAAAGGATTATTAAAGCGTTCCTCCCCCTCTACTTTGTGGGACACTTACCTTTCCAAACGGGGGATTTCTACCATTGTTGACGAGGCTCTGTGGTGCACCAGCGCATTATTTCAGCAGCGCCCGCGTCCACCAACCCACCTCTCGCCGCATCGCGGGTGCCGCTTCGTTGGTGGGCATTGGAGGCAGCAGCACCTTGAAGGAGCACTTGAGGACACAGGCGGCAAGGCGGTAAGGGGCGCGAGGAACCAGCGGGGCTGCGAGCGTGCGGGGACTTCATTTCCCAGAAGTCCCTGCAAGACCGACGGTTAGCTTCCGGTCCGCTCTCCCTGCTGGCCCGCCCCCCGCCCATCAAAGGATTATAAAATCGTTCCTCCCCCTCTACTTTGTGGGACACTTACCTTTCCAAACGGAGGATTTCTACCATTGTTGGGGAGGCTCTGTGGTGCACCAGCGCATTATTTCAGCAGCGCCCGAGTCCACCAACCCACCTCTCGCCGCACCCGCTTCGCGGGTGCCGCTTCGTTGGTGGGCATTGGAGGCAGCAGCACCTTGAAGGAGCACTTGAGGACACAGGCGGCAAGGCGTTAAGGGGCACGAGGAACCAGCGGGGCTGCGAGCGTGCGGGGACTTCATTTCCCAGAAGTCCCTGCAAGACCGACGGTTAGCTTCCGGTCCGCTCTCCCTGCTGGCCCGCCCATCAAAGGATTATAAAAGCGTTCCTCCCCCTCTACTTTGTGGGACACTTACCTTTCCAAACGGAGGATTTCTACCATTGTTGACGAGGCTCTGTGGTGCACCAGCGCATTATTTCAGCAGCGCCCGAGTCCACCAACCCACCTCTCGCCGCACCCGCTTCGCGGGTGCCGCTTCGCGGGTGCCGCTTCGTTGGTGGGCATTGGAGGCAGCAGCACCTTGAAGGAGCACTTGAGGACACAGGCGGCAAGGTGGTAAGGGGCGCGAGGAACCAGCTGGGCTGCGAGCGTGCGGGGACTTCATTTCCCAGAAGTCCCTGCAAGACCGACGGTTAGCTTCCGGTCCGCTCTCCCTGCTGGCCCGCCCCCGCCCATCAAAGGATTATTAAAGCGTTCCTCCCCCTCTACTTTGTGGGACACTTACCTTTCCAAACGGGGGATTTCTACCATTGTTGACGAGGCTCTGTGGTGCACCAACGCATTATTTCAGCAGCGCCCGCGTCCACCAACTCACCTCTCGCCGCATCGCGGGTGCCGCTTCGTTGGTGGGCATTGGAGGCAGCAGCACCTTGAAGGAGCACTTGAGGACACAGGCGGCAAGGCGGTAAGGGGCGCGAGGAACCAGCGGGGCTGCGAGCGTGCGGGGACTTCATTTCCCAGAAGTCCCTGCAAGACCGACGGTTAGCTTCCGGTCCGCTCTCCCTGCTGGCCCGCCCCCCGCCCATCAAAGGATTATAAAAGCGTTCCTCCCCCTCTACTTTGTGGGACACTTACCTTTCCAAACGGAGGATTTCTACCATTGTTGGCGAGGCTCTGTGGTGCACCAGCGCATTATTTCAGCAGCGTCCGAGTCCACCAACCCACCTCTCGCCGCACCCGCTTCGCGGGTGCCGCTTCGTTGGTGGGCATTGGAGGCAGCAGCACCTTGAAGGAGCACTTGAGGACACAGGCGGCAAGGCGGTAAGGGGCGCGAGGAACCAGCGGGGCTGCGAGCGTGCGGGGACTTCATTTCCCAGAAGTCCCTGCAAGACCAACGGTTAGCTTCCGGTCCGCTCTCCCTGCTGGCCCGCCCCCCGCCCATCAAAGGATTATAAAAGCGTTCCTCCCCCTCTACTTTGTGGGACACTTACCTTTCCAAACGGAGGATTTCTACCATTGTTGACGAGGCTCTGTGGTGCACCAGCGCATTATTTCAGCAGCGCCCGAGTCCACCAACCCACCTCTCGCCGCACCCGCTTCGCGGGTGCCGCTTCGCGGGTGCCGCTTCGTTGGTGGGCATTGGAGGCAGCAGCACCTTGAAGGAGCACTTGAGGACACAGGCGGCAAGGCGGTAAGGGGCGCGAGGAACCAGCGGGGCTGCGAGCGTGCGGGGACTTCATTTCCCAGAAGTCCCTGCAAGACCGACGGTTAGCTTCCGGTCCGCTCTCCCTGCTGGCCCGCCCCCCGCCCATCAAAGGATTATAAAAGCGTTCCTCCCCCTCTACTTTGTGGGACACTTACCTTTCCAAACGGAGGATTTCTACCATTGTTGGCGAGGCTCTGTGGTGCACCAGCGCATTATTTCAGCAGCGTCCGAGTCCACCAACCCACCTCTCGCCGCACCCGCTTCGCGGGTGCCGCTTCGTTGGTGGGCATTGGAGGCAGCAGCACCTTGAAGGAGCACTTGAGGACACAGGCGGCAAGGCGGTAAGGGGCGCGAGGAACCAGCGGGGCTGCGAGCGTGCGGGGACTTCATTTCCCAGAAGTCCCTGCAAGACCAACGGTTAGCTTCCGGTCCGCTCTCCCTGCTGGCCCGCCCCCCGCCCATCAAAGGATTATAAAAGCGTTCCTCCCCCTCTACTTTGTGGGACACTTACCTTTCCAAACGGAGGATTTCTACCATTGTTGACGAGGCTCTGTGGTGCACCAGCGCATTATTTCAGCAGCGCCCGAGTCCACCAACCCACCTCTCGCCGCACCCGCTTCGCGGGTGCCGCTTCGCGGGTGCCGCTTCGTTGGTGCCGCTTCGTTGGTGGGCATTGGAGGCAGCAGCACCTTGAAGGAGCACTTGAGGACACAGGCGGCAAGGCGGTAAGGGGCGCGAGGAACCAGCGGGGCTGCGAGCGTGCGGGGACTTCATTTCCCAGAAGTCCCTGCAAGACCGACGGTTAGCTTCCGGTCCGCTCTCCCTGCTGGCCCGCCCCCGCCCATCAAAGGATTATAAAAGCGTTACTCCCCCTCTACTTTGTGGGACACTTACCTTTCCAAACGGAGGATTTCTACCATTGTTGACGAGGCTCTGTGGTGCACCAGCGCATTATTTCAGCAGCGCCCGAGTCCACAAACCCACCTCTCGCCGCACCCGCTTCGCGGGTGCCGCTTCGCGGGTGCCGCTTCGTTGGTGGGCATTGGAGGCAGCAGCACCTTGAAGGAGCACTTGAGGACACAGGCGGCAAGGCGGTTAGGGGCGCGAGGAACCAGCGGGGCTGCGAGCGTGCGGGGACTTCATTTCCCAGAAGTCCCTGCAAGACCGACGGTTAGCTTCCGGTCCGCTCTCCCTGCTGGCCCGCCCACCGCCCTTTCTCGCCCCCTACATTACAACATCCTACTCCCGCAGCGCGGGACGCAGCCAGGGCGAAGACCGGGCAAAGAGCGGGCCGTTTGAGGACGGTAGAGTCCGGTCCGGCCTACCCCTCTAACAACTACATCCCGGTCATTCCAATACAGGTATTTATTAATTTTATGATCTCCTCCACAACTGGACACGCAATCTAGTATCCTTTCAAGGTGAATACTCATTGTAAAATGAACACGAGATCCACCAAACAGAAAAAATCAAAAAAGAATGGATTAGGAGAACAATTACTAGGTCCAATGGATGACTTCTTGGCCAAAGCAAACACCTTTATTGATCAGAGTATTAGTTTAATTGAGGGTAGAGTCTCTACCGAACTTGCAATTGCACGCCGATCCTCAATGGGATTACTTGCAACAGCAAAAACTCCTGAAGTACAGCCCGCCCCAACACAAACGGCGGTGACTACAACCAGACTCAGTCTGCCGAATAATGTCGACCTTTCAGCATCCCAATTGTCTGTAACTTTCTCAGAAACTGATCTCGAAAAAACCCCTGATATTTTTCCTGATCCTACACCTGAAGAAACTAGGCAAATGAGAGGTAGGCGGGAGGGAGCCATAAAGAAACGGAATGCAAAGAATAAATTAGATCACACCGCAAACCCCATAGTATCCGATCATCCAATATTGGTTACCGACACAAATCCTCCACTTATACCTAATCATTCAGTACCTCCAACAAATAACGTGGTAACAATCCACCATGTACCACGCGACCTCCAAGAATCTTTAATTCCAGACCCGCCAAGTCCACAACACACAGGAAGACAAAGGGAATCAGCAAAACTAATGAAAGAGATAGCATCCCTCTTAAATTCTTATATACGTCCATTAGGATCCAGACTCAGCAATATAGAGAGCCAGTTAACAAAAATCAATGGCTCTCTTAAATCTATATCCTCAAAACCCCATATTAAACCTTCTCCAAACCCAGCAGCCACTATCCCAGTTCCTAAGAAACCCGCAATCTTACCTCCCCCACAGTCCAAAAAACAAACCACAATAACCCTCCCAACAAATTCCATCATTGCACAAAAGCCAACTCCCACCCCCCCGGTTATTCCCCCACAAGTCAACTCCCAATCAATACCAACAGCAAATATCCCAACCACAAAAACACCCGTTCCCAAAACTCCTCTTATAAACATAAAACCATCACAAACAAAAGGTGCCCCGAGAGAGACAACTGAACACATACCTACCCTAAATTTACCACCTGGGGCCACTCCATTCGTGGTAGTTATGACGGGGGTCCCAGAACTTACAGGAGAGGGGACAGAACCCAACTGGTCATTAAAGAACAAAGTCCAGTATTGGTTGAATACAAACCGCCCCGTCCCGCCACCTTGGAAAACCAAAATAGCGTCAGTTTCCCGGACCTCGTGGGTAGGCTACAAGAAAAAAACGATCCGGGGAGACTGCATAGTTATCACATTTGAGGACCCCAGTATAGCCGAGTATATTTGTTCCTGGGATCAGAACAATTCCTCCGGGGGGATTGTAACAAGACCCTTGTCTTATTTTTACCCAAAAAGGTACAACAATAACAATCACCCACGTAACACCGATAACATCTGGAGGAAACGAATCCCGCAGCCATGGGAGCTAGATATTGTCGGCCCAAATCCATCAATGCGATTTACTGATCCTACTAACTCCTGGTGCCCACCTAATCTGAATTATCAGCAGAGAGTAGTCCCATGGCAGATAGTGGGCCCACAAAGCAGACTCAGAAACTGGGAGCAGTGGGAAAGACCATCCCACCAATCATTCGGCCCTAACTATGGAGATATCAGTAACGGGCAACACTGGCTAGGCTTCCCGACCACGAACCGGTTTAGCGGCCTGGTAATGGTCGATTGACCAATAACTAAATCCCCGCAGCCCTCATTAACAAAATTGGCACCTTCTTCCATTACTCCATTGTCTACCCCACCTATATCATATATGAACAATGACGTACAAGAATATGAATCCACCCAGCTTTCTGTGATGTTTTGGAATGTGGCCGGCCTCCGAAACAAGATTGAGGATGGTTCGGCAGCCGCATTCTTGAAGGATTATCAAATCCTCTGCCTACAAGAAACCTGGGCAACGATACCGCTTCATCTTGTGGGGTACAGAACATTTATATCTCCTGCCCTTCCCAGTACTTCAGGCAGACCTAAAGGGGGCTTAGTAATTTACTTGGCTAACATAATTGCTGACATAAAGACCATTAAGGTAGACCTCCTCTCGAACTTTCAGATCCTCACATTTACTGTAGGGAAAAAACTTTGTATTTCAATAATAAATACATACAATAATCTGGCCCCTGACAATTTTGTGAGTGTTCTTTCGCTAATTCAAGACAAAATAACTGAACACTCTCACTTCAAACAGAAAATGGATAATGCCCACGTAATCTGGGGTGGTGATTTTAATCTGCATCCTTGCCCCAACATCGATACCTGTGGATTGGTGGACGAGTTTGATAACCCTTTAATCCACTTTATCCACACAGGAGTGGGGCCTGCTATGAATAAAATACTTTCTGATCTGGATTTGCAAATTATGAATCCCATTCATCAGACAGCCAATAAATTAGAACCTACGTACAGAGGAAGAGGCCATGAGACCACAGTGGACTATGTAATAGTTACAGAAGGCCTGAAAGCTCAAATTAGAACAATTAAAATCCTGGAAAACCATCTCAGTGACCACTCCGCACTAAGTTTAAGTCTTCAAATACACCAACCGAAATCCTTGATGGCAAACATAGCCAATGCTTTAACACAGAACAGGCTTGAAATGGGCAAAAGCAATGGATTCACAATTAAATGGGAAAAAGTAGATCCCAATATCCTTACAAAGAGACTAGTTACTTCTGCATATAAAAACATCTTGACATGTCTTGATCCTGAGGCGGAGCCGAACCAAATCCTGGAAAATTTCAATGTCATAATAGAACAGGTCAAAAACCTGTTAACCAGAACTGCCAATCCAAATAAGAAAAACATCTCAGGTTGGTTTAATCGAGACTGTACGAAAGCACAGACTAACTTGAGGAAAGCTCTTGGAGAACCAAACAGAGACAAAACAAAGATCCAAGATCTTCGAAGAGAATACAATATTGCCAGAAAAACGAGGAAAAAAGAATTAAAAGCATCCTTGTGGAAGGCCTTGCACGAGAGCGCACTCTCGAGGGACAGCCAGGCTTTCTGGAAAATAGTCAAATCTCCTTCGTTAACTGACTCCAGTGGCCCAAAAATAGATGTGGCTATTGACGAGGCCACAAGGGTGAACCATTTTTCGAAAATCTTCCAACTGACACCCAATAGCGAATCGTTTCAGTCTATTAACAGTCCAGTCACCTTCCCTATTACCCTGGAAGTTGACCTACAAGACTTTGAAACGGCGCTATCCTTAAGTAGGCCCGGAAAAGCCCCTGGCCCTGATGGGGTCCCTGTTGATCTCTTCAAATTTCTCCCTGATCTCTGGGCTCCAATAATCACAAGAGTTTGTACTGCAACTATGGAACTCGGGTTGTTGGACTCATGGTCATCATCTATAATGGTCCCAATATTCAAGAAGGGGGATCGACAAGATGTCAAGTGCTACCGCCCAATCTCGCTTCTTGACTCCTTGGGCAAAGTGGTTGGCAGAGTCCTTCTTGGCAAACTACAACAGTGGGTAGCGGACAAAAACATTCTTTCTGATCTACAGTTCGGCTTCAGGGAGGGCTTTGGAACTGTTGAGCAAGCATTAAATCTTAGCCTACTGACATCCAAATACACCCACGCCAAAACAGGTACTATTTTTATGACATATGTGGATTTGTCATCCGCTTTTGACTGTGTCTCACATGCCAAACTCTGGTCGCTTCTGAGCGAAATGGGGGTAGACCCTCCTATTTTGGATTTCCTAAGGGAGCTCTACAGCGAAGCCACGGCGAGAGTGAGGTACGGGACAAAAGGAGAACTAACAGCACCATTTAGGGTAGAGCGGGGAGTGAGGCAAGGTTGCGTCCTGGCCCCCTTTCTCTTCTCACTCTACACCAACGGCCTCGAAGAGTTTATGTTGAGAGGGGGGAGAGACCTCCCAAAAGTAAAAGATTGTCTGATCCCCGCACTGCTCTACGCGGACGACGCTGTTATTTTAGCCCGAACTCCGAACGAACTGCAGAAATCCTTAACTAAATATGCAGATTTTATGGCTGCCTTGGACCTGCATATAAATGTTAAAAAAACTTTTGTTATGGTGGTCGGTGGAACAAGAAAACCTGCAAAGTCCATCTTTCTGAATGACCAAAAAATTGAAAGAACCTCGCAATACCCCTACTTGGGCATCATGATAGACGATGCTCTAAATTGGAAAGCGGCGGTAGAGGCCAGGAGACATCTTTTTAAACGAGCTATTATGGCTCTAATGAAATTTTCTAACAAACTTGGGAAAAGATCCCCAGTGGAACTACTACAGATTTATGCTGCGAAATGCCAATCTATAGCATTATATGGTGCAGGCATCTGGGGACATACAAATACTGGCTCTATCCAAAAAGAGGAAAATATCTTTATGAGATTCCTTCTATCAACTCCACGAGGCACCTCCACCTATGCCTCACATATAGAACTGGGAATCCCATATATTGTAGATCTCATCAAAATCCAACCTCTTATGCTTTGGAGGAGAGTCTGGCTATCTGAAGAAAATAGCCTGACAAAAAGCATCCTACAGGATATCATGGTGCTAGACTATGCCAAAAAAATACCCTGGCTCTCCTATATTAGACATTTCTTTTGCGATCTGGGACTACAGCAATATTACTACAATCCAGAGCAACTAAGGGAAATGCCGAAAAAAGAACTAAAGCAGATAGCATTGAGCCACTTGGACTCCCTGAGACTATCTTCGCTGGTTACAAAAAAATCTGCTATGCATGCAATTATTACACAGCAGTCTCTGAAAATTCAGCCATATCTTACCCTAGAGATTACCACGTATGAAAAGATGCTCCTAACGAGGTTCAGACTGAACCTATTTTTCAGACTGGTGACATTCCCAGAAAAAAATAACTGGAGTACCCAGATGGCCATGTGCCCCTGTGACCATCACTCCCAACAGTCCACCATCCATACAATACTTTTTTGCAAGTTCTATCACACTTTCCGAAAGGTATGGATTATCCCTGTACTAAAAAAATGGGGCCATAGACAATGTCGCCCAGCTATGCTGGCACTCCAATGCCTGGACTCAGAATACACTGTGTACCATGTACTAAACTTTTTAAAGTGTATTATGAGACACAGAAACAATTTATAAATGCAAAGTACTATCCTTCAGTTTCTTTAGAATGTTTGGCAAATCTGACTTTTAACTATATGCACCCAATTTTAACTGTTTTTACTGAATGTTTTGTATAACTATGTCATCTTTTATGGTTTTTCAATTGCTAAAAAAACCGAATAAAGATTATTATTATTATTATTATTATTATATAAAAGACCTGACAATCCCCCAACTCTCCCCATAAGGGGCACTCCTGTTGGAGGCAGACATCACCTTAGAAGAACTAGAAACTGCAACCTATTCTCTAGCGTCAGGTAAGGCGCTTGGGCGTAACGGCCTCCCAGTTGAACTATACAAACGGACAGCACAGACGACTGCGCCCATTTTACTTGAGATGTTCCTTGCTAGCCTGGAGGTGGGAGAGTTACCGAGAGACCAGCGCCTCGCCACAATAGTCGTGATACACAAGCCCGGCAGACCAGAGAAAGATTGTGCGTCTTACCGCCCAATTTCTCTGCTCAACGCAGAACTTAAGATTCTAGCCAAGCTGCTAGCGTTGCGCCTTACCCCCCATCTTGCCTCCATAGTACATCCTGATCAGTCTGGATTTATGCCGCACCGTAGCACTGCCCTCAACTTGCGCAGACTTCACGCAGTTCTGGCCCACAAGTCATATATCCGGGAGCCTTCCGTTATACTTTCCCTGGACGCCACCATGGTGTTCGACACTGTAGAGTGGCCTTACCTCTTTGCGGTCCTCCGTCATATGGGCTTCGGCCCGAAATATTGTGCATGGATTCGCCTCCTATACAACAAGCCTCTGGCCCATGTCTCGGCCAATGGACGCACCTCTAGAGATTTCCCGCTTGGACGCGGCACAAGACAGGGATACCCTTTATCCCTGCTGCTCTTCGCACTGATCCTTGAGCCACTCGCAATATGGATTAGATGGGAACCCTCTATTAAGGGACTTTCCTGGACCAACTCGTGGGAGGACCGCATTTCCCTATATGCTGATGACATTTTGCTGTACCTCACCTCCCCCAAGAAATCCATCCTAGAACTCCTGAACGTATGTGAAAAATTTGGCAGAGTATCAGGTTACAATATGTTATGTTATGTTATGTTAGTAGTTTGTGTAAGCGCGACAGCTGCCCCAGCAAAGAGTCGTCCCGGCACTGGTAGATCAAAAAATGCAGTACCGATAGAGGCAGGCCAAGCTGGGACAAGCAACCCTAAGGAGGAGGAAACAGAAAGGTTTTGACGGCTTTCCGGAAGGCAGACAAGTTCTCCATACCACGGATGCCCACCGGCAAGGAGTTCCAGAGCTTGGCTCCCAACACCCTGAAAGAGCGACCACCAATGCGGCATAGTTATGTTATGTTATGTTATGTTAATTATATTTTTATAGCGCACAGATGCCCCAGCCAAGGGGCGTCCTGGCTCTAGACAGGTACTATAACATAACACACAAAGGGAACAAGAAGAAAGGGGCGGCTACTCGGAAGCGGGAAACAAAAAAGTTTTGATAGCACGCCTGAAGGTGGACAAATCATTCAGAGCTCGGATGTGAACCGGGAACAAGTTCCACAATCCCGCAGAAAGCACCCGGTACGAGCGGCCACCCATTCTGCTAAGTTTAAAACGGGGGCAGACTGCTAGGTGAAGTTTGGTACGAGGTATGATCACTTGATGTTGTCCCAGTGAGCGCAAACTACGCTGGGGCACATATGGAGTCAGAAGCGGACACAGGAGATCTGGGCACCTGGATTTAAGAATTTTGAACGCTAGACAGAGAGCTTTGAACTGGATTCGGGAATCATTTGGAAGCCAGTGCAGCTTTCTGATCGTGGCTCTGGCAGAGCATCTACAGGGAAGACCTACCAAGGTCCTTGCTGCCGAGTTCTGAACTCTCTGCAGACGTGCTATCTCGGCTTTGTTTGCGCCCAAAAACAGCACACTGGCGTAGTCCAGGCGTGAAAGAATGGTAGCTTGGACAATAAGCTGCCGTACTTTAGAGTCAAAGAACTTCAGTATCGGATTAAGGCCCCTCAACAGACTCACACAGGTAGCTGCCACTCTCTTGGTGTGGGTCTGGAAGCTGAGCGAGGAGTCCATCCAGACTCCCAAGTTTTTGACTAATGACTTGGATGCTGGCATGGTGCCCAAAGAGGATGGCCACCAGTGCTCATTCCAGTGGGTGGTGTTCTTCCCTACAAGCAGCACCTCAGTTTTGCCTGCATTAAGCTGCAGGCAGTTGTCAGTCATCCATTGGGCTACTGCAGCAATCCCGTCCCTAAATCTCGTGGCCGATAAAGATGGCCCTTCAGTAAGAGTGATGACCAGCTGAGTATCATCTGCATATGATACCAGCGTAAGGTCCCACTCTTTAGCTTCTGCCGCAAGCGGCTGCACATAGAGATTAAAAAGGGACGGGCCGAGTGCAGAGCCCTGAGGGACTCCCTGACCAGTGTGATGGGACTGAGAAAGATGCGGAGGTGCCGACACCCAGAAGGATCTGTCCTTTAAAAATGAACGAAACCATTCCAGGGCGAGACCAGTGATCCCAGCTGTCTCCAGACGATATAACAGGATGTCATGCGATACCGTGTCAAAGGCCGCGCTGAGATCTAACAAAATTTGCACTGCACTCTGACCGGCATCAAGAATCGTCCGGAGATGTTCGGTGGTGGCCAGTAGGGCAGACTCGGTGCTGTGACCCGGCCTGAACCCATTTTGAGATGGGTCCAGAATGCCGTTATGGTGCATGAATTGAGACAGCACATTGTTAACGTGGGCCTCAGCGAGCTTAGCCACCCATGGGAGAAGGGAAATCGGTCTAAAGTTTTCTGGTTTAGAAGGAACCAGGGTGGGCTTCTTAATGATAGGGGAGACCCATGCCTGTTTCCAGGCAGTAGGAACACTGGCCATAGAAAAGGACAGGTTAAGTATAAAACTCAGAGGCTGCTTGTGAGAAGTTGGCCTGATATATGATGCTCACTAGTTCTAGTGATCACCTTGTATCAGTTCAAACAACCCTTATGGTGATTGGTTGTAAGTCAACCTTATAGACCAGTTTTCGTAATGGTAGCATGGACAAAGCAGTCTTAGGCTAAAGTCTTTTGGCATGTGAAGCCAGCTGTTTTACCACATATAACTCCTTGAATACCAAATGAAAGGACACCACACAGGTAGGTATGAAAATAAACAAGATATTTATTAACTAACATACACCTCTGAACTCTTTATGAGGTCAGAGGGCTAAGCACATGACAAGACTCTTAAGAAAAATACATTAAGTTGCACAAATTACAATGGTGCCCTAGGGGCACGACAAACCATATACTAAGTAAATGGTATAAGGAAATCGATTGAAGGAATGGAACTGTCCAGAGGTGGTAGGATCCCTGGGACTACACTATCCTGACTTGAGGTAATAGGAGGCCCACGGTAGCGTGTGCAGAGTGTGAACTCACATGCAAGATGCGTAACAAAGTCAATGGACAGTACAAATTACGAAAAGGTAAGTATTAGACAGTTCCGATTAGCTAGGACTAAAACGACTGGAAATCTGGACACTAGGAGAGTCAATCTACCCTTGAGCACCGAAATGCCCTTGTTACCTCACCCACGGGCTGCGGGTGCACAGGTGTCAAAGTGTGTTGGGTTTCCGCGTTGAAGTCTATGGGGCCTGGAAGAAAAGATGCTGCAGGCGGCCAGATGGAAGATGTCCGGAGTGATCCAAGGGTGGATCAAGGTAGATGAAGACCTGAAAGCAGAGGGGACAATGTTCACAGTCACTAGCCAGTGACTGGGGTGGAACCAGGAAGGAACCAGATGCTGTCGTCACGATCAGGTGAAGAGTGGACGCTTGACTCTGCAGCCACGTGGACCAGGTGGTGTCTTCGACGACCAGGATGGAGGCACGAGCTGTCCCACGCCGGTTCTCGCTGTCGGCGGTGTTGGATCCGGAATCAGCGTCAACAAGCCTTAGCAAAGGCAACCCACGCGGTGAGTGGAAAAGGCGTCTGGTGCGGACCAGGAGGGTTCGGGGTGCTTCTCCTTTGCAGGGAAGCATGGGCCAGTCTGGAGCAACCAGACCAGCGGTGTGGATTTCAAGGATCGTCGTCTAGGAGGCCACTAGCCAACCGGCAAGTGACCAGACAACGCGTCGAGCAGCAATCAAGCAAAAGGGCTCCACGCAGATCTCGTGGATGCTGGAGGGCTGATCTTCTGTGCAGGAGCTGCTCGGGGCTGGGGCTTCTCAATCTCCAAAGCACTTTGTCGAGGATACCTCTGAAGTCGTGCTGGAAGCGAAGTGCAGTTTCTCCAAGATGGCCGGTCCCACGTGTCTCGTCTCACCCACGGATCTCAGCTGTGCTGCAGATGTAGGTAGAGGTCGGAGAGGTCTGGGAATCCGGGTCTCGTCGGGGTCTGAAGTCTGGATCCACTCGGAAAAACAACAAAGTGAACCGGTAGGACGCTTGATGGTGCCTGCAGATGCAGGGTGGACACTTCTTGCCCACAAGGGAGATTTCTTCAGTCTTCTGTGGAGCAGAACGTCGAAGTCCAGAGTTTCTTCTTGTAGAGTTTCAAACCAGGATAATCTAATTTGGAATGGGACCAGCTCCTACCTTTATTCTCCTAAAGTGGGCTGTACTATGACTAGGTCCCTCCTATGGGTGGGACCAGAAAGGGGGGTGGTTACACCCCTTATCCTTTGTCCGGTTTCGCGCCAGAGCTGGGGCTGGAGTGCCCCAGCAACTGGTTTGAACTGGTGTATGCACAGGGCACCTTGTGTGCCCCAGGCATGTCTCATTCCTTTCAGGACTGTCCTACCTAATACACAAAATCCAGTCTGGGGTGGTGCTAGCACCTCCCAAGGCAGGAAACCCTTTGTCCAAGCCTCCCTCGCTGGAAGGACTCCCAGCAGCAGGAGGTCAGACTTGTGTCTGTGGTGGCAGCATCCATTTTGTGATGCTGAGGCTCGAGTTAACTTTAACCGGGGTTCACAGTTACATACATGTTGTGTCCCTCTAGAAGGGTGGAATGCTACCCCCGTCGCCAGAACTGGCGAGGGGATAGTATTCCAATTCGTATGACACCTTACTCGACATGTTTTGATAATGCTATGCTAAAGTTAGCAATAACCGCAAGGTTATAATGCACTTGAGTATATGGTATAGCGATATCATTGAAACAGCTAAAGGACTTGTTTCCGAAAGCTGCAGACAGGCTCAGCTCATGCCAGAGCACTGTCTCACATAATTCCAAGAACTCTGCCTTCAGGATTGTTAAGGCCTGCCATAGGAGTGACTTATAGGGGTATATGTGTTCATTTTAGGTTTAGATATAGGTATACTATATCTAAAGCAAAGGGTGATTACACCACCTTGCCCCAGCTGATTGATCAGCCAGTTGTGTCAGATTTGGATGGCCAGCCAGGGGTGGCATAATACATGCTGCAGCCCCTGGTAGGCCTTGGGTTCACTTATTCCCTATGGTACACTGTACAAGGACTTACAAGAGTGACCCAATACCAACTGGTAAATGCACCTAAAGTACATGGATGTCAATTTAGAGAGAGAACAGCTAGGCTGTGGGTCTGATTAGCAGGCCCACAGCCAGGGAAAGTCGTAAACCAGTGAAGCAAAAAGCAAAAATATGGGCTGACCATAGGATTGCAGACCCTACTCTCCTACACTGCTGGAAAAGCATCAGAGACTCAATAAATTGAGCCGGCCACATAGGATCTGCCGGAGAACCAGATTTACCTTTCCTACAGAGTTTAGCCAGCTCATCATTCGTGATTTCTGGTATGAGAGTTAGGGCAGCACCACCAGCATTGGTATTAGTGGAGACGTGTAAATCCAAAGAGTGCTGCAGGAATGACCTGTATATTTTTTGCACCTTTTCTACAAAGAAAATAGCAAGGTCATCACACTGCTGTGCGGAGGTAATGCTAGAAGCAGGGGTTCTATTACTCTGAAGTTCCTGCACCAGTTTAAAAATACATTTAGTTGGGTTAGAACTTGCTTTAATTTCTTCCGCATAAAATGTAGCACGCGTGGAGCAAATGGCTTTATGATAAAGTTTTAATTTAGCTAGGTACATCATTTTATCCCCATCTTTATAGTCCCTTCTCCATGTCCGCAGTGTCCCCACAGGGAAACATCCCTAAGGATGTATGGAGGTCCTTTGATTTAAGTTTATGACATGGCCTCTTAAGGACCCGATTCAGCCCATTCCTTTTGAATGGCTCCATGACCTCCACGGTGGCTTTAACCAGGTAGTGATCTGTCCATCCCATAGGTTTGGGCACATCCGTACTGACCTCCGGGATGTTGGAAAACAGTGGATCCAGTATATGCCCTGCCGAGTGCGTAGCGACCTGAATTAAGGAATCTAATTGTAAGGCCGCTAAATCCGTCAGGAGATTCTGGATGGTTGGGTCGTGAACCTGGTCAAAATGGAGATTTAAATCTCCTGGAATCGTGAAATTAGCCGATACCACCACCAAGGAGCTGGCCACCTCTAGTAGAGATTCAATAAACTTAGAAGCAGGTCCTGGGGGTCGATAAATATATAGTCCTGACAGCGAAAAACGCAGGCTAATGACAATCTTAAAGCGGGCACCTTCACAACCCCAAATATCTTCCTTGATGAAGGAGCAGGCGTATTGTTCTTTATAAATGACTGCTATACCGCCGCCCCTTGCATCCCTGTTGACAAACCTAATCAGATAGCCTTCTGGAAGCGTAAGATTGGGTAAACGAATCATGTCATCGCGCAGCCACGTTTCACATAGGAAGAGAACATCAGGGGATTCCTCTAGAATGAGTGTCCGTATCTCTAAATAATGTTTAGCGAGTGATCTAACATTCAATTGAAGGACAGTGAGCTGAACTTGATTGGCAGACCCCGATCTCTGTCCAGCCAAGCAGGGCCTAGGTACAGTGAATTCACAGGAGTTACATTGTAAGCATGTTTGCCCTAGTTGACCCGGCAGCTCACCACAGGTCTGACCTGGGTTCAATGTAAGTAATGTCTCTTTATCATAGTGTCGGACTTCCCGCAGACCTCGACCAGGGGTACAGGCGAGAGGCGATGTCCTGGCGATGACGGGTGCAGACGGGCTTGCCTTTGGCGCGCCTTCGGCACGCCGCCGGCGTGCCCGCTGCGCCGTCGGGGAATGGTGTTCATTTATAGGAGGAGAGGAGGGTGGGAGGCAGCCACAACTAGAGCGCTACCTCTGCCTTCACCCAAAATGGCGTCCACCCCCACACTCGCACCAGCACCTGATCGGCTGTGCAGGGAGTGGGATTGAGGTAGGAACAGTATCCAAGTGCAAATAGCAGTATTTTAAAAAGGCACAAAGTACATACACTTTAAAAAAAATTAAAGAGGCGATCGTGTGCAGATGCTAAAAGATTTAAAATGAAGCGCAAAAAGAAAGAAAGCGTCCTCCTAGCTAGCAGCCCCCGGCTTTCCGCCTCAGGGGTGTACAATACAATTAATCTGTGGGGCCGCGTTCTATAGCGGTTTAAGTAGTCCGGGAGGGCGGGAGGCAGCCGCAACTAGAGCGCTACCACTGCCTCAATATCAATTGGTCTAAGTCCGTCCTCCATGTATTGACCGCCCCCCCCGTCTTGCCCTCGAGTTGCCCCTTGCGGCCTACTGAGACAGCGTTCAAATATCTCGGTATTTACATCACGTCTGACCCTACCGAATTTTCTGACCTGAATCTTAATCCCCACCTAGAGCGGTTTAGAAGAGACGTTAAGATCTGGCGAATGCTTCCTCTCACGCTCTTGGGTAAGGCGGCATTGTACAAAATGATGGCGCTTCCACGGTTTTTGTACGTCCTTGAAAATACACCGTTCCTGGTCCCTGACTCTTATTTTCGAGCTGTGGCTGCAACCATCACCACACTTTTGTGGGATGGGAAGCCACCACGTATTGCACAAGATAAGTTAATAAGGGGTTGGTACGATGGAGGTATAGCCCTTCCGAACATAGAATTCTATTACTGGGCAGCCGATCTTAAGCAGATAAACTACTGGTTGCACGTTCCACAGACCGAGCCGGCGTATCTCGCCGACAGACGAAACTTAGAGAGCCGAGGCCTACTTGGCAATCTCTATTGCCGTCGTATGCCCACAGACCTAATCGGACCCACACAACACACGGTGCATCTTTGGTATAAAGCGAATCGACATCTAAAATCCACTGGGACGATTATGCTGATGACTCCACTGTGGGATTCCTACAAATTAGGCCCCCTTCCGCAACAGTAAAAGTAAAGGATTCCAGGGCTGGGATGCCATAGGCATCTCAGTAGTGGGTGACCTCTGGAACAAGCATTTGCAATGCAATAGGGCTCGCATTAGTAAAGTTTGAGGGATTATTATTGTAAATGACAACGTTTTTTTTTTTTTTAATTTTAACTTGTGGAAAATTCTAACTTTGGCATTTACAATGCTAATAGTGTTAATTAGTGGAAATGTGACACCTTCTGTTTGGACTTGAGCACACATTGCTTCCTATTAAAGATGGCAGTAAATGCACTGTTTTTTATTAGCTATCTTTGAACAGTACACCGAAGGCTGCAAAAACTTGCACTTATGGTTGAGCGCTACGTTTGCGCGTTTCCTGCCTTTTCATATTTTTGAAGTGCTTTTTGTTCACTGAAACCATATCCGGTTTGCGAGTATACAGGGCAGCTTCCTTTCCCTAGTTTTTCGAATACCTTAATTTATGTTGAAGTACAGTACTTGAACGTATTGTGATATTGTTTTGTACTTTTTATCTTTAGGCTGACCACTGTGCATGTCGTTAACCTTTGATAGATAACAGGTCAATGTAATACAGCATGTACATTGTATGACTTTGATGTACACTTGTGTGCATTGTCGTCCGGTGGTGTGGGTGATTTGCGTTAACTGGCTGGGCGTTGCGTGGGTGAGTGGTGTTGCGTGGGTGTGAGTTGTACTGCGTGGGTGTGAGTTGCGAGGCATATGTTAGAGTGGCGCTGCGTGGGTGACTGTGGGGACTTGCTGGTGTGATAAGGGCACGTACGTGTGTATGGGAGTTGGCGACTGTATTGAGAGATGAAAAAAATGAGAGACCGAGTTAAGGGGGGACAGAAATAATTTTTAAAATATCATTGAATCGAAGGAAAATAACATTTAAGTTGAATAATGGTCAAGGAAAGACAACCTTTTGAAAAATTACGTCAAAATCTAATAAGAAATGGTATTAAGGAAGGAAATTTTCACGGCGTGTGAATGTGAAGGGGGGGTGTGTTTTAAGGTGTGGTAAGTGTCTTTGCGCGCAGTCCATCAAATGTACCAAAATAATGAAACTTTCCTCTTAGATTTTGATGCAAGTACGTAAACAGCAAAGACCAAGTCGGGAAACAACATTTACAACGTCTGATGTGACTGTGGAAGTTCCGTCGTTTCTTGTCCTTTAGTTCCTATTGGCAATTCACAGGGGATGTCCGGCAAGAGATAAGAATCTTTATAGCTCAACTTAAAGCACACCAGTATCCTGGTGTGGTTTCGTGACCGACGGCCCCATCCCTCCCTTAAAAACATGATGTCCCACCCACACATTTGCAGCTGATGTTTGCATCTCACAGGGGATGCCCGCCAACAGATAAGAATCTGAATGGCTGAACTGTAAACACTCCAGTCTCCTGCTGTGGTTTTGTCAACACACTCCCCCAGACCTCCCTTCGAGGAAAAAAAACATGATGGACCACACAATTGTAGATTTATTTTGTGTTTGTTTGTTCAGTGGTTAAGAGGACATAGTGAGTAGGTCTAATTTTTTTTTAAAGAATATTAAGAACATACTGTGAAGGTTTTGTGCATCAGAGTAGGGATGTGGCTGTGGCTGTGGGTAGTGTATGAAACGAGACAAAGTGTGACGCCAGAGAATGCTGGGGGGAGAAAGTCTGCGAGTCAGACAGATGGCCGTGAAGTGTGACATGATACAACTGCAGCAGGGCCTGTAAAATAGAGGTTGCTTGCCAACTCTGCTATTATATTTTTAAATCCCACAAGTTGGTGGTGTAAAGCTGTACTGCATTGACATTTATGCCATTTCTTCACGTCGTGTGCTCTACTACTGTGGGCTCACTAAAGCACAACTATGCGAATTAATTTGACAAAAGGAGGAGAGCACATGCAGAGAGGGAGGGGTGGGTGGCATGCTCTCACATCTTAAGTGCCAAAATTGCGAGCAATAATAAAAAGTGTCGTTGCGTGGGTGAGATTGGTGTTGCGTGGCTGAGTGGACTTGCGTGGGTGAGTGGACTTGCGTGGGTGTGATTTGCGCTGCGTAGGTGAGAATTGGGATGCATGGGTGAGAGTTGCGCTGTATGAGTTGCATTGCGTGAGTGAGTAGCGTTTTGTGAATGAGTGGCGTTGCGTGGCTGAGTGTGTTGCGTGAGTGAGTGGCGTTGCGTGGGTGAGAGTGAAGCTGCATGGGTGAGTAGCGCTTCATGGGTGAGTGTGGCGCTGGGTTGGTGAGTAGAGCAGCGTTGGTGAGATTGGCTTTGCATGGATGAGTGGCGTTGCGTGGGTAACTGGACTTGCGTGGGTGTGATTTGCGCTGCGTAGGTGAGAATTGGGCTGCGTGGGTGAGAGTTGCGCTGTATGAGTTGCGTTGCGTGAGTGAGTGGCATTTTGTGAATGAGTGGCATTGCGTGAGTGAGTGGCGTTGCGTGTGTGAGTGGCGTTCTGTGGGTGAGTGGGGTTGCAAATTTGCATGTGTGTGTGATTGTTAAAGAGTACACAGATATGCTGGGGTGCAGCTGGAGGGAGTACACAGACATGCTTGTGGTTAAGAGTGGCACTGCGTTGCTGAGTGGCGTTGCGTGGGTGAGTGGCGTTGCGTGGGTGAGAGTGAAGTTGCATGGGTGAGTAGCGCTTCATGGGTGAGTGTGGCGCTGTGTGGGTGAGTAGAGCTGCGTGGGTGAGATTGATGTTGCGTCGCTGAGTGGCATTGCGTGGGCGATTGGACTTACGTGGGTGTGATTTGCGCTGCGTAGGTGAGAATTGTGCTGCGTGGGTGAGAGTTGCGCTGTATGAGTTGCATTGCGTGAGTGAGTGGCGTTTTGTGAATGAGTGGCATTGCGTGGCTGAGTGGCATTGCGTGGGTGAGTGGAGTTGCAAATTTGCATGTGTGTGTGATTTTTAAAGAGTACACGGATATGCTGGGGTCCAGCTGGAGGGAGTACACAGACATGCTTGTGGTTAAGAGTGGCACTGCGTGGCTGAGTGGCACTGCGTGGGTGAGTAGAGCTGCGTGGGTGAGATTGGCGTTGCGTGGCTGAGTGGTGTTGCGTGGCTGAGTGGACTTGCGTGGGTGAGTGGACTTGAGTGGGTGTGATTTGCGCTGCGTAGGTGAGAATTGGGATGCATGGGTGAGAGTTGCGCTGTATGAGTTGTATTGCGTGAGTGAGTGGCGTTTTGTGAATGAGTGGCGTTGCGTGGCTGAGTGGCGTTGCGTGTGTGAGTGGCGTTGCGTGGGTGAGAGTGAAGCTGCATGGGTGAGTAGCGCTTCATGGGTGAGTGTGGCGCTGCGTTAGTGAGTAGAGCTGCGTTGGTGAGATTGGCTTTGCATGGATGAGTGGCGTTGCGTGGGTAACTGGACTTGCGTGGGTGTGATTTGCGCTGCGTAGGTGAGAATTGGGCTGCGTGGGTGAGAGTTGCACTGTATGAGTTGGGTTGTGTGAGTGAGTGGCATTTTGTGAATGAGTGGCGTTGCGTGGCTGAGTGGGGTTGCGCGGGTGAGAGTGAAGCTGCATGGGTGAGTAGCGCTTCATGGGTGAGTGTGGCGCTGCGTGGGTGAGTAGAGCTGCGCGGGTGAGACTGGCGTTGCATGGCTGAGTGGCGTTTGTTCATATTAGCCGTTTTCAAACAAGAAATACTTTATTTAGGTGCTTGAAGCAAATGGAGGACAAAAAACTAAGTGTGACTCTCGAGGTGCATTTCATTAGTGCGCACTGTGGTTACAGCAGAGCCAGGAAGCGAGGCAGGGCCTGTGGCCCTGAATAAGTGACGGGAGTCCAGTAGCATGTGGTTACAGCAGAGCCGGGAAGCGAGGCAGGGCCTGCGGCCCTGAATAAGTGACGGGTGTCCAGTAGCATGTGGTTACAGCAGAGCCGGGAAGCGAGGCAATAAAAGGGTGCACGGATTAAGCGAGGCAGGGCCTGTGGCCCTGACTAAGTGACGGGCGTCCAGTAGCATGTGGTTACAGCAGAGCCGGGAAGCGAGGCAGGGCCTGCGGCCCTAAATAAGTGACGGGAGTCCAGTAGCATGTGGTTACAGCAGAGCCGGGAAGCAAGGCAATAAAAGGGTGCACGGATTAAGCGAGACAGGGCCTGCGGCCCTGAATAAGTGACGGGCGTCCAGTAGCATGTGGTTACAGCAGAACCGGGAAGCGAGGCAGGGCCTGCGGCCCTGAATATGTGACGGCGGGGGGGGCGGGGCAGCGGAAGCCTTTGATCGTAGATTCAATTGTGGATGTGGCAGCGAAGCCTTTGATGTGCCAAATGCTGCTGGCAGGGGGAAGGATCGTGCAAGCTCGTCCACGAGGAGCTTGTCACGTGATTCTATTTCTCGTGAACTGTTGGGAATCCGGCCCTGAATAAGTGACGGCGGGGGGCGGGGCAGCGGAAGCCTTTGATCGTAGCTTCAATTGTGGATGTGGCAGCGAAGCCTTTGATGTGCCAAATGCTGCTGGCAGGGGGAAGGATCGTGCAAGCTCGTCCACGAGGAGCTTGTCACGTGATTCTATTTCTCGTGAACTGTTGGGAGCCAATCAGCTGCCTGAATAGAGCCTTTGGAGAAAGAAGCAGATCAGCGACATAAGGGCTTACCCCTGTTTTCTATTTCTGCAAAATAGAAAAGGGGCGAGCCCTAAAAAGGGAAAAGTGATAGATTTCTCCAACCTTCAAACACAGTATGACATGGCGCAAAAGGAAAAGTTTAGATACCTTCAGATTAAGCACGCACTTCAATCTGCCATACCTCCGGGTACTGCCCTGCAGGAGTCCTCCCCTTTAGAAGACAGACTTCTAACAGAACACATGCCAGATAGGGCCACTTCACTGACCTATCGGAAATTGATAAACAATCTCCCTGACGTGACATCCATGCTGCGACAGAAATGGTCTAGAGAGGTGGGCGACTTTGATGACTCCGAATTGCAGGAGGCCCTCTCATCTCCCAGGGAAACAGTGATATCCTCTAGGTTGAAACTGGTTTAACTCAAAATATTACACCGCACATATTACACAAGAACGACTTTATTCACAATTGGGTCTGCCCCCCACAAATGTTGCCTGCTTGGCTGCGGAGATGAGGGGTCATTTTACCACACCATCTGGGACTGTGTACACATAGCGAGGTACTGGATAGCTGTTATGCGCACGATATCCCAATCTACTAACATTTCCCTAACGCCAGAACCCCAGCGCTGTTTACTAAACGTCTGGGAGCCAAATGACTTAAACCATAGACAGCAAGATTGGGTGATGCTAGGTATGATGGTGGCAAAACGCAATATTGCTCTATTGTGGGGTTTCGGAGTGTCAAATTCCCTTCGCAAATGGTGCAGGGATATGAACGAAATAATGGTGGCAGAAAAGTCAGTGTTCATTCATCGAGGGTGCCCTAAGAAGTCAGAGAAAATATGGGGGGCTTGGAATCAGTTTTGTGGCAATATTTGTGACCCTCCAAACCCCGAAGACGATGACAGTGCCTCAGTGTGACCTACCTCAGCCATGTAAGGATATTACTAATCTAAGATGTCACCTTCCATAATCAATTTTGTAATGCTATTTATAGACTATGCTACTTTGTTCTTGTGATCCTTATAACGTATGCTATTTTGCTGCTCTGTACCACTGACATTATTGTTTTTCTTAATACAATTAAAAGAAAAAATACCAATATAACACTAAAACCATATATACATTATTCAGATGGTGATTATCTAATTTAGCCACTGCTATACCTCTGGGGATCCACTGGACTCTTTGCACACTATACCTTACTTTGGTATAGTATATATAGAGCCAGCTTCATACGCAGGTGACTACAAACAGAGTGCTCTTCTGCAATGGCCAAACTCATAAAACTAAATTGAATTACCTCCTCTCTTAGTGACTCCACTGTTCATTGAGCATTCGTCCAGTATTAGCAGGCTTGAAAGCAGCAATGGACACCCTGACTGGCTGTAACCTATGTGTGCCTCAGCCTCACTTTCCTGAGGCTTGCACAATGCTGAGTGTCTTTGGCCGCTGTCCGATAAGGTTACAAGGGCACTAGGTAAGTGCTCTTCCATTTCTGGTGCTTTGCAGATATGTTTTAAGATCTTCTTTAGAGTTTATCATTGCTCAAATGGGTCTCATTTCTGATAATTGTATGTTTCCCTCGTCTTCAATGCTTGATTTTGCTTGTGAGAAAGTGTCACTCACAGTCGTTTAAATGTCTCTCATAATTACACTGAAATTATGAAAATATCACACTAAGCAATCTGAAACCTTGGCTGCTATGGCCACAGCAATAAACATTTAGGGCCCTTCTGAAAATACAGAAATACTGTATTCTAAAAGTTTTCAAATAAGATAAGTCAGTGGTTTCTCAAGTATTTTTATTTATGAATAATACATTGTTTGTATTGGTGTAAAACATATTTGGAACTTTGCATAAAATGGGGAGAAGTGTAACCTATATAAAAATAGTGCTTATGCCACAGAAAATCTTGAAAACTGTAATGTGCAAATCTGCTGATTTGAGAAATTACAAATTATATATTTAGTATTTTTGGTAATTAAGTCTTTATTTTATGTGTTTACATTACCCTACTGTTATAATACAAAAGAAAAACACAATATTAATAAGATAGAACCTAGCCTCAAAAAGCACCAATATGTTTCCATCTTTTCTGAAAGCTGACAAATACATAACCCTACATTTTACCCTAAATGTCCAATGTAGTTGTAATGCAGCATGTGTACTAATTGAATTTTTTTTTTTTCATTTTGCGTACAAAAGGGAGAAGCAAAGTACATTAAATGACAATATTGCTGGGGCTATAAGCAGTGTTATGTTACATAACCATTGTTTTTACAGGGTACGAAATAGAGTTGATTGCTTATTTCAAAATAAAACTTCTAGAAATCTACATTTTACAAGTATTATGACAATATTTTATCAAAATATTGGTGACATCCAAGAAAAGCTGTGATAACTGCCTTAATTTAACTTTGAAATGTAATTTGTCCAGGGCAGCACTAATGTAAATATATTTAATCTGAGTGAAAAATAAGCACATTGGTCTGAAGAGTTAGTGGTAGCAATTAGGGAGTATGAGTGGGGTCCAGGAAGAAGGATAGAATTAATAACGTTAACTGTAATTCGAATGACAGCCCGCTTGAATGCAAATGTGCAAACATTTATATAGCTTAACCATAAGACTCAAGTTGTCTTTTAACAATTCAACATTGACCAATAATTTAGAAAGAACAGCTTTATGTACATATGTACAGAGACTAAACAATCATGTCAAAAGAGAGGCCAGGCACTCTATGGGGATGGAAATATGTGTTTTCGGTGAGCAGAGTGATGCCCGTGTGGACATGGGTACTGAACTCCGAGGTCTCGCGGTATGCTTGCTTCCTTAAAGACACAGAGAGTTAACTCTGGGCTCTCTTGATATGCCAATCACTGCAGGTGCAGAGTGACTGTACTCACCGCTCTCCTCAAATGCCCATTATTGGCTTGTGTAGACACAAAGACTTATCTCCCAGCTCTCTGAATATGCCAGTATTAGGGTGTCTTTGGAGGTTGATGCAGCACGTAAGTGTATATAAAGATCACTGCGTGTATATGAAGGCGATCGCTCACATAGATATGCTTGACACCTTGTGTGTGTAGTGACTGAACTCCCATCTCGCTAGGTACATATGCAGGTCATTTCCTGTCTATGAAGGCTGATTTCTCAGCTTACTTAGATATGCCGGTCACTACATGTGATGGAGCAAGGTTTCGTGCGTAAAGAGACTTGCTCGGATTAAACCTCTCAAAATAATGTATAACGTATTAATCAGCATGTTTTGCACCACACAACATTTCTAGTATCTAGGGGAAGCATGATAATGAGCCTTTACTAACAGTAACTTGAATGCATTTAAACGGCTGGCGTATTTGGGCTTTTTATAACTTTAGATCCCGTGGCTCGTTATGATCGTAATTTGCTCCCTCCTCTTCAGAGGTTAAAATCTGACGTTGTGGGCTCATGCTCATGGGCTCATGCTACCGCTTTCACCACTTGGGCGCGCAGCTCTTTTCAAAATGATGTCCGTACCGCGATTTCTATATGCGCTCCAGAATACGTTTGATGTTATTCCGGCGAGTTATTTTCGGGAGGTGGAGGGTTGCCGAGACGATTGATCTGGAATGGACGCTCGCGTATTGCCCTCGCCAAGCTCACGCTTCCCTGGTACGAAGGAGGTATAGCACTTCCGGATATCAGGCGATATTATTGGGCCTCTCAGTTAGGAGCGATTAATCATGGAATGTATGGACCAGCCTCTAACCCTGCATTCGAGATGGATAAGTACTTGTCACCGGGTGGGGACTATAACAGGGCCCTTTATTCCAAAGCAGCGGGAAGGGAACTCTCGGGAGCCACCAAGATAGCGGTACGAGTGTGGCATGATGCGAATGCGGCAACGGGATGGAGGGATCGACTGACCCGTGCGACTCCGCTTTATGCGTCTGAAAGACTGGGTTGCCTGTGGAAGACAAAAGGATTTGAAAAGTGGGATATGATTGGTATTAGTAGGGTGAGTGATCTATGGGTCAAGGGTAAAATCAAGACCTTCAAGGCACTGAAGGTAGAGTATGAGCTGAGTGATAGGGAATTCTTCCGTTATGCACAGATTACCCATGCATTGAGTTTGGTTTTTCCTGAGGGTACTGGCATCCCCGAATCCTCCCCACTAGAAGTTAGGGTGCTAGACGGCCACGTGCCCGACAGCACTATTTCTTTGATATATAAGAAATTGATTAATAATCGAACTGATCTATTGGTGCGGCTCAGGGAGGTTTGGACCAGCGACGGTTTAGAGTTGGATGACGAGGACTGGCAGTCGGCGCTATCCTCGCCTAAGGAGGTCGCGATTCCGGCCCGTCTCCGACTCGTTCAACTTAAAATCCTACATCGGATATATGTCACTGGCCCGCGCTTGATTCATATGGGTTATTCAGTGGATGGGTTATGCAAGCGTGGTTGTGGACTGGTTGGAACCTTCCTCCATATAATTTGGGAGTGTCCGGGGGTGGTGGCGTTCTGGAATCGTGTACATGCTGTGATGGAAAGCGTCATGGGGGTAACATTATTGCCCGAAGCAAGGCGTTGCCTGTTGAATGTCTGGGAACCGAATGACTATGATGTGGCACAGACGCAGTGGGCGACCCTTGGGAATATGATTGCTAAGAGAGACATCGCGCAGTTGTGGGGCTCCCAGCGGCCGCCCACGGTTTTGGCATGGAAGGAGAACATGGACCGGTGTATGTTCAGGGAGAAGACAGTGTATGTGGCACAGGGTAGACCCAGGAAATGGAATAAAATTTGGAGCCAGTGGAACTCCTACCGTGGAAATGTATGCATGCCTCCATTTGTGGAGACCCCAGAGTTTCCCCTTTCCCCCTGACCCGGCATTCCAAGTCTTGTGTAGCTTTTATGATCACTGATCTTGTTTCTTCACTGGCCCCCCTTGCATCAATGATGTTTGTATTATATTGTACTGCAGTTTCCCTCCTCCTTGAACACATGTCCGAATGTATTGTCTTATTGCCTTGTGTATAAGTTCTTTTTCTTTAATAAAATAAAAAATGATACCAAAAAAAAAAATGCCCGGCGCAACGCGGGAATTTCACAGCGTCAATTTCCATAATCAATTTTGTAATGCTATTTATAGACTATGCTACTTTGTTCTTGTGATCCTTATAACGTATGCTATTTTGCTGCTCTGTACCACTGCCATTATTGTTTTTCTTAATACAATTAAAAAAAAAAATACCAATATAACACTAAAACCATATATACATTATTCAGATGGTGATTATCTAATTTAGCCACTGCTATACCTCTGGGGATCCACTGGACTCTGTGCACACTATACCTTACTTTGGTATAGTATATATAGAGCCAGCTTCATACGCAGGTGACTACAAGCAGAGTGCTCTTCTGCAATGGCCAAACTCATAAAACTAAATTGAATTACCTCCTCTCTTAGTGACTCCACTGTTCATTGAGCATTCGTCCAGTATTAGCAGGCTTGAAAGCAGCAATGGACACCCTGACTGGCTGTAACCTATGTGTGCCTCAGCCTCACTTTCCTGAGGCTTGCACAATGCTGAGTGTCTTTGGCCGCTGTCCGATAAGGTTACAAGGGCACTAGGTAAGTGCTCTTCCATTTCTGGTGCTTTGCAGATATGTTTTAAGATCTTCTTTAGAGTTTATCATTGCTCAAATGGGTCTCATTTCTGATAATTGTATGTTTCCCTCGTCTTCAATGCTTGATTTTGCTTGTGAGAAAGTGTCACTCACAGTCGTTTAAATGTCTCTCATAATTACACTGAAATTATGAAAATATCACACATAGCAATCTGAAACCTTGGCTGCTATGGCCACAGCAATAAACATTTAGGGCCCTTCTGAAAATACAGAAATACTGTATTCTAAAAGTTTTCAAATAAGATAAGTCAGTGGTTTCTCAAGTATTTTTATTTATGAATAATACATTGTTTGTATTGGTGTAAAACATATTTGGAACTTTGCATAAAATGGGGAGAAGTGTAACCTATATAAAAATAGTGCTTATGCCACAGAAAATCTTGAAAACTGTAATGTGCAAATCTGCTGATTTGAGAAATTACAAATTATATATTTAGTATTTTTGGTAATTAAGTCTTTATTTTATGTGTTTACATTACCCTACTGTTATAATACAAAAGAAAAACACAATATTAATAAGATAGAACCTAGCCTCAAAAAGCACCAATATGTTTCCATCTTTTCTGAAAGCTGACAAATACATAACCCTACATTTTACCCTAAATGTCCAATGTAGTTGTAATGCAGCATGTGTACTAATTGAATTTTTTTTTTTTCATTTTGCGTACAAAAGGGAGAAGCAAAGTACATTAAATGACAATATTGCTGGGGCTATAAGCAGTGTTATGTTACATAACCATTGTTTTTACAGGGTACGAAATAGAGTTGATTGCTTATTTCAAAATAAAACTTCTAGAAATCTACATTTTACAAGTATTATGACAATATTTTATCAAAATATTGGTGACATCCAAGAAAAGCTGTGATAACTGCCTTAATTTAACTTTGAAATGTAATTTGTCCAGGGCAGCACTAATGTAAATATATTTAATCTGAGTGAAAAATAAGCACATTGGTCTGAAGAGTTAGTGGTAGCAATTAGGGAGTATGAGTGGGGTCCAGGAAGAAGGATAGAATTAATAACGTTAACTGTAATTCGAATGACAGCCCGCTTGAATGCAAATGTGCAAACATTTATATAGCTTAACCATAAGACTCAAGTTGTCTTTTAACAATTCAACATTGACCAATAATTTAGAAAGAACAGCTTTATGTACATATGTACAGAGACTAAACAATCATGTCAAAAGAGAGGCCAGGCACTCTATGGGGATGGAAATATGTGTTTTCGGTGAGCAGAGTGATGCCCGTGTGGACATGGGTACTGAACTCCGAGGTCTCGCGGTATGCTTGCTTCCTTAAAGACACAGAGAGTTAACTCTGGGCTCTCTTGATATGCCAATCACTGCAGGTGCAGAGTGACTGTACTCACCGCTCTCCTCAAATGCCCATTATTGGCTTGTGTAGACACAAAGACTTATCTCCCAGCTCTCTGAATATGCCAGTATTAGGGTGTCTTTGGAGGTTGATGCAGCACGTAAGTGTATATAAAGATCACTGCGTGTATATGAAGGCGATCGCTCACATAGATATGCTTGACACCTTGTGTGTGTAGTGACTGAACTCCCATCTCGCTAGGTACATATGCAGGTCATTTCCTGTCTATGAAGGCTGATTTCTCAGCTTACTTAGATATGCCGGTCACTACATGTGATGGAGCAAGGTTTCGTGCGTAAAGAGACTTGCTCGGATTAAACCTCTCAAAATAATGTATAACGTATTAATCAGCATGTTTTGCACCACACAACATTTCTAGTATCTAGGGGAAGCATGATAATGAGCCTTTACTAACAGTAACTTGAATGCATTTAAACGGCTGGCGTATTTGGGCTTTTTATAACTTTAGATCCCGTGGCTCGTTATGATCGTAATTTGCTCCCTCCTCTTCAGAGGTTAAAATCTGACGTTGTGGGCTCATGCTCATGGGCTCATGCTACCGCTTTCACCACTTGGGCGCGCAGCTCTTTTCAAAATGATGTCCGTACCGCGATTTCTATATGCGCTCCAGAATACGTTTGATGTTATTCCGGCGAGTTATTTTCGGGAGGTGGAGGGTTGCCGAGACGATTGATCTGGAATGGACGCTCGCGTATTGCCCTCGCCAAGCTCACGCTTCCCTGGTACGAAGGAGGTATAGCACTTCCGGATATCAGGCGATATTATTGGGCCTCTCAGTTAGGAGCGATTAATCATGGAATGTATGGACCAGCCTCTAACCCTGCATTCGAGATGGATAAGTACTTGTCACCGGGTGGGGACTATAACAGGGCCCTTTATTCCAAAGCAGCGGGAAGGGAACTCTCGGGAGCCACCAAGATAGCGGTACGAGTGTGGCATGATGCGAATGCGGCAACGGGATGGAGGGATCGACTGACCCGTGCGACTCCGCTTTATGCGTCTGAAAGACTGGGTTGCCTGTGGAAGACAAAAGGATTTGAAAAGTGGGATATGATTGGTATTAGTAGGGTGAGTGATCTATGGGTCAAGGGTAAAATCAAGACCTTCAAGGCACTGAAGGTAGAGTATGAGCTGAGTGATAGGGAATTCTTCCGTTATGCACAGATTACCCATGCATTGAGTTTGGTTTTTCCTGAGGGTACTGGCATCCCCGAATCCTCCCCACTAGAAGTTAGGGTGCTAGACGGCCACGTGCCCGACAGCACTATTTCTTTGATATATAAGAAATTGATTAATAATCGAACTGATCTATTGGTGCGGCTCAGGGAGGTTTGGACCAGCGACGGTTTAGAGTTGGATGACGAGGACTGGCAGTCGGCGCTATCCTCGCCTAAGGAGGTCGCGATTCCGGCCCGTCTCCGACTCGTTCAACTTAAAATCCTACATCGGATATATGTCACTGGCCCGCGCTTGATTCATATGGGTTATTCAGTGGATGGGTTATGCAAGCGTGGTTGTGGACTGGTTGGAACCTTCCTCCATATAATTTGGGAGTGTCCGGGGGTGGTGGCGTTCTGGAATCGTGTACATGCTGTGATGGAAAGCGTCATGGGGGTAACATTATTGCCCGAAGCAAGGCGTTGCCTGTTGAATGTCTGGGAACCGAATGACTATGATGTGGCACAGACGCAGTGGGCGACCCTTGGGAATATGATTGCTAAGAGAGACATCGCGCAGTTGTGGGGCTCCCAGCGGCCGCCCACGGTTTTGGCATGGAAGGAGAACATGGACCGGTGTATGTTCAGGGAGAAGACAGTGTATGTGGCACAGGGTAGACCCAGGAAATGGAATAAAATTTGGAGCCAGTGGAACTCCTACCGTGGAAATGTATGCACGCCTCCATTTGTGGAGACCCCAGAGTTTCCCCTTTCCCCCTGACCCGGCATTCCAAGTCTTGTGTAGCTTTTATGATCACTGATCTTGTTTCTTCACTGGCCCCCCTTGCATCAATGATGTTTGTATTATATTGTACTGCAGTTTCCCTCCTCCTTGAACACATGTCCGAATGTATTGTCTTATTGCCTTGTGTATAAGTTCTTTTTCTTTAATAAAATAAAAAATGATACCAAAAAAAAAAATGCCCGGCGCAACGCGGGAATTTCACAGCGTCAATTTCCATAATCAATTTTGTAATGCTATTTATAGACTATGCTACTTTGTTCTTGTGATCCTTATAACGTATGCTATTTTGCTGCTCTGTACCACTGCCATTATTGTTTTTCTTAATACAATTAAAAAAAAAAATACCAATATAACACTAAAACCATATATACATTATTCAGATGGTGATTATCTAATTTAGCCACTGCTATACCTCTGGGGATCCACTGGACTCTGTGCACACTATACCTTACTTTGGTATAGTATATATAGAGCCAGCTTCATACGCAGGTGACTACAAGCAGAGTGCTCTTCTGCAATGGCCAAACTCATAAAACTAAATTGAATTACCTCCTCTCTTAGTGACTCCACTGTTCATTGAGCATTCGTCCAGTATTAGCAGGCTTGAAAGCAGCAATGGACACCCTGACTGGCTGTAACCTATGTGTGCCTCAGCCTCACTTTCCTGAGGCTTGCACAATGCTGAGTGTCTTTGGCCGCTGTCCGATAAGGTTACAAGGGCACTAGGTAAGTGCTCTTCCATTTCTGGTGCTTTGCAGATATGTTTTAAGATCTTCTTTAGAGTTTATCATTGCTCAAATGGGTCTCATTTCTGATAATTGTATGTTTCCCTCGTCTTCAATGCTTGATTTTGCTTGTGAGAAAGTGTCACTCACAGTCGTTTAAATGTCTCTCATAATTACACTGAAATTATGAAAATATCACACATAGCAATCTGAAACCTTGGCTGCTATGGCCACAGCAATAAACATTTAGGGCCCTTCTGAAAATACAGAAATACTGTATTCTAAAAGTTTTCAAATAAGATAAGTCAGTGGTTTCTCAAGTATTTTTATTTATGAATAATACATTGTTTGTATTGGTGTAAAACATATTTGGAACTTTGCATAAAATGGGGAGAAGTGTAACCTATATAAAAATAGTGCTTATGCCACAGAAAATCTTGAAAACTGTAATGTGCAAATCTGCTGATTTGAGAAATTACAAATTATATATTTAGTATTTTTGGTAATTAAGTCTTTATTTTATGTGTTTACATTACCCTACTGTTATAATACAAAAGAAAAACACAATATTAATAAGATAGAACCTAGCCTCAAAAAGCACCAATATGTTTCCATCTTTTCTGAAAGCTGACAAATACATAACCCTACATTTTACCCTAAATGTCCAATGTAGTTGTAATGCAGCATGTGTACTAATTGAATTTTTTTTTTTTCATTTTGCGTACAAAAGGGAGAAGCAAAGTACATTAAATGACAATATTGCTGGGGCTATAAGCAGTGTTATGTTACATAACCATTGTTTTTACAGGGTACGAAATAGAGTTGATTGCTTATTTCAAAATAAAACTTCTAGAAATCTACATTTTACAAGTATTATGACAATATTTTATCAAAATATTGGTGACATCCAAGAAAAGCTGTGATAACTGCCTTAATTTAACTTTGAAATGTAATTTGTCCAGGGCAGCACTAATGTAAATATATTTAATCTGAGTGAAAAATAAGCACATTGGTCTGAAGAGTTAGTGGTAGCAATTAGGGAGTATGAGTGGGGTCCAGGAAGAAGGATAGAATTAATAACGTTAACTGTAATTCGAATGACAGCCCGCTTGAATGCAAATGTGCAAACATTTATATAGCTTAACCATAAGACTCAAGTTGTCTTTTAACAATTCAACATTGACCAATAATTTAGAAAGAACAGCTTTATGTACATATGTACAGAGACTAAACAATCATGTCAAAAGAGAGGCCAGGCACTCTATGGGGATGGAAATATGTGTTTTCGGTGAGCAGAGTGATGCCCGTGTGGACATGGGTACTGAACTCCGAGGTCTCGCGGTATGCTTGCTTCCTTAAAGACACAGAGAGTTAACTCTGGGCTCTCTCGATATGCCAATCACTGCAGGCGCAGAGTGACTGTACTCACCGCTCTCCTCAAATGCCCATTATTGGCTTGTGTAGACACAAAGACTTATCTCCCAGCTCTCTGAATATGCCAGTATTAGGGTGTCTTTGGAGGTTGATGCAGCACGTAAGTGTATATAAAGATCACTGCGTGTATATGAAGGCGATCGCTCACATAGATATGCTTGACACCTTGTGTGTGTAGTGACTGAACTCCCATCTCGCTAGGTACATATGCAGGTCATTTCCTGTCTATGAAGGCTGATTTCTCAGCTTACTTAGATATGCCGGTCACTACATGTGATGGAGCAAGGTTTCGTGCGTAAAGAGACTTGCTCGGATTAAACCTCTCAAAATAATGTATAACGTATTAATCAGCATGTTTTGCACCACACAACATTTCTAGTATCTAGGGGAAGCATGACAATGAGCCTTTACTAACAGTAACTTGAATGCATTTAAACGGCTGGCGTATTTGGGCTTTTTATAACTTTAGATCCCGTGGCTCGTTATGATCGTAATTTCCTCCCTCCTCTTCAGAGGTTAAAATCTGACGTTGTGGGCTCATGCTCATGGGCTCATGCTACCGCTTTCACCACTTGGGCGCGCAGCTCTTTTCAAAATGATGTCCGTACCGCGATTTCTATATGCGCTCCAGAATACGTTTGATGTTATTCCGGCGAGTTATTTTCGGGAGGTGGAGGGTTGCCGAGACGATTGATCTGGAATGGACGCTCGCGTATTGCCCTCGCCAAGCTCACGCTTCCCTGGTACGAAGGAGGTATAGCACTTCCGGATATCAGGCGATATTATTGGGCCTCTCAGTTAGGAGCGATTAATCATGGAATGTATGGACCAGCCTCTAACCCTGCATTCGAGATGGATAAGTACTTGTCACCGGGTGGGGACTATAACAGGGCCCTTTATTCCAAAGCAGCGGGAAGGGAACTCTCGGGAGCCACCAAGATAGCGGTACGAGTGTGGCATGATGCGAATGCGGCAACGGGATGGAGGGATCGACTGACCCGTGCGACTCCGCTTTATGCGTCTGAAAGACTGGGTTGCCTGTGGAAGACAAAAGGATTTGAAAAGTGGGATATGATTGGTATTAGTAGGGTGAGTGATCTATGGGTCAAGGGTAAAATCAAGACCTTCAAGGCACTGAAGGTAGAGTATGAGCTGAGTGATAGGGAATTCTTCCGTTATGCACAGATTACCCATGCATTGAGTTTGGTTTTTCCTGAGGGTACTGGCATCCCCGAATCCTCCCCACTAGAAGTTAGGGTGCTAGACGGCCACGTGCCCGACAGCACTATTTCTTTGATATATAAGAAATTGATTAATAATCGAACTGATCTATTGGTGCGGCTCAGGGAGGTTTGGACCAGCGACGGTTTAGAGTTGGATGACGAGGACTGGCAGTCGGCGCTATCCTCGCCTAAGGAGGTCGCGATTCCGGCCCGTCTCCGACTCGTTCAACTTAAAATCCTACATCGGATATATGTCACTGGCCCGCGCTTGATTCATATGGGTTATTCAGTGGATGGGTTATGCAAGCGTGGTTGTGGACTGGTTGGAACCTTCCTCCATATAATTTGGGAGTGTCCGGGGGTGGTGGCGTTCTGGAATCGTGTACATGCTGTGATGGAAAGCGTCATGGGGGTAACATTATTGCCCGAAGCAAGGCGTTGCCTGTTGAATGTCTGGGAACCGAATGACTATGATGTGGCACAGACGCAGTGGGCGACCCTTGGGAATATGATTGCTAAGAGAGACATCGCGCAGTTGTGGGGCTCCCAGCGGCCGCCCACGGTTTTGGCATGGAAGGAGAACATGGACTGGTGTATGTTCAGGGAGAAGACAGTGTATGTGGCACAGGGTAGACCCAGGAAATGGAATAAAATTTGGAGCCAGTGGAACTCCTACCGTGGAAATGTATGCACGCCTCCATTTGTGGAGACCCCAGAGTTTCCCCTTTCCCCCTGACCCGGCATTCCAAGTCTTGTGTAGCTTTTATGATCACTGATCTTGTTTCTTCACTGGCCCCCCTTGCATCAATGATGTTTGTATTATATTGTACTGCAGTTTCCCTCCTCCTTGAACACATGTCCGAATGTATTGTCTTATTGCCTTGTGTATAAGTTCTTTTTCTTTAATAAAATAAAAAATGATACCAAAAAAAAAAATGCCCGGCGCAACGCGGGAATTTCACAGCGTCAATTTCCATAATCAATTTTGTAATGCTATTTATAGACTATGCTACTTTGTTCTTGTGATCCTTATAACGTATGCTATTTTGCTGCTCTGTACCACTGCCATTATTGTTTTTCTTAATACAATTAAAAAAAAAATACCAATATAACACTAAAACCATATATACATTATTCAGATGGTGATTATCTAATTTAGCCACTGCTATACCTCTGGGGATCCACTGGACTCTGTGCACACTATACCTTACTTTGGTATAGTATATATAGAGCCAGCTTCATACGCAGGTGACTACAAGCAGAGTGCTCTTCTGCAATGGCCAAACTCATAAAACTAAATTGAATTACCTCCTCTCTTAGTGACTCCACTGTTCATTGAGCATTCGTCCAGTATTAGCAGGCTTGAAAGCAGCAATGGACACCCTGACTGGCTGTAACCTATGTGTGCCTCAGCCTCACTTTCCTGAGGCTTGCACAATGCTGAGTGTCTTTGGCTGCTGTCCGATAAGGTTACAAGGGCACTAGGTAAGTGCTCTTCCATTTCTGGTGCTTTGCAGATATGTTTTAAGATCTTCTTTAGAGTTTATCATTGCTCAAATGGGTCTCATTTCTGATAATTGTATGTTTCCCTCGTCTTCAATGCTTGATTTTGCTTGTGAGAAAGTGTCACTCACAGTCGTTTAAATGTCTCTCATAATTACACTGAAATTATGAAAATATCACACATAGCAATCTGAAACCTTGGCTGCTATGGCCACAGCAATAAACATTTAGGGCCCTTCTGAAAATACAGAAATACTGTATTCTAAAAGTTTTCAAATAAGATAAGTCAGTGGTTTCTCAAGTATTTTTATTTATGAATAATACATTGTTTGTATTGGTGTAAAACATATTTGGAACTTTGCATAAAATGGGGAGAAGTGTAACCTATATAAAAATAGTGCTTATGCCACAGAAAATCTTGAAAACTGTAATGTGCAAATCTGCTGATTTGAGAAATTACAAATTATATATTTAGTATTTTTGGTAATTAAGTCTTTATTTTATGTGTTTACATTACCCTACTGTTATAATACAAAAGAAAAACACAATATTAATAAGATAGAACCTAGCCTCAAAAAGCACCAATATGTTTCCATCTTTTCTGAAAGCTGACAAATACATAACCCTACATTTTACCCTAAATGTCCAATGTAGTTGTAATGCAGCATGTGTACTAATTGAATTTTTTTTTTTTCATTTTGCGTACAAAAGGGAGAAGCAAAGTACATTAAATGACAATATTGCTGGGGCTATAAGCAGTGTTATGTTACATAACCATTGTTTTTACAGGGTACGAAATAGAGTTGATTGCTTATTTCAAAATAAAACTTCTAGAAATCTACATTTTACAAGTATTATGACAATATTTTATCAAAATATTGGTGACATCCAAGAAAAGCTGTGATAACTGCCTTAATTTAACTTTGAAATGTAATTTGTCCAGGGCAGCACTAATGTAAATATATTTAATCTGAGTGAAAAATAAGCACATTGGTCTGAAGAGTTAGTGGTAGCAATTAGGGAGTATGAGTGGGGTCCAGGAAGAAGGATAGAATTAATAACGTTAACTGTAATTCGAATGACAGCCCGCTTGAATGCAAATGTGCAAACATTTATATAGCTTAACCATAAGACTCAAGTTGTCTTTTAACAATTCAACATTGACCAATAATTTAGAAAGAACAGCTTTATGTACATATGTACAGAGACTAAACAATCATGTCAAAAGAGAGGCCAGGCACTCTATGGGGATGGAAATATGTGTTTTCGGTGAGCAGAGTGATGCCCGTGTGGACATGGGTACTGAACTCCGAGGTCTCGCGGTATGCTTGCTTCCTTAAAGACACAGAGAGTTAACTCTGGGCTCTCTTGATATGCCAATCACTGCAGGTGCAGAGTGACTGTACTCACCGCTCTCCTCAAATGCCCATTATTGGCTTGTGTAGACACAAAGACTTATCTCCCAGCTCTCTGAATATGCCAGTATTAGGGTGTCTTTGGAGGTTGATGCAGCACGTAAGTGTATATAAAGATCACTGCGTGTATATGAAGGCGATCGCTCACATAGATATGCTTGACACCTTGTGTGTGTAGTGACTGAACTCCCATCTCGCTAGGTACATATGCAGGTCATTTCCTGTCTATGAAGGCTGATTTCTCAGCTTACTTAGATATGCCGGTCACTACATGTGATGGAGCAAGGTTTCGTGCGTAAAGAGACTTGCTCGGATTAAACCTCTCAAAATAATGTATAACGTATTAATCAGCATGTTTTGCACCACACAACATTTCTAGTATCTAGGGGAAGCATGATAATGAGCCTTTACTAACAGTAACTTGAATGCATTTAAACGGCTGGCGTATTTGGGCTTTTTATAACTTTAGATCCCGTGGCTCGTTATGATCGTAATTTGCTCCCTCCTCTTCAGAGGTTAAAATCTGACGTTGTGGGCTCATGCTCATGGGCTCATGCTACCGCTTTCACCACTTGGGCGCGCAGCTCTTTTCAAAATGATGTCCGTACCGCGATTTCTATATGCGCTCCAGAATACGTTTGATGTTATTCCGGCGAGTTATTTTCGGGAGGTGGAGGGTTGCCGAGACGATTGATCTGGAATGGACGCTCGCGTATTGCCCTCGCCAAGCTCACGCTTCCCTGGTACGAAGGAGGTATAGCACTACCGGATATCAGGCGTTATTATTGGGCCTCTCAGTTAGGAGCGATTAATCATGGAACGTATGGACCAGCCTCTAACCCTGCATTCGAGATGGATAAGTACTTGTCACCGGGTGGGGACTATAACAGGGCCCTTTATTCCAAAGCAGCGGGAAGGGAACTCTCGGGACCCACCAAGATAGCGGTACGAGTGTGGCATGATGCGAATGCGGCAACGGGATGGAGGGATCGACTGACCCGTGCGACTCCGCTTTATGCGTCTGAAAGACTGGGTTGCCTGTGGAAGACAAAAGGATTTGAAAAGTGGGATATGATTGGTATTAGTAGGGTGAGTGATCTATGGGTCAAGGGTAAAATCAAGGCCTTCGAGGCACTGAAGGTAGAGTATGAGCTGAGTGATAGGGAATTCTTCCGTTATGCACAGATTACCCATGCATTGAGTTTGGTTTTTCCTGAGGGTACTGGCATCCCCGAATCCTCCCCACTAGAAGTTAGGGTGCTAGACGGCCACGTGCCCGACAGCACTATTTCTTTGATATATAAGAAATTGATTAATAATCGAACTGATCTATTGGTGCGGCTCAGGGAGGTTTGGACCAGCGACGGTTTAGAGTTGGATGACGAGGACTGGCAGTCGGCGCTATCCTCGCCTAAGGAGGTCGCGATTCCGGCCCGTCTCCGACTCGTTCAACTTAAAATCCTACATCGGATATATGTCACTGGCCCGCGCTTGATTCATATGGGTTATTCAGTGGATGGGTTATGCAAGCGTGGTTTTGGACTGGTTGGAACCTTCCTCCATATAATTTGGGAGTGTCCGGGGGTGGTGGCGTTCTGGAATCGTGTACATGCTGTGATGGAAAGCGTCACGGGGGTAACATTATTGCCCGAAGCAAGGCGTTGCCTGTTGAATGTCTGGGAACCGAATGACTATGATGTGGCACAGACGCAGTGGGCGACCCTTGGGAATATGATTGCTAAGAGAGACATCGCGCAGTTGTGGGGCTCCCAGCGGCCGCCCACGGTTTTGGCATGGAAGGAGAACATGGACTGGTGTATGTTCAGGGAGAAGACAGTGTATGTGGCACGGAGTAGACCCAGGAAATGGAATAAAATTTGGAGCCAGTGGAACTCCTACCGTGGAAATGTATGCACGCCTCCGTTTGTGGAGACCCCAGAGTTTCCCCTTTCCCCCTGACCCGGCATTCCAAGTCTTGTGTAGCTTTTATGATCACTGATCTTGTTTCTTCACTGGCCCCCCTTGCATCAATGATGTTTGTATTATATTGTACTGCAGTTTCCCTCCTCCTTGAACACATGTCCGAATGTATTGTCTTATTGCCTTGTGTATAAGTTCTTTTTCTTTAATAAAATAAAAAATGATACCAAAAAAAAAAATGCCCGGCGCAACGCGGGAATTTCACAGCGTCAATTTCCATAATCAATTTTGTAATGCTATTTATAGACTATGCTACTTTGTTCTTGTGATCCTTATAACGTATGCTATTTTGCTGCTCTGTACCACTGCCATTATTGTTTTTCTTAATACAATTAAAAAAAAAAATACCAATATAACACTAAAACCATATATACATTATTCAGATGGTGATTATCTAATTTAGCCACTGCTATACCTCTGGGGATCCACTGGACTCTGTGCACACTATACCTTACTTTGGTATAGTATATATAGAGCCAGCTTCATACGCAGGTGACTACAAGCAGAGTGCTCTTCTGCAATGGCCAAACTCATAAAACTAAATTGAATTACCTCCTCTCTTAGTGACTCCACTGTTCATTGAGCATTCGTCCAGTATTAGCAGGCTTGAAAGCAGCAATGGACACCCTGACTGGCTGTAACCTATGTGTGCCTCAGCCTCACTTTCCTGAGGCTTGCACAATGCTGAGTGTCTTTGGCCGCTGTCCGATAAGGTTACAAGGGCACTAGGTAAGTGCTCTTCCATTTCTGGTGCTTTGCAGATATGTTTTAAGATCTTCTTTAGAGTTTATCATTGCTCAAATGGGTCTCATTTCTGATAATTGTATGTTTCCCTCGTCTTCAATGCTTGATTTTGCTTGTGAGAAAGTGTCACTCACAGTCGTTTAAATGTCTCTCATAATTACACTGAAATTATGAAAATATCACACATAGCAATCTGAAACCTTGGCTGCTATGGCCACAGCAATAAACATTTAGGGCCCTTCTGAAAATACAGAAATACTGTATTCTAAAAGTTTTCAAATAAGATAAGTCAGTGGTTTCTCAAGTATTTTTATTTATGAATAATACATTGTTTGTATTGGTGTAAAACATATTTGGAACTTTGCATAAAATGGGGAGAAGTGTAACCTATATAAAAATAGTGCTTATGCCACAGAAAATCTTGAAAACTGTAATGTGCAAATCTGCTGATTTGAGAAATTACAAATTATATATTTAGTATTTTTGGTAATTAAGTCTTTATTTTATGTGTTTACATTACCCTACTGTTATAATACAAAAGAAAAACACAATATTATTAAGATAGAACCTAGCCTCAAAAAGCACCAATATGTTTCCATCTTTTCTGAAAGCTGACAAATACATAACCCTACATTTTACCCTAAATGTCCAATGTAGTTGTAATGCAGCATGTGTACTAATTGAATTTTTTTTTTTTCATTTTGCGTACAAAAGGGAGAAGCAAAGTACATTAAATGACAATATTGCTGGGGCTATAAGCAGTGTTATGTTACATAACCATTGTTTTTACAGGGTACGAAATAGAGTTGATTGCTTATTTCAAAATAAAACTTCTAGAAATCTACATTTTACAAGTATTATGACAATATTTTATCAAAATATTGGTGACATCCAAGAAAAGCTGTGATAACTGCCTTAATTTAACTTTGAAATGTAATTTGTCCAGGGCAGCACTAATGTAAATATATTTAATCTGAGTGAAAAATAAGCACATTGGTCTGAAGAGTTAGTGGTAGCAATTAGGGAGTATGAGTGGGGTCCAGGAAGAAGGATAGAATTAATAACGTTAACTGTAATTCGAATGACAGCCCGCTTGAATGCAAATGTGCAAACATTTATATAGCTTAACCATAAGACTCAAGTTGTCTTTTAACAATTCAACATTGACCAATAATTTAGAAAGAACAGCTTTATGTACATATGTACAGAGACTAAACAATCATGTCAAAAGAGAGGCCAGGCACTCTATGGGGATGGAAATATGTGTTTTCGGTGAGCAGAGTGATGCCCGTGCGGACATGGGTACTGAACTCCGAGGTCTCGCGGTATGCTTGCTTCCTTAAAGACACAGAGAGTTAACTCTGGGCTCTCTCGATATGCCAATCACTGCAGGCGCAGAGTGACTGTACTCACCGCTCTCCTCAAATGCCCATTATTGGCTTGTGTAGACACAAAGACTTATCTCCCAGCTCTCTGAATATGCCAGTATTAGGGTGTCTTTGGAGGTTGATGCAGCACGTAAGTGTATATAAAGATCACTGCGTGTATATGAAGGCGATCGCTCACATAGATATGCTTGACACCTTGTGTGTGTAGTGACTGAACTCCCATCTCGCTAGGTACATATGCAGGTCATTTCCTGTCTATGAAGGCTGATTTCTCAGCTTACTTAGATATGCCGGTCACTACATGTGATGGAGCAAGGTTTCGTGCGTAAAGAGACTTGCTCGGATTAAACCTCTCAAAATAATGTATAACGTATTAATCAGCATGTTTTGCACCACACAACATTTCTAGTATCTAGGGGAAGCATGACAATGAGCCTTTACTAACAGTAACTTGAATGCATTTAAACGGCTGGCGTATTTGGGCTTTTTATAACTTTAGATCCCGTGGCTCGTTATGATCGTAATTTCCTCCCTCCTCTTCAGAGGTTAAAATCTGACGTTGTGGGCTCATGCTCATGGGCTCATGCTACCGCTTTCACCACTTGGGCGCGCAGCTCTTTTCAAAATGATGTCCGTACCGCGATTTCTATATGCGCTCCAGAATACGTTTGATGTTATTCCGGCGAGTTATTTTCGGGAGGTGGAGGGTTGCCGAGACGATTGATCTGGAATGGACGCTCGCGTATTGCCCTCGCCAAGCTCACGCTTCCCTGGTACGAAGGAGGTATAGCACTTCCGGATATCAGGCGATATTATTGGGCCTCTCAGTTAGGAGCGATTAATCATGGAATGTATGGACCAGCCTCTAACCCTGCATTCGAGATGGATAAGTACTTGTCACCGGGTGGGGACTATAACAGGGCCCTTTATTCCAAAGCAGCGGGAAGGGAACTCTCGGGAGCCACCAAGATAGCGGTACGAGTGTGGCATGATGCGAATGCGGCAACGGGATGGAGGGATCGACTGACCCGTGCGACTCCGCTTTATGCGTCTGAAAGACTGGGTTGCCTGTGGAAGACAAAAGGATTTGAAAAGTGGGATATGATTGGTATTAGTAGGGTGAGTGATCTATGGGTCAAGGGTAAAATCAAGACCTTCAAGGCACTGAAGGTAGAGTATGAGCTGAGTGATAGGGAATTCTTCCGTTATGCACAGATTACCCATGCATTGAGTTTGGTTTTTCCTGAGGGTACTGGCATCCCCGAATCCTCCCCACTAGAAGTTAGGGTGCTAGACGGCCACGTGCCCGACAGCACTATTTCTTTGATATATAAGAAATTGATTAATAATCGAACTGATCTATTGGTGCGGCTCAGGGAGGTTTGGACCAGCGACGGTTTAGAGTTGGATGACGAGGACTGGCAGTCGGCGCTATCCTCGCCTAAGGAGGTCGCGATTCCGGCCCGTCTCCGACTCGTTCAACTTAAAATCCTACATCGGATATATGTCACTGGCCCGCGCTTGATTCATATGGGTTATTCAGTGGATGGGTTATGCAAGCGTGGTTGTGGACTGGTTGGAACCTTCCTCCATATAATTTGGGAGTGTCCGGGGGTGGTGGCGTTCTGGAATCGTGTACATGCTGTGATGGAAAGCGTCATGGGGGTAACATTATTGCCCGAAGCAAGGCGTTGCCTGTTGAATGTCTGGGAACCGAATGACTATGATGTGGCACAGACGCAGTGGGCGACCCTTGGGAATATGATTGCTAAGAGAGACATCGCGCAGTTGTGGGGCTCCCAGCGGCCGCCCACGGTTTTGGCATGGAAGGAGAACATGGACTGGTGTATGTTCAGGGAGAAGACAGTGTATGTGGCACAGGGTAGACCCAGGAAATGGAATAAAATTTGGAGCCAGTGGAACTCCTACCGTGGAAATGTATGCACGCCTCCATTTGTGGAGACCCCAGAGTTTCCCCTTTCCCCCTGACCCGGCATTCCAAGTCTTGTGTAGCTTTTATGATCACTGATCTTGTTTCTTCACTGGCCCCCCTTGCATCAATGATGTTTGTATTATATTGTACTGCAGTTTCCCTCCTCCTTGAACACATGTCCGAATGTATTGTCTTATTGCCTTGTGTATAAGTTCTTTTTCTTTAATAAAATAAAAAATGATACCAAAAAAAAAAATGCCCGGCGCAACGCGGGAATTTCACAGCGTCAATTTCCATAATCAATTTTGTAATGCTATTTATAGACTATGCTACTTTGTTCTTGTGATCCTTATAACGTATGCTATTTTGCTGCTCTGTACCACTGCCATTATTGTTTTTCTTAATACAATTAAAAAAAAAAATACCAATATAACACTAAAACCATATATACATTATTCAGATGGTGATTATCTAATTTAGCCACTGCTATACCTCTGGGGATCCACTGGACTCTGTGCACACTATACCTTACTTTGGTATAGTATATATAGAGCCAGCTTCATACGCAGGTGACTACAAGCAGAGTGCTCTTCTGCAATGGCCAAACTCATAAAACTAAATTGAATTACCTCCTCTCTTAGTGACTCCACTGTTCATTGAGCATTCGTCCAGTATTAGCAGGCTTGAAAGCAGCAATGGACACCCTGACTGGCTGTAACCTATGTGTGCCTCAGCCTCACTTTCCTGAGGCTTGCACAATGCTGAGTGTCTTTGGCTGCTGTCCGATAAGGTTACAAGGGCACTAGGTAAGTGCTCTTCCATTTCTGGTGCTTTGCAGATATGTTTTAAGATCTTCTTTAGAGTTTATCATTGCTCAAATGGGTCTCATTTCTGATAATTGTATGTTTCCCTCGTCTTCAATGCTTGATTTTGCTTGTGAGAAAGTGTCACTCACAGTCGTTTAAATGTCTCTCATAATTACACTGAAATTATGAAAATATCACACATAGCAATCTGAAACCTTGGCTGCTATGGCCACAGCAATAAACATTTAGGGCCCTTCTGAAAATACAGAAATACTGTATTCTAAAAGTTTTCAAATAAGATAAGTCAGTGGTTTCTCAAGTATTTTTATTTATGAATAATACATTGTTTGTATTGGTGTAAAACATATTTGGAACTTTGCATAAAATGGGGAGAAGTGTAACCTATATAAAAATAGTGCTTATGCCACAGAAAATCTTGAAAACTGTAATGTGCAAATCTGCTGATTTGAGAAATTACAAATTATATATTTAGTATTTTTGGTAATTAAGGGGTCGATTAGGATGGCGGACGGAAGAGCCACCGCGGCCCGTGAGTAGGTGGAAAAAGCCTTTTCCGTGTCCGCCTGCCGCGGATACTCCGTCCGCCATATCAGGATAGGAAAACTTGTCAAATTTCAGTCCGCGACGGAAAAGCACGCTCCGCCGGCCAACTACACACGACCACGCGGCGGACGTAACAGATCCGGACGCACCGCCGTACGTACTGACGACGAAGACCGTCCCCCCAATCAAGATGGCGGAAAACACACATAAAACCGCAGCGGAAAAACAACCTGTCTGAACACGTCGGAATCCCCACAGCGAACACAGGTGACATAGCCGAGATACCCACCGCAAGCTGACCACCACCATGGACCCTGCGCTACACGCTTTCCCGATGCTCTTCGCGATCCACCACGTCCTCGTCATGGCCTACTATGGACGACGCAGGTAAGGCACAAACCATTGGCTGTCTGGAGGTGAATACCAGCAAGGGACGTGACGTAGGGAGGGGGAGTGTCATGTCACCGTAACCACTGATGAGAAGCAAATACGAATACACAATTGTAGTACGCAAGCAGGAATGACAACGAAAAACCACGAGATTTGATAGACCACCTTTATTTCACAAAATAGGGGTTCAATCACAGTGTATGCGTGAGCATGGGCAAAGTGGGCACCAGAGCAGGCACATCATAGCAGGTAACGGGAGGGCAGTATGCAGTATCAGAGCATCAACAGGGCACAGTGCAGTACACAGCAGGTACATCATAGCAGGTAACGAGAGGGCAGTATGCAGTATCAGAGCATCAACAGGGCACAGTGCAGTACACAGCAGGTACATCATAGCAGGTAACGAGAGGGCACTATGCAGTATCAGAGCATCAACAGGGCACAGTGCAGTACACAGCAGGTACATCATAGCAGGTAACGAGAGGGCACTATGCAGTATCAGAGCATCAACAGGGCATTGCAAAGAACTGGTCCATCAGAGGCAGCACATGAGAGGGGCCAAGTGCATGAACAGTCCATTGCACAGAACAGGTCCATCAGAGGCAGCACATGAGAGGGGCACAGAGCATCAACAGTCCATTGCACAGAACAGGTCCATCAGAGGCAGCACATGAGAGGGGCACAGAGCATCAACAGTCCATTGCACAGAACAGGTCCATCAGAGGCAGCACATGAGAGGGGCCAAGTGCATGAACAGTCCATTGCACAGAACAGGTCCATCAGAGGCAGCACATGAGAGGGGCACAGAGCATCAACAGTCCATTGCACAGAACAGGTCCATCAGAGGCAGCACATGAGAGGGGCCAAGTGCATGAACAGTCCATTGCACAGAACAGGTCCATCAGAGGCAGCACATGAGAGGGGCAGTATGCAGTATCAGAGCATCAACAGGGCACAGTGCAGTACACAGCAGGTACATCATAGCAGGTAACGAGAGGGCAGTATGCAGTATCAGAGCATCAACAGGGCATTGCAAAGAACAGGTCCATCAGAGGCAGCACATGAGAGGGGCACAGAGCATCAACAGTCCATTGCACAGAACAGGTCCATCAGAGGCAGCACATGAGAGGGGCAGTATGCAGTATCAGAGCATCAACAGGGCACAGTGCAGTACACAGCAGGTACATCATAGCAGGTAACGAGAGGGCAGTATGCAGTATCAGAGCATCAACAGGGCACAGTGCAGTACACAGCAGGTACATCATAGCAGGTAACGAGAGGGCAGTATGCAGTATCAGAGCATCAACAGGGCATTGCAAAGAACAGGTCCATCAGAGGCAGCACATGAGAGGGGCACAGAGCATCAACAGTCCATTGCACAGAACAGGTCCATCAGAGGCAGCACATGAGAGGGGCAGTATGCAGTATCAGAGCATCAACAGGGCACAGTGCAGTACACAGCAGGTACATCATAGCAGGTAACGAGAGGGCAGTATGCAGTATCAGAGCATCAACAGGGCACAGTGCAGTACACAGCAGGTACATCATAGCAGGTAACGAGAGGGCAGTATGCAGTATCAGAGCATCAACAGGGCACAGTGCAGTACACAGCAGGTACATCATAGCAGGTAACGAGAGGGCAGTATGCAGTATCAGAGCATCAACAGGGCACAGTGCAGTACACAGCAGGTACATCATAGCAGGTAACGAGAGGGCACTATGCAGTATCAGAGCATCAACAGGGCACAGTGCAGTACACAGCAGGTACATCATAGCAGGTAACGAGAGGGCAGTATGCAGTATCAGAGCATCAACAGGGCACAGTGCAGTACACAGCAGGTACATCATAGCAGGTAACGAGAGGGCAGTATGCAGTATCAGAGCATCAACAGGGCACAGTGCAGTACACAGCAGGTACATCATAGCAGGTAACGAGAGGGCACTATGCAGTATCAGAGCATCAACAGGGCACAGTGCAGTACACAGCAGGTACATCATAGCAGGTAACGAGAGGGCACTATGCAGTATCAGAGCATCAACAGGGCACAGTGCAGTACACAGCAGGTACATCAGAGGCTGCACAACTACGTGTCCCTACCAACCCGTCACAGGAACCACAAGAGTGCCACGCTGTTCCCAATGGACACACCATGTGAAGTAACATTTCAGTGAAGTGTACAGCACCTCACATCACAGACTCAGGGGGACTGCGTGAACCACCTGCCTCGGACACACTGGCAGCACCAGCAACAGGAGTGTGAGACACAGTCACAGCCCGAGTCACACACACATGGGCCACGGACCCAGACACACTGGCAGCACCAGCAACAGGAGTGTGAGCCACAGCCCGAGTCACACACACATGGGCCACGGACCCAGACACACTGGCAGCACCAGCAACAGGAGTGTGAGCCACAGCCCGAGTCACACACACATGGGCCACGGACCCAGACACACTGGCAGCACCAGCAACAGGAGTGTGAGACACAGCCACAGCCCGAGTCACACACACATGGGCCACGGACCCAGACACACTGGCAGCACCAGCAACAGGAGTGTGAGACACAGCCACAGATGTAGTCACTGACACGTGAGCCACTGACCCAGACACACTGGCAGCACCAGAAACAGGAGTGTGCAACACAGCCACAGATCTCCTAACTGACACGTGAGCCATAGACCCAGATACACTGCCAGGACGTGCAACAGGAGAGGGCACAACTGACACTGTGCCACCATCTGATACATGAGAGTCAACTGCACCAGCGCCACTGGGACAACTGAAATGATGAGCCACAGGGCTGTATGGGCCAGGAGGCAGGGTGGCCCTGGGAGCTGGTGATAGGTCATCTAGAGCCAAATCGGGTGTGGCAGGTGTCAATGGTGTGTGTCTGCGTTTCTTATGGAGGTGTGAGTGCACCCTGGACAGGACTGGACTGCCAAGTGGCGGGGACTCCAAAGAATCACCACCCAGCATAGGTGGAGCAACTGCTGCCGGGGACCTGGTTTCTGGGGACGTGCTGGAGCCTGCTTGTCGTTTGCTCTGTGCCTGCCGCCTGGACTCGGAATGATGTGTAATGGGGGATGCTACAACAGGGGACACCCACCTCTGCTTCTGACTGGCCTGGATGGGAGTGGAGGTATGGGGGGACTCCGCTGCGGAGACATTAGTTTGGCGTCCAGTAGTAAACATCAGCCTCAGTGCAGCCAGGGGTGGAGTATGCCTGTCCTTGATTGCGCCAATGTCCATGCTAGATGCCTTGTCCGTAGGAGGTGCCTTATCCTTAGGTGGAGTGTTGTCTCTGGATGTAGCCTGTGCCCTGCTCGCCGCCCTGTTCCTGCCAGCAGACTTGTCGTCTGTGGTGCACCTGTCTCCAGTAGACACCTGCTCTCTGTGTGTGTCCATGCCCTTGGGAGTGTCCCTTACCTCTCCTGTGGGCCTGCTCTTGGGAGTCTCCCTGCACTTAGTAGGTGCCTTAGTCTTCTCACTGTCCTTGGGAGTTTTCCTATCGACCGCTGTGGGCCTGCTCTTGGGAGTCTCCCTGCTCTTAGTAGGTGCCTTAGTCTTCTCACTGTCCTTGGGAGTGTCCCTTACCTCTGCTGTGGGCCTGCTCTTGGGAGTCTCCCTGCACTTAGTAGGTGCCTTAGTCTTCTCACTGTCCTTGGGAGTGTCCCTTACCTCTGCTGTGGGCCTGCTCTTGGGAGTCTCCCTGCACTTAGTAGGTGCCTTAGTCTTCTCACTGGCCTTGGGAGTGTTCCTATCGACCGCTGTGGGCCTGCTCTTGGGAGTCTCCCTGCTCTTAGTAGGTGCCTTAGTCTTCTCACTGGCCTTGTCCAAGGAACAGTCCATGGACATGTGAGTATCCCATGCCTTGGGAGTACCTTTTGTGTTGAATGCCTGTGTAGCTCCTGAAGGCATGTCCTCCAACAACACTTGTGGATCCTGTGTGTGTACTCCAGTGCATCTGACGTCGTGTACGTGAACAGATGTAGGTGATCTAGGGGATGTGGTCTGTGCCCTGCGTGCCCTGACGTGCTGTCTGACGCTGCTTCTAGTGCAATAACCTTTATTTGAGTCTTGCACACAATAATCACTACCCCCTGAGACATCCAGCGGTGTAGATGGGGAAACAGAAGTAGGACCCTGTTCATTCGACTGGACTATTGCAGACGACACACTGCTTGCCAATGACTGCACTGTCCTGCGTAGACCTGAAAGATCGCCATGCATCCCTTCCATGAATGCCACCACCTGCCCCAACTTCCTATCATGCTCCTGGAATGCATTCGTCATATTGGTCTGCCCCACACACAGCTGTCGCAGCAGATCAACTGCCTCAGCACACAGTGCATTTTGGCTCACCGTGGCAGGGGCAGCGGTGCCTGCACCGAACGCCACTCTGCTCCCCCTACTCCTCCGGCCACGAACAGTACATGGTGCAGTTGGTGGAAGTGTGGGCCCTGTGTGCTGTCTTCCGACAGAAGGTGATGAGTGCCCACTCCCAGTCTGTGACAACAGTGCAGGCTCACCAAGAGTGTCCGACGAGGAGGACGATGGTGTCTCCACATGCGAGTCCTCAGGGACGGTCCTGTCCCCCTCTCCGGCGCTGGCCTCCTCCGTGTCAGTCTGCGTGTGTGCGATGTCTGAGCCGGACTCATTTCCTCGGCTACTCTCCACCGTCTGTGGCAGAGTGTCCTCTGTCAAAGCTGAAATGCACAGAAAAGATGTGTGAGTCATGGGCAGACTGACGTACAGATGGAACAGGATAGCCAAATTACATAGCAGACAAAGGTTTAGGAGCCAACATCCTGCACATGGCCCACCCCTACCAGTCATCCTCACATTTCCTGGAATGGGGCCATGGACCACTAGGGGATGTGCATTAACACTCAAGTACTAAGCAAGTGGCGTGTCAACATGGCGGACCTGGCTGTCAAATGAGTACCACCCAATGGGACCAAAATGGCAGCACAGGCATACGTACGCAACACGGAACTCAATAGTGTGTCTGGGCACCAATACATGCATAGCACTCACAAGTTTCCTACACAGACAGTATGCTCACCGCTAGTTTGCTGTTGATCGGCACTCAGACGTTCGGCCAGTTCAGGATGCGTCACTGCAATTATACGGTGCATGAGAGGGGTCATGGAGCGTCGGGCCAGACGGGGCGTCCTTGGAATCAGGCCCAGTGTCACTTCAGCTACATTCTTGCTCAGCCTGGAAATGTCGTCCCAGCGTTTGTGGCAGTGTGTATGTCGTCTGTTGCACACCCCCAATGCCCGTACTTCCCGTGCTATGCCCCTCCACAGGTCCTTGCGAAGGTGCAGCTTGACCTACCATGATGAAAGAGAAAAGGGTTTTAGTCAGTGGACAGGTGGCCTGTGACACACATAGGGGCAAGACGTAACTGTCAGCAGCCATGCACAATCGGGAACATATGTGTAGCCCACACTACACAGCTAAGATAGAAATTGGCAAGATCATTTAGCCCCCTCATGCACACCAACATGTCCCACACTGCACTTACCACCCGTCCTGGTGCGCCGTAGAGGCGTCCATAGTTGCGGAGTACACCGTCCACGAGGACATCAAGCTCCGCGGCGGTGAAGGGTCGAGACCGGATCTCATTGCCTCTCGACATGGCAAGATCACGGAGTATGGCACTAGAGCAGCAGTCGGTGGTCAGCTCAGCAGCAGCAGTAGGTCGAGGTGATGGTCACAGGCAGCAGTCGGTGGTCAGCTCAGCAGCAGCAGTAGGTCGAGGTGATGGTCACAGGCAGCAGTCGGTGGTCAGCTCAGCAGCAGCAGTAGGTCGAGGTGATGGTCACAGGCAGCAGTCGGTGGTCAGCTCAGCAGCAGCAGTAGGTCGAGGTGATGGTCACAGGCAGCACTGGTCCCCAGGGTAGGTAGCGTCGTTTTGGCCAACACACATATATAGGGCCCTCTGCACGTGTCAGTGGCATACGTCGCCAGCAATTGGTCAGCCCTGGAAGCGTGATCGTGAAATGGGCCAATGACTGGCCCATAGTTGCGGTACACACCTTCCGCTACTTGCGATTGGCCATATGCGGCCAGCGTCCCTCTCCCCATTGGCTGCATGTGCATGGACCGTCACGGGCAGACATTGGCGACCGCACGTGCAAGCCTCAGGCACGGATGCTTCCGTTGCAACAATGTACTATCACTGGCGCCTCCATGGCGGTGCACGTACTCAGCGGGGGAGGTGCAGGCCCATACACCCTGTAGATGTAGTCAATGGACATGCCATTTCATGACCACCCTTACAGTCACCTTGCATCATCCACCGTACACCGGCCGGAGCGGCCGGGCCTAGGACGACCGCCGTGCCCGGCCATGAACACAAGCGCCATGGCCGGGCACGGCGGTTGTTCATGGCCGGGCACGGCGGTTGTTCATGGCCGGGCACGGCGGTTCAACATGGCCGGGCACGGCGGTTGTTCATGGCCGGGCACGGCGGTTCAACATGGCCGGGCACGGCGGTTGTTCATGGCCGGGCACGGCGGTTGTTCATGGCCGGGCACGGCGGTTGTTCATGGCCGGGCACGGCGGTTCAACATGGCCGGGCACGGCGGTTGTTCATGGCCGGGCACGGCGGTTCAACATGGCCGGGCACGGCGGTTGTTCATGGCCGGGCACGGCGGTTGTTCATGGCCGGGCACGGCGGTTCAACATGGCCGGGCACGGCGGTTGTTCATGGCCGGGCACGGCGGTTCAACATGGCCGGGCACGGCGGTTGTTCATGGCCGGGCACGGCGGTTGTTCATGGCCGGGCACGGCGGTTGTTCATGGCCGGGCACGGCGGTTCAACATGGCCGGGCACGGCGGTTGTTCATGGCCGGGCACGGCGGTTCAACATGGCCGGGCACGGCGGTTGTTCATGGCCGGGCACGGCGGTTGTTCATGGCCGGGCACGGCGGTTCAACATGGCCGGGCACGGCGGTTGTTCATGGCCGGGCACGGCGGTTCAACATGGCCGGGCACGGCGGTTGTTCATGGCCGGGCACGGCGGTTCAACATGGCCGGGCACGGCGGTTCAACATGGCCGGGCACGGCGGTTGTTCATGGCCGGGCACGGCGGTTCAACATGGCCGGGCACGGCGGTTGTTCATGGCCGGGCACGGCGGTTGTTCATGGCCGGGCACGGCGGTTCAACATGGCCGGGCACGGCGGTTGTTCATGGCCGGGCACGGCGGTTCAACATGGCCGGGCACGGCGGTTGTTCATGGCCGGGCACGGCGGTTGTTCATGGCCGGGCACGGCGGTTCAACATGGCCGGGCACGGCGGTCGTCCTAGGCCCGGCCGCTCCGGCCGGTGTACGGTGGATGATGCAAGGTGACTGTAAGGGGGGTCATGAAATGGCATGTCCATTGACTACATCTACAGGGTGTATGGGCCTGCACCTCCCCCGCTGAGTACGTGCACCGCCATGGAGGCGCCAGTGACAGTACATTGTTGCAACGGAAGCATCCGTGCCTGAGGCTTGCACGTGCGGTCGCCGATGTCTGCCCGTGACGGTCCATGCACATGCAGCCAATGGGGAGAGGGACGCTGGCCGCATATGGCCTTTGGGAAGTAGCGGAAGTTGAGCACCGCCATGGCGGCGCCAATTATGTGATCTTGTCAGACGCTGCACCGTGATGTGTTGTGTGCAGTTGTGTCATGAGGGATGTGAGCGTGATTGGGAAAGGTCATATGTCATACAATATAGCATGTGTGTCCATACAATGGCAATCGGTCGGCACATTATGGCCAAAAGATGTGCATTTATACTTGTTGACGTCGGGTGTGACCCTACAGACGTTGTTACATCTTCACAACTACACAGTACATCACGGCTGTGTGGCCAATTAATGCATCTGTTGTCAGTTTCTTGTTGTGTCGAGGTGACTACAGTGGTGGTGGTACACATGCATTCCGTGTATGTGTTTTGTACGTTGTGTCACCATGCATTTCATTTCCGTATGCACATCATTATTGGTGGTGGCATTTGTGCTTGATGACATGGCGTGTGTACACTTATCGTTTGTGTGCATGCAGTAGCATGAGTGTCTGTGATGTGTCTACGAAACATTAGGGTGATGACAGAAGTTTTGTCAGTAAGGTACACATGTGATGGAGTTCTACACGTATGCGTCGTTTGTAAGTTGACCAAAGTTACATCTCTGTCCCACACAGGAGGGCTCCAAATGTGCTTCGGCCATACACTGTGCTGGAGGATATGGTAGACGAGGACATCATTCGGAAATTCAGGCTGGATCGACGTCGGTTGATGGACCTTGTGGCACTATTGTCTCCTCATCTGCAGCCACGTAGAACGTATCCTGGGTCGATTACACCCACTGCAAAGGTCATGGCGGTACTACATTTCTTCGCTACTGGCACTTTTCAGTTCACTGTTGCAGTTTCCGGGGGGATGTCGCAGGCCATGTTTAGCACGGTTCTTCGGGATGTGTTGACAGCTATGATGCTCTACAAGGATGAGTACATACATTTTCCACGGCCGGAAGAGTTGCCAGCTGTCAAAGCTGCTTTCTATGCACTGGGCCACATGCCTCACGTTGTGGGCTCAATTGATGGCACACACATCGCTCTGATTCCACCACGGGCACGCGAACAAGTGTTCAGGAATCGCAAACACTTTCATTCGCTGAACGTGCAGGTGGTGTGCCTGGCGAACAACATCATCTCCCATGTGTGTGCCAGATTTCCTGGATCCGCACATGACGCCCACATCATGCGGAGCAGCAATGTCCCACGACTCATGGCAAATCTGCGACCCGGTCAAGCGTGGCTTGTTGGTGAGTGTGCAGTGGGTACTCTTGTGATGTCTGTGTTGCATGGGGTACCCACCATATATATTTCAGATGTTTGTCTCTGTCATCCCCCTACATAGGCGACTCGGCTTACCCAAACCGGCCCTGGCTCCTCAGTCCCCTACGTAATCCGAGGACGGCGGGTGACATGCGGTACAATGAGGCACATGGAAGGACACGGAGAGTCATCGAACGTACCTTTGGACTGCTAAAGTCCAGGTTTCGGTGCCTCGATAAGACCGGAGGGGCCCTGCCTTACACACCAGGAAAAGTATGCAAGATCGTGATAGCCTGCTGCATGCTCCACAACATTGCAGTACGCAATGGCATTGAACTGCTGTTGGACCCTGAAGACGAAGGAGTGCCTCGGCCTCCCATCCCACCCATGTCCACTGATGAGGATAGTGGTGAGGAGGAAGGTGTGGACCAGAGGCGCCAGCTCATAGATCGCTACTTCCCTTGAATGTGAGTATCTACCTGTAGTGGCGGTTGACAATGCCTCATGTATGTTTGCTGGTGTTGTGTGGGTATGGGGTTAATCAGCTGGGTGTTGTTTGTGATGGTTGCACATGTGTGTCTTCATGTCTTTGGACATGGAAGTGTCCATGATGTGTGTGCTCTCATCCCATGCTTGTGTGATGGTTGTCGTTTGTGTAATGTAGCTGTGCATTGTGTTGTGATGTGTGTGAATCTCTTTACTGACGTGTGTTTGCTGTCTCTGGTTTTCTCTAGGTCACTCCCGCAGCGCCATGATCATGTACGACTATGATCCCTGTACCTGTTCACGTCTGTATCTGATGGCAATCATGTGAATAAACATGGAGGCAAAACATCATTGTGTGAATTAATGCTATTTATTTACAGGTTGTGCTTCTGTGCTGGTGAATATTTACAAGTCAGTGGGGTGGAGGGAGTTGGAGTTGAAGGTATTGGCTGATGAAATGTCCGTGCTGACGCCACATTGGGGGGTGTCAGGGTAGACCAGCAGACCAGTGGGAATGATTGTCTGTGGGACAGGCTACTTAGCTGGGTGAATGTCTGGCACAGGCAGTGACATTGTCATGGTCGTCCCCTCTTGGAGCGTGTGCCTGGCGCTCCAACACTGCTCTCAGCCTCTTTCTTACTCGGACGGCCCCTCCGTCTCTGACCTGGAACAGAGTCAGCTGGGAGGGCAGGTTGTTGATGGGCCACATCCGTCGCCAGGGGCTCAGGTGGTGGTGGCGGCGGTGGAGGCGGAGGCGGAGGTGGCGGCGGAGGCGGAGGTGGCGGGGGAGGCGGAGGTGGCGGGGGAGGCGGAGGTGACGGTGGCGCTACCACACTTGGTGGAGGGGGGGGGGGTTGTTCCGGTCAACCCATTCACTCCACATCGTTGCCTGCTGCCCCATGATCAGCAACATCTGGCCAAGGATGCCAGCGATTTGGCGCTGGGTGTTGGTGTTGTCGACTGAGTCCTGGTGTGCACGATCAGCGTTTGCCTGGGACCGGTCGTATGACGCCTGGCACCTGGCAAGAGCTTGTAGGGACTGTGCCACTGGCTGGGGTAGCTGTTCCTCCTCTGCACGGCGGTGTGTGGCTCGCCTGATTGGATGTTGTCCCGTTGCCTGTGTTTGTGGCCCACTCACCCTGCTTGTGTGTGGGGCCGTTGGACCAGCGTTGCGCGGTGGGTTCTGCTGGGTGGCAGCGGCAGGAGTCGTGGTGCTGGTGGTACTGGTGGTACTGGTGGTACTGGTGGTGGTGGGGACTGTGCAGATCACAGTGACAGGTGCTGCTGGAGTCACACATGCGACGTTGGTCTGTCCAGGGAGTCCCTGTGAGCCAGATGGCCCTGGCTGCGTGCTTGGTCCCGCTCCATCCTCCGCCCCGGAGCTGACTGTGTCCTCGTCACCAGAGAGTCCTGTAGATGTGAGAGGCGAGGCTGGCGGCCGGGTACTGGTTTCCGCAGTCAGTTGACGATCACCTGAGGGACAAGATCGAGCTGGTCAGTTATTTGGACATTACATGGGTATATGGATTTGTAGCCATTTCGGTTTCCTGTCGAACACACCCCACCCTCCACCACCACCACCACCCTCCCCGTGAACATGGGGGGCCTGTTGGGAGTTGTAGTTTGGGCCTCTCACACACCCCACCCTCCACCACCACCACCACCCTCCCCGTGAACATGGGGGCCTGTTGGGAGTTGTAGTTTGGGCCTCTCACACACCCCACCCTCCACCACCACCACCACCCTCCCCGTGAACATGGGGGCCTGTTGGGAGTTGTAGTTTGGGCCTCTCACACACCCCACCCTCCACCACCACCACCACCACCACCCTCCCCGTGAACATGGGGGGCCTGTTGGGAGTTGTAGTTTGGGCCTCTCACACACCCCACCCTCCACCACCACCACCACCACCACCACCACCACCACCCTCCCCGTGAACATGGGGGCCTGTTGGGAGTTGTAGTTTGGGCCTCTCACACACCCCACCCTCCACCACCACCACCACCACCACCACCCTCCCCGTGAACATGGGGGCCTGTTGGGAGTTGTAGTTTGGGCCTCTCACACACCCCACCCTCCACCACCACCACCACCCTCCCCGTGAACATGGGGGCCTGTTGGGAGTTGTAGTTTGGGCCTCTCACACACCCCACCCTCCACCACCACCACCACCCTCCCCGTGAACATGGGGGCCTGTTGGGAGTTGTAGTTTGGGCCTCTCACACACCCCACCCTCCACCACCACCACCACCACCCTCCCCGTGAACATGGGGGCCTGTTGGGAGTTGTAGTTTGGGCCTCTCACACACCCCACCCTCCACCACCACCACCACCACCACCCTCCCCGTGAACATGGGGGGCCTGTTGGGAGTTGTAGTTTGGGCCTCTCACACACCCCACCCTCCACCACCACCACCACCACCACCACCACCCTCCCCGTGAACATGGGGGCCTGTTGGGAGTTGTAGTTTGGGCCTCTCACACACCCCACCCTCCACCACCACCACCACCACCACCCTCCCCGTGAACATGGGGGGCCTGTTGGGAGTTGTAGTTTGGGCCTCTCACACACCCCACCCTCCACCACCACCACCACCCTCCCCGTGAACATGGGGGCCTGTTGGGAGTTGTAGTTTGGGCCTCTCACACACCCCACCCTCCACCACCACCACCACCACCCTCCCCGTGAACATGGGGGGCCTGTTGGGAGTTGTAGTTTGGGCCTCTCACACACCCCACCCTCCACCACCACCACCACCACCACCACCACCACCACCCTCCCCGTGAACATGGGGGCCTGTTGGGAGCCATGGACATGTTAGTGAGTTGGTGTCGAACGTGCATGGTTTGGGGCGTAGGGGATGTTTCTTCTCAGTTGTGTGAGCCTGACCATGTCGTGCTGATCGTGGTGTTGGTTTGTACTCACCAGTCTCTTCTCCTTCGTCAAGTCCGTCTAGGCTCTCTCGGTGCAGTATCCCCAGCACCTTCTCCTCCCAATCTGTGTAGGGTAATGGCTCCGGGGGTGTGCCACCGCCAGTATGATTGGCTCTAGTGACGTTTTTCGCTCGGATGCCCTTGACCCTGGTCTTCAGGTCATGCCACCGCCTCTGAATGTCATGCTTCGTCCTCGGCACAGTCCCCGACGCATTCACCCGAGTGACGATCCTGTCCCACATGTGGTTCTTTTGCGCCACGCTCGTCTGCTGGACTTGGGCCCCGAAGATGTGGGGCTCGACACGGATTATTTCGTCTACCATTACCCTCAACTCTGTCTCTGAGAATTTAGGATTTTTTTTGGGTGCCATGGTGTGTGGTGCTCAGTGTGTGAGTTGTGTGAGTTGGGAGGTGCAGGTGTGTGGTGTGTGATGTGTCGGATTTGTGTGGTGGGTGTTTGTGTGGTGGGTGTGGTAGGGTGGTGGGTGGGTGTCTTCTATGTGATTTTATGTGAGTTAGCAGTTTCTCGATTTGCCCTCTTGCTGGCAGCAATGCTGTGGTGCAAAGGATTGTGGTTGTGTGTGGGTGTCATTTTGTAGTCGTGTCTCAATGGTTGTTGCGAGTCAGGTGGTAGGTGGGCGTGTTGACGTGTGTGCATTATTGGATGATTGGGACTTGTCATGGTGGCTTGTGAATGGTGTTGGGGGGGGGGGCTTGTCAATGTTCGTATGTTTGCTTAGGACTTGCGGTGCAGTTTCTGACATTTGTTCGGCGCTAGGGATGTTGTGCCTGTTGGCCTTCCGCGGTGATGCTGTGGTTCTCGTGGCATTGTTTCCGCCGCGGACGTGGATGGCTGTGCGTTCCGTGGTACGGGCGGATTTATCCTAATTGCGCCCACGGAGTATTCTCAGGTATGGCGGTACATGTTTTATTTTCCGCGGTCATTTCCGTCCGCGGCAGTGGTTGTTCATTGAACTCCGTCCGCCGCGGACGGACTTGGTTGTGTTCCGACCGCCGCGGACGGTGTTGGTTGTGAACCGTCCGCCGCGGTCGGAGTTTCGTCACATGAATATCCTAATCCCAATCGCGGTATCTCCGCGGCGCAGCCGGGAGTAAAATTTCCCCCACCATGGCGGACAGTACCCATTTCCGTCCGCCATCCTAATCGGCCCCTAAGTCTTTATTTTATGTGTTTACATTACCCTACTGTTATAATACAAAAGAAAAACACAATATTAATAAGATAGAACCTAGCCTCAAAAAGCACCAATATGTTTCCATCTTTTCTGAAAGCTGACAAATACATAACCCTACATTTTACCCTAAATGTCCAATGTAGTTGTAATGCAGCATGTGTACTAATTGAATTTTTTTTTTTTCATTTTGCGTACAAAAGGGAGAAGCAAAGTACATTAAATGACAATATTGCTGGGGCTATAAGCAGTGTTATGTTACATAACCATTGTTTTTACAGGGTACGAAATAGAGTTGATTGCTTATTTCAAAATAAAACTTCTAGAAATCTACATTTTACAAGTATTATGACAATATTTTATCAAAATATTGGTGACATCCAAGAAAAGCTGTGATAACTGCCTTAATTTAACTTTGAAATGTAATTTGTCCAGGGCAGCACTAATGTAAATATATTTAATCTGAGTGAAAAATAAGCACATTGGTCTGAAGAGTTAGTGGTAGCAATTAGGGAGTATGAGTGGGGTCCAGGAAGAAGGATAGAATTAATAACGTTAACTGTAATTCGAATGACAGCCCGCTTGAATGCAAATGTGCAAACATTTATATAGCTTAACCATAAGACTCAAGTTGTCTTTTAACAATTCAACATTGACCAATAATTTAGAAAGAACAGCTTTATGTACATATGTACAGAGACTAAACAATCATGTCAAAAGAGAGGCCAGGCACTCTATGGGGATGGAAATATGTGTTTTCGGTGAGCAGAGTGATGCCCGTGTGGACATGGGTACTGAACTCCGAGGTCTTGCTGTATGCTTGCTTCCTTAAAGACACAGAGAGTTAACTCTGGGCTCTCTCGATATGCCAATCACTGCAGGCGCAGAGTGACTGTACTCACCGCTCTCCTCAAATGCCCATTATTGGCTTGTGTAGACACAAAGACTTATCTCCCAGCTCTCTGAATATGCCAGTATTAGGGTGTCTTTGGAGGTTGATGCAGCACGTAAGTGTATATAAAGATCACTGCGTGTATATGAAGGCGATCGCTCACATAGATATGCTTGACACCTTGTGTGTGTAGTGACTGAACTCCCATCTCGCTAGGTACATATGCAGGTCATTTCCTGTCTATGAAGGCTGATTTCTCAGCTTACTTAGATATGCCGGTCACTACATGTGATGGAGCAAGGTTTCGTGCGTAAAGAGACTTGCTCGGATTAAACCTCTCAAAATAATGTATAACGTATTAATCAGCATGTTTTGCACCACACAACATTTCTAGTATCTAGGGGAAGCATGACAATGAGCCTTTACTAACAGTAACTTGAATGCATTTAAACGGCTGGCGTATTTGGGCTTTTTATAACTTTAGATCCCGTGGCTCGTTATGATCGTAATTTGCTCCCTCCTCTTCAGAGGTTAAAATCTGACGTTGTGGGCTCATGCTCATGGGCTCATGCTACCGCTTTCACCACTTGGGCGCGCAGCTCTTTTCAAAATGATGTCCGTACCGCGATTTCTATATGCGCTCCAGAATACGTTTGATGTTATTCCGGGGAGTTATTTTCGGGAGGTGGAGGGTTGCCGAGACGATTGATCTGGAATGGACGCTCGCGTATTGCCCTCGCCAAGCTCACGCTTCCCTGGTACGAAGGAGGTATAGCACTACCGGATATCAGGCGATATTATTGGGCCTCTCAGTTGGGAGCGATTAATCATGGAACGTATGGACCAGCCTCTAACCCTGCATTCGAGATGGATAAGTACTTGTCACCGGGTGGGGACTATAACAGGGCCCTTTATTCCAAAGCAGCGGGAAGGGAACTCTCGGGACCCACCAAGATAGCGGTACGAGTGTGGCATGATGCGAATGCGGCAACGGGATGGAGGGATCGACTGACCCGTGCGACTCCGCTTTATGCGTCTGAAAGACTGGGTTGCCTGTGGAAGACAAAAGGATTTGAAAAGTGGGATATGATTGGTATTAGTAGGGTGAGTGATCTATGGGTCAAGGGTAAAATCAAGGCCTTCGAGGCACTGAAGGTAGAGTATGAGCTGAGTGATAGGGAATTCTTCCGTTATGCACAGATTACCCATGCATTGAGTTTGGTTTTTCCTGAGGGTACTGGCATCCCCGAATCCTCCCCACTAGAAGTTAGGGTGCTAGACGGCCACGTGCCCGACAGCACTATTTCTTTGATATATAAGAAATTGATTAATAATCGAACTGATCTATTGGTGCGGCTCAGGGAGGTTTGGACCAGCGACGGTTTAGAGTTGGATGACGAGGACTGGCAGTCGGCGCTATCCTCGCCTAAGGAGGTCGCGATTCCGGCCCGTCTCCGACTCGTTCAACTTAAAATCCTACATCGGATATATGTCACTGGCCCGCGCTTGATTCATATGGGTTATTCAGTGGATGGGTTATGCAAGCGTGGTTTTGGACTGGTTGGAACCTTCCTCCATATAATTTGGGAGTGTCCGGGGGTGGTGGCGTTCTGGAATCGTGTACATGCTGTGATGGAAAGCGTCACGGGGGTAACATTATTGCCCGAAGCAAGGCGTTGCCTGTTGAATGTCTGGGAACCGAATGACTATGATGTGGCACAGACGCAGTGGGCGACCCTTGGGAATATGATTGCTAAGAGAGACATCGCGCAGTTGTGGGGCTCCCAGCGGCCGCCCACGGTTTTGGCATGGAAGGAGAACATGGACTGGTGTATGTTCAGGGAGAAGACAGTGTATGTGGCACGGAGTAGACCCAGGAAATGGAATAAAATTTGGAGCCAGTGGAACTCCTACCGTGGAAATGTATGCACGCCTCCATTTGTGGAGACCCCAGAGTTTCCCCTTTCCCCCTGACCCGGCATTCCAAGTCTTGTGTAGCTTTTATGATCACTGATCTTGTTTCTTCACTGGCCCCCCTTGCATCAATGATGTTTGTATTATATTGTACTGCAGTTTCCCTCCTCCTTGAACACATGTCCGAATGTATTGTCTTATTGCCTTGTGTATAAGTTCTTTTTCTTTAATAAAATAAAAAATGATACCAAAAAAAAAAATGCCCGGCGCAACGCGGGAATTTCACAGCGCATGCGTCTACCACACTCACGTGGTGTGATGTCTTTCTGCTTTGGTGGGAATTCTTTGCTTCTGCGCACCAGTGCCAGAAATAGTCGCTTTAAACCTCACATGCTAATGCTTATGCTGCTGCCTGTACTAAACATTGTTCGTTCTGCTTAACTATTAATGCTATAGATAAAGTGAAATAATGGGAATGGAGTAGAGATAAGTGGTATACAGTGCATTAATTTATTCTTTGTTCTAAAGTTGTTTTTCTTTGACTTTGCTACTAGCTCGTGTTTGGGCATGGGAAGTACATTGTAGCGCCATTTTGGGTCCAGAGACTGCGCATGAGCCAGATTCCCAAAGAGTCCACAAGCAATGGCATTGAAACCCTGCCAACGACCGTCTTGCCTGAGATGCGCCTGGGAAGTTCAACTTATGAAGTCTGTAGGAAGGTAGATCCTGACTATGGTTGCCCCCAACTTTTTGCCCTGTGTTTTAGCTGTTTTTTTACATAGTTGGACTGGGACCCTGCCAATCAGGACCCCAGGCCTACTGCTCTCTCTGTAAAATGGATTCCATGTACCTTAGGTACATATCCCATTGGTACTGGGCCACCTTATCAGACCCTGTAACTCAGGGCATAGGTGTACCCAGGGCCTACCAGGGGCTGCAGCATGTATTATGCCACCCCTGGCTGGCCATCTAAATCTGACACAACTGGCTGCACGACAGCTGGGGCAAGGTGGTGTAATCACCCCTTGCTGTAGATATAGTATACCTATATCTAACCCTAAAATGGACACTCGTATTCCTATCAGTCACTCCTATAGCAGGCCTTGACAATCCTGAAGGCAGAGTGCTTGGAATCGTGTGAGATGGTGCTCTGGCATGAGCTGAGCCCGTTTGCAGCTTGCGGAACCAAGTCCTAATAGCTGTTCCATGATAACGCATACCATATACTCTTAAGTGCATTATAATCCTCGCGGTTATATGCCAACTCTGGTATCGCTTTATCAAAACATGGCGAGTAAGGTGTCATACGAATTGGAATACTAACCCCTCTGCAATTCTGGCAACGGGGTTAGCATTCCACCCTTCTAGAGGGTCACGGCATGTATGTAACTGCAAACCCCGGTTAAAGTTAACTCGAGCCTCAGCATCACAAAATGGATGCTGCCACCACAGACACAAGTCTGACCTCCTGCTGCTGGGAGTCCTTCCAGCGAGGAGAGCTTGTACAAAGGGTTTCCTGTCAGTGGCGGTGCTAGCACCATCCCAGACAGGGTTTTGTGTATCCTGGGTAGGCAGGGCTGAATAGGAAGGTGACTGCAAGTGGCACCCCGGTGCTCACTATGCATCTGCCGGCTAGAACCAGTTCCAGGGGCACACCAGCCCCTGAGCTGGGGAAAGTCCGGCATAGGAGAGGGGTGTAACCACCCCCCTTCCTGGTCCCACCCATGGGCAGGACCTAGTCGCGTGCCAGCCCCTTTTCTTAGTATAAAGATAGGAGCGGGCCCCCTTCCCAAATTAGATAATTCCGAATCTTGATGACTTTCCACGAAAGAACTCTTGAACCTTTCAGAAGACTCTCCCTTGTGGCTAAGGAGTAGCCACCCTGCACCCGCAGGCACCATCCAAGCATCGCGGTTTGCTGTAAGTCTCTCCTCCGGATCAAGACTGCCCAGCTCGACGAGAACCGGCTTCCCTGGCACCTCTGACCTCTACCTACATCGTCAACTCAGCTGAGATTCGTGGGTGTGACGAGACCTCGAGGGACCGGCCATCCTCAAGACTGCACGACGCTTGCCCAGCACGACCGCCGAGTGATCCTCGAGTGAGTGCTTTGGGGTTTGAGAAGCCCTAACCCTGAGCAGCTCCAGCACCGAAGTCCAGCCCCCCAGCATCCATGAGATCTGCGTGGGGCCCTTCTGCTCTTTGCTGCTCACCGCGTTGTCCGGCTACTTGCCTGCTGGCTTGTGGCCCTCCTGACGACACACCACGACGACAACCCTGCTGGTCTGGTTGCTCCAGACTGGCCCTTGCTCCCCTCCAACTGAGGAGCACCCCGGACCCTCCTGGGCCACTCCAGACGCCATTTTAAGTCCACCGCGTGGGCTTGCATTTGCCAAGACTTGTTGCCCCAATCCTGTGTTCAGCGACGTCGACAGCAGATACCTTCGTGGGACAGCTCGCACCTCCATCCTGGTCGCCGACAACGCCTCCTGGTCCGAGAGACTGCAGAGCCCAGCGTCGCCCACTCACCTGGTCGAGGTGACTCCATCCGGTGCCATCCTGGTGCCCATCTAATCACTGGCTAGTGATTCAGAACTTGGTCCCCTCTGCTTACAGGTATCCTCCATCACCGATCCAGGCTTGGATCCCATCGAACTTCAACACTGGTCGCCAGCCAGCAACTTCTTCTTTCAGGCTCCATAGACTGCAACGAGGATTCCCGACGTCTTTTCAGACCTATGCAGCCGCAGCCCTGGGCTAGGTAATCTCAGCACTTCGGTGCTCCAGCATAGCTTAACTATCCAAGGGTCCAGATCCTTTTTCGTTTCAGCTCTACCTAGTCAGATTCATCCGATAACACTAACTTTACGAAATCTAGCATCCATAGACTTTGTCCCGCATCCCGCGTGAGAGTGCACACTCTGCACCCGATCTCCCTAGGCCTCCTGCTAGTAATCTGAAGGTTCAGTAGTCCAGTCCTAGCGATCCTAAAGCCTATTAGAGTAGTACTTACCTGCTAGTAATTTCGCATTCCACTTTTAGAGTATATGGTTTTTCGTGCCCCTCGGGCATTTGTGTAAATTGTGCGACTTTCAGTATTTTCATAAGAGCTTTGTATTGTGCTTAGCGCCCTGTCCTCATAAAGAGTCCCGGGCTGTTGTGTTCTAAATAAATATACTTTTATTTTCATAACAACTTGTGTGGTGTCCTTTCACTTGGTGTTCAAGGGGTATATGTGATGGTATAACAGCTGGCTTAACACGCCCTCTAGAGTTTAGCCTAAAGACTGCTCTTGTCCATGCTACTAGGATAGCTGGTCTACGGTTGACTTACAACCAATCATCAATAAGGGTTGTTTGGACTGATACATAGTGATCACTAGAATAGTGAGCACTGCATATCAGGCCAACTTCTCACAAAGTCTCCAGAGGAAGAAGAAAATTCAAATGTCATAAATTGTATATCTTTTGCTACAATAATGCTGGGTGGAATAAAATTCATGGGAAAGTAAATTATGGGCGTGAACAAGATCCTTATTAATGAATAAAAATGATCTCTTACTGGTATGGTGTGATGATCTCTCCTCGCCTTTTGACCAATCAAATTAGGGGAACATACGATTTTGCAACACTGGGGGGTGGTACATTGCCCTGGAAAATGATATAACTAAGGTAGGCTTAGCTAATTAGATTGTCCGACTTGTCCGAACAGCTGACCTGTCACTGACCCAACACACTCAATAGGAGATCGAGAGCAGAGGTGCTGGTGGAGCACTCTGTCAGAAGAATCAATAACCCAATTGGTGTTTGAGGGAGAAGAATCGATAACCCAATCGGGGTCTGACTGTTAGCCACAGAGGGGTGTGACGCTGGCATTGCACTTTAGCTGAGGGTACCTGTCCTGAACTGCATCTGTCCTGTCCTGATCCATATTGGTCCACACCTGTCTTATTTCTGGTCTGCACCTGTTTACCCTGTTGGCACCTGAACTATCGGGAGTCCTGTTTCCTTTGGTACACCCCGTGGCCAGGGTTGGTCTTCACACCATTCTAGGTAAATATAAATCTGTGTGGGTATGTCATTGTCTTGTTTCCCTTTCTCACCCTCCCTACGTTTCAATGCCTAAAAGAAGTCTCGTAATATTTCTACATATATTGCTTTAATCATTATTTTTCTAATTGAAAAGGCTTTAATTGCTTCTATATGGATTGTGACTTTTAAGACTTTGCATTGATAAAGTGTTTAAATTTTTCCTGAGTTTGTGGTTATTTTATGAAGGTAAATGAAATATTATTTTCCTATCTATTATTCTAACACCTTTGATCCCTTAGGAGTTAAATACATGTGACAAGGATCGGTAAGTCAAAGTATATAGGTACAAGTCCTAAAGCATAAAATAAACCTGATTAGCAATTTAGTAGAAACCCTGATTTACCTGTTCAAAGTGTGTATGTTTATGGGCCCAGGTGAGTATGGAAATTGAGCAGGTAACTCCACGCGCCATCATTATTTCTTTGGTAGCAGAGGAGTGGTTTGGGTTCAGTTAAGATAGGTAGTTAATTGTGCATTGATTATTGATGATTGATTTTGTATTGATTTTATGCATTAACCAAACCTGTTCGTATTTTTTTATGTTTGTTTGGAATCCCCGGGGTCAGAAGAGCGGGTGGTAAATGGAAGCCACACTGCAGTGAGGTCACTTGCTTAGATGAATAAGTGCTTAAAGTTAGGTAGAACTTGAAGCACTAATTAGGGATTTCTGTATAAATGTGTGAATAAGTGATAGCAAAGGAGTTCGCTGGTGAAACATTGGTCTTATATCACTTAGAAAGGGTAAGCCTGAGGGAGTAGCAGGTTCTCTGATGCTGGTGTTAAGAGTAAGCGGAAGGGATTTACTCGTAGTGAGTGAAGGGTAAACGGAAGAGATTTACTCGCAGTAAAAGAAAACTATCTTTTCTTTGAATCTAGTGGATCCAGCACAGTGGTGAATGTTTTTACGTTGTTAATTAATGAAAATTGCATTTAAAAGTGAAAGAATTTAAGTTTTCGTATTACCTTGCACAGGAAGGAGTCAGTCGCAGTGCTGTGCTGACGTCACAAAGATCCGCGCTGGTATTGGATGAGACAGCGGTGTATAGCTGAGGTAATATTGTAAAGCAGGAGTGAGTGCAAGAGCGTGAGAACCTGTCTCATGGGAGAAGCCGTGCAACTCTTGGTTGAAATTATTTGAAATCTAATTGTTGATTGGTTATTGAAAATAAGAAACGCGCTGGTATTGGAAAGCATTTAAGTAAACAGTTAGTTATAACTGAAAAGTCAATTTATCGATTCACATTATATGTGGAATTTAGATCCAGCGGTATAGGGAATTGTCCTGATAGAAAATATCTAGGTTTTACTAGAGAACAAAAGATTAGAGGAAGACCTTATATCATGGAGAGAAGAGAAAAATGTCATTTTACAAGAAAATAAAGAATTATTTCAAAGAGGATAAAAACATTAAGACGAGAGATGGGATTATTATTCCACCACCGAATACGCCTGCATCATACATGATGGTAGAAAGGGGCTATCACACCTGTGTGTGGTTAGAGAATTGGATGGAGTCAGTTTTTTGGCATTTCCAGAAAACTGTACCTTTAATGGTAGAATTTTGTACAATTTAAGAACTTGCAAGAATGAGTTAGATCTCAAACCTAGATTAACTCAGTACGAAGCATTAGAGGAATGGGAAACCGAGACTTTTGAGAGAGACAGACCCAGAAGTGACAGAAATTGGAGTAAATTCCATTCCAGATTCCCCAAAGAGACAAGAGATAAGCAAATGAAGAAATGGAGACAGTCCATGTTAATGGAAGGATTGCACCCTGTACTAACCTTAGAAGAACCATCAGGAAGCAAGTGTACATAGAATATGAGAAATTTAATGACTAGTGAGGACTCAGAAGATGATTATTTAGAGAATTTGTTAATGAAAAATCCACCATCTTATCATGAAGAAACAAGTAGAGGTAACCCTAGTGCCCTGTTCTTGAACCCACCTTTAATTCCACAAGTTGTACATGAAACCTCATTAGAAAAAGTCTTACAGGAAAGGGAAAAAGAAGCAATAAACAAACAGAAAAGTGAATTAATTCAAGCAAAATCACTCAGTTGAATACTAGTCCTGAAGCCCTAACAATACCGGTAACCATAGTTCCTGTTGTTCCCTTGTATGGAGATAAACAGCCCTGTCCTAAAACTCCTGTTCTGACTACACCTGTAATACAACCTAGAAAGGAACCCTTGATAATTGAAAACCAGGCAAGTGAGTGCGAGTCAGTGATTTCCATGATGCATTTGCCTATGAGGGAACCTGTGAGTGGTACGATCAGGAAAAATGCTTCTGGAGGCTCTAGAGAAGTACAGATGGAAACGTCTACAGGAACAAGAAGTGCCACGGCAGTAACCCCGGAAGAAATAGAGAGGTGGACCCGAGAGGCAGAGAAGCCAAAATCACAGCCAAAGGTATTAGACATTTTTAAACTAAGAGTCGAGATAGAAGAAATGATTGCTGGAAATGTGGGATTGGAAAGATTAAACACTTTCAGTGAAGACGAATTGTTATTTATATGTAGAAGCATCACTCGAAAGAAAAAAATGTTTCATGAAAAGTTGATGAGTTTAGCCTCCGACATAGAAATTGGCATTGGTGAATCTAAAGTATTGCAGAAGTATTACAGAAACCTTACCGAGCTAAATTTTCTGATAAAGATTTAGAAAATATGAATGTGTCAGGACAAAAATTGCAAATAAAAGAGCTATTGTAATTGTTACAAAAATGGGGTGATTTAGACAGATGGAAAGCTAGAAGGACAAAGAAAAATGAGGAAGCTCAGGCAAATTGTACTACATCTGACTATTTATTAAAAGAACCCGAGAGAGTGGAAAGGTTGTGTCCCATGAGAGACGTGCCAGGAGGAGGTTATGCACATGTTCTATGATCCAGACAGGATATTTTGTCATTTACAAATGATTTCCGGAACCTGAGAGAGAAACCTGATGAGTGGTACAGGCAAGTCGAAAGATTTGTAAAGGTCTCAAAAGTGTTGTTAAAGGATTTAGATGGTTTATTCAATATTGTTGTTCCTGATTGGCCCAATGATGAGTATCCCAGAGACCCAAAGACGGGTGCCCCGTCAGATGATGTTATGAAGAAGTACCATCAAGTAATAACGTATTTGAAAGGCAAAGTACCCCCAAAAGAGACAGATTGGACAAGAATAGACAGAGCTACCCAGAATAAAGACGAATCAGTACATGCTTATTATGAAAGCCTTTGTATTCAAGCAGTATAGCGGGTTGGAGAACATTGATACGAAAGACATGACACATTTTATTTATCGTTTTGTGTCAGAGTTAAGGCCAAAAATTTCGCAAATGATTAAAGATCATAAATATGCTGGCAGGCAAAGCCTGTGGAAGAAATTCTGAAATATGCAAAATATTGTAGGAGAGGAGGAACAAAAGAATTTAGAAGAGAAAGTAATGTGGGCACAAGTAAAATTAGCACAGCAACAACAACTCCAACTGAATCAATTGAAAAATAATCAGAGTCAAGGAGAAGGAAGTGGAGGTAAACCAAGGGGAAGAATGAACAGAGATGAGGCAAAGAAAATGTTTCCCTGTCACGGGTGCGGAAAAGTGGAGCACTGGAAGAATGAGTGTAAGGCTGTACAAAGTAATAATGTCCAAAATGACAATTTCAATCCACACACGCAGAATGGGGTGTCAAGGAAGCAATACAAAACCAGTTACCACTTGCACCTATGCCAGATTCTAGGAGTCAAGCTAAATACAGTGTGGATACCATAAATTGGGAGAGAAGTAGCAGGAGAGATTCAGTGACACCACGATTTCTTTTGCATTACACATTTTTTGAAGAAGATAGTTTCTGACGGCGCCTGATAGGGGAGGAAGAGGAATGCGTACTTGGCGCATCCTTACCGGTAGATCAGTCGGGTCCATACATTGAGGGAAAAGGGGAAGGGAAATGATGTTACCTTTTTGTGCTACCCGTTCTACTGTGAGAACAGCAGACCCTCCAAACCTACCCCTCTCGGGAGAAGCGATCCAAGTAGTGGGCGTTTCTAATAAATAAATTAGGACCCCTGTTACAGAACCCATAGAGGTAAGAATAGGCAACTTTAAAGAAATGCACAAATTTGTTGTTTGCGATTTCAGTCCAGTAAACCTGTTAGGCAGGGACTATCAGGTAGATTCATGAAGCCAAAATCGTCTCGCAAAGGGCCAGATTCTGAGAATCTGGCCATTTGCGAGCGCTATTTTTGCATTTGGGATTTATCATCCCAAATGCAAAAATCGCAATTACAGAAATCGCTAAATTGCGAAGAATCGCATTTACGGAATCTCAATCAGAGATTCCTTAAATGCAATTCATGAACCTTTTTAAAATTGTGAATTCGCAATATGGGGCCGCTATTTACCGTGAAGTGTAACTACGTGGTAAATAGCGAAAACTTAGAAAAATGCACTTAAGTGCATTTTTCTAAGTTGTATGTTACACACACACATGTCCCTTGGACATGTGTGTGCAACACCAGTGTACATTACCATTTCAGGGGTACTACAGGGTGTCCTTTGGACACCATGGCACCCTTGAAATCGCTTCCTTATTTGCGATTCGCTAATTGCTAATCGCAAATAAGGAATGACTCCCCATTCATTCCTCTATGGGCCTTAAGGCCCATAGGAATGAATGGGAAAGCCATTCCTTAATTGCAATTAGCAATTAGCGAATCGCAAATAAGGAAGCAGTAAAAATCGCAAAAACAATTGCGATTTCTACATGCATCCCGTTTTGCGAGTCTTTAATAGTGATTCCTTAATAATCGCTATTAACTTCTTCGCTGCTGATGACGAGCTCAGCTCGTCATCAGCCACGGTAGTCGTGTGCGGATGACGAGCTGAGCTCGTCATGTAACGCGGCTTTTCGCAAATTGCCGCACACAGCGGGAAAAGCCGCCGCAGCGATGCGGTTAAAGACTCGCAAAAGAGGACTTTGATGAATCTGGGGGTTACTGTGCAAAATTAATTGCACAGTCTTTTGCACCCCAAGTGGTGTTCAAATTCAAACCCCAGATGAAGATGGAATCTATAAATTAATGTTAGCCAAACAAGAAACTGAAATTAAAAAGATGACCATAGAAGATTTACCAAGAGAACTGCAGAAAACTGTAAATCCTGATGTGTGTTATTTTACGGGAAAAGAAGTAGGATTAATGGCAAATTTCGATCCAATAAAAGTGCCAGTAAACATATTTGGGGGGCGTGGCCAAGATGGCGGTGTGAGCGGACGTGCTTTGCTGAGCTCCCGCCGCCGGACGCCGAATTCAGCATTAGAATAGCACTGGCCCGGCCGAAACCGGTCCCAAAAGAAGCCTGACCCCGGTACCGCAACTGCGGTAGCCTCCTGAGCCGGTGCAGTGACCGGAGACGGCCCGACACCGGCGTAGACTCGCCGCGGAGCCAGCGGCGGTTGGGGCCCAGCACGAACCAGGGGCCGTGAGCGAGGACGAGAGTGAGGCCACGGTGGGAGGAGCCGCGGGGCCGCCTGAAGACGCCCGAGACGGGCTGCAACCCAGGGTGTAGGTCCGGCCGCCGCGGTATCGCGCGAGGCCTCCCGCGACCAAGCGCGGAGGCTTCTGCGGACCTACCACCCACACCTGACGTCGACCCCCGCTTGGACATCGGCTGCCGCCCGCCGCCGGCCTCACCAGCGGAGCCCGGGACCGGGCGAAGCACGTGGGCGAGACGCGAGGGAGCCGACGCCTGATCCGGACCTGCGGCGATTCAGCACGGCGGCGGCGAGGTAACCGGGGGGGGGGAGAGACTCAGCGCCACCAAGCCCCCCCTCCCCGCCGCGGGGACGCCCGCTTCCCGCCTGGCCCGGCCGGTGGGAGAAGTGGCCGGAGGCGCGGAGATCCGCCATCTTGTGCGGCCTGGTGTCGAGGCCGAAGTGAAGCCCGCCGCTGGCCTGGCTCCCAGCCCGGCTGCCGCTGGCGCGCGGCGGCTTGCGGGGGGACCTGCCCGGCCCTGCCCTCTCACGCTGTGGGCCTAAGTGGCGGACTCTGCCCTATCTGGACGCCGGCCGGAGGTTACCCCTCGGCGCCACCGACCCATCGGGACGTCAGCACCCGGCTTGACCCATAGCCACCGCATTGCACGTGCCCTCCTCTCCAGCACCTACGACCTGAGCCTGCGGTCCTGGTAGCGGCCGATTGCGAGACGAGGGACTACGCGGGAGCCATGTCCAACGCGAGGACGAGGAAGGACCGCTCCATTGCCGAGCTCTTCACCCCCGGTGCGGGGGGGAAGAAGGCGGAGGTCGCACCGGCCGGCCACCGAGTGGGCTCCGAGAAGAAATGCCAGACCCCTCCATCCCATGGACAGGCGGATCCGGAGGGCCCGTTCACGCGCTCCTTCCTGGAGTCGCTCTTCGTGGGGCTGCGCGAGGACATACAAATGTTGAAGAAAGAACTGCAGGACGAGATCAGAGAGGTGCGCCGCGATACCGACGCCATTGGTGAGAGAGTGGCAGAGCTGGAGACGAAGAGCGACGCGCGGGATATAGAGATTGAGGCACTGCGACAGGAATTGGTGCGCATACATGACCAGCAAGTGGACTTCCAGACCCACGCTGAGGATTTGGAGAACCGTTCCCGGCGGCATAACATCAGAATCCGGGGGGTGAAGCACTCTCCGGACACAGAGGACCTCTTTCAGTTCACCCGGGGCCTGTTCAATCATATCTTAGGCCGATCGGCGGACTCTCCCTTGGGCCTAGACAGAGTGCACAGGACGGGCCCACCTAGAGCGGCAACGGCCCACCCGGCCGACATCCTAGCATGCGTCCAGGACTTTCGGACCAAAGAGGAAATCCTCAACAAAGCACGCCAGATGGCGCCGGTGACCTACGGTGCACACTCCCCAGCTCTGTATCAGGACCTTGCAGCGCTGACCCTGGAGAAACGACGCATCTTCCGACCTGTCACAGCAGAGCTGCGGAACCGCCACATTGCCTACAGTTGGGGGCACCCCTTTAGACTTGTCTTCAAGATGGGCAACAACCTCCACCAGGTCCGCTCCCTCAGGGAAGCATGCAGCCTCCTGAACATCGAGGAACCGGCCGTGGCTGAGGACCCGGGGGTGGGGGGCACCGCCAGCGAAGAAGCACCAGGGCGATGGCGGCAGCAGCGGCGGCGGCACAGGCCGCGGCGTCCCGCCACCAAAGAGATAGAAGAAGGCCAACGTGCAGCTGTGGAGACCGTCGCACAGGGTCTGGTGAGCCAGGACAACGACTGACCCCCGGCCGGGGGCTCATGGACCTTCGGGGCTACGGCTCGACCGGGATCGCTCGCTCCGGCGGCGGGGGTGACACCTCGCTAACCCACACCTTTCTTTGCCATTGCTTGATGGACGACCCAGTCGGGGATGTGCACTGTCCGCCGACACCGTCGCCTCCACTCCAAGTGTTTCCCTTACCACGGATCCAGCGGACATTCACCTGGATCTGGGACTATGATGGATCAGACTGCTTTTTGGTTGAGTTGACAGGGGTAGAGGGTAGGGAGGGGGGAGGGGGTGGCACCGGAACTTGCACCTCTTTCATTGTTTGGACATTGGACCTACAAGGGTTCGGGGGGGGGGAGTTGCACCAGTTGGGGTTTGGGTGGAGGGGGAGTTGGGGGTAGAGGGTGAGGGTTGGGGGGGCTCTCCTTGTTCAGGGGATTTTACCACCACAGATGGGGTCGGTAGGACTCCCAGCGTAGTGTCTTCCTTGGTCCGTCGGCCCGCACTTGGCGCTTACAGGTGGGACTTGGCACTTCCCCTATTGCCTCAGACATGACGCGACACCTAACGATCCTCTCGCTTAATGTGCGGGGTCTCAACAGTCCGAACAAGCGCAAAGCCATATTGTCCTTTCTTGAACGCTCCAAAGCAGATATCTGCCTCCTCCAAGAAACGCACCTTGTCCGCGGCGACCAGCACAGACTCAAATCACGCGCCTTTCCCTGGCAGTTCTTCTCCTCCTCCCTGAAAAAGGTAGCCGGGGTAGCGATTCTAGTGGCGAAGTCCTTTGAGGGGAGGGTCCTCCAGAAGGAAGCTGAACTTAAAGGGCGGCTTTTACTCTATAGCTTTCAGGTTGCTGGCCACACTTTGCTTGTGGGTTCAGTCTATGCCCCGAATGAGGGACAGGAGAGGTTCCTACACACGGCTCTGGAGGCCTCCACATCCACCACATTTACACACCTATTGCTGGGAGGGGACCTCAATATCGTGTTTCACAACACAGCAGACCGCTCAGGCCAGATATCCGGGCAGGTAGGGGCTCTCACTGCTGCAGGGCACACACACATAGCAGACTTGGGACTCGTAGATTTATGGCGACACATCCACCCCCAGACGACGGCCTATACATATTATTCGGCTGCGCGCAAGACTTATGCAAGGCTTGACTATTTCCTATGCTCCTCTCAGCTGGCGCTACGGGCGGAAGAGGTGGAGATAAGGCCTGCCGCGCTATCCGACCATTCCCCGGTAGTTGCGACATTTCGAATGGGGACCGCGCCGGCTCCACAGCGACGCTGGAGATTGCGGGACGGCCTTTTGCACCTGCCCGACACCCAAACACGGCTCCAGACCGCGATTGACGACTTCCTGGAACACAACGCCAACGACGATACCACGAAGGCCACGCAGTGGGCGGCCTTCAAAGCGGTCTTATGCGGTGAACTTATCTCCATAGCCACCGCCAACAACAGGGAACGGGCCCTGAAGCGTTCTGAACTTACCCAACGGGTGGCAGAACTGGAACAAATGCACCAACGCACGGGGGCGGCTCGGGCATGGCGCCAATTGTGCGCCGAGCGGAAAATGTTGGCAGCTCTAGATCAAGACGTGGCGGAATACGCCGCTATGCGCTTAAAGCACGTCTATTACACCGGAGGCGACCGCTGCGGGAAACTCCTGGCGAGCCGACTGCGGGCGCAAACCCAACGGCAACAGGTGCGCTCCCTCCTATCTGCTAGCGGCGGCCAGCTCACGGAGGACGCGGCCATAGCGGCGGCCTTCGGCAACTTCTACGCGGCGCTTTACGACGCGGATCACCTGGACCCGGCTGCCGGACCGGCCTATTTACAGGGGGCTGAGCTCCCCATCCTCACCCAAGCCCAAGCAGACTTCCTGGAACGGCCCATAGGCCTAGAGGAAGTCATCTCCGCGATTGCCCGCCTCAAAGTCGGGAAATCCCCGGGCCCAGACGGCTTTACCGCGGCCTTCTACAAGTCCTTTTGTCAGCAGCTTGCCCCCCTCCTGCGCGACCTGTTTAACACCTTCGACAAACCTGGTGCCATTCACCCGGACCTGCTGGAGGCGTCTATCTCAGTAATTCCCAAACCGGGCCGGGACCCGACGGTTTGCGGCTCGTACAGGCCCATCTCGCTGCTGAATGTGGACCTAAAGCTCTACACCGGCATACTGGCAGGCCGCATTGCCCCATACATGCAGCAGCTAATTGACCCTGACCAGTCGGGCTTTATCCCCCAACGGCAGACCAGCGACAACACCAGGAGAGTGCTGCACCTCATTGAGGCTGGTTCGCGCACCAAACCGGGCTGCATGCTCCTCACCATCGATGCGGAGAAAGCATTCGATAGGGTACACTGGCCCTACCTCGACCAGGTTCTCCGCCACTTCGGGTTTGGGGAGAAGCTCCGCCACCGCATCTTCAATTGCTATCGCCGGCCCAACGCCACCGTGAGAGTGAACGGCCATACTTCCCCAAGATTCGATATCGGCAGAGGCACGCGCCAAGGTTGCCCACTATCACCGCTCCTCTTTGCGCTTTACATGGAGCCGATGGCCCAGAGGGTGCGACAACATGCGCTCATCTCCGGCATTAAATTCCGAGCTGACACGCACAAAATCAGCCTCTACGCAGACGACGTCCTGCTGTCCCTTACAAACCCGATGCAGTCCCTGCGTGCTCTCTTCGTGGAGCTTCATACATTTGCCCTGGCCTCGGGTTTTAAAATCAATGAAGCGAAGTCCGAAGCTCTAAACATCTCCCTGGGGTCGGACGTGGTGGCCGAGATTAAGTCTGAATTTAGAATACAGTGGTCGGACGCAGCGGTCCCGTACCTGGGTGTCCGCCTAGCCCCTACTGTGCGGGGCACTGCACGGGTCAACTACGCGGCGCTCACTGACAAACTCCGGGAGCAGCTGCGGAGATGGAGGCCGCTTACACTATCGTGGCTGGGCAGAATCGCCGCCGTCAAAATGACGCTGTTACCGCAAATCTTATACCTGTTTCAGACGCTCCCCTTGAATCCTCCAGATGGGTGGCTGCAACAGACCCAGTCGGAGCTGTCGCGATTCATCTGGAATGGCCGCCGACCGCGGTTTAAGCACACACTCGCCACTCTGCCCCCAGCCCACGGGGGGGTCGGGGTGCCCGACCTCGCCCTGTACTTCCAGGCGACGCAATTGCGCACCTTCGTGGAGTGGTTTCAACTGGAGTCCGGTAAGCACTGGCTCTTCCAGGACCAGGCGGTGGCGGGTCGTACCCTTCAGGGAGTGCCTTTCCTACCACGCCAGCACAGGCCCCCTAATCTCTATGCCTCAGACATCACGAGCACCGCGCTGAGAGTGTGGGATAGAGTGGCTGTAGCCAGGGGACTGACCACCTTTCCCTCGCCTATGACCCCCATCTTTGAAAACCCTGACTTCACGCCCGGCTTGGACGTCAGATCATTCACGAACTGGCGAACAACTCCCTGTAGGGCGGCGGGCCACATGTTCGACCTCAAGGGGATCCTCTCGTTCCAGCAGGTTAAGACGGATTACGGTGTGGCTGAATCGGAACGCCTACAGTACCTTCAGGTGCGACACTGGGTGCTCCACCCCTCGCTCCAGCCCGGTGCCCGACGACACCTCACGCCCTATGAAAAGTGGTTACTGACACGCACCTCGGACAAAAAACTGATTTCAGACCTCTATCAACAGTTACTCCTCACCCAGGCTCACACATACAACGCGGGACAGGTTAGGTGGGAGAGGGACCTGGGGCGGCAGCTTACAAGGAAAGAGTGGGAAGGGGTGTACCACAGGGCCAGGCACTCAGCACACCACACCGGGCTCACCGAGACACTGACTAAAGTAGCCACATACTGGTACCACACCCCTGAGAGGCTGCACCAATGGGATGCCCGAGTCAGCGATAGGTGTTGGAGAGGGTGCGGGGAACTGGGTACGCTGGAACACCTACTCTGGAGCTGCGCGGCGCTTCGCCCCTATTGGGACCCTATCTTGGATCTCATTGATGCACACTTAGACACACAGCTGCCGCGCTTCCCCGCATACATTCTGTTAGGCCTCCCAAACGATCTCATGTATCCCCTAAAGTCCTGGAGGGGGCGGCTGATTGCACTTGCTTTGGGGGCAGCGGTCCAAAACATTGTGGCCCATTGGAGAGCGACCCAGGCGCCGCAGCAGCTGGGGTGGCTCTACCGGCTCTGGGCGATCCTGGGAATGGAGAAACTTTCACTGGCAGCGGCAGGGAGGGGAACAGAATTTGCGGAGCTCTGGCGACCATTCCTCGCCTTACTTACCGGGGAATTCCGAGAGGTGAGCTGCCCACGCTATCTGCGCCTGCTGCGCCTTGCTGCAACACCTCTCCCAGCGCCCAAGACACGCTCACACAAGCGCACCGGCCCGGCGAGAGTAGCACCACCTGACCATTGATGGAAGACAATAGCCAATCGATTATTCCCGGAAATGGACAAGGAGAGGGGGGGGTAGGGGTGGGAAGGGTAAGGGGGGTTGTTTGAAGTTCTATGTTTTTTCCATGTCTCTTTATAATTGCACTCGTATTACATAGCCCGCACCTCTGTAGCACCTCTTATGACGCGGCCGGCCCGACTGGGTTGTAGGCGGCTTGCTGTGTTAACGACCATTGTGCCCACTGATCCTGTCGTGGATAGCGGTGGAGTCTCAGGCTCCGGCTTCCCCAATGTAGAGCAGGCCCACACAACATGTTGGAGGTGCATGATACTTGCTTGTGCTTAATAAAAGATTTAATACATAAAAGTGCCATTAAAAGAAGGGGCAGTTTACCCAAATATTTGACAGTACAAAATGAGCCCAGAAATAAAAGCAGGTGTAGCAGCAGAAATAGAGCGTTTGGTTGAGCAAGGCATTTTACAAGAAATAATGAGCAGTCCATGTAATTCACCTATAATTGGTATAAAGAAACCAAGCAGAAAATACAGGGTCGTGCAAGAACTTCGTAAAATTAATAAAATTGTCGTCCCATGTTGTCCAGTTGTGCCAAATCCCGCAGTAATTCTGTATCAGATACCGTGGCGAGCCGGATGGTTCACCGTAATTGATTTATGCCATACCTTTTTTTCTCTATTCCATTGCACCCAGATAGCAAATTTTTATTCTCATTCAAGTTTGACGAGCATATCTATGTCTGGAATCGTGTTCCTCAGGGGTACACTGAAAGTCCATCGATTTTTAATCAGATTTTGAAAAAATTTCTTGAATCTCTGGTACTGCCCGGCGAATCTGCCCTGGTGCAGTATATAGACGAACTTTTGGTGGCGTCTAAGACTCGAAATGACTGTATTGTTGACACAATTGCATTGCTGAATCATTTGGCCAAAGTTGTACATAAAGTGTCGCCTGAGAAGTTACAATTTTGCACCACTTCTGTAAAATATCTGGGGCACCAGATAGAGAGAGGTGTCAGAGGAGTTACTTCAGAAAGGATCAAAATAATCAGAAACATGAATCTACCTCAAACACAGAAAGAAATTAGAATGCTTCTTAGTAGGCTATTGCAGACAGTGGATTGTGGGATTTGTAGTCCTAGCTAAACCCTTGATACAGATGACAAAGAAAAGAGCGAGAGACCCAGTGGAGTGGGATGAAAAGAGCATGTCTGCTTTCTTGAAGTTACGAGAATGTTTGTGTTCAGCTCCAGCATTAGGGATGCCTGATTATTCGAAAGAATTTGCACTGTTCTGTGATGCACGAGACAATTGTGCACTTTCAGTACTGACCCAAACTCATGGTTTGATAAGACATCCTGTGGCATATTTTTCTGCTACACTGGATCCAGTGGCATCTGCATTGCCAGGATGTCTGAAAGCAGTAGCTGCAACTTGCATGAGTTTAGAACAGAGTGAGTCCATCATTATGGAACATCCTGTAACTGTGTATGTTCCACATGGGAAACGTCGTTTACAACGCGGTCGTTACATCGCGATGCCATTACATTGCGGTTTTTAGAACGCAAGTCGTTACAACGACTTGCGCTGGATGGCGCTCTAGGACAAGCAATAGTATAATTTACCATCCAACACCTTCCCTACTGTATGTAGACTGGAGTTGGAATAGTAATTTATACTACTCCTAAGTCCAGCGCCCTCCAACGCAAGTCGTTGTAACGACTTGCGCTGTAAAAACCGCAAGTAATGGCATGCGATGTATTAGCATGCGTTGTAATGTCATACAACCGTTCCACATGCAATTGTGATTTTATTGACAAGAACACACACTCAGTACCTAACTCCTAGTCGACTGACTAAGTATGAACGAATCATTCTAGGTGCAGAACATGTGACAATTACCAGATGTACTGTACTGAACCCAGCAACATTATTACCTAATTCACATTTTGAAGAGGTAAAGGAAGAAGTCCAAAGGAATAATGAGAAAAAACTGAATGTTTGAAGAAATTGAATTGGGAAAATGTTAAAAAACTTGGCATCTGTTTCTGTAATTTGTGAAGCTATAAAATATCATCAAAGCGGGGATTGATGGAGCAAGGTTTTGCTCGAAAAGAGACTTGCTGGGATTAAACCTCTCAAAATAATGTATAATGTATTAATCAACATGTTTTGTTTACTAATAATTGCACCAATAAATGCATAAAATGACCGCCGCAACGCAGGATTTTCACTGTGCATGCGTCTACCACACTCACGTGGTGTGACGTCTTTCTGCTTTGGTGGGAAATCTTTGCTTCTGCGCACTAGTGCCAGAAATGGCCACTTTAAACCTCACATGCTAATGCTTATGCTGCTGCCTGTACTAAACGTTGTTCGTTCTGCTTAGCTATTAATGCTATAGATAAAGTGAAATAATGGGAATAGAGTAGAGATAAGTGGTATACTGTGCATTCATTTATTCTTTGTTCTAAATTTGTTTTTCTTTGACTTTGCTACTAGCTCGTGTTTGGGCCTGGGAAGTACATTGAAACGCCATTTTGGGTCCAGAGACTGCGCACGAGCCAGATTCCCAAAGAGTCCATAAGTCATGACATTGAAACCCTGCCAACCACGGTAATCAGACAAAATATCGAAAATAAAATATCGTAAAGACAAAATATCGAAGAAAAAATATCGAAGGTCAAAAATATTGGGAAGCAAAAATATCGGATACAAAAATATCGTAATAGGTAAGTAAGGGCCATATGTATCATACTACCGTTTAGCGAATTCCAAATAGCGAATTTTAAGGAATCGCTATTTGGAATTCGCAAAACGTTATGTATGTACAAAATCGCTATTAAATAGCGATTCTTTACCATTCCTAATTTGCGATTAGCAAATTGCTAATCGCAAATTACCCATTCATTTCCATGGGCCAGGAGGCCCATAGGAATGAAGGTGCAATTTGCGATTAGCAATTAGCTAATCGCAAATTAGGAATTTCTTCAAGGGTGCAGGGGTGTCTCAAGAACACCCTGCTGCACCCCTGAAAAAGACATTTGGGGGCATATGGCGCACATACATGCCCTAAGGGCATGTATGGGCGTCATATGGCACCTTTGGTTTGTTTGAAAAAAGCATTATTTAAAGAATTCGCAACTTACCACCAACTAGAAGTTGGTGGTAATTTGCGATTCCTTAATGGCATTTTTTGCATTTTTTTTCTTTGATACATTGCATTTAAGGAATCGCAAAATTTGCGATTCCTTAAGTGCAATCGCAAAATAAGGAATAGCAATTTTTGCGATTCCTTATTTTGATGCAAAAATGTTTCATACATACCATTTAGGTATTTAGCATTCGCAAAGGCCGAAATTCGCAGAATTTCGGCCTTTGCGAATGCTAAATAGCTTGATACATATGGCCCTAAGTATAAATATCAAAAACAATAATATCGTTAGACAAAATATCGACAATACAAAATAACGTGTAGTAATGGAAAAAATCAATAGTATAGGAAAAAATAAAATAATTGTACATAAAATTTTGTTAAAAAGGTCTATCTAAAAAAAATTAAATATATTTAATAAAATTTTGTTTTAAAAAAACATATCTAGGTTTAGGATCGGGTAATTGGGTTTATAGGGGATAAGGGTGGGGAGTGTATTAAAATGTATGTAAAAAAACCTAAAATAATAAAAAATATAATTAAATATTTAAATTAAAACATTTTTTAAAATAAATAATATAAAAAAATAATAATAGATATCAAGTTTTAGGAGCGGGTTTTGGGTTTATAGGGGATAAGGGTGGGAAGTAATTTACTAATAATTAATTAATATATGTTAGTAAATATTTTTAAATTATAAATAATTGGTAATTAATTAAAATTAATTAGTTAATTAATTAATATCATATTGTACCTATTTTTCATTAATAATTAATTGGTAATTAATTAATATTAATTAGTTAATTATATTAGGTTAATTTTTGTAAAATATATATATTTTCTTTTTTGTTAATTAATTTGGAAACAATAATATTAATTATTAAAATTAATTCATTACAGCTAATGTGCTAATATATTTACTTTATTGTTATTGTTAATTAATAATTAATTGGTAATTAAATAATAATAATTAATTTGGGTAAAGGAGTTTTTTTAGGGTTCTGGGTCAGTTTTCAGTTTTTGGGTAAAGGGGTATTTCTTGGGTTCAGGGTCAGTTTTCAGTTTTTGGGTAAAGGGGTATTTTTTGGGTTCAGGGTCAGTTTTCAGTTTTTGGGTGAAGGAGTATGTTTTGGGTTCAGGGTCAGTTTTCAGTTTTTGGGTAAAGGGGTATTTTTTGGGTTCAGGGTCAGTTTTCAGTTTTTGGGTAAAGGGGTATTTATTTGGTTCTGGGTCAGTTTTTAGTTTTTGGGTAAAGGGGTATTTTTAGGGTTCAGGGTCAGTTTTCAGTTTTTGGGTAAAGGGGTATTTCTTGGGTTCAGGGTCAGTTTTCAGTTTTTGGGTAAAGGGGTATTTTTTGTGTTCAGGGTCAGTTTTCAGTTTTTGGGTAAAGGGGTATTTGTTGGGTTCAGGGTCAGTTTTCAGTTTTTGGGTAAAGGGGTATGTTTTGGGTTCTGGGTCAGTTTTCAGTTTTTGGGTAAAGGGGTATTTTTAGGGTTCAGGGTCAGTTTTTAGTTTTTGGGTAAAGGGGTATTTATTTGGTTCTGGGGCAGTTTTTAGTTTTTGGGTAAAGGGGTATTTTTAGGGTTCAGGGTCAGTTTTCAGTTTTTGGGTAAAGGGGTATTTCTTGGGTTCAGGGTCAGTTTTCAGTTTTTGGGTAAAGGTTTTTTTTAGGGTTCTGGGTCAGTTTTCAGTTTTTGGGTAAAGGGGTATTTGTTGGGTTCAGGGTCAGTTTTTAGTTTTTGGGTAAAGGGGTATTTTTTGGGTTCTGGGTCAGTTTTCAGTTTTTGGGTAAAGGGGTATTTTTAGGGTTCCGGGTCAGTTTTCAGTTTTTGGGTAAAGGGGTATTTCTTGGATTCAGGCTCAGTTTTCAGTTTTTGGGTAAAGGGGTATTTTTAGGGTTCAGGGTCAGTTTTGAGTTTTTTGGGTACAGTCGTACAGGGTAAAAATAAAATTAATTTAAATTCAATCAATTAAAGGAAATTACAAAAAAATAAAATTACACCTACTCTAATTTAATGTAGACTGGAGTTGGAATATTATTTAATAATTAATTAGTGTCCAGCACCTACTACAATTTAATGTAGACTGGAGTAGGAATATTAATTATTATACAATTAGTGTCCAGCACCTACTCTAATTTAATGTACGCTGGATTTGGTATATGAATAATTACATTATTTTTGTCCAACATATACTCATATTTAATATACAGTGCAACATTTCTAATAAGATTGTTACACTATAGTAAGATAATGATACAAATAGTTCAACATGATTGTAGAAACATTATTTTTATTTAGGTTTCACAAATAAAATGTTATTTCATAACAAAAATGTTTTTATTACATTTGGTTTTAAAAACATATTTTATAAACACAATGATAACCAACTATACAGAAGCATTATTATTTTGTAAATTTTTGTACAAAAATGAAAATTCTTTATTATCTCTTTTACATATTGTAATTTCAGAAAGAAATGTAGAAATATCAAAAGTATTTTTCTATTATGATTTTTTCAGCTTCATTTCTAAAGATCAAATATTTATAATATAAGTCACACATTTTTAACATTTTTAAATTATTATAATTTGTGACAATGTAGTTATATTTCTAGACATTGTTAACATAAACATTATTGTTTTCATAATATTTATTTTTTACATTCATTTACATATTCGTTAATCAAATCATTGTAGGATTAAAGTAAATATTTTTTTACAATAATAGAAACTTAATGTTTATTTTTCCCTATTTAGTTAAGTATAGATATTATATTTTATACTTGGGACTATTTTATTGCATTTGGGTGCTTTATTTTGTAACCGGGTTAGGTCGTTTTGGGTTATTTGGAAGAAGGGCTGATCGCGGTTGGGAGACACTTCACGTCGCTTCAGGTAAGGTTTATTTTATATGTTTTATGTGTATTTTTATGATGTTTTGAGACTAGTGACCTTATATTTAGTGTTGTTGAATGTGAGGGAGTTATGTTTTAGATTTCGAAAACAGATAATTACTTATGGTATATACACGTAGTGTTAGTTAGTTAACTCTTTATTTATAGAGTGAATTTTAGTCTTTTAGGGTATATCTACAAGTGAAATCATCAATGTTAATATGTTTGTACCTAATTACTAGCTAATTAATGTGGGTGGGAATGTCTGTTTTCTATGTTTTTGTCATAGGTGTACGCTACATCGGAAGTTCCGTTTTTTTTAAAGGAAGTGTTTGTTTGTTTAATTCAACACTGCTTTACAAACACTTCTTTACATTTTTCGGGTTTCCAGGAGCGATTCTTTCTATTTTTCAACTTTTTCGGGTTTTTTATGGTTATTCGATGGCTCTGGACAACGTGGATTTCTTAATTTTGGAACAGTTGTATTTTTACATTTTTTTTTGGGTTAATTTTGCACTATCTGGATTACTTTGGTGGAGAAGGAGGTTATTGGATTGACAACATAATTGGTAAGTCCTTGCTTTCTAATTTTATGTGTGTGGGTAATGTTATTTTTATTATGGAATTGTTTTTTACTTGTTATTTAGTTTTAATGTGTGCATATATTATAATAATATCTCTATATATTGCATACATTAAATACTTTAGAAGCTCACGTTACATATTTTTGCATACTTAGGTGATAGCTTTAGTGTTTTATAACATTTTGGGAATTAATTAGAGTAGTGTTTTGGCTATGATGTTTAGGTATTCTATGCCTTTTGTACTAGGGTAAAGTTTTACTTGTTCTTCCAGGTACTTGTGCATTTGTTTATTTTGCTTTGATGTTTTAGGCACAAGTTCAGTTATAGATTGGTCCATTCTAAATTCCTGGTAGCTCTGTTCTTTCTGTAGGCATTTAATGAAATTTTCTAGAGTAGGTTTGGTTCTGCCAGTTGATTGTACAAATGCATTGTGCCAACCTTCCACTGCATTGTTAGTTTTTGATTCTCCGTTAAGGGTACTTTTGTAAACGTTCCACCAGGGTATGAGGAATTTTGGATTTCGTCTGTGGCCAGATCTGTGGAGTCTGCCTACCCAGGTGTCTTCAAAGTAATCGAGAAATGGACTTAATTTAACTTCAATTTGTTTGTAGAATGGGCTGTCTATAATAATGTTGTAGTGTTCAGCTACATCTGTTTCAGGGACATAAGCAAGTGCAATGAGTTTTTTGATTTGGAAAGCAAAAGATGAGTTTGTAGCATATTCGACACTTAGGGTAGTTTTTGAAGGTGTCTCCATAAACACTGGTTGAAATGATAATAGCAGCCTTGAATGCAGGTTTGGGGGTGGATTTTTAGGATAGTTGAGAGCATTGCATGCTCAAAATCAAGAATGATTTTTTCTGGAGAAAAATCATTAGTTTTTTGTTTTATTATATTTAATAATTCCATATATGTGGAAATATTTTTGTTTGGCAATAGTGCATATAGCAAAGGGATGTTGCAGTGTTGGTAGAGGCTATGTATTGTGTATAATTGGAAAAATGGTTTGGGACAGATGTTAAATGTTCCATCCATCATCCAATATTGGCTTTGCTGCAGTTTAACTAAAGTCATATTGGTACCAAAAATTATAAGCCTTTTGTCATTGTTTTCGTTGTCGTAAACTATAAATGGTTGTTTATTTAAAGTTATTATTTGGTTTGCAGTTAAATTTATATCCTGATATGTTCTGGGAGATGGTGTTGTAGCAGTAGTAGCTTTTTTAGTTCGTGCTATAGTTCTTTTTAAGGAGAGAATATTTGGCATTTGGGTTGTGGCTGTTTTGGGGGTTTTAGGAATGGCTTCTTTTAAAATGACATTTGTTTGCTTTTGGGAACCTGTACTAGCTTCTTTTATATTTTCCAAAGCTGTTCTAACTTCTATTTCAGTAACATTAGGTGGATGATTGTGTTCCCTAGTATACAGTACTGTAGCTTCTCTAGTTGTTGCTCTTCCATAGCACTTGTTAGAATAATATTTTCAACATTTCCAATTAACTTTCATGCCATATTGCTTTTCTTGTGTATAAGTGTAACCCATGTAGCATAGTAATAGTTTTCCTTTCTGGCTGGTCACAAATTCGGCTCCTTCGGTCATTTTGTTCTTTGTATATCTATAAAATATATATATAATAGTTAATGTCAAATTAAATGTGATAAATAATCTATGTTAGTGATAAGTAGGAATGTTTATACTTACGTGTTTTAGAATTTATAGCAAAATTAGGAGTTGCTTGCTTCTTTAGTTGGGGATAATTGTTTGTGATGTTGTAGCTGTTATGAAAAACATGAAAGTAGTATATTATTAATTAATGTTTCGGTACATTTGCAATGTTAGAGCTCATTTCTACTACAAAAGTGTATCTTCATGATTCACATTGTGAAGATACTTACATATTTTTTTAGGTTGGTCTTTGCCAGTATAGTTGTTTCTTCAGCTTCTGGAGAGTAGTTTGTAGTGTTATCTTAAAAAAAAAAGGAACATTTGTGTTAGAATAATCACCATGTTGGTACGTTTTTTAATACATTATCTGGTAATTATGTTCTTTAATATACTTACTTTGTGATTAGTATCTGTATTATTCAGAATTTGGAGTTCTGTATTATGTCTGTATATCTATTCGTCGTGTTTGCTCTGTAAATAAACAATATATAATAGAAAATAATTAGAACAGTTCTAAATGTTTGTATGGTTTTTCCACATTTATTTCAGTTGCATAATACTTACTTAGTAAAATGTATTGTAGAAATAGTACTGATGTCCTTAGTTCATTAGTAGTGCAGTTTTCAGAAGTAGAATCTACAGAAAAAAAGAAATATGTGGGGCAAAAGTCATTATTTCTGTGTGTTTAGATTTATGTGCACATAATGAAACAATGTGAAATTACTTACATAGTTATTAGAATCTGTATTCCTATGCTTTGTTCACAGTTATTTTGAGTAGAATATTCAGTAGTCGTAGTATCTAAAAAAATAGTTTTATATAATTATTTAGCATGTTAAGTAGTATGAATAGCAAAGGGGCACTGGGTATTTAGCAGGTAATTAAGTAGTAGTAGCAAATAATGCAGTTTCTATTTTATTTACTTACTTAGTAAAATGTATTGTAGAAATAGTACTGATGTCCTTAGTTCATTAGTAGTGCAGTTTTCAGTAGTAGAATCTACAGAAAAAAAGAAATATGTGGGGCAAAAGTCATTATTTCTGTGTGTTTAGATTTATGTGCACATAATGAAACAATGTGAAATTACTTACATAGTTTTTAGAATCTGTATTCCTATGCTTTGTTCACAGTTATTTTGAGTAGAATATTCAGTAGTCGTAGTATCTACAAAAAATAGTTTTATATAATTATTTAGCATGTTAAGTAGTATGAATAGCAAAGGGGCACTGGGTATTTAGCAGGTAAGTAAGTAGTAGTAGCAAATAATGCAGTTTCTATTTTATTTACTTACTTAGAAGATGTAATAGTAGGTTGATAGTCTGGTTCTTCTAGTTGTTGTGCAGCAATTCGGATAGAGATGAATCTCCTTCAGTGACTTTTGGCAAGTAGTTTGTGCTTAGATTTTAATTGTTTATATAGGGGAGTGTCAGTAGTAATTACTTTGCTATTGGTTCATTTAAAAAATTAGGGTTGTGATTGGTTAGTTAGTATATTTGAATTTCAGTTGTGATTATTTTGTAATAGAAGTGAAAAACAAAAACAAATTATAAAATTATACAAACTAGCATAGAATATTTTTATATGTGTAGGTGATATAATTATACCAATAGGATATTTTCGATGAATTAATAGTGTGTCTATAGTATTAATGTAAGTATTGTGTGTTTATTTAGATGTGAAAACATATAAAATGTTAATTAAATGCTCTCCGACGCCTGACCAACAAAGCAACGGATAGCGGGGGTCCCGGGGGTGCTGCCCGGAGTTTCACCGACGGCGGAAACCGCAGATGTCAGGCGGACTGCTCCGGTGCCATTAGCGGAGTGCTCCGACGTCTGGGGAGGCCGGTACAGTGGAGCCGAGTCGCGGCCTGTGCAGCCGCGGAGTTGCGTACCTGCGGAGCCCGTCCGAGACGGGGAGGCCTCCGGTCCCGGTGGAGATCGATAGTGCCTGGGTCCATGCACTGCGCCCCGCGAAGGCAGGGGGCGGGCCTCATCGGAGCGCTCAGGAGGAGACATCGGCAACGCAGGTCAGGGGGAATTTGGGGCCCCCAGAGTCGATCGGAGCAGAGCTGGGCAGGGCCTAGATGGCGGGAACCCTGACTGTTTGGAGCCGGGTCCGGATTACAGGACGATCAGCCATCGAGGGGTGACGACTGGAGCAGCTGGCCTGCGAGGAGGAGACGGCGGGGAGGCCCAGAGGCCCGGACCTAGCAGGGCCACAGTGACTGGGAGCCCGTGGGGGCACAGTTCCACAGTTCCCGAGCTGCCGAACGCTGAGTGTGCCAGAACGGTGGGGGAGAGAGTGAACCCTGCAGTGGCGGTAATGTGGGCCGCTGCCTGTGCTGGCCTGTCCTAGGGGCGGACCTGCCCTAGAGTTTGCTGCAGGGCTGGCCTGCGCCTCCCGGGGGACTTTGTGGGTTGCCCTGCCTCTCTGGACCCGGACGTTGGCATCTGTGTGGAGGCGGATTGGCGCAAGGGAGACTCGGAGGCTTGGATACCTGGGGTGGACGCGGCAGCTGCTGGAGAGAGAGGCGCGACCGCCAGCTACATCTGTGGCGCCATTTTGGGGGAGACTTCTTCGTGGAGCTCGGCGGTCCGACCCTAATTATCCCTGGAGTAAGCTGCTGGGGGTGGCCCTGGCCTGAGGCCCTTGAGCACATCCTGCGAGCTGGCCACTGACTTTGTGGGGGAGCGGCATCTTGGCCTGGTTGAGCAGTGGCCTGGCCGGCGTCGTCGGGGAGCTCTCTCGGCCTCTTCGCATTCTGCGACCGGGGTTGGTTCCCCGTGAGTGGCGCTGGAACTTCAACGCGGGAGCGCATAGAACGGCCCAGGAGACCGGGACACTTGCCACCGGGCCGCGGAGGGGCCGTTTCGGCGGTGGACACAGCGGCGCCATTCTGAAGACTCCGTGGAGGGCGCTGGGGTATCATAGTACTGGGGGCCTCGTGTGGTGACACTGCCTTTGCCTGGTGCCCATAGCATCATTCCCCGGTGCGGCAGCCCACCCTGCCCTGTGGACCGCGCTTACTGACTGTTGCATTACCGGGGTGGTACCAGTTGCTGGCGGAGGAGGGCCGTGCCCTTGCACGGATTGCCTGAGGGAGTGCTCTTCACCGCTTGCGGGCCCAGCCTCCCACCGCTGCAGGGACTTCCGGGAGCGGGAGGCCCACCACGCTGAGAGCTGGGGCGGACCCTCAGGATGACCACCTCACTGCGCAAGGGGAGGCCGGGGAAGGATGGTGCCCCCAAGAACTCTCAGCAGCCGGCATCACCGGGAGCTAGTGGCTCCTCGAGGCAATCTGACGATGAGGCGCCTGCCACTAAAGCCTTCATGACAGAGCTCTTTTCCTCCATCAGGGAGGACATCTCGGAACTCAGATCGCAGTTGGCATCGGACCTGCGGGAGGTGAGGAGAGATGTGGATGGGATCGGCGAGCGTGTGGCGACGCTGGAGGATCACGACCTCAGCTTGGCGAATGATGTACATCAGCTACAGCAGGACATTATCCGTCTCACGGAACAAAATTTAGATTTGCAAACCCACACGGAGGATTTGGAGAACCGCTCCAGGCGGAATAACATTCGCATCAAGGCTGTGCCGTGGCAAGGAGAAGCCGGGGACCTCCGTGAATATGTTCAGGCCCTATTCTTGCAAATCTTGGGCGATGAGAGCGTGCAGGACATACGGATGGACAGGGTGCACAGAGTGGGGCTGCCCAGACGGGGAGGGGGCCCTCCTCCCGATATCCTCGTCTGTGTGCACGATTTTCAACTGAAGGAACGTATCCTGCGCCAAGCTAGGACCATCTCCTCTCTGCAGTTTCGAGACCACCATCCACAGCTGTACCAGGACCTGGCTGCCTCGACCCTTCGGAAGCGGAGGGAGTTCCGTCCGGTGACCACCTTCCTGAGGGAGCAGAACATCTCTTACTCGTGGGGGCATCCCTTCCGGATCATCTTCCGCTGGCAGAACCGGCTGGTGCAGATAAACACGTTGCAGGTGGCGATTGATTTGCTGGGCCTGGAGGACGTGGCGCCTTCTCAGGGGAGCCGCTCTTCGCCGTCCAGGAGACGACGGCGCTCTTCTTCCTGGCATAGAGTCGGTCCCTCTCCGGAGCGGAGACGGCCGGATCGCACGACTAGCGTGCAAGAAAGGGATGCTGCGGTTGCGTCGGTGGCCTCCGCCACTTTGGCTGATTCTCAAACGAGCTCTGGAGCTGCATGACCCCCTCTCCCGCTGATGGCGTCGGAGGGGCTCTGACCCCGAGGCCCGGGAGTACTATTGTACTTTGGAGAAGACACACCGGGCCGTGGTCCAGGGGGCTACTGACCTGGTGCCCTCTTCCCCTGATCGATCCGGAAGGAGTTCCTCGGATCGTGATCTACTGGACCTGATGGCTGTTCGACTCAGGTCCTATGTCTTAAATCTTTTGCTGTTGTCTTTTTTTGCAGGGGGGGGGGGAGCGGGGGGGGGCTCTGGTTCTGGGGAGTTATGGGGGTTTGGGTTGAGGGGGGATGGTTGGCGCTGGGGTTGGGGTGTGGGGGGTGTGTGGTGGCGACCCTGGTAAGTCACTGCTGGGTGTGGTTGATGCTTGTGATGGTCTATGCCGCTTCCTATATCAGGAGCTGGGTTGGGACTTGTCCACTCTCTGTTTACCTTGTCAGGTCATGCTGGTTGATCCCTCGGGGGGAGGGGAGTGGGATTCCAAGCGGGAGGGGGATATCCGGGATACTGAGCCCGAGTCCATTGTCTAAATGTCCTGGGATTGCTGATCTTCCTATGTCTTCTTGCCCACGGGGCTCTTGGCAGTCTGGAGGCGGGGTCTGGCTGGCCCGGCGGAATGACCTAGGGGGTGAAGGGGGCTGTCTAGCTGTTGAATTGCTGAGGGGAGTAGTGGGTGAGTATCGGGTGAAGTTCCGGTCCCACGCCCTGATTGTCCCTCCTGCAGGTACTGAGCGGATTCCTCTACTGTCCTTATGCCTGTTAGTATAGGTAGCTGGAACGTGAAGGGCCTTAACTCCCCGCAGAAACGCCAGAAACTCTGGAAGTACTTGCTGGACCACCATCTAGATATAGTTGCTCTACAGGAGACTCATCTGGCCAGGAAAGATGAGCTGAGGCTTCGACATAGACAGTTTCCTCTTCTCTACAGGGCTTCGGCGTCCACTAAACATAGGGGGGTGGCCCTTATGTTTAGGGCTTCTCTCCAGTTCCAGCCACTGGGAGTGAGCAGTGATAGGGAGGGCCGCTGGCTCATGGTGAAAGGCTTGTTGTATGATCGCCTGTGTACGTTTGTGGCTGTGTATGCTCCGAATTCTGGTCAGAATGGGTTTTTACAAGGACTGATGGACAAAATGGGAGACTTTGTGGAAGGGCACTTGATACTATTGGGGGATTTCAACATGTTATGGGACAGGGATTTGGATGGCTCGGGTGCACGCAGGGCAGACACTGGGGTCTTCTCAGGGGTTACACAACAGCAAGTAAGCGACCTGGGTTTAGTGGATAGCTGGCGTTTCATGCACCCTCACACGCGGGATTACACGTTCTTCTCTCATGTACATCATACATATTCCCGCATAGATTACATCTTCGTCAATCAGACATCACTCTAGCTGGTATTTTCCCACTGTCGTTATCTGACCATAGTTTAGTGGTACTTGGGCTACACTGGGCGATGGGGGGGGACGGCTGGCGGAAGTGGTACTTCCCTGCGGCGTTGGTGCGGGATGAGGTCTCTTGCACCGCGTTACGACGGGCACTCGCAGACTTCTTTACTCTCAACCCACCCTCCGACACGTCGGTATACACCACGTGGGACGCGTGCAAGGCCTCTATACGAGGTACGTGTCTCGCTCTTAACGCGAATCTTAATAAGCTCAGGCGCGCTGAAAGGGAGGCCCTGGAGGCGGAGTTGGCAACATTGGAACAGGCGCATAAGTCGAACCCCTCTAGATTGACCCTCCGACCCCTCACGGCGGTGCGGGGGAAACTGAGGGCGCACTATAACAACCGGGCTGAATATACCCTCTTGCGTCTCAGACGGATTTCTTACTCCCAGGGGAACAAGGTGGGGCGTCACCTGGCCCGGCAACTCCGGGATAAGCGTGAGAAGGATTACATTGGGGGCATACGTGACCACACGGGAGCTATTCGGCATAGGGACGCGGACAAGGCGGCCGTTTTTGGCCGCTTCTACGCGAACCTCTATTCGGCGGATGCCTTGGACCCCGCAACCCAAGAGGCATACCTGGGGGGTCTTCCTATTCCACAGGTCTCCAAGGAATGGAACGACTTGCTCACTTCCCCCATCTCCAGGGAGGAAGTATTAGACGCCATCAAGGGCCTGAAGCTCCACAAGGCACCCGGCCCCGACAGTTACACAGCCCAGTTCTATAAAACTTTTGCCTCGGACATATGCGATTTCTTGGTCTCCCTCTTCAACGCGATGGCATCCGAAGGGCGAACCTCGGAGTCTATGGCGGAGGCTCTGATTACCATTCTCCCTAAATCGGGGAAGGACCTCTCCGAATGTGCCTCCTATCGACCGATAGCGCTCCTTAATCTGGATGCTAAGCTGTATTCGGCTATCCTTGCTGGTCGACTGAAGGATTTGATGCCGGCCCTGATCCACCCGGACCAGTCTGGGTTTATCAAGGGACGCCAGACCCATGACAATCTACGCCGTGTGCTTCATCTGATTGAAAAGGCGTAGCGTTTTCACATCCCCGCTGTGCTGATAGGACTCGACGCCGAAAAAGCGTTTGACCGCGTGGACTGGGGCTTTCTACACCGTACATTGGAGGCCTTCGGATTTACTCCTCTCTTTATTAGAATGCTTGAAGCCAATTACCATAGCCCTACCTCACGGGTGCTGGTCAATGGCTGTAGATCTGGGCCGTTCTCACACTCCCGCGGCACACGCCAGGGTTGCCCGCTGTCGCCGCTTCTTTTCGCCCTCAGCATTGAGCCGCTGGCCTTGGCGATTCGGGAGAATGAACGGATCCTGGGACTCCCCTTCACGGGGGAACAGCACAAGATTTCGCTCTTCGCAGACGACGTGTTGCTCTCTATCCGAGACCCGGCGCTGTCGCTCCCACACGTCCACACGGAACTCTCGGACTTCGAAGCCGTGGCTGGTTTCAGAGTGAACCTCAACAAATCGTCCATTCTGAACCTGACCCTTCCGCCCCCAGAGGTTCAACGGGTTTGCTTGCTTACCCCACTCCCGTGGGCGACCTCCTCCCTGTTGTATCTGGGGGTGCGACTGACCTCTACCTTGGGCGCGCTGTTCCAGGCGAACTTCCCGCCAATGCTGGCTGTGATCCGGGCGGAGCTGGAGAGGTGGAAGCCCAAATTTATCTCATGGCTGGGTAGGGTTCATGCCCTTAAGATGGTCCTTCTCCCCAAACTCCTATATCTCTTTCAGGCACTGCCCATCCCGATAGGGGTGGATTACTTCCGTCGACTCAAAACCCTCATGCTGAAATTTGTCTGGCAAGGTGGTCGGGCACGGCTTTCCTATGCGGTACTTCGGCGTACACGGGCGGAGGGAGGGGTGGGATTTCCAGATATGCACTTATATTATAAGGCAGCCCAATTGAGGGTCCTGGTGGAGTGGTCCCAGCAGCTGTCCGAAAAGCATTGGCTCCACATGGAGCGGAGTGTAGTGGGACGGTCCATTTGGGACCTGGCCTGGAAGCCCAGGGCGGACCGACCCAGGAATGCATACATCTGCACCCCCACTAGCACGGTGCTGAAAGTCTGGGACGCTATTAGTGGCGATGACCGGTGGACAACGTTCCCGTTCCCATTCACTCCTATCCACTTCAATCCAGCCTTCCCACCAGCTCTGACGGATGGACCCTTTGGGCCTTGGAGAGAGGGTGGATGCAGGTCTCTCACCCACCTATTCCATGGTGTGACGCCTCTTACGTTCCATAACTGCATGAGGGATTACGGTGTCTTACCTACTGAACGCTTTCGTCATCTTCAACTTCTCCACTGGGCGACTTCGCCTGGGGTGATGGGTGCAGCCACGAGACCGTTGACGAAGTTTGAAAACTTTATCCTCCACACCTCCACCATGAAGGGGACGATCTCTTTTTTGTACAAGATGCTCCTTGATACCACGGTGTCCCCCCGGCCTCGGTATATGGAACATTGGGAGACTACGCTAGGACGGGACATAACTGACGTTGAGTGGAGGACTCTATGGAGGGATGTGACGACACATAACCATTCCACTGATCTTAGGGAGGCACACATGAAGCTCATCTTCGATTGGTATTTATATCCATCTAAACTACATAGGATTTTCCCAGCTTCCTCTGATAGATGTTGGCGGGGATGTGGGGAGCTGGGGGACTTTCGCCACATTTGGTGGGATTGCCCATCTATCCGACCGTTCTGGTCTGAGATTCTCTCGCACATCAGGGAGGTAGTGGGCTATCCGATCCCGGACTCATTGGACTTTGTCCTGCTGGGGCTGAGGGATCCATTGCTCCAATATCAGACAAGGGCGGATAAACGCATTCTATGGCTGTGCCTTGGAGCGGCTAAACTGACCCTGGCGGCTGCCTGGAAGAGTCCGGCGACTCCGGCTATCTCCTTGTGGCATGCCCGACTGTGGCGACTCTTGAGCATGGAGAGGCTTTCAGATATCTTTTGAGGGAACTTTAAAAACTTCATGTACACCTGGGGGCCTCTGGTCCGTTTTCTGTCCCGTGGATTGCCATCAGCAGTGTGTCCCTCGGCGCTTCGTGCGCTCCACCTCTTCCAATTTTAGCCACCTGAGTATGTTGTGATGATTTGAATGAATGTTGGTCGCCACCACCAGGGTTGAGGGTGGGGGGTGGGGGGGGGGGGGGTGGGTTGTTATGTTGGGAATGTTTATCTCTTTATTGCGACAGGTTTTGCTTACATGGGCATACGATTTGGCCTATCTTTGGTCTGTGACCGAGACTGAGTCGCTCCTCCTCTTTGAGATTTGGGACTCACTACGGCACAGTGAGCGTGCCTCGCCACCGCTGGAGGTTACAACATAAGACTTTGGCGTTGCTTAAGCCGTCGCTCGAGGTTCTTGAGAACATGTTCTAAAGCACCCCCTGTGTGGGGATACATGGCGGAATGTCGCCTGTTCCTTCCTATTTCTCTTGCTCACTCTTCCTCTGTTTTTCCTCTCTTTTCTTCTTCTATGATATAACTTGCAAAATAAAAATTTTACAAAAAAAAAAATGTTAATTAATTATGCTAACGGATGCATATAAAAAGTCGATATAGCTTATAATCCGATATTGATGTGCACGATATTTTTGAAGTCGATATTATAGTTAATGTCATTATTTTTTGTAGAAAGCAATATTTTTGTTTTCCGATGTTAATGTAGTCGATATCAAAGTAAACAATGTTTTTGTATATCGATATTAAAAAATCGATATTTGTGTATATATCTAGTTAAGTATAGGAAGCCGATATTTTTGATTTCGATATTTTTGTTCCGATATTTTTGTACGTCGATATTGTGAATTTCGATATTTTGTCAGACATTCGCCAACCACCGTCTTGCCCGAGATGCGCCTGGGAAGTTCACCTTATGAACTCTCCAGAGGAAGAAGAAAATACAGATGTTATAAATGGTATATCTTTTGCTACAATAATGCTGGGTGGAATAAAATTCATGGTAAAATAAATTATGGGCGGGAACAAGATCCTTCTTAAGGAATGAAAATGGTCTCATACTGGTATGGATGATGACCTCTCCTCACCTTTAGACCAATCAAATTGAGGGAACATACGAATTTGCAACACTGGGGGATGGTACATTGCCCTGCAAAATAGTATAACTAAGGGAGGCTTAGTTAGATAGATTGTCCGACTTGACCGAATAGCTGACCTGTCACTGACCCAATGCACTCAATAGGAGATCGAGAGCAGAGGTACTGGCAGAGCACTCTGTTGGAAGAATCGATAACCCAATCGGGTTTGAGGGAGAAGAATCGTTAACTCAATCGGGGTCTGACTGTTAGCCACAGAGAGGGGTGTGACGCTGGCATCGCACTTTAGCCGAGGGTACCTGTCCTGACCTGCATCTGACCTGTCCTGATCCATATTGGTCCACACCTGTCTTGGTTCTGGTCTGCACCTGTTTACCTTGTTGGCCCCTGAATTATTGGGAGTCCTGTTTCCTTTGTCCCAACCCGTGGCCAGGGTTGGTCTTCACACCATTCTAGGTAAATATACATCTGTGTGGGTATGTCATTGTCTTGTTTCCCTTTCTCACCCTCCCTACGTTTCAATGCCTAAAAGAAGTCTCGTAATAGTTCTACATATCATTGCTTTAATCATTATTTTTCTAATTGAAAAGGCTTTAATTGCTTCTGTATGGACTGTGACTTTTAAGACTTTGTTTACATTTTTCCTTAGTCTGTGGTTATTTTATAAAGGTAAATGAAATGTTATTTTTCTACTTATTATTCTAACACCTTTGATCCCTTAGGACTTAAATACAGGTGACAAGGATTGGTAAGTCAAAGTATATAGGTACAAGTCCTAAAGTATAAAATAAACCTCATTGGCAATTTAGTAGATACCCGGATTTACCTGTTCGAAATGTGTATGTTTATGGGCCCAGGTGAGTATGGTAATTGAGCAGGTAACACTGCGCGCCATCACATGTCTATGCAGACTGATCCCTCTGTTCACTGCGTGTCCATGAAAGCTGAACTGCCAGCTCACTAGATATGCGGGTCACTGCCTGCATGTGTGAAAAGGAACTCGCTGGTCACTGCATGTCAATCTAAATTACAGCTGTGGTGCCCTGATTACAGGAGGCTTGAGGCTAAGGTTTCCGTCATCATTATGGCCAAAGTTGAGATGAAAGAAGGAAAGGTGTGAGAATGGGGAAGAGAAAGGAAGGGAAGAGAGACATAGCAAAACAGGAAGGGCTTATTACATACGTCACAGGCTGGCTTCAGACAAAATGAAATGATGGTAGCTGTGGTAAGCCTGCCTATTGTGTACATGACGGTTGGCTCTCGGTAGTCTAAAGCACCAAAGACGCTTCTTGCCTGCCACTTTTTATCAATGCAGCAGAATTCACAGTTGTACCGGCTAAAAAACAATACAAATGACTCCAAAAGAGACCGTGGGCGTGGGAAAAAGCTGATACGGCCCTCCCTGTTTGTTTTGTTTTTTTGGGATCCACAGTGCGAGCGCATGATGTAAAAACGCATGTGGCCGACTCCAAAAGCACATAGCTACCTCCTCTTCAAAACTGAAACCAAACTACAGTAATTTTACCACATGGTAACCGTCAAGTCTATTGAACGCCGGGAGGGGGGGGGCGGGTGGTAGGGGGGTCTGAAAACAGCAGTGAGTAAGTGTTAGACCCGTCTGCTTCTGAGAGTCCCCTCACCACTATGATTTATTTTGTTCCCCTGTACCTCCCAAAATTTGTCGCTTTTCTTTGTCTACCAGGACTTTTTATGTGCTGTTTCATGGGGCTAGATGTTCCTTGACGCCCAGTTGCTCACAAGGTTTTTGGCACCTATTTACAAGGCACCTGGCGAAACCTGTGGCATTATAGACTGGGATTGGCAACCTGTATGAATGGCCTTAAAATGGTGGCCATCCTTTTTCCTCATGTGAGTGACTCCCCTTGGAGCCTCCATTAACTTTGACCTTTCAAGGTTTTGGCGCCCTTTTGTTTGGCGCGCATTCCTGACAGGAATTGCTTTATTTCCCTCAGGTACACAAAATGGCTGCTCTAGAACCACAGTATGGTGGCTGTTAGGGTCCCAAATACATCTCAAAAGTGCCATGTCATTGGCCTAGCCAGAGAAGGTTCTAGAACCTACTGGCACGAGCCAGCACCTTAGGGCACTGGCTATATAAGGTCCAGTCCCTGGTGGCCATTTTAGATTAGATTGGATTTGATGAGAAGAAGAAGATTCCAGACTTGACACCAGATTGACACCTGCCCTGTTGACCACTGAGGTGGCTGGTAGCGCGGGCAGTAGAGTAGCAAAGGTCATTGGCGTTGATCCTGACTGGCGTTCCAGTCAGCTGCGTATGCGGTGACCTTGCGCCTACAGCGCCTGCCCAGCGAGTGCCTCATTACCCCCAAGAGACTATGGCCGATTTCGTGTGCCTCCCCGCCCTCCCGGTGGTGAATCACGATAGACTCCGCGGGTCGCGAGGCGAGAGCAAGTTTGCTGCGACCGCGATCTTCTTCTGTGCCCCTTTGCGACAGGCGCCTCCAGCGAGGAGCTCGGACGTCTCAGAGCCCCACCGGCGTAGAGTGCTTCCTGCGCAGTCTGAAGGTGAGGTGGTGCGCCGGGGCAGGGAAAGGCCGGCCTTTGTTGGGCGGGACTACTGTCTCTGCCCCTCCCCAGTGAATCGGCAGCTGAAGCTGTGGGCGGGAACCATCCCTGTATGAGGAAGTCGGAGGGAGGTCCGTGGAGCCCCTGAGAACCCTGTCGCTGGCGTGAGAAGTGATGTGCCCTGACTGAATCGCTTCCCGATTGCAGCCGATGTGAGGTGGGCCCGTTTCTTCAGGTGGGGAGCGGCGATGTAAAGGAACTGTGAACCGGCATTTATTTGACTGAGCACGAAGATTGTGTGACCTCTCCGGCAGCCCGTTCGTCAATCTAAAGACTTTGAACTGGTGCCGCCTGAGTTCTAGCGGTGACAAAGCCCGTAGGCGCGCTTAGACCCCACCGGCAAGCAGAGATCTCATCCCGGTGGCAGCCGAGTGTAAATAAAGTGTTCACTGTGTTTCCTTGCCTTTTAGATACACGCGCATACTCCCCGAGTGAACCTTAAAGAGTCCCAATACTCCTTTTGTGCCCAGAGAAGACTATACATTATCAGTGAAATCATCATAAACTGTAAGAGTTATCTTTCCAAACTGAAACGTATTGCAAGTATAATGTTCCGGAAGTATTTAATTGGTGGCAGCGATACCAGAATGAACATGTGTTTGTTTATTTAAATGAACCAGTATCTATTCTGCTAAACAAAAGTGATATTTATTGGCGATATTCATTCCTGATATTTATTCTATTTACTGATGATATTTATTTCCGAACTTATTTATTGTATTTATCCCAAAACCGAAACCCAGAATATTGTGACTAAAAGAAATGTGTATGTGCTTTCCTAATTGAACCCTATTTACAACAGAGAGTTTTTATATAAAGGAATCGTATTTTTCTACAGCAGTGGTGTGGTGTCCTTCTTTTTGGTGACGGTACCAGGAGTTATTATTGGGTCAGAGCCGGCTTAGCACGAAAGCCTTCACTTGCCTTGTCACTTGAGCCAAGCTACCCCCTTTGTGCTGGGCTTGCCCATCGCAGGTCCAACAGTAAGTGAACTTGGTGCAGAGGAAAGTTTCACAGAGGTGCAGGTCGGGCGATCCTTGCATTTTGAAAAGAACACACACGGCTGCCATAGTTAAAAATAAAGCAAAGAAAAACATACAGTTTTGCAAATATAGAGTTGGGCGAGCCAGGCACAACAAAAGAAAAGCAGCGTGGCTGCCATAGTTAAAGTCCAAAGCGATACAAAAGGGGATGATGGACGGAGCGTTTGAGCAAATCAAAGACTCACCCCCAGTCAACTGATCTGGATTTAATCCATCACCATTCTTTAGCTCACTCAGCCACCCCAGTTCAGACATGGCCATATGCAAATCAGTCTGACCCTTTGCCTCATGGGAACAGTCCAGCCCGAACTGCCAAGCCATGTCTTCCCTGGAAAGTTAGTTAATGTCCAAGCATGCGTACTGCGGGAGAGCATGTCATGCCTGCAACAGCAGGTAGGAGAAAGCCATTTAACAAAATAGTGATCACAAACACACACAACACATGTAGGAGGAGCAGTCCTCCTGGGAGGTTTCAACATGAGAAAATTAGGTACTAAGAGGGACTACTAAGCTTAATTACAAATCAAAAGCCATCGTTTACAAAGGACAGTGACAGGAGCCAAATGAAAAACATGCCTGAAACATGTCTCGAAGAGACAGCGCAAGCGTTGCCTAGGCAAGACCTAACATCATTTCTCTTGTAGTCAAATAAAGGAAGGGAAGGGTGAAGAGAGGGCGAGATATGAAGAGTAATTTAGATTTATAAATGCAAAGATGGATGGATGGATGGAAGATGGATGGGTGGGAAGATGTGTGGAGGTACTCTCCCTATCTTTAGCACCTTTTTCCACAATAATCAACAACTTTTAGATATTATGCTAAATTGTTTTCTTAATTGCACACCACACCACAAGTTAAATTGTTCCTAGGACATGGTTGTTGGTGCTGTCAGTGCACTAACTTATTCTAAAATACAACTAATGGGGCACGCCAATTGCTAGGAACAGGAGCAGAGTAGTCCTGATACAGACTTTGCTGATACCCGACTGGAGCTGTTACTATTTCTTATTTGATTTAATTCAATAGCAGATGCTAAACCATTCTTGTAAGAATGACAGACAAGGGTTGTAATTTCAAAGCTTTATATAAAGAATCACTGGGGAGATTACAGAAACCTTCCGTTAGTAAACTTAACAACAAAGCATGCATATCATAAGTAGAGAGAACTCAGTATATTTCTAAGTGAATTCCTGCATATATATTTACCTTCTAAAGGTGGGGAAAAGTGCCTCCTTCATTCAGAAATTCACATGTCCTTTTATAGGGCTTTAGAAAAAAACCTTCATGCCTTCTACACAAGTACATGGTTCTGAGAACGAGCAAGGGGAAACATTTTACTAAAGAATGCATTCGAAGATTCTCTCATGGTAATAATGCATTGGATTCTAATCATTCTCACCTAATATTGAGATTCAATCAGTGGTTGAAGTGTGCTAAAAAAAGTATGAAAACTGTGATGCTGCATGCAATGGGGGAGGTCAGTGATTGTGGGGATGGGGTCAAAGGTGTGGCTAAAAACAAAATATTCCATACTTTTTTTTGGTCTTTGTAGGAGGCTGGCTTAGTATATAGTGCACACTTATTCAAGTAATGCACCTTGCTCTAATCCAGACAGCCCTTATGGTGGTTTTTGGGATCTTTGATAACCATGGAGAGCTCCCAAAGTGATAGCTGTTGAGAGCAGCCTTCAGACTTATCTTGAAGGAGTGTTACGCAGCTTGTTTTACCAGTTTAATCTGTAGTGTAAGTTAGATGAAAAGAAACCACACATTGTTTAGCACAATAAATCAAGTTTTATATTACACAATATCACTATCACATTGGTACATCTCCTACCAGGAGATATCAACCCAGTACACAAGAATACTTCAAAAGCAATCAGGTCACAAGCACAAAAACTAGTGGTCTCCAGGGGGAGCCCAAACCATATATTAAGAAAGGAATGTGGACTGCAAAGGAGATCAGGACTTGGACCAGAAGACCTAGAGGAGCTGGGGACACAAGGAACCACCCAAGGTAAGTACCCAGAAACCCCATGGAGGATGTGTGCAGAGTGAAAAAACAGCAGCATGCCCAATAGACGTCAATGGAGAAGCCAAGGTTGCAGTTTTGAAGAAAAGGGGCCCTTCCCAGAGGACCCAGAAGAAGTCCCTCTAGAAATGGAATGTTGGAGAGCCACCCACCCATGGATGCCCCAGGAACTAGGTTACCTGCACCAGGAAAGCCAGGTGCATAGGGGTGAAGAGATGTCGGAACCTGCTATAGACGACAATGAAAGACTTAGAAGAAAATGCCTCTGGAGAAGTTCAAGAAGAAGTCCTGTGTATTCCAAGGGTGGATTCTGGAAGTGAAGAACCTTTATGCAAAGCGGAGTCTATGCCACTCGGAGGTGGTCAGGAGGCACGAAGACACAATGCCCACTAATGTCGGGAGGTACTGAAGGGTCAATGATGACCTTGTCGCTGTAGCTGTGAGGAGCAGGCAATGATAAGGAAGAGGAGGAGCCGTGCACTGCTGTCCCACGTTGGATGTCGGTGACTAGGTGTTCGGTGTCCGGCAGGAGCACAAACAAGCCTTAGTATCTGCAACTGGTGTGGAAGACAAAAAAGGAGCAACATTGGGACCAGAAAGGTCCAAGGAACTTACCAACAACAGGAGAGTCTGAGCAGGCCCTGAGCAAGCAGGGGAGCCCACTGAAGCAAGAGAAGACCCACAGGAAGACCCACAGACCGAAGGCACAGGATTCGCAAGAGATCCTCGAGCAGCTCACCAAAGATGATGTCTGCGGTGCAGAATATGCAGTGAGGATGCTGATCTTGGATGGAAGAGATGCTGGAGCTTCTTGTAGCTCCATGATTTCTGGAGTGCAGAGCAAACAAGCCTTGGCAACAGGAAGTCGACGAGGTGCACAGGGGTTTGGTCCCTGCACTTCCAATGAGGGATACTGGCCTCAAAATTGCAGAGAGGACAGTTCAGGCATTGAGGTATTGCTGGACCTCGAGATGTCCAGTGGATGACAGGAGCAGCAGACTGGTCAGCTTTGCTGCGGTGCCTGCAGATGCAAGGGAGTGACCCCTTCACTCCAAGGGAGTTTTCTTTCGGTTGCTTTGATGCCCACAGGTCTGTTGAAGAACGTGGCAGAAGCACAGACAAAGACAATGAAGAAGACTTGAAGAACAGCAAGACCAGGAGCAGCAGGAATCTTCCTTGGTCCAGTCTTGGTACTAGACGAAGTCCAACGAAGTCCAAGTGTCCAGACGATCGAAGAGTGACGTAGTTTCAGGGTTGAGTCTTGCCCCACGACATATCTGAGGACCACCCAGAGGGGAGCCCTTAAATACCCTAAGGAAAGGGTTATGATGACTCGAAAGTCCCTCCAAGAGGAGGGGATGGACAGAGGTGAGGATACTCCCATGTCCTTTGTCCAGTTTTGTGCCAGAGGGGGAGCCAAGGGCTCCTTGGACTCGTTTAAAATGGAGTATGCAAGGAGGGCACCAAATGTGCCCATCAAAGCAGTCTGTCGGTGCTGGCAAGCTCCCCCAGCCCAATACACTTAGTCCTGTCTGGGAGGTGGTAATACTTCCCTCTGACAGGAAACCTATTGTTCTACCTTCCCTGCTCCAGCTCAGCAGCAGGAGGGCAGAACCGTGTCTGTGGTCAGCAGCAGCACTAGCTTGCTGTCATACTCTGAGATGCGGTTACCGGGAGTACAGGGGGGTCCCCTAAGGAGCCCCCCAGGACAGGGGATCATACGTGCATTACTGGAATCGGTGTTGGGATATAATTCCAACATATTTGACACCAAACATGACCAGGTTTGGTGCAGGCACTGTAGAGTTAGACGGATCACTGAAATAATATCGAGGGACAAAATATCGACTTGCCAAAATATCGTGGACAAAATATCGACAGTCAAAATATCGAGTTTGTATCTACAAACAGGTAAGTACAAAAATATCGAGTACAAAATATCGTTAACAATAATATAGATGTAAAAAATATCGGCTTTATTAAAAACAGTGTTAAATTAAATTAATATTAAATTTTAATTACTAAAATATACTTAAAAATACTTAAATTAAATTATAATAATTAAATAATAAATGAAAATAATAAAAAATAATTTTTTACAATCTTATTTGTTGACCCTGAACCCTAAAATATACCCCTTTACCCAAAAACCCAAAACTGACTCTGAACCCTAAAAATACCCCTTTACCCAAAAACTAAAAACTGACCCTGAACCCTAAAAATGCCCCTTTACCCAAAAACTGAAAACTGACCTTAAACCCTAAAAATGCCCCTTTACCCAAAAACTGAAAACTGACCCTGAACCCTAAAAATGCCCCTTTACCCAAAAACTAAAAACTGACCCTGAACCCTAAAAATGCCCCTTTACCCAAAAACTGAAAACTGACCCTGAACCCTAAAAATGCCCCTTTACCCAAAAACTAAAAACTGACCCTGAACCCTAAAAATACCCCTTTCCCCTAAAACTTAAAACTGACCCAAAACCCTAAAAATGCCCCTTTACCCAAAAACTGAAAACTGACCCTGAACCCTAAAAATACTCCTTTACCCAAAATGTATCAATATTATTTAATTACCAAATAATTATTAATTAACGATAACAATAAAGTAAATATATTAGCACATTAGCTGTAATTATTTTAATAATTAATATTATTTTTTCCCAATTAATTTCTTAACAATAACACAAAATTATATATATTAAAATGTACTCTAATTAATGTAATTAACTAATTACAATTAATTAATTACCAATTAATTACTAATACAAAATATGTACAAAATTATATTAATTAATTAACTAATTATTATTAATTAATTATCAATTAATTATTAATTATAAATATTTACAAACATATATTAATTAATTAATTAATATTAAATTACTTCCCACCCTAGTCCCCTATAAACCCACAACCCGCTACAGAATTACATTACGCAATTATTAAAAAAACAAAATTCATTTAATAAAATATTTTATAACATTAATACACACTTTTCACACATATTATTACATAAAAATACACTATAAAATATTATATATTATTAAAAATTCGAAAATTTTGCTATCTATATTTTATACAGTCGATATTACTTCACTTACCTGAAAAACGATATTTTTGTAGTCGATATTATGTCCAGTCGATATTTTGTCCAGTCTATATTTAAAACTCGATATTATGTCCAGTCGATATTTTGGAGTCGATATTTTGTCTGTGCACCGAGTTAGACATCTTGTAATGACTGATATCCACTATATGTATTAAAATGGCTGACCGCACTTACAAAGCCTGAAGAATCGACTCCTGCTTTTGTAGGGGTATCCTGTTCATGCAGGAGCATCCTCACACATATATCCAAGCACCCTGCTCTCAGGACTGAAGAGCCTGTCATAGGGGTGACTTATAGGTTTTAAGTTCAGTGACCTCAGATATAAGGAAACCTGTATCTGTCGTGAGAGGTGCTTGCACCTGCTCACACAGGCTGCAATATAGGCCTGTAGTCAAAGTTTCTGTAGACTCCCATGGGTAAAGTAATACATGCTGCAGCCCAATAGGAGACCCCTGGTGTACATATGCCCTGGGTACCTTAGTACCATATACTAGGGACTTATACAGGTACAGCAGCAGCCAATTGTGGAGGTACCGAAGTACTTACTATGCCAAATTAGGGGAGAAAGCACAGTTGCTGTGGTCCTGATTAACAGGATCCCAGCGGACTAGGTCAAAACACACTGACACCAAAAAAAGTGGGTGTAACCATGAAAGCAGATCCTAGTTTCCTACAGTCCTTTACCCTCCGGTATCTACATATAAAATAATGTGCAGCTTAAAAGAAAATACATTGAAAAAGTTGTTACTCAGTGGCAAATGCACTATAGTTCATTATTAAACCTCTTTTACTTAGTGCACTGCAGAAGTCTGTGTTTAACCAGAGAGCTACAGTATTAAATCTTGGTTGGTGTAGTGGAGAATGGTGCCTTGTATATTTTTAATGCTACGAGGTCACACACTGTGACAGAAAGCACTGTGAATATGTAAATCAGTATTTTAAACTTGCTTTACACCTTTACCAGGGCACTATATTCCGCACCAAGCAAGTACCCACTCACCGGCCCCACTGATCACACAGTTTGAATCTGGCATACTGCCACCAAAGCACTCGGCTGGCACCACAAGCTGACTCTGGCTGCACCTCTGTGGGACTCGCAAAAACTTAGGTATATGGGGAACTCAAAGGGATTTGACAAATGGGACTTAATAGGCATTTCGCATGTCAAAGACCTTTGGCATGCTGGGGGTGTGAAACCCTTCGACGCTCTACAAACTTAGTATGCCTTGGCGGATTCAGAATATTATCGATACCTACAAATCCGGCACTCGCAGTAAACAGCAATTCCCGTTGACTCGACTCCACCGGACAACTCCCCATTAGAGGACAGACTGCTGGACGGTCATCTACCTGAAAAGGCCATCGCCCTAACATATTGAAAACTCATTAACAATACGAACAACCTCCTATTGAAACAGCGAGACAAAGGGACAGAGGACGGAATAGACTAGATGACGAAACCAGGCAGGAAGCGGTCTTTCCCTCCTAAGATGGTCGCTATCCCAGCGCGACTCACACTGGTGCAATTAAAGGTTCTCCATAGAATATACATTACGGGTCCACAACTAGTGCACATGGGTAGACTGACGGACGGCTCTTGTAGGAGGGGATGCACACAATTGGGGACATTCATACACATACTATGGCACTGTGAACAAATTCAGGAATATTGGCGCAACATTCACATGGTCATGAGTGCAGTTTTGGGGGTGGAAATCGGACTGGAAGCGCTCAGGTGCCTCCTTAACATCTGGGAACCTTCCGACCTTAATAATTATGCTACAAAGTGGGTCACACTTGACTGCATGATCGCCAAGAGAAATATTGCTCAGCTCTGGGGAGCCCCGCACGCGCCCACGGTCCAAGTTTGGGAGCGAGATCTTGACTGGTGTATGCTGAGAGAGAAAACAGTTTATGTGGCCAGTGGTTGCCCCCGCAAATGGTCCAAGGTTTGGGCACCCTGGAATGCATACCGGGGTGACATTTGTGCCCCGTGATGCTGATGACGATGATCCTCCATCCCCCTAGACTTCAATGAACATGCTACTGTATTGTATGTAACCTGATTCCACTGTAACCCTTAATTGATTCTGTGACTTTGTGCCTTATGTCAAAACTGTTTAATAAAAAGATTTACAAAAAAAAACTTGCTTTCCACACAGTATAAGACAGACTGCTAACAAATGCGCAAAACTTTTAAGATAAAATGGTGCTACCAAAATGCAAATTTTAGTAATACCCAAACAGTACATAATGCAATTTTTATTACAGAACTGTCCCTTCAACTCCGGGTCAGGGGTCGTAAGCGTTATATAAATACAATTACAATTAAAAGCACGCACTTCACAGCTCAGTTGTTAACTCTTAGTACTACCACTCAAAAATAATGAATTGTTGTTATGACAAAGCTTCAAGTGATTCGATCAATTAAAGCCAGTACCAACTCCCAAGCATCCTTTACATTTGCAGATTAACATGTTGAGCACATTTGAATTTCTTACAGGCAAGCAAGCACCCTGGCAGGAAGGCTTGTTTAGTTGTCTCCCTGGCTTTGGTTTCACAGTACAGGAGACCACTGAATGACACTTCTGAAACATTTATTTGAATTAACCGCTCTGGGAAGGTTGTCTTTTTACAAAAAGTAAGGGAACAGTTTTTCATAAATCAAAAAAGTAGGGGCAAATTGTGCCCCTCCGATCCCCCAACTTTGACCTCTGGATTCAATTGATATAATGTAAAAGGATATTCTGGGTCAGTTGAGATGTTCATGGTTTAAGTACACTCAGAAAGTCTCTAAGAACATTCCCTGTGGATCCTAGCAATGCGTTATTTAGATCAAAAGTCGGTGATAGTCATCACGTGATATTGTGACCTAGGTGCAAGAGGAAAGACAATGTAAACACATTCTAAGTTAGCATAAGTTCAATTTATAATTCATTTAAGGTGAAGGAAAAATACGACTCCCATAACCTCCACTGATGATTGCTAAATCTCACTTAATTTCTTTATCACAAGGCATCAATCATTAACTTTGGGTTCTTCTTTTTTGATTCTCCCAAGTCCTTTAAGATATATTAACGTTCTGTAGTGTAGTTCCTATTTTCCCAATAGGCTCTGCACATTGGAATAACATAAACAGCAGTGTAGACGTAGGACTGAGGTCATCTAGGTCTCTACTGACTATGTTAAACTTAATTTAGGTTTGCGCCAGCTAGCTCAGAGGTCACTGAAAACTTTCTTGAATGAAATAGGGATGGACAAGCTCCCCTGGCTCAGACAAGAAGGGATTCAGCTTCCGACAACCGCATAAACATGACAACTTTGCTCCCTAAGAATAAGAGTATATCTCTAGAGTCGTGTGAAAACGACAGACAGCTATTTCACTCAGTCAGCAGTGCATACTTGGTTTCACCGGAATGCAGAGAAATAGAGAGACGGGCGTTTTCAATAAAAAGGTGTTATTTATTGAGCAGTCTTCTTTCTCATGCAAGAGAAGTGAATTGCCACAATTGCAATACTTAAAGTAAAGTAAAGTGCGTACAGTAAAAGTAGTATTATGAAATAATACTGTAAAAGCATTGATATGGTTTCTTAGCCATATGATACTTTAAAATGGATAAAATATATACATACATAAATACATTGACTAAAGTACTCAACTGGTGCTTCTAACTAAGCCTACCCCGGTGTGCTTGACCTAAGCCTAATACTTGGGAAGGGATGAGTAAGTAGCAGTTTTAAGTTAAGTTGGTTAAGATAATTTTGCCAAGAATCTACATCAAGAATACTCTTAAGGGTTTAGTCAGCTCCGTACCTTGGTAATAGAATGTGGGAAGTCTGGTATCTCTTTCCTCAGGACTTGATATCCCAGCAACCTGCCAGGGTAGGCTGGAAACACCGGATCTGGATTTTCTCAGCTGAAGAAAAAGACAGCGTCTCGTCTCTCTCAGTGCGTGAAACAGGAAGGGCGGCTTCCGTGGGCACTCGCATCAGCTGGGCTCTCGGGCAAGCAGGGGGTTTCCCGGGCTGCTGGAGGCTTGGTTTGTTTAAAGAACGCGTTGTGCTTTCTAGGAGTCGATGGGAATAGCCGTGCTGTGCTTTGGATTGCATGGGCTATTACTGAATATGAATCTGATTCTTATGCCTTTATCAGGATATTATTGATTATAACCTCACAAGGGCATGAATCGGGAATAGAGAATTAGGGTCCTAGATATGAACACGACAGGTCACTTTGCATTTCTTCAACCTCTACATTAAGCCTCTTTTGTTTTCTTCCTCTTGTTGCTTACAGCTTCTTATACCCACAATCCAAATGCCTCAGTGATGAAATTCCTTTGAAAAACTTAAAGGAAAATAGGAAACACATGCAAGATAGGATTGAGAAGCAATTTAAGAATTCCTCCACCTGTACTACCAAGCCATTCCCAAATTTGAGCAATCCCTTTCCAGTGTATTCAAATATAGATCCTAATCCATCGCGGACTCCTAACTCTCCCAGCTATGTTACAGCATAGTTTATGTGTTATGTTTGTTATATTAGTGATGAAGCTCCAAGCTGTTTGTCTACAAGCAGAATATAAGCACAACATTACTGAGCATGAATAACTTTGCAAACTCCACCTTTCTTCGCGAGGAGTAAATCCAACGCAAGGCAATTTTGCATAATCATAGCTTTCATTGCAGGCAATTAATTATTTATCACTGTTAAGGCACCCGCAGTGTTATTAGCAAGCCGATCATTTAAGGTGGATAATTTTCTAGTCTTTACATTGTTCAACACCATTCCTATAGAAGCTATGGGTCCCCCAAATATATCACTAAATACCTGCCTAAAGATACGCTTTCTTCACCTGCTATATTGTTCAAGAGGAAAATCTAGCTCATTAGTGTTATGAATACTAGAGAAGACTAGAGCTGCGTAGCAGTTACCTGTATAGTTGGCTAGCTGGAAATACGCACATTTACCACACACATAATAGATACCCTTTACACTTACTTCTAAATTTGGAAACATTTTTCACTTAACTAAACTGTGCCCACACTCGTTCCAGCCAAATTTCTCAAGTTTCTTTGTTCCCTCTGGCTGCCATATTATGCACTCAGATCATTTCTAGGTGATGCCCATACTTAACCTTGGCATGTCGCGCCTTTAAAGTCTTCTTGCCTTTCCCAATGATGTGTTCTGCACCTGTCTTCTTTTCTCCGCTCTCTTTGTCTATTCTTATCCTCTCATTCAATTCATCTACAAATACTTTCTCATTTTTATTTAATTTTGCAGGTTGCATCCTGCATGCTGTGATTAGTAAAACTCATGTTATTTATGGACGTAAAGAATTTCATCATATACTCACCCTGATCCCTTGATTTGACCCAGCGAGAAATATGTTTAGTAGCCCACAAATACAAATTTTCCCCACTGATGATTGGTACATTTTCTAAAGAATCATCAAAGACTGAATAAAACAATTTAATGATATCTTGTTGATAAAAAAAGATTTAAGAAAATGGAGCAGGAGAAGGAGTAAGACAGGGGTAGATGAAAATAATCTGCTCTCTCAGCTGCAGAAGCAGGAAGATAAGAACAAACTGAACAGTCCTCTCCCTCAATGACTTTTACATACTCAGACAACATTTGATAATACACATTATAGCTATAGACACTCATGCCGGGGAACATGTAAAACGTTATTCTCAGATAGGGGAGATTTGTCTAAGGGTCTAAGAGTTGAGTTCATTCTAGGAAAGTAGGAACTTTCTGGCATAGTTATCTGTACCTTTTGCCTAATGTCAGAGTGTTCTGACTGTAGTACACTGGGATCCTGCTAATAAGGATCCCAGTGTCTGTGCTCACTCTCCTCAATTAATTGGGAAGTACTGTGTACACCCCACAATTGGTATATTGGTGTACCCCCATAAGTTTCTAGTATATGGTATTAAGGTACCCAGGGCATTGGTACACCAAGGATCTCCCATGGGCTGCAGCATGTAGGGTGCCACCTATGGGAGCCCATGCAAACTGTGTCTGCAGGTCTGCCATTGCAGCCTGTGTGAAATGTGCATGCACCTTTCACTTCAGATATAATGTTTTCCTTATATCCCGGTCACTACACTGAAAACCTATAAATCACTCCTAAGCTAGCCCTTACAGCCCACAGCCAGGGTGCATGGTTCTAGGTCTGAGGGTGACCCTGCAGGAGCAGAGACACCCCTACAAAGCCCAGAGTCCATTCTCTGGCTTTGTAAGTGCAGGAAAGCCATTTAAAAGAGTTTAGTGAACAATGGCAAAGCCGCGATGTCCAGCTACATAATGGCTTCACCGAACTTGGTCATGTTTGGTATCGTGCTATTCATGATCCAAATCAAGCTACTAAACAAAATGAGACCAAGAAGAAAAAGGGAAAAAGGAAAGGTTGAATAGACTAGTCCTAACATAACCTGGAAACTTAAGGATACCAATCAGTCACCACTCGATGCAGCCCTTCATCATTTGGAACTCCTTGTGGACCTTATTAAAACGAGCTATAAGTGATGTATGAGGATAAGGTGGAAAATCCATCATCAACAAAATAGCCCGCTGTATGGTCCTAGCACTGATGGTCAGTAATCGATATGTTAGTAGGGGCCATATGTATGAACGATTCAGAAAAGGGGGTGGTGATGAACCTAGTGTCTGAATTAAGCAGACCACTCTTACCCAGTCCAAAGATCAGGGCTTGATCCATCACCGTTATTTAGCTCACTGCACCATCCCAGCTCAGAACCTGGCTATATGCAAATTAGTCTGTCCCTGGCCCAGTGCATCATGGGAACAGGGCAGACCAAACTACCAGGCCAATTCTTCACCAGAAAGGAGACAAGCTTCCGGGGACCGGTTTCTGGCAATTCAGCCGTCGTCGGCCCGGCTTGCTTGAATCCCGATGGTGCAGTGAGCAAGGGACTCATGTCTGAGTATACCCTGCCACTCCTATAGTGGCCAAAAACGATTCAGAAAAGGGGGTGGTGATGAACAGAGTGTCTGAATTAAGCAGACCACTCTTACCCAGTCCAAAGATCAGGGCTTGATCCATCACAGTTATTTAGCTCACTGCACCATCCCAGCTCAGAACCTGGCTAATTGCAAATTAGTCTGTCCCGGGCCCATTGCATCATGGGAACAGGGCAGACCAAACTACCAAGCCAATTCTTCACCAGAAAGGAGACAAGCTTCCGGGGACCGGTTTCTGGCATTTCAGCCGTCGTCGGCCCGGCTTGCTTGAATCCTGATGGTGCAGTGAGCAAGGGACTCATGTCTGAGTATACCCTGCCACACCTATAGTGGCCAAAAACGATTCAGAAAAGGGGGTGGTGATAAACAGAGTGTCTAAATTAAGCAGACCGGGCGTGGCCAAGATGGCGGGCTGAGAGGTCGCACTCGCCGAGAGCTCAGGGACCCCTGAACTCCTGCGCCGCTCGTAACTGCTGATTCCCCCCCGGATCACGCGGTGACTGAGCCTGGAGCCCACGGTGGAGGTGTGGACCGATTGTTGAGCCTTGTTTGCCCCGTCGGGGGTGAGATCCTGCCCGAAATAGCCTTGGTCGGAGCCCGCTGAGCGGCCTGTGGGTGAGCCGAGAGCCGCGAGACCTCCGGGCTTCGGAACCTGACGGAGCGCTCTGCCGCCTATGAGAGGCCCGCTGCAGTGCCTGTGCTGTCAAAGTGGGAGCCGGCAGTGACTTCGCGAGCGAAGCGGAGCCGGCCAGCAGCGGATGCAGGGAGCGGAGTTGAGCGGAGGAGATAGGCGGAGGCGGAGCCGGCATCGAACTGCTACGCTGGTCCGTGGTTTGAAGAGGCTCGTCCTGAGAGGTCGCTCCGGCCGTTCGTTGGTGGTGGAGTAGTGGCATTGTGCTCCTGGAGCGGATCTTTCCCCGGGATTGTTGATACTGGCGACCATCGCCTCGTGAGCCTGCCTACCGGCTGGATTCCTCGCTACCGGACCCGAGCGGAGGTTAGGCCTTCCATCTTGGGCGTTGGCCTCTTGATATTACAGGGCGGCCATTTTGTGCACCCCGGCCTGGCGGCTCGGCCTTCCTAGTGCTCTTGGTGTGGCGCTGTCCCCGTCTGGTGTATAGCTGCGACGGCACGGTTGCCCTCTGTGCCGGACGGAAAGCCTCGGCGTCCCCTACACAGCTGAAATGTCGAACGCTAGAGGACAGAGAAGGGGTGACCGGACCTTGCCGGACATGCTGGGGAGCGGCGCCCTGCGTAGCGGGGGCACTCAGCCCACCACGACCTCCCCGGCCCCGGCCAGGGGTGCAGATGGCGGAGAACCCCCGGTGACAAGATCATTTCTCGAGTCGCTCTTCAGTACCCTGCGGGAGGACTTTCAAACGCTGAAGCGTGAAGTGGCCGGGGAGGTCCGTGAAGTACGGAGAGAGATGGACTCCCTGGGGGAGCGTGTCAACACCATGGAGGAAGCAGGCCACTCTAGAGACGAGGAGATCACCCATTTGCAGCAGGAGGTCCTGCGGCTGCGGGAGCAACAGATTGAATTGCAAGCCCACGCCGAGGACCTCGAGAACCGATCCAGGCGGAATAATATCAGGTTCCGTGGCGTGCCGTCCGGTGAGGAGGGTGAAGACGTGACTGCATACCTGGTGGCCCTCTTCCGTGCAATTCTGGGGGAGTCGGAAGACTTTCGGATCCGTGTGGATCGAGCACATCGGGTGGGTCGCCCCCGCAGAGCCACGGCGCCCGCCCCGGACATTCTGGCCTTCCTCCCGGACTTCCCCCTCAAGGAACGGATCCTCAGAGAAGCGCGTGGCCAGCAGCCTTTCCGCTTCCGAGACCACCCGGTGGCCCTGTATCAGGACCTGTCTACGGTCACGCTGCAAAAGAGGAAATCGTTCAAGATCGCTACCGACTTCCTCCGGGAGCAAGGGACACAGTACTCTTAGGGGCATCCTTTCCGATTGATTTTTCGATGGAACGGTACTTTGCACCAGCTCCGGTCCCTCCAGGATGTCTGCGCGGTGTTGGGCTTTACAGCATCTGATACGGACACTCCGGCACCGCGTCGTAGACGAAGCACTCGTGACGGATGGCAGCAGGTGGGAGAGAGGAGCTCTCCGCCGCCGGAGCGACCGGGCTCGCCCACGATCCGGGCGGACATGGCGGCCGCCATCCAGGAGGCCTCCAGAGTGGCGGCGAATGGTGAAGTGGCCCTGACGGCCTGAACTTACTCCGGGGGGAGTCTGCTCTAGCTTTTTCTTCTTGCAGGTGCGGGGATTCGGGGGAAGGGCGGGGAGGAATGGCGAGTGCAGGAGGTGGTGGCTGGACGTCCACTAGACTGATTTACCACGGCCCTGTCCGACAAGGACCGGACTGGGACAATGTCTTTTCTGCAAAGTTTGAGAAGTGGGGTACGGGAATGGGACCGGCGGGGGGATGTTTGGCATTTGGGGACTAGCGGGGGGGTTTGTTGTTGGGAGTGGTATGGATCCTGGACGTGAGGGGTCCCGAGGGGAGGGGGGGGCTTTTCCAGTTGCGGGGTGTTGGGGTTCGGGGACTGTACTGTGCCATGGGGATGTTCGTAGATGCTCTGTGCTGAGGCCTCGTGTGGCGCCTTCCATGTTTGCCCGCTGGGCTTTGCTTCTCGATGTGTGCTCCAGTGATCCCCCTCCTTGATGGCTCTTAAAGTGATTACTTTAAATGTGAAAGGGCTGAATAACCCGGTTAAAAGGCGGGCTGTGTTATCTTTGTTAGAGAACTCCCAGGCGGATGTCTGCCTGCTGCAGGAGACCCATTTGTTGGCTAAGGACTGCTCTAGGATGCGTACCCCCAAGTTCCCCACGCAGCTATTCTCCTCTAGCGCTTCTAAAACGGCAGGGGTGGCGATCCTGTTCTCTAGGGGGTTCAGGGGAGAGGTATTGCATAAAATAGCGGAACAGAAGGGGAGACTTCTGGCATATAGGATCAAGGTGGGGGGTTTAGTACTGACTGTTGGCACTCTCTACTGCCCCAATGACCACCAGGACCAATTCTTGCACAGGGCACTAGATGACGTGGCGTCCACCTCTGATAGGCACATAGTATTGGGGGTGATTTGAACCTAGTTTACGACGCGGCAATGGACAGGTCTGTGCAGCGGCGCCACCAGTTGGGTGAGCTTTCGAGCTCGATTCGCGCTCGACTTGAGGAGCTGGACTTGCATGACATGTGGCGCCACCTCCACCCCACCACCCGCGCCTACTCCTACTTTTCACATGCTCACAGGTCCTATGCGCGACTGGACCATCTACTCGTGTCGGGTCCAATGCTCCTTTTGGCTTCGAGCGCAGATATGGGGGTCCTCTCTCTTTCCGACCACGCACCGGTGGAGGGTGCTTTCACTCTGCCGCCGATGGTCCGGCCGAGAGGGGTCTGGCGGCTCCGAGACACGCTTTTGCATAGGCGGTCGACAGTGGATCAGATCCGCGCGGCCATTTTGAATTTCCAGAGTGTGAACGATAACGAGGACACCTCTCGCGCGACACAGTGGGCAGCCCTGAAGGCCGTGCTCCGGGGCGAATTTATAGCTATCTCCTCGGCTGAGAATAAGGATCGACAGCTCAAAAGGGACGAGCTTACCCGGCAGGTGAAGAAGCTGGAACAGGTTCATCATAGGACAGGGGCCCCCAGGGTTTGGAGGCAGCTGAAGGCAGCCAGAAAACTTTTGGCCGCCCTGGACATGGACCGGGCGGAGTATGCGATGCTTCGCCTGAAGCACAAATACTATACGGGGGGGGATCGATGCGGGCGGCTCTTGGCCAACAAACTCAGGGTGCAGCACCAACAGCACCGAGTGAAGGAATTGGTTGACTCGACCGGAGGTTTGGTCACGGCTGATGAGCAAATAGCAGACGTCTTTCGTAGCTTTTACGCTGACCTCTACACTGGAGAGGCCCCCTCTGCCCAGGCTGAGGTGGACTATCTGGACTCGGTGCCGCTCCCGTTGTTAACGTCAGATCAGGCTCAGTATCTGGAACGTGACATCCGTGCCGAGGAGGTGATTACGGCGATATCCCGGCTCAAACCGGGCAAGGCCCCGGGACCGGATGGCTTTATCCCTCTGTTTTACAAGACCTTCTGTCAGGAGTTGGCGTCTCTGCTGACCCGCCTTTTCAACACCTTTGCGGAACCGGGTGCCATCCCCTCCGAATTTTTTCAGGCCACGGTCTCCGTGATCCCGAAACCGGGCAAGGATAGGACCGCCTGTGGGTCCTACCGCCCGATCTCGCTGCTGAACACGGATTTGAAAGTGTTCACCAGCATATTAGCGGCACGCCTGGCACTGCACCTCCCGGGCATGGTTGATCCGGATCAAGCGGGCTTTGTGCCTGGCAGGCAAACTGTAGACAATACAAAGAGGGTGACCCACATTCTCGAGAAGGCCTCCAGGATCCCAGGGGAGAGGATGCTCTTGTCTATTGACGCGGAGAAGGCTTTCGATAGGGTACACTGGCCCTACCTAGAGAAGGTCCTAGGCAAGTTCGGGATAGGTGAGAAGTTCCGTCATCTGATCTTCAACTGTTACCGGTTCCCATCTGCAGTGGTCCGAGTGAACGGAGGCAGCTCTCGGCCGTTTCCCATTGAACGGGGTACGAGACAGGGGTGTCCACTGTCCCCTTTGCTCTTTGCCCTATACATGGAGCCATTTGCTCAAAGGGTTCGGCAGAATCCCGACATTGTCGGGGTCAAGATGGGTGAATTCCATCATGCGATTAGCCTGTACGCAGATGATGTCATTCTGACATTAGACGACCCGCGGAGGTCGCTACCGGCTTGCATTGCGGAATTGGACTTATTCGCCGAGGTGGCGGGCTTCAAGGTGAACTTAGGGAAGTCAGCCGCCCTTGACATTTCGCTTGCTAGCGCTACCAGAGTGGAACTACAGAGGCTTTACCCTCTGAGCTGGTCCAGGGACCGGATTCCATATTTGGGGATCCTGTTGGCGCCTTCCCTCCCGGCAATGGTCACGGTCAATTCTGCGGCTTTGAGCACGAAAATCAGAGAGGAACTTGGCCGGTGGGACAAAGGCACGTTGTCGCTGCTAGGCAGGGTGGCGGTGGTGAAGATGACCCTCCTGCCTCAGGTGCTTTACCTCTTCAGGGCGTTGCCGCTTCAGCCCCCCACGGGGTGGCTCGATGAGACCCAGTCGGCCATCGCGCGGTTTGTATGGCAGGGCCGTAGGCCGCGGATTAAGAGGAGCATCGCTACGCTGGCGCCCGACTCTGGGGGGCTGGGGATACCGGACTTGCGGAAATATTTCCAGGCCGCCCAACTCCGCTATCTGGTGGAATGGAGCCGGTGGGAGTCTGATAAGCATTGGCTGTTCCAGGACCAAGCGGTGGCGGGTAGGACGCTACAGGAAGTACCATTCTTGAAGCGGGCCCATCGACCCCCCAACCTCTACGCATCCTTGGTGACGCGGGTCCCGCTTCGGACGTGGGACTCGGTGGCCGTTAGGCATGAGCTTACTTCCTTCCCCTCTCCCTTTACGCCGCTCATTGGCAACCCGGACTTCGGCCCGGGATGGAGAGCGGCGCTTATGAATGCTGGCGGGCGGCCCGCTGCTGCGCCTTGTATCATTTGTACAGCCCTGAGGGAGTTGTCCCCTTCCAGGATTTGCGGCGGGACTATGGCCTCCCAGAGACGGAGCGCATGCGATACATGCAGGCGCGTCACTGGGCACTTCAGCCCCAGGTGCGCGACTCGGCTAACCGGGAGATCACGGTATATGAGCGCTGGCTAATCACTCGCACGTCGGACGCTAAATTGATCTCAGATCTGTATAAAATGCTGCAGCCCCCCTCCTTCCATATTCACAACCCCGGCCGGGAACGATGGGAGCGGGAGCTTGGGCGAGTGTTGAGCCACAAGGAATGGGAACATATCTCCTTCCGCGCACGCCACTCGGCCTATCACACGGGTCTTACGGAGACCTTCACCAAAATCTCGAACTATTGGTACCGCACCCCGGAGAAACTGCACGAGATGGACAGGGCAATACCAGGGACGTGCTGGCGCAACTGTGGCAATACTGGTACACTTACACACATACTGTGGGAATGCCCCCTTCTGGCTCCTTATTGGGAAGAGGTCCTGGGTGAGGTGGACAAATGTTTTGAGATTGAGTTGCCGAGGTTCCCTGCCTATGTTCTACTGGGATTGCCAAATGGGTTGATGTATCCCCTCAGGTCCAGGAGGGGCAGACAGATTGCGATTGCTCTGGGGTCAGCGGTGCAAAATATTCTCATACATTGGCGCTCTACCACACTTCCCACTGTAGTTGGCTGGCTGCATAGATTATGGCATGTACTTGGAATGGAGAAGATGTCCTTAGTGGCCCTGGGAGACACTGATACTTTTGAGGAACTGTGGGCGCCCTTTCATAGCTTGTTGTGTTCTGAGTTTCGGGAGATTACCTGTCCCAGATATCTTAGGTTGCTACGGCTGACACCGCCACCAGACCCGCCTGTCTGATCGGACTGGGCTGGCATTGCATAGCGGGGATTACTGGAGGGTCGATATGAAGAGAGAACTGATGGTAATGGCACAGTACAGGGGGTGGGTTGGGGTATGGTAGTTGGGGGGGTTCTGTGAGGTTAAGTAGGTTTTTGGAGCGGGGATGCTTCTCTACCCCTTCCCCCTTTCCCCCCCCCCTTATTTTCTTTTTCTTTGCTCCCCCTATTTTTCTCTTCCTTCCCCCTCCCCCGTCCTTCCTTCCCCCCCCCTTTTGTTATCCTTATGTGACCACAGGCGCGGAAGCTGTGTTCCTGAGTCGTATGAAGCCTATTGCAATGATGTAACTGTTTTGCTGTATTTGCTGTATCACACGCACCGATTGTGCGGATCCTGTGGTTTACCTTTTCTTTTTTTTTCCTACCCTGCTGTTTCCTACCCCTCCCTGCTTCAATAAAATACTTTAAACATAAATTAAGCAGACCACTCTTACCCAGTCCAAAGATCAGGGCTTGATCCATCACCGTTATTTAGCTCACTGCACTATCCCAGCTCAGAACCTGGCTATATGCAAATTAGTCTGTCCCTGGCCCAGTGCATCATGGGAACAGGGCAGACCAAACTACCAAGCCAATTCTTCACCAGAAAGGAGACAAGCTTCCGGGGACCGGTTTCTGGCATTTCAGCCATTGTCGGCCCGGCTTGCTTGAATCCTGATGGTGCAGTGAGCAAGGGACTCATGTCTGAGTATACCCTGCCACAACTATAGTGGCCAAAAAACGATTCAGAAAAGGGGGTGGTGATGAACAGAGTGTCTAAATTAAGCAGACCACTCTTACCCAGTCCAAAGATCAGGGCTTGATCCATCACCGTTATTTAGCTCACTGCACCATCCCAGCTCAAAACCTGGCTATATGCAAATTAGTCTGTCCCTGGCCCAGTGCATCATGGGAACAGGGCAGACCAAACTACCAAGCCAATTCTTCACCAGAAAGGAGACAAGCTTCCGGGGACCGGTTTCTGGCATTTCAGCCATCGTCGGCCCGGCTTGCTTGAATCCTGATGGTGCAGTGAGCAAGGGACTCATGTCTGAGTATACCCTGCCACACCTATAGTGGCCAAAAACGATTCAGAAAAGGGGGTGGTGATGAACAGAGAGTCTGAATTAAGCAGACCACTCTTACCCAGTCCAAAGATCAGGGCTTGATCCATCACCGTTATTTAGCTCACTGCACCATCCCAGCTCAGAACCTGGCTATATGCAAATTAGTCTGTCCCTGGCCCAGTGCATCATGGGAACAGGGCAGACCAAACTACCAAGCCAATTCTTCACCAGAAAGGAGACAAGCTTCCGGGGACCGGTTTCTGGCATTTCAGCCATCGTCGGCCCAGCTTGCTTGAATCCTGATGGTGCAGTGAGCAAGGGACTCATGTCTGAGTATACCCTGCCACACCTATAGTGGCCAAAAACGATTCAGAAAAGGGGGTGGTGATGAACAGAGTGTCTGAATTAAGCAGACCACTCTTACCCAGTCCAAAGATCAGGGCTTGATCCATCACCGTTATTTAGCTCACTGCACCATCCCAGCTCAGAACCTGGCTATATGCAAATAAGTCTGTCCCTGGCCCAGTGCATCATGGGAACAGGGCAGACCAAACTACCAAGCCAATTCTTCACCAGAAAGGAGACAAGCTTCCGGGGACCGGTTTCTGGCATTTCAGCCATCGTCGGCCCGGCTTGCTTGAATCCTGATGGTGCAGTGAGCAAGGGACTCATGTCTGAGTATACCCTGCCACACCTATAGTGGCCAAAAACGATTCAGAAAAGGGGGTGGTGATGAACAGAGGGTCTGAATTAAGCAGACCAGTCTTACCCAGTCCAAAGATCAGGGCTTGATCCATCACCGTAATTTAGCTCACTGCACCATCCCAGCTCAGAACCTGGCTATATGCAAATTAGTCTGTCCCTGGCCCAGTGCATCATGGGAACAGGGCAGACCAAACTACCAAGCCAATTCTTCACCAGAAAGGAGACAAGCTTCCGGGGACCGGTTTCTGGCATTTCAGCCGTCGTCGGCCCGGCTTGCTTGAATCCTGTGCAGTGAGCTAAAAAACGGTGTTGGATCTAGCCCTGATCTCTTGACTGGGTGAGAGTATTCTGCTTAATTCAGAGACTCTGTCCATCACCACCCCTTGTTGTTAAATATTTTGTCCACCCTAAGCGTGGAAGGGTATACTCAGATGTGAGTCCCTTGCTCGTTGCACCATCAGGATTCAAGCAATCCGGGCCGACGACGACTGAAATGCCAGAAACCGGTCCCCGGAAGCTTGTTTCCTTCCCAGTTTAAGAATTGGCTTGGTAGTTTGGTTTGCCCTGTTCCCATCATGCATTGGGACAGGAACAGACTAATTTGCATATAGCCAGATTCTGAGCTGGGATGGTGCAGTGAGCTAAAAAATGGTGTTGGATCTAGTCCTGATCTCTTGACTGGGTGAGAGTATTCTGCTTAATTCAGAGACTCTGTCCATCACCACCCCTTGTTGTTAAATATTTTGTCCACCCTAAGCGTGGAAGGGTATACTCAGATGTGAGTCCCTTGCTCATTGCACCATCAGGATTCAAGCAAGCCGGGCCGACGACGGCTGAAATGCCAGAAACCGGTCCCCGGAAGCTTGTTTCCTTCCCAGTTTAAGAATTGGCTTGGTAGTTTGGTTTGCCCTGTTCCCATCATGCACTGGGACAGGAACAGACTAATTTGCATATAGCCAGGTTCTGAGCTGGGATGGTGCAGAGAGCTAAAAAACGGTGTTGGATCTAGCCCTGATCTTTTGACTGGGTGAGAGTATTCTGCTTAATTCAGAGACTCTGTCCATCACCACCCCTTGGTGTTAAATATTTTGTCCACCCTAAGCGTGGAAGGGTTACTCAGATGTGAGTCTCTTGCTCATTGCACCATCAGGATTCAAGCAAGCCGGGCCGACGACGGCTGAAATGCCAGAAACCAGTCCCCGGAAGCTTGTTTCCTTCCCAGTTTAAGAATTGGCTTGGTAGTTTTGTTTGCCCTGTTCCCATCATGCACTGGGACAGGAACAGACTAATTTGCATATAGCCAGGTTCTAAGCTGGGATTGTGCAGTGAGCTAAAAAACGGTGGTGGATCTAGCCCTGATCTCTTGACTGGGTGAGAGTATTCTGCTTAATTCAAAGACTCTGTCCATCACCACCCCATGTTGTTAAATATTTTGTCCACCCTAAGCGTGGAAGGGTATACTCAGATGTGAGTCCCTTGCTCATTGCACCATCAGGATTCAAGCAAGCCGGGCCGACAACGGCTGAAATGCCAGAAACCGGTCCCCGGAAGCTTGTTTCCTTCCCAGTTTAAGAATTGGCTTGGTAGTTTGGTTTGCCCTGTTCCCATCATGCACTGGGACAGGAACAGACTAATTTGCATACAGCCAGGTTCTGAGCTGGGATGGTGCAGTGAGCTAAAAAACGGCGTTGGATCTAGCCCTGATCTCTTGACTGGGTGAGAGTATTCTGCTTAATTCAGAGACTCTGTCCATCACCACCCCTTGTTGTTAAATATTTTGTCCACCCTAAGCGTGGAAGGGTATACTCAGATGTGAGTCCCTTGCTCATTGCTCCATCAGGATTCAAGCAAGCCGGGCCGACGACGGCTGAAAGGCCAGAAACCGGTCCCCGGAAGCTTGTTTCCTTCCCAGTTTAAGAATTGGCTTGGTAGTTTGGTTTGCCCTGTTACCATCATGCACTGGGACAGGGACAGACTAATTTGCATATAGCCAGGTTCTTAGCTGGGATGGTGCAGTGAGCTAAAAAACGGTGTTGGATCTAGCCCTGATCTCTTTACTGGGTGAGAGTATTCTGCTTAATTCAGAGACTCTGTCCATCACCACCCCTTGTTGTTAAATATTTTGTCCACCCTAAGCGTGGAAGGGTATACTCAGATGTGAGTCCCTTGCTCATTGGACCATCAGGATTCAAGCAAGCCGGGCCGACGGCGGCTGAAATGCCAGAAACCGGTCCCCGGAAGCTTGTTTCCTTCCCAGTTTAAGAATTGGCTTGGTAGTTTGGTTTGCCCTGTTCCCATCATGCACTGGGACAGGAACAGACTAATTTGCATATAGCCAGGTTCTGAGCTGGGATGGTGCAGTGAGCTAAAAAACGGTGTTGGATCTAGCCCTGATCTCTTGACTGGGTGAGAGCATTCTGCTTAATTCAGAGACTCTGTCCATCACCACCCCTTGTTGTTAAATATTTTGTCCACCCTAAGCGTAGAAGGGTATACTCAGATGTGAGTCCCTTGCTCATTGCACCATCACGATTCAAGCAAGCCGGGCCGACGACGGCTGAAATGCCAGAAACCGGTCCCCGGAAGCTTTTTCTCTTCCCAGTTTAATAATTGGCTTGGTAGTTTGGTTTACCCTGTTCCCATCATGCACTGGGACAGGAACAGACTCATTTGCATATAGCCAGGTTCTGAGCTGGGATGGTGCAGTGAGCTAAAAAACGGTGTTGGATCTAGCCCTGATCTCTTGACTGGGTGAGAGTATTGTGCTTAATTCAGAGACTCTGTCCATCACCACCCCTTGTTGCCATATGTATGAAGCCAAAAATCAGTCGCAAACGCTGCGAATCGTTAAAAATAGTGTTTGCGACTAAAAAATCGCTAATCCCAATGTATCAAGCCAAATTAGCGAGTCCCAAACGTTGCGAAAGTGGTAAATAGCGATTACAATAGCGATTTCCAAAATTGCGCTGAAACCTGTTAGCGAAAATCGCAAATCTGGAAATCGCTATTTAGAAATCGCAATGGAATGTATCAACCAATCGCAAATAGCGAATTAAGCAAAATTGCTAAATAAGGAATCGCAATTACCATCAAGTGGGAGCAGGTGGTAACCAGGTGCAAAGTATAAATTGAAGCCCAGAATGCAACACACTCTCTACCACAATGTCAGGGCTGTACATGATAGTGAGGAGGCGAAGAGTGAGAGCTCTGGCGCAGAGGAGGAGACGGCAGGAGAGGATATTCCGGTTGCGCACCACCATCTTCCAACGCACTGAGGAGGATATCTACATCCATTACAGACTGGAGGAAGAGAGCATACTTGATTTGATTGAGGAACTCAGGCCCCACCTAGAACACCCCACCCGCAGGACACAAGCCATACCCACATACATCCAGGTCCTGTGTTCATTTCACCTGCTGGCCTCAGGTAGTTTTCAGGGGGTCATAGCCTCTGCAGGAGGGGTGTCACAAAGTGCCCTGTCGCGCTTTTTCCATGAGTTCCTCGACGCCATGACACATAGGATGCAACATCACATACACTTCCCCAGCACCCCACAGGAACTAGCACAGACCAAGCAGGAATTTTACAACATAACCTAATTCCCCCACGTCATAGGATGTATAGATGGAACACATGTTGCCATTTCACCCCCCTCAAACATAGAGTATGTATTCCGGAACAGGAAATGCTACCAATCACTGAACATACAGATGGTGTGTGATGCTAAAAACATAATCACCGATATAGTGGCAAAGTATCCAGGAAGCACACATGACGCCTTCATATTCCGTCACAGTGGGATATACCGTAGACTCTCAAGAGGGGAATTTGGAGAGAAATACCTACTAGGTAACAGCACACAATGTCAGCCCACATTTCTCATGGCCAGCATGTTCATCACAGTGACTGACCTTTAAACATTTCCACCCACAGGGGACAGTGCCTATGCAGTCCGGGATTTCATCCTGACACCCTACCTGAATCCTGCCACTGCTGGGGAGCTGCCAATGCTGATAACATAATTTCAGGAAATACACTCATCATCCACATCAAGACAATTAATTCAAGATAGGGTATTGCTACTTAATCGCAGTTTTATTTAATAGAAATTCAATGGTCATAACACAGTTTATTTTTTCATAAAAAAGAGAAGCATTAGAAAAATCAAGGCACACTATACTGCATACAATAGAATCTACAATCATCCTAAAAGCTCAATCATATCACAGTCATAAACATTCAGCACATTCATACTTAATTATCAACACACATACCACATACTGACACTACAGTAAAAATGAAGTACAAGCTGGATCTGCACAAATTATACACTACATCAGTACAAAGTAATTGAAAAACGGTACAATCCAATAAATTCTCGAATTCTGCATCATTAAATACACTGAATTCAATGATAGGTAATGTACAAAAGAATACAAAAAATTGTATACGGGATCCAAGAGTAGTAATATCTCCGAGATTCTCAAGCAGACCAGTTGAGACAAGGCCTACGCGTTTCAAATCCCCATCTATTCGTGAGGGATTCTCGTCAGGGCCTCAAGCACACCCGGCTGACGAAGAATAGGTCAACAGGGGGGTCAGGTGTACGCAGGCTTCTCTAGAGTAACGCGCCACTATGAGACGGAAAGTGGACATTGGTGGCTAGATGAAATCAGGTCAAAGCGCTGAATGAACGTTGGTTAACGTAAGAAGAACCGGGGAAATACCTAGTTGGAAACCGATGAAACCGCATCGGGTGATTGGCAAGAGTCTTCGAAATCTGTTTGCTGTTCTGTAAGAGTGCTGTATTACTTTGAAAAGGGGTATAGAACTGGAAGGGTGGACAGAACGCTGTCTCGGTCGACGTACCGCGATACGCAGAGTCAGTACATTCCTGTTCGCACTCGGCTGCGGCTGGCGTGAATCAACGGCGTCTCCTATCGCACTAGATTCTCGCGTCTCATAGTGGCGCGTTACTCTAGAGAAGCCTGCGTACACCTGACCCCCTGTTGACCTATTCTTCGTCAGCCGGGTGTGCTTGAGGCCCTGACGAGAATCCCTAGATGGGGATTTGAAACTCGTAGGCCTTGTCTCAACTGGTCTGCTTGAGAATCTAGGAGATATTACTACTCTTGGATCCCGTATACAATTTTTTGTATTCTTTTGTACATTACCTATCATTGAATTCAGTGTATTTAATGGTGCAGAATTCGAGAATTTATTGGATTGTACCGTTTTTCAATTACTTTGTACTGATGTACTGTATAATTTGTGCAGATCCAGCTTGTACTTCATTTTTACTGTAGTGTCAGTATGTGGTATGTGTGTTGATAATTAAGTATGAATGTGCCGAATGTTTATGACTGTGATATGATTGAGGTTTTAGGATGATTGTAGATTCTATTGTATGCAGTATAGTGTGTCCATGATTTTTCTAATGCTTCTCTTTTTTATGAAAAAATAAACTGTGTTATGACCATTGAATTTCTATGAAATAAAACAGCGATTAAGTAGCAATACCCTATCTTGAATTAATTGTCTTGATGTGGATGATGAGTGTATTTCCTGAAATTATGTTATCAGCATTGGCAATTTCTTTTGTTATTTGATATGTAGGCTCAGCCTTGCTGAGTAGAGCCAACCCTATTTTGTTTCACACACTGCTGTGGAGCGGCGCTACAACCGGGCACACATTTCAACAAGAGGCACCATCGAGAGAACATTTGGCATTTTGAAGAGCAGATTCAGATGCATTCACAAAAGTGGAGGAGCCCTCCAATACAGCCCTGAGACGTGCTGCAAAATTGTTGTAGCTTGTGCCATGCTGCACAACATTGCAACCAGGAAAGGGACAGCAATGGAGTTGAGTGACTCAGAATCCTCTGACATGGAGGGACCTGGACTCATACACATGGAAGCTGGCGTAGCTGCTGCTGCAGCTGGGCGACAGAGGCGTGATGAGATCATGCAGAACTACTTCTAGGTGAGTGAAAATGATACAATGACAACTTCTGGCTTTGAAAACGTGTTTAATTCCCAATAGCAACAATGTCACACATCCAAAAAAACATGGATGAACTCTCCTAAACCAAAGCACATGTTTCAATCACAGTGCAACAAAAGTAGTCATTAGTACAGCAAGTGCTACACTGTTGCTGGCCCCATATCTCCCCTGTGTGGAATAGTCATTTTGCTGCAGCCCCTATTGTTGTGTGACAGGCCTGGTGCTCCGGCCACTACGGCGCCTCTCAACAGTGGGTGGTGGTGTGTTGGAGCTCCTCACCGACTGTGAGTCCTCCTCACTGGGGGTAAGCACCTCTGGTCCAGCAGTACGCAGCGCACGCAGTTCATCCAGGGTGGCAGTTGACTGCACTACCACAGTGGCTATGTCCTGGATACCATGCGAGAACTCACGCTGGGTCTCTATGGCACGCCTTGCCAGCATATTGGTGGAGGAGGCCAGCCGGTTAATAGCGCACATGTAGTGGTCCATGCGGGCCATTTCTTTGCGCCTGGCTGCGCGTTCAGCTCTCAACTCTGCAGTCAGCTCCTGTACAGCCCCCCTGATTTCCTCGCGTATTCCTCTGTTCCCTGCCCTGATCTCTCTCTGAATGGCCTTCATATGTTTCGCTTGCAGGCGGTGAACCTGAAGCATGTGCATTTCTAGGCCTGCAAAAACAGATTCTTCCTGGTGCACACTGGAGCTGATGGCCGTGCGGGGTCTACGCCTGCCTCTGGACTGTGGTCTGGACTCCTGCTGCTGGGGTACTGGTGCATCAGACTGCACATTTTCATTGTCCTCATCCTCATCATCCATAATTCTGAATGGCCTCACGTTCCTCCTACTGTGTCCCTGTAGTCGGATGAAAGGACTGTCCTCCCCATCTGTATCATGGCCATGGCTGGCTTCTCCTGAGGCTTGGGGTCCTGTCTCACTTGCACTGGCTGTAGCCTTTCCACTTGCAGGTGCTGTGGATAGAACAGCACACATTACTTATTTTTTCATTACATGTGATGTTCAAATAGATTTTTTCATTGTGTTCCCTGACTTTACTTGTGTCATTCACCTTTCCTGACCTGCACATGTGTAATTTATGAAATTTTGATGCTACATCCAACATTACAGACTATTGTGACTACATCTCCCATAATGCATTGCTGTGACTGCCTGTGTACTTGCTCTAGCCTGTCATGTGGTTCCCCTAATCCCTAGGTCGCTGCAGGGGGTTGCTGGGGGTGGTTTAGGGTGGGGAGGCATGCTTCTTACCTGTTCTTGCAGCTAGCTGTGCTGAGCTGTCGAGCACGGACACGCCCGCAACACTCTGTGGAGGCTGTGTGCCCTCTACCAGCTCCTCCAGTGGCGTAGAGTCAGGGACGTTGGAGGTTCCCCCACCGGTGAGCTGGGACTGCTCCAGCCTGGCGCCAACTTCTCCTTGGAGCTCTGGCGCAGGTCGTACCAGCACTTCCGCAACACTTCTACTGTCCTGTGTGTCACTCCTAGGGCATTCACTTTGGCTTGGATGCCCTCCCAAATCCGTCTCTTGCTGGCTTCTGGCACCTTGTGGGAACTCCTCCCGAATATTGCCTCATGGTGTGGCACCATTTCTGTAATGAGGGTCTCTAGTTCAGCCTCAGAGAACTTGAGCTTCCTCTTCCTGCCTGCTTCCCCTTCTTACTGCTCCTGCTGGCTTGCTGGGACATCCTGGTTTCCACCTTCTGCCATGGCTCCTGAGTACCAAACAACACTCTCACACTCTCTGTCTCAATCCTGAAGCACCATGGCAAATCACTCACTTCCTGGATGGTGATGTCATCATAAAGCATCAGGATTGTGATTGGATGTTTCCAGAAATTCGCTAAATTGCGATTTTTCGGGTGGGAACATCGCAATTTAGCGATTTTCGGGCTGCGATCTCGCTATATTGCGATTTTCTGAATGCGAACTCGCAAATTTGCGATTTTTGACGTTTAAGGAATCGCTATTATCCATTGCGCAAATATTTAGCGATTTTGGGCGAACCGCTAAATATTTGCGATTGCGTTGATATATCCTGATTTGTGATTCTGATTTTGCGATTCGGTAATATTCGCAATTTCAGAATCGCAAACCGTTTTCTTGATACATATTGCCCTAGGTGACTAAATTGCAGTGCATGTGAAAGTGAAAAAGTGTGTTAAAATTTGGTGAGAGATCAACACGTTTTTTCTTCTTGTTTCTGCTCACTCCTCCAATATTAAAAACAAAATGAAGCAAAGCAGTTTTCAACAAATAACTGCCCAGATGGTATGTAGAAACCACAGTTGATGGACAGAATGCAGAACAATGTCATACATTCACCCCAGTACAGAGATCTGGGCCTAAATCCATCATTTTTTTTTCTTTTCTTCGTTTTCTTTGCACTCCACACCACCCCAGTTCAGACATGACCATATGCAAATCAGTCTGACCCTGTGCCTCATGGGAACAGTCCTATATGTAACAAAACAGATGCCAGTACTGCTCGAACTATTTGATCAGAGACACAATAAGCTGAGTTGACACTCCATAACTTAGAATGACCACTCATTCAGTCCACAACAAATGCTTTTATGTAGAAGTTTAATTTCTACTTACAAAATTATTTTAAGATGCTTTTTAAATTTTTTATATGTATCAACTAAAGACAACAATGAGGAAGTAAGTCGAAAAAGCCTATACACAAAAGGGGGTTGTCAATATGTACAATTCAGTGTGAAAGGGGAGATGTGTGGGCAACGCAGGGAAAAACGACAAACATAAATCTCAGATTCCACTTACTCTAACTCGCAACACTGGCATTCGTACTACAATCATTCCACATGAAAACACTGCACATACAACAGGTGGGGAAGTGTGAAAAGTGTGAGAGAAACTATTTACAAGGGGATAAGATTCCTATCTAATATATACAACTGGGATAAGCAAAAAAAGCTCAGTTCTTAATAAGAAAACACAAATGATACATTCAATATGAAAAAGTGAACAAACTTAGATTTCTCGAATCAAATGCACTATATGCAACCATTTAGTTATATCTCAATTACTCCGATGACACATGGTCATCGTGGGGAGAAATTAACAATTATTCAATCTAGAGGGGTCGACGCGTTTCGAATCCCATTACTCCTTGGGATTCTCCTCAGGACCAAAGACAGATAAAATCTGAAAAACATAAAGTTGACATAAGAAAAAAGCTCAGTCAGATATCAGCACACAAAAGAGACACTCAACTTAACATTCGGCACACCATTCACACTGTAGTACCTGTCGGGGTTTCTTGTCGGGTTCTTTAATGAAAGCTGTGGGGAAAAGGAACAATCCATCAGATGTCTGTTCGATAGAATTGCGGAGCCTCAAAGAAAAATGCCAACTGCTGGACCACTTACTGAGATGTGTTGTGTAATCCTCTGTAAAATTTGACGTGTGATTCAGTCTCAATAAATGGAGGGAAAAGCTTCCGTTATGATTCCGTCTGTTAAAAAAACCAAGAAACAGAATTCAGCGGCGGGTTTCCTGTTCAGAACTCATAAGCGGGTTTGTAAAACAAAGCACTGTCTCTCCCTTTTGTCAGCCGACTGTGAATATCAATCTTAAAACTTGTAAGATCAAAGCTTTCAGCAATTAGAGTCGCACACTCATCACAAGTAAGTTTCGAGTTTTCGATGAGCTCTTACCGTCGGTAGTCTTTTTCCGTGAACCTCGTTTGGCTATGAATTCCGGCGCCGTGTTGATACGTCACGAGTTGGGCGCTTATAACCGTGATCCTCAGGGCCCCTAGGGGTGCTGGGAAATGTAGTTGAAACATGGCGCACTTGGTGGCAGTAAAGTTTTTCTTAAAAAAGAAGCGAATAAGGCTCCAAATGTAATCATTGAAAAAAACACCGATGGTCCAATGTAGATATATTACGGCATTGCCTATAGATGATACAGTTCTGACATTTCATTAAGTCCTTTAGTTGTAGTGTTGAATTTGAGTATAAGCATTGCCTCCCTTTGTCTTAGCTTTGCTTCCAGGTCGCCACCTCTTTTGTCAGGGTCAATTTTAGAAATGACCGTCCATTTAAGGTCGGTGTCGATATGTCCATTTTCTAGCCAATGTTGGACTAATGGCGCTGTAAGAACTTTCATTTTGATTCTTGATTTATGTTGTGAGATCCTTTGTCTTATCTCTTGGTTTGTTTTGCCGATGTATAATTTGCCGCAAGGTCATACAATGCCGTACACAACATTGCGGGTTTTACAGTTGGTGAAACTGCCGTGTTTCCAAAAGATTCTGTCGTGTTCGAATAATGATCCTTCCGTTGTTAAAGGGCAATTGACACATGTCCCACATTTGTGGTGGCCTTTTATAGGTGGCAAGCCAACATATTCTCTCATTGTGGGGCTTGGTGCTTTTGGTACCATTGCTCGTACTATCTGATTGGCAATGCTCTTATCTTTTTTGAAAGCAAAGAGCGGTTTGTTGTTAAGTTGAGGGTCTAGTTCTTTTATTAAATGCCAATTCTGATGGATGATCTTTTTTAGCCAGTTAGATGATGGACAGTAGGTAGAGACACAAACAATTCTAGACTGTCTTTCACGTTCTCTTCTTTTGAGTAATTCTTCCCGTGGTGTCCACCACGCTCTTTTTTGGGCTTGTTTTAAGAGTTTCTAAGGATAACCTCTCTGAAGGAGTCTCTCTCTCATTACGTTGGCGTGCTCTGTATATTCTTCTTTAAATGTACAGTTCCTCCTTATTCGGAGGAATTGGCCTACCGGTAGATTTTGTTTTAGGCTTCGCGGATGGTTACTTGAGAAGTCGAGTGCCTTATTTCTATCCGATTTTTTCCGGTACAGAGTTGTTACCAATTCGCCATTTGTACAGTAAACTTCAACGTCTAAGAAGGTGAGTCTAGTTTTCAAGAATTGAATGCTAAATTGGATGTCTCTGGTACGATTATTCAACCATCCATGGAAGTTCATGAGTTCATCTTCATTCCCCGTCCATGTTAGAAAGATGTCGTCGATGAATCGTACCCATCCTCCTATCCGATCTGTGTAAGGGTTGTTATTATACACGAATGATTCTTCGTACTGGCTCATGAAAAGTACGGCTAGCTCCGGGTCAAAGGGGCAGCCCATCGCTACTCCCTTAATTTGGAAGAAAAAGTCATCTTTGAACTTAAAATAGTTCCTAGTAAGGGCCATTTTTGCGAGTTCCAAGATGAAATTCGTGGGAATCTTGGTTGGTCTATCCCTCCGATCTAAGTATAGTTCCAAAACCTCTAGGGCTTGATCTTGGGGGATTTGTGTGTACAGCGACACTATATCCATACTTACGAGAAGATCTTGGTTCTCAGTAAATGGTAAGGTGTTCAACTTATTGATAAAATCAGTTGGGTCTTGTAAGTATGACTTCACTTGTGGCATGAATGGTTTCAAGAAAAAATCGATGAATTTTGAAATGGGCTCGAAAAGTGATTCACAACCAGAAATGATCGGTCTCCCTGGGGGCGCTTTTTCATCCTTATGTACTTTAGGAAGCACATAGAATAGTGGTATTCGGGGATGTCGGTTTTGTAAATACTCAAACTCGTTTTTTCCAAGAAAACCCTCTGCAAAACCTTTGTTCAAGATAGAAAATAATTCCTTTTGCAGTTCTTTAGTGGGATCATAGTCAATTTTGCGATAACATTCCTGATCTGTCAATTGGCGAGTAGCCTCTGCGATATATTCATTCGTGCCCATGGGAACAGTCCAGCCCGAACTGCCAAGCCATGCCTTCCCTGGACCGGAAACAAGCTTCCGAGGATCGGTTTCTGGCATTCCAGCCGTCTTCAGCCCAGCTTGCTTGAATCCAGTGGTGTGCAGTGCATGGGACTCACGTCTGAGCATACCCATCTCACTCGGGGTGACAAATGCAAAAACCACAGTTGATGGACAGAATGCAGAACAATGTCATACATTGCCCCCAGTACAGAGATCTGGGCCTAAATCCATCGTTTTTTTGCACTCCACACCACCCCAGTTCAGACATGGTCATATGCAAATCAGTCTGACCCTGTGCCTCATGGGAACAGTCCATCCCGAACTGCCAAGCCATGCCTTCCCTGGACCGGAAACAAGCTTCCGAGGACCGGTTTCTGGCATTCCAGCCGTCTTCAGCCCGGCTTGCTTGAATCCAGTGGTGTGCAGTGCAGATGGTATGTAGGTCAACATGTTTCAGCAAATATAACGGACAAAGTAGTCCTTGCCTTCTTCAGGACCTAAGATACTAGTGCTACTGCAATGTGCAAACAAAATATGCAAAATCATAAAACGAAAAAGAACGTGATCACCTGAAATCCTAGGTGTCTCTTACTTCCCTGCATGTGGATCATTTGTACCACTAGTGGGAAAATAAAGGAAACATAGTGTGAGAAGTCAAATATGCATCATAAAGTGTACAAGCACTAAAATCAAGCGTTGGAAATCATAACAGACACTTGGCACAAGAACCAATCAAATGTGTTTTCAACAGACTCATGGTTGGTGCAGTTAGTAATTACATTAAGGAACAAACTGTCAATTTAATGTTTACAATCACCTGCTTACCGGTTATGCAGGAGAAATGAACCTCACCCCACCTGGCAGCAGCTCAGGAAGAAGGGAAGCACCGCTCTGAATTAGAGGAAACAGAAACATACACCAACAGGTAAATGTTCCCTATCCTAGGGAAAGCAGTATTTACTGCGTAAAAAATATATTATTAAAAAAGTAGGTATAGATATAGATATCAAGCCATGCCCATAGTTGACAAAAAGGGGGGTCGATGTAACATCTATAACATCACAAATCCATCTAATCTATTTCAGGCTCTACCATGTAAACACTCGTGTGTTATGAGCAAAACGCCTATTCATTATCTCTACCACGTACGGGGAAGAATAAGTGCCTCTTGATCGCATCTTCATTCGTCAAGAACAAGAAATATGAACCTGTGTAAGGGTAGGGGAACGAGTTATCGCAGGAGGCGCTGAAAAGAAAGTTTACAATCGTGTTACCAGCTCCCTAAAGACCGAAAGCAGCCCTCTGTGTTACCGGGCTCACTCTGTAATGCGTGAGTCACTGGGAAGTCAGCCGTGAATCACGGCAAGCTAAGGCAGAGAAGAATGCTCACCTGTCCGTCGGTACTTTACGCCGGCATCCAAGCCGACTGGGGAGGTATCGATCGAACGAGGTCCTCCATTTTATTAGGATAAACCTCCCATAGGCCCACCCGTGGTCATGTGACAATGGTCACGTGATCAAATCGGCGTCTCGATGTAGCAGCGAACAATCCCCATGTATTTTCGAAAAAAGCGGGATGGGGGAAGACTCAGCTCGCTCAAATTATTTAAGTATTGTCATGAAAGAAAAATATATTTTCAAGTAATAAAATACTTGATAACTTTCGCGATAGATATCGCGAGACTTCAGTATCAGCAAGGAATCGTGGGAGTAGTAGTAAAAAGAAGAGAAACTGTTTTCTCGAGTATTTCAGCATTAATGAATAGAGCCCTTTGAAAGGAGACACGCTAAACTGAAAGGCGCAGAACAAAAACACTGTGCAAGCGCTATAGTCTAGATGGACACACATATAAATTTAGAACATTTCTTCGTGAGAACACCTAGACAATGTAGAGCTATGCTAATGATGTTAATTTTTAAATAACAAGGAGTATAAAACACTCACCAGTGATTGTTTAAGTATAAGTATGCTAACTATTTATTTTAGGTTACTCATAGTCAGCACTGAAAGAAGGAGTGGACGCTACATCTATGTATCAATAGGTGTCATGTAAGATCCATAGCCTAAAAGTCCTTCTAAACACCTTCTCAACAGGACAGAGACTGGACAATATTTTACACTGATGGTCCTCTAAACCCTACTTCAGACAAAAAAGTGTTGCTCTCTCACCCAATTTTAACACACTTTTTCACTTTCACATGCACTGCAATGTAGTCACCTACTAACATATAGATTACTGACCATCAGTACTAGGACCATGCAGCGGGCTATTTTGTTGATGAAGGATTTTCCACCTTATCCTCATACATCACTTATAGCTCGTTTTAATAAGGTTCACAAGGAGTCCCAAATGATGAAGGGCGGTATCGAGTGGTGACTGATGGGTATCCTTAAGTTTCCAGGTTAGGTTGGGACTAGTCTATTCCACCTTTCCCTTTTCCTTTTTTCTTCTTGGTCTGATTTTGTTTAGTAGCTTGATTTGCATCATGAATAGCACAATGCCTTTTCTAGACCCCTAGGGCCAGATGTAGGTAATCCCAGATTACCTATTCTTAAATACCGAATCATACCCATTCGATATTTAAGAACAGACAAATGGGATGTAGGTAATTTTACCGAAAAAATGACTGAATCGGTAAATTTCGGTAATTACCGAATCGGTATTTACCGATTCGGTAATTGCCATTCATTTTTGAATGTCGATTACCGAATCGGTAAATACCGATTCGGTAAATGGGGGAAACATTGAAGGGTGGCAGGGTGTCACTTTGACACCCTGTTGCACCCCTCAATTGTGTATGGGTGCACATGTTGCAGACATACATGCCATAAGGGCATGTATGTCTGCAACATGGCACTGAAGCAATTTGCATTAAATAGCTTTTTTTTTTTCTTTATTTACCACCAACTTGTAGTTGGTGGTAAATAACGAATCCCAAAAAGGGGAAAGCACTCATTTGAGTTCTCCCTACATTGCTAATTCGGTAATTTACTGATTCGGTATTTTAAGGAATCGGTAATTTACCGATTCCTTAAAATACCGCATCGGTAAATTACCGAATTAGCAATTTGGGCACCTACATCTCAGTAGCCTAATTCCGGTCGGTAACGGCCGAAATTCGGTAATTTCGGCCGTTACTCACCGGAATTACGCTTTCTACATCTGGCCCATAGACACTTGTGTGTTTGTTACTATATATAGGGAGTGTGTCTGTGCTTGGTCTTTAAATTTCCCTAGGGCCCTCGTCCACCTTGTTGTTGTTGTTGTTGTTGTTGTTCATGTTTGGTATCGAACATGTTGGAATCAAGACATTCCACTGATTCTGGTGCTAGTTGCATGATTCCATGTACTGGGGGGCTCCTTAGAGTACCTGCCCATGTCTACTTGTGTAACATCACAGTGTCTGCATGCAAGCCAGTGTTGCTGCCAACCCCAGACACTTCTGCCTTCCTGCTGCTGAGCTTAACTCAGGAAGGGGAAGGCAGAACAAAGGAATCTCCTGTAGAGGAGAGGTGTAGCCACTTCTCCTTTAGAAATAGGCGTCTTAGGCTAGGGTGGGGGTGCTTCTGAGCGCCTCCACACTGATTTGGACGGCACATTTTGTGCCTTCCTTGCATAAATCAGTTTTCTTCAGTCCAGAAGCCCATGGCTCCCCCTCTGGGACAGGGGAGGGACCCACCCCCTGCCCAGCTCCCCTCCAGGGAGGTGCCCAGGGCTATGACACTTGGCCACTTGATTCTGCCATCTTGAATATTAGATAGGCAGAGGCCCCTGAAACATCTGACAGGTCAGTTCACCAGAGTAGTGTCCCTGGCCTCCCAGATAGGTGGGTCACTGCAGATGTAGTCCTACCCCCTTTCAGAGTTACTTAGGGGCTCCCCTAAGGGTGGGTCCTTAGATTTATCCAGACTTCGTCTTCAAGAACCGACTGGCTTCATGTGAAGACTCTTCTGCAGTTGGACACTGTACTCTGATGCTGGACCAAGCAAGGAACCAAGACAAGACTGACTCTGTTAGGACGACTCCTACTGCCTTGTTGTCTCCGTGCTCCTCCAAGTGCTGCAACCTCCAGGGCCGTGTATTCTCCTGAGTCACCAAGGACTCTTAATGCATCAAGATAGCAAGAGAAATATCCTTTGGAGTGAAGGAGTCACTTCCCTGCATTCACATCCACCTCAATGACAATGAACAGGGTGTGGATCCTGCTGTCCCACAGACACCTCAAGGCTCTCCATCATAGGTAGTGGCATGGTGGCTCTCCAGAGGCCTGCCATGTCTTCCCTGCAACTTGGGAGACTGAAACCCCTCTCCAGCGTACTTAAACGACACCCCTGTGCACTTTATTTGCTGTTGCCAAGGCTTTTTGTCTCTCCTGACTGACGATATATGAGCTCCAAGAAGCTCCAGCCTCAAGCATCAGAATGCTCCAAGAGTGACATCTCCACTGCATCTCCTGTGATGTGGGCTCACATCTTCTGTACGCTCCTGAGACCTCCATGCGACTACTGCCAGAAGGTCCTCCTGGGTGTCCATTGATTCCTGCTGGCTCTCCTGCTTGCTGAGGGCTGCCCCTGACTTAGCCTTGCTGGATCAGTCCCTTAGACCTTGCTGGTCTGCAACTAAGCATTTCATCATGCAACATGTCTGTTGCATTTGCCAAGGCTTGTTGGTGGCCCTGCCGGCCACTGACCTTCCTGCATCTCGTCAACTGACATGGGACAGCTTGTGGACATCTCCTGTGCCTCTGTAATGTTGCCTGGGCTCCACAGCTGCACGGTTAAGACCTCCATGCTACAGTAAAGGGCTGGCATTGTGCTCCTGCTCCTCCTGGACACCTCAATTTTTTAATAGGTTACTTTCATAGTTTACATCAGGTAGGACTCACCTGAGCACATTAGTGATTTTTCTGTTTTGTTCACCTCACTAAGAATGCAAGCATATAGGCCTCCAGGAGGTAGTTAGGGATCCCTGGCCCTGAGGAATGCTCCAGGCCTGTATGAGCTTCTATTGTGTACAGAACCATGTTGGCCTAGCTTATGTGGAGGTGTGAGCCACTGCCCCCAAATTACCACCCCACCTGTTTTTAATCTTACCTATTTTCCCACCAAAAACGGGCAATTAGCCCGGGTACTATAAGGTATTTTTAATCCACTGATTTGGATCCCTTTGTTATCCAGTAGTTTTTATTCAACAACTCCCTCCTGGGCCAAGTCCAGCAGCAGGTTGAGTTCGCTCTGGTGGTACTAGTAGTACTGTCCTACTGTCCTAGCAGGGTGGCGAAAGGCTGCCAATGATGAAGTATGACACAATTATGTGTGTGAGGCTTCCTCTTCCATAAGGTTGACCTTCTCTTTCTTTAGCACTGTTGTGAAAGAGCCACTCTTGTGGTTGGGCACCCTATGATGACGTTCGACTACCACCATTTCAACTGACTTTAGTGTGTTATTTTAACCTAGCCTTAATGTAGGACGCCTACATATGCCTGCTTCTCTTCTGTATTGTAATCGTGCTGTCTTTTAGTGGAAGCTGTCATGGAGTAGAACAGTACATTTAAATTATTATAAGTGCTTACTATTGGCTTTGACATGGCCTTATGTCTGACTTTGCCTTGCTCCTGCGTGCACAGCAGTGCTTGTGATTCATATTCAAGGTCTTTCTCCTCCTCAATTGTTTTTCGCACCTCACCAATCAGAGTGAATTGGAATATGTTGTGGGAAGTGTCTGTGGAATGTGCAACTCTGCCTCAAAGTCAAAATATGGCCTGCGTCCGTCTTGGCCTTGACGCAGACTGGTACAGCCAGCTCGGTTCTTACTCATGAGAAAGGTGGCGAGGTTTTCTAGAAACTTCACCTCACGTTGAGTAATGGTATTAAAGCTGGGAGCCTTCGGGGGCCAGGTGGAAGTTCACCACAGAATAGACGTAATGCTGGGGAGGTGACGGAACTTGAGTCCTGGTTGAAACTCCTTCCTGGGCTTTTGACGGGCTTCCCGAACTTGATTTGGCAAGGATGATGCAAATTCAGTCGGTGAGGTGTTCCAAACCATTTTTTTATATATTTTCTACTCTTTTCTACCTGTACATACTGCATTTTATTCGAATTGTTCATTGTAGTAAATTGATACTTGGGAATCTGCATTTACTGATATATGTGACCTTCCATTCTAAACATTGCATTAATAAACTTGTGTGTGTTATTTTAAATGCACCAGAATGTGTTTTCTTGCCTTGCCTAAAGGAAGTGCTGTGTCCTTTCCTCGTCTTCAGGAAGTACTGTTCAAAGTGTATTTTCTCAAGGTTCAGTGGTATATTTGCCTCCAAAGTGGGAGTGCAGGGTTTTGGTGTGTCCTTTTAGTTACAAGCACTCACACAGGAATTCTGTGATTGTCCCAGTGGGACCTCTGGATGTTTATTTCAGGGTAGAAATACTGGATTGTGTATTCTACCTTTGTCATCCAAACTTTTTGTGGTAATTAGGTAACACAGTGCTGACACTAAGTCTCCACCTCTGACACCATTGATCACAGTGGATTTTTCCCAGAAGTCCCTTTTATTGACTCTGTACTTATTTTAATTATTTTTGCTTTTTAGATTGTTGTAGGACATTTTTTGTTAAAAAAATGTCCTACAACAATCCAAAACAGCCCTGATGAAGACCTTGATATAAAAAAGGTCGAAACGCGTCGGCACAACCCAGTGGTCTAGAAAGGGGTTCTTTAAAAAAAAATGTAAACATCAAAAGAATTGTCATTAGTATGCTGTAAAGTTATTTCAACAGACAACGTTAAACACCTTCTGTATCTGTCATGTTAAATATCCCATAAACAATGCTTTCCCTCTAAAAGTGTAAAGTATCGCTTTCGAAATGTGCTACCAAGTAACCTGATCTACAATGACACTCAAGGGATTTTTTTAGATAAGCCTCTGCACAATAAAATATACCATGATAAACACTGCCATTAATCTAAGGCTAAGCAACAGGATCTTTCATACTTCTATTTCCCGTTCAAATGTATGCCCAGCGCTTCTCGCGTTTCTCCTCTAATACTGATTTTTGACCCTCCCATGTGCTAGGGGCCTTTTTAACAATATGACCACTCCCACGTCCTTATTCAATTATTTAAACCATCAAGTTTGAACTTCAACTCCCATAATCCTCATGGAATTTCAGAGTGTGTGAGGGCACCAAGACCAGGATAATTCTGTCCCCAAACACTATAATTTGAGAACGATTACTATCTTTCTTTCCACACTCTATGTCTCTCTTACAGGAACTGTGACTCTCATACAACTCAATTCCAATTTTCAGGAGCATGAGTCACTGGTCCTACATTTAGCTCCTGGTCCCCACTCCCCTTTATTGTTGTGATCTTAGGATAGTCTGTCAGTCTCTCAAACAAGACCCACCAACAAAAAGGGTGTGGTCAGATTCAGATAGGGAACATCCAGTATGTTCGACCTTGGTTTTGTACATCTCAGTAATGCTAACACAGTCATGGTCGACATAACCCTCATTGTCTCCCTCTGGATTTGGCAGTAGAGAAGCAGGGTTTTATTACTGTGTTACACCTACAAATTAAAACATTCTCCACTGCCAAAAGGATTCCCTCATGGCGGGTTAAGCAGCAATTGAGACAAATACGCAGTGCTGTGGCCACCGGATCAAGCATAGTTGAGAAGTACCTGATAGGGTGCTTAGTCCCCATGGGCTTGTGTTAGTACAGACAGGGCACACCCAACGCTTTTTTGACAAAAAATAATTGATTATTTTGTATCGTCTGGCATTCCAAGAGAGGGTGAGCTGCAAAGTACATTTTTGAGCTTGTGGAAGGTTTCCTTGTTTTTTTTCATCCTTTGGTACTGGGTCATTGACATAAATGTGTGTCAGCCTTATTAAAGGCTTTGCTACAAAGGAAAAGTTTGGGATCTATTGTCAGCAGTAGCCAACAATGCCCCAAAACACTGCCCCTTCTCTCGGAGTAGTTGGGAACTTCATTTTACTGACTGTTTCTATGCATTCATGATACACCACCCTTACTCTCTTCTCTATCTGGTATCCTAGGTACATGACTTCCTTCTGACAATATTGCAATTTCTCAGGTTAGACCTTATGTCTGTTCTCAGCCAAATGATGGAGTAAGGCAATTGTGTCTTGCTTGAAAGCTTCCTTAGTCATTGAGACAATCAGTAGATTTTCAATGTATTGGATTCATATGGGGGTACAGGGTAACTGTAGGGACTCTAGGTTCTTTTTAAGTATCTGATTGAAATGAGATGGACTTTCTGTATAGCCTTGTGGAGCACAACACCACACAAGGGGTTTCTGTTGAAACCTGGGCCCGAAGAGAAACTGGCTCTGTTCAGGTGATGGAACTGAGAAAAAGGCTTGACAAAGGTCAATGACCATGAACTACTCAGCGTCTGGGGGAATTTTGAACCACAGAATAGCATGGAATGACAATCTGGTTAATCTTCCAGAGGTTTTTTTATTGGTCTTCTGTAGGGCTTGATTGGTGAGCTACATGGACTCCCATTAACTTCCTTCAAGATGCCCTATTCTATAACTTCCTTCAAGATGCCCTATTCTATCATGATCCAGATGACGGTTGATTCCTGAAATAGCTTCTTGGGTCATTTTATAAGGTTGAGTCTGTGAAAAAACAGCTTTGGGGCAGTGGGTAACTTTTAAGTGTGTAGCACCTTTTATCAACCCAATGTCTCTCCCTGTGAAATCCCAGACTACCTCTTTAACTGCCTATGGTGAGGAGCTGTCTACGGATCCCTGCTCCTCCAGTCCATTGTCGGATCAAATGCTCCCTTACCTGTCACCTTGTCCGCTTTTCTATTTTCAGCCTTCAACCGGGACAACCGAAATGCACTGACCCTTTAAGACCCCGCTGCCCTCGGCTTCCGGAGCCTATCACGTGCCTTGGTCAGCTTATCCTCTCCCCTTCAAAGAGGAGAATGCAGAAGGATTTGCGTTCTTGTCACGGACTCGAACGCTCGGAGTGCCGACATCGTGAAAGACAGAATGAGGACAGAGACTTTCTTCATAGCTCCAGGACTAAAGGAGCCAGGAAGCTCCATCGGGAACGAACCGGAAGCCCAACTGACCATAGAGGTGCCATCCAGGAATGAGGAAAAGGGGGAGCCGGACCCTTTCTGGCAACACGTGAAAGCCAGCCACGGCCCAGGAGGGTCGTGGCTCCAAAAGGTGCGGGCCACCTGGGGGCCATGTGGGACAAGGGAAAGGCGGGAGCGAGGGGCAGGCAGTCTGATTAGTTTAAAACTGGCAGTCTGGGAAGGAAGCAGTACGGCTCACAGTGAAGGTCAGTTGCTCGGTCCCTCACGCCCTTTCCCTAATGTGTGGTATTCCATAGAAATGCCCCCCTTATCAGGCCTTTCCTTTCTTTTCTCTCCTTATCGGCTCAGAGTGGGCATAGCTGTCTGCTATTGACTAAAGACTGGAACCACTTTTAGTTACTCTCTACTCTTTGATGTAAGAGAATGAAAACCTCTACTCCGGACGTTGGATTCTTTTGTCCTTTTTTGTGTTTAAAGACTTCCTACAATAAACCTATTGTTGCTGCATTTACTCTCAGTCTCCCTGTCTCCTTCTCCACCGAGCCACACATGGTGTCAGAAGTGGGAATTGTACTCCTAGACTATGGAAAACCTCATACAGCAACTCATACTTGGCCAGGAGAAGTTGGAATGGGCCGTTGAGAAACAAATAACAATTGCCCATGCACACAGGAAACTGTTTAAGGATGCCATCACCAACCAAGACGAACGATTACAAAAAGTGGAGGACGACCGCCTAGAGCTGACCACCCAACTCCAAAACCGCGCAGGAATAGGCGCCCCAATGTCTCTCTGCAGATGTACATAGCAGGTGAAGATCCTGACACTTTTTTTTTAACTTTGAAAGAGTGGCCCAGGCATTAGGATGGCCAGAGACCAAATAGCTGTTCTTTTTGGCACCCCTCCTCACCGGAGAAGCACAGGCCGACTACCCACTGGCAAACACCAATGGCCACACTCCATATTGGAAATAAAGGGAATAATCCTGGACCATCTTGGCATGGATGCAGAGAAATACAGGATCAGATTTCGAAAGGAGCGGGGAAAAGCCACCGACAATCCAAAGACCCTTTATTTTAAACTTAAGGCCGCAGCAGATAAGTGGTTAAAGCCCCAAACCAACACGAAGGAGGAAATCATGTCACTTATCTACTTAGAACTGTACATAGAGGCATTGCCATACCCCATACAACGCTGGTTCAATCAGTACACTAACTTAACAGCGGAACAAGCCATTGACATGGCAACATCCTTCTGTCGAGCACAACTCCGCCCTCCGCCTTAGGACATCAAAAAATCCACACGCCCTTCTCCTACTGCCAGCAAACCAGAGCAAAAACTGGTGAAGTCCATTACGGAACCCCTGAAGTCTCAACAATACCGTCCAGACCCCATACCGGTTAGAGGCACCCAGTGTTTCGAGTGCATGGACTGGAGCCATATTGCCAGGAACTGCCCTAGAAAAAAAACAATGGATATAGGCTGCATTCCACAATCTATCCTATACACTGAAGAAATGGGACCAAGTTTCTATATAAGTGTTCTTATAGGGGGTCACTGTAAAAGCCTTATTGGATTCTGGCTGTAAACAGTCAGTTATTCGTCAGTCCCTGGTACCCCTCTCCTTTCCTCCTACCGACTATGAAATACCCATCCACTGTGTACATGGGGGCATAAAACTCTACCCCCTAGTCATCTTACCCATCTCCCTCCTGGGTGGGGTGGTTCTGAGAGCTAAGCTTGGAGTCCTCCCTTCCCTTCCTGAAGAGCTAATATTAGGTCAGAATAACCTGCCCTTTCTAACACTTTTAAGGGATAATCTTCAGCTCACAGGAACCCGGGTCTCATCAAAATCCTCTCTCCTTACTCAAGCTCCCTGGCTGTCTGATAAAAGTTTCCACTACAACCAATGCAACGATACTACACTTAAACCCACATGGGATCACGCCCAACAGAATCCTATGCCCCAGAAACCGGTTTATCCTTTATTTCGCATAGAAAAGGAACATCTATAAAGACTCGCAAAGGAAGGCGATACATCGAACTCGTGGTTCCCCAGGCTTTTAGGGAACAAGTTCTTTTTTTTGCATATTCTCACCTGCTAGCTGGACATAGGGGTGCTAAAAAAACCATTGATATGATACTACGCCACTTCTATTGGCCAGGTATATTTGCCCATGTCACAAAATGTTGCCAAGAGTGTGAGATCTGCCAGAGGAGAAACACCTATAATCCCCCACCAGTCCCACTGCAGCCTCTCCCCATTATTGGTACACCATTCGAAAGAATAGGTATGGACCTTATTGGCCCACTTCCCCGAACCAAAAAGGGTAACCTATATGCGCTGGTGGTAGTATATTACGCCACACGTTATCCAGAGGCCTTTTCCCTGCGTGCTCCTACTAACCAGAACATCAGTGACCAACTCCTGGAACTGTTTTCTCAAGTCGGATTCCCACAGGAGATCCTCGCGGATCAGGGGACTCCTTTTGTTTCTAAAATAATGCGAGAGGTGTGTGAATGCCTTGATATCTCCCACATTAAAACGTCCCTGTATCACCCCCAGACTGATGGTCTGTGTGAGCATTATAATTCTACCCTAAAACTAACCCTAAAAAAGCTATTGAGTATGGAAGGGAAGGATTGGGACAAGCTCCTCCCATTGGCCCAATATGTGGTTTGAAGCCAAACACAATCTAGTCTAGCTTGCTCTCCTTTTCAGCTCCTCTACAGTAGAAAACCCCAAAGTTTATTGGAGATCACTAAGGAATACTGGGAACAAGAGAAAGGGGAGGAAACCAAGACCTTCTTACCAAGAACTACGCAGTTTGCTGATGAGAACCTAGAGAAAGCACAAACCAGACAACAAATGTTCTATAACAAGGGGAAAAGATGGCGGCACCTGCAAGTAGGGGACTGGGATATGGTTCTCACGCCTTCTAGTCTCACAAAAAAATTCAGGTCAGGATGGCAGGGTCCTTTTCAGATTGTACAGAAAGTCAGACTTACATCCTACCAAGTTCAGGTCACACCCAAGCTTACTCAGTTATATCATATAAACCTTTTTAAAAAGGGCTGGGTCCCCTTCCCAAATACCTTCATATGGTTGACCGCATAACCAACAGGGAAAGTACTCTACCCCTTCTCATAATCAATCAAGAGCTAACAGAAGAGCAGAAGGAGGCTTTGCAAACTGCTCTGTCTCCGTATGCCTCCTTATTCTCCGACCTTCCTGGCTGTACCACCATGGCTGAACATACTATAACCACCCAACCAGGGAGTGTCGTCAAACAAAAACCCTATCGTATCCCGGATGCTAGGAGAGAGGCCATAGAACAAGAGGTCAAAACCATGCTTGCCCTAGGAGTCATACTGCCGTCTCAAAGCGATTGGTCCTCATCGATCGTATTGGTACCAAAACCGGACGGGTCAGTGCTGTTTTGCATTGATTTTAGGGCTGTCAATGCCATCGCTAAGTGTGACTCGTATCCACTCCCACGGGTAGATGAATTAATTGAGCAATTGGGGGATGCGCAGTATATCACAACCCTCGACCTCACAAAAGGGTACTGGCAGGTGCCTCTAAGACCCCAGGACCTGGAAAAAACTGCCTTTTCAACACCATCTGGCTTGTTAGAATTCACCATCTTACCTTTCAGGTTACATGGAGCACCTGCCACGTTTCAACGCCTTATGAATAGAGTGCTATCTAATCATCAGGCCTATTCATTGGCGTATTTAGATGACATCATCATCTACAGCCCCACAAGGGAATCCCTTCTTCACCACTGTCAGCTGGTCCTTCAAGCCCTCCAAGAGGCTGGGTTGCATATCAATGCAAAAAAATCAAAAGCAGGCTTTAAAAAATGAAGTTTTTGGGGTATCTCTTAGGAAATGGCTAAATTGAGCCCCAGGAAGGAAAGGTAAAAGCGATATCCCAGGCCCCTTTCCCGACCACCAAAAAGGAAGTCAGAGCTTTCCTAGGTCTCCTGGGGTATTATCGTCGTTTCATACCCCAATACTCCGAACTGTCCTCCCCTCTCACCGATCTCCTTAGGAAGAGTGTAAAGCCCAAAGACCTCCTCTCTCCACCACCCGCTGCCCTGCAGGCCTTCCAGCATCTAAAAAAAGCCATCACGTCAGGTCCCAATCTCCGATTCCCCGATTTTTCCAAACCCTTTTTGCTTCAAACCAATGCTTCCGAAAATGGGTTAGGGGCTGTTCTTTCTCAAATATACTCTGAGGGGCTTCAGCATCCCATCCTTTTCCTAAGTAGTAAGCTGTTCCCTTGGGAGCGGGGTTACCCCACCATAGAAAAGGAATGCCTTGCTATCAAGTGGGCTGTAGACAAATTAAAGTACTACCTTGAAGGTTCCCATTTCTTCTTGTATACGGATCACGCCCCACTCTTCTGGATGAGTCGGAACAAGGGAAATAACCAGCTGATCCTTCGTTGGTACCTGGCCCTGCAACCCTTCTCTTTTGAGGTTCGCCACCGCAAAGGCTCGGATAATGGGAATGCGGACTTCCTTTCCTGGCTCACCCTGTTCCCCGATCGTGAACAGGCTAGGGTGGGGGTGTGTGGCGAGGAGCTGTCTACAGATCCCTCCTCCTCCTCCAGTCCATTGTCGGATCACATTCCCCCTTACCTATCACCTTGTCCCATTTTCTATTTTCAGCCTTCAACCGGGACAACCGAAAGAAACTGGCCCTTTAAGACCCCGCTGCCCTTAGGTTCCCGAGCCGATCACATGCCTTGGTCAGCTGATCCTCTCCCCTTCAAAGAGGAGAATGCGGAAGGATTAGCATTCTCATCACGGACTCAAACTCTCGGAGTGCCGACTTCGTGGAAGACAGAACGAGGAGCAAAGACTTTCTTCATAGCTCCAGGACTAAAGGAGCGGGAAAGCTCCACCGGGAAGGAACCGGAAGCCCAACGGACTGAAGAGGGGCCATCCAGGAACGAGGAAAAGGGGGAGCCGGACCCTTTCCGGCAACACGCGAAAGCCAGCCACAGCCCAGGAGAGTTGTGGCTCCAAAAGTTACAGGGCCACCTGCGGGTCGTGTTGGACAAGGGGAAGGCGGGAGAGAGGGGCGGCCAGTCTGATTAGTTTAAAACTGGCAGCGCGTAACATACTCCTGTGAAGGAAGCAGCGCGCCTCACAGTGACTGTTGGGTTCTCAGTCCCTCACTCCCTTTCCCTTATGTGTGGTATCCAATAGATACCCAAAACAACAAAATAGGGAGTATAGAGGTAATGGATAGAATCCGCATCCAGTACAAAGTTTATAAACACAAAGATTCTATCCTTTTGTTACATATATATATATATTGTGATTACTCTCGTAATGTGCACAGATGTGGGAATGTTACTCTGGGAGTTGTCCAGGAGGAACACGCTTCATCATGGAGGTCTTCCCGTCCCTCTGAGTGTAGTAGGGATCACATATGGTCCTGATGAGTAAAGCAGGGGGGACTGCTTACAAAACATGTCGACCGGGGAGGCATATTAAAGACACCCTACCTAACCCCATTTTAATGTTTCCAGCTGGAGAAGCGAATAAAATATATTTTTTCTACTAGCCAGGAAACTTTTACGTTTTTCTGTATTCACCACACTCCCTACCACTCCCATTTCCTACACCACACATAGCCTATCACAAAAAACAGTGCTCCCACGTAGTCGTTGGTCGCAGCACACCCCGCCCCATAGAGGGACGGGAAGACCCCCATGATGAAGCATGACTCTATGGGACTCATAGTGTGTGAGGGGTATTTTAAAAACACATAGTGTTCCTCCTGGACAACTCCTGGAGTAACATTCCCACATCTGTGCCCACAAAAGGATAAAATGTTTGTGTTTATGATCCTATAGATACCACACATAAGGGTACTTATCGGGCCTTTCTTTTGTTTTCTCTCCTTATCGGCTCAGAGAAGGGATAGCTGTCTGCTGTTGGCTGAAGAATGGAACCACTTTTAGTTACTCCCTACTCTCTGATGTAAGAGAGTGAAGACCTCAACCCGGATGTTGGATTCTTTTGTCCTTTTTTGTGTTTAAAGACTTCCTACAATAAACCTATTGTTGCTGCATTTACTCTCAGTCTCCATCTCTCCTTCTCCACCGCGCCACACTGTCTCTCTCAGATCCACTGGTAAGTCCTCCATTGTAATGACCAGATACAACAGAACAACAGGGTCAGGAGATTGCAACTTAAATTTGGCATTGGCCACTTACATTTTTTTTTATAACTCTTTTTATTGAAAACAATGGAAGACATTACAAAAAGGGAGAAATTAAATCTCAGGTGAGCACTTTACATTTCCAACACATGAGGTATGAGGCAAAGTACAAAATTAAATATGGCAACATTTAGTGCAGGGATCATAGAGAGTCTTGTGCCTCTGGGACTAGTACTGGCATAGGTGGTTCACAGATCTCCCCTCTATAACTATTCCAAGCGTCCAAATTTTACTCCACTTCTTAGGACATCCCCTGGCTACATAGACCGCTTTTTCTCTAATCATGCACCAGTCACGGTCTTCCGCCCATTTGGTGACTCAGGTGGCTGACTAGCTCCCCAGAGCTGAGCTATATTTCATTTAGACAAGGAATTGAAGCAGGTAAGCCTCAGACTTGAGAGCACAGCGATTGCCGGAATGGCGTATTTCAAAAATCCACAAATTTAATCAAAGTTCAATCCTTTTATTGAAACTGTATCCAATTAGTTCCTCAGTTGTACTGGTTACATGGTAAACGATTGAAAAGTATAAATGCTTCTACATGGCAGCTGTGTAAAAACCTCTTGGTGTCGTATGCCCATACTTTTAAACAAATCGTTCAGTGAATCTTCTTATTCCCAATGCATTTCGAGCTTTTACTGTCGCTCTTCTTCAGGGGATCACTATAAGTTTAAACAAACATAGCCGTCATAATTTAACATGAACCAACCATATATTTCACATTACATAACTGTTTTCAAAACGTATTTGTCTGATTAACATTTTCTCGCTATGCCCCATATTATAAAACAGAACAAGATGGATAGTCAGGATAGTTTGAAAAGAAAAGAAATTAGGACCCACACAGCCCATGTATGCTGCGTGAACCAGAACTTTTGTTTAACAAGACATTTATTTTCATTTATAGTCAAGTTTCATTAATTCATTCAAAGATGTCTTCAAAGGAAAAGACTGTCAAAACAGTCAAAGCAAAAACATACAGTTGTGTGCACGATATATACAGGTGTAAAAACATTTACAATGAATACTCAAAATTACATGACACCAAAATGAGACTTGATACACAATAAATACATTCCAAATTAATTGCGATCATAACACATTTACACAAAACGTTAAGAGAAAAACCAGTCCTTTAAATAGAAAACCAGTGGACAGGCAGAACTAACGATGGAATAAGACTACTTGCCTATCTCACAACACCTGTGATGGAATATTTAATAATCAGATTGCAAACAAGGGCCCACAACAGTGGAATTATTTGATCCCTAGCTGCACCCTTCTTTCTTGTCACAGGCTCCGGGTCAACGCGTTTCGAACCATGGTTATTATCGGTTCTCCTCAGGACAGAGACTGGATTCTGGGATTCACTGCACGGCAGGCAAAGAGGCTGCATGGGTGTAAGTGAACTGCAAATCGAGAGAGTTTATCTGGAGTGGGTTGCAGGAGTGTCGAGGAAACGGAGTGCCCGCAAAGCGGTACGCAGGCAGATGAGGGGTTGGCTTCACATTCTTTGTGACACTGCACGCCGTTACAATGGCAGGAAGACGGCTTCACCCGGGACGGGTCCGGGACAGTTGGCGGGTATAACTCAGCCGCGTATAGCCGTTGCAAGTGGAGTCAATCCTTAGCAAAACCGCAGACGTGAAGGGTGCCCCATATTATGGCGCTACGAATTTATACATGAAACAAATCGAACATCATTGTGCTATTTCATTTAGCCACCATATACGCCAACGTCACCCACTGTTTCTGGTATGTATTTAAATCTGTAGGCTCCCATACGTTCAACAAACACCTCCTGGCCTCCGGTCGTATCTCCACACCCATAGCTCCACTCAGCTCATCATGGATCTTAGTCCAGTACAACTGTATCTCAACACAATGCCAGAGAGTACGCATTAGAGTGCCAATTTCTACACACTTTCTCCTTCAGTCTCCGCTATCAGCCCATCCCATTCGCACCAAACGGGGTCCAGTTATATAGGACCTATGGAGTATCTTCAGTTGCACCAGGCAAAGCCGCATCTGGATTGCAACTACTTTAGGAGAGGAGGCCGCCTCCGTCCAATCCTCATCATCTAGTTCTAAACCATCTGCACACCATTGAGCTCTAATCTGCACCAGCGGGTTCTCCATATTGTTTATCAATTTCCTGTAAATCAGGGAAATAGTTTTTTGGGGAATAAACCCATCCAGTACTCAGTCCTCCAGGGGCGATGCCTCCGGGAGCACTGTGCCTTTAGGAATGTGAGTGACAAGGGCGTGCCGCACTTGTCGATAGCGATAGTATTCGTTATCGTGCAAACTATATTGTTGTTTAAGGGACTCGAAGGTGTGCACTGTGCCTTTCCCCCACACATCCTTTTTGTGGGCGATGCCGATAAGATCCTACCTATCGAACCCCTTCGACTTCCACAGACTGCCCAGCTTCTCTAAATTTAGCAGGGGAGTGGCCAGTGTTAATTTGCCTGCCCACCCCAGAGCTTTAGTAGCTGCGTGCCACACCTGAATCACATGTGTGGTTGGGCAAGTCAATGGAAATCTCCCAGGTCTAGAATACAGGGCTCTCTCTATCACCCCTCCTCCCTCCGTACCTCCCCCGCGGGGCCTGACCCCGGTCCATAGCATAGCCTGGATGTCCGGGGATTCCATAGACGATGTGATTCACCGTGCCCAGCTGTGAGGCCCAGTAGTACTTCCGCACATCTGGAATCCCAATCCCAATACCACACGAGTGTCAATTTACCGAATGCTATACGAGCCCTACCTTTCCACAGGAGCTGCCACTGAAGAGTTTCTATTTCCCTGAAATATGCCGCTGGGACCGGGTCCATCGAATTCTGTAAAACATACAAAAAACGAGGCAAAGCCATCAACTTGAGAGCATAGCTCTTCCAAGCAAAGACAGTGGAAGGGTTTTCGAGTGCTCCACATCTTTCTTACACCTATTCAATGGGGAGGCTAGATTATTAGTATGTCGTAACTGTGGATTAAGCGTGATAAATATACCCAGGTATTTGAATCCAACTGTCTCAATATGAATAGGGCATGCCTGCGGAACTACCGGAGGATCACCCACCAGAACAAATAGTACCGACTTCGTCCAGTTGATGGCCAGTCCGGAGTACCTACCAAAAACGGCAAGCACATCCAGAAAGTTGCGGAAGGAGTCTCTAGGGTTAGTGAGGTAGAGCAAGACATCGTCTGCATAATGAGAGATCTTATCTTCCCAGTCAGGCGACCACCGCAAGCCCCGAATCGACCTGTCCCATTTGACCCAGGCAGCCAGGGGCTCCATTGCAAGAGCAAAAAGTAAAGGAGACAACGGACATCCCTGTCTCGTGCCTCTACCCAATGAAAAGTCGCCCGACTTGTAATTATTAACCACCACTCCGGCTAGGGGATTAGCGTATAGCAATCGAACCCAACCGATAAACTCTTTCCCAAATCCCAACTTTGCCAATACTGGAAACATGTATTGCCACTCCACTCTATCGAAGGCCATTGTGGCGTCTAAAGATACCAACACTGCCGGCTCATGGATCTACGGGGAACCGCCAAGAATGCAATGCAGTCTACGCAGATTCAGCGCCGTATTACGACGAGGCATGAAACCGGATTGATCCGGGTGAATGAGAGACGTGATCACCTTGACCAGCCTAGTGGACAAGATTTTCGCTAGGATTTTGGGTTCTGCGTTAAGAAGCGATATGGGCCTATAAGAGGAGCACTGTGTCTTAGATTTACCAGCTTTGTGTATGACCACAATATTGGCTACTCGTTGGTCATATGGGAGCTCACCTTTCTCCTTACTTTATAAAAACATGGCTCTAATGTACGGGGCAAGTCTACTTGCATTCAATTTATACAACTCTATCGGTATCCCGTTGGGGCCTGTTGCTTTACCGGATTTTATCTGCCTGATCGCTTGCGCAACTTCGTCGTCCGATAACACGGAGTCAAGATAACTCCTGTCTTCCTCTGACAGACTACGCATTAGGATATCCCTGATCATCTCGCTGTTGTCAGCTTCTGTGAATGCATTATCCGTTGTGTAGACTTTCTTAAAGTAATCCGAAAACTCATCCGCCACCGCTTGAGGATCTGTGATCTTACATGACTCTTGCCCTTCCAATTCGGGTACCAGCCTAGATGCCCTCTCTCCGTGCTCGAGCCATGCAATCAATTTACCGGCCTTATCACCGTGTTAATATATACGGCTCTGGACGGCGTTATCATGGGCCACAGCTCTACCTCGAACAAGATCTTTATATTTCTCCTGTCGGAGCCTTAGCAAGTGGATCCCTTCAGGAGTAGGCGACTTGTTCACCTTCTCTTCCAAAGGAATGACCTCCATCTCTTTCTGGGCTACATCCGCTTGTCTTTTCCTCTTCTTGCCTGACACTAAGGACAATACCTCACCCCTCGCCACCGTTTTGTATGCTTCCCAGAGGGATTACGCTGAGTCAACGGACCCCACATTTTCCAGGAAATAACGGTCTGACAACTGTTGTACCTCTTTCTTAATGGCTGGGTCTTTCAGCTGCCATGCGCTAATGGGAGCTATCTTCCCCACTGCTGGCAAATCTAGGGCCAGCCGCACCCAGGCCACTTACATTTTGATTGTGACCCCATCCTGCGCAAATAGATGATGCAGTTCAGTTTGCAAAGTAGATCACGACCTAGCAGGTTTACAAGAGTAGAATCATAGTTCACAAATTGGTGATGTCTCCAATTTTTACTGGCTCAAGGGCAGTAAATTGATTGGTATGCAGTTGATTTGTAATACCGACAACTTGGTCTTCTTTTCTTGGGAGAGGTATGCTAGGGACCTCAATTGTTCTAACCGTTGAACGATTGGCTCCAGTGTTTTATTAGTAAAGATACAAGATGTCCGTTAACCTCTCCACCCATATATGGATCACTTTAATCCACTTCCAGGACTCTGCCAAGCACGCACTCGCCCTCGCCACTGGCACCGACATTGGTCCTGGTTGAAATCTATGGAAGTCTTGAATATCATGGGGACTGGATCTACTTGAAATGTCATTGTATTTTGGGGAACTCTCTAGAATGGTTGGAGCTGAGGAATAACTACTTGCGTTTGCATGAGATTGAATAAATGTGATGCTACTTCAAATTTAGGGACCTTCGGGGTAGTCATAGGGAGTATAGCCATTGGGGTTACCTCTCCCTGACCTACTGGCTCTTACTTTTGGAATACGTCACAATTCTGTCTGGATTGTAACAGCACTACCACTTCTTAGGCCCCAAACTGTTGCAATTGTGACATGGGATTACCTTCTTTAGAGCACTTATCCTGGTCCCAGACACATTACCTCGACCTCTCCCCATATCTGGGACACTCCCGCTGTAGTTCATTGGGACTCCTTACATTACCTTTCCGGGATTGGGGTCTAACTCAGGTCCTTTGAGTGGAACCTTTAGTCTCTTGGCCCCTCTACTTCATGCCAGCTGATTGTAGGCTTTCATATACTTCTCATTTAGTCCTTTTTAGGTCTCGCCGGAGCCAGCGCGCATGCGCTGCTCTGCGAGGCTTCTAGTAAGGTCTTCCAACTCGGACCACCTGCTTGTGTGTGTGTTTTTTTTTTGCTCACACGCTTTTGGGCTTTGCGTCCGTCTTTCTAAGAAAGACAGCGCGCACTTGGCCAAAGGCAGGTGCATATCCCGCCTTCTCTCTCCCCTGGCCTAGGGAGCTCAGGAGCGAGCAGCGGCCCTCATCATGACAGCTAGCAAGAGCCGAGTTTTATTTCAGCTTTTATTATTCATTTTTAAAAAATTTGAATGCTGATCGCAGCACCCACTTCAGAGACACGTGTGAGCTCGGCACCTGCTTCAGGGACACTGCGCACTGTTTCTTTCTTTTAATTTTTTTTTTACTTTAATCGTGAGAGTGTCACTGCGCTCTGCTGGTGTCCTTCACTGCCATTGTTCCCTCACTCTTTTCTTTTCCTTTCCCTCGTGTCTGTCTCGTCATCCACCAAGGAGCAGTCTGCTCTTGCAGCAGCAAAGGAGCCCCTGTCATCAGACGGAGCCAAGGGTGCTCTACCAGTGTTAGGTAAGCGGTGTTGTGTTTATCAGCTCAATAAATACATTAAAAGAAGCATTTGCAATGCAATAGGTCTCGCATTTGAGAGAGTTTAAGCTATTAGCATTGCAAATGACAATGCCTTTTATTTGTTTTACAAACCAAAGCATAATTAAAAGACATTGTAATTTACAATGCCAATAGCTTAACGTCACGTAAATACGAGGACTATTGCCTTGTAAATGATAGTGTTCAATTTCTGTCATTAAAGAGGTCTTTGTTTAAGCATTTACACAAATTCCTTAAACAAAAAAAATCTAATGTTTCACTAGAAATACACCATTGTGCACCAAGGTAATGATGGTTGGTATTTTGGTTACATCTGTGACCAAAAAGAGGTAGGATTTTTTTTTAAATTTTAATACTACTAAAAAGCATAATGATAACATCACTGCAAACGATCCACCTGATGATGACAGCTCAGAACATCAAATAAGTGCTGTTGTTCAAGTTGACTCAAACTCACCGTGAAATAAATATTAAAACTGTGAACTGAACACATTTTTATCTTTCCTAATCATACTTTGCAAAATTACTTGTCCACTGCCTCGCTGTCTGTCGGGACACTCCAGGCAGCTCCAGACCATACACTTCTTGACCTAATCTCCCAGTGGTTTCCCCCAACACCACCCCCGCCCCGGAGTATGCATGTTACTTCTTTCTTTTCTGCTCTCCCACACCTCTCTTTCACTGTGATGTCCTCTCTGTCTGTTCTGGCTCACCCACCTACCTTTCTCCATCATAGACTTCTCCCACTTGCCTCCCCCAGCTTTCTGACTCACCTCCCCCCACAACCCCTCTGCAGTGGTGTCATGCAAAATAATGGGCTACCTGCAGAGTGTGGCGAGTGCCCCCGAGACTCGTGTATCTTGGAGATTTATTAGGCCTAAGCTAAACTGCTTTAGTGACAGAAGGGTGTGCACCCCTCCTCTCCCGCGTACAAGTGTAGAAGACTCCTCTGTTGCACCACTGCTGCCTCATTTCACCTTTTGGTCTTCTCAAACTCAATCCCTCTCACTGTCCCACCTTTCTCGCCCACCTTTGTCTATCAGACCTGCCCCTCCCATAAATGTTTCTTGAGGTAAGGATGTATTCCTGAATCAAACTGCTCGACTCAGTGTGTAGCAATTGTATAGTTATTCAATCCTTAGTGGTACAGCACCCAGGATAATGTGCTGCATGGCTAAACACTTATAACCTCCCAAAGGCGAGACCAATTGGCTATTCCAACGCTTGTTTGTTTTGCCTCTAACATGTCCCTTCAGTATTTCACATACTACAAGATCTCATCAACAGGTTTGCACTGCCAACAAAGGACACCTTGGATGATTTGGTTGCTAATCTCTGGCCTCAGTCCATACACAAAGGATGCAAGAAATCCTCCCATTTTACCTCCTAGTGTAGTGGGTCATTCATTCCACTATGCTCTCTATACACCAACATCAGTCTCCCAAAATATGCATGTGCTGACTCTTTTGGTCTTGAGAGGTTTGGAAACTTTAGGTCAATTAATTTCTTTCTGGGGAACCTTCATCTTTAAGTGGTTTATGACATCATCGTACTTGGTTTTAACAAGCGGGGGAGGGACATTCGTCCTTGCCACCTACGGTGCTTCTTGTGTTGCCCAACCAATTGCTCTTTTACACTCTGCCCACAGGCCTTTTATGACTTTTGTGCCACTTCAAATAACACATCAAAGTCTTCCCATAAAACTTTGAAAATAGTCACAACCAGTGCTCCCTTTAATTATTTTTCCTTGTGTGGATCAACAGAACACTTGCTTGCGTGCACACCTTTCTAGCTTGAGTGAGTAATCGAGGAATGACATGTGGAACTAGGAATATGAACTAGTTATCACTTAAAGGTTGACTACAATGTCAATAGGTCTGGCTTATAAATGAAAGTGGCTCCTTACTCTGATGAATGTAGGCACAGAATAAGCCATCATACATGCATTCTGTTACACATCCTTGCACTCATGCATCCATTCATTACAAACTCATTCTTACATTCACCCATTTTCACAATCAAATGCATGCAAAACTCAGTAACATATGTAATATAAATTAGTAGATTAAAAGTAGAAAAAAGAAAACATGCTAACGCCTACAAATGGCTGACATATACTTGCAATAACAAAATTAAACAAAGCAGCAGGTGGCCGTCTTGAAATGATACTATACAAAGTATATTGTTGTTTTATAGTTCCATCTGACTGTCATGTTTGGAATCAACATGTTGGCCATCTTGCAATGGTAAAAGCAATGAAACCCTCTGGAAAATATCCTTTCATGGTGGTTAGGTGGTTTAGATGCTGTGGCTGTACATTTTGCAATACATTGCAGATGAAGCGAGCAGCTAGCAAGCATCCAGTTAGATCTATCTTTGGGGTGTAGCCTCCTTTGTCATGAAAATTAAAAGAGGAGAAGGAAAGAAATGAAAAGAGACCTTTAACTAGAAATTGGAAAACTAAAGGAACCGGCCCACCAGCTTCAACACTGGTAAGGTAAGGTAAGGTAATTTTATTATGCATAGTTAATTAAAACCAGTGCAAACATTTTACAAAACAGATTAAATATCATAAAAGAAGTTGTGTCTTTAAAACATCATTAAAAGAGCAAACAGTAAAAGCCCAATACAAATTTCCAGATGCGTTACTTTTGGGTTGGAGCAGGTGTCATTAAGTTCAAATTAGTGTCTATATGCTGTGTAATGTTTTTTGGCAGTTTCTGCTCAATTAGTGCAAGGAACTTTACATACCTGCAGTTCAGTTTTGTGTTTGCAGGGTTAAGACAAGCCAGTACTGCTTGCCTTCTAGTGCGAGTTCCTATCTGTCTAAGTTGGTCCTTTAGGAACAGCTGGCGTGCTGGCCTGAACTCTTGGCAGAGGCAAGTCATATGAAGTATGTCGCCCTTCTCTGTATTGCAGAAGGTGCAGGGTTCGTGGCCATTGCTCCTTAGCCATGGTGGCAAATGCTCTCTGGTAGGCAAGACCCCTAGTCTGTATTTCAAAAACTTCAGTTTTATTGTCTTGGGATAACCCTGGCTGAAGTATGGTTGAGGTGTCAGGGATTTATATGTGTTTATGGTCATACATGCATGGTTTCTTTTAGCGAATGACTCTTTATCCTCTAGTAGTGAAAGAGTTTTGACAGTTTTCCAGACCAGTTTTTTAAATGCTTTGTGGCCGAGTTGCAAATCCCAGATCGCAGTTAGTTTGGTAGTCCCCAAGGCTGTCTTCAGGTAAGATCTTGCCTGAGATGCGTCCCTGCTTTGAATGTCTTGCCATAACAGCTCATTTAAAGTGTTAGTAATAGCAGAACGAAGTTTGTGGCAACAGATGATGTAAGCTCCCTGTCTTGCAAGAGCTTGTTTTTGTAGTCCAAATTCCAGCCTGAGTTGGGCGGGCGATGTATAGGATGGGAGCGAAAACATTGTTCGGTAGGCTTTTGTCTAGATTAAGTCCAGATTCTTGGCATCTCTCCCACGTAGAGCCTCGCTGCCGTAGCAGATGGATGGTAGTAGCTTAGCCTGGATGATTTTCAAGTAAGGAGTCAAAATTGGTCCTATTAGTTGGTTAGCTATGCTTTTTAACGTGGCGGCAATACAGGACGCTCTCCTTTTTGCTTCCAGCATTTGCTGTGAGAATGAACCATCTTGGTCGAAGATGACTCCCAAGCATTTATAGTCCGAAGCTGGCTCAATATTTTGGCCGCCCAGTGTCCATATCTTCTGCGGCTTTTTGTGTATGTTTATTGACATAGTGCGAGTTTTGCTTAAATTTATTTTTAGTTTGTTTTCCATGGCATAACTATGCATTTGAATTAGTAGTTGCTTGAGGCCGATGTAGGTATGGCTCAGTAGCACGACATCGTCTGCGTACAGATGGTTGCTCAGGGGTTTCCCTCCCAGCCTCGGGGGATGGGAATTGCAAGTGTTTAATACGCCTGGTAGATCCGCCATATACAGATTAAACAGTGTTGGGGCGAGCACACACCCTTGCTTAAGGCCTTTGGTGGTGCGGACTTTAGATGAGAAATGTGTGCCGCCTCCTAGCTTCACCTGCACCCAGGTGTCGGAATGGAGAAGCTTCAGCATGCTTAACGTGGAATGCGGTATTCCCCATTGTGCCAGTTTCCTCCAGAGTCTGTCTCTATCGATGTTATCGAATGCCGCACTGAAATCAATGTAGCACATGTGCAGCGGCAATTTCCGTGTTTTTGCTGCGTCGATCATTAGTGAGATGGCCAGAATATTTGTGGTTGTTCCAGTGTTTTTACGGAAGCCGGTCTGGTTCAAAGGTATAATCTCATTGGAGTCCGCCCATGAGACAATCTCCTCCAAGATTGTACCCGCAAAGTATTTTGCCTCGTTGTCAAGAAGGGCTACTAGACGATAGTTGTTTGGATCAGTTTTATCGCCTTTTTTATATATGGGGACGATTGTCGACCCTCTCCAGGATTCTGGGATTTTATTTAGAAGTCTAATTTCACAGAATAGCGGTTGCATGATAGTGGCCCATTCTGTGCTCTTTTCCTTGAATAAAGCTGGCGGTATGCCATTGGGACCTGGAGCGCCTTCTTTCCTGCCCTTGCGAATTTGTGTTGATATTTGTGTTATTTGCTGAGAGGCTGATGCAACCATGATGCTTTCCTGTAGGCCTTGCTCCTTCTTAATCTGAGACTCCGACGAGGGCATTATGCGGCGGGGCTCTTTTTTGTTGGATTCTTGGGTTCCTGCCTGTTCCAGGTGATTGTTGAAATGGCTGGAAAGGTAGTTTATCCATGTCTGTTCCATGATGTGCGAGCCTGGTTCTTTATATTCTGGACGCAGAATCCTATTCACCGATTGCCAAAAGCGTGCGCTATTACTGCTTTTGGTATCAAATAGCAGTTTTGCCCATGTTTCGTTTTCAACCTCTTGTTTTATGTTCCATCTTGTGCGTTTGAGTTCCGCTCTTTGTTTCCTCAGCTCTATCCGAAGGTTTGTTTTCTCTGCAGATGATCTTAGCTTCCGTAGGGTCGAGTTAATTTGTTTTTTGTGTGACCTTAGTTGTGCTCTCTGACCTCTTTTTAAGTTGGATGTGGTGCCCTTATTAGGAAGATTGCTTTTTTGGATGGGCTTGGCGGCCAGATCTCGTAGCAGAGACTCAGTGTATAGCTCCCAGTATTGAATGTGCCCAACCACATTTGATTGTAGCGTGTTATGTAATATAAGGGCAGTTTCTGCCAGAGATGTTAGATTGGTTGGCGTGCATTTAAGTCTTTTTTGATTGATGGAATGAATAGCCCCTATCATTTTGTCTGCCTTGAATGCAGTGGGCATTTTTGCCGTTAAATGGCATTCCTGGGGGCGGTGATCACTTTCACCCTTGTCCCCCATTCTGAATCCCAGGATGTGGGGAAATAAGGCCAAACTGGCAAATGTATAATCCTGGATGGAGCTCGCTGTTTGTGAGTAGAATGTTTCTACAGGCGGAGAGTCGGTGGAGAATCTTCCGTTTAGTGCCCGAAGATTGTAGTGTTCTAGGTCTTTGAGTAGAGCATTGTTTAAATACCTTTTCCTGCGTAGCGGAGAGTTTTGTGGAGGTATGGTGTAAATTTTGTTTAAAGCCAGAGCCTCTTCTTCTGTTGATGAACCGAGCATGTTTTGATTGAAATCCCCAGTCAAGAGGAGGAGTGGTTTTTCCATTTGAGCGACATACTCCGCTAGTTGGTTTGAAATTGAGTTAGAGTCATTGACTCTATGTTTGGGGTGAACATATGCGTTAATCAGGCATATCACTTCTTCTTTGTTGCCGAGCTGTAATTTTATCTTTACTGATAAAGTTGTTGATGTGGAAGATTTCATAAGAACTGCCGATGAGACTGTTGTGTTAGATATGTATGTAGCCAAGCCTCCTGACTGGTGACCAAATCTGTTGACTCTAGTTGCTGCCGATGAAAAGCAAGTGAAGCCCATGATGTGTTGTGTGGATGTTAACCACGTTTCTTGCAACATAACTATGTCAAATTGAGAAATATACTTTTGGAAATCCATGTCATCCATTTTTGATGAGAGGCCATTTATGTTCCACGAGCAGATGCCTATTAGTGGCGCACTGCCCTTTGTGTCGTCTGTTGTCTGTTGGTGGCATCATGCCTCCTCGGGGCGTAAGAAGATTGTTCGAGACAGTGTTTCTCTTGTAAATGCTAGATTTTGATGGGGGGCTCCCTCAGTGTAGCTTCTGTCCGATCCCATGGTCTGCATGTATTGTTGTTTGGCTGGCTTCCTCTCAAAAATTTGGTCGTAGGAAGGGTGTGTGTCTGATTGTCATTCGGCATTGGCCAACGCCCTCTTGTTGGATGAACTTCTGATACCCTCGGTCTGTCTTCCGAGTATTGCCACGATAAGTTTTTTCTTTTTGTGGGTGAGCTGCTCAAGGCACCTCTAAGGACGCTAAGAGTGTTTGCCTGTATTGCCGCTGGTTCTGGGCTTGTCCTCTTCTGTAGTGGTGCGGGATAAGCTGGTTTTGGTACGGGGACTAGCTTAATGCCCCAAGACTTAAATTGCTCCGCTTCTGCTGCAATTAAGTCTGCAACGATGCTGGAGGACCAAGTGGTTTTGGTTGCTTCCGGACTATTTGGGTTTTTGGCAGGCAGGAATTCAACAGATATTAAGTTGTTCGAACGTATTCCCTTCAGACTGGGAATGTGTTCCATTAATTTGAGAATGTTGCCGCGATTTAGCGTATCGTGCTGCCCTTGCGACGTATACTCTGGAAGGAAAACAAGCATCTCCGTTGCTTGGTTAGTGCTTCTTTCCTCCTGATGTTTATTTGTTGTATAAAGTGCTAGAGCTGACGAGCCCTGAGCTGAAGGAGCTTCGTAAGTTGCCGGGGTTGTGTCTTCGCCATGCCAGTTGGCTGTGTGTGTTGTTACTTTAAGAGGGAGCATTTGCTTTGGTGATATGTGTGTTTCAGAAGACCACTTTGTTTGTGGATGTTCCAGTTGGCTTGGATCCAGGTAGATAGTCTTAACTATTGTGTCTTTAAGGTGGTCTACATGAGTTTGGCTTAAAGTTTGGCCAGTCTCTCTATTCCTGTCCCCAACCTCAGAGTTTGGCATGAGTGGGCAGTTAATTACTGATGTTAGTGGCGTATCTTGAGTGGTAATTGCTTCAATTAGTTCCTTTTCCCTTTGAAGCGGAGGATCCATATTATGTGGTGTTGGAGCTCCCAAGTGGTCATTGAGGTCCCTATTTGTCGTATTCTTATCACAGTTTGGCTGTATGAGTTGTTTGGTCTCTACTGCCATGTCTCTGTATGTGACTGTTTGTTTTGGTTGGTCGTTTGCTGGTAGTCCTTGAAGTCCTTGCTCTTCTTGATTCTGCAGGTTGCCAATTGTATTGTGCTGCTGCTGAATTGAACTGGGGGGTGAGCGATCTTCGCCCTCTATGGAGTGGGCATTAATGATGTTAGGAGGAGATTTATCCTTTGAACCGAAGAAAATTGGGAAGTATTTGGAAGTGGATGTTTCAGTGTCAGTTTTTTGCTTCCGCCCTTTCCTTTTTTGTTGGCGCCGTTGCTTGGCGTTGGGTTTCTTTGGAAGATCCTGTCCCATCTGGCTTGTTTCTTTGTGTGCGGGAATGTGATCGACTATTGGCTCTCCTTTGTTTCCGGGTAACTCCTCCTTCCTTTGCGTTCCATCGTCATGTATAGTGAGGCCCTTTTCTGCAGTTGCGTTTCCTCTATGTAGGTTCCTTAGGTCTCCTATTAGGTCAGTTAACATAGTCGGCAGTGTGGCTACTTTGTCCAGTGCCTGGCTGCAGTTGCAACTTGGGTAGATGTTTGTCTGTGCTCTCACTATTAAGTTGTTTAAGTTCCCTAGCTTGTCGTCGATGCCGGCTGTGAAAACAGCCAGTGTATTAAGAAGAGTGAGTTGGAGCTCCATTTTTTCAGATTGATACTGTAATGCATCTACTGCTAACTGAATGGTATTTAGCAGTGAATTCCACGTTCCGGTGTTTTGTTCTTTCCCCCACCCGTTCTCCTTGGCGGTGTTGGTATGCAAGTTTGTGTTTTTGACTGCCAAAAATGGATCAAGGGCGGGGGGATCTTTGTGGTCTGGTGTGTAGGTTGCTAACATGTCTTCCCATTCTTGTGTGTTGAGATAGGACATTTTAGCCTTGCCTTCTGCTTTACGGCTGAGGTTGTGTTGACTTAGTGCCTCTTGGATTCCCTGGTCTATGGGAGGTGTTGCACATTCAGCCGTTGAGCGAGACTTGATAGGGGTACTGTGGGTTTGGCCCAAGGATTGTGAAGCCAGCGCCGGGCTGAGTGGTGCTTCCTTTGTGTAGAGCTGCTCTTGTGTCTGTAGCCCTGTCTGTGGGCCTCTCCCAGAAGCCCTATCAGTTGGGCAGATGTCTGTTCTATTCGTTGGTTTTTGTGCTGAGGTTGGTTTCTCATACGCATTCACATCGGCGCTGAGATCGTCTAATGGGGTTGGTAACACAATTTCCCTGTTGTATGGGGCCTTGCTGTCTGAATGAGAGGGTAAGTAATTTTGATTCCGGTTGAACTCATCAGCAAAATTAGGTGTCTCTTTGCTTATGCTTGCGCTTGAGCTCTCCAGAGGAGTGTTTGCACTCATGTGCTTCGCAAAGCTAATTTGTGTAAGGTCTTGCGAATAATTACCCAGGGCAGATGGACTTATAGCTTCAGGCGCGGGTGATGGTGGGCGTGCTGGGCTCGCAGTGGCTGGAAGTAATGGTGTTTGCAAGCCCTGCAGATGGTTGTTACTCGAGAAGATGGCTGAGCCTGCGTCCTTTAGAAATTCAAATTTTGTGTATATTTTAGGCTGGTAGGATTTTTTGATAGATTGTAGCGCCTTTACTGTAGGCTCTGATGATAAAACCGCTGACAAGCCCTGCACTGTTGAGCTTTGATAAAGCCCTGATGTTTGCTCTAATGGCAAAAAGTTCCCCTCTGTATTAATGGCAGTGTTTGCATTTATTTTCGTTTTCTTGTGTTCTTTCTTGTTTCCAGTTGTATCATTAATTTTTGCTGTGGATTTTGGTTTTGTCTCCAGGGGCTCCCTGACTTTCCCTGACCTCATGATGGTGTTTGCGGGCTGTGAACCGCCCTGGACCGCCAAGGAGAGGTGGAAATAACTGCCCCCCCTCCTTATTTGCCGCCCCTTGCTAATGCGTTTGCTCTTCTGCCGATGGTTGAAGACAGAAGAATGGGGAGGTTTCGAGGTACGGTTTTGATGGGGAGGGAAAGATGGGAGCATTGGAGCAATCTGGAGCAATCTGTGAGAGGGCTGTGTGGAAACGTAGAAACAGGCTCAGAGTAGTGCTGAGAATAAGGATGTGAGAGGAGCAGACTATGAGCGGAGCACTCGGGGGAGACCCGCTGACAAGGTCGGACCTAGTCGGGCCTGCCTAGGTCGAACCCCCCGGCTCTTAACTTAGCGGCCGCCTCTATCGGGAGCCGCGCTCACGTCACGTCTTTACAGTCTCGCCTCGCCTCTCCTCCTTTGAGTGGCTGCTCCTGACGGAGGGAAAAGCGGCGATGAGAACAATGAATCGCTGTATCTGTACTGAAATCTAGCCGATGCTAGTTGTCACCCTAAAAATCGCCGCCTGCATGCTCCTCTCACACAGCGACACATGGACTGTGCGGCTTCTGTCAGCGAGGTTGAGGCGCTGTGTTCTGAGCTCCTGTAGACCCAGGTCCACCTCCGGTTCTAGTGCTTCCAAAGTCTTCCAGCACTCTATTCAGTTTAATAAGTAAGTTAGGGCCTTGGTTTGCCTCGGGGCTGTGCCCTCTCCCCTGCACCCCTCGCCGCTATAGAGACCGCAATGGGAACTTTGGCAGCCTCAGCCCCCCTGCATCCTGGCAGACAGACTCAAACGCTCTAACCCGCTCTGTTTGCCATTCTCCTCTGCGGCTCGTTAGTTTATTCGATACGGACCTCTAGTGAGGTCCGATTTCAGCTTGCAGCGGCTCGCGGGTGCCGGGAGCAAACAGCCGGGAGTGGGAGAAGTTTTGCCTTTGCCTTCTGACGCGAGCCAGGCAGGAGATGGGCAGGAGTGCTGCTAAAACTCCCGAGGACTCCAGGAGACTTCGGTGGGGCTCAACGAGACTTGCCCCCGCTGCCCCCGCTGCTCGCAGTCTCGCAGTCTCGCTGTTCGCCGCTGTCCACCGCGGAAGGAAGGGCGACTGGTGTCCGGCGTCTGGCGTTCGCTGTGGTCCTCTGCTGCTCTCTGCTGGTCGAAATGAAAAATGGGATGTAGAAACCTTTTCAAAGAAATGCAACACTGAAGTTTACTCATTTTCAGGTGGCTGAGCAAATGCGAACAGACAAATGTCACTCCAAGCGCAGGAGAGTCAATGACTGTAGTTGTATATATACCACTGGTATATATAGCAGTGGTATGTATGTTTTTTAAGAAGATCCTGGCAGACAACTAAGCCTGTCAGACCTTGAAAGAGATTTTAGTAGGAATTATTACAGTGCAAATATTGTACCCCTAAAGTTTGTCACAGGGGTAATAAACAGAAACATTCTTGCCTAGAAACGAATCTGTGAGATTTCATTTAACCAAGTACACCTGCACCTTTTAGAAGGGTGCAATAACAATCCACCTTTAAAGACCTATTGGCTTTAAGATGTGTGTTTCACTATAAATAAACCAGGTTTATTGCCTTTGTTAGAACTTTTCATAACAGATAGATCAGACCTATGGCATATGAAACACTTTTTCCTAACAAACAAATCTTATCTATAGCTTTTATCATTGGCTCCTCTCTCTAAACGAGGCAGGATAACTGTATTGAACATAAGCTTTCCTACAAGGCTATCTGTAATAAAATTACGCTTGCCTACAAGGCAATACTTGAAGTTCTGCGTAAGTATATGCCTCCCTAAGGCTTTAGCACCGTACTGTAACAATTCCCTCATTATAGGCCTATTGACTTTAACAAATATTTTTCACAATTATCAAGCCAGACAAACTGCCTTTGTCATCTTTTTATATTAAACTAGCAGCTCGTCCCGACCTTGTCCGGGAGCAACAGGCTTCCCCGACCCCCGCCAGCCCCGACATTGTCCAGCAGCCCATGCCCCCGCCCGGCCCGTCCCCCACCTGCCCTGACCACCGCCTCCCCCGACACCCACCTGCCCCGACATGGGTCCCCTTACCTCAGCCGCCGCTCCTCCCGCCTGTCCGCTGCTCGCACCGCCACTGGCCTGTCCGCTGCTCTTCACGTCACCGCTCCTCCCCAGCGCCATGTCCGCCGCTCCCTTACCTCAGCCGCCGCTCCTCCAGCCTGTCCGCTGCTCGCACCGCCGCTGGCCTGTCCGCTGCTCCTCACATCACCGCTCCTCCCCCGCGCCATGTCCGCTGCTCCTCCCCGCGCTCCTGGCATGAGCACGCAGGTCGCGGCCGGCGCTACTTCGGAGGGACTACTTTTTTTGTTCTGTACATTTTTTTAAATAACGTTTTTTTTTTTATTTATATAGCCTATAACCATCTACACACCCTCACGATTCCAACGGTGTATCGGGTGTGTGGATTGGTGCTGTGGTTCCCGAGTTTACCCGCCTCAAAGGCTGAAAGTTCTTCCTTTATTATAGTAGTATAGATAGATCAGACGTATGGCATCGGACATCATTTTTTCCTACTGAACGAATCAGGTCTATAGTCTTTTCACTTGCTTCACACCATAACCAGCACAGTGTTCAAAAGCGGATAACCAGTAAGTGTATAGTTAAAAAATTACAAATGTGATGAAAAACAGTTGATAAACAAAAGTTGGTATTTGCGGACTATAAGCATGGCCACTGGAATTATGCGATTTTTCAGTTTATGGATTTTCAGCATTTGCCACATAATCCATCATCTGCTGCATAATCTGCAATTTTTAACAAAAAAAGATTATGTTTCTAGCTCAGACGGAGCATAAGTTGCTAAAAATGCGGTGATGCATGTTGTCACACAGTGGGAGGCCCTTGGAAATGGGAAGCTTCTTCACTTTCCATTGCTTATTGCTGTATTTGGGTGTTAAACTGGTACTAATTAGGTGTTTTGTTTGTCCAGATAGTGTTAACCAGTGTAAAAATGACAAAATAAGGAAGCAATTCTATCACAAAATGTACTAAATTGTGCAGCATAATTTGCCGAAAACTTGCCACAGAATTTAGTCAACCCTCCCACATAATTTGGTCCTTCTGGCCACATGATCCCAGTGGCCCTGACTATAAGGAAACAGGTATGTAGTACTCTCCTGTGTTACGTATCCCTTACTTTGGATAGAAGACTATGAAAAGAGTTACCAAAGCAGTAGGACTGAGAGGATAAATCTTACTGAATATTTTTGAAAGTATAAAAATGTGCAACAGTGAAAATCAGAGGAATTTTGAATCACATTTTAACTTAGGAGCCACCAGACAGTATCCAGCAGACCTGGGCCCTGGAATCACAACACCTGCTGCACAATTTCTATCCATACCGCCTTTTAAAGCAAGAGCTGTTAAAATACAAACACCTGGTGAGTTTCAAAAACATCAGTGTCCAAAACTGATGGCTCTCATTTAGTTATAAAGAAGGTTTCAGCCTCTGGGACATTACTGTTCGCTGACACCTGAATGGTGAATGTGTGCCCTAACTCCCAAAGCATGTTAATATCTGGGAACTACCACAACTCCCGAGGTATTCTGAAGATTGGTCTCTGGGCTGCAGTGAAGGCTCTGTCTAGAGCTGATCTCCTGCTGCTTCAGGAATCAATCGGCGGCTGGTATTAAGGGGCGTCGGGGGCGTTGCCCTACCTACCAGCATCGGGGAAAACTAGAGAGAAAATTAAGCACTTCTTTTAAAACTGCTCCATGGTGTTGAATGAACACCATGGAGCAGTTTTAAAAGAAGCCTCACAGCTTGGTGCTCCCCTGTGAAACAAAAAAAAGATTTTACATAGTTTCAACGAAACTATGTAAAATCTTTGTTTTGTGCTTGTCTCGATCTCGAAGAGTCTTCAGTGCGCATGGGCAAGGCTGGGCTATGACTATTTCTCGCCTTCGAGGCAATCAAGGAGGCTGGTGGCATCAGCCTTGTGGGAGTGGCTGCATAAAGCAGCAGTGAATGTAATTCAAATAGGGCGCTAAGGGATTAGCCCAGGGCGCGGTCAGTGGAGCGCCAGTCAGGATAATGTGAAGGGGCAGGGCTGGCGCACAGTGCAGGGGGTGGTAACAAGTGCAGCACTCCTTCGGAATCCGTGAATTAGACTTCCCGATTGGGTAAGGTCCGAGTCGACCTTAGGGGAGTGGTTACGCAACTTTGGAAGCCACTATTTCCAGGACACAGTTGCTGGAAAATGGGGACTTGGGGGGGACGGCCAACCAGCGGGAGGCCTGCCTCCCCCGGGGGGTTTTGGGGCAGTAGGGGGAGGTGGGCACAAGCAAATAGCGGAAGGATTTGGGCTAGTTGGGCTGGGGGAGGGTTTTTGGGCTGGTTTTGGGCTGTTTGGGCTGGGGGGTCTTCAAAGCCGGACATTTCGTGTCACTGTCCAACATTTTGGTGTGCAGTGACACAGCAGCCGGTCAAGGGACGGTTGGGGGCACGAGCTTTTGCACGAGCCTTTTCGTTTCGTCGGAGCTTTGGTGCGGGGCTTTTGGCGGTTGTGCGGCGGCTGGGAACTGGGCGGTGCTCGGTACCTGGCTGGTTCTGTGGATTGCTGGCTGACGCGGCGATGACGTGGTGCTTCGGGGACATGCCGGCCTTGGCTGATCCCTGAGTCCAGGAGGCGTTGCGGCTGCTGGAGGAGGCGGGCCGCATGGACCTGGTGCGGCCCGACCTCCAGGTAAGACCGCCGCGGCGTGCTGCGAGCGGCGCAGCGGCGGCGGTGTTGGCCTGTGAGCCTTCGCGGTCTCGGCCGCGGAAGGCTCCTGGCGGAGGGAGGGGGGGCGGGGCGGGGCAGGAAAAGGAGGACGGCGAGGGCGGGCCGCGAAGTGGCAGTGTGCAAATAGAGGGGCGGGGGGACAAGGGGCCGAGGGGACGCCTGATGTTGATGTTTGTGGGCGGGGCCGGTGATCGGGAGGGGTCAGCAGGGGGGAACTCAGGAGGACATGGTATGGGGGCTGGGGGCACTGCAGGGGGCCTGGTGGGGGACTTGGGGGTGGGGGGAGATGGCAGGGCTGCAGGGGACAGTGGGGGTCCAGGGAGGGACACGGCAGTGACACAGGAGCAGGGGGGGGAGTGGAGAGCTGAAGCGGAGGGAAAGGATGGTGGGGGAGCGTGGTCCGCACTTTTGGTGGAGGAGTCACACCTGGAGGAAGGAGTGGATGGGGTGGGGATGGGGGACATCTTCGGGGCAGGGGGCGAGTATGGTGGGCCCGAGCAGTTCTCCGTCGCCGGGGAGGACGCGGGGTGGTGCGGGAGGGGGTCAGGGCACAAGGGTGCGTGAGCTGGGGCCCTGGCGTGGCGGGGGGAGCTGGACGACGGTGGGGGATGAGGGTGAGGCGGGGGTGCTCGGTGGAGGGGTGGTGTCGGGTTGGGGGGACGGTGGGTGGGGGACTGGTGGGGACGCAGTGGTTGGGTTGGGGGAGGGGTTGGAGGGGGGAGCAGGGGCAGCTGGCGGTGGCCTTGGGCAGCCGACGCGGCGGGGGGGACACTCTGCAGGGTGGGGTCGGGGCACACCACGAGGCTGGGGGAGGGGCAGCACGTGGGAGGGACGAGGGGCATTTTTTCCCCGGCATGCTGGACTTCACCTTTTGTCATTGGCAGGAACTGTTGGCGAGGCGCTCGGGTGAGCAGCATGCGGTTCCGGTCCACTGAGGGGATGGGCCGGCTCTGCCTTGTACAGGCAGTCGTGCTCCAACGCGGGACATGGCATGGGACGGCATTGGTCGGAGGCAGGACAGATCCCCGCCAGCCCCCCCGAAGGGTTGCGACGGCCGCCGGGGGTAGGGGGGTGCCTTGGGACGCAATTGACTCAGCTTTTGGTGCGAGTGCAGCGGCGGGGCGGGGGGAGAGTGTGGATCTGGTTGAATTGATGCAGGTGTGCAGGGAGAAGGCAGGGCTGAGCCGGCTGAAGTCCCTAAGGGGCGGCCGGGAGTTGCAGGATGTTGGTGTGGGGGAGTCGGAGGAGGAAGGGGAGATACGGGAGGGGGAGTGGGTAATGAGTAATCTTGTTGACTGTGTGTTGCAGGTACAGTCACAGCAGGATGCGCCCAGAGTGACGGCCCCCTCAGCTCCACTGGTTAGGCGGCGGGATCCAGCGCGGACGCCGACCTTGACGCCAGGTAAGGTTGGAGACGGAGTGGGGAGTGGTGCGGGCAAGCGGCGCTGCGCTCAGGTGTCGGAGGGGACGGATACTGGAGGTGACGATTGGGGGCGGCTGGTGAGAGGCCACTACGTAAAGGACACGGGCACGGAAGGTGAGGCGCCGGTGGGCGGCGTCGAGTTGGGCGCTGGTGGGGAGACGGTGACGGGGACGCAAAGGCGGGGGAGTCCGCGGCCTTGGGGAAGGAGAGTTGTGTGGTGCCGGTGCGCAAGCTCCCGTACATGGGGGTTACTAAGCCGCTGGGGGCGCACCTATCACTGGCTACGAAGGAGAAGATTTGGAAGGGGGAGTACGTAGACATTTTGAAGCTGTTGCACAGGGAGCTGACTTCTAAGGACGGGTCTAAGGAGGAAGAGCAGGAGTTAGCAAGGGGCCCCAAAGTGCCCCTGACGATTGACAATTGGTCGGCGGCTTTCCTAATATACGCAAGCGAGTTTCAGGATTGGTCCATCAAGCTGTTCAAGTACATGGACTTGGTGCAGAGGGCGCAGGTGACATACGTGACAGGAGGAGCTCAGGGCGGGGGGACACAGAGTGGGGTGTGGGAGGAAGGTAGAGGGGGCCAGATCCCTGGGAAAAGGCTTGTACGCCGGTTAGACTGGAGTGGATGGAACCTTGGCTGGTGGCATATCCGCGGGCGGATGATGCGGCCGTTTTGTGTCAAGGCTTCCGGGAGGGATTTCGGTTGGGTATGAGGGCCCGCGGATTGCACGCTGGGCGGACAATCTGAAGTCAGTGAATGCCCACAAGGAGATTGTGCGGGAGAAGCTGTTCAAGGAGGTCAAGGAGGGCCGGATGGTGGGCCCCTTTGCAGAGCCGCCTCTGCCAGGTTTGATCATCTCCCCGATTGGGGTGGTGCCCAAAAAGGAACTGGGGGAATTCCGGCTGATATAGCACCTGTCATGGCCGGAAGGTGAGTCGGTGAACGATTTAATCTCGGCTGACCTTGCGTTGGTGTCCTACTCATCTGTGGATGTGGCGCGGAAGCTCGTGCCGGCGGTCGGGACGGGCGCTTTGATGGCAAAGTGTGACATTAAGTCGGCATTCCACTTACTCCCGATGCATCTGGAGGATGACCAGCTGCTGGGGATTCAGTTTGACGGTGGCATTTTTGTTGACAAGGCGCTGCCTATGGGGTGCTCTATCTCCTGTGTGTTGTTTGAGAGGTTCAGTTCCTTTCTGCAGTGAGTTTTTTCCAGGCGCACAGGCTCTGACACGGTGACGCACTACCTGGATGGCTTCTTTCTGGTGGGGCGGCCCGTTTTGACGGACTGCCGGCAGCAGCTGGACAGTTTGACAGAGATACTGGGTGAATTTGGGGGTTCCCCTGGTGCCAGAGAAGACGTACGGCGGCGGCCATGGAAGCACGCTAACCGGAGGACAAGGGGTCGGCAATGTTGGCTTTGGTGGACGGCATACTGGAAAAACGGAAGGTGACGGTGCGGGAGGTTCAGGTCCTGTTGGGGCATCTCAACTTTGCGTGTCGCGTGGTGCGAGCGGGCCGTACTTTCTGCAGGAGGTTGGTTTTGGCCTTGTCGGGTTTAACTCTGCCCCATCATCATGTGCGCTTGTCGGCAGGAACGAAGGAGGACTTGCGGATGTGGCGGGCGTTCCAGGGGCGCTTCAATGGCGTGCCCATGGTGCCACCGGTGGACTGGGAGTGGGACATCACGCTGTATTCGGCTGCGGCGGGAGTTGGAGGTTTCGGGCTGTACTGGGCCGGGAGCAATGGCCGACGCATTGGCAGGCAAGGGGACGTAGCATCGCGTTCCTGGAGTTGTTCCCGTTGGTGGTGGCGGTCACGGTGTGGGCGCTCGAGCTGGCCCACAAGAGGGTCTTGTTCCGGGTTGACAACTTGTCAGTCGTACAGGTGGTGAACAGGCAGTCGACTCGGGACCCGCAGGTGTTGAAGTTGATGAGAGTGTTTGTGCTGCGCTGCTTGGAGAATGTCATTTTGTTTCACGCTCGCCACGTCCCGGGGGTGGACAATGACATTGCGGATGCTTTGTCTCGTTCACAGTGGCAGAGGTTCCATGGGCTAGCCACGGAGGCGGAGAAGGTCAAGACGCCGGTCCTGAGGGAACTTTGGTCGGTGGGAGACGCCGGGTCGTTCAGCTGGTGAGGGCGTCGGTGGCTGCGTCCACCTGGAAGGTGTATGTGCAGGCTTGGGAGGAGTTTCGACGGTCTGGTGCGGTAAGGCATGGGGATCAGTGGCAGCGGTAGTAGCAGGTGGTAAGGTTCATGTTGACTTTGATGGACAAGGGTTTGTTGCGGGTGACGATTGCGGGCATGTTGGCGGTGGCGTTCATGGGGAAGCTGTGGTGGGGTACCCTCCGTCGGCGGGTGAGTTGGGGGCTCGATTGCTGGAAGGGTGGGCGAGGGAGAGGGGAGCGAGTATGAGTCAGATTCGGCCGATCACGGTGGGCTTACTGGGGGGGTCTGCTTGGTGCGTTGCCGACGGTGTGCTGGGATGGGGGTGAGACGGTCTTGTTTTCCACACTCATGTCATGCCTTTTCTTAGGAGCGTTTCGGGTGTCGGAGTTGGTGGGCCCAAAAGGGGGGTCGGGGATCCTGTGTGAGGATGTGGAGATACTGGCCCAGGAAGTGGCGGTGCGCCTGCGATGCTCCAAGACGGATCAACGGGGAGTGGGGACATGGTCGGTGTTGCCCCCGGGGGCCTGGGAGGGGGTGTGTCCCACGGCGCGGGGCCGGCAGTTGGCAGCGGGTCCGAGTGCGTTGGATGAGGAGGCCTTTGGTCGACGGGACGGTGGCAGGGTGACGGCGGCTCAGGCTTTGTGGGTTCTGCGGCACACCCTGCGGTATGTGGGTGAGGACCCGAAGGCTTTTGGGACACATTCCTTTCGAATCGGGGTGGCGACTGCAGCAGCTCGGAGTGGGTGGGGGAAAGAGGAGATCAAGCGGTTGGGGTGGTGGAAGTCGGGTTACTACAGGACGTAGGGGTAGAGGGGGCGCATTGAGCTGTTTCTGTTCGCCCTCTTACATGTGTGTCTTTGCAGGTGCTGTGGCGGGGCCGGAGGCGGCAGTCTTGAAAATTTTCATTATGGGATACTCCTTTGTCAAGCAGGCAGGGAGGGCCGAGTGGGACAGACTTCGGAAACTCAACTTGGAACTGGATGACAGATTGTTTTGATGTCATTGGCGGGGAAAGGGGGGAATGCGTTGGCATGAGTTGATGCCCTTGTTGAATAATGTGGTGAGGGGGGGTGTGCCCGGATGTGGTGGTTATCCATTTGGGCGAAAATTACCTGGTGTTGTGTAAGGGCTTGGCGCTGGTCAAGCAGATGAAGAGGGACCTGTTGGAGATACGGAGGCAATGGTCAGGCTGTCACGTGATTTGGTCAGAGTTTATTCCTAGACGGTTTTGGAGGGGAGCTGAGTGCCCAGGGGCCATTGATAGGATGAGGCGGAGGATCAACAGGGAGATGAGGGATTTATGTGCGAAGGAAGGTATAGGTAGGATGGGGCATCCTGAGCTTAGGTACGGGCGGTGTACTTCTTTAGGCAGGATTGGGTTCACCTCTCTCGGTATGGGATGGAGCTGTACATCGTTCAGTTGAAGGAGGCACTGGATGTGGCTTTGAGGGTGCGCAGGTATCCACGGGGGCTGAAGTCCTATGGGGGGGTCGAAAGTCTTAGGCAGCTTTCGAGTGGCGCTTCTCCTATTTAAGAAAGGGCGGTATTTGCAGGAGGCCTGGGCTGTTCGGTAGGTGGTGGGGGACACTGAGGTCATTTACAGTTAATAAAAACAACAATTCCCTTGAGCAAGGTCATATGCATAAACACCATGAAATGGAAAAAGCAATAACTATTAAAAAAAGATAATACAAAGTAAAAGGCTGGCAAAATTTATTGTGTACAGAAAAGTTAAAAAAGCAGAAACAAGGTAAACTGCTTAACACATGTTAAAATAATTGTAAAAATATAATAACAATCATACATTCAATATTGACCAGCAATATCGCTAAGAACAGACAGAAAAACAGTAAGACGTACAGTTTGTACAATACAAGGTGTGTGTTCTGATATTCTTTTTAAGGCACCGGTGTTATGCACTCTAAGACCATAATGTGTCAGCATCGGTGTCTGAACCATGAATCACACTGTACTAAGGCGTCGACGCGTTTCGGTGGTTTGTTGAGATTCTATCCACATTTATCAAGACAAAGAATCACTTTCTGTCGTAGTATAGATACATACGTTCCTAAAAAATGGATACACAGTATAATTAGTATCTAGGCAATCGACTCATTTTTAAAGTTATCCTGTTTACATTTTAACATAAGATCTGTTGTTCGCATTAATTCACAAATCTGCTCTATGCGCCTCTAGAAACAAAATTTAATAACATCATAGAGAACAGAGTATGTTTAATACATTATGACATTTGAAACTCGAACCAACTCTAGCAAAGAATCTATTATTCCTATTGATTCACACGTGTTCTCTATTAGCCTCTGGAGACGAAATTTCGTAACATCCTGGGGGACGGGGCATGTCTAATCTACTATGGCATTTATACCTAAAGTAAACTTTTGCCAAATATTTGGGTGGAGTTGCATACTATCTGGATTGCCTACCAACTGGCATGCCCTATTTGATGCTATCGTTTGTATTGCCCTTATTACCCTTAATGAGCAGTATTATTTCTCCCATTTAATTCGTTATACCATTCGTAATTGGCGTGGTTGCATGATTTGGCTTCCCTACGCTTTACATCGCGCATTTAGTATTTAATATTTCAGAGGTAGTTGCCCTTGTTGCCCTTAATAATTAGGCTTAGTTCCCAGTGCTGGATAGTTAAGGAAGTGCTAGCTTTTGCTTTAGTCTAACTCCTTGCATACATTGTATTAAGTATCCATGTCTCCATAATAGTTGTAAGTTTAACATAGATGCAGAGGGATCACCTTAATCTAGAGGGAAAACTTAAACATATAATGTTACCTCTTAAGTGCAAAGGAAAGATTTATCGTGGTTGTGCGGTCGTCCTCTATAGTAGCGATGTATGTTCAACCCGAGTGTTTACTAATCGTCAATTTTCAGACTTGGCCTGTGTTAATGGTCCTAATAGGGAGACATATTTAACAGTAAACAAGGAGGAAGAGAGGATATGGCTATAGTTACCTTGTTCCTATATTATGGCTAAACGTCCTACTATAATGCTCAAGTTGTGCTTATAGAGTTTAGATTTACCTTATCCATAGATTGTTGGAAGTTCTCAACTGAATGAGTCGAGTTAGGTATCACATTAGGTTCTTTCTGTCACTTCTGTCGTGGCTTCTATTTATGCCTTGCCAAAAAATGTACCTATAAGTGAGAACCGTGATGTGGTTCTGTTACTAAATATCCAATAGAGTACATACTGGTAGTAATTCCTACTTCACAATTACTGTATTGGGGGGCAAAATTGTCGTACCTATTAGGTTAATTATATTCGGGTGGCAATATGATGCCAAACTGTCTGAGTCCAGAGCGCTTTTCTTTCAGTCGCGTTGTGTGGGAAAGGAGGCGCCTAAGTCATGCCCCATAAACGTGAGTCTCCGTTCCCTAACAGAAACAAGACAAGGGAAAGATGAAGAGAAAGATAGAGAGGCGGGGCGTTTAGCAGGCGCCTAAGAAAGGTTCTAACCTAAAGATTCTAATACGCCAGGTTAACCTTTTGCTAGATCGCTTACCTCTACGTTTGCCGGTGGCTGCCTGCTTCTCCGGTCACCAAGATTCAATGCAAACCGAGGTGCGGGACGCCGTGTTTAAGACGCTTAAACTGGCTATTCATTGGTTCACATGTTAACCAATGGAAGTTCCAGGTGACGAGTCTTGAGATTTGCATATCCGGGCTCGAAATCCCTACTTCTCATTGGAGGAGTACCCTGACGGCTGTGGGTGGCGGCAAACGATCCGCCTTCCATATCGAAGCGTAAATCGTCCCTCTTTTACTCAATGTCGTTTTAGATAGTGTTTATAGCCTATGTATTGGCCGCATTTACATGCCTCCTGTTGTTTTGTGTGGAATACAAAAACTGGCCTTGTATCGTTAAGACTGACTTGGTGTCTTGAACGGACACACCCTGTGTGCCTGGAAAGCTCTGACAATTTGCATTGAACGTTATAAAGTCCCTGCTCCTGCTGAACATAAGCCCATGGTGGCTGTGTGGGACCGCGGAAATCGCCTTCCGTTTCGTAGCGTGAGGTGTCACTATTTGTTCTTATTGTGTATAGATTACGAACTTTAAGGTCGCATATATTTGAGCACTGTTTACTTATCTCCTTGGTGTATCGATTACAAACTGAACGGTCGCCTATGGACGAACACTATTTGCTTACCTTCTGTGTGATTGTGTAAGGGTGATAGCTTAACTCTGTCTACTCCCACCTCTGTGTTTGCATAACCTGGACAGACACTATCTATACTGGCAGTTAATGCTGTTGCAATGGTTTAATGCACTATTTAATATTCTAACCTATCAGAAACTTCCTTGAAGTTATGTGTAAATGGGAGAGTCTTATGGGGCGTTTTATGAATGATATATCAGGCTATTCTTGGAGAAGGAGGAGGGGGGGGGGCGTCTGTCTACCGTGATTTTTGGAGCATGTCAGGCAAGAGGGCCGAGTTATGAGGGTCATGGGCGTGCTCTGTCTAGTAACGGAACTATTTGGGATTGTGGTTGAACCGGACCAAATTCGAGGTAGTTAGTCTTTACAGCGGAGATTCTAAATGCATTTGGTCCAGTCCTCCCTGGTGTTTAACCCTTTATCAATGGTCTTAAGATGGCAAAAGTACCATTGTTCTCTCATTTTTCTCAATTTATCGATGTCCCCTCCACGTCTGGTAGTTCTAATTTTCTCCAGAATGAACCATCGCATGTCGTCACAAGAGTAGTTATGCTGTCTGAAATGTTCCGTGAGGGGAGCATTACATTTGTTAGTGCGGATGGCTGATCTGTGCTCAAGCACTCTAACTCTGAGTTCTCTGCTGGTCTCGCCCACATAACCGAGGTTACATGGGCAAATCAGCAGATAAACAACATTTTGGCTTCTGCAATTATTAAACGTTCTAGGAGTCAAGGATTTACCATTGTATTCAAAGGAGGTTCCAACGATACAATGTGGGCAGATAGAACAGGTTCCACACTTGTGGTTTCCTGTAGCCAGTCCGCCAGTTAATGTTTGCTGGGATTCTACGGCTGGCTTGTAAGTGTGTACGAGGCAATTACGTAGGGTTTTGTTTCTTCGAAAAGAGAACAGGGGTTTGTTGAGTTGGTTATCGCTATTGAAATTGAGAATACGCCAATTTCTATTAATAATGTTCTTAATCTGATTGCTAGCCTGAGAGAATTGAGTCACAAAGACTATCCTATCGAGATAATTTTTAGTCCGAGTTTTATTCTGAACAAGTAGACTATCCCGGTCGTAGAACCGTGCTCGCTTGAAAGAATTTTTAATTAATTTATGGGGATAGCCTCTTTCTTTCAGTTTTCTTTTGGTATTTTCTGAGTGTTTATAAAAATCTTCCAGATTCGAGCAATTTCTTCTAAGTCTTAGAAATTCGCCGAAGGGCACGTTGTCTCTCTGTGCCTTCGGGTGGTTGCTGGAATAGTGGAGGAGTGAGTTCTTATCTGTTGGCTTGGTGAACAATCCAACTTTTAGGATGCCTTCTTCATCCTTAATCACTATATCCAGGAATTCAACCCTAGCGTTGCTTTGGTGTCCTGTAAATTTTAGATTAGGGTCGCCGAGATTCAGCCACTCAAGAAAACATTGTAATTCCTCGCTCGCACCGCTCCAAATGAAGATGATATCATCTATGTAGCGGTGCCAGCAGGAAATTTTTCGAAAAAGGGTGCTGCCTCATTAAAAATGTGTTTTAATTCAAAGTTACCCACGTACAGGCAGGCCAGACTGGGGGCACATGTGGCCCCCATACTGGTACCCTTGATCTGTAGGAATAAATCATCCTTGAAGAGAAAAAAGTTCTTTTTTAAGATGAGGTAAATGCATGACATAATGAAACTACTATCGCCTCCTTTCAGGTCTTCTGTCTCCAAAATTGAGGATATTACCTTGATGGTGTAGTTTTGGGGGATGTTTGTGTAGAGAGCTTCAATATCTAGGGTGACCAGGAACTGGGTCACCCTATTGAAGCCTCTACCTTCAAAAACTGATATTGCGTGGCAGGTATCCTTCAGATAGGATCTTTGTTTCTTCACAATGGGCTGCAAGAAAAAAATCTACATACCGACTGAGCGGTTCCAAGATGGACCCTATTCCACTGATTAAGGGTCTCATAGGTGGATCCATGAGATTCTTGCGGATCTTTGGGAGTCCATACATAGCGGGGGTGACTGGGTGTTGGTTGAGTAAGAACTTGTATTCGCTCTCGCTCATGGCTTCTCTGTCTCTCCCCTCGCTCAGAAGGTGGGCTACCTCACTCTTTAGTTTGCTCAACTCTTAGAATCTCGATTTTTCGTAATGTTCCCTGACGCTAAGGAGTTCTCTCATCTTTGAGTTGTACTTATCCGTGTCGAAAACTACTACACCCCTGCCCTTATCGGCGGGTTTGATAGTCAGATCCTCGCAGTTTTGCAGATTGAGCCCTGTGACACTTGGGGGGGATTATAGTCTCGGTTCTCAAAAAAACGGTTGAGACGGATCTTCCTGAAGAATGATTTAAGATCACTTTCTATACTAAACTTAGATGGTGCATTGGTAGGTGCAAAACTGAAACCTTTTTGAAGGACTGTTTGTTCAATGGTGCTGAGCGTCCTCCTTGAGAGATTTATTATAGGGAATTCTCCTACCTCCAGTATTGGGTGCTCCTGGTGGCTATATACTCCCTGGAGCTGTTTTGAGGTTGATGCTTTCTTTGATTGTCTGGGCGATTGTATGCCCTGAAGTTTCTTTGTCCGCGATTCGGGCGCCTGTCTAAAAAAGGCTCACGTTCATAGTTAGAGCCTGCTCTACTATCTTGCGGTCTATCTGGTTCGTCATCACCACTAGATCCTCAGGATTCTGAGAATGTAATTCTTTTATTATTGTTTCTAGAATAGACAGGTTTCTGTTGGTATGGTCTTTCCCATCTAGATTCATTTTTGTTAGTAAAGTAGTCCTTCTGTGTGTATGGATACACCCCCTCTATTGTGTATTTATCTACATCTTTTTGAAATTGTTTAAGTTTTTTGTTAAAGAGATAATCTCTATATCCATCTGCATCAAGGTTAATCTCTTCTAATTTCATTTTGGCGTCTTCCAGCGATGGGGACTGTTTAAGTGTCACTTCAAGTTTCTCTATCAGCTCAGGATTATTTCCTGAGCTGTTTCAATAATTAAAATAAGCCAATCCCGGCTACACCGGTTGGCTATCAAAGTCCAGGTTTCTATAAACTTTGGATGTTCAGTAAATAGCCCTGGTTCATTTCGAACTTGTAAGCCTATGGGGATGACTCCCTCTTTTAGATAGTTTATTAGAAACTCCGCATGGAGCTGGTTCTAATAAGCTTCTTTTTTGAGTTGAGGATTTTGATTAACTGCTCATGGCTTGTGTTGTTAAGTCCTTTAGAGCCCCCAATTTTTGGGTCTAGATTCATAAGTCTAGTATATTTCTCTTCAGAGAACCCAAAGGTTTTCAGTTTATCCATAATTTGGCCAAAAAGGTTTGATTCACAATATAGAGAACTCCTCTCCAACCAAAAGGTTGTGCAATAGTGAGTAAAAAAGGAGAGGTACCCCTTAACTAAGGTCAAGGGAAATAGGGTTCACCAACCAATAAAAACAACAATTCCCTTGAGCAAGGTCATATGCATAAACACCATGAAATGGAAAAAGCAATAACTATTACAAAAAGATAATACAAAGTAAAAGGCTGGCAAAATGTATTGTGTACAGAAAAGTTAAAAAAGCAGAAACAAGGTAAACTGCTTAACACATGTTAAAATAATTGTAAAAATATAATAACAATCATACATTCAATATTGACCAGCAATATCGCTAAGAACAGACAGAAAAACAGTACGACATACAGTTTGTACAATACAAGGTGTGTGTTCTGATATTCTTTTTCAGGCACCGGTGTTATGCACTCTAAGTTAGGTAGGGGGGTATGTTGCTGATGGGATGTTGTGTTGATGTTGCAATTTTGGGGATCCATTTAGGGGTGGAGGTGGGGGGCTGTCAGGCATTCTCTTATTAGTGAGGTCTAGTTTTGTTCGGCACAGGCCAAGGTTGGGAATTCGCAGGGTGCACCTGATTCCAATAAAGCAGCCTGTGTAACACTATTCTGGTGTCTGTGGTCAGTGCTCCCCCCTACTGGTGGGCCCCAATGGGGACTTGGGGGGGGCGGCCGACCAGCGGGAGGCCTGCCTCCCCCGGGGGTTTTTGGGGCAGTAGGGGGAATGGGGGGCACAAGCAAACAGCGGAAGGATTTGGGCTGTTTGGGCTGGGGGAGGGTTTTTGGGCTGTTTGGGCTGGGGGTCTTCAAAGCCAGACATTTTGTGTCACTGTCCACCATTTTGGTGTGCCGTGGCACAGCAGCCGGTCAAGGGACGGTTGGGGGCACAAGCTTTTTCCTATCCTCCCTCCCATATTTTAGTGGGGGTTTCTTGTATGGTGTGCAGGATTTTTGTTGGTCAAAGGGGGTTTTCTTGGGAGATGGTGCACCGGAGGTTTGATGGTCATGGGGGGAAGTTTTGTCATGTCGCTGGAACAGGTGCTGGTGTGCTGTGCTTGACTTGGCGCGTCTCCTATTTAAGAAAGGGGGGCATTTGCAGGAGGCCTGGGCTGTTCGGTAGGTGGTGGGGGACACTGAGGTCATTTACAGTTAGTTAGGTGGGGGGTATGTTGCAGATGGGATGTTGTGTTGATGTTGCAATTTTGGGGATCCATTTAGGGGTGGAGGTGGGGGGCTGTCAGGCATTCTCTTATTAGTGAGGTCTAGTTTTGTTTGGCACAGGCCATGGTTGGGAATTCGCAGGGTGCACCTGATTCCATCAAAGCGGCCTTTGTCACACTATCCTGGTGTCTGTGGTCAGTGCTCCCCCCATACTGGTGGGCCCCAAAAGAAAGGTGCCTGAGGCTGCAGCCGTGGTTTCAAATGAGCGGCAGCAGGTTGGTTGGTTTACTTTTATCAGATTAGCAACTTTTAGTTGGATGCAGAGGCCGTGAAGTAGTAGCAGCAGCTGAAATAAGTGTAATGTATTTCTGTGTGCCATTCTTTCTACCCCCGACCAGCCCACCTATCACATCACTCCTCTCTGTCACCGTCTCCTGCCCCGGGCGCTAATCCCCTTTATCTGTACAAGTGGTCCTCAGTGCCACTGCCTCACTTGCCAAGGCCTTTATGCTTGCTTGTGGGGTACGCTCTGTTGCTTGTTGTTGATATATTTCAGACCCCCCCACCCCCGTAATCTTGTTGACCATGCCACGCCCTTGTGTTCGGTCGAGGGGCAGTAAACAAACGCAGACCCGGCTGTGGACAGGTGTACAGACCTGCCGCAGGAATGCAGAGTATCTCTACGCTCGACCCCTGCCGCTGCTGGCAACGGGGCATCTGTTAACCACACACTGGTGGTGGTGGGCCTCCAGGACGCACTTTTGTCCGGGTCTGTGCTGGTTCGTAAAAACACACATGTAAATGAACCCAAAGGGTCTCCTTTCTGCTGCTGTAATTTAAAGACAGCAAACTGCGCACTTATATAAAGCACCTACTTTAAATACACGCAGCAGCAAACCCGACACCCTTTCAGTTCATGTACATTTGGGTGTTTTACAAACTTGCGCATAACATTTCGGCCCTGGTGACACATGCTGCCTTTACGGAGGCACTTCCATCACGGAAGTGCTTGCTCTTGAAGGCGGTGCGGCTGTCCCTTCTCTTACATACTTCCTCTTTCAGAGCCTCAGGCATTACACGGTTCAGCAATGCGTGTTGCTGTATTGTTTGTAACTTTTCAACCATTTCAGCTAGAAACACATTTTTGGGGTTAGAATAATAATAATAATAATAATAATAATAAGACTTTTATATAGCGCGAACAGCTACCTCAACTAGGAGGTGTCCCGGCCCTGTAAGAGCAGAACAGAGCTAAGAACCCCGGGAAAAGGGTATCTAACTTTCCTGTGTGAAGAGCCAAGATTTCAACTGCTTTCTAAAACTAGATTCCGAGGATGCACTCTGGAGGTCCGGTTGCAAGGTGTTCCAGAGCCGAGCCGTATTTGCCGAAAACGTTCGGCCCCCCAGTCGAGCCCTTCTAACTCGCGGTTCGAGCAGCAGTACCCGGCAGTTCGAACGGAGAGAGCGGGCCTGGGAGTATCTAGGCAGCCGAGATCTTAAATATAGTTGACAATTTCCATGTAAAGCTCTAAAAGCCAACGTGAGAGCCTTAAATTTTCCTTAAACGGTATATCTTTAGCAGCCTAGCCGCAGCATTCTGTGCGGTTTGCAAGCGCTGGGTTAGGTATTTCGGGAGACCCATATATAGGCCATTCGCATAATCTAGCCTAGATGTGATTGTGGCATGGATCACCGTTTTCCGACAATTCTCTGGCAGCAGCTTGAGAATTTTTCTCAGGTTCCTCAGTTTACTAAGGCAGCTACCCGTCACCTTCTAAATATGGGAAGAAAAGGATAGACTGTCTTCCCATTTAACCCCTAGATTTTTTACAAAATGACTAGAGAGAGGTGGAGGCCCCATCTTCCTGGGCCACCATAGCTCTGCCGCCGGAGGAGTACCTTTCCCGAAAAAGATCATAATCTGCAGATTATGGACTTTGTGCTTGTGGCAAATATATAATTATGCGAAAATCGCTGTGGGCACAAAATTGCATACTTCTAGTGGCGCTGATTGTAATAAAACAACATGGTATGCTTTATATTTCAATGCAGATAATGGTGTATGGCAAAGTTCACACAGCCGATCATCACTGCTGTATCGATAGCACATTGCGGTGCCTCGTTTCAGCAAATTCTTTTTTAATGTTTTCTGGTGAGAAACACTGCTGGGCATTTAGTGGGCCTGGTGTTTCCGGGTCTCAGACCCAGTGGCATTTTAGAACGGACATTGAAATGCGGCCTGTAGGGCACTATATTCATGTCCTTAACATGAATGTGAAAAACATGGACCATTTGTGAACAATTAATGTAATAAGTATCCAGGTGACCCATGGCAGTGATATGGGGCCAGATGTATCAAGATACACTTTTGCGATTTTCAAATAGCGATTTTTAAGGAATCGCTATTTGAGAATTGCAAAATGGTATGTATGTAGAAATTCGCTATTTTTTTGCGATTTCTTAAAATTCCTTAATTGTGATTAGCAAATTGCTAATCGCAATTAAGGAATAATTTCCCATTAATTTCAATGGGCCAGGAGGCCCATAGGAATGAATGTGAAATTATTCTCAATTTGCGAATCGCAATTTACTAATCGCAAATTGAGAATAATTTCAAGGGTGCAAGGGTGTCCAAAGGACACCCTGTTGCACCCCTGAAATAAGCATGGGTGCACATGTGGTGCACATACATGCCCTGAGGGCATGTATGTGCATCACATGGCACTTTGAAAAATGCAAAAATGGTCATTTTTCAAGAAATTCGCAAACTACCACCAACTTGAAGTTGGTGGTACTTTGCGATTCCTTAGGGACAATTAGCAATTTTTTTATTGCATCATACATTGCATTTAAGGAATCGCAAATTTTGCGATTCCTTAAATGCAATCGCAAAATAAGGAATCTCAAATTTGCGATTCCTTATTTTGCACTGAAATTTGCTATATACATACCATTTTGCTCAAATAAGTTTGCAAACCCATTTGAGCTTCATACATCTGGCCCTTAGTTCCCGTTTTTATTTAACATCTTATACTGAATGTTTTACTCTATTAGAGTTTTAGCTGTTCCCAGGATTTTGCGGTTTTGGATTTTTATTTTGGGCAGCATTACTCTTGTAGAGTGCCTGCTTAGTTAAAACTGTTGCCTCAAGGTGCTTGGCTTTCGGTGCTCCTCTGCTGAATACCTAGCTAGTGAAAACTCTCCTGCGTTCTCGCGGGCCTGGCCTTTGCTTAAAACTTGGAGTCTGCTGCTCTTTAGACATTTTAGACTCGGAAGCTGTGAGAAGTTGGCGGATGCAGGGTGACTACTCCTTAGCCACAAGGGAGAAATCTTGAGAAGAGTCGAGAGTTCCTTTCGTAGAAAGTATTCTTGATTCAAAGATGATCTAATTTGGAAGGGTCCCCGCTCCTGCCTTTCCTAAAGAAAGGGGTGGGTACGTGACTAGGTCCTGCCCTAGGGGTGGGACCAGGAAGGGGGGTGGTTACACCCCTCTCCCCTGCCGGACTTTTCCCAGGTCAGGGGTGGGCGCCCCTGGAACTGGTTCTAGCCGGCAGATGCGTAGTGAGCACCGGGGTGCCACTCAGCAGTCACCTTCTTGTAAAGCCCTGCCTACCCAGGATACACAAAACCCTGTCTGGGATGGTGCGAGCACCGCCCCGGACAGGAAACCCTTTGTCCAAGCTCTCCTCGCTGGAAGGACTCCCAGCAGCAGGAGGTCAGACTCGTGTCTTTGGTGGCAGCATCCATTTTGTGGAGCTGAGGCTTCAGTTAACTTTAACCGGGGTTCACAGTTACGTACATGTCGTGTCCCTCTAGAAGGGCGGAATGCTAACCCCGTCGCCAGCATTGGTGAGGGGTCAGTATCCCGATTCGTATGACACCTTACTCGACATGTCTTGATAACGCGATACCGAAGTTAGCGATATGGTATGCGTTATCATGGAACAGCCATTGGGTCTTGGTTCCGCAAGCTGCAACCGGCTCGGCTCGTGCCAGAGTCCAATTCACACGATTCCACGCACTCTGCCTTCAGGATTGTCAAGGCCTGCCATAGGAGTGGCTGATAGGAATTCGGGTGTCCATTTTAGGGTTAGATATAGGGATACTATACCTACAGCAACGGGCGAGTACGCCACGTTGCCCCAGCTGTCGCACAGCCAGTTGTGTCAGATTTAGATGGCCATCCAGGGGTGGCATAATACATGCTTCCGCCCCTGGTAGGCCCTGGGTACACCGATGCCCTGAGTTACAGGGTCTGACAAGGGGGCCCAGTTCCAATTGGGTAATGCACCGGAGGTACACATCAATTTAGCGAGAGAACAGCTAGGCGGTGGATCTGATTGGCAGGCCCACAGCCCGAGAAAGTCGTAAACCAGTGAAACAAAAGCAAAAAATCTGGGTGATCATAGGATTGCAGACCCTACTCTCCTACATGACCCCCCCCCCCCCCCAAACGTTGGGACAATAAACTAACCTTGACCAGGTGAGTCTTCTTGTTCTAAGTGGAAATACCTGGAGAGCCCATCTGCATTGCCATGATCAGTGCCAGGTCTATGCTCCACTGTGAAGTCCATCCCCTGTAGGGAAATGGACCACCTAAGCAGTTTGGGGTTTTCACCCTTCATCTGATTTAGCCATAAGAGGGGCTTATGGTCGGTCTGAATCTTGAAATGAGTGCCAAACAAGTATGGCCTCAGTTTCTTCAGGGCCCAAACCACAGCAAAGGCCTCCTTCTCAATAGCTGACCAATTTTTCTCTCTGGGGGTCAGCCGTCTGCTTATAAAAGCAATGGGCTGGTCATTACCATCAAAATTCAGTTGAGATAGAACAGCTCCCACACCCAACTCAGAAGCATCTGTTTGGACAATGAATGGTTTGGAGTAGTCTGGACTCTTGAGGATAGGTGCCGTGCACATGGCCTGTTTTAGGTCATCGAATGCTTTTTGACAGCCCGCTGTCCACTGAACCTTTTTTGGCATTTTCTTACTTGTCAGTTCATTAAGCGGAGTCACAATCGATCCGTAATTTCTGACAAACTTTCGGTAGTAACCAGTCAGGCCCAAGAAAGCTCGAACCTGAGTCTGGGTGGTTGGAGGAGCCCAGTCTCTGATTGACTGTATTTTGCTCTCCAGTGGTTGAACTTGGCCTCCACCGACAAGGTGGCCCAAGTATACAACCTGTGTCTGCCCTATCTGGCACTTTGTGGCCTTGATAGTGAGACCTGCTGCTTGCAGAGCCTCTAACACTTTCCGCAGGTGGACCAGGTGATCCTCCCAGGTGGAGCTAAAGACAGCAATATCGTCAAGATACGCCGCACAGAAGTCATCCAGCCCAGTGAGAACATGATTCACCAACCGTTGGAAGGTGGCAGGTGCATTTTTCAAACCAAAGGGCATCACCACGAACTGATAATGCCCACCAGGTTTAGAAAATGCGGTCTTGAGCTTGGCGTCCTCAGCTAACCTGATTTGCCAATACCCAGCTGTCAGGTCAAATGTACTTAAGTAGTTGGCAGAAGCCAATCTATCTATAAGCTCATCTGCCCTTGATATTGGGTGGGCATCAGTCTTAGTGACTGCATTGAGACCCCTGTAGTCTACGCAGAACCTCATCTCTTTCTTACCACCCGGGGTGTGAGGCTTCAGCACTAGAACTACGGGACTAGCCCAAGGGCTATCCGAGGGTTCAATGACTCCCAACTCCAACATTTTCTGCACTTCAGTTTTGATGCAGTCTCTAACGTGATCGGGCTGCCTGTAGATTTCACTCTTGACGGGCAAGCTGTCACCAGTGTCAACCTCATGGGTACACCAATTGGTCTGACTGGGTGTTAGAGAGAACATATGCCGGAAGGATTGAAGAACCTGTTCGGAGAGGCTGCCACAAAAGACAACACCGTCTACCGATCCATCGTCAGGATTCTGAGTGAGCAGGTCTGGGAGAGGGTCACTCTCTTCCTCCTGTCCCTCATCTATGGCCATGAGCAAGCTCATGTCCTTCCTGTTGACATATGCCTTGAGCCTGTTGACATGGAGCACCCTGTGGGGGCTCCGGGGAGTTCCAAGGTCCACCAGGTAGGTGACCTCTCCCTTTTTCTCCAGGATGGTGTAGGGCCCAGACCATTTGTCTTTGAGTGCTGCTGGGGCCACTGGCTCCAACACCCACACCTTCTGTCCAGGCTGGTAAACAGTCAGGACAGCCTTTTGGTCATGCCAAGCTTTCTGGAGTTCTTGGCTGGCCTTAAGGTTTTCAGATGCCTTCTCCATGTACTCAGCCATCCGCGAGCGGAGACCAAGGACATATTCCACTATGTTGGTTGCAGGCTTTTTGAGAGGTCTCTCCCATCCTTCCTTCACCAAACACAGGGGTCCTCTTACAGGATGCCCGTACAAAAGTTCAAAAGGGCTGTAGCCAACCCCCTTTTGTGGGACTTCTCTATAAGCGAACAAAAGGCAGGGAATCAGGACGTCCCATCTACGCCGGAGCTTTTCAGGTAGTCCATGAATCATCCCTGTTAGGGTCCTGTTGAACCGCTCAACAAGCCCATTGCATTGTGGATGATAGGGTGTAGTGAACTTGTAGTTGACACCACATTCCTTCCACATCGCAGTCAAGTAGCTCGACATGAAGTTTGCACCTCTGTCAGAGACAACCTCCTTAGGGAAGCCCACTCTGGAGAACACTCCAACTAGGGCTCTTGCCACAACAGGGGCTGTAGTGGTCCTAAGGGGAATAGCTTCAGGATACCTGGTGGCATGATCCACTACCACCAGTATAAACTTGTGCCCTGATTCTGTTGGGGGTTCAATTGGACCGACAATGTCAATCCCCACTCATTCAAAGGGCACCCCCACCACAGGCATTGGTATAAGGGGGGCCTTTGTCGTGCCACCTGACTTACCACTGGCTTGGCAAGTGACACAGGAGCGACAAAACTCCTTGGTATCTTCGTTCATGTGAGGCCAGTGAAAGTGCGAGACAAGCCTGTCCCACGTCTTTGTCTGGCCCAAGTGTCCTGCTAAGGGAATTTCGTGGGCCAAGGTAAGAAGGAAACCACGCTGAGACAAGGGGATAACCAGCCTCCTGGTCATGCCAGGCTTGGGGTCTCTTGCCTCAGTGTACAGGACTCCATCCTCCCAGTATACCTTGTGGGTACCTGTGGCATTCCCAGCAGCCTCAGCAGCAGCCTGCTGTCTGAGGGGTTCAAGGGAAGGGCAGTCTAACTGGTCCTTCCCCAGGTCTTCTCGTGTGGGTCCCCCTGAGCCCAGAAATTCAACTTGATCAAGTTCGAGTTCTTTAGGTTCAGTTTCCCGCAATTCCTGGAGGTCAGCCTCCTCTGAGACCTGATCCTTGACCTGGGGCAAGGGGGAAGGCGCTGCCTTAACCCGACTGCTCTTCTTCTTGGGAGGTGTCTGGTCCGTTGTTCCAGGATCCAGCACCTGTTCAGTGGGGCATCGTCTGACCTGTGACCTAGTCACAGCAAGCACATGCGCTGGCAAGCCTAACATCTCCATGTGAGTCCGGTGCTCCACTTCTGACCATTGCGATGACTCCAAATCATTGCCCAACAAACAATCCACTGGGAGGTCTGAACTAACAACAACCTTTTTCTGGCCATTTACCCCTCCCCAGGAGAAAGCAACAATCGCCATACTATGACTGGTAGTGGCGTTGCTGGCATTGGTCACCAGGAAATCTGTACCTGGCATGATTTGTCCAGGGTCCACAAAGTTAGGCGTCACCATAGTGACACTGTCACAAGTGTCCCTATAGGCCTGAGCCATTCTTCCATTGATCAAAGGCGTCTGTCGGTATTTGCCCAAAGTATTGGGACTGACATCAGGGGATATATCCACATCCCCCGTACAGACAAGGACAGCCTGAGTGAGTGTGCCAACTAAGTTGTCACACCCCTCAGAACCCAAGGTTCACCCAACTAGTACCTTGGGAGGCGCACTACTACTGTTGGCTGTACCAGGGGCAGGCACAGGTGCCTTAGGGGCTGCAGTAGCAGGAGTCTGCCCTCCTTTCTTGGTGCACTCACTAAACCAGTGAGTTTTACTTTTACAGTATTGGCACCACCTTTTCGATTGGCCTTCTTGATTCTTCTTTTTCTGGGAAGCCTGACCCCCCCCCCCCCCTCTTTGGGTTGTTGGGGACCTGTCGAAGACTTTTGGTCATTTTGTTCCCCTTTCGAATCTTTACCCTTCTGGTCTGCTTTCTTCTGACCACCCTGGTTCTGGCCCTGGTTTTGCTTAACCCTTGTTCTGAACCATCTGTCTGCCTTCTTTCCCAATTCTTGGGGAGAGGTCAGATCCGAGTCGACAAGGTGCTGATGCAACAACTGGTTCTGACAATTGTTTAAAATCTGTTCTTGCATGATCAAATTATACAATCCTGTGTAATCAGTAACCTTACTGCCCAGCAACCAGCCCTCCAAAGCCTTAGTGGCACAATCAACGAAATCAGACCAGTCCTGAGACTGAGTTTTCTGGGTATCCCTGAACAGCAACCTGTACTGCTCAGTGGTTAGGCCGAACCCATCAATCAGTGTGTTCTTCAGGACCTGGTAATTGTTAGCATCCTCGACTCTAGTAGTGAGGAGCTTATCTCTACCTTTACCTTCAAAGGAGAGCCACAAGATAGCTGCCCACTGACTCTGGGGGACGCACTGTACAGTGCAGGCCCGCTCCAAAGCAGTAATCCATTTGTGGATGTCGTCCCCTTGCTTAAAGGGGGGCACTATCTTACTCAGGTGCCTAGTGTCTAAACTCCTGTTTTCCCGTGGGGGAATGTTGCCACCAGTGGGATTTGTCCCACTCAATTATTGCTCTTTAGCAAAGGCGAGTCTTTCTTTGGCCAGGGCAAGTTCTTCCCTTTCGATCCGCAGATTGACTTCCCGCTCCTTAGCTTCGTACACTCTCCTCTGAGGGGATGTCATCCCTCTTCGAGAAGAGCCTCGAGAGCCATTGGTTCGAGCGGATCTGTTAGAGCCTCTCGACAGAGACCTAACTCGTCCGTTCCCAATGTTAAGCTGGCCTGAGAAGGGCCCCATGGGACTCCTAGTACCATTCTCGTGCCGGCTTAAGTTGTCCCTAGTTAGCTGGCTAACTACTACTGGACCTTTGTCTGCCTCGTCCTCAGATGTCTCTGGCTCTTCGTCCTCCTCTTCACCTTCTGCGGAGAGATGGATAAGGTCAGGGTCACCTAGGGTTCCCTCGAGGGGGGGCATATTCCCTTCTGGATGAGAAGGGTCTGTGTTACCAGCCCTCCTAGCATCATAGGTCTCCAAGAGACCAATCAGAAACGGAATGGTAGGGTTTGCACCCTGTTTTAGCTTCCGAGATGTACAGATTTGTCGCATCTCTTGGAAGCTAAGTGCAGCATATCTGGAAGTGACCTGTGGAAGGTCGACTGACACAAGGGGAGACTCCGTGTTTCCTCCTTTGTCTGACATGCTGCTTCTAGTGTGGTGTAAGTGATGCACCTACCTACACTATATGTTTACCTACTGATCCCTTGCTAAGAGTTGTAGCCAAGGTGTGCTAAGCCTTGAGGAGCTACAACAGCTGGTTCAGTAGAACTCAGAGTATTCTAAGCTAAGTTATATGTACCTGGAGTACTTATGCGATCTTTCACAAGATATTCTTAGGATACGCGTGGTAAAACAACAGCAAGCTCAAATCCTAACCGCTGCTCACCAATGTGAAAAGTTGGCCCGATATGCAGTGTTCACTATTCTAGCGATCACTATGCATCGGTCCAAACGACCCTTATGGTGATTGGTTGTAAGTCAACCTTAGACCAGCTATCCTAGTAGCGTGGATACGAGCAGTCTTCGGGCTAAACTCTAGAGGGCGTGTTAAGCCAGCTGTTATACCATCACATACCCCTTGAACACCAAGTGAAAGGACACCACACAAGTGTTATGAAAATAAACAGTGTATTTATTAGAATCACAACAGCCCTGTACTCTTTATGGGGACAGGGTACTAAGCACACAACGAAACTCTTAGGAAAATACTTCAAGTGCACAATCAATACAAGTGCCCGAGGGCACGGAAAGTTTAGTGGTCTCGGGCGGACCCGATAAGGCAAGTCGGAAGCGATAGGGACTCGGGACCCTTAAATAAGGAGGCTATGCGGGCACCGAAATGCCGAAGTTACCTAGCCCCAAGGGCTGCGGCTGCACAAGTCTTTACAGACGTCGGGAGTCTTCGCTGACGAGCCAGGAGCCGGAAGGAAGGAGTTGCTGGCCGGCGACCAGTGGAAATAGTTCGTAGAGATCCAAGCCTGGATCAGCGATGGATGACACCTGAAAGCAGAGGGGACCAAGTTCGTACTACTAGCCAGTAGTCAGAGGGTACCAGGAGGGCACCTGATGATCGTCACCTCGACTAGGTGAGTGGGCGGCGCTAGGCTCTGCAGTCTCACGGACCAGGAGGCGTTGTCGGCGACCAGGATGGAGGTGCGAGCTGTCCCACGAAGGTTGATGCTGTCGGCGTTGTTGGGCCCAGGATTGGGGCAACAAGCCTTGGCAAATTTCAGGGCCACGTGGTGGGCCTAAAATGGTGTCTTGAGTGGACCAGGAGGGTCCGGGGTGCTCCTCTCGCAGAAGGGAGCAAAGGCCAGTCTGGAGCAACCAGACCAGCAGCGTTGATTGTCGGGTGTCGTCAAGAAGGTCACAAGCCAGCGGCTAGTGACCAGACAACGTGCTGAACAGCAGGGAGCAGAAGGGCCCCACGCAGATCGTGGAGATGCTGGGAGGCTGCACTTTGATGCTGGAGCTGCTCAGGGTTGGGGCTTCTCGGACCCCAGAGCACTCACCAGAGGATCGTGCTGGTTAAGAAATCATGCAGGTCTTGATGATGGCCGGTCCCTCGAGGTCTCGTCGCACCCACAGATCTCAGCTGAGCTGACGATGTGGGTAGAGGTCAGAGGTGCCAGGGAAGCCGGTTCTCGTCGAGCTGGGCAGTCGGATTCCTGAGGAAGGACTTGCAGCAAACCGCAGAGTTCTTAGATGGTACCTGCGGATGCAGGGTGACTACTCCTTAGCCACAAGGGAGAAATCTTGAGAAGAGTCGAGAGTTCCTTTCGTAGAAAGTATTCTTGATTCAAAGATGATCTAATTTGGAAGGGTCCCGCTCCTGCCTTTCCTAAAGAAAGGGGTGGGTACGTGACTAGGTCCTGCCCTAGGGGTGGGACCAGGAAGGGGGGTGGTTACACCCCTCTCCCCTGCCGGACTTTCCCCAGGTCAGGGGCTGGGCGCCCCTGGAACTGGTTCTAGCCGGCAGATGCGTAGTGAGCACCTGGGTGCCACTCAGCAGTCACCTTCTTGTAAAGCCCTGCCTACCCAGGATACACAAAACCCTGTCTGGGATGGTGCGAGCACCGCCCCGGACAGGAAACCCTTTGTCCAAGCTCTCCTCGCTGGAAGGACTCCCAGCAGCAGGAGGTCAGACTCGTGTCTGTGGTGGCAGCATCCATTTTGTGGAGCTGAGGCTTCAGTTAACTTTAACCGGGGTTCACAGTTACGTACATGTCGTGTCCCTCTAGAAGGGCGGAATGCTAACCCCGTCGCCAGCATTGGTGAGGGGTCAGTATCCCGATTCGTATGACACCTTACTCGACATGTCTTGATAACGCGATACCGAAGTTAGCGATATGGTATGCGTTATCATGGAACAGCCATTGGGTCTTGGTTCCGCAAGCTGCAACCGGCTCGGCTCGTGCCAGAGTCCAATTCACACGATTCCACGCACTCTGCCTTCAGGATTGTCAAGGCCTGCCATAGGAGTGGCTGATAGGAATTCGGGTGTCCATTTTAGGGTTAGATATAGGGATACTATACCTACAGCAACGGGCGAGTACGCCACGTTGCCCCAGCTGTCGCGCAGCCAGTTGTGTCAGATTTAGATGGCCATTCAGGGGTGGCATAATACATGCTTCCGCCCCTGGTAGACCCTGGGTACACCGATGCCCTGAGTTACAGGGTCTGACAAGGTGGCCCAGTTCCAATTGGGTAATGCACCTGGAGGTACACATCAATTTAGCGAGAGAACAGCTAGGCTGTGGGTCTGATTGGCAGGCCCACAGCCCGAGAAAGTCGTAAACCAGTGAAACAAAAGCAAAAAATCTGGGTGATCATAGGATTGCAGACCCTACTCTCCTACAGAGGCCACTTTCTGAAAGAGTATCACCAAGTTCCAGCAAGATGCGTGTGACAAGATTCAGCCTTGGCCCTCCTGACCCTGAGATGGAAAAGGCTGTTTGAGGTACTGTATTTACCAATGTACAATCTTTAGTCACCACTGCAAAGAGCTGACCCTGCTGTGAGAACTGGGCCTCCCATACTTACCAGAGAGGAGAAAGTACTTGGAATCAGTCGATAGCCATAAAAATGATTGATGGATAAGAATGTTTTTAGAAAGGCGAAACTACTTATGCTATAATGCCTATAAGGCCTAGAATTTTTTTTTCTGTGCAGTGAATAAAAAGCAGGTGTCAAGTAAGCATTATTTTCAGCCACGTTTAACGCAAGCAAAATAATATTCTTTGCAATGAATGCCCTTTTAAATGTTGTAATCTGGAAATGTACATTTGTTTACAGTCATTGAAATTCATTCAAGTCATATAATGAGCAGGTAAAACAATATAATAGATTGTGTTAGAGCGGAATGCCACCACTGCAGTTTAAGGGCAGGCCTTGCCTTACTTAAAGACCATCCTTAAGATGAGATAAGAAAGGTGCCTTACAGTGCTAATAGGTAGCAAAAGGATACTGTGTTGCAACTGGGAACTGAAAATGTGACTATTTTGCTGGTAGGGAGGTGCCAAGGACAAAATGCATTTTGGCTTGCTGTTCCAATAATTCTGGCACGGTTTTTGTATACAACTGCATGGAAAGTGGATATTGTGTTGAGTAGTGATAAAGTCTGTCTCCCCTAAAAAAGTAGTGAAAGATCACCAGAATTCACTGTGTCCCTGACTGCTGCTTGCTTGAGTCTCTGGTGGTCTATTTGCTGCTGACAAAGGTTTCTCTAGGCCCCCTCATGTAGTGGAACTAGTATTTTTTTAGCATATGGGGAATTAGTGATATCTCTTTATTAATGTAATAACTGCACTTTCACAATTGCTTTATTAACTTTCCTGCTTTCTCAAATATGCTTGAAAATGCACCATTTACCCACTCTTTTTTAAAAATTTTCTCGGAGTAGAACTCCCCATAGGTTGGTCTGGCTCACTCGCTATGCTTGCTCGCTGCGGTGCAGTATGACAATAATTTTACGCCCTACCACTTTCAAATGTCTCCAGCCGCCTGCCCTTCAGCGCAGGTGTTTACATTTCCTCGATTAGCATTTATAAAGACAAAAACCTGTCTTTAAAAATGCATTTAGCAGTGCATCTTTAGCACTACAGCAACATTACAAAGGCTCCAATTAATCAGTAAAGAATGTAGAGGAATCCTTTATGGTGTACGGTGTTTGTAGGTTTCTGTGCGGAGAAAAACCTATGTGTGCTCACCCACACTGGTGCACAGTCTAGAGGGAACTATGGTCATATCCTGTTCCATCTGAGTGTACCATTTATCGTTATTCTCTTTGAGCTTTGTGAGTGTGTCTGTAAAATGGAAAATGTCTGATCATTACCATGGGCCGTGTACATAAGAGCCTCTCTGCACTTCCCACAAGGGGTAGTCCCTTGTCACTCCTTCCTAATCAGCCCTCATTCATTCTTTCTTTCGCTTCATCCTGACCATCTCTTTCTTGGACCACAGTTCTCTGAACTTTTCACTATCAGTCTACTCTCTGAAGTTTTCAGTCAATTCCCTCATATGTGTCCTTAACCCTTTCAACTTTAACATCCATAGCTCCTTCTCATTCATTGGCCTCCTGGGATTCTTCTGCAACTTCTTTGTATCATTTCCACATTCATCCACCACCATCTCCATCTGTGAGTGCGCTTGTCTTACCACTCTTGCTGCTTCCTTGCTCATGTAAGCAAATCATTCTTTCCATAATGTCCTAAATAATTAATTCCCATATTGTCCCTTCACAATTTCCTCAAATTCAGTTTTCAGCTGCGTGATATTGATTCATTGTGGGATTTGCCCTATGCTTAGCTAGCTAACTGATAAGTCTGTGCCAGTGATTTTTCTTGGGATGGTGATAACAGATTCCTCGGGAAATTATTGGGGCACCAACAAAGGCAGCATGCCTTCTGCACCAGGCACAGGGGTCTGCGCAAAGTATGGAACCTCAGTTTTGGCATAACTTGGGGGGGGGTGTTGACCTCTGTTGAGGATTCTGCAACCGTTCCTGTCTTGTTCCATACCAGGGCAGTAACATTTGGTGCATTAGCTGTCACATTATATGGGGGTAGTCTTGTGCTAATGAGCTCATCTATGAAGGCATCTTCCACATCAGTCTCTGTTTTTGTCCACTTCTTTGATTTTTCTTTTTCCAGCTCTTCACTTTCTAGCAGGGGATAGGCCCGAATGGTCTCAAATACTTCCTCTCTACTTCTTCTGTCTTTCCTGGTCCTGCACGCTTCTCCATGAATGAGTCATAAAGCTGATTTTTAGTTCAAATTTCTCTCTTTTCTTATCCCTTGCCATTTTTCCCAAAAGGTTTAGGACTTTAAATTGTCTAGGCATCGGCAGTGGTTTTAAGTCATACATTCTTCTCCTCAAATTCTGTATTCAAGGTATATTTGTGTGATTGGTGTAGGAAAGTGCCCCTTTCTGCATGGTTACCCCCCCCCCCACACACACACACACACACTTTTTGCTGATTCTGATGCACTTTGACCGAGTTTGCACTGGGTCCTTGCTAACCAGGTTCCCAGTGCCTGTGTTCTTTCCCAAAACTATACCTTTATTTCCACAATTGGCACAACTCTGGCACACATATAAGCCCCTCGAAAAAGGTACCTGTGGTACTAAGAAGTGATTAGAGAGGGTCTCTAAGGGCTGCAGCATGTATTGTGCCAGCATTTGGAGACCCCTCATCAACCACATATAGAATGCCATTGCAGACTGTGTGTTTTGGTGCAGCTAAAACTGAGGAGTCGAGATGGTATACATTTCTGTGTGCTATGCCTAGAAAACCCTACCTGTAGCATAGGTAAGTCACCCCTCTAGCAGACCTTATAGCCCTAAGCAGGGTGCACTATATCACAGGTGAGGGCGTAGCTGTATGAGCAATATGCCCCTACAGTGTCTAAGTCCATCCACAGACATTGAAAATTCAGTGAAGCCACACTGAGTACATGCGTTGGGTGTTTGTCATTAAGAACTCCACAGCTCCATGATGGCTTTACTGAATGCTAGGAAGTTTGCTATCAGACTTCTCATCATAATGAACTCACACTGATACCAGTGTTGGATTTATTATAAAATGCATTCAGAGGGCACCTCAGAAGTACCCCCTGAAAACTGACCCAACTGCTAGTCTGTAGCTGAATGGTGTGCACCAGGCTGCCACTCTCAGACATGTTTCTGACCCCCTGAAGTGGGAGCCTTGTGCTCTCGTGGGTTAGATACAAAGCCTGCTCTGGGTGGAGGTGCTTCTCACCCCCAAGCAGAGACAGCATTCAGGGTGGTGAGTCTCAAAGGCTTCCTGCCCTATGTTATGCTATCCAAGGACTCCCCAGCTAGTGGAGAGGCCCGACACCTGACCCAACCCCATTTTTGGCGGCAATGTTGGTGTAAAATTAATTAAGCAGGAGAGGTGTCCACCCTCTCAGCCAGGACCACCCCTAAGGTGTACTTAGCTGAAGTGGCCCCCTAATTAGAAAATCCTGGATATTGGATGAAAGGATTTTGGCCAATACGATTAGGGGATACCCCCTACCCAAAAGGGGGGGTATTTACAAAGGGTGTAATCACCCTAATGGTATGTAGCCCATTGGCTACTACCGCCCAGCACCTGTAAAGCCCCTCAATTGGGTATTTAGGGGCACTTCTGAACCTTGATCCTTAGATTCCTGGCAACCCAAAGAAGAAGAAGGAGCCAAAGAGCCATGCAACAGTGAAGAAGAAAACTGACTTGGCCACAGCCCTACCAGCCTGTCTGCCGCCCTCAAAAAAACCTGCTCCGGGAAGCAACTCATCCAGCAGGACCCATGACCTCCAGAAACCTGGGATGACTGCCTGCCTTCCCCAAAGACCAAGAACTCCAGAAGACAACTTCCCAGTCCACAAAGGAACCAACACCAAGGACTCCCTTGCCCTTTGGAATCATGAGTACTGGCCACTTTGCACCTGAGGCCCACGGCCTGAGTCTGAGTGGCCCACTGGTTCAGTGAGGTCTCTCCAGCATTCCTGACCTAAAATCCATCAGTGGCTGACCTCTCCTAGACTCCACCAAGACACCTGCAGCCTCAACGCAAAGGGTCCCTGTGGTTAGGCAATGATCAACAGATCACGTATTTGGTATACACAAAATGGTTTTTATTTATTTATCTTGTTTCAAAGGAAGAACTGCAGTCTGGTCTCCCACGTCTTTAATTGAGAGGTAGGGCAGTTTGTAGTGTTTCATGACCCTGCAACTGAAAAGGGTGTTTCTCATGAATAGGAAATAAAAGAAAAGGGTTTTTTAGGACAATTCGTCCTATACGGGTCTGGCTAAGGAATTGGGAGTGAGGGATGAGCACCAGCACCCGATAACTTCACCACCTGTGTCGCAGCTCAAAGCTGCGGCTTTACGTGCTATCACGCATGCAACGTATGCCCACTATGCACTCAACCCTCTCCCTTTGTTGCTAATGGCGTCTCAGCAGCTGAGGTGCCCTTGTTAAACCAACTCCAGATACGACTATGTACCTCTGGGAGCCACGCTCCTCCAGGAGCGCGGCCGGCATTCTCGTGATACTAGTTAGGGTTCAGCTCCCTGCTTGCATGGCTTTCCCGGCTCTGCTGTCTTCGGGCCAAAGACGGCGTCCTCTTTGTGACGTCATCTGGGTTTTCTTCACCTTTATTCTGGAGTTCGGGCTCTCTGTCCTAGTCTCCTCCTTCCAAAACGCCTCCTTGTTTCTCTCCGAACTCCCCGTCTCCGCCGGGTATCCGGATTTGTCGACCCCTCCCCCAGCCTCTTTCCTGTGATGGTGTCACATGGTTCGGTTGGTTTCCAGGAAGTGGAGCTGTTTAAAGGGAATGGCAAAATCTTCCTCGTCCTGACAAAAGGGAGACTGTGAATAGAAATAAGAGAGATATAAGGGGGGGACAATGTCCTCACTCTCTTCCTCCTCCCGGCCCCGATCAGGCAAGTCGTGACAGTCCCCTTGACCGCCACCGGCTCCAGTGAAGATTTCCCAATGTCTAAATGCACCCCTGGATCCTCACCCCGACTTTGGGGAGCCCAGCTGATGGTGCCTTAGCATCCACTGACATCTCAACTTACCTGCTCAGTCATTGGTCACTTACGTCCAACTTCTTGGTCTGAGCCTGTTGCCTATTTGTGAAACTGAGTTCCCCATTCTCTTGCATTGGACGCCCGATGCTGTCTTGGCACCCTGTACCTGGCCGCCCCTGTGCTGCTGGCAGTGTATGCTCAGTGCTGCCCCTCTGTGCTTGTCCAAACCCCGAGGGCCTGTGCTCTGAAACCTCAGGTACTTACCTGCAAACCATGCCTCTCCAATCACCCCGAGTCTCTATAGACTAAAATTGGGCCCTTTACACCAACTTTGATCTCTGAAACCGGCCACCCCTGTACCGCTGGTGGTGCAAACTTGGTGTCCACTTGAACCTTGCCCTGTGTTGGTCCAAACACTCGAACACTGGGGTAGTAAATTTTGTTCTTACCTGTTAATGTGCATAACTGCTTTCATTCAATAGGATTGCATTGTATTTCTTGCTGTTTGCGCTAAGTGTCTTTTCCTACATTGCTAAGGTATTGCTACTGTTGATTGACACTACAAAGTATTTCCAGTACTACCATAAAGTATTCCTATTGCTATTTGCAACACGTTCCTACTATACCTGAAAGTATTACTATTTTTAAACTGGTACTGACCAGTAACTGAGTTCTTCTTGGTTCTAAACTAAAAGTAACAAATTAAACATTTTTATACAGACATTGGATTTGGAGTTAGTCATTGAGTATGTACCTCATTTCTTGACTTTGTGTGTACAACAAATGATTAATACAACCCTTTGATAAGTCTAACTGCTCGACCACACTACCAGAAAAGAGTACTGTGTTATCTACTTTAGCCTCTGGGGATCCGCTGGACTCTGTGCACACTATACCTTACTTGGCTATAGTATATACAGAACCAGCTTCCTACAATTGGTTAAGCCACATGCACGTGTGTAACCCTTTTTTGCCTCCATTTTCCTAGCTGTAGTACTTTCAGGAGGAAACTTTTCTTCCATATTTACGTCTTTCTCCTTCTTGACAAGGGAATCCCCACTTTAACAAAGTCTCAGACACTCCCTGTTTCAGACTCTCCACACCACCAAACTCATGATTTGTTGTGTCCCTGTTAAAGGTCACCCTATGACAGTGTGGCTACGGTGTCTGCCAGCAAATTCCTTCACAGCACTTTGATAACGCAGTGCTCCAATACTACCAGACCGCTTCTGAACCACTTTACAACTTTTTCATCATTTTCCTGCTTTGACTACACAAAAATTCAACAAAAGTAAGACTGCTACTGACTTTTATACAACAGTGAGTCCTACTTTTATACAAAAGTGAGCCCTCGACCTGAAAAGGCCACTATGCCCAGTGCTTCCACTCCACATGCACTAAGGAACGAACCACAACCAACCTCGGTTAAAACATCAATGCAAGAAAGATTATGTCTGTATTTTGGTGGAACTGATAGCGCTTCACAGTACACCTAAGTTAGCAGGCATGTTCAACAGTTCTGTGTTCTAACTTGATGTACCTCTCTTTAGAAATCCACAAATATCATCAAAAACAAGATAATTATTGCTCCAATAAGTCCAACAATCAGAACCACGTACTAATTTCTCTTAAAATACTTCCACTGTATTCCGTGGTTATACGTCTACGATTCCCCACATGCACTACTCTGCAATTACTTCTTTTCACTATTCCTATTGAAACTCCTGATCTTTTTCTTCATCAACAACCCCGTCTCTCTGCAAGCAGGATCGGGTTGGGACTGGGCAATTTAGATCTTGGGGCAAACCGTCTTGACTATAAAGGTGCAGTAGTCGGTTCGATAGCCAATTAGTTTGTTAATGTGGGTTGGCGCCAATCTCAACCATCACCTCTGCTACTAGATCTGTAGGTGCACTAACTTATCCTAAAATCCAACTCATCGGGCATGCCAGTGGATAAGACCGGCAGCAGAGTAGTCCCGGTACAGACTTTGGTGTCCCCGACTGGAGCCATCACTATTTTTTATTAGGTTTAGTTCAATGGCTGATGCTAAAACATTCTTGTAAGAATGACAGACAAGGGTTGTAATTTCAAAGCTTTATATAAAGAATCAATAGGCAGATTACAGAAACCTTTCGTTAGTAAATTTAACAACAGAGCAAGAAAATAATAAGCTTAAAGGACTGGATTCATTTCTAAGTGAATGCTGGCATAGATTCACCCTTTAAAGTTGGAGAAAAGGGCCTTCTTCATACAGAAATTCTCGCGTCTTTTTGTAGGACTTTAGACAAAGACCTTCATATATTCTACATGAGTACAATGTCCCCAGGATGTGTACCAATAGGCAACGAGCAATGGGAAACGTTTTACTACATAATACATTTGAAGATTCTCTTGTGGTAATAATACTTTAGACTCTAGTCATTCTCATAGTACACTAATGAGATGTAATTGATACATTGTGTAACGATGTCCTGGGACAGTTGAAATGTCCTTGGTTCAGGAACAGTGAGAAAGCCTCTGAAAACTGTCTCTGTTTTATTAGTGTGGATCCTAACAACGCTTTATTTAGAACAATCGTCAGCAATAGTCATCACGTGATATTGTTACAGGTGTAAAATGGAGGATAGTGTAAACAAAATCTTAAATTAGCTAAGCTCAATTTATAATGCTTTTAAAGCAAAGAAAAAAGACGTCTCCCACAGTGTTTATGTCCGATGGGTGGAAAACAAAGACTTTTAATGGGGGTTTGTAACTGAACTGTAGCTAACATACGCCGCATGATGATTTTTTGTTTCAAATACAACTCCACACAGCGCCATGTTTTTTAAATTCAAAATATGGTATTTAGATCAACGGCTCAGAGCACTGACATTGTCGCATTTAGTGATGGGCGCCGGCTTTTCGCATATTCGTTTGCTGCGAATTGAAGTAACTTTTTAGTGGAAGATAGTAAGGCGCACTGTGTGATTTATTATATTAGCCTAAATGAGGCAGATGATGCTGACCGCAGTTTAAATGCACATGCACTTTTGTCTTGTTTTACCAAGCCTATGGCCAGGCTCTCTTCAGCATGCTCTCATTTGGTTTCTTAAAGTTCTATCATCACAGAGTCCCTTTGAAACTTTGTCTTCAGCCGTATCGAGTTGGCACTTCAGGCAGATAAGTAAATGGCCTACTTTAGTTCCACCCATATGAGACTGATCGTCGTAATCAATTTGGAGGGGTATGGAGGCGAGTCAGGATTTGGTTGTATTTGCAAAGCTTTTTTTAGGGTCAGTTTTCTCTTAGCTATTCCCCTTCAGAGTTCACCCCCTTCTACCACCCCCACAATGAAACAACATGAGATGGGCGGAGTTGAAGAGCAGGGTGGAAAGGTGGTGAAACTTAAAAGTAGTTAGGAACAGGTACCTGGGCGCTTGGTTTTACAAATCATTATTTTCAGGTGTGTTACTCCCATTTGTCTTTTTGAACCCAACAGCTGAACACCGAGGGTACATCTCCCATCCTACATAACTGTTCACAAAGCATCTGGGGGACATCGAATGAGCTGGAATCTCTCCTAGCATAGCCTTACCTTTCCAAATCTGTCGGGTAATGGGGGAAGAAGGATTCAAGCAGCCCGGACCACATTAATAGCTGTGATCTGTTGCTTCCTTTGGTAGACAGTTTTTTTTTTACTGACAGTAGTTTTCTTAGACTGGTGAGTTTCCATTTGTTGCTGTTATTTTATCATATAGACCGACTTTGAGACTTCCACACTGACTCACCAGGCAGATGCAGTGAAAGCACATGTTATTGTGTCGTAGGCCACACGCGTCAAAATAAGTGCATTCTGCACTCCAGTTGCAGCAGTATGGGATGTATGCGTTCACCAAGTCATGTACCAACTCGAGTATACAAACCAGTAATATCCTTCAGCATTTCTATAATGATCACTAAAGTCACGAGAAAATGAAAAGGAAGACATTGATATAAGTTCCCTCCTTTTTCATGTTGATTGTGCTTTAAGTTGAGATACACTTTCTTAATGGCAGCGTTCCCGCCTTCGGTCCAGAAAGCAACGCCCATGTACATCTTTATCTCAATGTTCAGATCAGCATCTGTCATCACTGCTCCGTGCAAACAGCAATGAAGACCCTGAGCTCAGCATTGTTAACATTTTCCACAGGAGATAGTGGAACTGAAAATAACGCTGCCCCTTGTTTGGCAGGATAACACTTGTTCTGAGCTATCGGAGATTTTGGTTGCATTCCTTCCTACAGCTTACTTGAAATTTTTGTCACAATAACAAAATGCTGCCTGAATCTTTTGAAAAAATAAATAAGCAGGGCTCTCATTAAAACAAAGAATTAATTAATTACATTTCATTAAATGGAACTATTGCATTTGAAAATATGCACAAACAGAATCTTGATCTTGGTGCTTGTGAGGGAAGAGCTTAATTGCTTCAGTGTTGGGTCTAGGTCTACTTGTGTTCACAACAAGTACATAAAGTAGTCAAACTGGGGTATGTACATCCCTACAAAATTTTCCAATTTTGTTGGTCTATGACCAGTGCAAAAAGAACAATTGATGGTCAGAATACAGAACAATGTCATATATTCATCCCAGTACAGAGACCTGGGCCTAAATCCATCGTTCTTTTGGACCCAGTGATATGGAAATCAGTCTTGACCCTGCACCCAATGGGACCAGTCCAGCCCAAACTGCCTGGCCAGGTCCGTCCTGGACAGGAAACAAGCATCCTAGGACTGGTTTCAGAGTTTCACCCCTCATCAGCCAGGAAAGCTTGACTCCAGTGGTATCGAGAGCACAGGACCCACATCTGGGCATACCCGTACCACTCGCGGTGACAAATGCAAAAAGAACAATTGATTGTCAAAATGCAGAACAATGTCATACATTCACCCCAGTACAGAGACCTGGGCCTAAATGCATAGTTTTGTTGCTCACCATGCCTTTCCAGTTTGGACTCAGTCATATGCAAATCAGTCTTGACTCTGCACCCAATGGGAACAGTCAAGCCCAAACTGCCAGGCCTGGTTCACCCTGGACTGAATGAACGAATGAAATGAATCTTGTCCTGCGCAAACTTTGCCCAATGGGCGTCAAGGCGCCTACTTCAAATAATACAGCTCGCCGGATCAAACAGCATTCTCTCATTGGTAGGCTCTAATATAGCACCAAGTTTTAAGGACCTTTTTAAACAAATCAATTGAGGGTAAGGTTTTAATCTCAATTGGAAGAGAGTTCCAGAGCTGAGGAGCGGCGACAGAAAAAGCTCTCGCTCCCCATCTGGTCAGTCTAGTACGGGGCACTACAAGTTGAAGTAGCCCGGCCGATCGAAGACATCTTGTTGGAACATAGCGGATGAGCAGGGTACCGAGTGCGTCATCAGGGCCAGCCGCAAGTGCTCTGTATGTAAGACATAGGATCTTAAAAGAGATTCTATACTAGACAGGAAGCCAGTGAAGGTTTCTCCTAGCAGTCGTGGCCGATGATGCCATAGGAAGGGCCAGAACAAAGCGCGCTGCAGCATTCTGCACGATTTGCAGTCGATGAATGAGGCCCTTGTTGGACTCCACATACAAAGAGTTGCAATAATCGAGCCTGGAGCCAACAAGAGCGACTGCGATCTGTTTGCGCTCCTGGAGGGAGAGATAATTACGAATTCTATTTAGGATCCTAATAACACCCCAGCACGTGGCCACGGTCCTATTCACTTGGAGCGTCATAGAAAGTGAAGTGTCAAAGACAACGCCGAGATTTCTGGCTGATTGGGAGGGAGTGGGGCAGGTGCCAAGAGATGAAGGCCACCACTCACTCGACCAAACATCTTGGTCTTTCCCGAAGACCAAGACCTCTGTCTTGTCGCCGTTTAGCTTTAGGGAGTTGATGATCATCCAATCTGCCACATGCTGCATGCATGACCTAAAGCTAAGGGCGGATGTACGGACAGAAGAGTGAGCCAGTGATACCATGATCTGGGTGTCGTCTGCGTAAGACACCACCTCCATCCCCTGCGATCTTACTAGTCTAGCAAGGGGGGCCACATAGATATTGAACAGGGTCGGACTCATGGTCGACCCCTGTGGCACCCCACATTGCAATGACTTGGCAGGGGAGAGGAAATTTCCAAGCATTACTCTCTGTTCTCTGCCATGGAGAAAGGAGTTAAGAAGACTCAGGGCCGGCCCAGTAACCCCTGCCTCCCTAAGCCGAGATGTTAGGATGGCGGGAGACAGGGTATCGAACGCGGCCGTGAGATCCAATAGGACCAGTACTGTGGTTTGGCCACTGTCCACTTTGCGGCGAATGTTGTCTACCACAACAGTGAGAGCGGATTCAGTACTGTGATGTTTTCTGAGTCCGTGCTGCGTGTTATCAAGGTACTCACTGGTCTCAAGAAAGGTGGAAAGATGAGTGTTGAGGTGTGCTTCTAATATTTTTGCCGGGGCAGGGAGCAATGAGACAGGCCTGAAGTTTTTAAGAAGGCCAGGATCCAAAGACGGTTTTTTGAGGAGAGGCTTCACAATAGCCTTCTTCCACACTGGTGGAAAAGAACCCTGGACAATGGCCCTATTCATGACTTCCAGCATAGGCGGAAGAATGCTGTTTCTACACTCTTTAAGTTTTTTAAGCGGTAGGGGATCCATTGGGGAGGAGGATTTGGTCCTGTCAAGTAGGAGGTTCAGTCCTTCCAAAGACAGTGATGGAAATTGTGTGAATAGTTCGGAAGGGCCTTCACCCAGAGTATCCAAACTGGCTATGGCAGGAGGGACATCCTCATCCAGAGAGTGGCATTGGGCTTCTAGGGAGATATGATGTCCAAAATTTTGCTGTGAAAGAAGTCCGAGATGTCATTGCAGAGATCCTGAGAACTAACCACTGGATCAGGGAGTTGAAGAGAGAATAATGAATCAGCAATTTAAAAAAGTTCCCTGGATGAAGTTAGGGAACTTGTAAGATTGGAGAAATACTCCTGCTTTTCCATTACCACTCTCTGTTTGTACTCCCGCAAAGCGGACTTATGAACCTCCCGATCCTTCGGATCTCACGATTTCCTTCAATTTCTCTCGCTGCTCCTACACCCCTGCCTTAAAAGTCTCAGATGTTCGGAGAACCAGGGTGCAGTAGGCTTCTGCCGAGCTACATAGCTGAGGGAGGCGGGGGGGCAAGCTTTTCAACTGCATTGGTGACAGAATCCATAAGTTCTTGAGCTGCCTCATCCGCCTCTTTCAAGGAGAAGGACTCCGAGGCCCGAACATGGGAAGCAAGAGCCTCATCCGTGATGTTTCTAAAGTTTCTTCTAAGAGCAAATGTAGTGGCGACCTGGTTCACTGAGGGCAAGGCAGGGAGAGCAAGTTCCAGCGGCACTGCAAAATGGTCTGTCCAGACCAGCGGCAAAGGGGGGCCAGTAGATAGTCTTAAATCACTAGCGAATACCCCATCCAGAATATGTCCAGCCTTGTGTGTTGGGCTGCTCACCAGCTGAACGAGATCACAGGCTCCGAGTGACTCAATTAATGTCAGGGTATCCTTTGAGTTGACTTCATCAAGATGGAAATTGAAGTCACCCAAGATGGAGAGAAAGGGTTTTCCAAAATAGGGTTCGAGGATTCTAAGTAGATCCGCAGAAAAGCTGGCCCTAGGGCCAGGTGGCCTGTATATAAGTATCCCAATGAAAGAGACAGATGGAGCACACAGAATGCAGAAATATAGTGCCTCAAAGCGATCTTGAGGCATTGATAGGGGTTTAATAGTGCAGGAAAGGGAGGATTTAAAGAGGATGGCAATTCCTCCACCTCTACGCAATAGTCTGTCCTGCCTATGGAGAGAATAGCCATCAGGAATGGCCAAAAGTAGATCGTGACTGGAGGAATCCGAAGTCCAAGTCTCCGTAATAAAAACCCAATCCGGCTGTCTCTCTTCCACGAATTCGTGGAAGGCAACATTGTGTTTGATAAGCGATCGCGCATTTATTTGGAAACCAGTTCTAGGCGGAATGATAGGATGGCTTCCAGGGCGCGAATGGGATCTAATAGGACCAGGAGCGGAGAAGCGAAAAGAAACTTTACATGTCATGCATAGATGGGAATGCAAAATCCCTTCAGGGGAAAAGCGGTGAGAGCATAGCTGCGCTAATGGTCTGAAAGCCTTAAGTTCTGACATAGAGTATTGCCTGGGTACCTCAGAGAGTGGAGGAGGAGTACCAGCCGAGACTATCCCGTCCTGCAGGCCGTCCTCAGCGCGGACGGGCGCAGACGGGCTGAACTCAGGCGTAACTTCGGCGGAAGTCCGGCGATCCCGCTGCGCGATGACGCTGCGCGTAGGCATGACTGATATTTATGTTGGTCGAGCCTCCTAAATGAGGACTAGACCGCGGTATGGATCACCCCTCACCTAAGATGGCCGCCAACGAGACAGGGGCGAGGGACCCGCGAAATGCGGTGAATCAGTCCAAATTCCGGTGCAAGTGAGAGGGACAGCAGTGCAGGTAAGCGTGGCCGGCACTCTAAAAACAGGGGAAAATATTGCAAACACAAATTAACCCAAAAGACAAAACGGGGATTTTAAAAACAGCAGGAGCTGCGCAATGATAGAGCGCTGCGAGGAAATGCGCCGAGGCTGGTATGAGAGCTCGCCTTGAATTTACCTGATATTTATGCTGGTCGAGCCTCCTAAATGAGGACTAGACCGTGGTATGGATCACCCCTCACCTAAGATGGCCGCCAACGAGACAGGGGCGAGGGACCCGCGAAATGCGGTGAATTAGTCCAAATTACGGTGCAAGTGAGAGGGACAGCAGTGCAGGTAAGCGTGGCCGGCACTCTAAAAACAGGGGAAAATATTGCAAACACAAATTAACCCAAAAGACAAAACGGGGATTTTAAAAACAGCAGGAGCTGCGCAATGATAGAGCGCTGCGAGGAAATGCGCCGAGGCTGGTATGAGAGCTCGCCTTGAATTTACCTGATATTTATGCTGGTCGAGCCTCCTAAATGAGGGCTAGACCGCGGTATGGATCACCCCTCACCTAAGATGGCCGCCACCGAGACAGGGGCGAGGGACCCGCGAAATGCGGTGAATTAGTCCAAATTACGGTGCAAGTGAGAGGGACAGCAGTGCAGGTAAGTGTGGCCGGCACTCTAAAAACAGGCGAAAATATTGCAAAAACAAATTAACCCAAAAGACAAAACGGGGATTTTAAAAACAGCAGGAGCTGCGCAATGATAGAGCGCTGCGAGGAAATGCGCCGAGGCTGGTATGAGAGCTCGCCTTGAATTTACCTGATATTTATGCTGGTCGAGCCTCCTGCAATTGTTAGCATTCATATGAATATTATATCCTCAGAGCTTGTTCAATGCTCTCGACCGCCTCAATTCTGAGAGGCTGTAAAAGCATAGAAGATTAAGGTGATCAAATGAGGGAAGAATAGGGAAGATACAGCAGGGAGGGAGACCTGGAAGAAATAAACAAAATGGCTATCACTCTCTGTAACACTTTTTGGCATATCAATATATAGCACCATAGTTTCATTACATGTAAAGAAAAATAACACCACCTAATACACTTCAAGTTATTTATAGTCATATCCTTTAACCTGGTGTTTGCAATATCTCATTGGTGAAGGAAAGAGGGGAGGGAAGGAAATATCTGAAATGAGGTAAGGAGATATATTTTTAGGTATATTACTTTCCTATGTGCTATCTTTTAAATATGAACATTCTTGTTTGCATACCCACCTTGAGGTATCATGTGTCCCACCTAACAGGGTATGAACCTTAACTCTCAGGACTCAAGATCCCTGTTAGAAAACAGTACTACACAAGCTGAGTAAGCGCCTTCAAAAGTATCTACAAGCACATATAAAGCAAAGATCCTTTTTCCCCAATTTGCAGAATAATGTCATAGAAGGCTATTGCGTCATAGACCTCTTCATTCTTCATTGTCAGGAGTGCTATCCAAACATGTTACTAGTTCATGCCCCAATTGTAAACAATAATGCGACCAACAGTATTCTTGAATACTCCACGAATGTCTTGTAAATCAATTGTTGTTACTGAAAGAACTGCAGCACTTAATAACAACACAGACCACTGAACCAAAAAAAGGCCTTAATTGTGGAACGACTGCAACCTCTGCCGTATCCCACTGTTAACCCCGGTTCAAGACGCCAGGCAGCAACTTAGCTACACGTGCTGCTTCGTCAGGGATTGTTCTTGGAAGAACAACACAAACAAAGATGTCCGATTAAAGAATAAAACGAAATCGGTGCAAAGCGCACCCTTACCCGATACCAATCTCAGGAACTTCATGCGACTGGACTGAAAACAAGCATCCTAGGGCCGGTTTCGGGGTTTCACTCCTCATCAGCCAGAATAGCTTGACTCCAGAGGACCTGGCTTGGAAGTTCGGGCTGGACTGTTCCCACAAGGAACAGGGTCAAGACTTATTTGCGTATGGCTGGGTCCAACCTAGGGTGGTGTGGTAGTAAAAGAATGATGGATTTAACCCAGATCTCTTGATTCGGGGTGAATGTTTGCATTGTCCAGCATTCCGTCCATCAATTGTTTCATTTGGTCTATGACCAGTATCAGGATATACTAGGTAGGAGACTACACCAAAGTGTCAACACATTTGGAGGGTTTTTGACAAACTTGAAAAAGCCCTTAAAATGTTGATGTCTATAGAGCACAAAACTAGTACACCTCATTGAGCATTCAAAGCATAACAGTCTATTTGACACTCAATTACATTCGTGTTTTCTGGGGTGATTTTAGTTGCTTGTAAAAACGAACACTGGCAAAGTCAATAGGTCGTTTGTTTGCTGTATGACGATTGGATTTGCCAATGCTTGTTTCCTTTGCTACAGATTATTATTTGTTTATGATTCCATGAAAGCAACACATAAGCCATTTTGGAATGGTAAACTAAAGATGAAGTTAAACAAAAGCATTACTTGATGGTTGTTTTCCAAGTGAATGTTTGCAGATGCATAGGCAGACATGTAGGAATAGGTGTATGTTATGGAAATGGAAAGAAAACATGCATTGGCAAAACCAATAGCTCTGTGGTCAAGTCTGCCCAGTTTGCTTTGCCAATGCTTGTTTATTCTGTTGTTCCTACAAATAGACCACATGCAACATTGTGTGCATTGGGAATGAATCTATCAGTATGAAAAGAAAACAAAATGCATTTATACAAATATCGTACTAATTGCAAAAGGGCAACACAGCCTGTTTCATTGTATGAAAAGAAAACAAAATGCATTTATACAAATATTGTACTAAATGCAGAAGGGGAGCACAGCATATTCCATTGCCAAGACTGCCAAGTTGGCTTTGCCAATGCTTGTTTATTCTGTTTTTCTTACAGTTAGACCACATGCAACATTGTGTGCATGGGGAAAGAATCTATCAGTATAAAAAGAAAACAAAATGCATTTATACGAATATCGTACTAATTGCAAAAGGGCAACACAGCCTATTTCATTGCCAAATAATAAACAAAAGTAACAGAGTTTTCCAACCTATGCTAAAGTGTTGTGCATAGTAGGAAAGCACATTCTAGGTGTTGAAAGGAATGCTTGCTCACAGTACATACACATTCAACAGAAAGGTATCACAACAGAAAACTAAATTGAACTGTTAAGCACTGCAAAGTACTGGTAGATTTTCTTAAGAAATACATTTGTGTGCTCAGGTGCTTTATTTCATGATAGAGAAAGAAATGTCATTACTAGCAAACATTTGGACAATGTATATAAATATATATATATATATATATATACACAACTCCTGGTGTTTCAGCGTGATAGTTCCTAAAAAACCAGAGCCGAGGCCCAAATAGTGCTCAGTGCGGTAAATTAATATAAACCATATTGGGACACTTCAACATTACAGACATGTTCTAAACCAGAAGCTGTCTTTTGAAATAACTTCCATTCTGTGAGATTTAAAAAAATGTTTTTAAACACTATACGTGATCAATTGGTTTATGATAGTAAAGTGTTTGCATACTGTCCCTTTAATTCACAGATAATATTTCAAGAGGTGTTGTGCAGTTGGACCTAATCAGCCCACTAGGGCGACACTCCAGGAAGCATGAATTATGATATTGACGAGTTCACCATTTGAGACTGATCACTAAGCCCACTGGGGCTTCATTTGAGAATCAAACGAATCAAACCTATCAAACGATATAAGTGTTGGTACCATAATACAGACGGACACTAAATAAATGTGAATACTGCCCACTTGGGCGACATAGAGCTGGTTCCAGCATTATAATACTAAGTCGTAATGGACCTGTAATGTTGGATTGTCCCAATATGGTTTATATTAATTTGTAAAGTTTGAATCATGCGGGTTGTCTTTATAATTGCATTTAACATTTTCGTTGAATATTTTACAACTTTATTGAAATCGGACATGTATTGCAACAAAGTAACTTTTCCATGCTGTTGATTACGTGCACGTTGTTAATTCAGAATCATGTACCTTTAAAAAGAATGGCCGCCATTATGAAATCACCCGTGAGCAAGAAGCCTGTGTACTTCGAAACGCGTTGGATGTTTGTTTTTCGTGTGCCAATAAAATACCGCACTGAGCACTATTTGGGCCTCGGCTCTGGTTTTTGTGGAACTATCACGCTGAAACACCAGGAGTTTGTATTTGGAGGGGGCGGCGATCCCCGAGCGCCTGCCGCGACCTGAGGCTTAAGCACGCCAAATCGGGTGTGTATATATATATATATATATATATATATATATATATATATATATATTACCTACTGGTGGTCGCCAGTAGGTATATATAGTTAGGACCTAGTTACCATAGGAAATTCCGAACATTCTATTGGGAATAACTTTGGTGCCGATTGAGGGATATGCCTGTAATTTTCCTTAAATTTGCCTCGCTGCGCTCCGCTCCTTCCCTGAACGTTTCGGGGGAATTAGTCAAGCGGGGGCCGAAAGGGGGGTCCCAAAACTTGTTTTCCCCCTGTTAATTTCCATAGGGACATTTAGACACGGCTACAGCCCGAACGGCTGAATGGAATTACACCGAACTTGGCAAAATGGTAGGGCCTGGTATGCTGATGTGCCTTTGCTATGTTTGGTGAAAATCCCTCCAGTAGTTCTTAAGAAAATTCGAATTTTTCAAATGCCATTTTCCATGGGACCTTTAGACACGGCTACAGCCCGAACGGCTGAACGGAATTACACCAAACTTGGTAAAATGGTAGGGACAGGTATGCAGTAGTGCCTTTTCTATATTTGGTGAAAATCCCTCCAGTAGTTGTTGAGAAAATTGAATTTGAGCAAATTATATATCTATATGCGCTCACCATACGCGTACGTGCCCGTACCCTTACGTGTGCGAGCGAGTTTCTGATTGGCTGGCAGTCGACTATCAACATTCCAAACTGTCCAAACCAGGAAGTGTTGGCCACCATCTTGTTTTTCAGGAGAACTGAGGCACAAGAGAGCCCAAACAAGAGTGGAAAACACAAAAAGGGGGCAGGCTAGAGACCCCCCAACCCCCTAGCCCTTCTCAGGGGACCCCCAAGGGCAAAAAAAAAAAAAAAATTTTTAAACGCGGGGTACGCGCACCGTACGCGGACCGTGCGAGTACCCCGCAGTTTAAAAAAAATAAAATTTTTTACACTTGGTGGTCCTTCTCGGACCCCCTGAGAAGGGCTAGCGGGTTGGGGGGTCTCAACCCTGCCCCCTTTTCGCGTTTTCCACTCTTGTTTTGTGCTCTCTTGTGCCTCACTTCTCCTGAGAAACAAGATGGCTGCTCAGGTGGTCCCAGAAGGATAATAACATATATAAACGTTATCCGCTAATAGAATAAGCATTTACAAAACCTTTGAAATTTATTGAAAAAAAATATAGGTTTCACGCCTGATATAGTTAGGAATTAGCATTTAAAAAACCTTGCAAATTCACTGAAAAAAAACATAGGTTTCAAGCCTTATAGAGTTAGGAATTAGCATTTAAAAAACCTTGCAAATTCACTTAAAAAACCATAGGTTTCAGGCCTTATATAGTTAGGTATTAGCATTTAAAAAACCTTGCAAATTCACTTAAAAAACCATAGGTTTCAGGCCTTACTAGTTAGGAATTAGCATTTTAAAAACCTTGCAAATTCACCTAAAAAACCATAGGTTTCAGGCTTTATATAGTTAGGAATTAGCATTTTAAAAAAACCATTGGAATTTCTCCTATATAGTTAGTTGTACTAACTATATTTCGCGCACCCGCAATCCACTGCTGATGATGTCACATATTACATCATTCATGACATGGTCAGTGACATCACTGATGACATCACAGATGTTGTTTGGCCTAGAAGACGATGGTAATTCCTCCGTGTATAGAGCTAAGTTTTCTCCACATAGTGACAGATCTTTAAGCCCCATATCCATTGAAGGGTTCAATTTACTGTCCCACACCATCGCCACCCGTCTCTTAGCAACAAGCAGTGCCACTCTTGCCAACCTACGCACCGACCCTTTTAGGAAAGGAACTAACCCCAGTAAGCATATTTGTGGACCCAATAATCTTCGATAATGTCGTTGTCACAGCTACCCAGTACTCCGCCACCCATTTGCAGGTCCAGGCAAGATGCCAGAAGTCTTCCCCCGAGCCCCACATCGCTTAAAAGCATCTGTGTCTCTGAGCCCATATTTAAAAAGCAGATATGGAGTATAATAGACCTGATGCAAGAATTTGAAGTGTATAATTCTGAGATTTCTGTTAGAGGTTAAGGCGCTGGTGAGTTGGCACAAGATCTCCCATTCCTTCTGGGTGAGTGGTGGGTCAAGATATGCATTCCAGGAGTCAAGACTTTTGTCTCTGTTAAGAGGCCTGTCTTAACAAGCAGCACGGTATAATTTAGTAACTAGCTTGTGTCGAGTGGGGGCAATGAGAAGTGTGTGTAATGCCAATGCTTCGGGCGGTTCCGTGGGGAATGTGGGGTAGTGAATTTGCAATGCCTTTTTTAGTCTATACATGTAAAACCTGAAAAGATGAGTACTATTCTGTATGTATTCCATGTCTGTGGTGGTCAGAAAAGTGCCATGCGGGAATTGATCCTGCAACTTGGATATGCCCACTTGCTCAAGTGTACGCAGGGCACCCTGCTCATGTGATACAGATACGCTCGCGTGGTAAGCCACCGGCAGTAGCGGGGATATAATGTAAGTTTACCCGCCTCATGAATTAGTGCCTGCCAAGCGGCAACCGTAGCGGTAATGGTGTTAAATGTGGAGCGAGTGGAAGGTCTGCGATTATGAGTTATTACGGAGCTCAGTGGGATGGGATGAGCATCCCAATGTTCCACCGCCACGTGAGGGACAAAGGCATGTGGGAAGACCAAAAATGTGCATATTGGGTCTGTACGCATAAGTAGCAAAGATAAAAATCAGATACATTAAAACCCCCATGTTTGTAATTCATTTTGGGAGTCCTCCACCCCTGATGGCCACCCCAAATGAGCCGAAGTAGCAGAGTGCGCACCTGTTGAAAAAATTGCTGCATGAGTTGAAACGGTATGTTACTAAAGAGATACAGAAATTTTGTTTACCACTGACTTGGACCAATTGATATGAAGGCCAGAGAAGCGGGAAAACCGGATATATTCACGAAGATCTGCCGCTAAATTTGTGCGAGGCTCCCGTATGAAGAGCAGCCTGTCATCTGCGTAGAGAGCTATAATGGCAGGACTATGATGAAAGTTAAGCGCCGCATATTTAAGAGCTTGTCTAATAAGACAGGCTGGATGCTCTAGTGACAAAGTAAATAACATTGGTGAGAGAGGGCACCCCTGCCTAGTACTCCTGGTTATCTTTATCAGGTTCGATGTGAAGCCCTCCACCCGCATTCTTGCTTTTGGTCCAGTATATAAAAGTCGCACCCAGTTAATAAAGAGGGGAGAAAAACCCATCCTCTGCAAAACATAAAAAAGATAACCCCATTCTATAGAATTAAATGCCTTGGGGGCGCCAAGCATGATCGCCGCCACTGGCAATTCAGGATTGAGGGTATGGAATGTGGCAAACAACGTCCGTAAGTTATGGGAGGTCGAGCGATCCGGAAGAAAGCCTGACTGGTCAGGTAAGACCGGTTTTTGCATGAGCGGTTGGAGATGAGTAGCTAGAATTTTCACCAAGATTTTTACATCTATGTTAATGAGTGATAGAGGTCTGTACGATACGCAACTAGTGGGGGGTTTATCTTTCTTGAATAGTGTTATAATTAGTGCCTCGCGAAGCGACGGTGGCAGCATGCCCACATCATATGCTTCAGCGTACATCTCCAGTAAGTAGGGGGAGAGTTCTTCAATATACGTTTTGTAAAATTCACACGTGAAGCCATTGGGGCCCGGCGCTTTTTTATTAGGTAGTGCTTTTATCTCAATATGAATATCTTCCACCATTATCGGTTGACTGAGGTATTCCCTCTGACCATCCGAAAGCCATGCAATAGCTATCTGTGATAGGTATAATTTCTAGTAGAAGTGCCGAAATTGATTGGCTATGTCTGGAACACTGTGATAATCTTGGCCCGCCTCATCCGTGACTTTAGTTATTGTCCCCCTCTCCATGTGGCTTTTTATCTTGTTAGCTAAATGATGACCTGGTCTGCCACCCTCACCAAAGGCATGCACTCTGTATCTTTTAGATATATACCTCATCTCTTCCTCAGCCAATTTTGCGTGTTCAATGGTAGCCTCTTTAATGTAAGCCAGAGTCGACTCGCAGGGCGCAGCTTCGTATTCCTGTTCTAGTTTTTTTAGCTTAACCTCAAGCGTAGACAGTTCCCCTTGTAAATCCTTCAATATCCCGGAAGTTGTGCTGATACAGGTACCCTGAACAGTAGCTTTAAATCCCTCCCACAGCACCCCGCGCTATCCACTGACCCCTTATTGTGTTTGAAGTACTGCGTGATAGCATCACGGATCGTTTCCATGTACACTGGGTCCAACAGCGCCTCAGATCTGAAGCGCCAAGTGAAGGCCCTGGGAACAGTTAGCGGGACAGAAAGGGCAAGGTGGACAGGACAGTGATCCGAAAGCATACGCGGTAATCCGGCCACATCAGTCACCCTGCCCACCCCCCTCACTCATCAGCCAGTAGTCAAGACGGGACCAGCTGCCATGTGCGGTGGAGATGTGAGTGCCCTCCAGTGCATCTGGGTTTCTATGTTGCCAGATGGGTGAGGACACCTTGGCTATAAGAAGAATACGAGGAGGCGACACGACATCCCGCCCATCGGCTCCCCACCAACCTGTCTGTCATTTGTGTGAGATGTGTCTCCTGTATAAGGGCAATACCGATACCATGGCGATCCAAGTGTGCCAGGACCTGTTGAATCTTTTTTTGTGAATTAAGCCCTCGTACATTCCATGTCAAACAGGAGACGGACATCACATCACTAGGCATAATTGCAGCAAATCATATTTGAAATACACATAGCCAATGTTCCCTCTAATTTTTTTCCTCTGTGTGCGGCAGTGGAGGGTCTCTGTGCGCTGCAACCATGGCTATGTGCGCCAGGAACCAGACGCGCGTGTGCAGCGCCAAATGTCACTCTAAACAATTACTTAAAAAAGTGAAAAGGCCGATCTTAAGGCCGGTTTGCAAATTGGATAAACACGCCCTGACATGAATTGATTACACAGGCAAGTACACTTCAGGTGTAGAAAAGCACAAGACTCCAACGGTGGTACAATCATAAGATTTTTACTAAACATTCTTAACTCTAGCACAGGGGCGGCCGGTGACATTTGAAAGTGGTGCGGCGTAAACTAATTTGCATATTGCACCGCAGCGAGCGAGCCCGAACCACCTTGCATCCATCCATACATCATTCATGCATCCACCCATCCATCCACCCATCCTGCATCCATCATTCATTCATGCATCCACCCACCCATCCATCCACCCATCCATCCTGCATCCATCATTCATGCACCCATCCATCCATCCATCCACCCACCCATCCATCCTGCATCCATCATGCATTCATGCATCCATCCATCCACCCATCCATCATCCATTCTGCATCCATCCATCCATCCATCCTGCATCCATCATTCATTCATGCATCCACCCATCCATCCATCCTGCATCCATCCTGCATTCATTCATGCATCCACCCACCCATCCATCCATCCATCCATCCTGCATCCATCATTCATTCATGCACCCATCCATCCATCCACCCATCCATCCTGCACCCATCATGCATTCATGCATCCATCCATCCATCCACCCATCATCCATCCTGCATCCATTCATCCATCCATCCATCATCCATCATTCATTCATGCATCCACCCATCCATCCACCCACCCATCCATCCTGCATCCATCATTCATTCATGCATCCACCCAGCCATCCATCCATCCTGCATCCATCATTCATTCATGCATCCACCCACCCATCCATCCATCTATCCTGCATCCATCATTCATTCATGCACCCATCCATCCATCCACCCATCCATCCTGCACCCATCATGCATTCATGCATCCATCCATCCACCCATCATCCATCCTGCATCCATCCATCCATCCAGCATCCATCATTCATTCATTCATTCATCCACCCATCCATCCACCCACCCATCCATCCTGCATCCATCATTCATTCATGCATCCACCCAGCCATCCATCCAGCCATCCATCTTGCATCCATCCTGCATCCATCATTCATTCATGCATCCACCCATCCACCCATCATTCATCCTGCATCCATTCATGCATCCACTCATCCACCCACCCATCATCCATCCTGCATCCACCCATCATTCGTGTTTTTTTTATGACCATATAACTTGCATACAGCTTGTCAGTGTTCAATACCAGTCTCGAACCTTGTACTCCAGCACCAATGATACATGATTAATATTACTTGTTTTTAAAACATGTATTTATTCAACACCAATTTCACACCTTAGTAGGAACATCATTTGTATTTGTTTTTTAAAATATCGATTTATTTAACACAAAAGTAAGTCATGTATACACTTTTATGGCTCGATAAGAGGCTCGAACCTGGTTTCCCAGCACCAAAGTCGGCCGCGCTAACCGTCAGACCACATCCTCTCCCCTTTGGTGTGGCCCTGCAGTTTTGATGAGCACCAGCCATTACTCTTTATTAAACACTTCATAGCATGAGAATCAGACACCCCCTTCTCGCTGCTTCCATAGCCGCAGCATCACCCTCTGCCTCAAAGGTGCTACTAACCTCTGCGCCATGTGTGACCAACATTTCTCACTTAGCCTCACACAAAACAGAAAGCTGGTCTGATTGACTGACAGCGACTTGACTGTAATTTAACACCTGTTGATTTCACGTTGCTGATTTATATTTGTGTTCTTTAAAAAAAAAATCACATTACTTCATTACTTTACCGCCCGTTCTGGGAAGAGCTCCGGGGTCCGGCTGCTGGTGGGCTTGGCCTTGCCCTCTGCAGCCCCGATTCACGCCTCATTAAATCATGCTGTGCTGCTTAAATGACGCGAAGCAGCACTCAGTCCCCTTTTCGAAGAAAGCCGGTGGAAACCAGAGCCTGCACAACACTATGATAATCATGTGCAGGTTCACCCGACCCTCCCTTAACAACCGGGACATAACCCAGGCACTACCCAAAAAACTGTGAAATGTGTAGAAAAGTGTTGGGACACTTCTCCAAAAACGCTGACCGTCCGGGGAAATCCGGGACGTCTGGTCACCCTACAGTGTTAATTTATGTATTTTCCTGAAGCACCTGTATTGTTCTGATAGTAACGCGAGGCTGCGGGGGAGATGGAGTGCTTTTAATTAAATATGCATGTTAATCGCCGCTCGTGAAGGGGCTGCAATTAACATGGATTCTTAAATAAAAGCACTCCATCTCCCCCGCAGCCTCGCGTTACTCTCAAAACAATACAGGTGCTTCAGGAAAATACATAACACAAAGGGCCACACGGAAACACTTTCCTCCGCCCCTATCGCCGCCGTCTCCTACCTTCTGGAAATGCCCGCTTTTCGCGCCGTGTGCCTTTTAAAAGCGGCGGCGGCGAATACTCCAGCGGGATGTGCCCTCTGTGCGCGCTCCACTCATGGGACTGCGCGCTCGGGGGTAGAGAAGTGCGCGCGCGCGCTGCCGCGCGGCTTCTTGGGAACAGTGCACATAGCCCCTTGCATCAAAATGATTATCCTCATAGGGAAACAAGTACCGCTATAATTTTTAGCACCCACATGTCGGTCACAGTTAAAAGAACTAAAATAAAAGCAGTCACGGGAAGAACCTCAACCTTACCCTCCCACCCACTAATACCCCCACTTTAGCATCCCCAACCTGCCAAAGCCTTCCCAAACCCCGCAAAACAATCCCCAAGTGTAATACCCTGGGAGAAACCAGTTGGGGGAACACCCATATGGGGGCGCTGGAGCACCGCAGCCTTCCCAGTGAAAACAGGAGGTGGCCAAGCCAACGTCATAGTATCCGTTCGCTTACTTGTGACCGCACTTTGCAGTTACCCAGTACTTAGCTCAAGGTAAACGTTTCCAACACAATAGTGGAGATAACATTTTAAGTGAGGCCGCTGTGGCAGTGTTATGTGCGAGCAGGAATGCAATACAGCATGAACCTAGAAAATAATTTTAACACATCACTTGCAGATGGTGTATCCTATCCTTCGTCCGTAAATTAGCTACTTCCTTCGGCACTAGTTCCCGCATCAGCGGATGTAGAGCTGCTGCGTCTTGTAATGCTTTTAGCAAAGGTCATCGCTGCCTTCAGGCAAGTGAAAATCTTGTATTTCCCTTTGTCCTCAATGCACAGTCTTGCAGGGTACAGCATAGCATATGGAATTTTTGCTGCGATGAGGAGCTTCTTGACAGGTAGATACTCTCTCCGAGGCTCTTGAACCACCATCGTGAAATCAGGATAAAAGGCGAGATTCCCCTGGTGTGTGATGTGTGATGGTTCCCTTTTCACGTACTAGTCGGAGGACAGTTTCCCGATCTCTATCATTCAAAAGGCGGGCAATGATAGGGCACGGAGGTGCACCTGGAGGTGGGCGAGCTGCCATAGAGCGATGTGCTCATTCCACTATCAGGACCGGGGAAAGCTGTTCCTCTCCAAAAAGTTCTCGAAGCAGATTCTCCGCAAACGTTTCCAATCTTCCAGTATTTGTTGATTCTGGCAGGCCCGTAATGTGCACATTGTTGCGACGCGATCTTGCTTCCAAATCTTCATTGCGGCCTTGGATGACTGCCAGGACCTTCTCCATAGACGCCGCTTTATCCGTAACTTGCTTTAGACCATCCTCAGCATCTGATATGCGGGTCTCCGCCTCTCCCATATCTCCAACAGCGGCACCACAGTAGAGATATGTCGGTTCAGATAACACAAATGCTAGTGTAAAAGTTGGTACAGCAGAAGAAGTGTCGGCCTGCACATAGTCAAAGGAATGACCCTGCTGCTCATTGGAGGGAGCACGCAGCCACAGGAGTCCAACAGCTCAATGAGAGGACCAATTTCCACTTGGTCGGAAAGCCAGGGCAGCAAAGTCACATTCACCGATGATTTACTGATATTGGTCTCACTGACGCACTAAATCCCAGTTGCAAAAGTCAAGGGGGAGAGAGAGAAGCACCGCAATTCTGAAATGTCGCTGCTCGTCCCAAGCTGCTTCACAGAGGCGTACATTTTTCCCCAGGTCCACTAAAAGGCGTCACAACGCGACTCTCGATCTTCACACCGGCTGGGAGGCATTAAAAGCACCAGGGCTTGAATCGCTGTTCTCTCCTGTCAGCAGTGTCACCGCCGTTCACACAAGGGAATCACCCGCAGGCACTCGCATGCAGCAGTCGCAGGCAGACAGCGAGAGGTCTCCCGTGCATGGGCGGCATACCTCTACGCTAGCGAGGTGAGGCCGCCACCTTTGCGCCAGTGATTCACTCGGACCCCCGCAGATAGGGTCTAGTCAGTCTTGTGCGGTCCCAGAATGCAGCCGCAGAAGGCAGAAGAGTACCCCATGCACCAGCAGGCTGTGAGGTCGGCAAGCCAAGGAGGGCCCACTCCCACAATCCAACTCCCCACAGTGGCAGGAGCGTAACGGCCCTCAGCTCTCGTCCCGCAGCCCCTCCTGGCTAGGCTCTACGGCGCCGCGCCCTCCACAGCAAGCACAGTACAGCTCCTGCGCCCACCGCGGCCCACACCAGTACCCACCACTAAGACTGGTCGCGGCTCACTACGTTGCCGACCCAGGCTCGGGGCCTCTCCAGCCGCCGAATCGCTGTAAATTCCACTCAGCTGTCCACAGCTTCTTGTGATGTTGTTCCACACAGCTTCCCACATGTGTATTTCGCCAGTTGGCTCATAAGCGAGAGCTGATATTCAGGATAATTAACAGATTATGGGCTTGGCCGGCGGAGCCCTCTAGCGCCCCTTGGACAATGTATATATTTTACTGTCTGTTCAGGCTCTTGATAAAGAAGCAACCGCCTATGGAACACATACACATACAAAAAAAGAAATGAATACAGCGACAATGGAAGAGCCTAAATTCGGCATTCTTGAAGCTGGAGGGACAAATGTTTTCCTTCAAGAGGGGAAACGCACTTAGAGACCTCCTGGTACATACTCGACCAAAAAAGACTGGAACCTGGGAACGCACAGTACAGGCTCTGTGGCATCTACCCAAAGAGACGGGTCACTACCCCTGTGGTGCAATGTCTGCCCCCTAACAAAGGCTGCAAATGAAATAGACTTGGGCCTCCGAACTCCTTGGAAACTCATGAAACACACAAATTGCAACAGTACCAATGTTCTGTACACTATCACATGTAAGTGCCAATTGTGAAATGTGATCACTACAAAACAATACCTCCTAGACCATGGATCATGTTTATTTCGTTGATAGAGAGCTGAAAGTGTCTCTCTACTTTGTTCCCCTATGGAACGATCCTTGCTCTGATTAACTTGTTTTTGGAAATACTAATGTTTCCCTAATCTTACTTCTAATGTGAAACCCAACTGGTTATGTTGAATAAATACTCATGCGCCAGGGTGTTACCTTATGTCAGATATTTATCTTTGACTGGTTTTTGGGTGATTTCATCTTATGTTTTTTTACATTTCAAAATACCAGTAACATACATATTTACACATGGCACAGTGACATTTACATAGCATACAAAAATGCCTGAAACAATGGTTGAAACAAAGAAAGACAGTACATTTTACAAATAGACATTACATGTATACTGAGACGTGACCATCTACATTGTACACATCCAACATAGGCATTGTCAATCGCTTCCCTGAGGAGCAGTCTCCTTTCTGCCCCTGTGCAAAACAAAATAGGTAACCAGGTCTAGACCTGAGCGCACTACTATATTTCAGGCAAGTTTTAAGTAATTAATGTGAAACAGTGCTTCTAAGGGTGGAGGGTTTCGGTTACCAAACAACCCCACAAGTACCCGCTAGTGGGTACAATTTAAACTAAACAGAAACTTCCTCCCTGAGCGCTATAATAGTAGAGTACATAGTACAAATAGGTACATATATTTTTATAATAAAACAAGATATTATAGGATTATAGGTACAGACAAGTTGTCAACAAATTGTAGTACAAGATATCCAAATGCAGTTGCCTTCGTATTTAATGACAATTTTCAAAAAAACCTTATTCAAATCTGTTTGTCTTATATCCAAAGAATTCTCCAATTCCAACCAAAATCTTCTTTAAGTATATTGTAGATATAGTCACATTAATTGACAGTTCGAAAGTAAGTCTTGGTTCCAATCCATTCATCACATATCCAAAATATTCTTCATTTCCAACAGAAATCTTCTTTGAATAGGTTAAATACAGTTCTTAAGTACAGCTCTTAAACTCCAGAAACACAGCCAACACGTGTTTCGTCATGCAATTCTTAGTGCATCATGACTTCATCAGGGCTTAACTTCATCACTTGTGTTTCAGCTTGTAATGTCTAATCCGTTAAATAAAACGAGATACACCAGTAACCTCACAAAAGGGGGTTTCTCTTTGCACTTCCCACAGTATTCAAAACTCCTCTCGATGTTCTCCCTTCGTATATCAACAAACATAATTGTAATAGCAGTCCTCAATATAGTCTTCTAAAGTTTCCAGTGATATTATAATCTCCAATATTCACGGGTAGGTGATCGAATACCAACATTTAGTCATCACAGCAAGTCTCGATATGCGTTCGCGCTTTCTGCCCCTGCCCATTTTTCTAGTTCATTTTCCCAGGCGGTCTCCCCGGTGCCTTCCAATTCCTAGCTATTTCCCTTTTTGCTAGGACGTAGGCCAGGTCCTGGAACTTTCCCGTCACCTTATTTTTGGCTGTATGCGGGAACCACCCCAAGATCCGTAATTAACTAAGTTTATTGATAAAAATCTCTGGTCCACAGGAATATGTGTCAGTTTTGAATAGAAATCTTTACTATCCCAATTGGTCGCACACGCAAACTGGCCGGTATGCACTGAATTTAGTGATAATATTTAGTAATCTCCGTAACCCAGAATAGAGAGTGAAAACAACGCCGTAACACATATACATCATGATACCCCCAGCTAAACGAAGTAGATTTCAGGCAAAAACTTCTGCAGCATGCAGATTACACAAAAACAAAAAATTACTGTCACCAAATATAAGAGATATCGGGAATATTACAGACAACGGTCTATTCAGGTGTGCCCGAGTTGAATTGTAAAAGATTTAATAACGCATGGAAATAAAAAATAAAATAAAAACCGGATGGTACTCCATCTCCCAACTTTTCTAGCGACACCGTACATCTTACGTCCGAGGTGCTCTGACACCGGAAATGATACGATCAATATAAACAGACCTCCAGTCGAAGCCAGTTACCCGACAGCGGTCTGCGTTCGAAGTACTGAGATAATCCAGCAGTATTTGATCATTGAAGACGTTAGTCCAGCACGTATGCGGGCTCACCGACCTGGGTCTAAGGTCGCCCCTTACGTGAAGGCTCGTCACTTCCGGCCGGGTGTTGGGGGGGGGGCGGAAGTATATAAGACTCCTCCCTCCCTACTGGCGGCCTCTTTGGCCTCTTCACCTTCGATGTTTGGACGTGCCCGGGAGTGCTGCTCAACTCGGTGTCAGACACAACACCGCTGGTGGAAAACGAACGGCCGACATTGCCAGTTGAACAGAGAATACAATATTGATAGCAGGTATAAGGCAGGGTACGGTGACACGGGGGGAGCAAGGGGGTGCACTGGCCTGCTCGGGTCATTGAACCGGCAGAGGTTATGCCAGGAGGAGCGTTCACAAGCCAAGTTTACCACTAAAGTTGACAATTTTTCCTCCTAGCCCCCACTCATCCTCGCTCGCAGAGGATCGCCCGCATCGTGCTCATTTCTCTCTTTACGTCACATACACCGCCTTTCGATATGTAAGTATGTAGGGGATTGGGGGCACGCATCCTCACGGGGCACGCATCCTCACGGGAGCAGGGGACGGTTGACCGGTCGCTATTTATGCACTTTGTACCCTGTGGCTGATCCAGCTTTTTATCCCCAGATTGCCGTGCCGTGTGTCAGCAGAAGTGAGCCTGGACAGCCAGGGCCCTCCCCCTTTTACCGGAGACTACTCAGGTGGAGGACTCGTTGCCGGGTACCTCCCAAGATGCACAGTGGGCAGACTTTATCGAGATGACCAAGCTTAAAGGCCTAGCACGGGCAAAAAGCGTCCTGCATGCCCCGAGCCAGAAGACTCTGGATTTGTGGGTAATTCGCCCCCATCGGAACTTCAGCCCAGCGCTGATGCGGCCCCATCCAGACCCAAGCGGGTTCGCAAGCCCACCGTCAAGGATTTCCCTCAAGACCCTTTGCCACCACCCAGAAGCAGAACTGTGACTTCCCCCCAGGAGGTCATATCCCAGGTGGCTGCTCCCCTGCTACCAGTACCTGTTAACACGAAGGATAGCCTAGCTGCCCAAGGTACTTACGCAACTAAGGATGACCTGGCCAAAATGATGGACACTTTGAACTCTTTCATGGTACGTTTTCAAGCAGGGTCAGTAGTTGCAAGCCCGACACAGGTGGGCTCCATTGTCAGTGATAAAGTGAGTGCTGCACCTGCAGCGTCTAATGTTTGGTCCACAGGTCAGCCAGCTAGTCTGGGCGGGGCCGCGCCGGCGGTGAGCATTCCGGTTGTCAACAGTGATGGGCTGCCGAGTGCGGTGCCTCCTCCGGTCGCTCCTTCTCTGGTGTCAAGCCCGGTCCCGCCCGTAGCACACAGCAGCACAGGTGTTCCTCCTGCAGTTATCCCGGCGCCCATTCCCCCCACTTATCCCGGCGCCCATTCCCCCCACCTCCATGGTTCCAATATTCACCACCGCCCCACTTTTGTCCGGACGTTGCTCTTTGGCCTGGCAAGTGCCGCAGGCCGCCAAAGAGGGGATCTGGAGGCGGGACTTCATAGATATCTTTACGCTGCTCATGCTAGGCCAGGAGGGCATGGACGCCAGAAAGATAGGAGGACGAGAAAAAGGTTAAGTACCAACCCTGGCCGGAAAAGAACATTGCCAACTGGCTTGAAGCCTTCTCTATTCTAGCCTCCGTCACGATGGAGAAATTCCCAGAGCAAGGCCAGGGGTTGGTTCAGTACTCCCGGATCATTCACAACAAGGCCATGAAATGGGGAGGTAATGGGTGGGTCAACTTCGACAGAGAATTTAGGAGAAAGATGTCGCAGTGCCTAGAGATGAGCTGGGATCAGAAAGAGGTGCAGCTCTGGATGGAGCACATGGGTGCCCGTGCCCACCAGACCACTGGCCCACAAGGTAATCCCCCCGGGGGTCAGCCTCTCAATGGGGTCCTTTCAGTCATGGCCAAGGAGCAAACATACCTTTCGAGGAGCCCGCAGAGTGGGTGGACACAGAGGGGGCTTCAAGAGATCCCCCCAGGGCATGTCGCCTGTTTAACAACGGGTCATGCTCCTGGGGTAAGACGTGCAAATTCCTGCACGCATGTCACACTTGTGGGGGACCTCACTCTGCGGCCTCTTGCCAACCCAAACAAAGCTCGCAACCAGCAGGAAGAGGGGGGCAGCACAGTTGAATCAGTTAGCAGTCCCCCAGCTCAGGTTCCCCCTCCTCCGCCACCTTTTCCCGCCCCTGCTCAGCACCTGGTCGGTGGCGGTTTCTCTATTTTCCCTGCTATTTTGTCGCCAGTGGTACCTTCTCCTTCTCCAGGGCATGCTGCTTTAGGCTGTTCTCCTGTTATCCTGGACAACATTACCCCTTTACCTAGGCGTTATCCCCTGGGGACGGGCAGCCGTCTGTTGTTGTTGTTTGGGTTTCATGAAGGTTTCAGGATCCCCTACGTAGGTGCCCTCGGCAGCAGAGAAGCAGACAACCTTAGATCTGCGAAAGATCAACCAGAGGTTGTTTGGGCAAAAGTGGAGAAGGAGAGATCGTTGGGCCGGGTGGGGGGACCTTTCCCACTTCCCCCGATGGAAACTTTGTTGTCTCGCCCCTGGGGGTGTTACCCAAGAAAGAACCTGGTGCCTTCAGATTAATTCATCACCTTTCATACCCAGAGGGGGTTTCTGTTAACCATGGTTTGGAGGAGGGCTCATGCTCTGTGTCATATCGTACGCTGGACGTTGCATTGGATCTAGTCAGGCGGGCGGCAGAGGGGCCTGGTTAGCCAAGGCAGACATTGAATCTGCTTTTCGCCTACTACCAGTCCACCCGAGCAGCTTTCACCTACTGGGCTTCAAGCTAGACGGAAAGTACTATTATCACAAATGCATGCCCATGGGTTGCGCTGTGTCCTGTGCCTATTTCGAAGCGTTCAGTTGTTTCTTGCAATGGGCCCTTCAAGACACCTACGGGGTGGAAGGGGTGACTCATTACCTTGACGACTTCCTGTTCATCGGGAGCGATGGGACACAGCACTGTTCTCAGGCCCTGGCAGACTTTGTACAACTAACTGGGCATTTGGGGGTCCCTCTCGCCCCTGTAAAGACAGTAGGGCCAGCGCAGGTGTTAACGTTCCTGGGAATTGAGATTGATACCATTGCGGGGGAGTCCAGATTACCGGCAGACAAAGTGTGTGACCTTGCAAGTCAAATACAATCTTTAGCTGGTCTGGACAGGGCCTTTCTGGAGTGCATTCAAGGCATCTTAGGTAAACTCAACTTCTCAGCTAGAATCAGCCAGGAGACTCGCTAGGGCCACCGCCAAAGTCACCAAGAAGCACCACATGGTGAAGCTGAGTAAAGGCATGCAACATGACCTGGCCATATGGGCAGAGTTCCTGGCCAATTTCAACGGGGCAGTGATCTGGAAGGCACCCATGGCTGGCAGCCCCGACCTTGTGTTATACACTGATGCTTCTGGTAGGCAAGGGTTTGGTGCCATTTTGGACAGGGATTGGTGTGCAGAGAAATGGCCCAACGCTTGGCATAAAAAAAAGGTTACAGCTAAGATCACAGTGCTAGAGTTATTCCCCATTGTTGTGGCTTTTCACTTGTGGCCTGCAGTGTTGTCAGCCAAAAGGGTCCTGTTATGGTCAGATAGCCTGGCAGTAGTGCAAGCCATAAACTCTCATTCTGCTAGTTGCCCTCTGGTTTTGTGCCTTCTACGTGAGCTGCTGCGAGTGTGTCTTTTCAAAAATGTAGAATGCAGGGTGCGTCACATTCAAGGTACCCAGAACATTGAGGCTGACGCTCTCTATCATTTTCAGTGGCGCCGGTTTCGGGAAGCATGGCCGAGAGTGAGAGAGGAAGCGACCCCCTTCCCGGCACATCTCTGGTACCTGTTGAAGTGGAAAAGCGAATGAGGGGACTGGGGGAGCTGTCATTAGCACCTAAGACCAACAAAAGATACAGGGCATGCTTTAAAAAGAATTGTGCCACAGTAGGGGCTTGGGATGACTGCGGGGCATCCCTAGAAGTGAGAGTGCAGTCATTTATTCTGTGGGCTAAGGACAGCAAGAAGAGCCATTCTTAGATATCTGGAAACCTAGCAGCCATCAGCCACCACGCCAAGCTCAGGGGGCAAGCTGACTCAACCAAAGCCTTCGGGATTAGGGCAGCGTTAAAAGGATGGGCTAGAAGTGAACCTAAGGAACCAGACAGTAGATCACCCATAGACTTGCAGACTCTACAAGGGGTGATTGATTTGTTGCCCTCAGATTTTGAGGCGGCGCTGTTTGCAACTACTTTTAGCATGGCTTTCTTTGGTGCGTTCAGGATATGCGAGTTGGTTGCTAGATCTAAGAATGACACGTCAGGGGTGGCACTGAAGTTGCAGGATGTGTCACTCTCTGGCAAGGCACTCAAACTCACGCCGCGACAATCAAAGACTGATCAGTGAGGGGGAGGAAAAGTGTTTTGATTGCACAGTTTAGGAGTTAGCAAATATTACCCAGTCAGTTTAGTGGTCGCTTACCTGGCAGCTCGCCCGGCCTTGGACGGCTATTTCCTCATCCATGCAGACAGCACCACCCTCACCAAATATCAGGTGGAACACGTTATGCACGCATGTCTGGCGCTGTCTGGGGGGGAACGCCCCGGCCAGCGTTTTTGCACTCATTCCTTTCGCATAGGCGCAGCCACCATAGCATTTATAGAAGGCTTGCCAGCAGAGGGCATCAAGCAGGTGGGGCGGTGGCAATCAAACTGTTTTAAAAGGTACATTAGACAATGAGCGCATTATTAAATTGTGGGGTTATCAAGTGAGTGATAGTAAAGATTAAAAAGGACCTGGCTCGTGGGATAGACAAAAAATAATTTTTAATTGGCCCCCGGGCTGGTACTACTAAAAACGTGAAGTTTGAGGTATTTATGCAATATAATATGCATTACCTCCTGTGTGCGTTGACATGTTTCGGAGTGTAAACTCCTTCTTAAGGATGGGATGCACAAATCCCCTACCCTGCTCACATATCTGTACAAATGTTTTTTTTAATAATTATAGAAAAGTGCAATGTAATGCAGGCTAAATGTACCTACAACTTGAAAGTCGAGGGTTTCTGCCACTTGTAAAACCTGAAAGGAAAAAACTGTGGTCTGGTGATCCATTCCCCATAGTTTGGGAGGTACAGTGACCTGTAAAAAAAATATATATTTATATATAGTGTGGGCTGCTATCACTAGACACATGGGGGCATATTACCAAGCAATAGCGATAATTATCGCTATTGCTTGGTTAGAGACAAAATTTTACCGCTGAGCTGCGGTGATTTTTATCGCAGATAAACCTTGGTATTACCAAGGTTTATCGCAAATGCGATAAAAAACGGCCGCAATGCATGAATATCACTGAAAAGTCAGCGATATTCATGCATTACCGAGCTAATGCTCTTAGTCATGTTATCCACCTCCCATTGGATAACATGGATAAGAACTGCTCAGGGCAGGTGTTAGCTTTTGGAGATATTCGCGCTTAGCGCGAATATCTCCAAAAGTTGGTAATAGGAGATAGCGATGTTAGCGACTGTTTCCAGTCGCTAACATCTTGGCACACCCACTTTGCATGTCATTAGTGATAAATATCACTGACATGCAAAGTGGGGCCCAAGATGGTCGCTATCTCCTACTAGCTGTCGCTAACTGGTGTTAGCGACAGCTAGGTAATAGGGAGATAATTTTATCTCCGCTTTCTTGGCTTTTAAAACCAAAAAAGCAGAGATAAACCCCCTTGATAAAATGCCCAATGGTGTCATACTATCCGTGATGTTGTGCCTTGTAAAAAAATACTACATACAAGACATACATACAAAAAACATAAAACACACGCTCTAATTGTTAAAGGAGGACTACTATGTGAGTAATTTGGGATTCTAAAAATGCATATTCCTTACAGGTAGCAGTTTGGCACGACAACCCCTACGTTAAGAGGCTCATGAGGCATTCCAGATGGTCTAGACAAGTATGAACTAACCAACTTATCAGATCTGATATAATTATGACACAGAAACTGAATTATGCTTAACAATTAGAGCGTGTGTTTTCATGTTTTTTGTATGTATGTGTTTTTTTTTACAGGGCACAACAGCACGGATAGTATGACACCATATGTCTAGTGATAGCAGCCCACACTATATATAAATATATATATTTTTTACAGGTCACTGTACCTCCCAAACTATGGGAAACGGATCACCAGACCACTGTTTTTTCTTTTCAGGTTTTGCAAGTGGCAGAAACCATCGACTTTCAAGTTGTAGGTACATTTAGCCTGCATTACATTGCACTTTTCTATAGTCATCAAAAAAAATTGTAAAGATACATGAGTAGGGTAGGGGATTTGTGCACCCCGTACTGAAGAAGGAGTTTACACTCCGAAACATGTCGACGCAGCCAGGAGGTAATGCACATTATATTGCATAAATACCTCCAACTATTTTACACACACTGCACGGTCAGAGATCACGCCACGTCTTGTGTGGCATGAGGCACGCTCTTGGCAAGCTTTGGAGGTGGCGTGCAGGAGAGTTAACTGCGCTATGCGTAAATTCACGGACCAGATGGGTTTTGGCTTTATTAGACATGGGGAACTGCACGCCAAATCCACTGGATGCTTTGAGGAAGAAGGAGTTCACCTTTCCAGTGTGGGCATGGACTTGTTCCTCTTAGACCTTGAAGAAGTACTAGTAGTAGCAGGCTGCAAATAAGAAAGTGGGCTCAGGTGGGGGGCCCTGGTTGCGATGGTCGCCACACCCAGGGCTGTGGCGGAGTTACAGTACGATCCAGAGGCGGAAAGGTACTCAGGAGTACCCTATCCAGGAGCACAAAAGGGTGCTTAGGCCTAATATCCCCAGGAGATCTGTGCGGTGGACCCTGGGGTGCGATGGCGCCCCGTTATCCTACGGGCGGTAGGAAACCTGTATGACCGGGGGTCGCTTGAACGCTCCGCCCCTCCTAGGGGGGGTTGTGAGCAAGAGGGTGGTCCAATGGTTCACCGGATATGGGAGGGGCTATCCTCTCACCACAACCGCTAAGCACCGTCTGGCCAAGGCCGCTGTGCTACTTGGTCCATCATGTGGTAAGCTGCGAGGGGTGGCTTGCCTTTGGATCGTCTGTAAGATAACCCACCATGTTGGCATAGTTGTTATGCTAATAAACCTGCAGCAACATTTTCCCATCAACAAGTTGTCTCGTCTGATTATTTATGAGATATGCATATTGCTGTTGGGGGCTGGGGGTGCGGGCCGATTTGGGCACTATGTGGGCCGACCGACCTGTCCCCGCAGGGGACCCTCATAAGAGGGCCATCCCTTTAGTGCCACAAGATGGCACTCGGGACAGCCCAGGGTCTAAGGCCGCCCCTTTCATGAAGGCTCGTCACTTCCGGCCGGGTGGGGGGGGGGCGGAAGTATATAAGGCTCCCCCCTCCCTACTGGGGGCCTCTTTGGCCTCTTCACCTTCGATGTTTCCCTTCCTACCGCTTACCCGGCATCACAGGGTGGCGGGGGGGAGGTTGTGCGTTAACAGCTGTTATTTGTGTTGCAGGCGGAGTTACAGGACGATCCAGAGGTGGAAAGGTACTCAGGAGTACCCTATCCAGGAGCACAAAGGGCGCTGGGGCCTAATATCCCCGGGAGATCTGTGCGGTGGACCCTGAAGTGCGACGGCGCCCCGTTATCCTACGGGCGGTTGGAAACCTGTACAACTGGGGGTCGCTTGAACGCTCCGCCCCTCGTAGGGGGGGGGGTGAGCAAGAGGGTGGACCAATGGTTCACCGGATATGAGAGGGGCTATCCTCTCACCACAACCGCTAAGCACCGTCTGGCCAAGGCCGCGATACTACTTGGTCCATCATGTGGTAAGCTGCGAGGGGCGGCTTGCCTTTGGATGGTCTCTAAGATAACCCACTGTGAGAAGTTGGCCCGATATGCAACGTTCGCTATTCTAGCGACCGCTATGTAGCGTTCCAACGACCCTTATGGTGTTTGGTTGTAAGTCAACCTATAGACCAGCTATCCTAGTAGCGTGGATACGAGCAGTCTAAGGCTAAAGACTCGAGAGGGCGCGTTAAGCCAGCTGTTTACCACACATGTACCCCTTGAACACCCAGTGAAAGGACACCACACAAGTGTTATGAAAATAAACAGTATATTTATTAAGAATCACAACAGCCCTGTACTCTTTATGGGGACAGGGTACTAAGCACAAACCAAATCTCTTTAGCAAATACTTCAAGTGCACAATTAGAAACAAGTGTCCGAGGACACGGAAAGGTTAAGGTCTCGGGCGGACCCAATAAGGCAAGTCGGAAGAGACTCGGGACCCTAGAGTAAGGAGGCTATGCAGGCACCGAAATGCCGAGTTACCTAGCCACGAGGGCTGCGGCTGCACAAGTCTTACAGGCGTCGGGGTCTTCGCTGACGAGCCAGGAGCCGGAAGAAAAGGAGTTGCTGGCCGGCGACCAGTGCTGAATAGTTCGTAGAGATCCAAGCCTGGATCGGAGATTGAAGGAACCTGAAAGCAGAGGGGACCAAGTTCGTACTACTAGCCAGTAGTCAGAGGGTACCAGGAAGGCACCGGTTGGCCGTCACCTCGACCAGGTGAGTGGGCGACGCTAGGCTCTGCAGTCTCACGGACCAGGAGGCGTTGTCGGCGACCACGGTGGAGGTGCGAGCTGTCCCACGAAGGATGGTGCTGTCGGCGTCGCTGGGCCCAGGATGGGGCAACAAGCCTTGGCAGTTCTCAGGGCCACGTGGTGGGCCTAAGAGGGCGTCTTGAGTGGACCAGGAGGGTCCGGGGTGCTTCTCGCAAAGATGGAAGCAAGGGCCAGTCTGGAGCAACCAGACCGGCAGTACGGATTCTCGGATGTCGTCACGGAAGGGCACAAGCCAGCGGCTAGTGACCAGACAACGTGCTGAGCAGCGAGCAGAAGGGCCCCACGCAGATCGTGGAGATGCTGGGAGACTGCACTTCGGTGCTGGAGCGGCTCAGGGTCGGGGCTTCTCGGACCCCAGAGCACTCACCAGAGAGTTACCTCGATGGTCGTGCTGGTTTTTAAGAGCGTGCAGGTTCTGATGATGGCCGGTCCCTCGAGGTCTCGTCGCACCCACAGATCACAGCTGAGCTGATGACGTGGGTAGAGGTCAGAGGTGCCAGGGAAGCCGGTTCTCGTCGAGCTGGGCCGTCGGATTCCTTGAGGAAGGACTTACAGCAAACCGCAGAGTTCTTAGTTGGTGCCCGCTGATGCGGGGTGACTACTCCTTAGTCACAAGGGAGAAATCTTGAGAAGAGTCTTGAATGTCCTTTCGTAGAAAGTAGTTCTTGAATCAAAGATGATCTAATTTGGAAGGGTCCCCGCTCCGGTCTTTATTCTAAAGAAAGGGGTGGGTACATGACTAGGTCCTGCCCTAAGGGTGGGACCAGGAAGGGGGGTAGTTACGCCCCTCTCCCCTGCCGGACTTTCCCCAGGCCAGGGCTGTCGCCCCTGGAACTGGTTCTAACCGGCAGATGCGTAGTGAGCACCGGGGTGCCACTTCGCAGTCACCTTCTCGCCAAAGCCCTACCTACCCAGAATACACAAACCCTGTCTGGGACGGTGCGAACAGCGCCCTCGACAGGAAACCCTTTGTCCAAGTGCTCCTCGCTGGAAGGACTCCCAGCAGCAGGAGGTCAGACTCGTGTCTGTGGTGGCAGCATCCATTTTGTGGAGCTGAGGCTTCAGTTAACTTTAACCGGGGTTCACAGTTACGTACATGTCGTGTCCCTCTAGAAGGGTGGGATGCTAACCTCATCGCCAGAATTGGTGAGAGGGCAGCACCCCGATTCGTATGACACCTTACTCGACATGCCTTGATAACGCGACACCGGAGTTACCGATATGGTACGCGTTATCATGGAACAGCTATTGGGTCTTGATTCCGCAAGCTGCAACCGGGCTCGGCTCGGGCCTGAACCTAGTTCACACGAGCCCACGCACTCTGCCTTCAGGATTGTTAAGGCCTGCCATAGGAGTGACTGATAGGAACTCGGGTGTCCATTGTATGGTTAGATATAGAGCTACTATACCTAAAGCGAAGGGTGGTTACACGGCTTCGCCCCAGCTGTCGTGCAGCCAGTTGTGTCAAATTTAGGAGGCCAGCCAGGGGTGGCATAATACATGCTTCAGCCCCTGGCGGCCCTGGGTACACCTATGCCCTGCGTTACGGGGTCTGACATGGTGGCCCAGTACCAATTGGTAAATGCACCTAGGGTACATCTCGTAATTTAGAAAGAGAACAGCCAGGCTGTGGGTCGGATCAGCAGGCCCACAGCCAGAGAAAGTCGTAAACCAGTGAAACAAAAGCAAAAAATCTGGGTGATCATAGGATTGCAGACCCTACTCTCCTACATGACCCCCCCCAAACGTCGGAACAATAAGCTAACCTTGACCAGGTGAGTCTTCTTGTTCTAAGTGGAAATATCTGGAGAGCCCATCGGCATTGCCATGATCAGTACCAGGTCTATGTTCCACTGTAAAGTCCATCCCCTGTAGGGAAATGGACCACCTCAGTAGTTTGGGGTTTTCACCCTTCATCTGATTTAGCCACAAGAGGGGCTTATGGTCGGTCTGAATCTTGAAGTGAGTACCAAACAAGTATGGCCTCAGCTTCTTCAGGGCCCAAACCACAGCAAAGGCCTCCCTCTCAATAGCTGACCAATTCTTCTCTCTAGGGGTCAGCCTTCTGCTTATAAAAGCAATGGGCTGGTCTTGACCATCAAAATTCAGTTGAGAAAGAACAGCTCCCACACCCAACTCAGAAGCATCTGTTTGGACAATGAATGGTTTGGAGTAGTCCGGACTCTTGAGGATAGGCGCCGTGCACATGGCCTGCTTTAGGTCATCGAATGCTTTTTGACAGCTCGCTGTCCACTGAACCTTTTTTGGCATTTTCTTACTTGTCAGTTCGTTTAATGGTGTCACAATTGAACCATAGTTCCTGACAAACTTCCTATAGTAACCAGTCAGGCCCAAGAAAGCTCGAACCTGAGTCTGGGTGGTTGGAGGAGCCCAGTCCCTGATTGACTGTATCTTGCTCTCCAGTGGCTGAACCTGACCTCCACCTACAAGGTGGCCCAGGTATACAACCTGTGTCTGCCCTATCTGGCACTTGGTGGCCTTGATAGTGAGACCTGCTGCTTGCAGCGCCTCTAACGTCTTCCGCAGGTGGACCAGGTGATCCTCCCAGGTGGAGCTAAAGACAGCAATATCGTCAAGATACGCCGCACAGAAGTCATCCAGCCCAGTAAGGACTTGATTCACCAACCGTTGGAAGGTGGCAGGTGCATTTTTCAGACCAAAGGGCATCACCACGAACTGGTAATGCCCACCAGGGGTTGAAAATGCGGTTTTAGGCTTGGCGTCCTCAGCTAACCTGATTTGCCAATACCCAGCTGTCAGGTCAAACGTACTTAGGTAGTTGGCCGAAGCCAATCTATCGATAAGCTCGTCTGCCCTTGGTATTGGGTGGGCGTCAGTCTTAGTGACTGCATTGAGACCCCTGTAGTCTACGCAAAACCTCATCTCTCTCTTACCACCCTGGGTGTGAGGTTTCGGCACTAGAACTACGGGACTAGCCCAAGGGCTATCCGAGGGTTCAATGACTCCCAACTCCAACATTTTCTGCACTTCACTTTTGATGCAGTCTCTAATGTGATCAGGCTGCCTGTAGATTTTACTCTTGACGGGCAAGCTGTCACCAGTGTCAACCTCATGGGTGCACCAATCGGTCTGACTGGGTGTTAGAGAAAACATATGCCTGAACGACTGAAGAACCTGTTTACAGTCGCTCTGTTGATGTTCGGAGAGGCTGCCACAAAAGACAACACCATCTACCGAGCCATCGTCAGGATTCTGAGTGAGCAGGTCGGGGAGAGGGTCGCTCTCCTCTTCCTGTCCCTCATCTAGGGCCATGAGCAAACTCATGTCCTTCCTGTCGACATATGCTTTTAGCCTGTTGACATGAAGCACCCTGTGGGGGCTCCGGGGAGTTCCCAGGTCGACCAGGTAGGTGACCTCTCCCTTTTTCTCCAGGATGGTGTAGGGCCCGGACCATTTGTCCTTGAGTGCTGCTGGGGCCACTGGCTCCAACACCCACACCTTCTGTCTGGGCTGGTAAACAGTCAAGACAGCCTTTTGGTCATGCCAAGCTTTTTGGAGTTCTTGGCTGGCCTTAAGGTTTTCGGATGCCTTTTCCATGTACTCAGCTATCCGCGAGCGGAGGCCAAGCACATAGTCCACTATGTTGGCTGCAGGCTTTTTGAGAGGTCTCTCCCATCCTTCCTTCACCAAACACAGGGGTCCCCTTACAGGATGCCCGTACAGAAGTTCAAAAGGGCTGTAGCCAACCCCCTTCTGTGGGACTTCTCTGTAGGCGAACAAGAGGCAGGGGATCAGGACGTCCCATCTACGCCGAAGCTTTTCCGGTAGTCCATGAATCATCCCTTTTAGGGTCCTGTTGAATCTCTCAACAAGCCCATTGCATTGTGGATGATAGGGTGTAGTGAACTTGTAGTTAACACCACATTCCTTCCACATAGCAGTTAAGTAGCTCGACATGAAGTTTGCACCTCTGTCGGAGACGACCTCCTTAGGGAAGCCCACTCTGGAGAACACTCCAACTAGGGCTCTTGCCACCACAGGTGCTGTAGTGGTCCTAAGGGGAATAGCTTCAGGATACCTGGTGGCATGATCCACTACCACCAGTATAAACTTGTGCCCTGAGGCTGTAGGTGGTTCCATGGGACCGACGATGTCGATCCCCACCCGTTCAAAGGGCACCCCCACCACAGGCATTGGTATAAGGGGGGCCTTTGTCGTGCCACCTGACTTACCACTGGCTTGGCAAGTGACACAGGAGCGGCAAAACTCCTTGGTATCCTCGTTCATGTGAGGCCAGTGAAAGTGTGAGACAAGCCTGTCCCACGTTTTCGTCTGGCCTAAGTGACCTGCTAAGGGAATCTCGTGGGCCAAGGTAAGTAGGAAACCACGCTGAGACAAGGGTACAACCAGCCTCCTGGTCATGCCAGGCTTGGGGTCTCTTGACTCAGTGTACAGGAGTCCATCTTCCCAGTATACCTTGTGGGTACCTGTGGCGTTCCCAGCAGCCTCAGCAGCAGCCTGCTGTCTGAGGGGTTCAAGAGAAGGGCAGTCTAACTGGTCCTTCCCCAGGTCTTCCCTTGAGGGTCCCCCTGAACCCAAGAATTCAACTTGATCAAGTTCGAATTCCCTTGGCTCAGTTTCCCTCAATTCCTGTAGGTCAGCCTCCTCTGAGACTTGATCCTCGACCTGGGGCAAGGGGGAAGGCGCAGCCTTAACCCTACTGCTCTTTTTCTTGGGAGGTGTCTGGTCCGTTGTTCCAGGATCCAGCACCTGTCCAGTGGGGCATTTCCTGACCTGTGACCTAGTCACAGCGAACACATGTGCTGGCAAACCTAACATTTCCATGTGAGTCCGGTGCTCCACTTCTGACCATTGTGACGACTCCAAATCATTGCCCAACAAACAATCCACTGGGAGGTCTGGACTAACTACAACCTTCTTTTGGCCAGTTACCCCTCCCCAGGAGAAAGCTACAATTGCCATACTGTGATTGGTAGTGACATTGCTTGCATTGGTCACCAGGAATTCTGTACCTGGCATGATCTGTCCAGGGTCCACAAAGTTAGGCGTCACCATGGTGACGCTGGCACAAGTGTCCCTATAGGCCTGAGCCATCTTTCCATTTATGAAAGGCGTCTGTCGGTATTTGCCCAAAGTATTGGGGCTTACGTCAGGGGATACGTCTGCGTCCCCTGTACTGACAAGGACAGCCTGAGTGAGTGTGCCAACTAAGTTGTCACGCCCCTCAGAACCCAGGGTTAACCCTACTAAACCCTTGGGAGGTGCACTACCACTGCTGACTGTACTAGGGGGCACAGGTGCCTTAGGGGCTGCAGTGGCAGGAGTCTGCCCTCCTCCTTTCTTGGTGCACTCACTAAACCAGTGAGACTTACTTTTACAGTACTGGCACCATCTTTTGGATTGGCCTTCTTTCTTCTTTTGGGGAGCCTGACCCCCACCCTCTTTGGGTTGTTGGGGACCTGTCGAAGACTTCTGGTCATTTTGTTCCTCTTTAAAATCTTTACCCTTCTGGTCTGCTTTCTTCTGACCACCTTGATTCTGGCCCTGGTTCTGCTTAACTCTTGTACGAACCCATCTGTCTGCCTTCTTTCCCAATTCTTGGGGAGAGGTCAGATCCGAGTCGACAAGATGCTGATGCAACAACTGGTTCTGACAATTGTTTAAAATTTGTTCTCTCATCATCAAATTATACAATCCTTGATAATCAGTAACCTTACTGCCCAGCAACCAGCCCTCAAAAGCCTTAGTGGCACAATCGACGAAATCAGACCAATCTTGAGACTGCGTTTTCTGGGTATCCCTGAACAGCACCCTGTACTGCTCAGTGGTTAGGCCGAACCCTTCAACGAGTGTATTTTTCAAGATTTGGTAATTGTTAGCATCCTCCACCCTTGTGGTGAGGAGCTTGTCTCTTCCTTTTCCTTCAAAGGAGAGCCACAAGATAGCTGCCCACTGACTCTGGGGAACACCCTGCACAGTGCAGGCCCTCTCCAACGCAGTAATCCATTTGTGGATGTCGTCCCCTTGTTTAAAGGGGGGCACTATCTTACCAAGGTGTTTCGTATCGAAACTCTTTTCCCTATTACTAGGTACATTGCTGCCACCAGTGGGGACTACCCCACTTAACTGTTGCTCTCTAGCAAAGGCAAGCCTTTCTTTGGCCAGGGCAAGTTCTTCCCTTTCGATCCTCAGATTAGCTGCCCTTTCCTTAGCTTCGTACACTCTCCTCTGAGGGGATGTCATCCCTCTTTGAGAAGAGTTGTGAGAGCCATTGGTTCGAAGGGATCCGCCAGAGCCTCTTGACAGAGATCGGGCTCGTCCATTCCCAATGTTAAGCTGACCTGATAGTGGCCCCAGGGGTCCCCCAGTACCGCTATCATGTTTGCTTAAGTTGGACCTGCTTAGTCTGACGACTTCTACCTGTCCCTTATCTGCCTCTTCCCCAGAGAGAACCTCATCCTCATCCTCCTCCACATCCTCGTTCTCGGTTGCGAGGTGAATGAGGTCAGGATCGTCTCGGGTTCCCTCGAGGGGAGGCATGTCTCCTTCTGGATTAGAAGAGCTACGAAGTTTCTCAGCTCTCCTGGCATCATAAGTCTCCAAGAGACCAATCAGAAAGGACGTTGTGGGGTTAGACCCCTGCTGAATCTTCCTGGAGTGACACAGTCGTCTTAACTCCTTGAAGCTCAGCACAGTATATCCTGAAGGGATGACCTGTGGAGGGTCAACTGACACAAGGGGAGACCCAGAGTTTCCTCCTTTGTCCGACATACTGGTTCTAGTGTGGTGTAAGTGATGCACCTACCTACACTACGTGTTTGCCTACTGTACCCTTGCTAAGAGTTGTAGCCAAGGTGTGCTAAGCCTTGAGGAGCTACAACAGCTGGTTCAGTAGAACTCAGAGTATTCTAAGCTTTTGGTTATATGTACTAATAGTACCTTGTGCGATCTTTCAACAAGATATTCTTAGGATACGTGTGGTAAAACAACAGCAAGCTCAAATCCCAACCGCTGCTCACCAATGTGAGAAGTTGGCCCGATATGCAACGTTCGCTAATCTAGCGACCGCTATGTATCGTTCCAACGACCCTTATGGTGTTTGGTTGTAAGTCAACCTATAGACCAGCTATCCTAGTAGCGTGGATACGAGCAGTCTAAGGCTAAAGACTCGAGAGGGCGCGTTAAGCCAGCTGTTTACCACACATGTACCCCTTGAACACCCAGTGAAAGGACACCACACAAGTGTTATGAAAATAAACAGTATATTTATTAAGAATCACAACAGCCCTGTACTCTTTATGAGGACAGGGTACTAAGCACAAACCAAATCTCTTTAGCAAATACTTCAAGTGCACAATTAGAAACAAGTGTCCGAGGACACGGAAAGGTTAAGGTCTCGGGCGAACCCGATAAGGCAAGTCGGAAGCGAGGGACTCGGGACCCTAGAGTAAGGAGGCTATGCAGGCACCGAAATGCCGAGTTACCTAGCCACGAGGGCTGCGGCTGCACAAGTCTTACAGGCGTCGGGGTCTTCGCTGACGAGCCAGGAGCCGGAAGAAAAGGAGTTGCTGGCCGGCGACCAGTGCTGAATAGTTCGTAGAGATCCAAGCCTGGATCGGAGATTGAAGGAACCTGAAAGCAGAGGGGACCAAGTTCGTACTACTAGCCAGTAGTCAGAGGGTACCAGGAAGGCACCGGTTGGCCGTCACCTCGACCAGGTGAGTGGGCGACGCTAGGCTCTGCAGTCTCACGGACCAGGAGGCGTTGTCGGCGACCACGGTGGAGGTGCGAGCTGTCCCACGAAGGATGGTGCTGTCGGCGTCGCTGGGCCCAGGATGGGGCAACAAGCCTTGGCAGTTCTCAGGGCCACGTGGTGGGCCTAAGAGGGCGTCTTGAGTGGACCAGGAGGGTCCGGGGTGCTTCTCGCAAAGATGGAAGCAAGGGCCAGTCTGGAGCAACCAGACCGGCAGTACGGATTCTCGGATGTCGTCACAGAAGGGCACAAGCCAGCGGTTAGTGACCAGACAACGTGCTGAGCAGCGAGCAGAAGGGCCCCACGCAGATCGTGGAGATGCTGGGAGACTGCACTTCGGTGCTGGAGCGGCTCAGGGTCGGGGCTTCTCGGACCCCAGAGCACTCACCAGAGAGTTACCTCGATGGTCGTGCTGGTTTTTAAGAGCGTGCAGGTTCTGATGATGGCCGGTCCCTCGAGGTCTCGTCGCACCCACAGATCACAGCTGAGCTGATGACGTGGGTAGAGGTCAGAGGTGCCAGGGAAGCCGGTTCTCGTCGAGCTGGGCCGTCGGATTCCTTGAGGAAGGACTTACAGCAAACCGCAGAGTTCTTAGTTGGTGCCCGCTGATGCGGGGTGACTACTCCTTAGTCACAAGGGAGAAATCTTGAGAAGAGTCTTGAATGTCCTTTCGTAGAAAGTAGTTCTTGAATCAAAGATGATCTAATTTGGAAGGGTCCCCGCTCCGGTCTTTATTCTAAAGAAAGGGGTGGGTACATGACTAGGTCCTGCCCTAAGGGTGGGACCAGGAAGGGGGGTAGTTACGCCCCTCTCCCCTGCCGGACTTTCCCCAGGCCAGGGCTGTCGCCCCTGGAACTGGTTCTAACCGGCAGATGCGTAGTGAGCACCGGGGTGCCACTTCGCAGTCACCTTCTCGCCAAAGCCCTACCTACCCAGAATACACAAACCCTGTCTGGGACGGTGCGAACAGCGCCCTCGACAGGAAACCCTTTGTCCAAGTGCTCCTCGCTGGAAGGACTCCCAGCAGCAGGAGGTCAGACTCGTGTCTGTGGTGGCAGCATCCATTTTGTGGAGCTGAGGCTTCAGTTAACTTTAACCGGGGTTCACAGTTACGTACATGTCGTGTCCCTCTAGAAGGGTGGGATGCTAACCTCATCGCCAGAATTGGTGAGAGGGCAGCACCCCGATTCGTATGACACCTTACTCGACATGCCTTGATAACGCGACACCGGAGTTACCGATATGGTACGCGTTATCATGGAACAGCTATTGGGTCTTGATTCCGCAAGCTGCAACCGGGCTCGGCTCGGGCCTGAACCTAGTTCACACGAGCCCACGCACTCTGCCTTCAGGATTGTTAAGGCCTGCCATAGGAGTGACTGATAGGAACTCGGGTGTCCATTGTATGGTTAGATATAGAGCTACTATACCTAAAGCGAAGGGTGGTTACACGGCTTCGCCCCAGCTGTCGTGCAGCCAGTTGTGTCAAATTTAGGAGGCCAGCCAGGGGTGGCATAATACATGCTTCAGCCCCTGGCGGCCCTGGGTACACCTATGCCCTGCGTTACGGGGTCTGACAAGGTGGCCCAGTACCAATTGGTAAATGCACCTAGGGTACATCTCGTAATTTAGAAAGAGAACAGCCAGGCTGTGGGTCGGATCAGCAGGCCCACAGCCAGAGAAAGTCGTAAACCAGTGAAACAAAAGCAAAAAATCTGGGTGATCATAGGATTGCAGACCCTACTCTCCTACACCCACCAAGTTAGCATAGTTGTTATGCTAATAAACCTGCAGCAACGTTTTCCCATCAACAAGTTGTCTGGTCTGATTATTTATGAGATATGCATATTGCTGTTGGGGGCTGGGGTGTGGGCCGATTGGGGCACTATGTTAGTGTGACCTCGAGTGACCATTTCTTTGAAGGGGCTTTTCTTAAGTAAACAAGAGTGAGTGCGGCAGGAACGTATAAAACAAACAGCAAAAATTCATTTAAGGAGTAATGTTGAAAGAGGCCTTTGAGGTAATTTTCATTACAATGACGGCAAATGGCCACAGGCTGCCAGAATAGATCCTCTTTTTAATATAAAAAAATACCAGTGAAACAACCAATCGCAGTAGTAACGAACCCTTAAACCACGTGCACCTGAGTGGGCCATTAATCCCTTCAGTTAGGTACCAATATGTGACGATCGTATTTGATATACTAAGAAATCTTGTAAAAGGAGATATGAGTGAGTCATTGAATGAGAGAACGAGTTTCACTATAGCAGATGTATTGAGATGGATCATCCTAATAACAAATAAGGAAAACTATATGTTAGAAAAACTGTGCTACATCCATCATTGTGATACATAGTAACCTGCTTATCTACCATTACTTGTACACCCAATACCCTCTTTTCCTCAAAGAGTGTGACTACAAGACAACTCCACCCGCATGAACCTCATGACCCTTGGATTAAAAAACAGAGGGTAAGAAAAATGTGCAGATTTTATTAGACACAATACATAGGTGGTCTTGTTTTAGTCTACTCACACAGCCGATCATACAGAAAGAATGGACACTATTGAACAATTGGAGCTAGCTTTAGATGTATATAGAAAAGAAAAAAGTGGGCACCATTCACCTTAAGTAATTAGAGTAAGATCTAAATTATACCTACACCCACTGGGGAGCACCCTATTATCTGTTTGAAGGGATATAGTCGGTGCCAGAATAGATGTATAAAGATAAGTATCAAGTATTAATGATTTGAAAAGAGGGGGGTCGTTCATCATTAGATATGGTTAAGACTCTTTATTACAATTCAGAATGTAATATTGAGTTGGTAGTCATCTTGTTTGTTTACTTCTTGCTTGACTTACAGAAAATCCTCTGGAAGAAGATCAAGACAGGTGAGAGCGTTATGCCTCACGAGTGTGCATGGTGTGCATGCACAAGAGAGAGCAGGGATACATAAAAATCTGCCCTGACAAAGGCCCCAGACCCGATCGGGCTCTTTGAGTGTACCAAAACATGTTGGCAAAAAGGATATAATTGAACGATTATGATCAATAGAACCCTATAAATTCAAATTTGTTCTTCATACCCCAGGTACCCTAAAAATAAAGAACCACCTTTGGGTATACCTAGAGGTATTTTTTAATTAATCACTTATCTGGATCCCTGCATGTCCATCTTGATTTTATCCAAGTAGTCCCATTCCATCTATGGTTGAGTCCGCCCTGGTGGTATCATCTTTCCCGGGTGTGGATAGGCGCTGAGGATGAAGCATGTCACGATAAGTGAGTGAGGCGTCCACTCCAATATTTTTGGATATCCCCATATCTGTGGATACTGCAGAGGCGAATACCAACTTTCTGACAAAGGACGGAATCCCTTTCCCTCCCTAAGGATAAAAAAGATTTTTTCCTTGAATCAGTTGCTCTTGTGTGAAAGATTGGTATAGAAAGTTGTAAAAACATAATGACAGCTTCTAGCATCCTAATGGAAGGCATGCTGTGGCAGCTAATTAAGTACTAGAGTCAATGAGAAGAAAGGGGGCGTTGGCAGCTAATAAAAGTCCGGTGCCTAAGCTCTGAAAATAACAAGTAATATAAGGCGGGAGGTAATGTTCCTACCAGAAAAAGATAAGGATAACCTAAATAATGAACAGAATATAGAGAGGTACCCTCCTGACTATTTCATGTTGCCGTAACACACCCCTAAAGACGTCATGCTTCATCATTGAGCATTTGGTCCTCATAGGGCCGGCCTTGCAATGACCTATTTCAAAGTAAAAATGATTGCCCAGTCTAGACAGAAAAGAGAAACAATTGTAAGGAAAATCAACAGCTACAATTATTTTGCATTTCTGTACACCAGGTGTAGGAGTCCCTTACAAAACCAGGGTGTCTCTAATAGTAGACATATGCATGCGATGGGCACAACACATAACAAAAGACAGTAAGATAGGCACTGAGTAGTTGCCATAAAAAACACATTACAATAGACAGTGCATAGACAGATATAACATATATTGATCATACAATGGTGCAGGTATTAAAACCCAAAAGACAACATTCCTGGGACCCACGGCACATACAGTCCACAAATGGCACACTGTACTCAGAAAATTGGGCTGGGACGACAAAATAACACAAGTTACCCCAAATTGGGAAACCAGAAAGTTGGGTAAACTATGCAACAGCAAGGGATTTCATCAAAGGAATGCTATCAGGATCTCAAGGGTGGGAGACCTATTGACCAAAGGGAAGACTATTACATTCACCCAACTACAGCATCAATATGAAATGGCACCCTCAGAATTATTACAATACCTACAAATCAAACATGCACTCGAGGCAGTCATACCGCAAGGCACTATCCTTCCGGAAGCCTCCCCACTGGAGGATAGACTCCTAACAGATCAGATGGACAAAAAAGCCATATCCCTTACCTATTGTAAAATTATATATAACCAGCCAGACCCTACACATGTCCTTCGGGAAAATTGGCAAAATGACATTGGGGAAATAGATGACACTGACTGGCAGGAAGCGTTAGAACCACCACAAGAAGTGGCCATCTCTTCAAAACTGCGCCTTACACAGCTTAAAGTGCTCCATAGAATCTACTTCACTAGAATGACTCTATATAAGATGGGGAAAATCCACAACCAACTCTGTCTCCGACAATGCGGCTCAGTAGGCACATTCTACCATACAATATGGAGCTGCCCAGTGATTGCAGTACACTGGGAGGAAAATATGGACACGATAACGCAGGTCAGCGGGGCCCATGTGCCGCTAGAGCCTACGCAATGTCTTTTAAATATATGGGGCGCTACTGACCTTTAACCACATAGTCCACAACTGGGCAACACTAGGAATGACGATAGCCAAACTGAACATTTCCAAGTACTGGGGAGCACAACACTCACCGACTTTTGCAGAATGGTGAAACGATATGGATAGTGCAATGGTGGCTGAAAAGGCAATGTATATTCACCGGGGATGCCCTAAGAAATGGGTACGAAAATGGGGAAACTGGAATAAATATACAGGGGACATCTGTGCTCCACCAATAATAGAACCCTCGCTGGAAGAGAACTAGCAGTCATAAGCAATGTATGTGAAATGACTTATTGTATGTTTTGTATGTTATGGTAATGTATAACTGTGGTTAGAACTGTAAACTGGAAAATACGAATTTTCTGTGTGAAAGACCTTACTGTATTCATTATTCCTCCAAGTCTTGTACTCAATAAAAATAGTTTAAAAAAAATTATTGTGCAGGTATTTACACAGTGAATTTCCATGTCCCATGCCGAATCACTGTGTGGTTGTGGATAGTTTTAAATAAATGACAGGGATCTTACCTTGTAGATTGATCGTAATTGCCCCATGGGTTGAGACAGAGGTTAGCGAGTAGCTGCTAACTAGGGAAATAAAAGCAGTAACACTGAGGTACATGTGTGACCACAGCAAGATGAACTCAATAATTTTACTTACGTGGCTCCAGTGCACCAATCGCGTGAGACCTGCCTTCCTCTGCTCGCTCTTATTGAGACTAGGGCGTCTATTAGGATGGCGGACGGATGGCCGCCGCTTGGCTAACAATGGCAACTGCCGGGCTGGCCACGGCCATTTGTTCGTGATCGAAACCCAGAAAACCGCTGGTCACATTAGCATGGGAATCACAATTAGATTGAAAAAATGTATTGAATACACAAACAAAACTATATCCGATGAAGGATATATGAAAAACAAACACTGACCACGATAGTGATAAAGTTAAATCTTTAGTATTAACCTTGTAGTGAATCAATTCACAATTTCTTGAGAGCTGTCCAAAAACAAACACAACACATGGACTGAATATACATTGGGTGAGTGAGTCATGACAGGTGACAAAGTGCTGAAATTAATTAAACGGAGTGTCAAAATAATCATACATATAGACGAAACATTACATCATGAGTGTCCACTTTGAAATGCATAATCTCAAATAGATGAATTATTTCTTTGATTCGTTGAGACTCTGTGTGGACCGATACATAAACAGAACGTCTTTATGTATCGGTCCACACAGAGTCTCAACGAACCAAAGAAATAATTGTGAGAAGCTGCCTTGGTATATGATGCACACTTCTGTAAGTGGGCACCCTGCACCAATCCAGACAACCCTTACAGTGATTTTAGTGGTCTTAGACAAACTTAGAAAGCTTTATAAGTGGTAGCTGTGGAGAGCAGCCTTCAGGCTTAGCCCAGAAGGAGTGTAAAGCAGCTTGTTTTACCAGAACATAATCTCATAGGTATAGATTCAGTTGAAAAGAACCACACAGTGTATTTATAAAAATATGTATTTATTATAAGCCACTCACTAACACATACAGATATCTCCAAGCCGGAGATACACACAATACTTTTCCATAGAAACAGGTAAGTAGCACGTAATACACAGTGATCACCAGGGGGAGATCAAAGCATATACTAAAATAGTGGTATGCGAACCACGACTTAAGTCAAGACTATACCCAGAAGACATAGAAGTGATGGGACCCAAGGAACCACCCGAGGTAGGTAACCAGGAGCCCCACGGAGACCGTGTGCAGAGTGGGAACATGACCGCGGGTTCAATGAAAGTCAATGAAAGTCAATTGGTAAGTCGCGGTTGCAATTTTAAAGAAGACAGACCCTTTCCTGTGGACTCTAAAGAAATCCTGAGGAAGACAGAAGGTTGGAGAGCCACCCCACCCATGGATACCCTAGGAACCGGGATACCCACACCAGGGAAGCCGGCTGCATAGGTGCGAAGTGGCGTTGAAAACCGCCTTTGAACTCACTGGAGGACTTCAGGAAGATGCCACTGCTAGAGAAGGTGAAAGTGTCCAGTGGAACCCAAAGGTGGATTCAAGTCAAGAAGTATCTGCAAGCCGAGGGGACAGAGACTATGCCACTTTGAAGTGACCAGGAGACCTGGTAGACGAATGCCCACCGAAGTCGGGTGTTGAAGGGAAGATGACAGTGACATTGGAGCTGCAGCTGTGAGGACCAGGCGATGGTGTGGGAGACCAGGAGCCATTCACGAGCTGTCCCACATTAGATGTTGAGAGTTGTGGGGTCTGTGTCTGTCGAGAACACCAACAAGCCTTGGCAACTGCAAACAACGTGATAAGTGAAGAAGGTGCCGGATCGGGACCAGCAAAGTCCAGGTGACTCACCACAAGCAAGGGAGTCCGGGCAGGCCTCAAGCAACTGGGGGAGCCCACAGAAATCAAAAGAGACCCTCAGGAGGACCCAAAGGCCGGAGGTACTGGAGTCGCAAGAGGACCTCGAGCAGCTCACCAACGATGCAGGCCCACGGTGCAAATGATGCTGTGAGGATGAAGATCTTGGTCACAGGAGATTCTTGAGGTGAGGGCTACTTGGAGCCCGAAGATATTGATGGAAGGAAGCCAAAATGCCTTTGCAACCGCAAGTCAACCCGGTACACAGGGGTTCAGTTCCTGCGCCTCTAACAAGGGATACTGGCCTCAAACTTGATGAGAGGGCAGAGCAGGCCTCGAAGAATATGAAGAACTACCACCTGTGTTGCTGTGCCTTTTGGAGTCCGTGGGATCCCAGGTTCATCAGACCGGTCAGCTTAGTTGCGGTACCTGCAGATGCAGGGAAGTCACTCCTTCACTTCAAGGGAGATTCCTTCAGGTGTCTTGAATGCCCACACGCCTTGGAAGGTTCCTGTATGGAGCACAGGCATGTTCCTTCCAGCAGACGAGAAGGGCGATGAGATCAGGAGCAGCAGGAGTCTTCCCAGTTGCAGCCTTGATGACCAGAGCGAAATCCAGCTACGTTAAGAGTGCCCAGATAGTCGAACAATAAGTGGTGACTTAAAAGGAATCTTGTCCCACGAATATTCTGTTGCAGGGATTCTGCTCCTACACAGAACTGTGTACAGAGACGCAGGACCTCAGTGAATTGTGGTGTACTAAAGAACTCACCTCAGTGCCTAGAAACCCTAACCAGCTAGAATCAGTGTCACATTAGCTCTTCGTCCTATAGCAAAGCAACCAATAATTAGACAACCCAGAACATGCGACTTAGGTTATACTCAGGAATGGTGGGAAGCAAGAACACTCTTTCGTTATACTCTCATACCAGTCCACAACAGGAGTAAAAAAGAGACACAGAAAGGTTAAAATATTTATTTTAACGACATGCTCTAAGATGCAGTATCTTTGCTAACATAAGCAGACATATGATTAGAAATAATATGAGCAGCATTGTTACAATGCCATAAAACACAAAAGGAGAAATCATATTACAATGGTGGTGAAAATAGGTCCTATAGCGCCTAGTAATTCACCCTCTCTAGGTAGGAACTATGTTTTATAAAATATAGAAGGTCTCTTAGGCTTGTTTGGGGGACCCCATACCTCCAAGATCAGCAGGTGTGAATCACATCAGGATCTGCAAAAGCTCTCTGTCTGTCTGGAAAAACGGGCTTCTTCCAAGTGTCTGAAATCATGCTAACAGTGTGATATTAAAGGCGTCAGAATCACATTGGCTTGCAGGTGCATATATGTTATGGCTAGAACGTGAGCCGATCAGCTTGAACAACAGCTACTTTGTTATGATTACCATGTAGGCTTTAGAACTCAGTGTGCAGACTAGAGTCACAATTTAAGTCTAGGGATTCTGAAAACAAGCAATTCTCATGTGAAGCATTTCACACAGCCTAACTTACAACAACAGTTATATGCAGTGTCGTGGGCAAAAGCGGCAAAAAGGTCAAATGGCGTTTAAACTTCGAATACGCCTATGCTAACTTAACAATGTGCGCAACAAGACCCAGCCCACACTACAAATCTAGGGACCAACCCTCAGGTAAGCCCTTAAGTACCTTAAAGGAAGGGTTGGGACGATTCAGGGTTTCCCTACCAGGGGAGGGGTCGGACAGTGGGAAGGATACTCCCATGTCCTTTGTCCAGTTGCACACCAGAGCGGGAGCCAACAGCTCCATGAACTGGTTTGAACTGGACTATGCAAGGAGGGCACCAAGTGTTCCCTTGACTGAGTAGCGCTGTCACACGCTCCCACCTGACCCCAATACACTAAACCCTGTCTAGGAGGTGGTCATCCCTCCCTGCTACAGGATACCTATTGTTCTGCCTTCCCTTGCTCGAGAATTGGCTCGGCAGCAGGAGGGCAGAATCGTATCTCTGATCGGAAGTGTTCATGTTGTGATGCCCGGGTCTAGAAGACTGGTACCAGGAGCACTGAGGGCCTCCTGGAGGAGCTTTACAGTGTATTGAATAATACCCCCACACCATTCACATGTGGGGGTATGATTCCAACATGTTTGATACCAAACATGAGAGGGTTCATTACAGCCAGTTTAGAGATGGTCATCACGTAATGACTCATGGCCACTCTATGTATCGTAATGGCTGATGCACTTACAATCCAGAAGAATGGACTCTGAAGGTTGTAGGTGTATCCAGCTCATGCAGGGGCACCCTCACACTTAGGACCCAGCACGCTGCCTCAAGGATTGAAAGGCCTGCTTTAGGGGTGACTTATTGGTTTTAAGTGCAGTGACCACAAATATAGGGAAACCTATATCAGTCATAAGTGGTGCTAGCACCAGCTTACACAGGCTGCAATGGTAGACCTGTAGTTACAGTTTGAGTGATCCCCCATGGGTGGCATAATGCTTGCTTCAGCCCATGGGGGACCCCTGGTGTACCAATGCCCTGGGGTACCTTAGTACCATATACTAGGGACTGAAGAGTGTACACCAGTGTCCAATCTGACATGTACCTAAGTACCTACTGTGAGAAGTTGGCCCGATATGCAGCGTTCGCTATTCTAGCGACCGCTATGTATCGTTCCAAACGACCCTTATGGTGATTGGTTGTAAGTCAACCTACAGACCAGCTATCCTAGTAGCGTGGATACGAGCAGTCTAAGGCTAAAGACTCGAGAGGGCGTGTTAAGCCAGCTGTTATACCATCACATACCCCTTGAACACCAAGTGAAAGGACACCACACAAGTGTTATGAAAATAAACAGTATATTTATTAAGAATCACAACAGCCCTGTACTCTTTATGAGGACAGGGTACTAAGCACAAACCAAATCTCTTAGGAAAATACTTTAAGTGCACAATTAAAACAATGGTCCGAGGACACGGAAAGTTTAGTGGTCTCGGGCGGACCCGATAAGGCAAGTCGGAAGCGAGGGACTCGGGACCCTAGAGTAAAGAGGCTATGCAGGCACCGAAATGCCGAAGTTACCTAGCCACGAGGGCTGCGGCTGCACAAGTCTTACAGGCGTCGGGGGTCTTCGCTGACGAGCCAGGAGCCGGAAGAAAAAGGAGTTGCTGGCCGGCGACCAGTGATGAATAGTTCGTAGAGATCCAAGCCTGGATCAGAGATCGATGATACCTGAAAGCAGAGGGGACCAAGTTCGTACTACTAGCCAGTAGTCAGAGGGTGCCAGGAGGGCACCGGTTGGCCGTCACCTCGACCAGGTGAGTGGGCGACGCTAGGCTCTGCAGTCTCACGGACCAGGAGGCGTTCTCGGCGACCAGGATGGAGGTGCGAGCTGTCCCACGAAGAATGATGCTGTCGGCGTCGCTGGGCCCAGGATTGGGGCAACAAGCCTTGGCAGATCTCGGGCCACGTGGTGGGCCTAAGATGGCGTCTTTGGATGGACCAGGTGGGTCCGGGGTGCTCCTCTCAAAAAAGGGAGCAAGGGCCGGACTGGAGCAACCAGACCAGCAGTGTTGGTTGTCAGATGTCGTCAAGGAAGGGCACAAGCCAGCGGCTAGTGACCAGACAACGTGCTTGAGCAGCGAGCAGAAGGGCCCCACGCAGATCGTGGAGATGCTGGGAGACTGCACTTCGGTGCTGGAGCTGCTCAGGGTCGGGGCTTCTCGGACCCCAGAGCACTCACCAGAGAATTGCTTCGATGGTCGTACTGGTTAAGAAAAACGTGCAGGTTTTGATGATGGCCGGTCCCTCGAGGTCTCGTCGCACCCACAGATCACAGCTGAGCTGATGACGTGGGTAGAGGTCGGAGGTGCCAGGGAAGCCGGTTCTCGTCGAGCTGGGCCGTCGGATCCTTGAGGAAGGACTTGCAGCAAACCGCAGAGTTCTTAGATGGTGCCCGCTGATGCAGGGTGACTACTCCTTAGTCACAAGGGAGAAATCTTGAGAAGAGTCTCGAATGTCCTTTCGTAGAAAGTAGTTCTTGATTCAAAGATGATCTAATTTGGAAGGGTCCCCGCTCCGGCCTTTATTCTAAAGAAAGGGGTGGGTACATGACTAGGTCCTGCCCTAAGGGTGGGACCAGGAAGGGGGGTAGTTACACCCAGGGGCGTAGGAGACACTACATTTCTGGGGGGGACAAAGACTATTTTTTTGGACTTCCCAGTGACCCTATACAAATCGCTCATTGTCTAGGAGCCATACGCTCGGTTAAACCAATACAATTGCATGGTTTTGTAGTGAAACATTGATAAAGGCAGGCATGTAGTCACAGTTTGCAAGTATGCTTTAATTATTATTTACATTCACAAAGTAATTAGACCAAATGTGAAAAACCTGTTTTTGAACCTTACATTTGAATGCACCAAGCAACAAAGATGGGACGAAAAAAAGGCAGAATAAACTAAATCCTCTTTGTGACATTCCTAAACCTCAAAATGCAATTGGATTAATATTGGAGTTTATTGGAGACAAGCTACAAGCACACACAGCTGTAAGAGCATAGAAATATCCACCTTGTAAAAGTAGCATGTCTAAAATAGTAATATGAAATCCAGCCTTACCAGTAGAGAGGATTTATCATTGCGATTCCAAAGATGTAAACATGGAACAGCTACTCCTTTCTAACCATGAATTGCAGCTTAAAAGAAAGTATTTAGGAATTCCCAATGTTAATCTATGAGAGGATTATGCTTCACAGTAGTGAAAAATGAATGTAGGTGTTTTTCACTACATAGGCATGCAAAACCTAAAAGTACATGTCTTACCTTTTAGTAACGTAGCAAACTGCCCTATGGGCTATCAAGGGCCTACTTTAGAAGTGATGTATGTGTAATAAAAGAGAAGTTTAAGGCTTGGGAAGGAGTTTTTAATACCAAGTCGACGTGGCAGTAAAACTGCACAAACAGGCTCTTCAATGGCAGACCGGAGACATGTTTAAAGAGCTACTTGTGTGTGTTGCACAATCAGTGCTCCAGACCCACTAGTAGCATTAATTTACAGGCCCTGGGTATATGGTATACCACTGCACAATGTACTTACAAGTAAATAACATTTGCCAGTTGTGTATACACCAATGTTACCATGTTTAGGGGAGAAGAACATGCAATATAACACTGGTCAGCAGTGATAAGTTACTCAGAGTCCTATGGCTAACAAAAATAACAGCAGAAAAAGGAGGTAAGCAGCCAAAAAGTTTGGAGGAAGACCACCCTAAGGCTGACAGGTCTAATAGTATTGTATAGGATTTTGTTTGTCTGTTTAAATATTGAATTCAGTCAGATACATTTTGGAAAACTCTGGTTTAGCAGGGCACAAGAAGGAGAGCGAGAATGGTTTCTCAAACAGTGGAAGATTATCGCCTGCATTCCTGAGGCTGGAGGGTGGAGAAAACCATAATGCATTGAAAAATATACAACACAATACCAAAACTTTTGTCGTCTAATCTATGAGAAGCTTTATTGCAGATGTATGTTATGATGTAGAGTGTATTCAAACCACATTATCTTGCACAAACGTATAAGAAGCCCCATGAGATACATTTGCAATAAGAATTAACCTTGTGTGGGATGCTAAAAAAAAATTTGATGTACTGAGTTTGTGTGGAAGATGCTTCCCAATGTAAAAGAAACCATGCATTGTGAGGCGAGACACATATGAGATGCTCACAGAAGATAGATATAGTAAGATAAGCAGGATGAGGTGTATGGCAAAGCTCAGATATGAGTTGTTACTAATGAACACAAGAACCACAGTGTTTGTGTGTGAAGCTTGCAAATGAATATAGTGGGTGGAAGGTTACAAACTTTGTTATATGGTAGGCTCACAAAAACTATAAAAAATACTCAAAACTAGCAAATGTGCCTCATGCTAGGATTATTCGAGCCCAAAAAATAAGCATTTAATTGAAACAAGATTGAAGGTGTGGAGGCCTTGCTCAAGACTATGATGATTTATTTACAAATGACATTTTGAGAGTTGCGTATTAACAGTGAAGCAATCTTTGGGGAATAGGTATTGCTACCAAGAAAAAAGGTCATATGGCAGGATAACTTGGATAACGGGATATAGGTAGTGACGCTCCAGAAGATGAGCCAGGGGTGTCCAACACGCATGCCTCTGCTTCTGAGCATGTCCAGGAGGATTCTGAAGACCCCTTACTGGAGAACTCTAGTCCCTCAGGGAATATTTATTTTGACCTGGAGGGATGCCTCAGCAGTAGGACCCCTTTATTCCTCCTGGGAGGGTACAAAGGGGTCAGGGGAGGTCCAGGTCCTCCTCAGTTAATTCTACTTCCTCTGTCACTTCAATATGGACCTTCATCTATAGCAAGAGGGAAGATTCTTCAGAAAGGGAATACTACCTCCTCAGAATCAAGTAGGAACAGTTCGCCCAAGACAAGGAAACCCTAAAAGTCCAGAAGGCTGGGAAAAATTTGGGATTAGAATCCCATGGTGTTAGCACTAGTACACCTAGAGTTAGGGAACAATCCTTTGACACTGGGAATTTGAGCTGGATAGTCCCTCCTTACCAGGAGGGTGATGACATTCATAAGTGGATTACTGCTTTATAGAAGGCCTGTAAAGTTCAGAAGGTTCCTCAAGGGCAGAGTGCAGCTATCCCATGGTTCTCCTTTACTAACAAATGTAGGGACACACTCTCGACTGTAAAGGAAGAATATACAGACAATTACAAAGTCTTGAAGACTGCCCTCATAGATGGGTTTGGGTTAACCACTGAGCAATACAGGGTTAGGTTTAGGGACACACAGAAGGTACTCACTCAAGACTGGGTAGGTTTTGTAGATAGTGCTATTAAGGCTCTAGAAGGCTGCTTCAGGGAAGTAATCTGCATGATTATGAGGGACTGAACAATTTACTTGTTAATGAACTATCCTTAATAACTTTCAAAATCAGCACCTGCTCACTGTGTTACTGGCTGATGAGGGGTTATGCCCCGAATCTGGTCCCAGGATGCTTGCTTCTAGTCCAGGGAGGACTAGCTTGGCCGTTTGGGCTGGACTGGTCCCATGAGGCACAGAGTCAAGCCTGATTATCATATGGCTAGGTCTAAACTGAGGTGGCATGGTGAGCAAAAGAATGATGGATTTAACCCAGATCTATTGACTGGGGTTGAATGTTTGATTTGCTCTGCATTCCGTCCATCATCTGTGTGTCTTTTAAAATCAGCACCTGCACCAGTACCAGGTGGACTCGGATCTGACCTCTACCCAAGAATTGGGAAAGATGGCAGACATGTGGGTCTGTACCAGGGTGAAACAAAAGTCTCATGTTGGTCGTGGTCAGAAGAGGCAAGGTGCTTCTAAGGCCCAGGCGAAAGGTGGGGAGAAATCTAAAAAAAAAAAAGAGTCTTCTGAAGGTCCCCAAAAATCTTCCTCTCCTCTTCCTCCTCTAACACAAAACCTTGGTGCTATTTGTGTAAGGAAAAAGGCCACAGGGCAAGTGATGCCAATTGCTCTAAGTCTAGCACCAATACAGCTACTACTACCCCTCAACCTTCTAGTGCCCCTAGTAATACCACTGGTAGTAGTAGTGCCCCCAAACGTTTAGGTGAGTTAACCTTGGGTACTGAAGTGGGTTCTGGCCTAGTCAGAACAGCCACTCAGACTGATTTAGTCTGTGATATTGGCACTGAGCTTGCCGCCCTTATTGTAAGTCCCACTAACTTGGGCAAGTGCAGACAACCGCCTCTCATCAATGGGCAGGACAGATCATTCCATGGCAGTTGTTAATCTCATCTGGAGAAGGGTAACTGGTCCAAAGAGAGTTGTGGTATCCTCAGACCTACCTGTGGATTGCCTACTGGGCAAAGATTAAGAAACGTCAGCTTGGTCTGACGGGGAGTAATTGACTCATGCAGAATTTTTGAGAAATTCAGTCTGTGTGTTTGCTGTCAGTTGAGCTCAGTCCAAGACGTTAGACACTAGGGGAGCCCTGGATCTTGAGAATAATGGACCAGCCTGCTCCCAAAAGGAGCAGGAAGGGTAAATATTTATCCTCCTCTAAGTCTCCCAGTGAGAATCAGCCTCATGAGGGGGCTGGATCTCAGAACCTTGTCACAGAGGAGCTTAGCCCTGATAAGGCAGAGCTACTGGGGCAAGGTTCCTTCCAGGGAAGCCTTGAGTCTGGAGCAGGCCTGCCCCTTTTTGAACAATTCAGACAGCAAGCTGCTGCTGAGGAAGCAGGGAATGTTAGTAGGTCCCTCTCCAAACCATTCATTGTCCATACAGATGCTTCTGATATATGGGTAGGTGCAGTGTTGTCATAGCTTAATGCAGAGGGCCATGATCAACCAGTAGCGTTTATAAGCAGAAGGTTGACTTCCCAGGACCAGCGTTGGTCAGCTCTTGAGCAGGAGGCCTTTGCTATGGTCTGGACCTTGAAGAAGTTGAGACCATACCTCTTTGGCACTCACTTCATTGTTCGGACAGACCACAATCCCTTATTATGGCTTAAACAGATGAAGGATGAAAACCATAAACTTTTGAGATGGTCTATTTCTCTACAAGGGATTGACTATACAGTGGAACATAGACCTTGGAGTAACCATGCCAATGCAGATGGACTTTCCAGATATTTCAACTTAGAAAAAGAAGGCTCAACTGGGCAAGGCTATCTCATGTCCTTACATTTGGTGGGGGGTTTTGTAGGTAAGTAGGATCTGCTTCCATCGTTAACCCCAATTTTTGCCTGGTGTAAGCGTGTTTTGACTGTAGTCTGCTGGGATCCTGCTAATCGGGACCCCAGCAACTGTGCTCTCTCCCCAAAATTGGCTCTGGTAAGTACTTTGGTAAATTCACAATTGGCTACTAGTGTACCCTGGTAGGCTGCTAGTGTATGGTACTAAGGTACCCAGGGCATGGGTACACCAGGGTGCTCTCGTGGGCTGCAGCATGCGCCACCTATGAGAGGCCACTTAAACTCCAGCTACATACCTGCCATTGCAGCCTTTGCGAGATGTTGCTTGCACCTCTCATGACAGATATAAGTTTCTCTATATCTGAGGTCACTGCACTTAAGTCACCCCTATGGAAGGCAGGGTGCTTGGTTACAAATTTGAGGATGAGCAGGACACCAATACAAATCCCAGAGACGATTTTGCAGGCTTTGTAAGTGTGGTCAGCCATTTTAAGGTATATAGTGGACATCAGTTATTACAAGATATCTAACTATATACTGCTGCACTGAACCTGGTCATATTTGGTATCAGTTTATCAAAGGAGGGGACTAGAGGACTTTTTGAAGAGGTCCAACAGCAGTGCCCAGTCAGATCAATCAAGCAAATGTGGATGCTGTTCCTCTAAAAAGATATTACCTAGAGTAATCAAACATCATGGAATCATACCCCAGCAACCGATTCCAGTGCTGGAAGTATGATCCCATGTACTGGGGGACTCCTTAAGGGACAGACTCCTGATAATAGCATTTCAGGGTTTGCCAGCAAGCTTGTGCTTCTGTCGACCACAGACATGATTTTGCCCTCCTGCTGCTGAGCTTAGCTTGAGCAGGGAAAGGTCGAACAATAGGTTTTCTGTCACTGGGCGGTATGACCACCTCCTAGACAGAACTTAGTGTATTCGGCTGGGATGGGTGTGCCCTCCAGGGCCAACAGACTGCTTTGAAGGGCAGATTTGATGCCTTCCATGCATACTCCAGTTTGAGCCAGATCAGGAACCTTTGGTTCTCGCTCTGGTGCGAAACTCGAAAAAGGACAGGGGAGTATCCTCCCCTCTGTCCAGCCCCTCTTCTGGGAGGAACCACAAAGTTGTACCAACTCTTTCCCTAGGGGCTCCCCTGTGGGTGGGTTCTCAGATTCGTCATGGAACAAGACTCACTTCTGAAACCAAAACATTCTTCCAACATCTGGACGCTTGGACTTTTTCGAACTCTGACTGGAACTGAGAGTGCATCAAGGAAGACTCTTGCTGCTCCTGGTTTCCCGGTTCGTCAAGTCTTCTGTGTCTTCTGTCTCTGGGCTTCATCCAGGTTCTCCAGAAGGCCTGTGGGCATCAAGGACATCCAAAGTGATCTCCCTTGGAGTGAAGAAGTCACTTCCCTACATCTGCAGGCACCGCAACGAAGCTGACCGGTCATGCTGCAGACTTCCCAAGGTCCAGCAACACAGGTGGTGGTTCTGCAGCTCCCTAGAGGTCTGACCTGTCTTCTCTGAAATTGTGAGGACAATATCCCTTGTTAAAGCTGCTGGGACCAGACCCCTGTGCACCATGTTGACTTTCCATTGCCAAGGATTGTTGGCTCTGCACTCTAGAAATCTTCAGGCTATAAGAGGCACTAGCTTCTAGCACCTCAACCCTTAAAAATCAGCAACGTCACTGCATCCTCTGCACCGTGGATCCCCATCTTTGGTGAGCTGCCCGAGGTCCTCTTGCAACTTCTGTGCCTTTGGCCTGTGGGTCCTCTTGAGAATATTCCTTTCCTTCAGTGGGCTCCCCTGATTGCACTGGCCTGCTCTGACTCTCATACACTTGTTGAGTCCCTTGGACCTTGCTGGTCCCAATGTTTGCATCTTTTTGCTCACCACGCTAGTTGCGGCTACTAAGGCTTTTTGCTGCTCCCACTGGACTCCGACCACCTGAACACCAAAACCTGATATGGGACAGCTCGTGCTTGGCTCCTGGTCTTCCTCAATGCTGCCTGGTTCTCATAGCTGCAGTAACAATGTCACAGTCTTCACTCTTCAACCTCCCGTCATCGGTGGGCCTTGTGCTTCTGTGACTCCTGGTCACTTCTGAGTGGCATAGACCCTCACCTCTAGTTGCAGGTTCTCTTCCTCAAAAATCCACTCTTGGATTCCACTGGGCTCCTTCACACGCCCCCCCAGAGGTATCATCTTCGGAGTCTTCCATTTTTGTCTAAGGCAGGTTCCAACGTCACATCACCCCGATGCACCCGGCTTTTCTGGTGCAAGTAACCTGGTTCCGGGGCATCTCCAACCTCCAGTCTTACAAAGGTCTCTCCGGGGTCCTCTTGGAAGGGTCCTTCTTTAAAATTGCAACTGCAACTTCTCCATTGACATCCATTGGGCATGCAGATGTGTTTCCACTTTGGCCACAACCTCTGTGGGGTTCCTGGGTACTTACCATGGGTGGTTCCTTGTCTCCCTAGCAACTCTGAGTCTTCTGATTCAAGTTCTGTTGTCCTTTGTAGTTCGCATTCCACTTTCTTAGTGTATGGTTTGGTCTCCCCATGGAAACCAGTGTATATTTGTGCTACTTACCTGATTATTTTGAAGGATTTTTATGTGTCATTGTAAGTGACATCACAGTGTGTGACATCGCACATGACCTCGCAGGAAGTGATATCACAAAAAATTACATCAGCTTCTATGACCTCTCATACGTTAAGTGGTTCTATCATGAGTGCATTACAATATTTAACAAATAAGATTTTGCGTTGGAGCTGGGTCAAAAAAAGTGATGCAACACCGGCGCAAGATCTTGGCCTCCACTTAGACATTTATTAATTCAAACTCTGCCACAAAGAAATCGACAACAAGGAGAAATGTGGCAGTAAATCTGTTCTGCTTAATTGGTTACTAAGTTTGCATTTTAAAATATCTCATGGGGCTAAGGTACCTGCTGCTGAGATCAATATGTATCCAGTAAATCTGAGGAAATAATGGTGAGATCATTCTGGAGGTTAATGCACTTGCTGGAGAGACAAGGATTTTGTCTAGTTCCAGTTTTTAATCAGAGTGGCATAGAGGGTTAATATGTCTCCCACAAAGCACATCATGTGACACACAGATGATAGATTTTTTTTGTATGTCGCTGGGTAAGGGGGGAACTGCATTTAACAAAGAGATCCTTTAAGTGCTTGCGTTTCATACATTGTAATCTTTCGAATATTGCACTGTAACCTATTAATTAAAGCACATGTGACTCCTACACCTTTTAACGCTCACTAGCTTATGGAACACATCCAGTAAAAGGATTTACACATATGTTTTATTGTTAAAGTATAATGTGTATGAGTGATGTACAGCGCTCAAACACCCGGGATGGGGTTGAGTAGCGCTATAAAAAAAAAAAAGACAAAATAGTGGTATTTCAATTATTTGTGTAAGTATTACAGACTAACACATCTGCGTGCTTAGACTACGACTAATGCTAATTTGTTTTAATGTTCCAGGGTGAGTTTCAACTGCTTAAAATAAACATTTAAGCAGAACAGTAGCCTTTGAGTGACTGAATTGCGCAGGTAGCGTGAATAAGGTCAGGTCGGTGCTGGGGAAGGGCAGGATGCAGACAGCAATAAACAAACGACTTCTCTCCCTTTGTCCTGAAGTACAGACTGCAGGCAGCCGGGGTAGCGAGAACGAGGTGTGAAATGATTCCTGGAGCTTTGCAGCACACAAAAGGTAAAGTCACACATGTTAAGTACAGGGCCATTGGCACGTCAAAGCACTAGTGATTTTTACGTGTCAATGGCCCAGCAACTAATAGGAGAGAGAGGGCAAATTATTTCGTCCCCTCGTACCCCCCACCCTTGTCCCCCGTGTCCCCCCCACTAGAAAATCTGGGGGGGATATGTCCCCCGCGTCCCCCACACTTCCTACGCCCATGGTTACACCCCTCTCCCCTGCCGGACTTTCCCCAGGCCAGGGCTGGCGCCCCTGGAACTGGTTCTGACCGGCAGATGCGTAGTGAGCACCGGGGTGCCACTCCGCAGTCACCTTCTCGCAAAAGCCCTACCTACCCAGAATACACAAACCCTGTCTGGGACGGTGCGAACACCGCCCTCGACAGGAAACCCTTTGTCCAAGCGCTCCTCGCTGGAAGGACTCCCAGCAGCAGGAGGTCAGACTCGTGTCTGTGGTGGCAGCATCCATTTTGTGGAGCTGAGGCTTTAGTTAAATTTAACCGGGGTTCACAGTTACGTACATGTCGTGTCCCTCTAGAAGGGCGGAATGCTAACCTCGTCGCCAGAATTGGTGAGAGGGCAGCATCCCGATTCGTATGACACCTTACTCGACATGCCTTGATAATGCGACACCGAAGTTACCGATGTGGTACGCGTTATCATGGAACAGCCATTGGGTCTTGATTCCGCAAGCTGCAACCGGGCTCGGCTCGGGCCAGAACCTAATTCACACGAGCCCACGCACTCTGCCTTCAGGATTGTCAAGGCCTGCCATAGGAGTGACTGATAGGAACTCGGGTGTCCATTGTATGGTTAGATATAGAGCTACTATACCTAAAGCAAAGGGTGATTACACGACTTTGCCCCAGCTGTCATGCAGCCAGTTGTGTCAAATTTAGGAGGCCAGCCAGGGGTGGCATAATACATGCTGCAGCCCCTGGCGGCCCTGGGTACACCTATGCCCTGAGTTACAGGGTCTGATAAGGTGGCCCAGTACCAATTGGTAAATGCACCTAGGGTACATATCGTAATTTAGAAAGAGAACAGCCAGGCTGTGGGTCTGATTGGCAGGCCCACAGCCAGAGAAAGTCGTAAACCAGTGAAACAAAAGCAAAAAATCTGGGTGATCATAGGATTGCAGACCCTACTCTCCTACACCTACCATACCAATTTAGCGGCGAAAGCACAGAGACTGGGGTCCTTATTAGCAGAATCCGAGTCAGACTAGTCAGAAACAGCATAGCACCAGGCAAAAGGTCGGGGTAAGCATAAAAGCAGATCCTACTTTCCTACAATAAATTAAACTGTTTATGAAGATCTTTTGTCATTTGATATGGTTCCATGTGTCTCGCCTCATATCTCACACCAGGAAATCTCATCTTTCAAGCCTTTATTATTGTTGCAAAGGCAAAAAATCCTGTGTTTCTCTCTCCTAAATAGATTAGTTACATTCCACAACTGGGGTTAGCTTCCAGGACAGTCCATCTTAAGTCAACAGGGGAGTGTTTAAGATCACTGCAGTGATTGCACATCTTCGTGGCAGTACGGCCACAGCGGTTCATGCTACGGTGTTTAATGATCCTGGTCTTCACCACCCTCATGGTCATCTCCACAGTTGAGATTACAGAGGCATGTAATCAAATAAGCACAGTTCTTCGTATTACAGTTGGTATGTTATTTTTGCATCAAAGTGAAATGTGGATTCAATTTCACCCCCTTTGAACGTTGGGTGGTTCGGCATATGCTGCAGGATCCACATAGAAAGTGCACTGTAACAGGTGGAAGGGTCCACAATGTTTTTTATATTGGGGTTAGTTTGGTATGTGGTCTAGTGTGTACCAGACAGCCCTTCAGATTATACGTTCGTATGAACGCAAACCGAGGTCGGGAAAATTCTATATAGCCAGTGTTTAGAATGGCCCGGTGTTGTAGGATAATCCGCTTGATTCTGTTTGAATTGGGTGTGAAGGTAGTCACACATGCTATGATGTCTTCTGTAAGTTTCTTGTTGGTGTCCAAAAGTGCTTCCTGGTTATTATTGCAGGCTCTCTTTTCAGCTTGTTTGATGACCCTGGTCGGGTAATATCTTGCTGCAAGGTTTCTGCCAAGGGTCTGAGATTGTGCCTCATAGTGTTGTGTGTTTCTTGCATGGCTCATTGTCAATTTCCCTATGTTAGCCTAGTTGTACACATTGTAGGCTGCATTTTTGTTGCAAACCTTACTACATAAGCATGTTTGCTTTTGTGCCACATTGTATTTTCCACACAGAACCTGCACATGTTTTCGTGTTGTGTTCTTTTCCTGGAATTTAGTCTAAACACCATAGACAAGGTCAAACAATACTCCTGGTTGTTCTCTCTGGTCAACACAATCACCTAGACATAACATGAGAATGCATCTGGTGTTTGTGAGCAGACATCTTATCATATAACTAAGGACAAGAGTTTTTAAAACACACACTGCGCGAAGGTACTTGGGCAAGGTAACCGCGTCAGCTGAGACAAAGGACATCATTCTATGTATGCTAAAGTATGGGGTCCGCCACTCATCCCAGAGATCTTTGATATATAATTATTTTGCCTCAGTAGGAAGGGGAGGGGGGAATCAGGCTAATCTGTCATATGACAGGGTTTTCTATGGTATATGATTCGTTAACCATGCTAGCGATATTTTTGTTATCCATTTGTTTTCTAATAGTGGTGCAGATACTGCATCTGACAGTTTAAATAAATATTTTAAAATTCTTTTGTGTCTCTTGATTATCTTAGTGTGGACAAGTACGAGTGAAAGAACAAATGGATGTGTCTTGGTACCGCAATCCCTGAGAGGATCGAGAGTGTTGTGTCCTTGTTTTTCTAGAAAGGTTAGGAGGGCAAGTGAGGGGCTTGGACTCAGGCTCATGGATACTGAGGTGGTATGTGACTAAGTCCCTACATGCCAATGTTTTATAGTCCCAAGCATAGTTCTGTTCATGAGCAGAATCCCTGCAACATGGCGCCACCAATGTTTTCGTAAGGGACTTACTTGCAGCAACCATGAATATTGCTTGTACTTGTTCACAATACCCTCGCACCTTTGTATCCAAGACGTCTGTGGTGTTGGGTATCCTCCACAGTTTTAGGTAGCACCTAGCTCTGTTTTTTTTCAAGCTTGAATAATAGAAGGTTTCATACCCTGTTTGTGCTACGCTTTGAATCAATTATAAAATTACCTATGGGGCAACCTATAGTTCGCCCTCCTCCACCCGCAGGCTACCTCCTCCACCGAGGCCCTCCTCCACCCGCAGGCTGCCACCTGCACCTCATCGCTGGTGGCCAGTGGTAGGCCGTAGGTTTACTCATACTTCATTGTATTGCCTGTATTTTCTTTCATTGCTCCCGTTGTAGTGACTGCATTTTCATTGTTGTGTCTGTGACTGCTGTTGTCTGTCTCCCCCGCTGCCTGTATGTGCTCTGTGCCCGTTCTCTCCTTCTGTTCCCCTCGCTGCCCCCATGTCTCTCTGCCTGGTTTTCCTTCTTTTCCCCTCGCTGCCCCAGTGTCTCTCTGCCCGGTTTTTCCTTCTGCTCCCCTCGCGGCCCCCGTGTCTCTCTGCCTGTTTTTGTCTTCTGTTGCTTAGCTGCCCCTGCATTTCTGTGACCTTTCTGCCCTTTCTTGTGACCTTTGTGCCCTCTGTGCCACTCGTTTCCCCCCGTTTTTTTGTGACCTTTCTGCTCTTTCCTGGGACCTTTCTGCCTCTGTGCCACTCGTTTCCCCCCGTTTTTTGTGACCTTTTTGCCCTTCTTGTGACCTTTGTGCCTTCTGTGCCACTTGTTTCCCCTCACCGCCCACACCGCTGTGTTCCCTGCGGCTCCGCCACCCTGACTGCCCACTCGCTGCCCCCGCCTCCTAGCTGCTCCTCACTCCCACCTCCCCATACATGCCGGCTACTGCGCCCGTCCGCGCCTGGACCGTGCCCAGCGCCAGAACCCCTGGCCAACGCACCCGCCACGAAGACCGCCGCCACTACGACGCCAGCACTCTGCACGCTCTCAACCCCGGATGGACCCACAACTGCTTCAAGGCTGCCCGAAACGCACCCACGGTCCTTTCACCTGCCGAAACGGCAGCTACACCAGCTACAGAGCCGACGAACCACCCGCCAAGAAAGACCTCAACCACCTCTGATGCATACTACTGAACACCCGTTCCGCACGCAAACACGCCGTCGAGCTCTGGGACCTGCTCAACACAACCTCCCCGGACGTCACCTTCCTGATAGAGACCTGGTTGCGCCAACACCCTCGCCCCGCTGAAGAAACCCCCATACAGAGACACCAGCAAGAGGGCCAGCTGGTTCACCCCAGAACTCCTAGATTCCAAGCAACCCTGCCGGAAACTAGAGAAGAAATGGCACAGTGAACAAACTCCGGACAGCCACTCAGCACACAAGGACGCCGCCCACAACCACCACCACCTCATCAGGGCTGCCAAGAAGACCTCCTTCAAAGACCGCCTCAACAACAACGCACACGACAGCAAGGAGCTCTTCAACAATGTGAAGGAAATCTCCAACCCCAGCTCCAACATCAACGACATCCCACCGTCACCATCCCTGTGCGACTCCCTCGCCACCTTCTTTCACCGCAAGATAGCAGACATTCACGACAGCTTCAACACCCAGACAGCCCCAACAGACAGCAACACAACAGACCCTCCGCATACCTTCGACCACGTCCCCTTGCTAACCTGGACCAGTGTGAGCGTCAATGACACCATCTTCAACAAAGCAAGCAGCTCCATCGCACCCCACCTACGCAACGTCATAAATCTCGCCCTTGAGACCGCGATCTTCCCAGAGAGCTGGAAACAGGCCGAGATCAACGCCCTACTCAAAAAACTAAAGGCAGACCCAAGAGACCTCAAGAACTTCCGACCCATCTCTCTGCTCCCCTTCCTCGCCAAGGTCATCGAGAAAATCGCTAAGACCGCTAACCCGATACCTCGAAGAGAACAGAATCCTGGACCCTTCCCAGTCAGGGTTCCGCAGCAACCACAGCACAGAGACCACCCTCATCGCCGCCACTGACGACATCAGGATCCTGCTAGACAACGGGGAGACTGCAGCACTCATCCTCCTAGACCTCTCTGCCGCCTTCGACAATGTCTGCCACCGCACACTACGCGCTCGCCTCCATGCCACAGGGATCCGAGACCAGGCTCTGGAAAAGGCCACCTCCTTCCTCTCCGGCAGAACCCAGAGCGTCCGCCTCCCCCGTTCTGTTCCGAAGCCTCGAAGATCATCTGCGGCGTACCCCAAAGATCCTCCCTCAGCCTGACACTGTTCATCATTTGCATGGCCCCGCTCGCACATGTCGCCCGACAGCACGACCGCAACATAATCTCCTACGCCGATGACACTCAACTGATCCTCTCCCTCACCAAGGACCCCATCACCGCCAAAGCCAACCTCCATGAAGGAATGAAGGCCGTCGCCGACTGGATGAAGATCAGCCGTCTGAAGCTGAACTCGGACAAGACAGAGGTCCTCATCCTCGGCTCCAACCCGTCAGCCTGGGACGACTCCTGGTTGCCACCGGCACTGGAGGCAGCCGGACCCACACCGACCACGTACGCAACCTGGGAATCATCCTCGACTCAACGCTCTCAATGACCAGGCAAGTCAACGCCGTCTCCTCTTCCTGCTTCAACACCCTCCACATGCTCCGCAAGATCTACAAATGGATCCTGACAGATACAAGAAAGATAGTCACCCAGACCCTCATGAGCAGCAGACTCGACTATGGAAACGCCCTCTACGCGGGTGCCCCGACCAAGCTCGTCAATCGACTACAACGCATCCAAAACGCCTCGGCATGACTGTTCCTCAATGTACCACGACACGGCCACATCACCCCCCACCTGAGAAACTTGCACTGGCTTCCCGTCAACAAAAGGATATCCTTCAAGCTCCTCATCCACGCACACAAGGCACTCCACAAGACCGACCCAGCCTACCTCAACAGACGGCTCTCCTTCTACACCCCCAACCACCAGCTACGCTCTGCCGATCTCTCACTCGCCACAGTCCCGTGCATCCAAAGAACAACCACCGGCGGGAGATCCTTCTCCCACCTCGCCGCCAAGACATGGAACACCCTCCCACTAAGCCTATGACAGGCCCAAGACCCGCTGACCTTCAGGAGGATACTAAAGACCTGGCTGACCTCCCCCCCCCAGCGCCTTGAGACCCTCGCGGGTATGTAATACGCTTAACAAATGACTGATTGATTGATTGATTGAACCTATTGCGATTGCGGCCAACAGCCGATTGGCAGTATATGGCCATTTACAACAATATGGAGTTCCTAATGCTGGAGCTTCGGCAATTTTTGTAGTTGAAGCAGATGCTGCATTCTGCTTTGAAGTTTTTTATTCCTGGGTCACATTTTTGGCTGTGGACACTAACACTAATACTTTTTATGAATACATAACACCACAGGCACCTGGAGCATATCGACCTAATGCTCTTGTTGAAATTCTTCTTACAGTCTGGGAACACCAGACTTGGTTTAATGGCACCCTTCCCCTTGTGCCTTGGCCAGTTCGATTGGGTCATCTCGATGGAGCCACATGTCCGGCATTGGCTGGATATACACCATATCCAAATATAGGTAATTTTAATCAAGTACAACCTGTGCTTTATATAATGTTCTTGTAGTCGTATATCGACGATTAACTCAATTTATTTCATGTACATTATTGCTGGTCCAGCTAGATGTGGTCTGCAAGCATAATCCCAGTTGTCTGCAGCACCTGTAATAACTCCTGTAATTGTTCATACAGTTATGGGAAAAAGGCCCACTAATCATGAGGAAATGCTGTTTTGGATTGCTCCCAAAAAATCAATCAACTTAATGAACCACAGGACATAGATTTTTAACCATGTGCTTACCCACTGGACTTGTTCCCACTCTAGCTGACTGCAAAACCTGGCTGACTTTTTTTTTCATAGTCTACACTCTGTCATGGCCCTCTCCCGATGGTCGTTCTACCAAACGTCCTCAAACAAATACAGACTGAGCATGAGGCAGATCCTGCCCTTGATTTGGGAATAAAAGTCATGGGTAATTTTCCTGTTGTCTCTGAAATTATTCTATCTAACGTTAAAGGTGAAGCAGCATCTTTGGCTATACGCCAGCATCTTGTTGTGGTGGCAGTAGCCAACAGTGAACGTGAGTTGCTAGTTATCATTGCTAATGTATATACGCCTCTAGGATGCAACAGTTTGGGAACCAGACCATCAGTATCACCACTTCGCAAGCCTAGCTCTGAAAAGGATGCCAGACCAGCATGTGAGTTTAAAAAAAAGAATAGGATAAATCTACTCCGAACAGGAGTTGGGTGGTGAGTCTCCTCGACAGCTCGTTGCAGAAGTCACCATATTACTCTGGAAGCTCCACCAATTTCTGGTAGCGAAAGCAACTGAAACATTTATCACAGTTGAAACCATGGACACCCGCGTTGCCCCTCCAAACATGCTATATCACTTAAATATTCAAATTGAAGCTGCCTTTAAATGCACCAATAAAGTGATATTTTGGGACAAGTTAACTACGTCTTATGAAATGCTTGGCGGAGGTAGATTGGCCTCCACCTTTTATTCTTGCATCTCCCCAAGATGAGGATGTAATTCTCCCTTCTTTTTTGCACCTTGTCCGAGACGAAGTCAAACAAGCTGATGCATCTGAATGCGTCCTTGGATTGGCCCCTGCACTTTGTTGTAACCATACTGGTTGGGCTAGGGTTGTCATGTAATTCCTATACAGTTCACACCTGAGGTACAACCACAGTATCCTATTATCTTATTAAGAAAATTCTTTCTCAACAGGAGTACCAGGGAGTGTTTGAAACCTAAATATCTCAAATTAATAATCCTCTTTTTCCTGTTCTGAAACCTGATCATTCCTATTGCATAGTTTTAGACTATAAACATTTGAATAGTCCTACACACACATTTGCAGAATAAAATACACATAGTACTGCTCTTATTAATAACATAGTCCATGTTATATTATGTTATGTTATAGTGTCTTATATAGTGCAACAGCTGGCCCAGCAAAGGGGCGTTCCGGGGTTAATAGAAAAAAAAACTGACAAACGGCAGGGATAACACATACTAAGTTGAAAGAAAAAGAAACGTCTTACTGGTCTTCCTACATTCCAAGTAACTATTGAGGCCACGGATCTGTTCAGGGAGTGTGTTCCATAAAGTGGCAGCTCTGTAACGAAAGGAGCGGCCGCCGGGCCGAACTCTTCGTATCCGTGGAACCATTACCAGATGCTGGCCCTGCGAGCGAAGGAGCCTTGATGGAGCATATGGTTGGCCAAATAGGAGGGGTAGCAGATTTAAGAACCTTAAAAGAGGTACATAAGGCCTTAAATTCAAAACGCCTGGGCACAGGTAGCCAATGAAGACGACGGATGGCGCTGGACACAGAGCAAAACTTGCGCAGACCTAGAAGTGTTCTGGCTGTCGCATTCTGTGCCCTTTCCAGCCTCAGGGTCTCCGATTTATTAGACCCTAGATAAAGGGAGCAGGCATAGTCAAGTCTGGGCAAAACCATCGCTTGGATGCTGACCTGACATGTAGCGGGGTCAAAGAAGCCCAACAATGGCCTGTGCTCCCGTAAAAGTCCAAAGCAGGTCCCTGCTGTTTTTTTAGTTTGGACTCAGTGGTTTAAGGATGAGTCCAACCAGACCCCTAGGTTATTTACCACTTGTTTAGGGGGAGGGGGCATACCCAGGCTAGCTGACCACCAGAGATCGCTCCAAAGACCATGGTTCCTGCCTAGTAACAATACCTCCAACTTGTTGGAATTCAGTTGGAGGCAGTTGGCAGACATCCGGCCACTGCCACAAGGTCGCCCTGAAACTTAAGGGCGTCCGCCCGGTGTTATTGGAGAGTATAACCACCAACTGAGTGTCGTCAGCATATGAGACCATGGTCAAGCCCCTACTCATGGCTACAGCGGCCAAAGGTTGAACATAGATGTTGAATAACAGGGGACTGAGGGAGGAACCCTGTGGCACCCCTTGTTTGATGCAATATTCGCCATAAACAAACGGTGGGGCAAAAACCGAGATTGACCGCTCATGAAGAAATGAGGTAAGCCAGGCCTGTGATTCCTACCTCCGCAAGGCGTCTCAACAAAATATTGTGCAACACTGTGTCAAACATGGCGCTCAAATCCAGCAGGATCAGCGCAGACAATTGCCCCTCATCCATGGCTGACCAGAGATGTTCTGTCACAGCCAGGGGAGCTGACTCTATGCTGTGCCCTGGCCTAAAACCATTTGGTATATTGTTAAGGGTAAGAAAATCCGACAAGAGGGAGTTCACATATGCCTCTGTGATCTTATCTGGCCAGGGAAGAAGGGAGATAGGGCGATAACTCTCTGATTTTGTTGGATCAAGCACCGTTTTTTTGAGTAGCAGAATTACTTTAGCCTGGTTCCAGGCTCTGGGCACCGTAGCTGTCCTAAGGGACCTATGGATCACCTGATTTATAGAGGGTAAGATATTTGGCAGTGCCCTCTTAAATTGATCTGGTTTGAGAGGATCGGCAGGGGAACCCGACTTAATCCTACTACACAGTACTAGCAGATGATCTGCCGTGTTCGGTGGAAAGGTATGGAGGGTATTTAGCCGTTGACAACAAAGTGTCACAGGCAAGTTACTGTGTGTAGTCAGGAAGGAACTATAGATATCATATACGTTTTTTACAAAAAAGGTGGCCAGCTCCTCACACTGTTTATTGGACTTAATCGTGGACCTGGCACTAGATTGCTGGGATTGCAGACTGGCAAGTATAGAGAACGTGCTCTTAGAAGGATTAGCACTCTCATGGATTTGGGTGGAGAGAAAAGCTGCTTGTGCCTGGTGTATGGTTTTATGATATTTTTTAATTGCAGCCTGATAGATGTCTTTGGACCCTGGGCTGAAACCTCTTCTCCATATCCGCTCTAGGGTTTTTACATCCCTTGCGCATATCAGGGAGTTCAGTCTTAAACCAAGGTCTAGTTTTGGTTTTACGATTGACTGGCCATTTCATGGGGATTAGACTGTCTAATGAATGTCTTATCCATTCTGAGAATAACCTATGTGCCTCGTTGGAGTCCTCTGGGAAATTTGGCCGGGTTGCCAAAAGACCCACTTGGTGAGAACGGATTGCATAATATTAGGATTTGCTTAACTTGACTACTTTAACTTTAAAAATCCAACATAGCTTTTCTCAGTGTCCTTTTCTTAGGATTTGAACCTACCAATGAGGGAAACAGTCTTGCCCCTTAGTTTCTGGAAAAATGTGCTCAATTGCAACCTCCTAACACACTTTGCAGTCCCTATGCTGTCCTATTATGCTCACTTCCACGGCCGTTTTTCGGGCCGTGGAAGTGAGCATAATAGGTTTCCATACGGGGAGTCGTCAGGACAGAATACATCCGGGCGTGAAGGTTTCCCCTGCCATGAGCCTAAGGGGTACTTTACCCGCATCTGTAAAATTCAACAGTACCCACGTGTTTGAGTGTGTGCACATATAATTCCAAGTGTTTCAACCTACAACCAAGTTGGTAACGTTTTTATTTCACTCTTTTGTACCTCTCATGGTTTTTTCAGCGCCATAGTGAGTGCTATCCACGAGGTAAGGATATGTTTGGTCCTGAAGAATGCTAGGCTGAATGTTGGCCGCTGATAGCAAGAAACATGTCGACCTCCGAATAGGACATTTTGGTTCAAATTAACCTAACCTTATATATGTCCGACTTTCTGCACTTTTGTTTTTAACTGAGCTAGTACTACCCCCACATTAAATCTTTGGTCGGGGAGTAGCCAATACTCTTTTTAACTTGGCTCCTTCTTTACACTACGTAGTTTTTCACGTACTTACCACAAGAACCCAATGAAGACAACTGGCAACCGACTTCTGTCGGTGCCTGAGGGTTCTTTTTCTTTTTCTTCTTGATATTATCTAGCCCTACTTCACTACTTGCCTCTTCTCCTTTTTTCTCTATTTTTTGGTGGTGGCAAATTTGAGTACTTCTCTTTACTGTCTCCTGAATTATTTAAGGTACTCTTCTGTTGTTTAGATATGTTATATACAAGGGGTATAAGAGTTGCCTAGTGACCCTTTCTCTCTTGTTGTTTACCTGCAAATAGATAGGGCCATTCAACCATATCAAACGCGATAGTGGCGTCTAATGATACTATAACTATGGAGAACACTCTACTCAAAATTCCATGCAGTCGACATAGGTTAAGGGCCGTATTACGATGTGGCATAAAGCCCGAAAAACCAAGATAAATTTGAAGGCAGTATCTGAAATCAGTGAACCACAATGATCAAGATAAACACAGCCAAATGGCTTGTTAGAAATTAAGAGATGTGTCTGCTTTAGATGACACACAGTAGAGATTTTAATTTTAAAACTCGGAGGTTCGTGGTATTAACCAGAGTATACAAGTGTTGTGTTTCAAACAAATCAGATTGTAAAGATCAGAGTATTTCTGTGTGGTCTGATGTCCAAGATGAAATGGAAAAATCAGGATGTATAAATGCATAAAGGGATTTTACGCATTGTGCATATTCAGGTATGTGTGTCCTGCCTAAACTTCTGTCGGTGCCTGAGGGTTCTTTTTCTTTTTCTTCTTGATATTATCTAGCCCTACTTCACTACTTGTCTCTTCTCCTTTTTTCTCAATTTTTTGGTGGTGGCAAATTTGAGTACTTCCCTATCTATTTGCAGTCTTAGGCAAGTTAGGTTTTGGACAGGAATATATTGGCTGGATTCGTCTCCTCTACTCTGGCCTGATGGCCCGGGTGGTGGTAAATAATCGTAAGTCCCCGGATTTTCAACTCAGTAGATGCACTCAGCAGGGCTGCCCCCTGTCTCTGCTCCTTTTTGTGTTGGCAGTGGAGCCTTTGGCAGCTTGGATCAGGCAGGATCGATCCATCCATGGATTGAGGTGGACGCTGGATTGGGAGGACAAGATATCCCTGTATGCAGATGACCTTCTGTTGTATCTCACAGATCCCAGAGGTTCATTAATCTGCCTCCTTGATGTGCTGGCAATATTTGGAAGGTACTCGGGATTTACTGTAAACTGGCCCAAATCGGTGGTTTTTGTCCTACAGGGTGAACCGCCTAAAATACCGTGTGGTTGCCCGATTCAGATTGCGTCGGAAGGTTTGATACCTCGGAACCTATGTGACCCTAGACTCGAAACTCCGTTACGCCCACAATCTGGACCCACCTCTGCAAGGACTCAAGAATGATGTAGTGCATTGGAGATCTCTTCCTCTATCCATGCTAGGCAGGGCGGTCCTTTTCAAAATGATGGCGCATCCACGTTTTCTAGATGCACTTCCGAATACGATGGATCCAGTTCCTGCGTCCTATTTCAAGGAAATTGAGACAACTCTTATGGGAGGGCAAACCACGTATAGCATTCTCCAAATTGACCCTTAACTGGTATGATGGGGGAGTTAGTCTGTCAGACTTAAAGAAGTACTACTGGGCATCTCAATTAGCAGCAATCAACCACGGGATCTATGGACAACCAGATGACCCCGGTTATGCCGTGGACAGATGGCTGCTCCGGGTGGGGGGGGGACTATATTAGAGCGCTATACGCTAAACCCCGTAGATACCAGCTGCCTGGACCTACAGCACATGCCGTACACGTATGGCATACCGTCACTAAGCACCTGCAGTGGGTGAATAAACTCACGCTTGCCACCCCACTGTGGAACTCTGAGAAATTGGGTAGCCTGTGGAAGTCCAAGGGGTTCTATAAATGGGACCTCATAGGGATTTCCCCAATCAAAGACATCTGGGGGGAAGGAACGGTACAACTGTTTCCGGCACTGCAAGCGCAATATAAATTGGCAGACACCAAAAGTTACTGTTACCTTCAGATTCGCCATGCATTACTCACTCATGTGCCCGGTGGCATGTCAATCCCAGAAGCCTCCCCACTGGAGGATAGAGTCCTTGATGGGCATCTTCCAGAAAAGACTATATCCATAATATATAGGAAATTGATTAATAACATGGACGATTCGTTGTTGGCCCTCAGAGGGAAATGGACTGGAGACGGTCTAGAACTTGACGATGAAGACTGGCAAGAGGCGATTTCCTCCCCACGAGTGGTCGCAATCCAAGCCAGGCTGAGGTTAGTGCTGCTTAAAATATTACATAGGGTCTATGTAACGGGTCCTGGCCTGGTTCGAATGGGACAGGTGGAAAGTGGGGCGTGCAGACGGGGGTGCGGGGAACTGGGAACGTTCATACACATACTGTGGAACTGTCAACAGATAGCTCGAAGATGCATCTTAAATGTTTGGGAGCCCACAGATATAAATACATATACCACGCAATTGGCCCTCTTGCATTCATGATCGCGAAACGTAACATCACACAGATGTGCGGGGCTAGTCAATCGCCCCAATTGGGGAAGTCTAAGGAAGATCTAGACTGGTGCATGTACAGAGAAAAGTCAGTTTTCAGAGCGAGGGGATGCCCCGGAAAATGGATTAAGGAATAGGGAGTGTGGAACCGATATAGAGGCGACATCTGTCTCCCGCCAAGCCGTCAGGTGGACTCTGACACTCTTGATACCCCTTAAATTAACTCAAGTATTAATTGTGCTTTATTTTGCATAATGTGATTGGTCTCTGTGATAGACGATGCAGCCTGCTTGTAAATAATTTGTTGTGATTTTGTTGAACTGTTTATTAAAAAGAATTAAAAAAAAAAATTATCGCTCTAGGTTCCTCTGGGTTAGGCCTCAGCGCTCAGTTGATGCTCAAACTTCATCAAGACTTATGCATGAAGTGCTTTTCATTCAGACCAGGATTCGGCTTTCACCTCTAGAGCATACCATGATTCAATGGCGTCTATCCGTGCACAGGTGCATTATTCTTCTCCATATAGGCCCAAGGGCAATTCTGTTGTGGAAAGAATGAACAATGACTTAAAGCAGATTTAAGGGCTAGATTATTAGGTACAGGGCGTGGTTGGTTGAACCATCTCTATGGGGTTGAACGAGCACTTAATAATGTCCACATAAGATCTCTAGATGGGTAGACCCCATATGAAATGCTTTTTGGCATCAAGATGTATGCTCCAGACCTTGACAGTCCAGACAATGTGGCAGCTACCGCATTTAGGAAAGTGGGTTTCTGTTGCAGTAACCCCCCCACTTTTTGTCAGACTACTGATTCACTTTTTCTTGGTGTGCCCTGGGTCCCTGCCAATCAGGTTCCCAGGGCCTGTGTTCTTTCCCCAAAACGAACCCAATTGGCATCTCTGTCCACAGGTCAGCCCCTGGTAAATGGTACCACAGGTTCCCAGGGCACTGTGACCAGTGAAGACCTCTAAGGGCTGAGGCCCTGTACCTTTACAAACACACACTGACTTTGCAGACTGCGTGTTTTGGTGCAGAACAAAGTGAAAAGTCGACATGGCACACATCCCTGTGTGCCATGCTTACAACCCACTGCCCTGGCATAGATCAGTCACTCCTCTAGCTGGGTGCCCTATGCCAGTGGTGAGGGTACAGGTGCATGAGCGTCTACGTTCATTCTTAGACATTGTAAGTGCAGTGCTGCCATTAAGAGTATATGGTGCTGGGAGCTTCCATAATGGCTACTCTGAAAACGGAGAAGTTTGGAATCAAACTTCTCAGCACATTAATCCCACACTGATGCCAGTGTCGGATTTAATGCAAAATGCACACAGAGGGCATCTCAGAGATGCCCCCTAAAAAGTAACCCACCACTTGTGCCCAAGCTGAGTGGTTGCTTTCAGCTGCCACCACCAGACATATTTCTGGCCCCTTGGGTCGAGAGCCTGCTGCTCTATGGTGCCAGAAACAATGCACATCCTGGGACGAGGTGCCAATCCTCCTCCCCCAGGATGGGCAGGGTTTATGAGCCTTCCCAGACCATTTGCTGCTTTCAGCAACTGGTCCCCACTGGTTCTAGCCCCCACTTTGGGCGGGAGAACCGGCGGGAAAAACAAGTGAGGGAGAGAGGTGTGCCCACCTCTGCCAACTCCACCCCTCAGTTGGGGGAGGTGAGGTGAAGCACAACTCCGAGTCCTTGCCATCTTTAGGACGGGGGCACCCGACCAACCAGGGACAGGCTTTTGCCCCCCTCCCACCGGAGGGTGGCACAATAGAGGGTGTACCAACCCCAGGGAAGTGACCAATTGGTTCCTGCCCTTCACCTACCTGTAACGCTACTAAATCTAATATTTAGGGGGCACCCTGAACCTGGCTTCCTCAGATTCCGAAAACGACAAGAAAGAAGATAAGAAGAAGAACCTTGCAGAGCTAACAAGAGGACGACGCCCACTGACTTGGCCCCAGCCCTACAGGCCTGTCTCCCCTCGAACCTGCTCCTGCAAAACCCCGGTGTGTCCTGCAGCCTGCAACCTAAAAACCCTGGAGGACCTGAATGCCTTCACTTCCAAAGACTGCTGAACACCGGATTTGTTCAACTGCAACCTCTGACAGCAGCCGGAAACCGGGAATCCAGCACACTCTGCACTCCCCGAACCCGGCCCGAGCTTGAGTGGAAAAACACCACGAGGCGAGCCCTAACCTGCCTCAAGCCTCCAGCCGATGCCTGCAGCCTAAATCCAGAAGGACCCCAAAAGGCACCCCTTCACCCGATGCCCCACTGCCTTGTGTGCGCAAACCAACGGTGCCTAACGAACCCTTAACTTCCCAACTTACCTCTCGTAGTGGTGGTCTCACCCAGAAGTCCTTTGTCTCCCTGCCTGCAGTGCTTTTGCGAACCGGAGGTTCTCCATTGGAAACCACAGGGCGCCCGACGTCGAAATAGCACTCTGCACCCGGCTGCCTCAATGCCGCAGAGGGTGAACCTTTTGTGCTACATTGTTTCCCCATTTGCCCTGACCTAAACCCTAGGAGCTTTGCTTCCCCAAAGGCCAGTTGGCTGCTCGTTAGCAGCCGCCAACCGGAGGCCTCCTATCCCCCATTGGATAACATTGAGCCGCAACACTCTGCACCCAGTCGCCCTAGTGCCGCTGAGGGTGTAACAAGAGTGCATCACTGACCCTGAGGGACCCCTCAGGCTAACCCCAGAACCTTAACTCCCACAGTCGATAACTTACCTGTGAACTGATATCCTGTTTTTCCTCCATAGGATAACTTTGACAAAAAGTTTTTAAGTGTGGAGTTTTGAAATCTAAAAATATTCTTTAGAAATTGCACGAATAACCAAAACGTATTTACTTACCTGTTTTCAGGGATGTCCCAATGCTGAATCTGGGTATCCAGCACTGAGTTAGAAAAGTAATGTAAAAAGTAACTTACCTGTAATTTACTCAAAAAGGCCATTTCATTTCAATGTACTGTATTTGCGAAGTATTGCAACGTGCTGCATCCCCTGTAAATCAAACAAAGTATAATTACTATTGCATTTTCAAACTGTTCTACATTCAGCAACTTATTACTGTAAAGTATTTAATGCTTACCTGTGCCAGGCTTGCTTGGTTCTAAAATTAAACAGCAGTATATTTTTGTATGCAAAAACAATTGGCCTACAGTTCAGTTCTTGAGCGTGTGAAATCATTTGCTGACTGAGTGTGTGCATCAAATGCTTAACACTGTCCTCTGATATAGTCTTACAGCTCGACCACTCTACCACAAATAGAGAGTAAGGTTCTCTCTAACTTTAACCTCTGCCTACCTCAGGGGTCACCTGTACTCTACACACTATACCTCGTTTTGGTGTAGTATATAGAGAGTCAGTTTCCCACACCGCAACCTTTGACGTCAGGGGCGTAGCTAGAGCTTGTGGCGCCCGGGGCTATCCCTCAGATTGCCGCCCCTTGGGGAGGGGGCGGGGAGCACTTGAAAGATGTCCGAGGGACACGTAGTATTGCTGCTAATAGTTACCTCGATCATGCAAGTTACATGCACATACATGACATGGTCAAAGGCTACACAGTTGATTACACCGGTGACTGACAGTACAAAAGAGAACACACAGACTGCATGATCTAACTGGGGACTCAGAAAAACCACATGTGACATCCATCAGAGAGCTATAAGTCTATGTGTATTTCTTGGTGTTTCCGGCGCTGACAGAATGCACCGCAGGGGCAGTGCCTGGGTGGTAGTTTCTTGTGGCAGGTGCAGGAGCAGAGATTCTTCTTGTTATGAAATTCTATGAACTCTTTCTTCACACGTCTGTGGGTGTCAGAGAAGCAGAATGGTATTTAAAGGGGTGAGGTACGTAAGGCAAGAGAGGAGCTGTGTGGGGATATCAGGGTGCAGAGCAGGGACAGGTGCCAAGAAAGGAGTGGAGGGAGATTGCAATATCAAGGTGAAGAGCAGGGACAGGTGCCAAGAAAGGAGTGGAGGGAGATCTGTCATATCAAGGTGCAGAGGAAACACGGATGAACTCTCCATCACAAGGGCCTGGGCATAAACAGATTTCAAAGTAGGAGCGGAGAACTGAAACATCAGAGAACAAGAAGGCTGGGAGAGCAGAGTGAAGGAGAGAGGGGTGTCCATGCAGAGGAAAGGGGTACAGCTCAGTTACACCAGTGTGCAAAGACTGCAAATACAGCAGTAAAGCCAAAGGTGGCAAAACAGAAGAGAGAGGTGACATCAGTTCTGCACTCAGTGTAAAGACAGGAGTGAGGGACTGCAGAGAAGGGAACATAAGAGGCCACACACAGAGGAGAATGAGACTGGGTAAGTCCTTCCATGTGTGTGGGGTTCAGTGGCAGGGCCCGACACCCCCACGCCAGCATCGCCTCGACAGCACTAGACAGGCACATCAGAGGCGACCAATGGGAAGGCAGCTGGGCGCTGCTCAGGGGCCTGGCCGGTTCTAAGGAAGAGGAGACAGTGGGACCCTGCGGGCCGCCGCCGCAGATGAGAGTAACCAAATATACATGATACTCAACAGCAGTGTTTCAATAAAAAAAAACACGGACGCCTGGAATCCATAGCCCTTTGCTGTGTGGGTAAAATTCTTGGGGAAATGAGTCTGTCGTCTTACTACCAGGTTTCTTTGATGTTGATGCTCCCAGAGTTTGCAGATTTCCGGCTGCTGATCTGTGGATGTAATGTATGTTTTCCTATACGTTTTAAACGTTTCCTGAGTTACAAAAATGATTATCTAAAAGGTTGGAATATGTTTTAATATAATAAATGCCATCAGGCTGCTAATTATTTAACCGCCCTGGAGAAGCGAATGGGTACTTTTATCAAATTAGGGGCCTCTGTTCAGTGAGAACGAGGTCTGGGACTTGAGCAAATTCAAACATTTAATAACAGAACCCTTGCTTAAAATGGAAATGATGAGTATGTCTAGTATGTATATATTCGCCAATGCAATTGAGTATGAGCCTAATGCATTTTTTATGGATATATTCATCCCGAGTTCAATCTAGGACCAGTCTAGATGTTAGTATTTCATCTGTTTTGTGTTTGTCCATTTTCATATGTCGCCCTAGTTTGTTAAAAATGATGTCACCCCACCTCCTCCCTTCAGATCCAGACACATTCAGCTAAGTCCAAAAGTGGTCTGACTCGAGTGACGGTCACAAATCTTTTCATAAATGTCACACCAGTATAATTAAGTGAGCAGCCAGGTGTTCGGAGGGCCGCCTGCTACTGCGAGTTCAGTTAACAATTACTTGCAGACAGTTAATAAACTAAAAGAACAGCAAATACTCTGTAGCAAACAGAAAGCATTTATGCACTTTTAAAAACATACACTTACTGTCAGTTCACCCTTCAGCGGAGCCTCCCTTCCTGCTGATGAGTACATCTTACCGCCCACGCTGTCAGGACTCCACCTCCATAAGTGCTCTCTCTTACCAGATATCAACTTTTCCAGTTAGAAGAGTTATGGCGTTTCCCTCCATGTGAGCCGAGCCGAGGGAAATTCTTGCAAACAGTTTTTTTTATTATATGACGCGGAAGACATACCAGCGAGCGTGGAGCCGCGCCGGTCCTTCCTCTAAACTTCAAGCTAAGCTTTCCGGCCACCCGATGTGAGTTAGTGTCGTCCCCCTCTGCACCAGACTAAACATCCACTACTTAATGCAGTATTCTGTCTCCTTCAGTGCAAATCATAATGCATACTATATAGCGAGATGAGCACTGCAGAACGTGGCACAGCTTTAGGCAGGCTCCTGTGCACCCCGGCACTCCTCCAGTCCCCGCTTCCTGAATAATCCCCGACCTCACTTCCCGAACGGCTAGGACGTCACTAACGGGGCGGCGGGACCACTTAGGCCGCGCTGCAGCCTGCACACACTCCTGACCTGCTTTTAAGTTTTAACAGCAGCAGGCAGGCACAGTGCAAACGCGGGACTTTCAATTAAATTGCCGAAAGTAAGGCCCGCGTTTGTGTGCACTGTGCATGCAGTCTGCAGTTACCCACCGAAGCAGGGCACGTCATAAGGAGTGCAGGCTGGAGCGCAGCTTTGCATTGCACGCTTTTACTGTCTGGGCAGCGTCTGCGGCCGCCTTAATAATTTATTTGGGACACACTGTGTTCGAATCCCAAATAAATTATAAAGGCCGCCGCGGCCGCCTAAAAAATGGTGCCGCCTGGGGCGGACCGCCCCGACCTCACCCCCCTAGCTACGCCACTGTTTGACGTCGATACCCATTGGGCTGTCTTACAGGTCCTACAAAAGTTCAGCGACGCTCAGTCTTGCAAATGCTTGCCTGCATCTTTCTCTTCAAGTATTAAGAATCAAACTCCAGTTTCCATCTGGCTTCCAAAAGTTGGATATCTGGTTCAGGAGAAGGTGGAGATAAAAAATTAATTCTGCCCAACGTACTGTGATCTTGTTCTAAATTTGGAAGAAAGAGCAGGAAACCTGCTCTCTCTTCCAAACAGCAAAGCAGATTGCTTTTCCACATGGGGAGCAGCATGTTAGCTGCTGCCCATGTGAAAAAGCAATGCCGGCTCCTGCAGGATACGGGGAGCCGGCTGGGACTGTGGGGGGATTGGGTACCCCATCACGGTCCCCAATGGAGTGGGCCTGCCCCTGGGAATGGGGTCCCCTGGGCTATTAGTGGCCCGGGAGGGGGGCCACGCTGCCCCTCTCCCCAAAAGGAATTTTTTTTAAACAACATTTTTTTTTTAAAAAAGGGACGGCCCGGGGTTGGGGTTCCCGGGGCCAAAAGTGGCCACAGGAGGGGGGCAAGTCAGCCCCCCTCCCAATAAAAAAAATACATAAAGAGGCCCATGCCTGGGGGATGGTGTCCCGGGGCAGATTAAGGCCTTAGGAGGGGGGCCACGTGGCCCCCTTCCCAAATTTTAAATGGTTTAGAAAAAAAATTGGGGGCATGCCCTGGGCGATGGGGTCCCAAGGGCCAAAAAATCTTGGAGGTAAAAATCATCATATTTAGATGTGTTCTCAAAGGTGCTATTAATCGCTTCAACAATGGGTCTTCCCGGAATGGGCAATTCATCTTATGCACCTTTGGTATGAAATATATGTTTGGTAAAACTGAAAAATCTTTATTTAGAAACATAAATTCGTCATTTGAAATAAGACCGTCTTTCCTCCAAATGCTCAGTTCGTATTTGTAGTTCTTTTGTATTCCCCTCACTTGCACCATGTTTAATTTGCTGTAGCATGTTCCATCATTAAGATGTCGATATGCCTCCTTTATATAGTCCTTCTTATCCCATAGAACAATGATGCCCCCTTTGTCTGACTTATTGATGACGATGACGATGGTATTGTTCTTTTTCAATTTATTCATTAATTCAGCATATTTTTTCATTTGTTGTTTCGGTGAAATCCGTTGAGCATTGGTTTTGTGTTGTAATTTCTTCAGCTCCTCTGTGATGCGATCATGGTAGATGTCGATTGCATCACGTGGCATTGTGGGGACAAAGGTCGAAACTTGGGGACAAAGGTCGAAACTGGCTTGAATGGACTGTGCCCAGGCTTGGCTATATTGATTCCTTCTGTTTCCGCAACCTCTTGTGTGTTGTCAATAGAGATGTCGCCTTCACCTAGGGCATGTAAAGTCTGAACAAGTGACATATCTTTAAATTGCAGTCCTTGTATTTGAGTTGTATTGTTTTTGCGCTCTTGCTTGTTTTTTGCATCATGCTCCAAGTTGTTTTTTATGGTGAAGTCTTTTCTTAGTTTGATTTTCCTAATACATTTATAAACATCTATTCGGGTGTTACAGTTTCTAAAGTTACTTTCTGGGCAGAAAGACAGGCCCAGTGCAAGAAGTTGTTTCTCTGCTTGGTCTAAATCAGTGGGGCATATTATCAAGCCTGTGCGCTAAAATTATCGCCGCTTTATCGGCCGAAAACGGCCGATAAAGCGGCGATAATGGGCTTGATAATATGCTCTATGGAATTCCAATCGAAGCACATGTTAGATGTGAAGACATTTAACATGGGCTTCGATTGGAATTCCACAGAGCATATTATCAAGCGCATTATCGCCGCTTTATCGGCCGTTTTCGGCCGATAAAGCGGCGATAATTTTAGCGCACAGGCTTGATAATATGCCCCAGTGTTGGTAAGGTTGATAATAGCATTGTCGTCTATTGTTTTTTTTTCAGTATTGAATCTGTTGCTGCTGTCCCCTTGCTCGTGAGGCATTTCCTTTGTTTGCGCCTCCTGACATTTTGCCTTTGTTTGTTGAGGCGTTTGAATTGCGCAGTCGTAATGATTGTTCCATTCGGATGTAGTCCAATTCCTCTGCTAATGTTAGTTGGCCCAAATCCCCTCGTTCTGAACCTGGGTTACTATTCTCAGACTCTGCCTCACTCAGGGTCAAACTAACATCCGAAGTGGATAGCAGTGGCGTAACGAAACTTGAGGGGGCCCACCTGCAAAATGCATGGAGGGGGCCCCCCATGCTCCTGACCCATTCAGTAGTTCTCAGGCCTGATCGTGCACAGACCGAAGGGGGAGGCCTGGAGCTCAGGGCCCAATGCACCACAGTTATTGTTGCTATTGTTACGCCGCTGGAGTGCAAAAAAAAGGCGGGGTTAAAAATGCCTTTTAAAGTCATTCAATGTCTTTATCTAGTTGTTCTGTCATACAACCACTTAGGTATTGCTATTTTCAAAGAGGAAAGTAGCGGGCAATTTGATAGTCAGATGTGTTAGTGGAATACAAATACTTGATTGAACCCTCATGCATGTAGGCATTATTCTAATCAAAGAGGACATAGTAGGAATGAAACATCTGACATGTTTACATGATCAGTTCTCCATGCATGTATGCAGGCATTGTTCTCTGCAAAGAGGTGATTGGTAATGAGTAAATCTGACTTTTACATGATCCATTGCCCACGCGTGTAGGCATTGTTCTCTGCAAAGAGGAAATAGTGGGCAATGTGACAATCTGAAATGTTTATAAAGTACCCTTGCATGATCATTTTTCCTTAAAAATGGCCACTGTTCTTTGCGTATTGGAAGCTCGAGGATCATTCGATTAAGTAAGCACATTCCTTTTCATTCACGAATACTTCAAGGGCATTTTCGGCACATTTATTCCTTTTGGTAAAAAAAAAATCTGAACGAACAATATGCTGTTTCTGACGCAGTTAACAGAAAGGGCCTTATAGAATGGGCACCAACTAACTACAAAAAACATTGTTCAAAGAGCATAGAATAGCACAGGAACATTGACCTTTAAAGAACCCATACCATAATAAATAACTCTTCTTGTCTTGAACTTCAACCAGTTAAATACCCTTTCTGCTCAAATTACAGGAGCATTTCAACAATTGCTCATATCAAAAGCACCCCTGTAACTCATTTCATGTTTGCAGATCATTTCAGGCGCTCATTACCTGTGCCCGTAAACACTATTAACTTCAGAGCTGTGTCTTAAGATCCTTAGGAGTTCCACTCCAAACCAACTACCAATCTATAAAGAGCTTCCATGCCTGAGTGTCAAATAGGGCAGTGGTCGAAGAGGGGGAAAAAAAGAGTAGGGGAACTGTAGGAGGAGAATCAGAGGGCAGGAATAACCAGTGGATTGGGTCAGTGGGCGGAGTCAGAGGTGTGGCAGAAAGAGCAAAATATCCAAATTTTTAGTATTTGTTTCCCATTTCACTAACCGGTAAATTTAAATTACCTATACTTAATTTATGCGGTAAAGTTCAATAAGAATAACTCAGTCAAAAATAAGAGGCAGAGTCCGTGGCATCTGAGTTTATGAAGGTTTTATTCCTTAAAAAGGAATTGGTTCGAACCAGGTATCATGTTCCATCACCACAAGGCTTCAGGAAGGGAATGGACATGGACATGTACAATGCTTTATTAACAGGATATCATATATATAGTTAATACACATAATAGTGATGAATGCAGAAGGCGTAACAGCTGAGAGAAACGAGATAAGAACACATGTACGTAACAGAAGGCGTGCATGAGGGCGTGCACGGAGGTGTGTGCTAGACAACGTCACTTGAAACGTATCACAGGTAGGTGGATCCATAGACGAATCCTGCAGTGTCAGCAGAAATACATGGCAGAGATGCGCGCGCAGCAGCATGACGTGTGATTGACGTGGAACTGGAGGGTGAAGGGGACTTGACATTTAGCCCTACATGAGGAGACAGAAGTCTGGGATGTCAGAACAACCTAATCCCAAATCATATCTAATATCTTGTGTTTGAGGAACTGTATTATCTAGAAGGAAAGGTCTCTCGGGCAGAGGCTATTCTATACTGACTACTAGTGCGTGCATATGTGACTTCGTGTCTACGTGTAAAGCAAGGGGGCCATGGGCCTACCATGGTAACAGGAGCTATGAATTACTAGCACGGAGACAGGAAGGCCGGGCCCTTTGCTCTGCAGCTGGGGAGATGTTTTCCTAAACTACTAGACAGGAATGTATTTTCGAGGAGCGGAGCAGATAACTTGAAGGCTGAATACAGTCTTGGCAGGCAAGCAGGTCGAGCCAGGCACCGCTCGCCTCACAGGGAGTAAGGCAAGGGTCAGGAAGCAGCAGACTGCAGCTTTTAGAAACAGGAGGCAGAAGGGGCTCAATGGCAGGAATCAGGGCCTAACTCACCAGAGCGAGTAAAACATGAAAGTGCACCATGTAAAGACGTTGGCAAGGCACACTTAGGAACTGAATATCCGACCCATTCTTGTTGGATCTGAAAGAGGACATGTTAACGTTGGACGCAAATGTATTTGCGTCTTCATAGCTGGAAGTGGAGGGAACATACATGTACTTGAAGCACGTACATGGAGCCGTTGGGGTCTACGTTAGGGGACACAATTGACCATAAAATTCATATTACCTCATTCCCTCCTTGTCCCCTATGGACCCTTCATGATATATCAATCCTCATTAATCTATCAATCTGTTCATGTAACATCATTTGCTCTTCTTTCTTCTTACAGTGTTTTGAACGTGGACTTGAATGAGGAATACAGGATGTGGCGCACAAGCCGCAAATCGCTGGCCCACATTGCAGACATAGGCAACAACTGAATACTATGAGAAGGGCTATTCCGAGGAAGGATAGGACTTTCCATCCCCAGGCTGATAACACGCTCCAGAACCAACCGGACCAAGTCCAGGTGCCTGGATTCTGGTGTATCTGACTTGCAATCTTGTGAAGACGAGTTATGGCTCTATATACTGATGGCGCGTTTTCTGGAATGAAAACACAGCAGCTCGATCCGATGACTCTACAAGCTCCGCCCCTATCGGCCAGGATGACGTCAAGGACAAGACGATTTTGAAGAACAACAATCCGCATAGCAGACTGCTCCTCCGTTAAGTTACCTAGGGCGGAAGTAGTTTCATTCACTACTGCTTCGAGGGATCTGGTTAATTTTCGTATCAATTTACTATTAAAGACAGCACCTAAGTAGGGAAAGAAACCTTTATTGAAGTCTGTGTATTGTTCCCATGCCGTTTCAGTGTAGTCGACAATCGGGAGATCTCTCTGTGGTCTATTGTGTACTAGATGGGTGTCCCTATGGTAATCAGGAGGGGCTAGGAAAACAGGTGGCAGAAGGAATGCAATGTAACAGGTGCCATCCCAATCTAGAGGTAAGCGTATATATGCGGTATGACCACAAATGAAGTAAGAATGACGGGAGGCTTTAAACGCAGACTTGCCCTTATCACTGAATTCGATCACAGTAGTACATTTACTATGACCCAGGTGTACTGAACCATTCTTTCTGACACATAATTCACCTTTGACTGGTAGTACGGACATAGCGGGCAAGACTGGTTCGGTTTCGGATTCAACATTCAGAATCATGAGGTTAAGTGTAAAGTTACCTAATCCATATACTTCATTTTCTAGATCAGTCCCTGTCCTCTTTGGAAGACCCTCCTTGTCAGGGAAACATACTTTATGCAGAACTGTGTTCAGATTTCCCCATACCCAATTGCCCTGGTAAACTATGGAATCAGAATCTAAGGAATTAATTAAACTAAACCATGCACCACAGGAACCATTGTGTGTGAACGGGTACGGGAAGAGGGGCAGAACTCCCTTGTATTTCTGATAGGGAGGGAGTCGGCCACATATCCAACAATTGGTAGCATTGCTGGTCTGATGGGAATGATGTAACATACTAATGAATGTGTTGTTGCGCAGCGCAAGTCGGTAAGATAACTCATGCGGGGGCAGTTCACTGAAAGAGTGCTCGGCAGTGACATTTAAGGAAGAATGTGCACGCTTGAAAATAGGATAGTATATATGTAACAGTATACTTGCAGCAATAATCAAAAGACTTAGAAAAAACATAATCAATAGTGTCACAATACAGTGACTACGAAGAGATTTACAATATTCACGTTTCTTGAGCTGTTTCTGTGTATCTCTCTCTCTGTTGGGGTCTAGGGGATACATGTCAGAAACTCGTCTAACCGATTCACCTAGGGGAGGACTTAAACAATTAAACTGTCTGACTTGCTAGACCTCAATTTTAATTTATATTCTTGAGAAGAAGTTTTCTCGACCAGGGGGAGTTTTGAGTCAGTCTGTGGAGGAGGGCAGGTCTGGGAGTCTAGATCTGGTGGCAGTCCATGGTATTTCTTAATATGACTCGAGTGAAGCCAGCCCTTGCGGCCCTCGACTTTAATCGCGGTCCTTGTGGTCAAAAGTACTAGCTTCGGCGCTTGCCAACGGGGCTCCAGCGGACTTCTCCTGTCAAAGTTCCTTATGAAGACGAGATCCCCCGGAACAACCTCATGTGGCTTCACCTCGGTGTTGTCGGGAAAGGCTGCAGCAACCTGTGAACGACATGATTGTAGTGCAGACATCAAGGAAGCAAGGTAATCTGTCAGCATGTTACAGTCAACATCAGTGATTTTGCGAGGCAGAGGCGTCCCCCACATATTCGGTGGCCTACCAAAGACCACCTCGTACGGGGATAGCCCTGTTCTTGAGTGTGCAACCATTCTCATGTAAAAGAGTGCAACTGGTAAAGCTACTATCCAGTCGACACCTTTCTCTCTACAGATCTTGGCAAGACAAATTTTCAGAGTCTGATTATGACGTTCCACGAGACCTGCTGCCTCGGGATGTCGGACACAGTGGAATTTCCATTGATAGCCGAGCAGGAGAGATACCTGCTTCATAAGCTCGGACAAGAATGGCTGACCGTTATCGGAGTATACGATGCGGGGCAAACCATATCTGGGGAAGAATTCACGAACCAGCTGTTTGGCAGTGGTCGGAGCAGTGTAATCTGGGACTGGATATGCTTCTGTCCAACGGGAGAGTGCACATACAACTACGAGGACATACTTGAATCCTCGACAACGTTCCATCTGGATACAATCCATCTGGAGGACTTCAAAAGGGTGATCGGGAGGATGAAATCCACCTTGTTCTACGGGAATGCTTTTCCCTGGGTTGAACTGACAACAGATCATGCAAGTACGCACTTTCTGTTTGGCTGCTGCTCGTAAATGTTTATTGAACCAGAGGTTTTGAATACTGTCTAACATGGCTTTTTCTCCTAAATGTGCAGGACTGTGTACTGTGTTAATGATTACTTGGACCATAGAGTCAGGGAGAAACCATGTAGATTTTCCCTTCGTCATCCATCCCTGTTCTGTCTGGATCCCTCCTAGTTCAATCCATTTCTTGATTTCGTCTGGTGTAGCATGTGTCTGTATATCAATTACATCTAGGGCGGGATCCTTAACTGTCATACAATGTGTCGGTGTCTGGACTATTGTCTTTGTCAGATCAGTTGCGTGAGTCTGAGTCTGAGCTGTATGCTTTGCTGTTCGGTCTGCCAGGTCGTTACCCTGGGAAATTGTATCTGTGACTTTCGTATGTGCCTTGCACTTCATGATGGATATCGCTGTAGGCAGATGTATTGCATCTAACAGAGCTTGAATGAGGGGACCGTGCTGAATTTTGGCTCCGTGAGAGGTCAAAAAACCTCTCTCTCGCCAGAGGACACCGAAGTCGTGTACGACTCCGAATGCATAACGTGAATCTGTGTATATGTTAACTCTCTTGTTCTTTGCTTGAATACAGGCTTGAGTCAGAGCGATGAGCTCTGCTGCTTGAGCTGACAGGGTGTCAATACAATCCGTTTCTATGACTTCAGTTTCTGTCGTGACTGCGTAGGCGGCCACTAATTCTCCTGTACTTGTTCTCATGCATGAACCATCCACATAAAGCGTCAGGTCTGGATCTGGTAATGCGGTGTCTGTCAAGTCTTGTCTGGGTTTCGTCGTGATGGTAATGACTTCAATACAGTCATGTGCCAATGGGTCTGTCTCACTTAATGGCAGAAGTGTAGCAGGGTTCAATGTGTTGCAACGTCTGAAACAATGTCAATTCATAACCTGTCAGTCTTGCTATAGTCAAGTGCTGAGTCTGTGTTCGGTTTAAAAGAACTTCCACGGAGTGTGGAACTTGTACTGTCAATTGATGTCCTAACACTATGGAATCACTTTGTCTGATTGCTAGAGCTGTTGCTGCTACTGATTTCAAGCACGCAGGCAGCGCCTGGGCTACTGGGTCCAATGTACTAGAAAAATAAGCACACGGTTTGTATGAACCTGCTTGATCCTGAGTGAGTACTGACAATGCGGTACCTTCACGTTCTGTGACAAAAAGTGTAAAAGGCTTGCTGTAACATGGTGTCGCTAAAACTGGTGCTTGACATAAGGCTTTCTTTAAGTCGTCAAAAGCTTGTGTATGTTCCTGAGTCCAAGGGAGGGCAGTCGATGTCGCTGCCTCCTGGGTTGTCAACTGTATGAGTGGTTTCGCTAGAAATGCATACTGAGGGATCCATTGTCTACAGTAAGAAGTGAGGCCTATAAAGGCTCGTACCTCCTTTTGTGTCTTGGGCTGTGACATGTTTACAATTAACTGAATGCGGTCAGGTGTTAGCTGTCTCCCCCCTTTGGACAGCAAGTGCCCAAGGTAAACCACTTGCTGAACACAGAATTGCAGCTTCGAAGGGGACACCTTGTGTCCCTTGTCAGCCAGGAAATGCAAAACCGTCAGTGACGCTTGCTCACATTCAGGTTCGCTGCGGGCGGTGATCAGTAGATCATCGACATACTGCAACAGGGCAGTGTTGTCAGGCATGTGTATACTGTCTAGTTGTCTTTTCAGTGCTTGGCTATAGATGCTAGGGCTTTCTGTGAATCCTTGAGGTGCGCGTGCAAATTTGAAGCTTCGACCATTTAAACAGAATCCGAAAAGATATTGGCTTTCTGGATCAATTGGGACACTAAAGAAGGCGTTCTTCAGATCAATTACAGTAAAGAACGTTGCTTCGGAATCAATGGCAGTCAATAAAGACGAGATGTCTGGGACCACGGGGTACTGTGGTACGATGCATTTATTCAATTCGCGCAAATCGATAACTAATCGATAAACTGGGGGTGCATTTGGATCAGTACGTTTAAGAATTGGAATGATGGGGGAGTTACATAGATTCGAGTCGGTTTCTACCACCACCCCTTGTGCAATGAGCTCGTCAATGATTTTCAGTAAAGCCGCTACAGCATCTGGAGGTAACTTGTATTGTCGGATTCGTGGTAAGACTACTCCTGGCCTGAGTGTGACTCGATATGGTGTAATGTGCATACAACCTACATCAGTGGGGCCTTGTGCCCATAAATGTGCAGGAACATTCTGTAATCTGGGATCAATATCTCTCAACACATAGTGACCCTTAAAGTCACGTAAGAACAATCTTACTCCTTCCGGAGAACAGCAAATCACAGCTCCTAGAGCTTTCAGTGTCTTGATACCTAACAAATTTTCTGGACATGATTTCGTTAATAACAAATCTGTAGTGCGAGACAATGGACCAACTAAAAGAGGTACTGGTTTTGATACTTCATTTACAATAGGTTTGCCTGAAAATCCAAGGGAAACATTCTGGGAGCCTGAGAGGGGTGCCCCTGGAACCTCGTCATGACTTATCGTTGTTCTGCTTGCCCCTGTATCAATCAAAAACTTTCTATCTTTTCCTAATACTTGGCTATGTACATAAGGACCCTCTTGATCTACAGGAACCTCAATAAGAGGCAAGCCAACTTCCCTCTCTAGGCTGTTTCATGTGTATCGCTGATAATCGGGGTAATCTGTTTGTGCATACTGGTACATCTGTTGCGTTGCATGTTGTGTTGCGGCAATGGGCTGTGGCTGTGGTACTGCTACGGTCTGTACTGTCTGTTGTGAAGCTTGCATAGGCTGGATATTCTGTGATACTTGTTGTTGGGCCTGGTCCTGTCTAGGAGGACGCGGTCTTTCTTTAGTTTTACCTGTAGCTATATTGTGTTTCAAAACTGCACAATCGTTTATATAGTGACCTGGCTGTTTACAATAGTTGCATGTCCCTTTAACAGGGGCTGCTGAATTGTTGGACTGTGTCATGCCCTTTTTCTGACCGTCAGCTGGAACTGACTGAGCAACTAACATTTTCATTTTCGTGTCTTTCATACGTCTTTGTTCGTGATCATGTTCTTCTCTAATTCTGTTCTGGTGGTACTGTAACATTTGTAACATTTGGGAAGGCGTGTTTGCTTGCCATGTGCTCTCGACTTTCAGAACACGATTCTTGACTTGGGGCAGAGAATTCTCGACTAACTTGGATACAAAAAGGTGTGGATACGACTCGCTACTTGCTTTCAGGCCACTATTAATAACAAAACATTTCTCAAATCGGGAATAAAAATCACTAGTGTCTTCATCGGGTTTCTGTTTACAGGCTGAGATTGCATCCCAGTCTTCCTTTTTCGTTGCTAATAAACGTGGCAATACTTGTACTAACAATCCTGGTAATGCTTTAGTTTTGTCCCCAAGCCCTAGGCCTGGGGTTCTAGTATTCTCTTCGTTCTCTAATGCAGCCCAATCAATCTTTTGCTCTCCCACCTCCCATTCTTTTTCTTTGAGTTTCTCGTAAATACCGGCAGGCAATAATACTTTCAATATTTTCATGATGTCGGGATAGGTATAATCACCCATGAGTAACATGTCTTTTATTTCACGGTGGAAACCTGCAGGGTCTTTATCGTGACTGGGCACTAATTTCTTCATTTCCAATAATTCCATTTTAGTTATGGGCGTGTACACAAACACACGTCTAAAGGTATTATCATCATTCCTGACTGGATGTACTTCTCGTAAGGGATTCTGTCTGTCTATATAATACATTTTTCTTTCTACTGGTGGAGCTGGAACAAACTGCGGATTCAGGAAAGTACTATATCTGTGCCGATGCTCTAGAATTACCTTAATTAAGTCTGTACCTAGGCCTCTCCATTTATTCATGAGTAGCTCTATTAGTATATCCGGTAGGGGCCCCGGATCAGAATGTTGGCTTTTATACAATATAAGGAGGTGCTGTATCATATACATACCAGCTAGTCGCTGTTCGTCGGGGGAAAGATTTTAAAAAGTCTGCGCTAATGCGTCATCACTATATTTATCGGAATTGTCAGCCCATTGTACTGCTGATCTGGCTAATTCTTGCTCATCCATGGAATCGAGTACATGGTACCCCATTCGTTCTTGAAGTACTTTATCGGTAGCCTGAAACAAATGTTCAGGAGTCTTCGGATTTGACATAGCAGTGTGAAAAAGTCTCTTACTTTCTGGACGTATCGGTTTATTAAAGGGTCTACCCCTCCCTACATAGGCTATTGTTCCTCTATCTTCTGTCTCTTCCTCTGGTTCCTCCTCTGAGGATTTATTTGCATCAGATTCTGCTTCCCTTTCAGCTTTCGCTTTTGCATGGAATACTACTATTTCTTTACGAATCTTTCTGTACATGGCCTCTATACAACTTTGTTTATCGTGTTTTCCGTCTGAAATATTCTGACTCCATGCAGTTAGTACCTTCATCTCTTCTTGATTTACACCAGGCCTGTCTCGTTCTCTTATGAAACAGTTTATGAGGAATCTTAGTATTAGGCTCTGAATGTCGACTTTCTGATGCGCCATGGCCTCGTGAACACATTCCGGACCCTCCCCCGTCTGAACGAACTGATATATCCTGTCTAGATTAGCTTTTATTTCTGGAAACAGAACTAAAAAATCTGCAGCACGTCTTATACGTATTGAGGCTAATAACATGTAACCATCTTTGCCTGGTATGGGGTCATATCTACAATATGTGATAAGTTCTTTCGCTTTTTCACTGGTAATCGGTTTCGGAGTACGTTGCATTGCTAGTTCTCTAACATCTAATCGATGTACTGGTGGCGGGGTCTGGAAACCTCCTGATGCACCTCCTGAAGCGGAGGTTTGAGCATGATCTGTCGGTAGGGCCGTGTCAGGCCCGAAAGGATTTTGCGGATTAATAGGGTTAATGGGGTTTGCAGGAAGTGGTGGAGGAGTGTCCTGTCGTTGGGGATGGCGGTCAGGGGGTGGTATGCGTGCAGGCGGAACATTGATATATTCGGGAGCTACATCGTCTAAATAGGAAGAAAGGAAAATATCCTTTGTGGTCTTGTGACGTAATTTAGTCGGAACCAATGGAGGGGGCAGATCTTTCGGTACTTCCGGGGTCGCCTTTGGCAGGCCCTCGGCCAGGACTGGATACAATCCTGTCATAATAGCATTACTACGTCTATCGTGTTGTTCTATTCTAACTCGTTCTCCTTCTTCTAGTAGTTCCTTTTCTTTGGCTTTTTCGGAATCCTCTTTACTTCTCTCTGCTTTTCTGAGTGCTTTCTCTGTCCGTCTGTGCGATTCTTTACGCCATAATTCAATGGCAGCTTTTTGTGACTGTCTGGCTTTCTTTTTCCATAACGCTTCTTCTACTCTCATGATGCACTCGGCATCCCATGTCCCTGCAGCGGGCCATCTCTGATTCTCTGCTAAATCTTTGGTGTAATCCACCCACAAATCGAGAAATAATACAGCATCTAGGCCGTGTTTGTGGTACATAAAATACCCTAGAGTGTCCCTGGGTGGGATGGGAACAGCTTCCTCGAGTATCCCTTTTCTAGTTCCTATCTGTTTCAGTTTGGAAAACAGCGGCATGTTTCAGCCGTGCTACTTGGTACTTGATACTTACTCGGACTTGGACCCAACTAATACAGTAAACACGATAATGTAGATCGAACAATCACTCATACCACGACATTAAAACACATTAAACATTTTGAAAACGAACAACAATAACTAGAATAAAACTAGCTACCTGCATACTCGATATACTGCTAAACAGTACAGATACACCGCTAAACAGTGCAGACCGGGTCTGTGTACCCAAACCCGTCTTGACCGGGCACAAACTAATGCACCCGTCTAGATGCATCCCCAGCAACGGTACTCACCGGGAAGCACGGAACGGAAGGCCTCGGAAACTCGACACTGGACTGGACCGGACTGGACTGGACTCGACTCGTGACGTAGGTACTTCGGAACTGGTGGGCCTCTGAATACCTCGGACCTTGCTCTCTCAGCTAGGCTCTGGTCGGGATCCTCCGCACTCCTCACCGCCTCGTCTGGGTGTCGATCGCAGCCTCAGTCACCTCCGTTGGCCTGAGGGAGATACAGGAAATCCTGCGGGTACGCGTAGTTGTCCATCCGGCTGTGGCAGGGGGCTAGGCCTGCAACGCACCGCCGGCGCGTAAGGTGGGGGAGGGGTCCCTATTCGGGCGCCAATTATGTGGTAAATTTAAATTACCTATACTTAATTTATGCGGTAAAGTTCAATAAGAATAACTCAGTCAAAAATAAGAGGCAGAGTCTGTGGCATCTGAGTTTATGAAGGTTTTATTCCTTAAAAAGGAATTGGTTCGAACCAGGTATCATGTTCCATCACCACAAGGGTTCAGGAAGAGAATGGACATGGACATGTACAATGCTTTATTAACAGGATATCATATATATAGTCAATACACATAATAGTGATGAATGCAGAAGGCGTAACAGCTGAGAGAAACGAGATAAGAACACATGTACGTAACAGAAGGCGTGCATGAGGGCGTGCACGGAGGTGTGTGCTAGACAACGTCACTTGAAACGTATCACAGGTAGGTGGATCCATAGACGAATCCTGCAGTGTCAGCAGAAATACATGGCAGAGATGCGCGCGCAGCAGCATGACGTGTGATTGACGTGGAACTGGAGGGTGAAGGGGACTTGACATTTAGCCCTACATGAGGAGACAGAAGTCTGGGATGTCAGAACAACCTAATCCCAAATCATATCTAATATCTTGTGTTTGAGGAACTGTATTATCTAGAAGGAAAGGTCTCTCGGGCAGAGGCTATTCTATACTGACTACTAGTGCGTGCATATGTGACTTCGTGTCTACGTGTAAAGCAAGGGGGCCATGGGCCTACCATGGTAACAGGAGCTATGAATTACTAGCACGGAGACAGGAAGGCCGGGCCCTTTGCTCTGCAGCTGGGGAGATGTTTTCCTAAACTACTAGACAGGAATGTATTTTCGAGGAGCGGAGCAGATAACTTGAAGGCTGAATACAGTCTTGGCAGGCAAGCAGGTCGAGCCAGGCACCGCTCGCCTCACAGGGAGTAAGGCAATGGTCAGGAAGCAGCAGACTGCAGCTTTTAGAAACAGGAGGCAGAAGGGGCTCAATGGCAGGAATCAGGGCCTAACTCACCAGAGCGAGTAAAACATGAAAGTGCACCATGTAAAGACGTTGGCAAGGCACACTTAGGAACTGAATATCCGACCCATTCTTGTTGGATCTGAAAGAGGACATGTTAACGTTGGACGCAAATGTATTTGCGTCTTCATAGCTGGAAGTGGAGGGAACATACATGTACTTGAAGCACGTACATGGAGCCGTTGGGGTCTACGTTAGGGGACACAATTGACCATAAAATTCATATTACCTCAAGCTCATTAGGTTATTTAATTTAACCAATGGATACACATGTTTATTTAAGGCTTAATGTGAGTTATTGACATTAAAATACATACACAAAGTGGGATACATTTCCAATCACAGAATGTCCCAAATATCCTTAAAAGTGGAATCTCAAGCTATTTGTCTCCCAGCCACGGAGTTTGTCATCAGCACTTCTCCTCCCTTTTTCCACAAGAGCAGTTCCAACATGAATGGTAAAATATCGTAGTTTGCAAATGTTTCCACATAATTATGGCTCTGCCAGGTTTGCCACATAATACATAATCTGTATATAATCTGACAATTTTAACTAGTAGGTCCCAATACACTAAATCCTGTCTGGGAGGTGGTCACACCTCCCTGTGACAGGACGCCTATTTTTACACCTTCCTCTGCTCTAGCTTGGTTCAGCAGCAGGAGGACAGAAATGTGTCTCAGATTGGCAGCAACCATTTTATGCTGTCTGGGTCTGGAAGACTGGTACCGGGAACACTGAGAGCCTAACGGTGGGCTCTTCCAGAGCTTGGAATCATAACTCCCACACCGTTTATGGTGTTTGGGTATGATTTGAACATGTTTGATTCCAAACATGATAGGATTCATTGCAGCCATTTTCAAGATGGTCATTGCGTAATTCTGCGGAGTGTCTCTATATAGTCTATATGGCTGCTTCACTGATAACCCGGGAGAATGGACTCCATTGGTTGCAGGGGTATCCTGCTCATGTAGGAGCACCCTCTCACTTAGAACCAAGCACCCTGCCTTCAGGATTGCAAAGGCCTGCTATAGGGGTGACCTATAGGTTTTAAGTGCAGTGGCCCTTAGATATAGTCAACCTATATCTTTAATAAGTGGTGCATGCACCAACTTACACAAGCTGCAAGGGCAGGACTTTATTTCCATTTTGCATGGTCTCCCATGGTTGGCATAATGCATGCTTCAGCCTAGGGGTGACCTCTGGGGTACCTAAGCCTTGGGTACCCTAGTACCATATACTATGGACTGATCAGGGTACCCCAGTATCCAATCTGGAGTGTACCTGAGTACTCAACACAACAATTTAGAGTGAAAGCAGATACACTGGGGCCCTGATTAGCAGGATCCCAGTCAGACTAGTCAAAATACAGCTTAGCGCCCGGCAAAAAGTGGGGGTAACCATAGAAGTAGATCCTACTTTCCGATAAATTGATCGATAGATAGATAGATAGATAGATAGATAGATAGATAGATAGATAGATAGATAGATAGATAGATAGATAGATAGATAGATAGATAGATAGATAGATAGATAGATAGATAATATGGTTGGGAATGGATAGACAGAGACACAGACAAAAATAGACAAACCTAGACAGACACAAACAGCGGAGCATAGACAAATGGATATAGACAGACATGTATATACAAAGACAGACAAAGATGGACCTAAATGACATAGACAGCAGCAGATAGATGGGTACAGATAGACAGATCGACATAGATGGATATAGACAGATGTCAGTAGAAAGATATTAGTAGATAGATGGCAATGGTTTGATAAAAAGATAAATGGACAGATGGAGAGACAGGCAGACAGAAAGGTTAGACATATGACGATAGAGACAAATATAGACAGATTATTATAGACCAGAAGATGGACATATTTTTCTCATTTGTTCTTTCTTTCTCTCCCTCACTTTCTCTCCTTTACTTTCTCTGTCTTTCCTGGTCTTTCTCCTGCTCCCCCTGTCTCTTGCTGTCCGGTCGTTTCTGTTTTTCCATGTCTTTCCTTTTCCATATCTTTGCTCCCTTTCCATATCTCTCCGTGTGTCACTGTCACTTGTCTGTCTCTCGCTTATCCTCACTTCCCTTCATCTCTTCCTGTTTCTGTCTCTCTCTAGCTCAATGTACTTTTATTTCTATATTTCTTGTTATCTCTCCATCTCTCTCTGGCTTTGTAGGTCTGTCCCTCTATGTCTCTCTTTCCACGCCTCACCCCTGTGTCTCCCTCGCGCTTTCTCTCTCTTCGATATCTCTCTCTCTGCATCTCCCTGCTGCTCTCTCCTCTTCTCTCCAGCTCTTTCTCTGACTTTGTCTCTCTCTTTCTTTCTCATGCTGTTTTTCTCTGTGTCCCACTGCCTCGTCATCTCTCCATTTCTCTGCATTGTGTTGTCCTCGAGGACGTGACTGAAGTACAATGTGTTGGTGCTCAGTTACTATGAACTAAAATTAACGTTCATTTCTGAAATGTCTTAGACCTGGTAAGATTTAAGGGGCACACCCACCGCCTGCAAACCCTGAAGTAGCACTGCACTTCTGCTGGCTTCCAATAATTCAGTGAGAGCTCCCATTATTCGCAGCCACTTCTCTGGCACTGCACTACAAAAGTTGACTCGAGTATCCTTCCGTGCTATGTCTTAATACGCTTTAGCAGTGGGGTAACATGAAAAGATGTTGGCTATCTGCGAAATACGATAAAAGGTACCTGACCCTCTCATTTCTCAGAGATACTGTTAGACCTGACATCATTGGCTTGAGTCTCTCCTCCATTTTTCTGTTTGCCTCCACTGTTTTACGATGTTTTGCTGGTATATGCTTTGGGCGCTGTGCCACTGCTGATCAGTGCCACAGCGCAAGTGCTCCCTATGTTAAATTGATGTATCTATTGTATCCATGTTTGGCCTATTTGGTTTACTGTCAGTCCCTAGTCTAGTGCACCAGGAGTGCCGGGGCTTGTAAATCCAAATGCCGTTCGTGGACTTGCAGCACGTGTTGTGCCACCCACAGGAGCGGCCTCGTAAAAGAATGTCTACGGGTCGGTCATTGCGAGACCCACGTGCAGCCTAGTGCTGTCGCGCAGGCTGCGCAAGTATACCTACTTGCCAGCCCCTCAAACCTTCCCTTGGCTTCATGTTAGTCACCCCTATGGTAGGCCCACGGGCAGGGTGCATTGTAAGTATAAGGTAGGACACGCCTGACCAAGTTGGCATGTCCTAATAGTGAATTACCGCCATCTTCGTTCTTCACTATTGCAAGGTAGCCTGCTCTCCATTAGTTAGAATGGGCCGCCGGGATTATTAATGCTATGATCCTAGCTGGCTCGGGGGGCATGGTGCAATGTCGAGTTTGGTATCCCTGAACTCGGGGTTTAATTACGCATCCGTTGGTGTGGATGGTTTTTGGACTCTAGGTTCGAAAATAGCACTTTTAGAAAGTGTCTATTTTCTTGTCTAACCATTTCTGGTTTCTGCTGGTCTTGCGTGTGTGTGACAGGAGCTGGGTGGCTCCACAGGTCTGGATGAGTCAGTGTGGGATGAGTGGGACATTTACGTTGAGAGTAGGGGGCGAGTAGTTGTTGATAGCCTGCCCTGCCTGATACAATGCCGGCTCCACCTCCTGCCAAGCGGCTGATGGCTCTGTGCCTGCCATGGACGATCCTAGCCCCACCTCCTGCCAGGAGGCCGATAGCTCTGCTCCTGCCAGTGACAATGCTGGCTCCAACTCCTGCGGGGCGTCTGAGGACCCAGCCCTGCTCAGTGAATAGGCCAGGTGCTACTGCCTGGCTCCACCCACAACAGACCCAGGATGTTGGGAAATTCCCCTGCATGGACAAAGGGATCAAAGCCGAAAAGGGGTATAAGAGAAGGACCCCTGAACTAAGAAATCAGATCACTTCTGACAAGGAACCCTGTAACCAAGGACAAGAGGCCTGCTGATCTAAGGACTTGCCTACCCCTTCTGCCAGTGTGCTGTTTGCTGGGGGGAATCCTGCAGTGCTTCTTTATTTTTGCCAAGGAACCAGGAGAGAGGAACTGTGTGTGTACTCTCACGCTTGCTAAGAAAATCTCCAAGGACTGGAACAGTGCCAGTCTCCTGCTGAAGTCACAGGGCTAAAGGACTTCATCTGCTTAAAGTACTATTTGCTGGATCCTGTGAATCCAGCACCTCTGAAAGAGCCAGCAACCTCGACGCCGACGGACGTCGCCGAATCCAGCTCGACGTAGTGGGTAACGGCCCCAGTGTCCCGCTTCCTCGACGACCGGCTGCCGGGCCCGACCGACGCCAGCAGCACTGCCAGTGAGTGGGAGTACGGCTCCAGCTCCAAAGGACCTCGTGTCTGCACCGCTGCTGATCGCATCGACTGCGTGCCCTCTCGACGCCGTGAGCGCTGCTCACTCTTTGCAACCGCATCATCGACAACGACGCCTGCTGAGGCCTGATTGACACCGAAGACGCGACGCCGGATTGCTCGACGCCGCTGATCATCGTGTGTTTCATTTTCCAAAGGTACTGTGTTGTTGGGAGTCCGTGTGTGACTCCGGGCTCGACGTAGCGCTCCTCGCGGTCGACGCCCAACCTTTGGATTAACTTTGCCTCGACGTCGTGTAGCCCCCGTGTGGGTTACCTTGTTGCTAAGAACTGTGTTTCCAAGAAGAAGATTTGCTTTGATACTAAAGGCTTTGTGCTAAAGAAGAAACTACCTTTGAACTATCATTTTTCCCTTCCCAGAGTATTTATTACGATTGTGTACATTTTTGTCGTTATTTGGTCTTGTGCTAAGCCTTATATAAAAATACTTATTTTTATAATACTACTGTGTCGTGTCCATTTGTAGTGTATTCACTCTATTACTGTATGTGGTCATAATTGCTTAACACACAGCCTCTGAGATAAGCCTGTCTGCTCTGCCAAGCTACCAAGGGGGTGAGCAGGGGTTATCAAAGGGTGTGATCCCCTTGCCCTGACTAGAAAAGGTGTGTCCCTATTTGTCAGAAGTGCATACCTCTGCCAACTAGAGACAGCCGGTTCTAACATTGGATGCAGCGGTGAGGATTTGGACCTTGCATTTATGACCCATGTGCAGTGATTAGTGTGCGCTACATAGTGAAAGCAGACCATAGCGCAGTCACAATCTAATTTGGAAGGATCCTATTTTTGGTTCTCCGCTTTTCTGAAGCTTGATTTTTTGAACACTGCCAGTTTTGACCATGAGTGACACCGGAGTCACTACCCCTGTTGTTGTTGTTGTGGAGGAATTCGACAGAGCGAAGTTAAACGACTACAGATTGGAGGAGTTGAAATCCTTTTGCAAGAAGTTTAAAGTTCCTACCAAAGGTCTCAAGGCTAAGGAAACCTATCTCAAAGCATTGCAGGCCTGGTTGGAAGCCAGAGATCCCACTGATCCGGTGGTGGTACCGCCAGTGGAAGGGGATGAGGAGGCACCAGCGAATGGGCCTGAGTCCTCTCCCGGAAGCAGTGTTTCCTCCAAAGGTCTTTCCCCTGAAGAACGAGAAGAAAGTGCGAAGGAGCGTGCATACAACATGGAAATGACAAGGCTAAAGATAAATGGGCAGTTGGAGTTAGAAAATGCAAGAGGTAGAAGAGAAGCTGATTTGGAGACCAAAAGGTTAGATTTTGAAAGAGAGAAGTTAGCTTTGGAGCGTGATACCAAGTTGAGGGAGTTGGACATCCAAGCTAAAAAGTTAGAATTGAATCCCTCTGGTGGCAGCATTCCATCTGGGCCTGCAGAAAGTAAGTTTTACTTTCCCAAAGATGTGATAAAAGATTATCATAGGAACGAAGATATTGGTCAGTGGTTTAAAGCATATGAGTTAGCATTGTTGGCCCACCAGGTCCCTGAGAAGAATTGGGGAGCGGGGTTGTGGGGTCGCTTTGTGAATGAGGGGAGAGATACCCTGTTAGACATGCCTGTTGCGGATAGGATGTCGTATGCTCATATGAAAGAGGCTTTAATGTTGCGGTATGGCCTAACCCCCGAGAAGTACAGACAAGCTTTTAGAGAATGTAAGAAGTTGCCTGGTACGACGTGGGTTGAATATGTGTCTTATTTTTGCAGAGCCATGGATGGTTGGGTAAAGGGCAGCAAAGTGGAAAGTTATGAAGCTCTTTATGATTTGTTTGCTTGGGAGCATTTGTCTAATAACTGTTTTCCAGAGCTGCGCCAGCACCTGATTGATAGCAAGATATCTAACCCTAGAAAACTTGCTGAGGAGGCGGACCGCTGGGTCAGTACCAGGGTCCACAAGGGTCCAGTGGGAGACTCAGCCAAAGGTGGGCAGGGTCCCCAGCAGAAGAGTGGGGGGGACAAGGGTAAACAGAAGGAGTCTCAGAAAGGGCCCCAAAGTAATCCCCAAGGGAACCAAGGGAAAGGTTCCCAGCCTCCCCCTGAGAAGAAGCCAGGGGCCCCGACGGGTAAACCTGTTCATAGGGGCCCCCTAACCTGCTACGGTTGTGGGCAGGTGGGACACCGGTTTTATGACCCCCAGTGTCCCAAAAAGGATTCGAATGCACCACCGCGTGCACCCCCCCGTCAGTTGGCGAGTGTAGCCCTGGGAGGGGAGGAGATGGTTGTCCATGGTGGGAGGGGTCCCGCAGAAATATCCCTGGACTTGCTAGGAGACATAGAAATGGTCCCTCCACCCCCTCTGCCTAGTAACATTAGTAAATATAGGCAGTGGGTGACCATTAATGGCCATAGAGTGGAAGCTCTCAGAGACACCGGAGCGAGTGTGACAGCTGTCAAGTGTCACTTGGTGTCCAGAGAGCAGGTGGTTCCCCACGCATTCTACCCTGTGATAGCTGCCGACAACTCCCAGAAAGAGTGTGAGGTAGCTCAGATTTCCTTTGAATGGGGGGGAGTTTCAGGTACTCTTCAGGTTGCTGTGAGGCCCGCCATGCCTGTCGATTGTCTCCTGGGCAATGATTTAGAAGACTCCCCTTGGGCTAAGGTGGAGAGGGACACACATTTGAGAATGTTGGGCGTGCCAGAGTGGGTGTGTGCAACCACTCGATCGATGACAGCGAGTAAGGGTGTTGATGGGGTCCCGGAGCCTGAAAGTACGGCCCAGGACCCAGCTGTGAAGAGAAGAGGCAGGGGGCGCGGGAAACCGTCCCCCGTAGTTCCCGTGGTCCAGGAGGAGGTAGACCCTGAGGGGGATGCCCTGGAGCCCACCGGGGAACAAATTGCCGAACTGGGAGACCTGCCCGAGCTGACCCATTGGCAGCAGGATGGTGTTCCCTCCAGGGAGGAATTCTGTGCGGAACAGAAAGTGTGCCCTTCTCTTGTGGGCATGAGGCAGCAGGCCTCCGCCCAAACCTCAGGTGATCAGTCAGGGTCACATTTTGTGTACTGGGAGAACGACCTCCTGTATAGCGAGCCTAAGGCTGCTGAGCCTGGGTCAGCCCGTGTGCTGGTGGTACCCCAGAGCTTTAGAGCCTTCCTACTGGGTTTGGCTCATGACGTTCCGTTAGCTGGACATCTGGGGCAGGACAAGACCTATGACAGGCTTGTCACCCATTTTTATTGGCCCCAGATGTGAAGGGATGTAGACATCCATTGCAAGACTTGTCACACTTGCCAGGCAAGTGGGAAAAGCGGAAGGAAGCAGAAGGCTCCCCTCCAACCTTTTCCAGTGGTCAGTACCCCCTTTGACGCGGTGGGTATAGATATTGTTGGGCCCCTGGACCCCAAGACAGCCCTGGGCAACAGGTTCATCCTGGTCTTGGTGGACCATGCCACACGGTACCCGGAAGCCATCCCTCTCAGAACAGTGACGGCCCCCGTGGTGGGACGGGCACTGATGGGGGTTTTCTCCCGGATGGGGTTCCCCAGAGAGGTGGTGTCAGACCGGGGCACCAACTTCATTTCGAACTATATGAAGTCTCTGTGGAAGGAGTGTGGGGTAACCTACAAGTTCACCACTCCTTACCACCGTCAAGGAAATGGGCTGGTTGAGAGATTCAACCGGACCCTTAAAGGCATGATCATGGGTCTTGAAGAACTAATGAGGCGGAAATGGGACGTCCTCTTGCCTGTAGCCTTCATCAGTAGGAGTTTACTGCCCAGGGAAACGAGGTGGAGTGCGATAGAGAGAGAAGCATTTGCTGTGGTCTGGGCGCTGAAGAAGCTAAGACCCTACCTGTTTGGGACTCACTTCCGGGTTCAGACAGACCACAGGCCCCTCAGATGGTTGATGCAGATGAGGGGTGAGAATCCGAAACTGTTGAGGTGGTCCATTTCCCTACAGGGGATGGACTTTACGGTGGAACACCGCCCTGGTACAGATCACGCCAATGCTGATGGTCTGTCCAGATTTTTCCGCCTTAGTGATGAGGACTCCCTAGGTCAAGGGTAGTTCTCCCCACATTTCAGCTGGAGGGGACACGTGTTAGACCTGACATCATTGGCTTGAGTCTCTCCTCCATTTTTTCTGTTTGCCTCCACTGTTTTACGATGTTTTGCTGGTATATGCTTTGGGCGCTGTGCCACTGCTGATCAGTGCCACAGCGCAAGTGCTCCCTATGTTAAATTGATGTATCTATTGTATCCATGTTTGGCCTATTTGGTTTACTGTCAGTCCCTAGTCTAGTGCACCAGGAGTGCCGGGGCTTGTAAATCCAAATGCCGCTCGTGGACTTGCAGCACGTGTTGTGCCACCCACAGGAGCGGCCTCGTAAAAGAATGTCTACGGGTCGGTCATTGCGAGACCCACGTGCAGCCTAGTGCTGTCGCGCAGGCTGCGCAAGTATACCTACTTGCCAGCCCCTCAAACCTTCCCTTGGCTTCATGTTAGTCACCCCTATGGTAGGCCCATGGGCAGGGTGCATTGTAAGTATAAGGTAGGACACGCCTGACCAAGTTGGCATGTCCTAATAGTGAATTACCGCCATCTTCGTTCTTCACTATTGCAAGGTAGCCTGCTCTCCATTAGTTAGAATGGGCCGCCGGGATTATTAATGCTATGATCCTAGCTGGCTCGGGGGGCATGGTGCAATGTCGAGTTTGGTATCCCTGAACTCGGGGTTTAATTACGCATCCGTTGGTGTGGATGGTTTTTGGACTCTAGGTTCGAAAATAGCACTTTTAGAAAGTGTCTATTTTCTTGTCTAACCATTTCTGGTTTCTGCTGGTCTTGCGTGTGTGTGACAGTAGCTGGGTGGCTCCACAGGTCTGGATGAGTCAGTGTGGGATGAGTGGGACATTTACGTTGAGAGTAGGGGGCGAGTAGTTGTTGATAGCCTGCCCTGCCTGATACAATGCCGGCTCCACCTCCTGCCAAGCGGCTGATGGCTCTGTGCCTGCCATGGACGATCCTAGCCCCACCTCCTGCCAGGAGGCCGATAGCTCTGCTCCTGCCAGTGACAATGCTGGCTCCACCTCCTGCGGGGCGTCTGAGGACCCAGCCCTGCTCAGTGAATAGGCCAGGTGCTACTGCCTGGCTCCACCCACAACAGACCCAGGATGTTGGGAAATTCCCCTGCATGGACAAAGGGATCAAAGCCGAAAAGGGGTATAAGAGAAGGACCCCTGAACTAAGAAATCAGATCACTTCTGACAAGGAACCCTGTAACCAAGGACAAGAGGCCTGCTGATCTAAGGACTTGCCTACCCCTTCTGCCAGTGTGCTGTTTGCTGGGGGGAATCCTGCAGTGCTTCTTTATTTTTGCCAAGGAACCAGGAGAGAGGAACTGTGTGTGTACTCTCACGCTTGCTAAGAAAATCTCCAAGGACTGGAAGAGTGCCAGTCTCCTGCTGAAGTCACAGGGCTAAAGGACTTCATCTGCTTACAGTACTATTTGCTGGATCCTGTGAATCCAGCACCTCTGAAAGAGCCAGCAACCTCGACGCCGACGGACGTCGCCAAATCCAGCTCGACGTAGTGGGTAAAGGCCCCAGTGTCCCGCTTCCTCGACGACCGGCCGCCGGGCCCGACCGACGCCAGCAGCACCGCCAGTGAGTGGGAGTACGGCTCCAGCTCCAAGGGACCTCGTGTCTGCACCGCTGCTGATCGCATCGACTGCGTGCCCTCTCGACGCCGTGAGCGCTGCTCACTCTTTGCAACCGCATCATCGACAACGACGCCTGCTGAGGCCTGATCGACACCGAAGACGCGACGCCGGATTGCTCGACGCCGCTGATCATCGTGTGCTTCATTTTCCAAAGGTACTGTGTTGTTGGGAGTCCGTGTGTGACTCCGGGCTCGACGTAGCGCTCCTCGCGGTCGTTGCCGAACCTTTGGATTAACTTTGCCTCGACGTCGTGTAGCCCCCGTGTGGGTTACCTTGTTGCTAAGAACTGTGTTTCCAAGAAGAAGATTTGCTTTGATACTAAAGACTTTGTGCTAAAGAAGAAACTACCTTTGAACTATCATTTTTCCCTTCCCAGAGTATTTATTACGATTGTGTACATTTTTGTCGTTATTTGGTCTTGTGCTAAGCCTTATATAAAAATACTTATTTTTATAATACTACTGTGTCGTGTCCATTTGTAGTGTATTCACTCTATTACTGTATGTGGTCATAGTTGCTTAACACACAGCCTCTGAGATAAGCCTGCCTGCTCTGCCAAGCTACCAAGGGGGTGAGCAGGGGTTATCGAAGGGTGTGATCCCCTTGCCCTGACTAGAAAAGGTGTGTCCCTATTTGTCAGAAGTGCATACCTCTGCCAACTAGAGACAGCCGGTTCTAACAGATACTCTTTGGCCATGGGCTGAATGCCCCCTGCGAAGAATTAAAGGCCCCCTGAAAAATGGGGAGCCATGTGGAATCTAATACACATCGCCTTGCCACCTAAATAGGCACCCTTTTGTAACAGTATTTTTATTGCTTGAATAATTATAAACATCATGTAATCGCATTTTAACAACCGTGACACATTTGTGAGCAAAATTCAAGACAACAATTGGACTTGGTCCGGGCGATGATGGGTAAGGAGCTTGTGCGAGGCCACTCCGGGGTGACACCAGGTCCACACGGGATAATCGTTGCCTTGCATAATGAGATGGCGAGACAATGGGAGGGTGGCCAACGACAATAAATGGATGAATAAACCCAGTAAAGGGGGGGCAACCTTAGAGCACCCGTCTGTGGGGGGCTCGATTCGTTAAAGTCACCTTTAGAGTTGGTAAGTGTGAAGGGAATGAGAAAAGGGGGAGTGGTTTCCTGGTGTATTAGTTGTATGCCAGTGGTGCCGAAGGATTTGGCGATAATGTAGGGTCTTATATAAATGATACGGTTATCAACATCCCAACATGGGCTCGGGGCTCAATGATGGTAATTGTGGGGTGAGAAGCCAGGATGGGAGCTTCAGGTGTGGCTTCATTGTTGTCACGTGGGTCTACCATCTCCCAGTCATATGCCATGAGGGGCCTCTGGCATTCGCAATGTAGAGCCGAGGCCTCAGCCTTCGCCCCCGTACAAAGCGTGAGTGAGTGCAGGCCTCATTTAAGGGGGATCAGAGGCGCAACTAGAGCCACATTTCGGGGGGGCTACTAAAATTTCGGGGGATGAGGGGGCTGACTCTTCCAGCAATATGCAGAGTTGAGATGCAGGGGCTCTAAGAATGCGTGAATCCTCGTTAACAAGTAAATGGTCTTTTAAAGACCTCTGAAGAACTCGGGTGCAGCTGTGTGTGCGCCCGGGAAGCGTCTCAGCCCGGGCTGACACATACGAGGGTGGGAGAGTAGGAGCTCAAAGGGCATTGTGCGCCGGTGAGGGATAGTAGAAGTTCCCACGCCATTGTAATGAACATTGTAGCTACGGTAGGGTATGGGCCCCCATCAAAGAAGTTGTACCAAAGGAGATGATGGACGGAGCGTTGGAGCAAATCAAACACTCACCCCCAGTAAACTGATCTGGGTTTAATCCATCATCATTCTTTAGCTCACTCCACCATCCCAGTTCGGACATGGCCATATGCAAATCAGTCTGACCCTGTGCCTCATGGGAACAGTCCAGTCGGAACTCCGGAAGCAAGCATCCTGGGATCGGTTTCTGGCTAATCTGTCCATCCCCTTTGGTATTGCTTTGTTCGCCCTAAGTTGGCAGGGCATGCCCAGACGTGGGTCCCTTGCTCACTTTGCCACTGGATTCAAGATAGCCTGGCTGTTGAGGGTTATGAACCCGAAACCGGTCCCAGGATGCTTGTTTCCGGTCCAGGGAAGACATGGCTTGGCAGTTCGGGCTGGACTGTTCACATGAGGCACAAGGTCAGACTGATTTGCACATGGCCATGTCTGAACTGGAGTGATGGAGTCAGCTAAAGAATGGTGATGGATTAAACCCAGATCAGTTGACTGGGGGTGAGTGTTTGATTTGCTCAAACGCTCCGTCCATCATCCCCTCTGGTATCGATTTGTTTGCCCTAAGTTGGTGCCCAGACATGGGTCCCTTGCTCACTTTGCCACTGGATTCAAGATAGCCTGGCTGATGAGGGTTATGAACCCGAAACCAGTCCCAGGATGCCTGTTTCCGGTCCAGGGAAGACATGGCTTGGCAGTTCGGGCTGGACTGTTCCCATAAGGCACAGGGTCAGACTGATTTGCATATGGCCATGTCTGAACTGGGGTGGTGGAGTGAGTTAAAAAATGGTGATGGATTAAACCCAGATCAGTTGACTGAGGATGAGTTTTTGATTTGCTCAAACGCTCCGTCCATCACCCCCTTTGGTATCGCTCTATCAAAGAAGTTAGCAGCAGTTTTGTTGTCTCTGTGGTCGCTTGCAGACTCCTAGCGCTCCCACCACCAGGAGTTCATCCCCGCCAGGTTTTGTGACCCCCACCCCCCATGCCCCCACCGCAGCCTCAGTGTCACTGCCTCCAAAAGGGGCGGAGTCGGGCCAGTCCATGCCATATGTGCAGGCGCGCAACACCCATGGGGCTCACGGGGCTTCAGCGCCCCTCCCCCCAAACCCCCCCCCCCCCTCGTGTGAGTCAGCCTGGGCAGAGACAGCTTTGCGGGCTGGCGACAATCTAATTGCAGCCGCACCTGAGTACTTAACAGGTCTTTAAAAGACCATCTACTTGTAAATGAGGCTTTTGTTGTGTTTTCACTCCATCTTACAGCCACTCTGTCTATGGTTGGAAGAATTAGCCCCCCCCCCCGAAATATTTTTCAGCCCCCCCGAAATTTGGCTCTAGTTGTCCGCCTGCATATGTGTGAATCCTGCTGCGGGAGCCGCACACTGCTCATCATGAGTCCGAGGCTCTGGGGAGGACTCCGGAGACCCGACTGGGAGAAAGAGAATCTTCAGTGTATAAAACTGTAGTATATACGGTCTATGAGTTTTAGGCGGGCATTCCTGGAGACCTTCTGGGGGTGTTCCAGCACCTTTGCCCATTCGTGATGGATGAGAGGTCTGCCGAGCTCTTCTGTGTTTCTCTCAGGGGTTGCAGTGGGATGAGCGAGCAGCTAGGGCCCCAGATATCCAGCCAACAACCCGCGGGCCACTGCTTAGCATAGGCTGGCCCTGCAGATGCTGGTGGCTGGCCGGCTCAAGTGTGGAATCGCCCCACGTCTCCGAGAGCATTTTAGTGAAGCATATAGGATGCATTGACCCTCGTGTAGGTCATATTGCTCCATCAAAGCCGGGAAGGAGAGGGGCAGACACTTCTGGAAGAGGTCCCCCGGGCAGTGAGCCTGGCCCGGCCCCAGAGCCGCGCCTCGCAGCTCTTTGCTAGATGTGCCCCTGTCGGATTCTTCCCTATCTATACCTTAGTGCTGTCCAGTTATATAATGTTCAGAATTCCTTTACACACGGAATCGCCGAATTTTTCAAATAGAATATTGGCACAGGATGATCAGTAAAACTGTCATGGAAATCATAATAGTTTTCTTTTAAAAATATTGAAAAACTATGCACATTATTAGCTATTTAACGACGTGTTGTGCTCCGTCGTACTACTTCGTTGGTCTTGCTTTCCTGTGGTCTTTGCCGCCAGCACGCATTCCCCAGCAGGTGATGCAGGCTCTCTGGCGCAGGCTGCAAATTAATGACCTGACATAAAATAATCAAAATCTTAGAAAAATTGGAAGCAGTGTAAATACGGATAAAAAACCCAGTCGAAGCCCTGCGCCGTCACAGAGGCAAAAGTAAACGCGCATCAAAGTGTGTTCCTACCGAAGATACGAGTGTAAAGTATTTGGTGAATGTGTGTACATGGACGGCGCGCGCTTCCTAACCATGAGTTTCTTGTTTCCTGGACACAGCGCACAATGAGTTTTCGAGAGGTATGCTGGCGGAATGGCATGAACGAGCAGCTGCTGTGCTCACTCGGTGCTGGGGCTCCGAAGGGATGACTTGACGCCTTCAACCCTTGGGACTGTTTCCGTATAACGTTACAGCGCATGACAACTGCCAGAGCGTTGGATTGTAAACACCGTCATGTGCCTGTTCTAAAAGTAGTCCTCGAGTTCCTTGATCGCAGCCAGTCCCTTCTGCTGGCCGGGAAGGCAGGCTGCATAGCTTCAAGAGCAGTGACATGGAAAATTTCAGCTGCTGGGCCTTGCTGTCGCATGCGAAGAGGCTTGTTGTTGGGACATGGCCGGCAGAGTATCAGTGACAGATAACATGCTGATCTGAGGACGTGTCACACAGATATAGCAAGAGGACAGTAGCACGACTATGACGACGCAAGAACGAATATAACTACGACGCAAGAACGAATATAACTACGACGCAAAAACGAATATAACTGCGGCACATCCTCCCCAACAAAGGGAAAGTTCAAGACCGTGTGGTTTATTAGAAAGGGACCAGATGTGCACAATGTGAAGTGCACACTTATACCCTCATTGATGGGGTTTTGAGGTTGGGCAACTCAGAAAGCCACCTTGCTGCACTACTCTACGTAAAGTGAAAGGGCAGGAATGCACCATATTTATCTAATACGGTGCATTCCCGTCCTTTCCCCCACGCTGGCGCCATTTCGGTAGCCTAGCGCAATTGCTAGGCACCCTTCCACCAAGGGTGCCTATGTAGTAGGAAGGATTGTTTTGTGCAGGAAGGGGCACCTTCTTGCACACAAACAATACCGAGAGGCGTTTTCCTCTTTCTGTTTGTGCCGCAGAATAGAGCACACATGGAAAGAGGAATAAACAAGGAGAAATAAAGTTATTTCTCCTCGTTACGCCTCACCTTGGAAGGCATACAGTTTTGGCACTTCCCCAGGTTTACATGGCCTTGCAAATCTGGAGAAGCGTAAAAAACCATGGGTGTTGCATAAGAACATGGATCGGCTCCCGAGTGCAGAGTAAGGTAACACAGTGACTTGCGCTGCCTTGCCTTACTCTGTATCTACAAATCCATTCAGAGCCATGCAAAGTGGCTTTGCGTGGCCTCAGAGAGTTGATGTCATGGTTTGCGCCACCAGAGCGCCACAAAAAAAGACGCTCTGGCAGTGCAAGGGCTCACAAATATGAACATTAGTTCCAAGATGACATAGAGGAACTCGCGCAAAAGCCCCAAACTTTTAAACCATTTCAGAAATGTCTGGGCACATTACGTGGTTTAAGTTTTTGTGAAAATCTTGGTTTATATAACACTGTGTCAAATTCAAGATGTCTATGTGATTTATTAATTTTCCAACATATATTCTTCCTGTGCAGTAAATACAGCAGAGTTAGACAACCTTTCCAGTCGCCACAAAATGTCACTTTAGTATTACATTGTGCCACCATCCTATTTGGACAGGATGGTTAATATGATAAATATTTAGTATGCCTGAAGCTGAACACGGACAAGATGGAAAGATGGAAGTACTGATCTTGGCAACAACATCAACCCATGAAATGACTCCTGGTGGCCATCAGACCTAGGACCCGTACCCACACCCTGCGATCACACCAGAAACCTCAGAATTATCATTGACAACAAACTCACCAGATCAACACAGTCTCCTCCACCTGCTTCTCCACTCTGCACATGCTATGTAAGATTTCAGATGGCTGTATTCTGCATACGAGACGCACCATGACACAGGCCTTCATCACTAGCCGCACACCTCCTACAGGGACTTGAACCCACACAGAACTTCTCAGGCAGACTCATCCTCAACCTCCTCAGACGAACCCACATCACACCCCACCTCAGGTAACTTCACTGGCTCCCCATACAGAAAAGATGCCAATTCAACATGCTGACCCATGCACACAAGGCCCTACACAACCAAGAACCCGCCTACATCAACCACCTCTTGAACTTCCATCAACCGTCAAGAAGATTATGCTCTGCCTCCCTATTGTTTGTCCACACTCCCCGCATCAACAGAAGCAGAAATGGAGGATGCTCCTTCTCCTACATCTCACCAAATACCTGGAACAGCTGCCCCTCGCAGCTCGGGACCATCACCTCACTTCTGGAATTCTGAAGGGCCCTGAAGACCTGGTTGTTCTCTCAGTCTCAACCTAGATGTATGGCTCTTCCTTAAGCACCTTTCTGTAAGACGTTTGTTTTTTGAGCACTAGCGAGGGTCCCATGAGTAGGGCTCTGTTCAGGAGTGGCCTTGATGCTGAGAGGGTAAAACGATAAAACAGACATGCATGGGAATTCAAGACATGCCAGTTTCTGCCAAGCAGCCCATCCAGCAGAAGGAGTCTCTTCTCCAATCAGACTCAAACTCTTTCGATTTGCGAAACAAGACTCAAGGTGGTCCTTCTGCTTTGACTGACTACTGGCAGGCTATTTGACAGAGACTCTGGAGTATACTTGGGTGACCCCCTTCCTGGCATTCAGTTTTCAGAGATAGTAATTCTGATTGATCTGACCAACCTGCTGGTTCCCTCATCTCTTAAAGATTCAGAAGCACCTGGTGCAGCAAGCAAGCATAAAGCCCAGGAGAATGCACGAACACAGGAGCAAATACTGTAGTGCAGAAGGTATCTGGGAAGGATCACTGACAGAATATCAACCTACAAAATATCGACCTACAGGAATTTCGAGTCTAAAATATCGAGGGCAAGAATATCGACATTCTATCTACAACATGGTAAGTACAAAAATATCGAAAAAATAATATAGATGTTGAAAATATCGATGTTAAAAATATCGTTTTTTTTCTTTTAAAATATAAAGTAAAATAAAGTAAATAACATGGATAAATACAATTTACATACTTAAAAGTATCTAATAATGTTTAAAATTAATAAATATTATATATATAATAATAATACATTAATTAAATATATACAGTAAATATATAATATATATGTACTGAACAATAAGTAGTAATAATTATTTTACTAATTTATAAATTATCAAAATATATTCTAATTTACTAATACATTTACAAACATAAAACAATAATGTAAAATGTAAAAAATATTATTCATTAAATATATTTATAATATTTTTAACATTAATTATTTAAAACGTTGGCTAGCGTAAGGGTAATAATTACTATTCCCACTCCAGAGAATGCAACAGTAGGGAAAGCGTTTGATAGCGTAGGAGTAAAAATTACTATTCCCACTCCAGAGAGTGCAACAGTAGGGAAAGCGTTGGATAGCTAAGGGGTAAAAATTACTATTCCCACTCCAGAGAGTGCAACAGTAGGGAAAGCGTTGGATAGCGTAGAGGTAAAAATTACTATTCCCACTCCAAAGAGTGCAACAGTAGGGAAAGCGTTGGATAGCGTAGGGGTAAAAATTACTATTCCCACTCCAGAGAGTGCAACAGTAGGGAAAGCGTTGGATAGCGTAAGGGTAAAAAATACTATTCCCACTCCAGAGAGTGCAACAGTGGGGAAAGCGTTGGATAGCCTAGGAGTAAAAATTACTATTCCCACTCCAGAGAGTGCAACAGTAGGGAAAACGTTGGATAGCCTAGGGGTAAAAATTACTATTCCCACTCCAGAGAGTGCAACAGTAGGGAACGCGTTGGATAGCGTAGAGGTAAAAATTACTATTCCCACTCCAGAGAGTGCAACAGTAGGGAAATCGTTGGATAGCGTAGGGGTAAAAATTACTATTCCGACTCCACATAGTGCAACAGTAGGGAAAGCGTTGGATAGCGTAAGGGTAAAAATTACTATTCCCACTCCAGAGAGTGCAACAGTAGGGAAAGCGTTGGATAGCGTAAGGGTAAAAATTACTATTCCCACTCCAGAGAGTGCAACAATAGGGAAAGCGTTGGATAGCGTAAGGGTAAAAATTACTATTCCCACTCCAGAGAGTGCAACAGTAGGGAAAGCTTTGGATAGCGTAGAGGTAAAAATTACTATTCCCACTTCAGAGAGTGCAACAGTAGGGAAAGCTTTGGATAGCGTAGGGGTAAAAATTACTATTCCCACTCCAGAGAGTGCAACAGTAGGGAAAGCGTTGGACAGCGTAGGGTTAAAAATTACTATTTCTACTCCAGAGAGTGCAACAGTAGGGAAAGCGTTGGATAGCGTAGAGGTAAAAATTACTATTCCCACTCCTGAGAGCGCAACAGTAGGGAAAGCTTTGGATAGCGTAGGGGTAAAAATTACTATTCCCACCCCAGAGACTGCAACAGTAGGGAAAGCGTTGGATAGCGTAATGGTAAAAATTACTATTCCCACTCCAGAGAGTGCAACAGTAGGGAAAGCGTTGGATAGCATAGGGTTAAAAATTACTATTCCCACTCCAGAGAGTGCAACAGTAGGGAAAGCGTTAGATAGCGTAGAGGTAAAAATTACTATTCCAACTCTAGAGACTGCAACAGTAGGGAAAGTGTTGGATAGCGTAGGGGTTAAATTAACATACTTATAAATAAAAACTTTTTTTAGTAATAAAAATAAAAACTATTAAATAAATATAAACCATACACAATACCTATACATAATTATTAAAGACATGATTATCAAAATATATTCAACCAAAAATAAATATTTAAAAATACCTTTTTATAATATTTCATTACCAATTAATAATTATTTATCAATTATATTATTAAAAAAACAAATACATTAAAAACATTATTACTTAATTACATTTAAATTACTTCCCACCATATTCCCCTATAAACCCGCCACCAGCAAAAAAACACATTTATCTATTTATGAATTCATTAAAATTAATTATCAATTAATTAAAATTAATTACCAATTAATTAAAAATAATTACCAATTAATTGAAATTAATTAGCAATTATTTACAAATAATTTATAATTCCTACTAATTATTAATTATTTGAACATAATTAAATTACTTCCCACCCTATTCCCCTATAAACCCACAACCCGCTACAGAACATATATATCAATTAATCAATCAATTAAATTAAATTACCAATTAAATATATTTATTTACCAATTATTAAAAATTATTTAATAATACGTACTAATTAATAATTATTTTTACATAATTAAATTACTTCCCACCCTATTCCCCTATAAACCCACAACCGGCTAGAGAACATATTTATCAATTAATATATTAATTAAAATTAATGTCCATTTAATGTAAATTAATTAGCAATTAATTAAAAATAATTTACAATTCCTACTAATTAATAATTAATTAAACATAATTAAATTACTTCCCACCCTATTCCCCTATAAACCCACAACCCGCTACAGAACATCTTTATCAATTAATCAGTTAATTAAAATTAATTTCCATTTAATTTAAATTAATTCGAAATTAATTATAATTTATTTATAATTCATACTAATTAATAATTAATTAAACATAATTAAATTACTTCCCACCCTATTCCCCTATAAACCCACAACCCGCTCCGGTACTAAAACATATAATTTGCTTATAAATAAATGTTTTAATATATTAAATAATACACATATAATAATATTTATTTTAAATACTTAAGTAAAACATATAACACATACATAATAAAAAACAAAATATTATACAAATATCGATATTAGTGTCATCGAAATTAGTGACATCGATATATATGCTATCGATATTACTAACTTCGATATTACTTACATCGATATAAAGAATTTCAATATTACCTACCTTAGGGTCGATATTCTGTCCTACGATATTCTTGACATCGATATTCTACACCTTCGAAATTTCAAACACGATATTATGATAGGTCGATATTTCCAACTCGATATTTTGACTGTGTACCATCTGGGAAATCGATTAGAGCGGAGGCCCTTGTACTCAAAATGATTATCTGGAAAAGACATACAACAGAGGCTTAAAATTTCAGGTAATGCACAGACTGTTGTTATCAATCAATTTCTCATGGCCTATCTGTCCCAAAAAGAACGGTGTAAGCTCTTCAGGATCACACTCTTCTGTGTAAATGGCCTACAGGATGAGAATGGCACAAAAACATGAGCCTTTGCATTGAAAATGCAATTAGCTCCCTGAATCGATTGATCAATGCTATGTAAACAAAATGTAAGCAACATGTTGACTCACCAAGTCCCTTTCGTGTTTCAAGTTTCAGAAAATCCAGGGCACTTTTTTTCCTCTATCTGATCTATCTGCAGAGCACTTTACAGAACAATAGTGTGGTAAGGACTCAGATTCTGTATTGCAACGGGGGCTGAGAGCATAGCTGACCCTCTTATTGTACTAGTAAGAATACTAATCTAGTAATAATGAGGAGGAGACTCTTAAGTGAGATCATTCTGCTTCACATTTTATTCCACTGGGAGAGCATAAGAGATCTCGGCTAGAACAGGTTCATGGAAACTCACAAACAGCTGCCATAAAGGTGACTATGGATATGACTGGGATTTGATTTCCCCTGCTGAGGAATATCAATTAATAGTGGCCCAAAAGCAGCAAGGTGGAAATGGTTAGAAAGAACACAAACATCTGTTCCTCCATGCAGTGATTGTTAAAGAGATAACAAGCCGTACAATGGAAACAGACTCAGCACTTATACAAGTCTTCGAGTAACTAGAGGGTCAGAAAAAGCAGATGCTGTCGATCCAGTGGAAACAGGAGGATTTTGAGACTCTTTAATGTTTAAATAATGTCCTCAGAATTGAAGAAGGTGTGGAACAGATGCTAGAAAATTAATCATAGGGTTCTTTCAAAGCTTTTTTCCAGAAATGAGTGGATGGGATTTGGATCATAAAATCCAACAAGCTCATCAGTTTCCTTTGGTAGTGCAGCACCAGCACCAAGATAGCCAATAGGGTAATCATCCAAGCCGGGATAACAGGTCATTAAAGACAATGTTTCTAGTCCAGAACTTTTCAAAATAAATCATTGATTTCAAGTGGATTATCCTAATTACTCCAATGGAAGCAAAACAAGACTACAACACCCAGACTGAATTAGGCTGTCATACAAAGGCCCAAGTATGGAATGTGTCCATAATGACCTGGAGGGAGGGTTCACCCTGCAACCAAGAGCAATCCTGGTCTACATTAGCCATGTATTGGTAAAACATGCCCAAATGCAAGAGTGCCTTTTGGAGGACACTCCTTTTTTGTTTGATTTGATTTTTTGTCATGTTACAGTAGAGAAAAGGTAGTGTCTACTTCATCTCATTAAATACTTGTAAGATGCAGATGGACAGTCTTTTCTTTAAAAAAAATGTTTTAATTTCTTTTTTCCCCCCAACAACAGCAAAATCAAAAACTCAAACAATGTATTCATCCATTTTTTAACCTATAAAACATCAGTGTAGATAATTATCGCCGGATAAAAGTTAGTGTATGTTCATCAATATTGAATAAAAATGAGAACAAAAATAATCATGAGCAATCGTCTAGTGAAAAATAATTGCTCCAATTTTCCTCACGGAATTGCAGCCTTCTACAGGAGCCAATAAAGCTTAAAGATGTCATGGGTGGTTAAATATATTTCTTCACATTAGAGAGCAAAATATATATAGATATATATACATACATATATATATATATGAACAAAAATGCTCTCTCCCACAAGGATAGAAAGCGCAACACAGCTCCGGAGTGCAAAAAACAGCTTTATTAATTTTCTTGCACGCAGTGACATCTGTCCATGAAACGCTTGTGGCAGACGCGTTTCAGCCTTGATTGCCTTTCTTCAGTGCCGGTTCCATGGGCTCCTCATCGTTTGGCGGCTAAACCAAATCAACGGTGTTGTAATGTCCACTCCCACTCGGATGATTATTAGCCCCTCCTCCTTCTCAAGGGTGTTTCAACATCTCGCGTTTATCCTGCCAGGCATACAGCATGCTGGTAGTTGGAGTCCGCTGGATTGCCTATTAAGTAATTAGAACAAACCCAACACCTAGTGATGTCCCAATAAAATTGGATATCGGGCCCGACACCAGCTTGAGTGCCCAGATGGATACAAAAGCTACTTTCGAACTCCTTCTCAAGCACACCAATTTGCCTCCTCTCTCCCCTCGCAGGAATCAAAGCTTAGTAGTCTATCAAACTGCTGGGTGGTAGAGTGTTGTGCAGTACACTGCCGAGTCCAACAATGCTGTTTTACCACGCTACACCTGACCAAGAGGGCGTGTTGCGAAGCCAGCGACAGCTTGATGGCAAAACATGAACAAAAATGCTCTCTCCCACAAGGATAGAAAGCGCAACACAGCTCCGGAGTGCAAAAAACGGCTTTATTGATTTTCTTACACTCAGTGACATCTGTCCATGAAACGCTTGTGGCAGACGCGTTTCAGCCTTGGTTGGCTTTCTTCAGTGCCGGTTCCATGGGCTCCTCATCGTTTGGCGGCTAAACCAAATCAACTGTGTTGTAATGTCCACTCCCACTCGGATGATTATTAGCCCCTCCTCCTTCTCAAGGGTGTTTCAACATCTCGCGTTTATCCTGCCAGGCATACAGCATGCTGGTAGTTGGAGTCCGCTGGATTGCCTAATAAGTAATTAGAACAAACCCAACACCTAGTGATGTCCCAATAAAATTGGATATCGGGCCCCACACCAGCTTGAGTGCCCAGATGGATACAAAAGCTACTTTCGAACTCCTTCTCAGGCACACCAATTTGCCTCCTCTCTCCCCTCGCAGGAATCAAAGCTTAGTAGTCCATCAAACTGCTGGGGGGGTAGAGTGTTGTGCAGTACACTGCCGAGTCCAACGATGCTGTTTTACCACGCTACACCTGACCGAGAGGGCGTGTTGCGAAGCCAGCGACAGCTTGCTGGCAAAACATGAACAAAAATGCTCTCTCCCACAAGGATAGAAAGCGCAACACAGCTCCGGAGTGCAAAAAACGGCTTTATTGATTTTCTTGCACGCAGTGACATCTGTCCATGAAACGCCTGTGGCAGACGCGTTTCAGCCTTGGTTGGCTTTCTTCAGTGCCGGTTCCATGAGCTCCTCATCGTTTGGCGGCTAAACCAAATCAACGGTGTTGTAATGTCCACTCCCACTCGGATGATTATTAGCCCCTCCTCCTTCTCAAGGGTGTTTCAACATCTCACGTTTATCCTGCCAGGCATACAGCATGCTGGTAGTTGGAGTCCGCTGGATTGCCTATTAAGTAATTAGAACAAACCCAACACCTAGTGATGTCCCAATAAAATTGGATATCGGGCCCCACACCAGCTTGAGTGCCCAGATGGATACAAAATCTACTTTCGAACTCCTTCTCAGGCACACCAATTTGCCTCCTCTCTCCCCTCGCAGGAATCAAAGCTTAGTAGTCCATCCAACTGCTGGGGGGGGTAACGTGTTGTGCAGTACACTGCCGAGTCCAACAATGCTGTTTTACCACGCTACACCTGACCAAGAGGGCGTGTTGCGAAGCCAGCGACAGCTTGCTGGCAAAACATGAACAAAAATGCTCTCTCCCACAAGGATAGAAAGCGCAACACAGCTCCGGAGTGCAAAAAACGGCTTTATTGATATTCTTGCACGCAGTGACATCTGTCCATGAAACGCTTGTGGCAGACGCGTTTCAGCCTTGGTTGGCTTTCTTCAGTGCCGGTTCCATGGGCTCCTCATCGTTTGGCGGCTAAACCAAATCAACGGTGTTGTAATGTCCACTCCCACTCGGATGATTATTAGCCCCTCCTCCTTCTCAAGGGTGTTTCAACATCTCGCGTTTATCCTGCCAGGCATACAGCATGCTGGTAGTTTATTACATATATATATATATATATAATCCAAATGCGAACCAAAAAATTTGGAAAGCCTCACGCTGCGTGCTTGCCGACTTCTTTATTGACACCATGCTGAAAACAAAAACGTCAGCTCCCATGATTAAAATGTCCAAATGCCTTGTTGTGCCAGACGCATTTCTGTAGGAGTTTCCTTTTCTCAATGGCAGGTACGAGGGGAACACAGAGGGCAAAGGTGTCACTGCACTTCCTGCGTGTTTTTCAAGTCTTATCACAGTGGGCGTGGCTTAAGTGCATTTTGGAAGTTGGAGTCCATTATTATCAACCCTTCGGGGGTGCCTCTCATTCTGTTCCTCCGTTATTGTTTACCTCTGGTAGGATCCCAGGCAGCTTTCCGTGCAAGTGTTCAACCTTCTGTGACAGTGTCAATCGTCACACGCAACTCCATAAGCGCCACTCACTTACATCGGCGCTCAGGACTCGCACAGGTAGCGATAGGGCTTTCCGTGACTGAGGCAGGCTTGAAAAACACGCAGGAAGTGCAGTGATACCTTTGCCCTCTGTGTTCCCCTGGTGTCTGCCATTGAGAAAAGGAAACTCTTCCAGAAACGTGCCTGGCACAACAAGGCATTTGGACACTTTAATCACGGGAGCTGCCGTTTTTGTTTGCAGCATGATGTCAATAAAGAAGTCGGCAAACACGCAACGGGAGGCTTTCCAATTTTTTGGTTTTGCATATATATATATATATATATATATATATATATATATATATATATATATATATATATATATATATATATATATATATATATATATATATATATATATATATATATATATATATATATATATATATATATATATATATCCATATATTCCAACTCTATTCCAACTCGTTTTCAGCAAGACAAACCCCCAGCCACCCGCAGCGGCGGGCTAAAACGGGGTTGCAACTCCCAACAATCCACCAGTAATCATTTTAACGTTCGTGTAACAAAACGATGTCCAGCCACCTTCCTTGATTTCAGCGTGTGTTTATTTCAGTACAGCTCACTCTACGTGTTTCGGAGAAAAATTCTCCTTGTTCACGAGTGCGAGTGTATGTTTGCATAAAGTTTATATACAAATCATGTGACATTTCACCATGGGTGCAACAATAGAAAACAGACTGCCCGGGTGAGTGCTCACAGTGGGAGCTAGAAGGCAGACTCATGTTCCCTGCTTGAGGGAGAAAATTAATTACTTTTCAATAACTTTTTGAGTATTATGGTGTTAGTGCTAAACAAACACATGTACTTCATTCTAAATTGATAATGTGTCAATCATTTGAAAAAACATTTCATCATTCATACATACCGCCCCAGTGGGCCTAGGACGTTTGGGCAAACACCTAATCTTGAGAGAATGATTGCAGTCTGCGGGTATCGCTGGCTGAGTTGTTGGTTTAACATCACCAAGTCTAAATTACTATGGTGACTCGGACATCTCGTGCACTGCTGTATCCAGCCCCAGTGGGATAAAATCACAGAAATAAAAGGAGTCAAAAACCATCAAAACTGACCCTCATTCATGCTTTAGTGAATTAAGTAAAGAAAGCCCTCAATCATTTCTCCAACATGTCGTGAATTTCATTCCGTGCTGTGCCTTAAACTCTCCTACAGAGACTCAACGGGTCCTGTAATAAAGTGAAATAAAATATGGTGAGTGCATGTCTCATTCATCCGTGATTCTTCACATACACTACATGCAAGTTAAAAAACCTTAAAGGAGAAAAACAGTAACTTAACAAAAACATATTTAAAACGATGTCTGTAGCACAGGGTTCATACACAAACATTGATTGATGGCTATCCTAGATGTATGGCTAATGCTTCCTCACTGTTGTGGCCATCGGGTTGCATTGTGTGATATTTAATAATGAGTCTTGATTCTAGTCTCCTCAACTCCTGCAATCTGTCCCCTCCCCTTTCCCTCACAGGGACATGGTCAAGGACACAGAAAATGATGAGACTGGTATTGCTTTTGTGGTGGGTGGCAAAATGCCTAGCTACAGGGTACAGTCTGTCAAGATTTTTTATGGCCCTTAAGTGTTCAAGCACCCTCTTCTTGGCAGGATGGATCGTGCTGCCTCTATAAAATTTATTGCACAGACATCTCAGTGCATATACTGCATAATCCGTGTGGTATGAGAAGTGTTTCAGAATTCTGAAGGGTTTACAATGTTTAGAAAGTTTAACCTCTTTGGTGTTTGAGCTATACTTACAGGCCTTACATCTCCCACATATATAAAATCCTTGAATAGGATTTACTTTACTCCTTGTGGGGACACTTCTCATGCCACACGGATTATGCAGTATATGCACTGAGATGTCCGTTCAGTTCAAGTGTTAAACCCTGTTCATGGGCGCCATCTTGACATGGTCATCATATCATTGCACATGAAACTAAAATCTCATTTTTTTACGTATGTTCATTACATGCATGCCTTAGGCTGTTAAAACTTCTATATCATTTTTATGCATTCATTTTTTCAGACGTGTATCAGCTTTAGTTTGCATATTTAGATATTCCGTTTAAAATAATCCTTGACAGACACAATTTTGCTGTGTATCGGCATTGAAAACGTGATACCTTCAGCCGTATATCAGCTTTCACAAAACATTGTGCAATATGATAATAGGTCCTAGGTCAAATCAGTTTACATCTGCTGATATCATCTTAACACATTATACACTTTTATTAAGCTGTGTATCGATTTATGTTCCAATCTGAACTCATAAATGCACTGCCATGCGTTTGTGGCAGACCCCAACATTATCGCTGCAAACTGGTGAAGCAGAGGACGGTCAGTGAGATATTGACACGATACTGGCCCAACAGGTATTGACTGATATCCGATCTCTGGGTGCAGTAGGAGGTATGGGGAAACCACACAGGCGCCAGCCAAAACTCAACTTTGAGGCCGCCAAAAGAGGGGTTAAACAGAACTCGACGGACGCCGAATTGGAAACTGCGACTAGGCCGGGTGGCAATGCGTCATCTCAAGATCTGGACATGTGGCAGATATTGCAGGAAATGCGACAAGGATTTGCCACGGTCGTCGACAAGGTGGACTGCATGTACTCCAGAATGGACGCTATGGTACATAAGGTAGATAAGCATGAAGAGAGGATAACGGAAAGCGAGAGGCGCATATCGGACAATGATGACACCACTGCTAATCATGCGACGCAATTGATGAGAATGGATAAGCTGCTGCGTATCATTGCCGCAAAGAATGAGGATTTGGAGGCCCGCAGTAGGCGCAACAACATCCGCGTGACGGGCATTCCGGAATCCACGGACACTGGACGCATGGAAGATTTCATTGAAAAGTTACTCATAACTACAATTGGAGCTGAGGCCTTCTACGCACATCTTATCGTGGAACAAGCACACCGATCCCTTGGGCCAAGGCCGAAACCAGGCACCACTTCGAGGCCCATCATTGTGCGTCTCTTGAATTACCGCGACCGTGATGTAGCACTGCGCGTAGCGCGCGCCAAACAAAATCTGGTGTATAATGGGGTATCCTTTTCGATCTTTCCGGGCTTTACTCCACTGGTGCAGGAGGAGAGGCGCAAATACATCGAGGTTAAAAAGAAACTACGAGCAGCACAGATCGACTACGCTTTGCTCACCAAGGGAAACAACACTTGTTTACAAACCCACAGCACGCTGAGGACTACCTGCGAACGCTGAAGAGGACGCAGCGGGGAGGAAATGGACGTGATGCAGGTCAACCAGAACACGAGCAAGGCAAGGACGAGGAAGCCTGAAATGGGATAACCGCCATTTGATTTCAGTAGGCAATGCTGTTGGTAATGCTACAAGCCTGGTGAGGAACTGTAGTTGAGATCGAAGTATGGATATGTACCCCAGAAGGACTGCAGATGTTCCAGTGGTAATGTATTCCGGGACTCGCTATCCCCCCTCAATTGGTGCCTAGAGGTCGTTTAGGTCCAGAGGCTCGAGGTGGAGAGGGCGGCTGTGTAACCCTCTAGAATGGCCCCCTACGGGTATTCCCCTGAATTAGATTGTGTTTGTTGGGTAGAGACTGAGTTATTGTTGGGGAAAAGGGGGAGTGCGTGGGTAAATTGGTCTGGCAAGTTGGGGCTGCTTCAGTGGGTGGGGGGAAGGGTTGGAGCTGGGTCGGGCGGAGGGGGGAACTGTTAACTTTGTTTTAGACAGCGCAGATGCACATGATGACACTATACAGGACTCTGATATATGGGCAGCAGTTGATGAAACGCAGACTGGGTAGTGTTGCCTGCTCATTATTGTCACTAGATGTAACTGGCGTACCACCTAACAAATCTTTAGTGGTCATATCTTGGAATGTTAGGGGTCTAAATGATGCTCGTAAATGAAGGCAAGTATTGTCTTACCTAGACAGGCACAAAGCACAAGTGGTGTTATTACAAGAAACGCACATCCCCCCGCAGGCTAGCCCGTCCTTTGCAAGCAGGTGGGCTGGTGGTAGATATTTCTCTTCCTATTCTTCCTACGCCAGAGGTGTCGCAATATTAATTAAACAAACTGTCCCATTCACATCCCTTGGGCAACTTGTCGATGCAGCCGGGCGTTACGTGATGGTGTGGGGGAGACTAGGAGATGGGACGGTTACCTTTATGAATTGTTATGCTCCCAATGTCGACGCTCTGGAATTCTTCACACAATTGTGGGGTAAGATCCTGGATATTGGGTCCACTCATGTCATCTGGGCAGGGGACTTTAATGTGGCACTGACACCTACACTGGATAGGGCGGATGGGTTGGCACACTATCATCCTAAAGCAAGGGAGGCCATGCAGGGTATAGTGGAGGAAGGATCATTGGTTGACAGCTGACGACATAAGCATCCTACGACACTAGAAGGCACGCACTTCACATCATATGCGGGTACATGGGCGAGTCTGGACTACTGCTTTTTGACACAGGGATTGGCGGTTGGTGTGATGGCTGCAACGCATCTAGCCCGTACTTACTCGGATCATTGTCCCTTATTAGTCACATTGACGGTACCTGGATTTGACTGCCCTAGGCAGCCTGGCGGTTACAGCCCACCTACTATTAAGGGGATGGGATGCACACCATTTAATTATTCTTCTGCTTGTCCGATAGTAATCCGATATCCGTGCAGCTTGGTTAAAGTGCCTTGCCCAAGTGACACCTGGAATCAACAACGTCTCTGTGGAGTGGGGCGTCGTTACACCCCAACCAAACGCACTGCGAAAGGTGCCTCTGTGGCGGTCATTAATTCCTCATAAACCACATTTTGAATTTTTTGTCCATTCGTTTACTCCTCTATTCCTGTTTTAATTTTAAGTCCTCACACAAAATTATGCGCCATTTTCCAAATTTCTGAATGTTCAGACTGTGCCCCTCCGGACCTCTTGTAAGAACATGACAAATGTGAAATTCAACCAAGGCAGTGTTTATTCAATAAAAAACTCAATGCATTTCGGGCAAAAAAGTGCCCTTTGTCAGGGGTCACTGTAAGCAACAACAAAATGATAACCGATTAGTATTGATCGTGTTTTAACATCTTAAAATATTCATCAATTACACATTAATACTCAATTTACCATAATGCATTTTACATTTCAATGCGTTCGTGTTTACCCTCAGTAAGCTTCTCTGTCATTTTTTAGTACGTCTCCAACCGTTCACATAATAAACCGATATTTCAGTTAAATAGTTTTCCAAAAGCTGTCTCTTCTTCCCTCTCTCACCATTAAATGCTCACTTGTCTCTCCTTGCGGTCAGAATGCGTGTCTCACTCTTCAAACCCCCTCAGTCCCTCTATCTCCATGGCCTTCATGTTTGTCATGAAGGTCATGGTCGTGGTGCATAGCAAAGGGGTTGGGCGTACTACGTGACATCCAACGCACAATACACAAACTAGAGGTTGACCTGAAAGAATTAGAGAAGAGAATGCAAGAGGGGGACAAGGTTGATGCACAGAAGGAGTTTAGGACCAAGCTGTCGGAGTATGAGGAAGAAGCGAACTGGGAGGCGAAATTCCGAAGCAAATACTGGATTGCTCGAAAATACGGGGAGGGGGAACGTCCAGGAAAAGCCCTATCTGAAATCATAAGAAGTACGCGAGGCAATAATACTATCCTCGAACTTTCTAACCGACATGGGGAGGCTTGTAGGGATAATGCATGCATCTTGGAAGTACTTACCGGGCACTACCAGAGTTTATTCACTACCCGGATATCAGGCACTGTAGATTTTGATGGATTCCTGGGAAATGTGGCCTTATGCTGGTTAAGCGATGTTCACAGAAAGTTTCTAAGTGCCCCACTGGAGTTAGATGAAATCAGAGAGGCGATTATGTCTTTAAAAAATGCAAAGGCGCCGGGACTAGACGGTATACCGGCGGAATTCTACAAATGTTATATAGACATTATGGCGCCGGTCCTACGCGAAGTTTTTGAAGACTCATTGGCGGGGGGTACACTGCCACATACATGCGCGAAGTGGTGATCACATCCCTTCTAAAACCCGGGAAAGACCCCTTGGAGTGCGATTCTTACCTCCCCTAGTCCCTAATTAATTGTGACGCGAAGATTTTGGCCAAAGTACTGGCTACAAGGCTGTCTCTACTGATGACTCAAATAGTGCTTCCGGATCAATCGGGGTTTGTCCCGTCTAGAGCGACCAGTCATAATCTCCGGACCCTGTTTTCACTTACACAAACAGTAGCACCGGAATTTCCGCTTGCTGCTGTGTTCTTGAACGCTTCCAAGGCGTTTGACTCCGTGGAATGGTGCTACCTTTTCACTGTGCTGCAAAGGATGGGTTTCCCACTAATATTTCTCGCATGGGTAAAGCTATTGTATAATAAACCCACCTCTAGAATACTTGTGAATGGTCACCTTTCACCCACGGTGTCTATAAGAAGAGGCACACGGCAGGAATGCCCACTATCCCCCCTCCTCTTTGCCATTGCGATAGAACCTCTGGCCTGCAGGTTACGACAACTACATGGAGACAGTGCATTCCGATGCCGTCAACGACAGATATTTGTTTCACTGTATGCGGACAATGTGACGCTATATGTCGCAGATCCGCAGCACAAGCTAAATGCCCTGTTAAGGGAATTTTTGGTTTTTGGTAGATTGTCAGGCATAACTATAAATTGGAGCAAATTGCAGATTTTTCCACTGACTCCGGGGGTGTTCAAATTTCCTTTAGATTATCCTATTGAATGGTGCACTCCGACCTAAAGTACCTGGGGATCCGGGTTTCGAGAGACAAGGATGAGATGCTGCGGATGAATTATGGCACAGCTATGATGAAACTCAAAGACACCATTACCCGCTGGAATGCGCTGCCCTTGTCAATGGCGGGAAGGGCCTCGCTTATCAAAATGGTGGGTTTACCTAGGTTTTTGTACTTCGTCCTTAATATACCATACCACCCAGGGGCTTCCTTTTTCAAAACTCTGAAATCAGAACTGATTAGGCTGGTCTGGGAAGGGAGGCATCCGAGACTCCAATGGGCTGTCATGGCAAAGCCATATAACAAATGGGGCTTTGATATCCCTGATTTCGAAGCATATTATCTTAGCGCTCAGGCGCACTATGTCTATCACTGGGTTAAACCAACGTGTTATATGCCGCAGATAGCAGCAGAAGATTGGATTGCACAGCCCCTGCCCCTAAGGGGTGTCGTTCATGGACCGGCTACTATCATTGAGACACCGCCAACCACGGTGTTGTGCACTATCGACACTTGGCAGAGGATATTGCACAAATTGCAGATTCCCCTACTGTATGCACAGCGTATGCCCCTGACATATCATCCCAAAGTGACTGTGATACAAGAAACTGGCTTTCAAATGTTGTGCAAACGTCTCCACGTGGCAATGTGGGGGGATTTGTTCGTAAACGGAGAGTTTTGAACTAAAGAACAATTTTTTGGAGATACTATACCTAGCCCCCTAGAACTATTTTATTACATAAGGTTACGGGAGGGAATAAAGACTCTCTCCGACTTCCCACGGGAGCCGGATGGTACACCCCCCCTGAACGTCCTATTGAGCAGCACTGATGGCACACACCTGGTGTCAAGCATGTACAGTAGCATCCGCACACACACCCCGGAGGTGGTGGGTTCGGCCAGGTGACACCTGAGTGAAGATCTGGATCAAGAAATGACTGACGAACAATGGGAGTATTGTTGTGACGTAACGGGAAGTTTCACGTCCAGTTGTCGATTTAAGATCATACATTACAAATTCTTGCATAGAATTTATTACACACCTGCCAGGAAATATAGATTCCAGCTCACTGACACAGACCGTTGTGTAAGATGCAGGCAACCAGAAGCTGGTTTCAAACCATTTGGCCTGGGTGTGTCCACTGGTATGGCAATATTGGGAGCAAATACATACGGCACTGCAGAACATGCTGACTTTAAGTTTTGAGAGCGACCCAACTATTTTCCTTCTAGGTTACACTGCACACATACCCAGGGGCAGCAGGAAGTTCATAGATATTGCTCTTTTGCTAGCTAAACGAAGACTTGCATGCCGATGGGGAAGGGGGAGAGCCCCTAAGTTCAAAGAATGGCTACAGGACATGATATATTGTCAGGAGCAGGTTGGAATCTATGCTGAAACGCAACCAGTGAACTCTAGGCCCAAAGACATATGGGGGCCCTTGCAGGGCTATATGCTAAACCAGGAAAACACTGATGGAGATGGCGACAGAGGGGAGGGTAAGGTTGGGGAACCTTCCAGTCAGCACTGAAATGTACCTGAACTTAATGTTGCTCATTACAGATGGGGGTGGGTGCGAGGATGAATAATTGTAATGCTCTACTGATGATTTATGATGTGCCATACCAGTATGTATATTAACCCAATAATTATGCCATGTCTAGGATTGAATTACCTAGTGGGATCCGACTATTATATATCTATGTTACTGTCATGTATGTGATGTTACAACTCTGCTCACTGCAAAATGATCAAGTTACGGATCTTTGAAAGTGCTATCTACGTGCTACTTGCGCTGTATTTTTTAATTGCATTTAAAAATGTCAAAAATAAAGTTTAAAAAAAATAATAAATGCACTGCCAACTCTTCCCCGCTATTCAAACCCTTAGGATATATGGTTTGAAGATCCATTATATAGCAGGACCCTAATCTACGTAATTTCAGGATTCTGACATGTTATATAAGCTTTAAAGGTGCACAGCTGCCCCAGCAACAGGGCGTCCGGTGCTGACAGCAGAAAGAAAAGCCACAGAAAGGAGCTAGTGTTGTGTGTCGATTTAGAAACCGTCTTTAGATTTCCCGATTCATGCCCTTATATAGGTATAATTCACATTGCCCTTATTTAGGCATTGCTCATGCTAACCAAATACAAGCATGGTCAACTACATCCGATCCTCTTTGTCGCAACGAGTTCTTGGAAAACCAGACTCTTAAGCATCTAGGACTTCCTCTTGCCTGGATATTGATTCCTCCAAGAACTCATTTATTATGCATGAACATCTATTCCTTAGGGGTTCATTCATGACTTTCATATGCCCAACTTGTACTTCAATACAGGCATTCCTAAACACCTTCAAGGTATAAATATACCTTCCCTTGCAATGGCAAGGCATGGTGCGGTTCGGCTACCTACTTGCACGACGCGGCTCGCCACAGCAAGCCCCGAAGGAAGTCAACCCCCCAACTGACGCACTGACCAGACGCTGTCAACCTCCTCGGTGAGAATCCAGCTCCAGTGTTTCTGACTCCCCTTGACTGAGTGAAACTGTAATCTATTGTTTCCACGACTCTGAAGATATTGTTCCGACTCTAAGGGAAACAAAGTTGTCATGTTTATGCGGTTGTCAGAAACAAATCCCTTCTTGTTCATTCAAGAAAGTTTCTAGTGACCTCTGAGTTAGCTGGCACACTCAAGTAATTACGTTTAATGTACTCGATAGAGACATGTTGACCTCAGTACTATGTCAAATCTACAGTGTATATTATTCCAATGCGCAGAGCCTATCAGGGATAAAGGAACTATACTACACTAGGGCTTACAGCGGAGAGAAGAGATGAGTTATAATTGCCTTCCAGAAGGCCAGATAGTTGGTCAGACAGCGAATTTGTAAGGGAAGGGAGTCTCAAAGCTTTGCCGCCAGGGTGTGAAAAGAACACCCGCCAGCCCGCAACCTCTTCACCCAGGGGAAAGTCAACAGGCACTGCAACTTAAAGCGGAGGTGGCGTGCAGGAACATAGGACAGTAGCAGGTTGGCAAGAATGCCTGGGGAAGAAAAATTCCAAATTTTAAAGGCTATGCAGAGGGCCTTAAACTCTATCCGCTTGGCCACTGGCAACCAGTGTAGCCGGCAGAAAGCATTGGTTGTAGAGCACCTTCTGGGGAGACTAAGCAGGGTTCGGGCAGCCACGTTTTGGACCCTCTGAAGTCGCATGACCTCTGCCTTGATGATCCCTAAATAGAGAGAGCTGGCATAGTCCTGTCTCGACAAGATTGAAGCCTGGATGATGACTTGCCAAGTGGACAGATCAAAGAACCCCAGCAGGGATTTAAGCTCCCGTAGTAGACCAAAACAGGTCCCTACTACTTTCTTTGTTTGAGCTTGGAAACTGAGGGTCGAATCCACCCAGACCCCAGATTCTATCCCCACCACATACATTAGTTGTGACACTGTCCAGGCCAAAGTTTCCAAACAGATCCCTATCGCTATGATGCATAGTGGCGAAGTGCCTTGCTACTGGATAGGATTAATCTTTTTTCGCGATGGCCCGCATATGTTCTAAAATACGGACCTTGACCGGGTAAATAGTGTTGTCTATGTAGCTTAACCCACAGGGACACAATAAGCAATAGACTACATGTGAGGTATTGCAAGTTATACATTTCGGTTTTGTGCTTTGTTTTTTGATGTCTGGAATCTTATATCCTAGAACTCTCTTGCTTTTACTGCAAGCTTTGCACTTTCCACATGGAAGAAACGGCTCATAACTCTGATAGTGTCCAATTTTTGTGTGTCCTTACTTTGATGGCTTCAAACTAACGTGTCTCTTATAGATCTAGCTTTTCAGAAAGTCACCAACGGAAACCTAGATATGTCATCATAGATGACCACATCCGTTTTAAGGATGAGCCAGTTCTGCTTCAGAATTCTTCACAAGGCATTTGCGCCATCTGAGTATGTGGTAATCATTCTGAATTTGCCTTCTTGGTTATCCTTTTTATGATTTTTTTATGTATGATCATCGATCATTTTTTGTCAGGGAATATCCCTAACCCTATTCAGAGTGCCTTCCAAAAGCAAGGTATCATATCCTCTTTTGCTGAACCTCATAATACATTCATGAGCTGCTAGTTCAAAATTGCAGTTCCTTGTGCTATTCCTTTTAAGCCTCAAGAGTTCACTGTATGGGATACTTTGTATTAGCTTTGGCGGATGACTGCTCAAAGCAGGATGTGTAGAATTACCAGCGGTAGGCTTTCTGTATAGTGCTATATTGTCTTTACCATCTGCTATAAATATCCTCAGGTCGATGTAGTTCACTGCCACTGAACTAACCTCCACCGAGAAATTTAAATTCAAGGTATTATCATTTAGAATTTTTATATATTCCAAAGCAGATGTTGCAATGCCATTCCAAACTAAAAACAGGTCGTCTATATACCTGTGCCAGGCTACAACTTCTCCTTGACCTTTGTCTCCTTGGTATGACCTGTGCACCTGCTCCTCCCACCATCCCACAAATAAATGTGCCTAACTGGGGGCGAAGCAGCTGCCTATAGCAGAAACAGAGATCTGTTTGTAATAGTCATGCTGAAAGAGAAAAATGTTGTTTGTTAAACAAAATTCTGTAAACTCTAGCAACATTAGGTTGTGCTCTGCAACTTTTAATGGAAGTTGATTTAAGTAGCCCTGTCCATTTGAGTGTTCTATACAGGTGTATAGGCTTGTGATGTCCAATACCATACTATTTGGTATGATGAATCCCAACCTATTGTGGCAATCTGGTTTAAAAAGTCTTTGGTGTCTTTCACATAAGAGGCCAGTCGTAATACCATTGGAATAGGAAATGATCCATGAACATTGATAAATGTTCCATCAAACTCCCTTGTGAGGAAATTATTGGTCTTCCGGAGGACATTCACTGTTCCTATGCAGTTTGGGGATATGGTAAAAAGTTGGAGTGATGGGATTTAAATTTCGAAGAAACAAGTACTCCTCAGTCTCCAACATTTTCTTGTCATACCATTTCTTGATCAGAGAATGATAATTTATGATCGTTTGATTGTACTTTTCTTTTGACAATCTTTCATAGTTGCTATGGTCAGACAATTGTTTCAAGGCTTCATTGCAATACTATTGTTTTGTGAGAAGCACCACATTGCCACCTTTATCTGATGGCTTACAAACTAGTGAGGTGTCCATTTGTAGATTTTTCAAAGCCTCTCTTTGCTCTTTGATGATGTTCTTCCTTTTTGCCATCAGAAAACCTTTTATTCTGACATTTAATAAATCATTGTTCACTGCCTCGGAAAAGACATCAATGGCGTCTAGAGGCATTTGTGGGACAAACTGTGATACCGGTTTGAAGGGGCTCTTAGTCGTTTGTTGTTCAATGCCCAGTTGTCTAGACCTTTGTGCAATATCTGCAACATTGACTGGGTTGCCATCATCTCCCATAAGTAGATGTTCCAGTACCTCTAAGGCTGCTAGATCCTTGACCGTTAAAATATCTGTTGTTTCACTTAGAGGTTGTTTGACATTTTTAATTTTACATGTGGGTTTCAATTTAAAAAACGTACGGAATTTCAATTTACGAGTACATTTAAAAAGATCGATATTCATTTGAGTATACTCCATTTGGCTATTGAGGCAAAAGGTGAGTCTGAGTTTCAAAACCTGTTCTTCTGTGGTTGTGAGGACCCTTGGTGTAAGATTAACCACAGTCTGGTTTTCTGTCTCTATTGTAACTTCTTGTCTCGCTTGCTGCGTGTTAATCAAGGAGATGTTGTTCCTTTTCCTAGGCCTTCCGCCTCTTCGCATTTTTCTGTGGTATTTTCTGTCAGTTTGCTCTTCCCGCCTCTCAACCATGTCTTGCGTATAAGTTGGAACTCCTCGTGAAAAGGTGTCTTCATTCCTCTACTACTTGCAGTTCCCATATTTTCATCACACGATTGTTCAACTTCTGTCACTTCTGACTCAGATGTTTCCACTCTTTCTACTGTAGATTTATTTGACTTCAAGAATAATTCCTTCCTGGGTCCATCAAACTTCTTTGCAAAGGTTAAAACTTTACCCTTTATCCCTCTTGTCTCTTTCAAATTATTCTTGTTTTCGCTGTTTAATTTCCATTTTGTACTTCATTAGTCGTTTCTTCATTTGCTCCCTCATTTCTTCCAATTTATGTTTGTCCTCCTCTTTTTCCATTTCTTCCTCGAGTTCCTGGATTTTCTTCTGGGCTATATCTGGATCACTCCATGCAAATTTGACTAAAATGTTCAACATTCCCTTTACTCGATTGGGCCGTATATTCCGCCCACTTCTCCAAAAGGAGAGGGTCCGGATTCTCATAAGCGGGTACGGTGTAGATGTGCAACCCTAGCGGCACCCTGTCCACATCGATGTAATTCTGGAGAGAGGTTGCCTCCCACAATTTGCGCATCTCCCTCTTATATATCCTTTCCAGTTTAATAAACTTCGCATTCAGACAGCTGGCCACTTTGGATAGGTTGGCAGAGCTTGGTTGTTCCGCTCCTGTGTGTTTTTTTAAGATGTCTTTAGCCGCTTCGTGGCGTGCCGATTCACGAAACATGCTCGTACAGTTCTGTGTGATCAAATTAGAGGATGTATATTTTCCACAATCTCCCCCTCATTCTGCCACTCTGTCACAATTCATGCAGTTAATATGTCATGAAACTGCTTACCGGCAAGTGGACCAGCAAGTCCCTGCTCCTCCTCCGATTCACTGGGTGTCCAGTCCAAACGCCGTAAATCCTTTTCTGCTGCGACGGTGCTTCCTCTTGTAAATTACTGCTCTGCTGCAATTTTGGTCTGGAAGCACTCTCAAACGGGTGCCGGCATCGCGGATGTGTGCCGCAAATTATCCCAAAGCTCCACTATTCTTCATTTCATGAACAGAAGCCAGCACTCACGGGGGTAGGTGCAGAAAATCTTTATTGCCTCAAAGCAACAAACAAACGTGTTTCGGCGTAGTGCCTTCGCTGGTGTTACTGACACTTGCGCTGGTGGTGTGGTGAGAAAAAAAACGATGGATTTAGGCCCAGATCCCTGTACTGGGGTGAATGTATGACATTGTTCTGCATTCTGTCCATCAACTGTTGTTTTTGCATTTGGCACCCCACACCACTGGAGTCAAGCTATCCTGGCTGATGACGGCTGATAGCCATAAACCGGTCCTAGGATGCTTGATTCCGGTCCAGGGAAGACATGGCTTGGCAGTTCGGGCTGGACTGTTCCCATGAGGCACAGGGTCAAGGCTGATTTGCATATGGCCATGTCTGAACTGGGGTGGTGTGGTGAGCAACAAAACGATGGATTTAGGCCCAGATCTCTGTGCTGGGGTGAATGTATGACATTGTTCTGCATTCTGTCCATCAACTGTTGTTTTTGCATTTGACACTTGCGCCGCGGCAGAATTTAAAATCAGCAGCACAATAAATACTGAACAGTACAAACCAGGATTGTCTAATGTAATGAAAAAGATCAAAGGCAAATTCAATTGCAAAACTGAGTTTGCAGTCTACGTACTGCAGTGTTCTTGTGGCCTGAGGTACGTCGGAAGCACAATTTCGGAAGTGCACAAACATATATTACAACACCTCAAAGTGATTAAAAATGGTGACATAACAAATCCTGTAGCGTGCCATTTTGAAGCTTTTCTTAACAAAGATGTGAAAAGCCTGATGTACTTCATGGTAGATGCAGTGGCATTAGATATCAGGGGTGGCAATAGAGAGAAGTTAAGAAAGTTAGAGTCTCGCTACATTATTAAGCTGGACACTAAAACCCCAGGGGGATTGAATATAGAAGAAGATTTCCATACACACTTGTAAACAATTAATTGTTTGTGATAAACCTCCTATACAACTATAGTTATAATTTTATTCTTTTTTAATTGACACTTGCACTTTGCACTTTACAGACTGAAATTGCATAAAGTATTAGAATACAATCTACCAACATTTGATTGCCCACTTGGGTTTAATCACAAAAGGAATTAAGGCAGGAATGCTTTGTATTGAGCAGACTGTATGAATTTTAATATCAAAATAATAATTTTCCTTAATGGTGGAATTTGAAATGAATTATATTGTCTCAAAAATATGGGATATAGACATGTATCAACATTTATCTCATGGTTAAAAAACAATACAAAAGTCTGTATAAATGGAGAAAAAAAATAGGAAATCAAAAGTCGGAACCTAATTATGGGTTTTTATTTTTTTTAAATGTTAATGTTATGTTATGTTAATAAAGCATTTGTTAAGCGCACTATCACCGATTGGTTTCTTGGCGCATTTCTTTGTAATAATGAAGCGTTGTACTGCTCAGCTACTGGTACATGAATCATTTAGAGAAAATCACTAAGATTTACGATTGAATTGTACTAATGCAATGAAAAACTACCAGTCTGTCTTTAGTATTGTTTGCAATGTAGTTTTCACGTGATACACACAAAGAAGTGTTTATTGGTTGGCTGTAAACCTTGCCTCAGTATTGGTGAGAAAGGCTGTGCATTCCATGGTGGGCGACTAATAAAGTCTTTAAGCATCTACATGCAGTGTTTTCATCCTTTTGGGAAGGAGATTGTTGATGTAAAATGGACCCGCTCTCGTGTGGTCCAGTACAACACGCCCTTTGTTCAGGAGGTGGCGAGTCTTACATGAGAGAAGTACGGAAGAAGATATATATATATATATATATATGTGTGTGTTCAAACCATGTTTCGCGTGTTTCCTCTGCCATCCAATGGTGGCGGGCTACCGGCAAGGTTGCGACCCTTCAATTTCGATACACAATCAATCCTCCAATAAAAGATTGCACCGAGCCCAAAATCTTATTCTTCAGCGTGCCTTATTTAATTCACGCATTTCGGAACCACCGTTCCTTCGTCAAGGGACCCGTGACGAAGGAACGGTGGTTCCGAAATGCGTTGGGCTTTTTGAATTAAATAATGCACGCTGAAGAATAAGATTTTGGGGCTCAGTGCAATCTTTTATTGGAGGATTGATTGTGGATCAATAATATATTTTGCATAAACAAACAAACTGCATGGTGGCTGCTGCAGTCTTTGGAAAGTGAACACTGAGCAGCGCGAGTGTCCCCTAGTGTGATGCGATGTGGGTGTGGCTAACACTACTTTAGGGGGATGGGCCAACTTTTAAATAAGAAACCAATGGACTTCCTGTATCCGAGGCATCTGATGAGGTAAACTGCCGAAACGCGTAATGCCAATTTTAATAAATGGTGATCTTTCAGCCGCGCCGTGTCCCCTCATCTCCTTTCACGGAAGCGGGTCAATTTTGCATATATATATATATATATATATATATATATATATATATATATATATATATATATATATATATATATATATATATATATATGTATAGGTTTTTTAAATGCTAATTCCTAACTATAATGTGGCTGAAACCTATGGTTTTTTCAGTGAATATATATACATATATATCCAGTTACCACTCCGGTGAGTAGATCCACCATAAAGAGAATCACGGACTCTGTAATAACTTTTTCCCACTGCTGGAAACAGTGACTTTTTTTATTTGTTTAGCCAAAAGCGCAAATGCAACGGAAAGGTATATAACTTACTGGCAGTTGCCAGTAGGTAGTTATAGTTCGAACTTACTTTCCATTGAAAAATAGTTTTTTGTTTTGCTAATGTCTTTGGCTCAATTTGACAAATCTTCACAATATTTTGAAAATTAGTACTACTCTTAGATCAGCTTCTGTGTTGAGAGTTTCAGGGTGATTTGCCTAGCGGAGGCCATGCAAAAGTGGGGGTCCGAAAACGCTTTTTCCGCATGCATTTTCCCATAGGTTTTTCGATCAGGACTACAGCCCGAATTGCTGGACGGAATTACACCAAATGTGTCAGAAAGCTAGCTCTTAATCCAGAAGTTGTACATTTTGCAACTTGGTGTAAATCCTTCCATTAGTTTTAGAGATTTTAACTGAAAAGCAAATTTGTATATCTAGGGACGCAGGTAATCCACGGCCCACACACCAAAGCAAGGACCTTATTGGCTGGCTGCAACTGGACAGAAATGTTGCAACTGCCATTTTATATCTCGGAAAACGGTCCTCAGGGCTGAGAACTTGCTTGTAAACGAATTGAAAGAGTCCGGTGAGGGCTATCCTGATCCTTTGTTTATGTTATATGAACAAGGGGAAAGCATGTTTAATGGCCAGTAAAATGCCAGAAATGTTTTTTTGGGGCCACGCACAAGATCAATGGACCCGTTGTGGGGCCTATCGCCCCCCCAATGTAAATCCGAGACAGACCTACTGATCTCGCACAAATAATAAAATATATATATTTCCAACGAAAACGGTTCTCTTTCCCCAGCTACACGGCGCTACTTCGGAAGGTGGGTCGCTTACGCGTTTGAACCAAACCGCCAAATCTGTCCAAAACCACTTCCAAAGAAGCGAATTAAGCCGCACACCAGCAGTCTTCTTTCAAGGTTTTAATTTATTCTTAAATCAATTATTTATCACCAGAACAGGACCAACCCACGCGTTCCGGTATCTCATATACCTTGTTCACGGTTCATATGTTACATGTTTTTTTCTTTTTTTCTTTTAAACTTGGAAGGAAACTCAACATTTTATCATTTCCTGTCTACGGCTAAAGCACTACCCCATTGATTTCTGGTCTTGGTTGTTTTAACTTCAAAAACAATCACTATTTATATATTTACACCAGTAATCACAGTCTTTTTAAAGGAAACATTTCTTTCAAATGTATAAGTATTTGTCTGGCCGTATTCTCTTTATAGTCCGTACTTTTTAGATTTTTAATTTTTCAGCCAACCATTCCGGGGCCAATAAAGTTATAAGCTGTTGAAAACAAAAGACCTCCATTTTCGCCCTGCCTGGGCACCAACCCCATCTTTCCTTCAACATTTTCACACAACTTCTTTATGCATTACCTTTCTTGGAAGTTTGTGATCAGTCTTATAATTCAAAACCAATGATTTTTATTAATTCCGGCCAGTTATTCATTTCTTTCCTTTACTTTTTTTGCCCTCCAGTGGGCCTATTTTCCCAATTTTCTCCTTATTTTGTTCATCATTAATTGCTCTTTTATGTTTTCTGGTGTATTTATATACAAAATAAGATTTTTTCAATCACAGATGTATGTACAGTTTTTCCGATTGATTTAATCCGAAAGGAGTCATCGTTCGGAAATATAAAATGTGACGGGACTCCTTTTGTCGCAAAGTTTTTTCACGATGGCCCCCTCTTTCACGTATGCGCACCAGATCAATTCCATAAAATTTAAGAGCTTTCCAGTTTCCATTATGGTGGGTTTCCATATGTTTCGCCACCGCATTATTCCTATCCTTATTTTTGGTGGCTCTAACATGTTCCAAAATGTGTTTCTTAAGTTCACAAATGGTACTGCCCACATATTTTAAGGCACATGGGCACTCAATAACATAATCAGCAGTGGATTGCGGGCGCGCAAATTATAGTGAGTCCAACTAACTGTAACGTGGGAATTTCAATGGTTTTGTATGAGTAAACTGTTCAGCTAACTATAACTGGTGTGAAACCTATGGTTCCTAACTATGACGATTGTGAAACCTCTGGTTTTTTCACTGAATTTCAAAGGTTTTTTAAAAGCTAATTCCTTTCTATATCGAGTTTGTAACCTACAATTTTTTTATTTTTTATTTGCTGTTTTGTGTAAGTATTAATTATTATTTTTTTTTTAAAATAATAATATTTAAAAAAAAAAATTTAAATCATTTTTTCCTGGGGCGCTTTGGGTGCGCGCACCGGTAAGCTCTCCGGAGAGCGCACCCAGAGCGCTACTTCTGCGTTCATGTAAAAAAATATGAATGAAAAGTAAATAATAACGCAAGACATTTAGTACCATACATATAAAAGCAGTATTTTTGATTTACGAAATGAAAATGATTTTGCATTTCCGTGAAACTATCGAAACGTCACTTCGGCGCTCCGCGTAAGCGCCTACGTTTGCGCTGCGTATGCGCCCTCGGAAGCGCCTATGTTCACGCCGCGTTTGCGCCCCCGGAAGCGCCTACGTTCGCGCCACGTAAGCGCCCCCGGAAGCGCATCGGTGCGCGCATCGGTGCGCGCAGCGTAAGCGCGTCAAGTCATGTGACCTTAAAATAACACTTTTCATTGGTTGCTAACAGTTTTTTTTACAAACAATGAAATCCCCACCCATTTCCTTCACTTCTTCTTTCACTTTTGTGACAGCAAGACCTGCCTTTTTGCTCTCGGTTCTTTGTTGGATATCTTGGATTATCATGGCTGCCAGACCATCCAGCAGTGAAGATGACACCAATGAATTCATCGATGAAGAGCCTCCTCAGCCGAAGGTGAGAGAACATTTCATCTGGAAGTTTTTTTCAATTCCTGATGACCAGAAGAAGGTAAATGCTCCAAAAGTGGAGTGCAGGATCTGTCACACAGTCCTGTCACGGGGTGACCCCACTAAAAAATATTCTATTGGGAACTCCACAATGATTCGTCATGTGGAGAGGAGGCACCCCCAGAATTTTGCCCGGGAAAGTGTCAGGGCTCTGGCACAAGAGGTTCCCAGTGATGGGGCCGCTACATCAACCGGAGGACCAACAACATTGGTGAGGGGGAGATCACAAGAGCTGGTTCCGAACATTCAGCCTGCATTTAACAAAGGCGTCCTTAAATGCAGAGACTGTGATCAGCTACTTTGCTATGGGGAGCAAAGTGTTCTGCTCATGGTTCGAGCATTGAAGAACCATCGCTGCCGTTCCCAGCCCTACATTTTTTTTTTGCTCCTGTTGAGCAGTTTCCATTCCCTGTTTTTGTTTTTGTTCTAAAAAAAGAAAAAAGAAGAAAAAAAAAGTTCTTTTCAGAACTACCTACAATTCTCATCAAAGAGCTATATTCTTAAAAAAATGAAAAAGAGTAAGTGAAGTGGAGTGCATTGATAAAGGAGAGGAAAATGAGTAAGAAATAACAGAAAGGTATGAGAGGAGAAAGGAAGTGAAGTAGGGGGACTGAAAGAAGGTGAGTGTGGGGAAGGAAAGTAAGGGGAAGGAGAGTGAACATGGGGAATGTGGATATTCAAAGAAAATGTAGAAAAGGAACGGGGGTGTGGAAGGGTAAGAAAAGATGCATTGCTGGAGTTGCATCATTTTTGTGACACACTCTAGCAATGCATCACTTTTGCGCTTACAGATACGTCTGAAATACTGACGTATCTCTGTAAGTATTTGCGACATAATACGTCATATATTTAATATGACGCATGAGTAGAAGACTGAAGGCCTCATTTATGAGGCCATGCGTCACTTTTACGCCAGTGGTGCGTCACTTTTTGTGACGCACCAGTGCTGTAAAAAATGCACCCTTTTGAGTCATATTTACAAAGTGACGCATCTAGGTAGATGCGTCACTTTGTAAACCCCTGCGCCACATTATACCTACGTCAGGTGTAATGTATGCAAAAGGGACGTATTGACGCAAGAAAGGGTCATAGAGGTGACGCAGTGAAATCTATGAGATATCACTGCGTCACTTTTATGACGCTTTTGTGTCTTTATTTTGCACCTGCCTCACAGCAGGCGTAAGACTGATGCAGGCCCTTTCACATGGGACTTTCCACATGTGAAAGGATGCATTGCTGGAGTTGCATCATTTTTGTGACACACTCCAGCAATGCATCACTTTTGCGCTTACAGATAAGTCTGAAATACTGACGTATCTGTAAGTACTTGCAACATAATGCATCATATATTTAATATGACGCATGAGTAGAAGACTGAAGGCCTCATTTATGAGGCCATGCATCACTTTTACGCCACCGGTACGTCACTTTTTGTGACGCACCAGTGCTGTAAAAAATGCACCTTATTGAGTCATATTTACAAAGTGACGCATCTAGGTAGATGCGTCACTTTGTAAACCCCTGCGCCACATTATACCTACGTCAGGTGTAATGTATACAAAAGGGGTGTATTGACGCAAGAAAGGGTCGTAGAGGTGACGCAGTGAAATCTAAGAGATATCACTGCGTCACTTTTATGACGCTGTTGCCTCCAAATTTTGCGCCTGTTTCACAGCTGGCGTAAGACTGATGCAGGCCCTTTCACATAGGCCCGGCCCCATTTGAAAGGAAGCATTGCTGGAGTTGCATCATTTTTTTGTCACACTCCAGCAATGCATCACTTTCCTCTAAACACTCAACATTTTTTTTTCTCTATTTTTTTTACACTCTTTCTCCCCGTTTTGCACTCAGGGTCAGCGTACCGGAGAGCGTACCGGGGAGCGCCGCCAGCGATCACCCCGCGAAAATTTCAACAACAAAAAAGTTTTTTAACCCTTCATGGTCCTTCTAGGCCCCCCTCAGAAAACCTAGGGGGTCAGGGGGTGTCTACTCTGCCCCCTTTTAATTATATCCCCCTTTCTTTTTTCACCTCTTGCGTCTCGATTCTACCGAGACACAAGATGGCGGACTCTCCGGACTGTTTAGAATGTTGACAGACACCCGACAGCCAATCAGCTTTCGCTCACGCACTCCAGTAGCGCGCCGGGTGCGCTCCCCGCTACGCGCACCGGGGAGCGCCGGCAGCGCGCCTATAGATATATATGTGTTTTTTAACTTAATTTTCATAAAAACCACTGGAGCAATTTTCACCAAACATAGCAAAGGCACATCTGCGTACCAGTCCTTACAATTTTGCCAAGTTTGGCGTAATTCCGTTCAGCGGTTCGGGCTGTAGACTTGTCAGACCGTCCTATGGAAATTAACATGGAGAAAACACGTTTTGGGACCCCCCTTTTTTCTCAGCCCCCACTTCACGAATCCCCCCGAAACTTTCAGGGAAGGAGCGGAGCGCAGCGAGACCATTTTAAGGAAAATTACAGGCAGATCCCTCAATCGGCGCCAAAGTTATTCCCAATAGAATGTTCGGAATTTCCTATGGTAGCCAATCCTAACTATAACTACCTACCGGCAAACAGTAGGTAATATATGTATATATATATATATATATATATATATATATATATATATATATACTCTCTCACATCCACTCTTTCAAATAAATCACACCCACTCTGACACCCATACAGAGCATACAGAGACTCTCACACCTACTCTGACATCCATACAGACGCTCTCACACCTAGTCACATACACATATTCTTCACACCCACTCTCACAACCATACAGACACTCTCACACCCACTATTACACACAGACTCTCTCACACCCACTCACCTATACAGAGACTATCATACCCACTCATACACCATTGCAGACACTCACACCCACTCACATACCCATACAGACACTCTCACACCCACTCGTACACCCATAGAGACACTCAGACTCCCAGTCATACACACAGACAGACACTTTCACACCCACTCACATACCCATACACACCATCTCGCACCCAGTCACATACACAGACACTCACACCCACTCCAGCACCCATACAGATACTCTCACACCCACTCACATACCCATACAGACACTATCACACCACTCTTGCACCCATACAGAACCTCTCACACCCAGTCTTACACACAGACACTCACTACGGTCCCCCAATGTCCCTTTCTGCCAGCCTTTCCATGATGGGTGAACAGTGGGGGCGTGGCTAAGCACGCAGCGAGGCTGGCTGCGTTTTAGAAGAGCTCCGGCGTGACCCTCCACATCGAGGGTAATTTATCCGCTTAATACCCCGACTGGCTGGCCACAACTTGGGGTGCGACACCGTGAGACCACTGTCCGGCATCGGACCAAGTTGCGAGCTCCCACGAGCTCCGGATCCGCACCGGCCCTGCAGAGACAGACTGAGCCGGGAGAGGAGCTGCAGCGCCGGCAGGACCCGTCAGGCAAGCCCGGGGACAGAACCGGAAGCACAGGCCGCGAAGGCCGGAGACACCCGGTGACCACACAGAGAGGGCAGAGCTGGGACGCCGCCGACCATCGCCGACCTCCGCAGGACACCGGGGGGGCAGCGGCGATCCGACGGGGGCCGTCTCCGAAGTGAGGAGTGGAGACGCCCGTGACGGGCTGGAGCCGGCACCTGTGGGGACCCAGGCAGAGAACGGGGCAGCCGGTACGGCGAGGACACCCCCCCCTGCCCCCTGGCTGCGGTGTTGACTGGTGGGGGCTTCGAGGGAGACAGAGCGAGCTTCGGCGGCGGCGAGCAATGGGCGGAGACCCGCCATCCAGAGGCCTGCGCGCCTGCCCGCAGCCACGGACACCGATATCCGGTGAGGACACCCAGGAACACGGGGACACCCGGACCAGACCCTGGAGACCCCCACACCGCCTACACAGACCCGGGGAGCGCGTGAGAGCGCGACAGACACCGCCAGTGAGCCCCCCACAATTCCTGGGGGGGCGCCCTCACCAACATGGCGGCGCCAACCGGCAACCTGACGACGTGAATCTCTACGACCGGCCCAGACACAGAGCGGGAGAGGCGCCTCTGAACCGAGTGCGCTTGGAAGTCATAGCAACACTTGCACACTGACAGTGCAGGTGAAGAGAAAAGCGAGGGTCACCAGGGTCGAACGCGGGACCTGGACCACACTGACGCTGCGGCGCGAATGCACCAGCCGCCACTGACCGCCTGACCAGGGAGCGAAACGCCCAGCCACGCCAGAAACCATCACAGGGGTGCACTGGGAGGCATCCATCGCGGCCTACAGCAGAAAGTGACTGCACACAACGCCTTATCCGAGGCTGAGAAAGGAAGAAGGCCGCGAGAGGCCCTACTAGCCGGGAGCCCTACATTCATCTGGGACACTGAGGCCCACGAGGTACATGGAAGACCACTCGCGAGACCTGGTCCCCTCCGCGATCCCGCATCACCAAATGGACAACACTGCGGCGGAATAGTGCGGGTCGCAAAACACACGACCTCTGGGGCCAAGCAACGCTGCAGACCGTACCTGGCCGAGGGTCGGGGAAAAAGTGCAACCCATGCCGGGGCATTAAGGCCCACGCACAGACCGACCTGGCCCAACCGAGGCCAACACACGGAGAGCCCTCCTATCGCATCCCCTCACTGGTGCGAAGACACTATACCTGCCTGAACTCATCGCCCAGTGAGCAGACGACCTGCACGGCCCCATCGGGCCCACCTGTCCTGAGCCCACAGGCGGAGAATCTTTCCTGATCGGCGATCGCGAGTCCTGGGCCATTGCCAGACAGAAGCGCCACACACCGCTCCGACAAAGACTTTGGCGTGCAGGACCCTGCCCATGTCTGGAGGTGCGGGGAAGCGCACGGGAGCTGGGGGCACGCACCCGAAAGGCAAAATGGCAAGCCTCAGAAGTCGAATGAAGCGGACCCAGTGACGGCCAGACTGGATTCGGTCCTGGCACCCATGGACAGCTAGAGAACTCCATACAATCCACCCGGACATCGCTGGAGGCGAAAATAGACGGTGTCGCCTGTAGGAGAGTAGGGTCTGCAATCCTATGATCACCCCAGATTTTTGCTTTTTGCTTCACTGGTTTACGACTTCCCTGGCTGTGGGCCTGCTAATCAGACCCACTGCCTAGCTGTTCTCTCACTAAATTGACACGTGTACCTTAGGTGCATTTACCAATTGGTACTGGGCCACCTTGTGAGACCCTGTAACTCAGGGCATAGGTGTACCCAGGGCCTACCAGGGGCTGCAGCATGTATTATGCCACCACTGGCTGGCCATCTAAACCTGACACAACTGGCTGCACGACAGCTGGGGCAAGATGGTGTACTCACCCTTTGCTTTAGATATAGTATCCCTATATCTAACCCTAAAATGGACACATATATTCCTATCAGTCACTCCTATGGCAGGCCTTGACAATCCTGAAGGCAGAGATCTTGGAATTATGTGAGATGGTGCTCTGGCATGAGCTGAGCCAGTCTGCAGCTTGCGGGACCAAGTCCTAATAGCTGTTCTATGATAACGCGTACCATATACTCTTAAGTGCATTATAATCCTCGCGGTTATATGCCAACTCTGGTATCGCTTTATCAAAACATGTTGAGTAAGGTGTCATACGAATTGGAATACTAACCCCTCGCCAATTCTGGTGACGGGGTTAGCATTCCACCCTTCTAGAGGGACACGACATGTATGGAACTGTGAACCCCGGTTAAAGTTAACTCGAGCCTCAGCATCACAAAATGGATGCTGCCACCACAGACACAAGTCTGACCTCCTGCTGCTGGGAGTCCTTCCAGCGAGGAGAGCTTGGACAAAGGGTTTCCTGTCAGGGGCGGTGCTAGCACCATCCCAGACAGGGTTTTGTGTATCCCAGGTAGGCAGGGCTTTAGAGGAAGGTGACTGCAAGTGGCACCGCGGTGCTCACTATGCATAGGCCGGCTTGAACCAGTTCCAGGGGCACCCCAGCCCCTGAGCTGGGGAAAGTCCGGCATGGGAGAGGGGTGTAACCATCCCCCTTCCTGGTCCCACCCATGGGCAGGACCTAGTCGCGTACCAGCCCCTTTCTTTAGAATAAAGGTAAGAGCGGGGACCCTTCCAAATTAGATCATCTTTGAATCCTGAAACTACTTTCTACGAAAGGAACTCAAGACTTCTTCTCAAGATTTCTCCCTTGTGACTAAGGAGTAGTCACCCTGCATCTGCGGGCACCAACTAAGTAACCTGCGGTTTGCTGCACGTCCTTCCTCCGGAACCAGACCGACCAGCACGACGAGACCCGGCTTCCCTGGCACCTCTGACCTCTACCTGCATCATCAGCCCAGCTGAGATTCGTGGGTGTGACGAGACCTCGAGGGACCGGCCATCTTCAGAACTGCACTACACTTATCCAGCACGACCGCCGAGGGATCCTCGAGTGAGTGCTTTGGGGTTTGAGAAGCCCTAACCCTGAGCAGCTCCAGCACCGAAGTCCAGCCCCCCAGCATCCACCAGATCTGCGTGGGGCCCTTCTGCTCTTTGCTGATCACCGCGTTGTCCGGCTACTTGCCTGCTGGCTTGTAGCCCTCTTGACGACGAACTACGACACTTCCATCGCTGGTCTGGTTGCTCCAGACTGGCCCTTGCTTCCCTCCAACAGAGGAGCACCCCGGACCCTCCTGGTCCACTCCAAACGCCATTTTGAGTCCACCGCGTGGGCTTCCATTTGCCAAGAGTTGTTGCCCCAATCCTGGGTCCAGCATCGCCGACAGCAGATACCTTAGTGGGACAGCTCGCACCTCCATCCTGGTCGCCGACAACGCCTCCTGGTCCAAGAGACTGCAGAGCCCAGCGTCGCCCACTCATCTGGTCGAGGTGACTTCATCCGGTGCCATCCTGGTGCCCATCTAATCACTGGCTAGTGATTCAGAACTTGGTCCCCTCTGCTTACAGGTACTCTTCTTCAGCTGACCCAGTCCTTGGATCAGCCCGGAACATCTTCACTGGTCGCCTGCCAGCAACTTCCACTTCAGGCTCCTGGTTCGTCAACGAGGGTTTCCGACGACACTTGAACCCTATGCAGCCGCAGCCCCATGGCTAGGTAAACCGAGTACCACGGTGCTCCAGCGTAGAACAACTCTCTAAGTGTCTAAATCCACTTTCGTTTTTGACCTACCTAGTCGGGTTCGCCCGAGAACACTAACTTTGTAATTTCTAGCAACCATAGACTTTGTCCCGCATTACGCGTGAGAGTTCCCACTCTGCACACGATGTCCCTAGGCCTCCTGCTTCTAATCTAAGGGTTCAGCATTGTAGGTCCAGCATTTCTAAAGTCTATGAGAGTAGTACTTACCTACTAGTAATTTCGCATTCCACTTCCAGAGTATATGGTTTTTCGTGCCCCTCGGGCATTTGTGTGAATTGTGCGACTTTCAGTATTTCTTTAAGAGCTTTGTATTGTGCTTAGCGCCCTGTCCTCATAAAGAGTCCAGGGCTGTTGTGTTATAATAAATATCCTTTTATTTTCATAACAACTTGTGTGGTGTCCTTTCACTTGGTGTTCAAGGGGTATATGCGATGGTATAACAGCTGGCTTAACACGCCCTCTAGAGTTTAGCCTAAAGACTTCTCTTGTCCATGCTACTAGGATAGCTGGTCTAAAAGGTGGACTTACAACCAATCATCAATAAGGGTAATTTGGACTGATACATAGTGATCACTACTATAGTGAGCACTGCATATCAGGCCAATTTCTCACATTGGTGGCAGCGGTGGGATTTGAGCTTGCTGTTGTTTTACCACACGTATCCTAAGAATATCATTTGAAAGATCACATAAGTACCAAGGTACATATAACTTAGCTTAGAATACTCTGAGTTCTACTGAACCAGCTGTTGTAGTTCAACAGGGCCTAGCACACCCTGACTACAACTCTTAGCAAGGGATCAGTAGGCAAACAAATAGTGTAGGTAGGTGCATCACTTACACCACACTAGAAGCATGTCAGACAAAGGAGGGAACTCAGAGGCCCCCCTTGTGTCAGTTGACCCTCCACAGATCATTTCAAAATATGCTGCTCTTAGCTTCCAGGAGATGAGACAAGTGTGTACCTCCAGGAAGCTAAAACAGGGTTCTAACCCTACAATCCCATTCCTGATTGGTCTCTTAGAGACTTATGATGCCAGGAGGGCTTCTAATACAGGCCCTTCTAATTCAGATGGGAACATGCCCCCCTTAGAGGGAACCCTTGGGGACCCTGACCTCCATCACAATGGAACAGTTAGTGAAGGAAAGGAGGAGGATCAGGAGTTGTCAGGGGATGAGGCAGACAAAGGTCAGGTAGAAGTCAGTAGACTCACCAGGACCAACTTAAGCAGGCATGAGAATGGATTTGGGGGACCCCCAGGGCCACTCTCAGGCAGGCTTAACATTGGTAATGGATGAGTTAGGTCTCTATCCAGAGGCTCTAACAGATCCTTTAGAACCAATGGCTCTCAGACCTCTTCTCACAGAGGGATGGCATCCCCTCAGAGGAGAGAGCATGAGGCCAAGATGAGGGAAGTCAATCTGAGGATTGAAAGGGAAGAACTTGCCCTGGCCAAAGAGAGACTTGCCTTTGCTAGAGAGCAGAAATTGAGTGGGACAGACCCCACTGGTGGCAGCATTTTACCTAGAGAAAAGGACAGGAGTTTAGACACTAGACACCTGAGTAAGATAGTGCCCCCCTTTAAACAAGGGGATGACATCCACAAATGGATGACTGCTTTGGAGAGGGCCTGCACTGTCCAGTGCGTCCCCCAGAGTCAGTGGGCAGCTATCTTGTGGCTCCTTTGAAGGCAAAGGTAGAGATAAGCTCCTCACTACTAGAGCTGAGGATGCTAACAATTACCAAGTCCTGAAAAATACACTGATAGATGGGTTTGGCCTAACCACTGAGCAGTACAGGTTGCTGTTCAGGGATACCCAGAAAACTCAGTCTCAGGATTGGCCTGACTTTGTGGATTGTGCCACTAAGGCTTTGGAGGGCTGGTTGCTGGGCAGTAAGGTTACTGATTATACAGGATTGTACAATCTGATCATGAGGGAACAGATTTTAAATAATTGTCAGAACCAGTTGTTGCATCAGCACCTTGTTGACTCAGATCTGACCTCTCCCCAAGAATTGGGAAAGAAGGCAGACAGATGGGTCAGAACAAGGGTCAAGCAGAACCAGGGCCAGAACCAGGGTGGTCAGAAGAAAGCAGACCAAAAGGGTAATACTAAGAATGAGCAAAATGACCAGAAGTCTTCAACAGGCCCCCAACAAACCAAAGAGGGTGGGGGTCAGGCTTCACAGCAGAAAAAGAAGACTCAAGAAGGCCAGTCTAAAAGGTGGTGCCAATACTGTAAAAGTAAAACTCACTGGTTTAGTGAGTGCACCAAGAAAGGCGGGCAAACTCCTACCACTACAGCCCCTAAGGCAACTGCACCCCCTAGTACAGCCAGTAGTGGTAGTGCACCTCCCAAGGGATTAGTTGGGTTAACCTTGGGATCTGAGGGGTATGACAACTTAGTTGGCACACTCACTCAGGCTGTCCTTGTCTGTACAGGGGATGTGGATATATCCCCTGATGCAAGTCCCAATACTTTGGGAAAATACAGACAGACACCTTTTATAAATGGAAAGATGGCTCAGGCCTACAGGGACACTTGTGCCAGTGTCACAATGGTGACACCTAACTTTGTGGACCCTGGACAGATCATACTAGGTACAGACTACCTAGTGACCAATGCTAGCAATGTCACTACCCACCATAGTATGGCAATTGTTGATTTCTCCTGGGGAGGGGTAAGTGGCCAAAAGAAAGTTGTGGTCAGCTCAGACCTCCCAGTTGAATGTTTGTTGGGCAATGATTTGGAGTCATCACTATGGTCAGAAGTGGAGCAGAGGACTCACATGGAAATGTTAGGTGTGCCAGCACATGTCCTTGCTGTGACTAGGTCACAGGCCAGAAGATGCCCCACTGAACAGGTGCTGGATCCTGGAACAATGGACCAGACACCTTCCAAGAAGAAGAGCAGTAGGGTTAAGGCATTGCCTTCCCACTTGCCCCAGGTTGTGGATCAAGTCTCAGAGGAGGCTGACCTCAAAGAGCTGAGGGAAACTGAGCCTAAAGAACTTGAACCTGATCAGGTTGAGTTTCTGGGTTCAGGGGGACCCTCCAGAGAAGACCTGGGGAAGGCACAGTTAGACTGCCCTTCCCTTGAACCCCTCAGACAGCAGGCTGCTGCTGAGGCTGCAGGGAACGCCACAGGTGCCCACAGGGTATACTGGGATGATGGACTCCTGTACTCAGAGACAAGAGACCCCAAGCCTGGTGCAACCAGGAGGCTGGTTATCCCCTTGTCTCAGAGAGGTTTCCTTCTTACCTTGGCCCATGAGATTCCCCTTGCAGGACACTTAGGCTAGAATAAGACTTGGGACAGACTTGTCTCACACTTTCACTGGCCTCACATGAATGAAGATACCAGGGAGTTTTGTCGCTCCTGTGTCACTTGCCAAGCCAGTGGTAAGTCAGGTGGCACAACAAAGGCCCCCCTTATACCAATGCCTGTGGTGGGGGTACCCTTTGAAAGAGTGGGGATTGACATTGTTGGTCCAATGGAACCCCAAACAGCATCAGGGCACAAGTTTATACTGGTGGTGGTGGACCATGCCACCAGGTATCCTGAAGCTGTTCCCCTTAGGACCACTACAGCACCTGTTGTGGCAAGAGCCCTAGATGGAGTGTTCTCCAGAGTGGGCTTCCCTAAGGAGGTTGTCTCTGACAGAGGTGCAAACTTCATGTCAGGATATCTGACTGCTATGTGGAAGGAATGTGGTGTCAACTACAAGTTCACCACACCCTATCATCCACAATGCAATGGGCTTGTTGAAAGGTTCAACAGGACCCTAAAAGGGATGATTCATGGACTACCTGAAAAGCTCAGGCGTAGATGGATGTCCTGATACCCTGCCTTTTGTTTGCTTACAGAGAGGTCCCACAGAAGGGGGTTGGCTACAGCCCTTTTGAACTTCTGTATGGGCATCCTGTAAGAGGACCCCTGTGTTTGGTGAAGGAAGGATGGGAGAAACCTCTCAAAAAGTCTGAAACCAACATAGTGGACTATGTACTTGGTCTCCGCTCCAGGATGGCTGAGTATATGGAAAAGGCTTCTAAAAACCTTGAGGCAAGCCAAGAACTCCAAAAAGCTTGGCATGACCAAAAGGCTGTCCTGACTTTGTACAAGCCTGGACAGAAGGTGTGGGTGTTGGAGCCAGTGGCCCCAGCAGCACTCAAAGACAAATGGTCTGGGCCCCACACAATCATTGAGCAAAAGGGAGAGGTCACCTACCTGGTGGACCTTGGAACTCCCAGGAGCCCCCTCAGGGTGCTCCATGTGAATAGGCTCAAGGCATATGTCGACAGGAAGGACATGAGCTTGCTCATGGCCACAGATGAGGGACAGGAGGAGGAGAGTGACCCTCTCCCAGACCTGCTCACTCAGAACCCTGATGATGGGTCAGTGGATGGTGTTGTCTTTTGTGGCAGCCTCTCTGAGCATCAGCAAAAGGATTGCAAACAAGTTCTTCAATCCTTTAGACATATGTTCTCTCTGACACCCAGTCAAACCAATTGGTGTACCCATGAGGTTGACACTGGTGACAGTCTGCCAGTCAAGAGTAAAATCTACAGACAGCCTGATCATGTCAGAGACTGCATTAAAACTGAAGTGCAGAAAATGTTGGAGCTGGGAGTCATTGAGCCCTCAGATAGCCCTTGGGCTAGTCCAGTAGTTCTAGTGCCAAAGCCTCACACCCAGGGTGGTAAGAAAGAGATGAGGTTTTGCGTAGACTACAGAGGCCTCAATGCAGTCACTAAGACTGATGCCCACCCAATACCAAGGGCAGATGAACTTATAGATAGATTGGCTTCTGCCAACTACTTAAGTACATTTGACCTGACAGCTGGGTATTGGCAAATCAGGTTAGCTGAGGAAGCCAAGCCCAAGACAGCATTTTCTACCCCTGGTGGGAATTATCAATTTGTGGTAATGCCCTTTGGTCTGAAAAATGCACCTGCCACCTTCCAAAGGCTGGTGAATCAAGTTCTCACTGGGCTGGATGACTTCTGTTCTGTCTTTAGTTCCACCTGGGAGGATCACCTGGTCCACCTGAGGAAAGTGTTAGAGGCACTGCAAGCAGCAGGTCTCACTATCAAGGCCACCAAGTGCCAGATAGGGCAGACACAGGTTGTATACCATGGCCACCTTGTAGGTGGAGGCCAGTTTCAGCCACTGGAGTGCAAGATACAGTCCATCAAGGACTGGGCTCCTCCAACCACCCAGACTCAGGTTCGAGATTTCTTGGGCCTGACTGGTTATTACAGGAAATTTGTCAGAAATTATGGATCAATTGTGACTCCACTTAATGACCTGACAAGTAAAAAGATGCCAAAGAAAGTTCAGTGGACAGCAGGCTGTCAAAAAGCATTCGATGACCTAAAGCAGGCCATGTGCACAGCACCTATCCTAAAGAGTCCAGACTACTCCAAACCATTCATTGTCCAAACAGATGCTTCTGAGTTGGGTGTGGGAGCTGTTCTATCTCAGCTGAATTTTGATGGCCAGGACCAGCCCATTGCTTTTATTAGCAGAAGGCTGACCCCCAGAGAGAAAAATTGGTCAGCTATTGAGAGGGAGGCCTTTGCTGTGGATTGGGCCCTGAAGAAACTGAGGCCATACTTGTTTGGCACTCATTTCAAGATTCAGACCGACCATAAGCCCCTCTTGTGGCTAAATCAGATGAAGGGTGAAAACCCGAAACTGCTTAGGTGGTCCATTTCCCTACAGGGGATGGATTTTACAGTGGAGCATAGACCTGGCACTGATCATGGCAATGCAGATGGGCTCTCCAGGTATTTCCACTTAGAGCAAGAAGACTCACCTGGTCAAGGTTAGTTTATTGTCCCAAAGTTTGGGGGGGGGGTCATGTAGGAGAGTAGGGTCTGCAATCCTATGATCACCCCAGATTTTTGCTTTTTGCTTCACTAGTTTACAACTTCCCTGGCTGTGGGCCTGCTAATCAGACCCACAGCCTAGCTGTTCTCTCACTAAATTGACACGTGTACCTTAGGTGCATTTACCAATTGGTACTGGGCCACCTTGTCAGACCCTGTAACTCAGGGCATAGGTGTACCCAGGGCCTACCAGGGGCTGCAGCATGTATTATGCCACCCCTGGATGGCCATCTAAATCTGACACAACTGGCTGCACGACAGCTGGGGCAGGGTGGTGTACTCACCCTTTGCTTTAGATATAGTATCCCTATATCTAACCCTAAAATGGACACATATATTCCTATCAGTCACTCCTATGGCAGGCCTTGACAATCCTGAAGGCAGATTGCTTGTAATTATGTGAGATGGTGCTCTGGCATGAGCTGAGCCCGTCTGCAGCTTGCGGAACCAAGTCCTAATAGCTGTTCTATGATAACGCGTACCATATACTCTTAAGTGCATTATAATCCTCACGGTTATATGCCAACTCTGGTATCGCTTTATCAAAACATGTCGAGTAAGGTGTCATACGAATTGGAATACTAACCCCTCGCCAATTCTGGCGACGGGGTTAGCATTCCACCCTTCTAGAGGGACACGACATGTATGTAACTGTGAACCCCGGTTAAAGTTAACTCGAGCCTCAGCATCACAAAATGGATGCTGCCACCACAGACACAAGTCTGACCTCCTGCTGCTGGGAGTCCTTCCAGCGAGGAGAGCTTGGACAAAGGGTTTCCTGTCAGGGGCGGTGCTAGCACCATCCCAGACAGGGTTTTGTGTATCCCAGGTAGGCAGGGCTTTAGAGGAAGGTGACTGCAAGTGGCACCCCGGTGCTCACTATGGATAGGCCGGCTTGAACCAGTTCCAGGGGCACCCCAGCCCCTGAGCTGGGGAAAGTCCGGCATGGGAGAGGGGTGTAACCACCCCCCTTCCTGGTCCCACCAATGGGCAGGACCTAGTCGCGTACCAGCCCCTTTCTTTAGAATAAAGGTTGGAGCGGGGACCCTTCCAAATTAGATCATCTTTGAATCCTGAAACTGCTTTCTACTAAAGGAACTCAAGACTTCTTCTCAAGATTTCTCCCTTGTGACTAAGGAGTAGTCACCCTGCATCTGCGGGCACCAACTAAGTAACCTGCGGTTTGCTGCACGTCCTTCCTCCGGAACCAGACCGACCAGCACGACGAGACCTGGCTTTCCTGGCACCTCTGACCTCTACCTGCATCATCAGCCCAGCTGAGATTCGTGGGTGTGACGAGACCTCGAGGGACCGGCCATCTTCAGAACTGCACTACACTTATCCAGCACGACCGCCGAGGGATCCTCGAGTGAGTGCTTTGGGGTTTGAGAAGCCCTAACCCTGAGCAGCTCCAGCACCGAAGTCCAGCCCCCCAGCATCCACCAGATCTGCGTGGGGCCCTTCTGCTCTTTGCTGCTCACCGCGTTGTCCGGCTACTTGCCTGCTGGCTTGTAGCCCTCTTGACGACGAACTACGACATTTCCATCGCTGGTCTGGTTGCTCCAGACTGGCCCTTGCTTCCCTCCAACAGAGGAGTACCCCGGACCCTCCTGGTCCACTCCAGACGTCAATTTGGGTCCACCGCGTGGGCTTGCATTTGCCAAGAGTTGTTGCCCCAATCATGGGTCCAGCATCGCCGACAGCAGATACCTTCGTGGGACAGCTCGCACCTCCATCCTGGTCGCCGACAACGCCTCCTGGTCCGAGAGACTGCAGAGCCCAGCGTCGCCCACTCACCTGGTCGAGGTGACTTCATCCGGTGCCATCCTGGTGCCCATCTAATCACTGGCTAGTGATTCAGAACTTGGTCCCCTCTGCTTACAGGTACTCTTTTTCAGCTGACGCAGTCCTTGGATCAGCCCGGAACATCTTCACTGGTCGCCTGCCAGCAACTTCCACTTCAGGCTCCTGGTTCGTCAACAAGGGTTTCCGACGACACTTGAACCCTATGCAGCCGCAGCCCCTGGGATAGGTAAACCGAGTACCACGGTGCTCCAGCGTAGAACAACTCTCTAAGTGTCTAGATCCACTTTCGTTTTTGACCTACCTAGTCGGGTTCGCCCGAGAACACTAACTTTGTAATTTCTAGCAACCATAGACTTTGTCCCGCATTACGCGTGAGAGTTCCCACTCTGTACACGACATCCCTAGGCCTCCTGCTTCTAATCTAAGGGTTCAGCATTGTAGGTCCAGCGTTTCTAAAGTCTATGAGAGTAGTACTTACCTGCTAGTAATTTCGCATTCCACTTCCAGAGTATATGGTTTTTCGTGCCCCTCGGGCATTTGTGTAAATTGTGCGACTTTCAGTATTTCTTTAAGAGCTTTGTATTGTGCTTAGCGCCCTGTCCTCATAAAGAGTCCAGGGCTGTTGTGTTATAATAAATATCCTTTTATTTTCATAACAACTTGTGTGGTGTCCTTTCACTTCGTGTTCAAGGGGTATATGTGATGGTATAACAGCTGGCTTAACACGCCCTCTAGAGTTTAGCCTAAAGACTGCTCTTGTCCATGCTACTAGGATAGCTGGTCTAAAAGGTTGACTTACAACCAATCATCAATAAGGGTCATTTGGACTGATACATAGTGATCACTAGAATAGTGAGCACTGCATATCAGGCCAATTTCTCACATCGCCATAGATCTGACACACCTGAAAGCGGATCACAAAAAACTAGCTGAATGCACCACGACTCTGGAGCACACCGTAACGGATCTGGAGCCATGAGTTACACAGTCAGATAAACAAATAAAAGATCTTCTTAACAGAGTAGAGTTCCTAGAAGACAGGGTGGAGGATGCAGAAGGACGGGTGAGACGCAACAATGTCCGAATAGTGGGAATGCCCGAAAAATGGGAAGGGAGAGATCCAACAACGCACGTAGAGGACTGGCTCTGTGCCCTGCTGCCCGAGGGTACCCTATCACCTCACTTTGTGGTTGAGCGGGCACACAGGGTCCCGACCAGGCCGCTCCCGACTGGCTCTAACCCGCGCCCATTACTCATCCGAATCTTGAACTATAGAGACCAAGACTCCATCTTGAGGGAAACCCGCAAACTCGGCAACATACAGGTGGATAATGCGAATATAATGTTTTTTCCAGACTACACAATCCAAGTGCAACGCCAGAGACACTCCTTCCTGATAGTGAAAAGGCGACTATGCCAACTTGGACTCACATATTCCCTCCTCTTCCCGGCAAGGCAGCGAGTAATAGCAAATGAAAAGACCCACTTCTTCAATACCTCGGAGGAGGTAGAAGCCTGGCTGGACAACGGGACGGACAAAAGCACAAAGAGGCAAGGAGACCAACCCCGGACGAGGAGACGCAGGGGCTCTAAAAGGAGGCGCGGAAACAGATCACCCTCGCCAGCAGCGAGCGGTACACAACATAGCGCAAGCCCACCCGAGGAGGACATACGCCGGGAGCAACAGGAGGCCCTATGGATGGTCACGGAGGTCAGCAGCTCGCCGACCCAGCGCTCCCTGCCAGTCACGAGCCCCAGGGCATTATTGAGCGACGACGAGGCGATCAACGGAATACCAGATTCACAAGTTTCAGGAGACTTGCCTGACATCACACCGCAAACGTCGGACCTGTTCGGCTGACAGAATGGCGAGCTCCGGCACCTCCTCCCCCTCGCTCCACAATTCCTTCCATTCCCCTTCCTAACACCATCTGAACGGAAGGAGCGGAGTGCTGGAAGGAGACGGACACAAGGCACTGACTACCCACATGAGAGGAGATTGATGGCCCGGCCCTTCCCTACGGATGCACACGCCTGAGACGCAGTGAGTAGACACTGAGACATGCATAGCGCTGGCTGTCACCAGGTAGATGGCCTCAGGTAACCACTCTTCATTGGTCTTGCTGCAGCGAAGGTCCCTCCAGGCGGGTCCGGGCCGCCGTTGCACTCTGAGAACTGGTAAAAGTGGTCCCGCACAGCTTGATGGAAACACACTGCAATGTCTTCGGCGGGGCCCACTAGGTGGCCGGCCAGGTACGCACACTTCCCCCATGTGTGACTATGCACGCACCCATGCTCTGCTTGAGGACAATGTCTCATTCGCCCTGCGTGATGGGCAGCAACCCCCCAGACTTGAACGTTGACTATCTCAGTAGAGTGTTTGGACGACTGCACGTTCGGCAGCCGACCCTATGGCATTATCCCCAGTTCAAGTTCCCCCTTCCCCCTTCTTTTGAAATATGCTGCATCCACGGTCTAGTGGCGATTTTGCTGTACTCTCTATTGTACCCTGCAGGTATGCGTGGAAATGTTGCTGTGATGGGCGGTGGGGGCTCTTCGGGGGGCATGTGTGGCCAGGGGGAGGGAAGATGGGGCCCTTCTGATACACTGTGATGGCTGAGGTCCAGATCTGCACTTGGAATGTACGTGGTATACATACACCCTCGCGTAGGTATATGATCTACTCATACCTGAAGAGCCATAAGGTCCAAATAGCACTCTTGCAGGAGACACACTTGACAACACCTGAGGTACATACACTACGAAGACGGTGGCGGGGATATTTGTACGCGACTGGGTTCTCCTCCTACGCACGAGGTGTGTTAATATGGATGAGACCGGGGATCCCGTTTGACATTGAAGACTCTTACATAGACAGAGAGGGGTGACTGGTGGCTGTGAAGGGACGCCTGGATGGACGCCCATTAGTCTTGGCGTCGGTTTATGCTCCCAATACGAACCAGCAGGGTTCTTTCACGAAAGTATCGACGGCCCTATCGCACTGGCATGGGATCCCCTGGATACTGGGAGGAGACTACAACTGCGTGCTAGACACCACACTAGACCGCTCCTTCCCACCATTACCCAATGCGCCAGTAGTGGGCGCCATGAAGGCCCTTATGGCCTGGGCCACTTACTGGAACCTGCAGGACGTATGGAGACACCGAAACCCGAACACCCGGACGTATTCATTTTATTCGGGAGCCCATAACCTATACACACGACTGGACAGGTACATGCTCACCGAAGACTTGCTCCCGTTAGTAACGGATGCATATTACATGGGCCGGACACATTCAGACCACAATCCCCACATGTTGGTAGTCTCATGGGCGAACACACACACTCCTGTCCCCACCTGGAGACTGCAGCCAGATCTCCTGCTGGACGCACCTTTCCGAGACTCACTGTTTACACATATAGCGCACTACTTTGAGTAGAACACGGGCACTGCCACCACCTCCCAGATAGAATGGGATGCGTTCAAAGTGGTCATACGAGGGCAATGTCTGGGCACACAGGTCAACTTTAAACGGCGTGTTGAGAAAGACCTTCAAAGGGTAGAGGCAGAGTTGATACGACATGAACAAGATACAGTGAGGGATGACGGAGCAGAGTTACGATCTGCGCAGGCGGAGCATGAGAAATGAATGGAGAGGCTGCGGTGTTTGAATTATGCAGCCCACGCAGCACGCACCCACGATAGATGAGATAAACCAGGCAAGCTACTGACATGGTTAATTAGCAGGAATGAAAAGACAAAACCAGTAACGAAAATCCTGGGAGCCAATGGGACGCTCCTGCACACACAACAGGAGATACACTGCCCATTTACTGGTCATTATGACACACTATACCGCTCTTACCTACCTACCCCTGCTCCGGATACTGAGGAATACCTCGGACCGATTCCGCTACCGACTCTTAGTGACGCCCAACGCGACGACCTAGCAGCGCCCATTACCTCTGAAGAACTCCGAGTAGTCATAGCGGCGCTCTCCAATGGGAAATCCCCGGGCCCCGACGGACTCCCAGCGGAGTTCTATAAGGCGTATCCGGACCTCCTGATCCCCGAACTGATCAAAGTATATGAGGCAGCGATGGAAGACTCCTCCTTACCGCCCTCTCTAAATGAAGCCACCCTGGTCTCCCTCTTGAAGCCCGGAAAAGACGGGCCGCTGTTGGGTTCATACAGGCCACTCGCCCTCCTGAACTCCGACTATAAAATATTAGCATCCACACTGGCCCGGAGACTAGCCCTGTATACGCCCACACTGGTCCACGCAGACCAGAACGGTTTTGTACCCGCACGTAGTACATCGCAAAATATCCGTCGGCTCTTTAGGGTGCAGGAGTATGCGAGGGTGCCTTGGCCACGGTCGGGATGTCTTGTACTAGATCTGGAAAAGGCATTCGATTCAGTGGAATGGCCGTATCTTAGGGCAGTAATGCAGAAATACGACCTGGGAGAGGCGTACACAGATATGGTCGGCCTCCTCTACCAAACGCCTAGCGTACGGGTCCGGATCGGGGGCCTCCTGTCGGACACCATATGAGTCAGACGGGGCACAAGACAGGGCTGCCCCTGTCGCCACTGCTCTTCTCCTTAGCGATGGAACCACTGGCGGAATTGCTGAGGAGGCAGGGTGCAGAATGGGGCATCCCATTGATAGACGGCATGCACGCGGTCTCGCTGTACGCTGACGACCTGCTCCTCTACATTAGGGACCTCACACAGATACCGCAGGGACTCACGGACACCCTACGAGAATTCACGGCCCACTCGGGACTGAGAGTCAATTGGGGGAAATCCGGGGTTTACCCCTTTCACCCCGACATGCAGGAATGTGAGGTGCAACTAGGGGGAACGACGCTGACCTGGCACGCAGGTACCTTCAAATATCTAGGCATCCACATCTATCGGTCCCCTGCAGACGTGCTGGATGGCAACTTGGTCAGGGCTATCTCCACCCTGCGAGCCCAGATGGCTTTCTGGGGCACACTCCCACTGAATGTCCCAGCCAGAGTCACTCTAACGAAAATTATAGTATTGCCGAGACTCCTTTATTATTACTCAAACATACCGGTATACGTTCCCACCCAGATTTTTAGAGAGCTCGAGACTATGATACGGGCACTCATTTGGAACACGGGAAGGCCCAGAGTGGCCCTGAAGAAGCTATACGCCCCGATGTTACTGGGGGGACTCGCGGTCCCTAATCAGGAACTTTATTACCTTGCGGCGCAACTTCAATGGGTGGTGGGCTGGCTTGCGGGAAGAAATTTGAACGATACGGCCTGGGAAACACTGGCCCTGACCCATGCAAGGGCTCTCACGATGTTCCACCCCTTAAATAAAGCAGCCCGCGGAGCGCAACTACACCTTACGGTGGCACTTAAATGCTACAAACGCGCAATAAGACTCAAGCGGGAGGTCACACCCTACGCCCCAGCACTCCCACTACAGGGCATGCCCCGACTAGGGTGAGTGATCACTGCGACACTATTAGACAGCTGGGAACGTGCGGGGATAGAAACGATGGCGGATCTGTACAATGAAGGCACCCTAATCCCGTTTGGGAGCCTGGTGGAGGACACCGACTTGCCGGCGGGGCAATTCTTACTTCACGCCTCCATGGTCCAGGAACTCACGAGACACTGGGGAGACATGACGGAGGAACCTCAGACACACCTGTTGATACAGTACCTCCACATCATGGGGAGTGGGTCCCATGTGATACACTGGCTGACACAGGCATTACAGTCCCACACAACATGCACGCTCCAACCATTGAAAGACAAATGGACAACTGACAGAGGGAGGGACTGGACAGACAAGGAGTGGGAAAGAATCCTGGAAGGACCACGCCACATACCCCGCAATTCGAGATTTAAAATCATACAATTCTACATCATACACAGGGCATACCTGTGCCCGGATAAGATCAACCGATACTTTGCACTAGACACCTCCAGCTGCCCGCGCTGTTCGTTGCTAAATGCTGACCTCCTGCACATGCTGTGGGCATGTCCCAGGCTGCAGACGTACTGGCAGGATGTAACTGCACTTTTAACGAAGGGGGCAGGAACAGAACTAAGACACACTTGGGAAACCTGCGTGCTAGGTTTGTTCAAGAGGACGAAGCAAACCAAAGCCCATGCCAGGTTCTGGGACCTGGGACTGATAACCGCCAAACGACTCATAACGCGTCATTGGAAGGACGCAAATCCACCGCAGACGAAACACTGGTGTGCCTCTCTCACCTACTGGGCGACAGCAGAGGGCACGGTCCTCCACAGAGAGGAGACTGCGGGACGGAGAGCCATCCCAATAGCGCAGATCTGGGACGACATCCTACAGGCCTTCAGCAAGGCATGTCAGGAGCAGGGGATAACATAGGCAGGGCGACCCCCCCTTATGGCGCGAAGGAACATAGGTGGGGAGAGACACAAGGCAACACCAAGGTGATTGGTACACGCACATACATAGGGCACGGAGTCACAAACTAGCACCGTTCCTTCCCCCTCCCCCCACCGGTCCCTCCTCCCCCTCCCCATTTCTCCCCCCCCCCCCCCCTCTGGGGACAATAGACCACGCGACCGACATGTACAGAGCTGCACCGCCAAAACGCTGGACGCCCCCGCAGCTCATCCACATACACCGACCCACATGTGCAAAACATTCCCACCCCGCATAGACACGATACCTGGCCGCGGGACTTAGTCACTCGGAACCGTAATGCAGCACCCCCTTTCCCTTGAATTAATGTTCACTTCATCCCCGATATTTCTTTTATTTCCTCCTTCGGTTCGGAGGTTGGTTCCACAGCAGACTGTCGCCCCCCAGTTGACAGCGCTGTACTTGCATGATCGACAGACACATTCACGAACACACGTCATACGGCAGCCCACGCCGTGATCCTCCGCTGCAACACGAAAATGACCAAGACGCGCTCACAGAAAGCAGCCCAGCCTCACCACACCGATCTCAGCGACCGATCTGCCCGGAGAGGTCAATTCTTTGGGGAATAACGCGCTGTAATACAAAGTATGAGGTTGTGGGCAATATGGAGGGCATCGACCAGAGGCACGCCCTGGATGACAGGGTAGGCCGGATACTCTGGTGGGATAGATGACGCAACATACAATGATGTGTAATGAGAGAATGTCATTTAGTGATAATGCCGGGATTTATCCCATTGCAGCCGACTGCCCAGTTCAGTGACAATTGTAATTACTGGAATACTGCTGCCATAATCGTTCTCACGTATAATGTACATGCTGACTAGCTTTCTGTTTCCTCCTTGAAATATGCTCACAGTGATGTAACTGTATGTCAATTGTTTCAATAAAACATATTTTTTTTTTAAAATGATGGGTGAACAGCAATGAAATGGCTGGCGGGGCTGCCTGGTAGGCAATGCCACCATTGCAGGGATTGCAAGGCCCTCCGCCGCACCAGTGGGTTCAAGGAGCCAGTAAGATGCATGGCGGTTAGTGTTTCTGACCGCCATCACACCGCTCACCATTTTAATATGGCGGATTGGAAACCTGTCTACAATGATGGTGAGACTGCCACGACGAGCTGTAGGTGGCGGTCTCACCGGCATCATAATTGGCCCCTTCATTTTGGAGGATGGAAGGTTTCTGATGTCCATCACGTTTGTCTTCAGGAAATAACACATCATTGTTGCTTTTATGCAGCATGCATCTATACATTGGGTTACTATAATAGATTGTTCAGGCAATTAGTACATTATGCATACTGAAGCTAACACAAAAGGATAATTAGCCATTATCCAAATACAACAAGGTTTTAAAGTACGTACAATTTGTACAGTTTATAGTAACAATTCGGGCTATACTGTTTTAATTGGTTATTTAGCTATAGAACATGCTGACTGAGCTGTTGTATTAATTATATGCAAAGATTTTAATTGTTCACTGGACAAAAGGAATATCATTTCAAATCTTTTCAAAGTCAATGTGGATGAGGCGTGTATAGTATTGATCTTAACCATTGCTGACATCTTTGACCTTGTTGATAGCTGGGAACGTTTAAAGGTACATAATTAGGATTCCCATTTTATTTATGTCCCCACAGAAAATATGGCTGTATAGATGTGTTTTTAGTATCTAACAACTCCTTATGCAGGCTATTTTTGATACCGCAAAGTATAGATCTCAACCCATGCAAATTTATAGGATCCAGAATCTACAGGGGTGGCATATTAGATGGGCTTTTAATCACGCATTACTAACCGGACCTGCCTATATCGAATTAATGCACAACTGGGCTGAAGAATTTATGGCTCATCATGGGGGCTTTGCATCACCTCACATAATGTTGGGTACCCTGAAATCAGGAGTTAGATGTGTGAAATTGAGCAGTTCAATAGCAGAAGATGCATGCTCTCTATTACAAACAAAGTATAGTTATCAACATCTGATTTAGGGCCTCATTATGATGGCGGTCGGGCAAGCATCCGACCACCATTTTTTCAGGCTTGAGACCGTCTAACAAGGCGGTCCTGACAGACCAATTACGATATGACTGCTGTGCAGGCAGTATTAAATATCTCTTTTTCCATAGCGGCTTGTGCTGCGGCCCGGAAAAAGGCCACAGCATAAGCAACAAAGGAAAAGGGGATGTTTTTGAACATCCATGCACCGTGTGCCAGCCACCATGTGGTGTCTGGCATACGGTGCATGGATGCTTGGGGGAATGGATGTTTGGGGGCACCATGTGGTGCCTGGCACACAGTGCATGGATGTTTGGGGGGGACCATATGTGCCCCCCCCAAGGCCCCATAGCATAGGCCCATGGGGGCTCTACTAGGGGCCCACAAATCCCTTTGTCTGCCTTTACATGGCGGTTGGACCATACATTATTGTGCACTGTTAGATTCTACAATGACTTTACAAGACAGTTTTTACAACACAGCTTTACAACGTGCTGTATTGTAAGTCTTTGTATAACACTATAACCACACTTTTTAACAACACAAAATTTGTAAAACACTCAAAGATAATATAATCACTTACATTAAAAAAAACAGCCCCCAGTGTAAATGTATAATCACTGATAAACACACGTACAGCCACAAACTAAAATGCCATTCAAAGGAAGGAAAGTGAGAGGGTATGAGTAATTTTGATTTCTTTCGAAAGGGGCCAACACAATGTTACTATGTTGTAGAATGCAAAAACCACAGTTGATGGACAGAATGCAGAACAATGTCATACATTCACCCCAGTACAGAGATCTGGGCCTAAATCCATCGTTTTTTTGCACTCCACACCACCCCAGTTCAGACATGGCCATATGCAAATCAGTCTGACCCTGTGCCTCATGGGAACAGTCCAGCCCGAACTGCCAAGCCATGCCTTCCCTGGACCGGAAACAAGCTTCTGAGGACCGGTTTCTGGCATTCCAGCCGTCTTCAGCCCGGCCTGCTTGAATCCAGTGGTGTGGAGAGCATGGGACTCACGTCTGAGCATACCCATCCCACTCGGGATGACAAATGCAAAAACCACAGTTGATGGACAGATGCAGAACAATGTCATACATTCACCGCAGTACAGAGATCTGGGCCTAAATCCATCGTTTTTTTGAACTCCACAACACCCCAGTTCAGACATGGCCATATGCAAATCAGTCTGACCCTGTGCCTCATGGGAACAGTTGAGCCCGAACTGCCAAGCCATGCCTTCCCTGGACCGGAAACAAGCTTCCGAGGACCGGTTTCTGGCATTCCAGCCGTCTTCAGCCCGGTTTGCTTGAATCCAGTGGTGTGGAGAGCATGGGACTCACGTCTGAGCATACCCATCCCACTCGGGGTGACAAATGCACAAACCACAGTTGATGGACAGAATGCAGAACAATGTCATACATTCACCCCAGTACAGAGATCTGGGACTAAATCCATTGTTTTTTTTTGCACTCCACACCACCCCAGTTCAGACATGGCCATATGCAAATCAGTCTGACCCTGTGCCTCATGGGAACAGTCCAGCACGAACTGCCAAGCCATGCCTCCCTGGACCGGAAACAAGCTTCCGAGGACCGGTTTCTGGCATTCCAGCCGTGCAAAAAAACGATGGATTTAGGCCCAGATCTCTGTACTGGGGTGAATGTATGAGATTGTTCTGCATTCTGTCCATCTGTCCATCAACTGTGGTTTTGCATTTGTCACCCCGAGTGGGATGGGTATGCTCAGACGTGAGTCCCATGCTCTCCACACCACTGGATTCAAGCAAGCCGGGCTGAAGACGGCTGGAATGCCAGAAACCGATCCTCAGAAGCTTGTTTCCGGTCCAGGGAAGGCATGGCTTGGCAGTTCGGGCTGGACTGTTCCCATGAGGAACAGGGTCAGACTAATTTGCATATGGCCATGTCTGAACTGGGGTGGTGTGGAGTGCAAAAAACAATGGATTTAGGCCCAGATCTCTGTACTGGGGTGAATGTATGACATCGTTCTGCATTCTGTCCATCAACTGTGGTTTTTGTATTTGTCACCCCGAGTGGGATGGGTATGCTCAGACGTGAGTCCCATGCTCTCCACACCACTGGATTCAAGCAAGCCGGGCTGAAGACGGCTGGGATGCCAGAAACCGGTCCTCGGAAGCTTGTTTCCGGTCCAGGGAAGGCATGGCTTGGCAGTTCGGGCTGGACTGTTCCCATGAAGCACAGGGTCAGACTGATTTCCATATGGCCATGTCTGAACTGGGGTGGTGTGGAGTGCAAGAAAACGATGGATTTAGGCCCAGATCTCTGTACTGGGGTGAATGTATGACATTGTTCTGCATTCTGTCCATCAACTGTGGTTTTTGCATTTGTCAACCCGAGTGGGATGGGTATGCTCAGAGGTGAGTCCCATGCTCTCCACACCACTGGATTCAAGCAAGCCGGGCTGAAGACGGCTGGAATGCCAGAAAACGGTCCTCGGAAGCTTGTTTCCGGTCCAGGAAGGCATGGCTTGGCAATTCGGGCTGGACTGTTCCCATGAGGCACAGGGTCAGACTGATTTGCATATGGCCATGTCTGAACTTGGGTGGTGTGGAGTGCAAAAAAAACCGATGGATTTAGTCCCAGATCTCTGTACTGGGGTGAATGTATGACATTGTTCTGCATTCTGTCCATAAACTGTGGTTTTTCCATTTGTCACCCCGAGTGGGATGGGTATGCTCTGACGTGAGTTCCATGCTCTCCACACCACTGGATTCAAGCAAGCCGGGCTGAAGACGGCTGGAATGCCAGAAACCTGACCTCGGAAGCTTGTTTCCGGTCCAGGGAAGGCATGGCTTGGCAGTTCGGGCTGGACTGTTCCCATGAAGCACAGGGTCAGACTGATTTGCATATGGCCATGTCTGAACTGGGATGGTGTGGAGTGCAAAAAAACGATTGATTTAGGCCCAGATCTCTGTACTGGGGTGAATGTATGACATTGTTCTGCATTCTGTCCATCAACTGTGGTTTTTGCATTTGTCACCCCGAGTGGGATGGGTATGCTCAGAGGTGAGTCCCATGCTCTCCACACCACTGGATTCCAACAAGCCGGGCTGAAGATGGCTGGAATGCCAGAAAACGGCCCTCGGAAGCTTGTTTCCGGTCCAGGGAAGGCATGGCTTGGCAATTCGGGCTGGCCTGTTCCCATGAGGCACAGGGTCAGACTGATTTGCATATGGCCATGTCTGAAATGGGGTGGTGTGGAGTGCAAAAAAAAGATGGATTTAGGCCCAGATCTCTGTACTGGGGTGAATGTATGACATTGTTCTGAATTCTGTCCATCAACTGTGGTTTTGCATTTGTCACCCCGAGTGGGATGGGTATGCTCAGACGTGAGTCCCATGCTCTCCACACCACTGGATTCAAGCAAGCCGGGCTGAAGACGGCTGGAATGCCAGAAACCGATCCTCAGAAGCTTGTTTCCGGTCCAGGGAAGGCATGGCTTGGCAGTTCGGGCTGGACTGTTCCCATGAGGAACAGGGTCAGACTAATTTGCATATGGCCATGTCTGAACTGGGGTGGTGTGGAGTGCAAAAAACAATGGATTTAGGCCCAGATCTCTGTACTGGGGTGAATGTATGACATCGTTCTGCATTCTGTCCATCAACTGTGGTTTTTGTATTTGTCACCCCGAGTGGGATGGGTATGCTCAGACGTGAGTCCCATGCTCTCCACACCACTGGATTCAAGCAAGCCGGGCTGAAGACGGCTGGAATGCCAGAAACCGGTCCTCGGAAGCTTATTTCCGGTCCAGGGAAGGCATGGCTTGGCAGTTCGGGCTGGACTGTTCCCATGAAGCACAGGGTCAGACTGATTTGCATATGGCCATGTCTGAACTGGGGTGGTGTGGAGTGCAAGAAAACGATGGATTTAGGCCCAGATCTCTGTACTGGGGTGAATGTATGACATTGTTCTGCATTCTGTCCATCAACTGTGGTTTTTGCATTTGTCACCCCGAGTAGGATGGGTATGCTCAGAGGTGAGTCCCATGCTCTCCACACCACTGGATTCCAACAAGCCGGGCTGAAGACGGCTGGAATGCCAGAAAACGGCCCTCGGAAGCTTGTTTCCGGTCCAGGGAAGGCATGGCTTGGCAATTCGGGCTGGACTGTTCCCATGAGGCACAGGGTCAGACTGATTTGCATATGGCCATGTCTGAAATGGGGTGGTGTGGAGTGCAAAAAAAAGATGGATTTAGGCCCAGATCTCTGTACTGGGGTGAATATATGACATTGTTCTGAATTCTGTCCATCAACTGTGGTTTTTGCATTTGTCACCCCGAGTGGGATGGGTATGCTCAGACGTGAGTCCCATGCTCTCCACACCACTGGATTCAAGCAAGCCGGGCTGAAGACGGCTGGAATGCCAGAAACCGGTCCTCGGAAGCTTGTTTCCGGTCCAGGGAAGGCATGGCTTGGCAATTCGGGCTGGACTGTTCCCATGAGGCACAGGGTCAGACTGATTTGCATATGGCCATGTCTGAACTTGGGTGGTGTGGAGTGCAAAGAAAACCGATGGATTTAGTCCCAGATCTCTGTACTGGGGTGAATGTATGACATTGTTCTGCATTCTGTCCATAAACTGTGGTTTTTCCATTTGTCACCCCGAGTGGGATGGGTATGCTCTGACGTGAGTTCCATGCTCTCCACACCACTGGATTCAAGCAAGCCGGGCTGAAGACGGCTGGAATGCCAGAAACCGGTCCTCGGAAGCTTGTTTCCGGTCCAGGGAAGGCATGGCTTGGCAGTTCGGGCTGGACTGTTCCCATGAGGCACAGGGTCAGACTGATTTGCATATGGCCATGTCTGAACTTGGGTGGTGTGGAGTGCAAAAAAAACCGATGGATTTAGTCCCAGATCTCTGTACTGGGGTGAATGTATGACATTGTTCTGCATTCTGTCCATAAACTGTGGTTTTTCCATTTGTCACCCCGAGTGGGATGGGTATGCTCTGACGTGAGTTCCATGCTCTCCACACCACTGGATTCAAGCAAGCCGGGCTGAAGACGGCTGGAATGCCAGAAACCGGTCCTCGGAAGCTTGTTTCCGGTCCAGGGAAGGCATGGCTTGGCAGTTCGGGCTGGACTGTTCCCATGAGGCACAGGGTCAGACTGATTTGCAGATGGCCATGTCTGAACTGGGGTGGTGTGGAGTGCAAAAAAACAATGGATTTAGGCCCAGATCTTTGTACTGGGGTGAATGTATGACATTGTTCTGCATTCTGTCCATCAACTGTGGTTTTTGCATTTGTCACCCCGAGTGGGATGGGTATGCTCAGACGTGAGTCCCATGCTCTCCACACCACTGGATTCAAGCAAGCTGGGCTAAAGACGGCTGGAATGCCAGAAACCGGACCTCGGAAGCTTGTTTCCGGTCCAGGGAAGGCATGGCTTGGCAGTTCGGGCTGGACTGTTCCCATGAAGCACAGGGTCAGACTGATTTGCATATGGCCATGTCTGAACTGGGATGGTGTGGAGTGCAAAAAAACGATTGATTTAGGCCCAGATCTCTGTACTGGGGTGAATGTATGACATTGTTCTGCATTCTGTCCATCAACTGTGGTTTTTGCATTTGTCACCCCGAGTGGGATGGGTATGCTCAGAGGTGAGTCCCATGCTCTCCACACCACTGGATTCCAACAAGCCGGGCTGAAGACGGCTGGAATGCCAGAAAACGGCCCTCGGAAGCTTGTTTCCGGTCCAGGGAAGGCATGGCTTGGCAATTCGGGCTGGACTGTTCCCATGAGGCACAGGGTCAGACTGATTTGCATATGGCCATGTCTGAAATGGGGTGGTGTGGAGTGCAAAAAAAAGATGGATTTAGGCCCAGATCTCTGTACTGGGGTGAATGTATGACATTGTTCTGAATTCTGTCCATCAACTGTGGTTTTTGCATTTGTCACCCCGAGTGGGATGGGTATGCTCAGACGTGAGTCCCATGCTCTCCACACCACTGGATTCAAGCAAGCCGGGCTGAAGACGGCTGGAATGCCAGAAACCGGTCCTCGGAAGCTTGTTTCCTGTCCAGGGAAGGCATGGCTTGGCAGTTCGGGCTGGACTGTTCCCATGAGGCACAGGGTCAGACTGATTTGCATATGGCCATGTCTGAACTTGGGTGGTGTGGAGTGCAAAAAAAACCGATGGATTTAGTCCCAGATCTCTGTACTGGGGTGAATGTATGACATTGTTCTGCATTCTGTCCATAAACTGTGGTTTTTCCATTTGTCACCCCGAGTGGGATGGGTATGCTCAGACGTGAGTTCCATGCTCTCCACACCACTGGATTCAAGCAAGCCGGGTTGAAGACGGCTGGAATCCCAGAAACCGGTCCTCGGAAGCTTATTTCCGGTCCAGGGAAGGCATGGCTTGGCAGTTCGGGCTGGACTGTTCCCATGAGGCACAGGGTCAGACTGATTTGCAGATGGCCATGTCTGAACTTGGGTGGTGTGGAGTGCAAAAAAAACCGATGGATTTAGTCCCAGATCTCTGTACTGGGGTGAATGTATGACATTGTTCTGCATTCTGTCCATAAACTGTGGTTTTTCCATTTGTCACCCCGAGTGGGATGGGTATGCTCAGACGTGAGTTCCATGCTCTCCACACCACTGGATTCAAGCAAGCCGGGTTGAAGACGGCTGGAATGCCAGAAACCGGTCCTCGGAAGCTTATTTCCGGTCCAGGGAAGGCATGGCTTGGCAGTTCGGGCTGGACTGTTCCCATGAGGCACAGGGTCAGACTGATTTGCAGATGGCCATGTCTGAACTGGGGTGGTGTGGAGTGCAAAAAAACAATGGATTTAGGCCCAGATCTTTGTACTGGGGTGAATGTATGACATTGTTTTGCATTCTGTCCATCAACTGTGGTTTTTGCATTTGTCACCCCGAGTGGGATGGGTATGCTCAGACGTGAGTCCCATGCTCTCCACACCACTGGATTCAAGCAAGCTGGGCTAAAGACGGCTGGAATGCCAGAAACCGGACCTCAGAAGCTTGTTTCTGGTCCAGGGAAGGCATGGCTTGGCAGTTCGGGCTGGACTATTCCCATGAGGCACAGGGTCAGACTGATTTGCATATGGCCATGTCTGAACTGGGATGGTGTGGAGTGCAAAAAAAACGATTGATTTAGGCCCAGATCTCTGTACTGGGGTGAATGTATGACATTGTTCTGCATTCTGTCCACCAACTGTGGTTTTTGCATTTGTCACCCCTAGTGGGATGGGTATGCTCAGACGTGAGTCCCATGCTCTCCACACCACTGAATTCAAGCAAGCCCGGCTGAAGACGGCTGGAATGCCAGAAACCGGTCCTCGGAAGCTTGTTTCCAGTCCAGGGAAGACATGGCTTGGCAGTTCGGGCTGGACTGTTCCCATGAGACACAGGGTCAGACTGATTTGCATATGGCCATGTCTGAACTGGGGTGGTGTGGAGTGCAAAAAAAAGATGGATTTAGGCCCAGATCTCTGTACTGGGGTGAATGTATGACATTGTTCTGAATTCTGTCCATCAACTGTGGTTTTTGCATTTGTCACCCCGAGTGGGATGGGTATGCTCAGACGTGAGTCCCATGCTCTCCACACCACTGGATTCAAGCAAGCCGGGCTGAAGACGGCTGGAATGCCAGAAACCGGTCAACGGAAGCTTGTTTCCGGTCCAGGGAAGGCATGGCTTGGCAGTTCGGGCTGGACTGTTCCCATGAGGCACAGGGTCAGACTGATTTGCATATGGCCATGTCTGAACTTGGGTGGTGTGGAGTGCAAAAAAACCCGATGGATTTAGTCCCAGATCTCTGTACTGGGGTGAATGTATGACATTGTTCTGCATTCTGTCCATAAACTGTGGTTTTTCCATTTGTCACCCCGAGTGGGATGGGTATGCTCTGACGTGAGTTCCATGCTCTCCACACCACTGGATTCAAGCAAGCCGGGCTGAAGACGGCTGGAATGCCAGAAACCGGTCATCGGAAGCTTGTTTCCGGTCCAGGGAAGGCATGGCTTGGCAGTTCGGGCTGGACTGTTCCCATGAGGCACAGGGTCAGACTGATTTGCATATGGCCATGTCTGAACTTGGGTGGTGTGGAGTGCAAAAAAACCCGATGGATTTAGTCCCAGATCTCTGTACTGGGGTGAATGTATGACATTGTTCTGCATTCTGTCCATAAACTGTGGTTTTTCCATTTGTCACCCCGAGTGGGATGGGTATGCTCTGACGTGAGTTCCATGCTCTCCACACCACTGGATTCAAGCAAGCCGGGCTGAAGACGGCTGGAATGCCAGAAACCGGTCCTCGGAAGCTTGTTTCCGGTATAGGGAAGGCATGGCTTGGCAGTTCGGGCTGGACTGTTCCCATGAGGCACAGGGTCAGACTGATTTGCAGATGGCCATGTCTGAACTGGGGTGGTGTGGAGTGCAAAAAAACAATGGATTTAGGCCCAGATCTTTGTACTGGGGTGAATGTATGACATTGTTCTGCATTCTGTCCATCAACTGTGGTTTTTGCATTTGTCACCCCGAGTGGGATGGGTATGCTCAGACGTGAGTCCCATGCTCTCCACACCACTGGATTCAAGCAAGCTGGGCTAAAGACGGCTGGAATGCCAGAAACCGGACCTCGGAAGCTTGTTTCCGGTCCAGGGAAGGCATGGCTTGGCAGTTCGGGCTGGACTGTTCCCATGAAGCACAGGGTCAGACTGATTTGCATATGGCCATGTCTGAACTGGGATGGTGTGGAGTGCAAAAAAACGATTGATTTAGGCCCAGATCTCTGTACTGGGGTGAATGTATGACATTGTTCTGCATTCTGTCCATCAACTGTGGTTTTTGCATTTGTCACGCCGAGTGGGATGGGTATGCTCAGAGGTGAGTCCCATGCTCTCCACACCACTGGATTCAAGCAAGCCGGGCTGAAGACGGCTGGAATGCCAGAAACCGGTCCTCGGAAGCTTGTTTCCGGTCCAGGGAAGGCATGGCTTGGCAGTTCGGGCTGGACTGTTCCCATGAGGCACAGGGTCAGACTGATTTGCATATGGCCATGTCTGAACTTGGGTGGTGTGGAGTGCAAAAAAAAACGATGGATTTAGTCCCAGATCTCTGTACTGGGGTGAATGTATGACATTGTTCTGCATTCTGTCCATAAACTGTGGTTTTTCCATTTGTCACCCCGAGTGGGATGGGTATGCTCAGACGTGAGTTCCATGCTCTCCACACCACTGGATTCAAGCAAGCCGGGTTGAAGACGGCTGGAATGCCAGAAACCGGTCCTCGGAAGCTTATTTCCGGTCCAGGGAAGGCATGGCTTGGCAGTTCGGGCTGGACTGTTCCCATGAGGCACAGGGTCAGACTGATTTGCAGATGGCCATGTCTGAACTGGGGTGGTGTGGAGTGCAAAAAAACAATGGATTTAGGCCCAGATCTTTGTACTGGGGTGAATGTATGACATTGTTTTGCATTCTGTCCATCAACTGTGGTTTTTGCATTTGTCACCCCGAGTGGGATGGGTATGCTCAGACGTGAGTCCCATGCTCTCCACACCACTGGATTCAAGCAAGCTGGGCTAAAGACGGCTGGAATGCCAGAAACCGGACCTCAGAAGCTTGTTTCTGGTCCAGGGAAGGCATGGCTTGGCAGTTCGGGCTGGACTATTCCCATGAGGCACAGGGTCAGACTGATTTGCATATGGCCATGTCTGAACTGGGATGGTGTGGAGTGCAAAAAAAACGATTGATTTAGGCCCAGATCTCTGTACTGGGGTGAATGTATGACATTGTTCTGCATTCTGTCCACCAACTGTGGTTTTTGCATTTGTCACCCCTAGTGGGATGGGTATGCTCAGACGTGAGTCCCATGCTCTCCACACCACTGAATTCAAGCAAGCCCGGCTGAAGACGGCTGGAATGCCAGAAACCGGTCCTCGGAAGCTTGTTTCCAGTCCAGGGAAGACATGGCTTGGCAGTTCGGGCTGGACTGTTCCCATGAGACACAGGGTCAGACTGATTTGCATATGGCCATGTCTGAACTGGGGTGGTGTGGAGTGCAAAAAAAAGATGGATTTAGGCCCAGATCTCTGTACTGGGGTGAATGTATGACATTGTTCTGAATTCTGTCCATCAACTGTGGTTTTTGCATTTGTCACCCCGAGTGGGATGGGTATGCTCAGACGTGAGTCCCATGCTCTCCACACCACTGGATTCAAGCAAGCCGGGCTGAAGACGGCTGGAATGCCAGAAACCGGTCATCGGAAGCTTGTTTCCGGTCCAGGGAAGGCATGGCTTGGCAGTTCGGGCTGGACTGTTCCCATGAGGCACAGGGTCAGACTGATTTGCATATGGCCATGTCTGAACTTGGGTGGTGTGGAGTGCAAAAAAACCCGATGGATTTAGTCCCAGATCTCTGTACTGGGGTGAATGTATGACATTGTTCTGCATTCTGTCCATAAACTGTGGTTTTTCCATTTGTCACCCCGAGTGGGATGGGTATGCTCAGACGTGAGTTCCATGCTCTCCACACCACTGGATTCAAGCAAGCCGGGCTGAAGACGGCTGGAATGCCAGAAACCTGTCCTCGGAAGCTTGTTTCCGGTCCAGGGAAGGCATGGCTTGGCAGTTCGGGCTGGACTGTTCCCATGAGGCACAGGGTCAGACTGATTTGCATATGGCCATGTCTGAACTGGGGTGGTGTGGAGTGCAAAAAAACAATGGATTTAAGCCCAGATCTTTGTACTGGGGTGAATGTATGACATTGTTCTGCATTCTGTCCATCAACTGTGGTTTTTGCATTTGTCACCCCGAGTGGGATGGGTATGCTCAGACGTGAGTCCCATGCTCTCCACACCACTGGATTCAAGCAAGCTGGGCTAAAGACGGCTGGAATGCCAGAAACCGGTCCTCGGAAGCTTGTTTCCGGTCCAGGGAAGGCATGGCTTGGCAGTTCGGGCTGGACTGTTCCCATGAGGCACAGGGTCAGACTGATTTGCATATGGCCATGTCTGAACTGGGATGGTGTGGAGTGCAAAAAAACGATTGATTTAGGCCCAGATCTCTGTACTGGGGTGAATGTATGACATTGTTCTGCATTCTGTCCACCAACTGTGGTTTTTGCATTTGTCACCCCTAGTGGGATGGGTATGCTCAGACGTGAGTCCCATGCTCTCCACACCACTGAATTCAAGCAAGCCCGGCTGAAGACGGCTGGAATGCCAGAAACCGGTCCTCGGAAGCTTGTTTCCAGTCCAGGGAAGACATGGCTTGGCAGTTTGGGCTGGACTGTTCCCATGAGGCACGGGGTCAGACTGATTTGCATATAGCCATGTCTGAACTGGGGTGGCAGAGTGGGCTAAAGAACGGTGATGGATTAAACCCAGATCTTTTGACTGGATGTGAGTGTTCGATTGATTCAGATGCTCCGTCCATCACCACCCCCTTTTGTACTGATGATGATGGTAGATGGAGAGATCCAGGAAATGATGGACATTGACCTAGGAGACGACTGATTGTTGCCTTGGCATGGCAAAAGGAGCGTCTGTTGAACCGTGAACGAATAACCCTCGAGACGCCATTTTGTGTTGCCATGCTCTCTGCAACTTGATGAAGGCCCATCTTCCACGTACCCGTTGAATCTTGCACAAACCCCTGTTCCTTGTGTTCAAACCGATTCCCAGAAACTGCCTGTGTGTTTCACCCCCCAATTGTGTCAAAAGACTTAGCCACGTCCTGTGCATTGTTGGTGACTCAGCCTGTTACGACCAACTCCCGTGCCACCTGACCACACCATCTGGTCGAGTAAGTGGAAAGCTAGGTCCTGTGACCACACCATTTCACAAGGGAGCACGAGGCTGTGAACATTGTGCAATGAGAGAACATATGTCCCTTGCCACTATTGCACCATGAGACTAACGGAGAACGTGACAAAAAGAGGAACTTATTGCAATGTGGAACTGTGTATTGTTTAAATGGGTGTGGCTAGCGCTATAAGTATGTGTAGGCTGCGGATTGAAGCAGCAGTCTCTGTAGAATTGTCTTTGTACCATTCTGGGACCTCTGTCCTTAGCTCGAGCTAATAAATAACTTTCTTCCCTCCCCGGCTGGTTGTCCTGGTCTCTTTGGTAATGTATGACTTGAACAAGGAGGACCCGTAGATTTTAAGGTGTGCCCTGCACCACTGGCTTTGACTCTCCTAGTGGGGGAGGGGTTCGAAAAAGCCGGTTCTACACTGTCATAGTAGGTATGTACTAGTGAGTTTCTGAGATTAGTATTACGCCTGAAGGCGAATAGAGGTCTTTCAATGGGATTCTCTCTCTCGTCATTGACGAACTTCCAGTTTCTGTTAATGATGTTTTTTTATTTGGTTACTTACATTAGAGTTTTACAAGGCAACAGAAGCAAGACAGCAGAATTGAAAGACAACAAACTAGGAACGGGAACCAAGGAATTGGGAAGAAAGGCAGGGACTGGAAAGGGATATACAGAAGGTGAGGCTACAAGGGTATACTAGAATAGGGAAGGTTAAGGAATCAAGAAAACAAAGTAGCATAGAAGGCAGAGCTGGGGCACGAACAAGAATTGAGCTAAAGCTCAGGAGTCTAGGTAGCACTGCAGGCAGTGCTAGTACAGGAATAGGGAATTACTAAAGCTTCAGGAGTCAAGGTAGCACTGCAGGCAATGCTAGTTCAGGAAACAGGACATAGCTACAGCTCAGGAGTCAAGGAGTCTAGAGAGCACTGCAAGCAGTGCAAATCAGGAACAAGAAATAGATGAAGCCCAGGAACAGGAATAAAGAATAACTATAGCACAGGAACTCAGGAAACAAGAGCACTGCAGGCAGTGCTAATTCAGGTACAAGGAATAGCTATAGCTCAGGAAGTCAGGAAACAAGGTAGCACTGCAAGCAGTGCTAATTCAGGAGAAGGGAAACTGCTGCAGTTCAGGAACAAGGAATACTAAGGCTCAGGGGTCAGGGTAGCACTGCAGGCAGTACTAATTCAGTAACAAGGAAAACAGCAGCAGGTCAGGAACAAGGCATAACTAAAGCTCAGGAAACAAGAGTAGCAAAATCTCAGGAGCACTAGAAACAAGGATCGGTCTCACCGGTAAACAGCTACAATGACCAACCTTTGTTGTAATCGGATCTAGGACCCTATTTAAATATTCCCGATTCATGCCCTTATGCGGTTATAAAAAATCATATCCTTGTAAAGGCATAAGATTCATATCCATATTTAGTCATAGCCAATGCAGTCCAAATACGGCAAGGCTACTCCCACGGACTCCTAGAAAGTACAACGCGTTCTTTAAATAAACCAAACCTCCAGCAGCCCGGGAATTCCCCCTGCTTTTGTTTTGATTTGTCCTAGAACTCCTGAGAGTCCTAAAAGAACTGCAAGTTCTTAGTGACGGCTTATGTCCAACCTTATGTCAAACTCGGCACCTTCCAGGTATAAATATACCAGCCTCTGCCTTAAGCAAACACACGGTGGTTTGGAACAGGTCGGCTATCTACTTATCCGAAGACCAGTTGATGCGAGTTCCGAAGGAAGCCGACCCTCCCATTGACGCACTGAGAGAGACGCTGTTCTGGTACTGGAGCAGGCGGCCTGCAGGTTCTGGCTCTGTAGACATGCTCTTTGGAAGCTCTGGCTCCATAAACAGTCATTTAGGAGGAGCCGGCTCTATAAGCAAATTGGTTGGAGGCTCAGTAGGCAGGCAGTCCAGTGGTTTGGACTCAGTAGGCAGGCAGACTGCAGGCTGAAGTTCCGTAGGTAGGCCGGCTGAGGACTCGGGCTCTGAAGGAAGGTAGTCTGGAGGCCCCGGTACTGATGGCAGGAAGGCTGCAGGTTCGGGCTCAGATAGCAGGTAGGCTGCAGGCTCGGGCTCAGGTGACAGGCCAGCTGAGGATTCTGGAGACTCTGAAAGCAGCAGACCAGCTGAGGATTCTGGAGACTCTGAAAGAAGACAAGCTGATGGCACAAGGATGATAGGCTTTAAATTCTGGAAAGGGCGATAGCCCTTGAACAGTAGATTCCTTGTTGTCAGTAGTGAAATCTTCACAGTTGCTTTGCACATTAAAACACGCTGAAGTTCTTTTCTCTGGATGTCTCAGAATAGTGCTTGTCTTAGCGTCTGTGATGATCAGACTCCCTTTACCATTTGGCAGTTCACATGTATTAGTCAGAGCAAACAAGTAAGAGATCACTTGGTCTTTGAAAATGTTCTCATTTTCTTCTGCATTAGAAGGAGGTACAGGTGCATCAGAGCATACAGTACTATCATTTCCTGACTTTTCAATATGTGGTGTGCTTGAAGGCAAAACAGCAAAGAAGGGGTGAGGATTTTGTTTCTTCTCAGCAAGGTGGTTGACTTCAGTTGCAGCAGTTAAATAAAGAGCATGGTCTGAGTCACAAGACATTGTCACATCATGTAATATGTGGGTCAATGGTTCAGGTTTTGTCAGTATGTCAATTGCCTGTCTATGACTCTGAGATAGAACTGACCTCACTACCAGGAAAAGAAAGCAAAGAAATGTTTTGTGTCTTGCCTGATATTTGGGGCTCCTCAAAACTGAAGGGACACATCTCAGATGTAACATTTAGATGCAATTTAGCACTAGAAGACAAAACAGAGGAGTTAGAAAATTCAGAATTCAAACAAATACTTACCTTAACTGTACTTTGAGACATGGTACTATGGCTGTTGTGAGTGAAATCTGAGTGATCAGCCACAGGATTATTTGCACAATTACTGGACCAGCTCTGAGGGGACCAGTAAATAGTGCGCAAGGTTTCATTCTCTATATCTAAGGAGGCTAACATAGAAGCTGAAAAGTAGTCTTGTACCAGGGTTTTAGATTCCCACTTAAACTCTGGGTTATGTTTTTTAACAGAGTCTGAAACATTTTATTCTTTTGTTGAAATTCCAAAACCAAATATATCCTGTGAAGATTATAGATCTTTTTCTACAAGGACAGCGGTAGACTTTGAAACTTCACAACAAGCAACAGAACTAAACCTTGGATTTTGTTCAAACTGGCTATTAGCCGCCTGTGTTCTAGTAGGTCTTTTCTCTCTTTTGTTAAATAGATTATTGTTTACTTTGAATGTGGTATTTAAGAAAGTCCCTTTAGTCTCCGGGATTGTGATCTTTACTCGACTAAAAGACTGGGTAACCTTATGTGAATGGAAAACAGAGGTTATGAAATACATCTGCTCTTTCTTTGGTTGTGTGGTTGAACAGTGTATTTTACAACTACTGTCAGCAGACATGCAAGAATCAGAAATCTTGTTCAACAAACTGAGTAAGGTATCATTCTCCTTTAGCAATGCTGACACAGACATTGAATCTGGATCGGAACAGAAGATTAAGTCAGGATCTGGCAAAGAGCTGTATGAGAGCCAATGAGTAAAATATTCAGAACGTAAATGTCCATTTCTCAAAAGAGGATTCATTGTTTCAGGACTAGGGTGAACATTCTCAAACTGTAAAGTAGGCACTAACAGGCACATGCATCAATGTTGGCTTTTGCGATTCCTTAATTGCGATTTTTAACCCTTTCGATGCTGATGACGAGCTCAGCTCGTCATGATGCACGGTTGAGCTGTGCTGATGACGAGCTGAGCTCGGCATGAAACAATGGGAAATGGGCATCATCCAGCACCGGAGGGGAAAACACCTAGCAGCGAAGGTGTTAAGGAATCGTAAAAGCCTATGCATGTAGAAATTGCATAAAAAATTGCGATTTCTCAACATTCTTTAATTGCGACTCCCAAATTGCGAATCGCAATTAAGGAATACCTTAATTCCTATGGGCCATTCCTATGGGCCTAGCCCATAGGAATTAATGGGAAGACATTCTCAATTTGCGATTCTCAATTAGAGAATCGCAAATTTAGAATGCAATTTCAAGGGTGCCAGGGTGTCAAAAGGACATCCTGTTGCACCCCTGAAATTGATCTGTGCACATATGTTGCGCACACACATGCCCTAAGGGCATGTGTGTGCGCAACATGAAACTTTGAAAAATGCACAAAAGTGCATTTTGAAAATTACCATGAAGTTCAACTTCATGGTAATATGCTCCCTCTATTTGCGAAATCGCAGATTTTTTAACTTTAATGCATTGCATTCAAGGAATCGCAAAATGCGATTCCCTAAATGCAATCGCAATTTGAGAACTCGCAATTAATTGCGAATTCTCAAATTGCGAGGGCCTTGACCCTTGATGCATCGCATTAACTAATTTTTCGATCGCAAACGGCCGATTTTTGCGATTCGCACCGTTTGCGATCGCAAAAGGCTTTGATGCATGTGCCTGTAAATGCCTCTCATTGGTGGGCACTGGTGAACTGCACTGCATAAACCTAAATGATGCACTGGTGTGTTTCTTTCTTAAACCTCTCATTATGAAACACCTTCAAGATGTTCAAACAGAAATGTAACAGAAAAAATGGTAGCTAACTGAATGCAAAGAAACCTCACAAGTGTCCCTGGAAATGTTGGTTGGTCATTCTGTCAGTGACTGTATGGGACTATATGGGGAACACAGTCAGGGACTTGGGCAAGGACTGGGAACTGGGTAGAAAATGTACACAGAAAGAGGAGTACAGCGCTGCCCAGGATCAAACAGGGAGTCATAGGATAAAAAGGGATCCAAAGGGGAAGCTTGTAGAAGAGAAGAAGAAGGGTAAGACTCAGAAAGGAAGGGTACTCAAGAGGCAATTTAGCATTCAGACTAACTACACCCAGGACGGACGTGCAAGACATATATATAATACAACATTACCAATAAAGGGGAGTGTGGGGTAAAGCACTCAGGAGCTCCACACGGTAAGATTGAAGCTCAGTAAGTTTCTCACCCACAGTTGCTGTTACAGATACGGACTGCAAATACCCACATGTAGGATATGCATGTAAAAGTAGGGGCTGTGGAGCTTATACCTATGGTGATGTTATGAATGTAACGCAAAGACAATACACACAGTGAACAAGAAACACCACCTAGGCAGTCAGCTGTACCCACGGATCCTGGCGATCAAACAAGAACATGTAAGGCAGTAACAGTAAAAGGGTAGAACTAAACACAAGCACAATAGACAAGGAGCTAGCAAGGGGGAGTGCTTAACAGGAAAGGAAGGAAATTACAGGATTCGTTTGGCAGATAGCAGGTAACACACATACAAGGCAACGTAAGCAAGACAGCAGAATAGAAGGACAGCAAACTAGGAACTGGAACCAAGGAATTGGGAAGAAAGGCAGGGACTGGAAAGAGATATACAGAAGGTGAGGCTACAAGGGTATACTAGAATAGTGCAGGTTAAGGAATCAAGAAAACAAAGTAGCATAGAAGGCAGTGCTGGGGCAGGAACAATAATTAATCTAAAGCTCAGGAGTCTAGGTAGCACTGCAGGCAGTGCTAGTACAGTAATAGGGAATTACTAAAGCTTCAGGTGTCAAGGTAGTACTGCAGGCAGTGCTAGTTCAGGAACAGGGAAATCACTAAAGCTTCAGGAGTCAAGGTAGCACTCCAGGCAATGCTAGTTCAGGAAACAGGACATAGCTACAGCTTTGGAGTCAAGGAGTCAAGAGCATTGCAAATAAGGAACAAGAAATAGCTGAAGCCCAGGAACAGGAAAAAAGAATAACTATAGCTAAGGAACTCGAGAAACAAGAGCACTGCAGGCAGTGCTAATTCAGGTACAAGGAATAGCTGTTGCTCAGGAACTCAGGAAACAAGGTAGCACTGCAAGCAGTGCTAATTCAGGAGAAGGGAAACTGCTGCAGTTCAGGAACAAGGAATACTAAGGCTCAGGGGCCAAGGTAGCACTGCAGGCAGTGCTATTTCAGGAACAAGGAAAACAGCAGCAGGTCAGGAACAAGGCATAACTAAAGCTCAGGAAACAAGAATAGCAAAAGCTCAGGAGCACTGGAAACAAGGATCGCTCTCACCGGTAAACAGCTACAATGACCAATCTTGGCCTGAAGGGAACTGGGGCTTTAAAGAGCTCACAGTAATCACATGCATCAGGTGTGAACAGTCTAGCAGCAGCCAGCCACAGGTGAGCCGAATTCCTCCACCCATTTTTGGCCTGCAGGGGTGGAGACAAAGCAGTGAGCAGGGAATTCTGGGTAATGGAGTTTCAGGCATGAGCTGGATGGCTTCCACAAAACCTGGCATGGATTGTGAATGGGTGTCAATTCCCAAATAGTGTCCAAATGGCTGGAAGTCAAGATATGCATGCAGGAGAGTGTCTGGAAGCATATTAGAACACTGGAGAGTCCCACAGTTCAGCCCCCTGGTGGTGGACACGAGAAAACAGGGAGCGAATTGTGACAGGGACAGGAGGACGATCGGGTTCCCAATTCAGCCGTAGCCTCAGAGGGTTTTGATTAGAGTTTGTTTGCCCTAAGTATTCCGCAACATCGAGCAACGAGGTTAGTGCCTGGGAGTCCACCACTCTGTCCAACCTCATGTGCAGGTCATGCACTGCAGAGTAATAAGTATACTACAATTAGGGTGTAGGCCATGCCCAGGGGGTGCGGGGGCAAGGACAGGCATAGTCATGTCAGTATGCTGCAACAAAAAACACAACTGATGAACTAAGAACATAGTAACATCTGGGGCGGACATTTCGGGATGTCCGTCCAAACCTCTGTAACTGTGAAGTAGCGTGAACTAGGTCAGTATGGTGCCTATTGGGGTGCTCACACTAGCGGTGTTGTGCTATGGCCATCCCCCTTGTTCCTACACGTGTGATCTGCCATCCGTATAAACACCTGTGTCGCCTCGTGGGACCAGCAATGCGTGGGCTGAGCCGGTGAGTCGGGTGAGTCGGGTGAGTCGGGTGAGTGTATCTACCCTCCCCTCTCACTCCCCCACCTCCACCCCCCTTGGGGCGATGTTCAGATCATGACTAGTGGCGGGTGTGTTGTGGCTGCACTGCCTCCGTATGAACCCGGGCACTGCAGTTAGTTCAGTAGGCCCACCTCTCCACCCAGAAGCAGCCAAAACATAGATATTGACTTGCGTGGGCTGTCCATGCCGAAGTTTGTCGCGTCAGTGTCAATTCAGATAATGTCATCTGCAGTTTGTGGGGTCACCACTGGTAAGCCGAGGTCCTCTGATGATTCCGTGGATGGTGATGAGGAGCCGCTAGGCACCAATGTGCTGCACGCGTGGCAGACTGGTCTTTCTTGAGGGTGTGGGAAGCCGAGGTTGGTGACTGCTTTTAGGGCTTCCAGTCTTTCCCTTGGTATGTTCTCTGGACTCGGGGTGGTTATCTCAGGTTGGGCATTCTTCATTGTCCCACGTCGCCGTTGGGTTCATCTGTACGCCGTAGCATCGCTTCCTGTGCCCGAAGGCCTCAGGCCCGACCACAGCCACAGCCAGTCCCACGCCTCCTCTGGCGAGTCAAAGAAGTGGGTCTCCTCCTTCTTGACAACGTGCAGTCAAGCTGGGAACAGCAACGAGTAAGGCAGTTCTAGGACTCGGAGCTGGCGTTTCACTGCTACGTAATTGCTCCTACGCCTCTGTACTCGAGCAGTATAGTCTGGGAAGGGCATAACTGGGTTGCCGCTCACTTTGAGGTTGTCCATCTTGCATGTTTCTCGTCGGACCGCATCTCTGTCCCTGTAGTTGAGCAACTTCAAGATGAACGATCGTGGTCTGGATCCTGGTTGGGGTTTGTGAACTGGGATGCGATGTCCCCTTTCAACCACGAACTGCAGTGACAATGTTCCCTGAGGCAGGAGGTCACGCAACCAATGTTCCGTGAATTGCTCTGGGCTTCCTCCTTCTTCGCCTTCCGTCAGGCCCACCACGCGGACGTTGTTGCGGCAGGAACGGCCCTCCACATCATCTGCTCTGTCTTCCAGGTCGTGTACGCGATCTATCAGGTCTTGCAGTGCAGCAGTATGAATTTGCGTGACAGGCTGAAGCTCGTTTAATGTTTATTCTTGCGTAGTGACTTTTTCTGCCAGCTTACGGTGGTCTGCATGGAGGAGGGTGAAGTCTGAGGTGACCTTGTCTATCCTGTTTTCCAAAGAGGTCCTATCTTTTCTACTGCTGCAAGTACTGAATCCATTTTAGCTGCTAGGGCTGTGGTTGCAAGCTCTGTCGCCCCCCCAGCACTCATGTCGCAAGGGCCCCTGTTGCATCTTTGCTCTCATCCGGCCCATTACAAGCTGCTGCGCCATGGGCATTCGCAGTTGGACACCAGTGGGAACAGTGTGCCAGCAGTGATGTTACTAGCAGGGAATTCCGCTCCTGTATAAGCTGCACGTGGGTTATAGTCTGGCAGGGCAGTTTGTGGGAGCCTCTACACTCCTCGCTGTCTGTGCCTAGAACTCGGGTATCGGCCTGCGGGACTGCGTACTGACACGACCATGATTTGTCCAGCGACTGCGAAGTGTCAGTCAGTCCACGGCAGTGTAGTATGCCTGAGTGTGTTGCCGTCAGTCAGCGCAACCACAGGACGGTGCAGTAGGTGCTGAGGTCCCCAGGGGTGATCATCCGCACAAGTGTTTACCTTACCAGTGGCAGGGCCCCAGGCGCGTGAAAGCGGCAGTCGGCAGCTTCTGCGCCCATCCAGCGCGGCCTCCGCACTCTCCAATTGTATTCTGCAAGGATCACCACAGCGCCGGTAGCAATCACTGGCCAGCATCCTCCTGGGCGCCGTGCACACGCGAGGGCTCCCGCTCGTGCCACCCCGCATCGCCCTCTGCACTTAGGACGCGGAGCTGGGGTGCCACACACCCAGGCCCCAGCTGGTAAGTTCGTGGCATCTTTGAATGGTATGGTTGCTTGACTGTAACAGATTAGTCACGGTGGGGGCCTCCAAATCACGCACCGTGGACGCAGCTCCCCTCTTCCTCCGCTAGATGTCGTTTCCGCTGGCACTGTAGGTTTGTGCGCAGCTGCCTAGTTCAGCTTCAGGTCACTCCAGCTACCTCCTCAGGCCTTCTATATCTGCTGCGCCTGCTCTCCGCAGATCCGCCGCATCTGGGCCACACACTCCCCACAATCTCGGTGTAACTTTAGGGGCCCCCGACTCACCAGGGACTGCACTTCCAAGGCTCAGGGAGTTGTCCAGTGCATGGCGTTGTGTCTCCCCCCCAGGCGCTCCGCTGAAGCACTGAGTCTCTCTGTCTCCATGTATCGAGTCCCAAGCAGTCGAAATGAAAGAACAAGGGACCCCTACTCACTGTGGAACCAGGGTGTGTACTTTATATAGGAAATAGCGGTTCCAGTGGAGTGATATGATTACTTGGTATATTAACAATAAAGCATAATAGCGATAATAAACCAGGGTTATGGGGGATGTCAAAGAGAAAAAAGGAGGCTCACAGCGAAGCTCGCCGGAGCAGACATATATATAATACAACATTACCAATAAAGGGGAGTGTGGGGTAAAGCACTCAGGAGCTCCACATGGTAAGATTGAATCTCAGTAATTTTCTCACCCACAGTTGCTGTTACAGATATGGACTGCAAATACCCACATGTAGGATATGCATGCAAAAGTAGGGGCTGTGGAGCTTATACCTATGGTGATGTTATGAATGTAACGCAAAGACAATACACACAGTGAACAAGAAACACCACCTAGGCAGTCAGCTGTACCCACGGATCCTGGCGATCAAACAAGAACATGTAAGGCAGTAACAGTAAAAGGGTAGAACTAAACACAAGCACAATAGACAAGGAGCTAGCAAGGGGGAGTGCTTAACAGGAAAGGAAGGAAATGACAGGATTCGTTTGGCAGATAGCAGGTAACACACATACAAGGCAACGTAAGCAAGACAGCAGAATAGAAGGACAGCGAACTAGGAACTGGAACCAAGGAATTGGGAAGAAAGGCAGGGACTGGAAAGAGATATACAGAAGGTGAGGCTTCAAGGGTATACTAGAATAGTGCAGGTTAAGGAATCAAGAAAACAAAGTAGCATAGAAGGCAGTGCTGGGGCAGGAACAAGAATTAATCTAAAGCTCAGGAGTCTAGGTAGCACTGCAGGCAGTGCTAGTACAGTAATAGGGAATTACTAAAGCTTCAGGTGTCAAGGTAGTACTGCAGGCAGTGCTAGTTCAGGAACAGGGAAATCACTAAAGCTTCAGGAGTCAAGGTAGCACTCCAGGCAATGCTAGTTCAGGAAACAGGACATAGCTACAGCTTTGGAGTCAAGGAGTCAAGAGCATTGCAAATAAGGAACAAGAAATAGCTGAAGCCCAGGAACAGGAAAAAAGAATAACTATAGCTAAGGAACTCGAGAAACAAGAGCACTGCAGGCAGTGCTAATTCAGGTACAAGGAATAGCTGTTGCTCAGGAACTCAGGAAACAAGGTAGCACTGCAGGCAGTGCTATTTCAGGAACAAGGAAAACAGCAGCAGGTCAGGAACAAGGCATAACTAAAGCTCAGGAAACAAGAATAGCAAAAGCTCAGGAGCACTGGAAACAAGGATCGCTCTCACCGGTAAACGGCTACAATGACCAATCTTGGCCTGAAGGGAACTGGGGCTTAAAAGAGCTCACAGTAATCACATGCATCAGGTGTGAACAGTCTAGCAGCAGCCAGCCACAGGTGAGCCGAATTCCTCCACCCATTTTTGGCCTGCAGGGGTGGAGACAAAGCAGTGAGCAGGGAATTCTGGGTAAGGGAGTTTCAGGCATGAGCTGGATGGCTTCCACAAAACCTGGCATGGATTGTTAATGGGTGTCAATTCCCAAATAGTGTCCAAATGGCTGGAAGTCAAGATATGCATGCAGGAGAGTGTCTGGAAGCATATTAGAACACTGGAGAGTCCCACAGTTCAGCCCCCTGGTGGTGGACACGAGAAAACAGGGAGCAAATTGTGACAGGGACAGGAGGACGATCGGGTTCCCAATTCAGCCGTAGTCTCAGAGGGTTTTGATTAGAGTTTGTCTGCCCTAAGTATTCCGCAACATCGAGCAACGAGGTTAGTGCCTGGGAGTCCACCACTCTGTCCAACCTCATGTGCAGGTCATGCACTGCAGAGTAATAAGAATACTACAATTAGGGTGTAGGCCATGCCCAGGGGGTGCGGGGGCAAGGACAGGCATAGTCATGTCAGTATGCTGCAACAAAAAACACAACTGATGAACTAAGAACATAGTAACATCTGGGGCGGACATTTCGGGATGTCCGTCCAAACCTCTGTAACTGTGAAGTAGCGTGAACTAGGTCAGTATGGTGCCTATTGGGGTGCTCACACTAGCGGTGTTGTGCTATGGCCACCCCCCTTGTTCCTACACGTGTGATCTGCCATCCGTATAAACACCTGTGTCGCCTCGTGGGACCAGCAATGCGTGGGCTGAGCCGGTGAGTCGGGACAGGACGGTGCAGTAGGTGCTGAGGTCCCCAGGGGTGATCATCCGCACAAGTGTTTACCTTACCAGTGGCAGGGCCCCAGGCGCGTGAAAGCGGCAGTCGGCAGCTTCTGCGCCCATCCAGCACGGCCTCCGCACTCTCCAATTGTATTCTGCAAGGATCACCACAGCGCCGGTAGCAATCACTGGCCAGCATCCTCCTGGGCGCCGTGCACACGCGAGGGCTCCCGCTCGTGCCACCTCGCGTCGCCGTCTGCACTTAGGACGCGGAGCTGGGGTGCCACACACCCAGGCCCCAGCTGGTAAGTTCGTGGCATCTTTGAATGGTGTGGTTGCTTGACTGTAACAGATTAGTCACGGTGGGGGCCTCCAAATCACGCACTGTGGACGCAGCTCCCCTCTTCCCCCGCTAGATGTCGTTTCCGCTGGCACTGTAGGTTTGTGCGCAGCTGCCTAGTTCAGCTTCAGGTCACTCCAGGTACCTCCTCAGGCCTTCTATATCTGCTGCGCCTGCTCTCCGCAGATCCGCCGCATCTGGGCCACACACTCCCCACAATCTCGGTGTAACTTTAGGGGCCCCCGACTCATCAGGGACTGCACTTCCAAGGCTCAGGGAGTTGTCCAGTGCATGGCGTTGTGTCTCCCCCCAGGCGCTGCGCTGAAGCACTGAGTTTCTCTGTCTCCATGTATCGAGTCCCAAGCAGTCAAAATGAAAGAACAAGGGACCCCTACTCACTGTGGAACCAGGGTGTGTACTTTATATAGGAAATAGCGGTTCCAGTGGAGTGATATGATTACTTGGTATATTAACAATAAAGCATAATAGCGATAATAAACCAGGGTTATGGGGGATGTCAAAGAGAAAAAAGGAGGCTCATAGCGAAGCTCGCCGGAGCAGACAGATCATATCGTACTGCTCGTTGCCATCAAGCTGTTACATTAGGTATTATCCTTGGTAATACTCGCCCCATTGTGGGCTAGACTAATTTCCAGTACTTCGTATCCATCGACACTATCCACACGCCATCGCGCCCCACCTGAACTGTGCCCCAGTATTGACTCCATCCATTGCTTAGTCAAAAGTACCAGTGAACCCTGCCGGGCTCACTGTGAGTACTTTTGCTTCACTTTTCACGCACAGGGGTGACACAGCACACCACACGTGACCTTCATTGAAATAACCAGATATCCCCCAACCTTTGGTCCTGAAGAGACCCTTTATTTGAAACAGGGTTGAAACGCTGTCGATGATTTAAGGAAAACGAACCTTGCAAACAGCACTTATGATTGTGTAAAGTGTCTGTGTATCTCTCTTGTATATATTCATAATGGTCGCTTTCCTTGAAATAATAATTGCACATAAACCTTGTAAATACTGTCACCAGTAATCACTCAATTGTCCTTTTTGGTTCTTCATATATACACTGGGGACACTTTTGCACTGTGAAACTCCTGTAAATGTACATATCTTGATTTATGTTTGTAAATACAATTGCATTGTCAAAACTCCTTTGCTGTGAGCCTCCTTTTCTCTCTTTGACATCCCCCATAACCCTTGTTTATTATAGCTACTATGCTTTATTGTTACTATACCAAGTAATCATATCACTCCACAGGAACCGCTGTTTCCTATATAAAATAGAGTCCTAAGCAGGCACAGCCCCAGTTGGTCACCGCTGTCGAAAGAACCCGGCCGGCAGCCCGGGGCCCCGGCGAGTGCAGCGCCTCCGCCATCAGGGTTCACTCAGCATTGGCGCAGGAGTCTGTCCTGCACTCCTACATCTTCTCCGCCTCTGCGCAGCGCGGTCAAATACACCTGGGGACTTGCGGGTCCGCGGCCTCCATACTGCTGCAATCAGGCCTCCGGGAGAGGGGGCGGCCCGGTTCAATGTGCAGCGCCGACTGTGGCATCTCCCTCATTCAGCCTGACTGGGTCCGATCTGGGCCAGGGTCTTCCACCACCACTGATTCCCTTGCTTAAGCTCTGGCGGCCATTTTCCGGTTGGGAAAGGGTGCACGCAGGCTCGCAGCGGGCAGGGCCGGCCTGTCTTCACCTGCACCGGCTCGGTGCCCGCAGGTCAAGGAACTCGGGACAAGGTTCGTTGAGTGCAGGAAACCTTCCGCTGCCAGGTCCCAGCTAGGTCTCAGCTAGCATTAACGTGGATGGCCAGTTTACAGGAGAAATAATCGTATTTGGGTGATTAACGGCTCGAGCACTACGGACTCACGTCTGCCATGTTAGATGCCTAGCCATGCCCCCCATGACTGGACCTGAATTTATAAGCTGCGTACCTACAGCTGTCCTCCTTCCTCGCAGACAGGACGTTTCAGGTGGCTGCCCCCCCCCTTTTGCCACTGGACTTTTCCTATAGGCCAAGGGGTCCCACAAGGCTCGTCCCTGAGCCCTCTGCTCTTTAATATTTATGTCCAAACTCTGGCGGGTATAGCCAGGAGCAGAGGGTTGACCATGGTCTCTCACACTCAGTTGGTGGTGGCTCTTTCGAGTGACCCCGAGCAGGCCGCCATGAAATTTCAGGGTGACCTCTCGGCGGTTTCCGAGTGGATGACCACCAACTGTCTCCAACTGAATACCTACAAGTCTGAAGTGTGTTGGTGGGAAGGAACCATGACTGCTGGAGCGAGCTGTGGTGGCCCAAGAGTTTGGGTAAGGCTCCTATCCCTAAGCCTGTAGTAAAGTAAAAAACCTGGGGGTCTGGATGGACACCTCACTCAATTTTCAGACTCAGACTAAAAAGGTGGCGGGAACCTGTTTCGGTTTGTTGCGCTGGCTCAAACCTATCCTGGCCTTCTTCAATGCCATGACTAGGGAGATCATTATTCAGGCCTTGATTTTGTCTATGTTGGATTATGCTTGCTCGCTGAATCTGGGAGCGAATAAATCTGAAATACAGAGGCTACAGAGAGTCCAGAACGCAGCCGCAAGATCTCTTTTGGGCCTGCGCAGAACATCTGCAGTGACTAGTGCCATCCGTCGCCTCCACTGGTTGCCTTTGGCCAGGCGAATTGAGTTTAAGGCACTGTGTATAGCCTATAAAATTCTGAAATTGGCATCCCCTCAAATTCTGATGGATCTCCTTTTACCTTATATTCCCACGCGATCACTACGATCAATGGGACAATGTCTGGTAGTGATCCCCCGGGTGAGAAGGGTCCGCGCCGGCAGGCGCTCCTTTCGTAATAGAGCTGCCATTTTGTGGAACTCTTTGCCGGCCCACATTCGAGGACTCACTAATTATCTTCACTTTAGGAAGGCCATTAAAACATTTTGTTTTCCCTCCTTATAGGCCTCCTGGGTTTTTGTGCATGCTATTCTCTTGCTGCTTAGCGCCGGGATGCCTCTTAGCTGGGGCAGCTGTTGCGCTCTATAACATTTTTAACATAACATAACATAACATGTGGCCCGATGGCTGGAGGCAGAAGACAATTGGGAAAAGCGTTTCCTGACAGGGATGTTGGAAACAAACCGACTGCCAGAAGTGTTAATGGAAGGTGCAGGGATCTTGAAAGACATCCCATATGAAGTACGACAGACAGCGCAAATATGGCAGCACTTTGTTGAAGTAGTGCTGAAATGTGCCCCATTCCACCAAGAACTCCCAGTTTGGACGCTGATGCCAATCAGACAAATGATGAACAATATGTCCTTCCTTTCAACACGTATACAGGTGCTCTGTGTTTATGGTGGCCCACATGACAAGTCTTGATGTACACACGCACAGGCCAGCTTCAAGGGCAGCAAGGCCACCCACCTCTCTCTGCAAGTCTGCTCTGACAGGGCTGTGGATTTCTCTTGGTGACAATAGTGTAGTTCAGCTGAGATCATCTTCTGGTCACAAAGGCGCCAGGCAAGCTGCATCTTCTTTCAGGTCACAGCGGTACAGGCCAGGACACGTTTTCAAGGTTGCCACATGTAACGTTAAACAATGAGTCTGATACCCACTGAAGGCTGGGGAACACATCTCTCTCTTCATCTTTCTCTGGCAGACACCACCATCATTAGGTTGTGCTGCACATAGCTCCTTCTGGACAGACACTCCTCAAGGTGGGTTGGCAAGCTGCTTCCTACTCTCAGTAGGCAGAATGACTTCTTGGTACTTCAGGTCAGGATACCAGCTTATTCCAGCAAGAGATAGATCAGGTGATGTCCCCTTTCCTAGTGTCATCTCTAAAATCTCAGAGTTTTACAGGGGAGACATAAGGGCAAAGTGGTGGGGCCACCTACAGCCGGCATTCATGAAAATTGTGCACAAGTTGTGCAAAATATACGTTTGTGTGTATAAATATACACATACAAAGTAATTTAAACATTTTAAGCAGACAATGAATTAAACATTATTAAGGTCTGTGGAAGGGGCAGAGGCCTTCATAGGGTCTCAGTCACTTCAGTCCTCCTCTTCACTCTCATTTTTTTTTAAGTCTCTTGGTTAGACACTAATGTTGTTTTTCTCTGGATATCTTTCCGAAACCCTCTAATTGCATATCTCACACCGCTTCTTATTCCTCTTTAGTACCCTCTTTTCACTGATTTCTGATGCACTTTGCCTGAATGTGCACCGGGTCCCTGCTAATCAGGTTCCCAGTGCCTGTGTTCTTTCCCAAAACTGCACTTTTGTCTCCACAATTGCCACACATCTGACACACATGCAATTCCCTTGTAAAAGGTACCACTGGTACCAAGGGTCTTGTTACAGGGAGGGTCTCTAAGGGCTGCAGCATGTATTGTGCCACCCTCAGAGACCCCTCATCCAAGCGCACACACACACTGCCATTGTAGACTGTGCATTTAGGTGTAGCTAATACTGAAGAATCGGCATGGCACACGCCATGTCTACAAGCCACTGCCTGTGGCATAGGTAAGTCACCCTCTAGCAGGCTCCACAGGCAGGGTGCACTATACTACAGGTGAGGGCAAAGCTGCATGAGCAATATGCCCCTACAGAGTCTAAGTCCATTCTTAGACATTGTAGGTGTAGTGAAGCCATATAGAGTACATGGGCTAGGAGGTTGTCATTATGAACTCCACAGCTAAATGATGGCTTTACTGAATGCTAGGAAGTTTGATATCAAACATTTCAGCATAATAAATCCAAACTGATGCCAGTGCTGGATTTATTGTAAAATGCACTCTCTGGTGTGCAGCTGACTGGTCTGCACCAGCCTGCCACTTCCAGACATGTCTCTGACCCCCTGAGGTGGGAGCCTTGTGCTCTTGTGGGTTAGAAACAAAGCATGTTGTGGGTAGAGGTACTTCTCTCCTACTCTCAAGCAGGAACAGCATTCAAGGAGGTGAGCCCTTTCTTATGTTAGCGAGGGCCTCTCCAGCCAGTAGAGATGCTCACCCTCCTGATCAAGCCTCGTTTTTAGCGGCAAGGCCATCAGGAAAATTTGTAAGCAGGAGAGGTGTGTCCCCTCTCCATCAGGACCACCCCTATGGTGTCCCGAGCTCAAGTGATCTCCTCTTTAGAAAATCCTCCATGTTGGATGGTAGGATTTTAACCTATAGAATTATTGGATGCCCCCTTACCAAAGGGAGGGGACATACAAAGGATGTAGTTACTGTAAAGGTAAGTAGCCCATTGGCTACTACCTGCCAGTATCTGTAACGCCCCTAAATTGAGTATTTAGGGGCACCCCTGAACCTTGACCCTCAGATTCCTGGCGACCTAAAGAAGAAGAAGGACCGAAAACCTGTGCAGCAGTGAAGACTCCATACGACAACTGATTTGGCCCCAGCCTTACTGGCTTGTCTGCAGCCCTCAAAGAAACCTGATAGTAGAAACAACTCGTTCTGCCGCCCAGAGACATCCACAACCCTGGGAGGACTGCCTGCCTTCCCTAAAGACCAAGAACTCCAGAGGACAGCAGCCCTGCCCACAAAGAAACCAACCCCAAGGACTCCCTTGCCTTCTGGATCACGAGTCCTGCCCACTCTGAACCTGGCGCCCACAGCCTGAGTCTGAATGGCCCATCAGTCCAGTAAAGTCTCCCTAGCGATTCTGACCTTGAAACCATCACTGGATGACCTCTCCTGGACTCCATGAAGAAGCTTGCAGCCACATCACAAAGGGTCCCTCTGTCCATGACCAGATCTGTGAAGATTTTTCGATGTCTAAGGCACCCATGCATCCGCACCCCGACCTTGGGGTGTCCAGCCGATAGTGCCCAGGCATCCACCAACATCCCAACTTACCTGCCCAGCCATTGGCCACCTTTGTCCAGCCTCCTGGTCCGAGTCTGCAGCCTCTTTGTAAAACTGCGTTCCCTCATATGCTTGCATTGGGCACATAACGCGGTCTTTGCATCCTGTTCCCTGCCGGCCCTGTCCCGCTGGTAGTGTATGCTTGGTGCTGCATTTTGATCTTCCCTGTGCTTGCTTAAACCCCCGGGGCCTCTGCCCTGAAACTGTGGGTACTTACCTGCAAACAGCCCAGTTTGTTGCTAGCATTCACCACCTTTCTCAGATGACTGGATTACGCTGTATGGGAGTGACTTGATTTTTCCACTTTGGGGTATCGCTTGTGTTGGACCCGGCCCATTAGGCAGGTTCACCCCTAGACTTTTTGCGTTTTCCTAGCCTATTTATGGAACCTGGTATTGGTGATTTTAGGCCTCTGCGCACTTTTTCACTGTGGTACAGTGTAAAGTGCTTGAGCTCTCTGTGAATGAATGGTGAGTGACCTGCCCTCCCATAGGAATGAATGGGGAATATGTATGCCCATGGTAGTTCCTGATGCGTGGGGAGTGCAGGGGCGAGTTTGGTATGAGAGAACTCGTGAGAATGAATGCTGCAAAATGATGTATGCAACATGGCTGTGTCTAGTCTAGAAGTCCTACTTTTGGAAGTTGGCATATTTGTGTAAGTTGGTGCTAGCGTGTGATTGGCTGGTGAGCCTGGCCCAGAGTGCATGGGCCTGCTTGTGGATTGACTGTCTGGTTTGAGGATGACAGGGGCTGGAGAGCCCAGGAGGTTGTCTGAGTCAGCCCATGGATGAAAGGCAGCATCTGCTGCCAGGGAAGTGGGAGGAGATGGCACCTGATAGTGAAGGGCTGTTCCTGTGTAACTACAAAGCTGGCTCCACCTCCCGCTGGGCGACTGACACCTCTGTCCCTGATACTGAAGGGGACTTCCCTCTAAACCAGTCCAGCTGGTTCTCACACTGCCTGCTTCAAAGGACTTCAAAGAACTTCAAAGGTTTTGCACTGTATAAGAAGGGGTTGTATCCCCTTCCAAATTGTTCTTGTTTCTGACTTGAATCTGCCAGGGGCATGCTGCTGCTGGGGCTCAGGGGAATCCCTGGGTCCTGCCCAGCTCCTGGACCTCTGATGGACTTTCCTGGACTCCTGGGGGACCCCTCTGCCTTGCTGGGCTGAGGGGGGGACTTTGCTTGCCCCTTGGAATCTCTGGGACCTTGTTGCAGCATGGAGGAGCTGCATTTGCCTGCAGGAAGCGCTGTGCTTCCCCCGGAGCGCCTGGGAGCGCTCTGCCTGTTTTCTGGCGCTGTAGAGAGCTTTATTGGGATTATAGCGCTGAGGAGCGCTTTGGCCGCCCTGGCGAGTGCCCACCTCGCTTATTGTTAATTTTGTCTGACTTTGGCTGCCCACGCCGTGATTGCCGCTGCCTGGGGCCAGGACGAGGACCAGGAGCTGCGGTAGCGAAGATCGAAGCCGCCGTGCTCCTATTGGCCCAGCGAGACGAGCCCCTCCAGTAACGCCGCGCTGGGATTGGCCCAGCGCCGCCGCGTCATCGCCGAGGCCGCGCCCTGATTGGCTGACGGCTCAGCATCTCCCAGGGGCTGGTCCCGGGAGCCGCGCTGTCATTGGCTGGCTCCCGGGCGTGTTTTGAAGATGGCCGGGATCACCGCCGGGCCCGGGGAGAGGAGAGAAGATGGCGCTGCATGGCCGCCGGGCTCCCTCAGCTCACGGGAGCCCGGCGGCATCTGAGGAGGAGGCCCGAGTGAGGAGAGGAGCGGCGGGGGCGCGAGGCACATTGCCGGTGCCTGCCCCCACAGCCAGCAGAGAAGAGCCGCCGTCCGGAGGAGCCGCCCCTGGGGCCCGGTGAGTCTGGGCTGGGGCCAGGCGGAGTGGGGCAGAGCAGGGGAGGGGCGCCGGGACACGTTGTCGGTGTCCGCCCCTCCCCCGCAGTAGCGCGAGCTCGCGCTCGAGGCAGAGAAGCCACGAAGGCTTCAAGGGCGGCCCCAGATGGCAGTGGGCCGCCCCAACGTTACGCACAGTGTTAGAAGGAAGCCATGAAGGCTTCATGGGCGGCCCCGGTTGGCAGTGGGTCGCCCCAACGTGCACGGAGCCCGGAGAGGCTCCCCGCCCCATTTTTCATATTTAGAGCCCTGAGAGGCTTGGGGGCCATTTCCATAACGTCGTGCCCCAGAGGGGGCTCCAACGACCCCACGGATGTCCTAAGAGCCTGCTAGGCTCAGAGGGGGTATTTTGTTGAAGAGCCAGAGGGCTCCAACGTTTGGCCACAGTGGTTGTTTTAGAGCCTGTGTGGCTCCAGCATGGCGCAGTTTGCGCCCAAGGGTCAGTGAGGACCCTGTCGCAGTTTATTTTATTGCGATGCCCAGGTGCCCAGCACTTTGTGGGCACCTGCCACGTTTAGGCTTTTGTACTTTGGACTGGCGCTGCATGGCAGCGCGCCCTGACATTGGACCCAGGGCATCTTTGCCCCATCAAGGCCGGTTGGCCTAGGGACTGCCACAGGTAGTGGCTTATGTAGTGTAGGCGCAATGTGATTTCTATGCTTTTAAATAGTAATTGCCTACTGTGTGTTTTTGCGCTACTGACTTATGTTATGGCACCTCTGAATGTTTATGCATTATGTGTCTTCCTTTCCATGCGCTGCACCTCTGAATGTTTAGTCATCATGTGTCTTCTTGCGCTGCACCCCTGTATGTATTTTATTGCATCATGTGCTCTATTCTTAACACCTCTGAATGTTTAGTCATCATGTGTTTCTCCTTATTACTCCTCTGAATGTGTTCATGCATCATGGGTAAGGTGTTCTGGTTTATGCCCCTAAATGTGGTTATTCTTAGGTGGTTGTCTTTTCTACTCCTCTGAATGTAGGTTTATTGCATCATGAGTAAGGTATTCTTTCTAAGACCCCTAAATGCTGAGTGATACTTAGGTGGTTGTCTTTTCTACTCCTCTGAATGTAGGTTTATTGCATCATGAGTAATGTATTCTTTCTTAGACCCCTAATGCTGTGTGATACTTAGGTGGTTCTTCTTTCTTAGTACAGGTGGTCCTAGTAAGGTCCTGGTTCCTGTTACCAGTGGTTACTGGTTGTTATCTTTGATTATTACTTGATATTCTACATTTTATCTAGAAGTTCTATATCTGATTTTGACAGGCGCCCATGTGGCCCTGTCTTGTGTACATAATCCCTGTGAATATTGCCCGTGCCAGTTGGCACCATGTATATGTGTGATTTTATCTGGTGTGTTTTTACAATACAAAAGTTATTTTTATAATAACCTTGTGTGGAGTCTCTTCTGTGGTGTGCCTAGTATGTTGTTGCTGTTGTGCGCTGGCGCAAATGCTTTACACATTGCCTCCGAGTTTAGCCTTACTGCTTGAGCCAAGCTACCAAGGGGGTGAGCAGAGGTTATCTTGGCGTGTGACTTCCTTGCCCTGACTAGAATGGTGGTTTCTGCCTGGCTTTGGCGTCAGCCTTAGCCTACCAGAAATAGCCAGTTCTAACATTGTTGGTCAGCGGTGCGGATTTTGGACTTGTGTTTGCGCAGTGCCATAGCGACAACTGGCTACATTACAAAACTCTGCAATTGTTTTTTTCAGATAGTCACATGTTTGGGATTATTGTTTTTGATTTTTTTCCTCAAGAGTGTCATTTTCAAATGTGTTTCTGCGCTTTATGTTTAGTGGCAGATGAGAGAAAGTGACAGGGCGGGACGCCATTAGAGGGGGGAGGTTCCCATAGATTAGGAATCCCTTGCTGGGTCCCGTGTCCAATCCCAAATCCTGTCCCTGTGTGGGTAGATGGAAGAGAGGGAGTGTGAGGAGAAATGACTAGCTCAGGAGGGTGGTTGTTCCCTGAGTGTAGTGTGTGTGTCTGGATTCCCCAGTGTGGTAGGATCCAGTGGTGGCAGCTTTAATGTGTCCAGTGTGTTAATTCCCATTCCCCGCTCCCAGAGTTTGGTACCTGTGCCACGTGTGGTCAGGTTGAGTGATCAGGGGTGGTGGAAACTGCCTTACCAGTCCGAGGGGGGGGAGTGTGCGAACGAATGATGTGCTGAACTGGAGGAGTTGGTGTGAGTTTTCTTTTTGTTAAAGAGCTTGCATGAGAGGTGTACCTCTGGTGGTGTGCAGGAGGTCCTGCAGAGGCACTGGACAAGAAGGTGGATGTCTGGCGGTGTGCTAGATGTCTTGCAGAGGCATTAGCGAGTGGTTCCAAAAGGAGTGGCTTGTGTATCTGATGATCCTGTAAACGGGAAGAGGTTCATGTGTAACCCAGCTTGGTCCCAGTAGTATGGTAGGGGTGTAGGGGCTCACGCCCTGTCTCAGTGGAGGCAGAGTGAGTGTGGGACGGTGTGTCCCACGTTGGCCTGAAACCCTATCTCAGGGCCTGGAGGGTTCCCTAAGGGAGCGCCAGGTCAGGGGCCTAAGCTGTACATAGGTCATTTGAGGAGGATCTTCCTGTGTCTAGAGGACGGGGAGTGTCTGTAACCAGAACTCCGGCGGTCCTAGTGTTGGGCAGTACCGCTCCTAAGTGGAGGGTGCAGAAGTCCTGGCTCGCTGAGCATTTGACCGTCTAGAGTGCTTGACCATTTGTGGGGCCTCTGGAGGTCATTCCCCGAGGAGGGGGGAAAGCCAGGTTGGGGTTGTGGCCTAACCTGGAAGGAGTACTGGAGGAAAGTGTGTCACTGATATGCCGCTGGCGTGTGCTCTGTCTAGCCTGAGACATACTGGAACTGGAAGGGGGTGCAGAGGGACGGTGTCCTTACTTCTGACCCCGGTGTAACCTGAGGGTTTAGATCTTAGGTTGGGAGATTAGGAAACTTCTAGGTCAAGAGGAATCTCTACCAAAGTGGATCAGCTGAAGAGACTCAGGGGGCTGCCCTTGCTGTGTGTTCTGGGGCTCACCTGCAGTTTGGCGTTTCCACCAAGGTAGAGGAAAGGGGACTTTGCTGTGTGCTGTGTCCCCCCACCTGCTTGAAGAGGGACTGTGCTGTGTGCTTTGTACCTCAGAAGTAGAATAGTTTCCAGGTGGTAGACCAGTGATGGAGTGAGGTCCTGACCTGGTAGGAGAATTGTGTTCTGGTGAAGTGCTTTTCTGTGAGGGTGCGGAAACCCAGAAGTAGAGGTAGGGTGGCGCATTCTTGCCCGTGACCTCTGGTCAGCCTGAGGGTATGGTCCCTAGGTTGTTGGATCAGTGGTAGTTGTAGCTACACTGATAGAGAGAGTGGAGAATGGCTATTGTGTGCCAGGGGTTACTACCCCCCACTCTGTGGATTAGTTAGGACCTGTGATTTGGATGGCCTATGGCCTGGTCTTGGCTGTGGATGACTAGTGTGTACCAGTGGGGTACCCTAGTTGAGTCAGAGAGTTATTATTCGGAGGAAACCATGTAGGTTCAGAGTGGCGAAAAACTGGACGGTGTCCCTGCTGTGCGAGGCCGTGTCCGTGGTTTTGTCGCCCAAAGCAGTGAAGCCCATCAGTGGTGTGATTGGTCTACCCTGCGTTTTGGCTGGAAGGGGGTTGTGTTGGACCCGGCCCATTAGGCAGGTTCACCCCTAGACTTTTTGCGTTTTCCTAGCCTATTTATGGAACCTGGTATTGGTGATTTTAGGCCTCTGCGCACTTTTTCACTGTGGTACAGTGTAAAGTGCTTGAGCTCTCTGTGAATGAATGGTGAGTGACCTGCCCTCCCATAGGAATGAATGGGGAATATGTATGCCCATGGTAGTTCCTGATGCGTGGGGAGTGCAGGGGCGAGTTTGGTATGAGAGAACTCGTGAGAATGAATGCTGCAAAATGATGTATGCAACATGGCTGTGTCTAGTCTAGAAGTCCTACTTTTGGAAGTTGGCATATTTGTGTAAGTTGGTGCTAGCGTGTGATTGGCTGGTGAGCCTGGCCCAGAGTGCATGGGCCTGCTTGTGGATTGACTGTCTGGTTTGAGGATGACAGGGGCTGGAGAGCCCAGGAGGTTGTCTGAGTCAGCCCATGGATGAAAGGCAGCATCTGCTGCCAGGGAAGTGGGAGGAGATGGCACCTGATAGTGAAGGGCTGTTCCTGTGTAACTACAAAGCTGGCTCCACCTCCCGCTGGGCGACTGACACCTCTGTCCCTGATACTGAAGGGGACTTCCCTCTAAACCAGTCCAGCTGGTTCTCACACTGCCTGCTTCAAAGGACTTCAAAGAACTTCAAAGGTTTTGCACTGTATAAGAAGGGGTTGTATCCCCTTCCAAATTGTTCTTGTTTCTGACTTGAATCTGCCAGGGGCATGCTGCTGCTGGGGCTCAGGGGAATCCCTGGGTCCTGCCCAGCTCCTGGACCTCTGATGGACTTTCCTGGACTCCTGGGGGACCCCTCTGCCTTGCTGGGCTGAGGGGGGGACTTTGCTTGCCCCCTGGAATCTCTGGGACCTTGTTGTAGCATGGAGGAGCTGCATTTGCCTGCAGGAAGCGCTGTGCTTCCCCCGGAGCGCCTGGGAGCGCTCTGCCTGTTTTCTGGCGCTGTAGAGAGCTTTATTGGGATTATAGCGCTGAGGAGCGCTTTGGCCGCCCTGGCGAGTGCCCACCTCGCTTATTGTTAATTTTGTCTGACTTTGGCTGCCCACGCCGTGATTGCCGCTGCCTGGGGCCAGGACGAGGACCAGGAGCTGCGGTAGCGAAGATCGAAGCCACCGCGCTCCTATTGGCCCAGCGAGACGAGCCCCTCCAGTAACGCCGCGCTGGGATTGGCCCAGCGCCGCCGCGTCATCGCCGAGGCCGCGCCCTGATTGGCTGACGGCTCAGCATCTCCCAGGGGCTAGTCCCGGGAGCCGCGCTGTCATTGGCTGGCTCCCGGGCGTGTTTTGAAGATGGCCGGGATCACCGCCGGGCCCGGGGAGAGGAGAGAAGATGGCGCTGCATGGCCGCAGGTCAGCCGGGCTCCCGTGAGCTGAGGGAGCCCGGCGGCATCTGAGGAGGAGGCCCGAGTGAGGAGAGGAGCGGCGGGGGAGCGAGGCACATTGCCGGTGCCTGCCCCCACCGCCAGCAGAGAAGAGCCGCCGTCCGGAGGAGCCGCCCCTGGGGCCCGGTGAGTCTGGGCTGGGGCCGGGCGGAGTGGGGCAGAGCAGGGGAGGGGCGCCGGGACACGTTGTCGGTGTCCGCCCCTCCCCCGCAGTAGCGCGAGCTCGCGCTCGAGGCAGAGAAGCCACGAAGGCTTCAAGGGCGGCCCCAGATGGCAGTGGGCCGCCCCAACGTTACGCACAGTGTTAGAAGGAAGCCATGAAAGCTTCATGGGCGGCCCCGGTTGGCAGTGGGTCGCCCCAACGTGCACGGAGCCCGGAGAGGCTCCCCGCCTCATTTTTCATATTTAGAGCCCTGAGAGGCTTGGGGGCCATTTCCATAACGTCGAGCCCCAGAGGGGGCTCCAACGACCCCACGGATGTCCTAAGAGCCTGCTAGGCTCAGAGGGGGTATTTTGTTGAAGAGCCAGAGGGCTCCAACGTTTGGCCACAGTGGTTGTTTTAGAGCCTGTGTGGCTCCAGCATGGCGCAGTTTGCGCCCAAGGGTCAGTGAGGACCCTGTCGCAGTTTATTTTATTGCGATGCCCAGGTGCCCAGCACTTTGTGGGCACCTGTCACGTTTAGGCTTTTGTACTTTGGACTGGCGCTGCATGGCAGCGCGCCCTGACATTGGACCCAGGGCATCTTTGCCCCATCAAGGCCGGTTGGCCTAGGGACTGCCACAGGTAGTGGCTTATGTAGTGTAGGCGCAATGTGATTTCTATGCTTTTAAATAGTAATTGCCTACTGTGTGTTTTTGCGCTACTGACTTATGTTATGGCACCTCTGAATGTTTATGCATTATGTGTCTTCCTTTCCATGCGCTGCACCTCTGAATGTTTAGTCATCATGTGTCTTCTTGCGCTGCACCCCTGTATGTATTTTATTGCATCATGTGCTCTATTCTTAACACCTCTGAATGTTTAGTCATCATGTGTTTCTCCTTATTACTCCTCTGAATGTGTTCATGCATCATGGGTAAGGTGTTCTGGTTTATGCCCCTAAATGTGGTTATTCTTAGGTGGTTGTCTTTTCTACTCCTCTGAATGTAGGTTTATTGCATCATGAGTAAGGTATTCTTTCTAAGACCCCTAAATGCTGAGTGATACTTAGGTGGTTGTCTTTTCTACTCCTCTGAATGTAGGTTTATTGCATCATGAGTAATGTATTCTTTCTTAGACCCCTAATGCTGTGTGATACTTAGGTGGTTCTTCTTTCTTAGTACAGGTGGTCCTAGTAAGGTCCTGGTTCCTGTTACCAGTGGTTACTGGTTGTTATCTTTGATTATTACTTGATATTCTACATTTTATCTAGAAGTTCTATATCTGATTTTGACAGGCGCCCATGTGGCCCTGTCTTGTGTACATAATCCCTGTGAATATTGCCCGTGCCAGTTGGCACCATGTATATGTGTGATTTTATCTGGTGTGTTTTTACAATACAAAAGTTATTTTTATAATAACCTTGTGTGGAGTCTCTTCTGTGGTGTGCCTAGTATGTTGTTGCTGTTGTGCGCTGGCGCAAATGCTTTACACATTGCCTCCGAGTTTAGCCTTACTGCTTGAGCCAAGCTACCAAGGGGGTGAGCAGAGGTTATCTTGGCGTGTGACTTCCTTGCCCTGACTAGAATGGTGGTTTCTGCCTGGCTTTGGCGTCAGCCTTAGCCTACCAGAAATAGCCAGTTCTAACAGCTTGCCAGGAGCAAAAACAAGAGCCTGTAGCTTTAAGGCCACGTGAGTGTTTTTTGTTTGCTGCATCTCAACAGTGCTTTATCATGGTAGCACGTCGGGTGTGTGAACCTTTTCCTCTACGCACACTTTGGGCCTTCTCAAGGAACCACTGCTTTTTTGTTACATTTCTATGGGGTTTCCAGACACAGTGTGATTTCGGAGTCCCCAAATTCACGTTTGTTTGAGTAATAGGGGCACTTGTTGCATGCCCTGGTCTCAGCACATCCTGTGGTACTTAGAGGACAGTTTTTTAGCCTTTGTAATTGTCTATTTTTGGATTACATTAGGTTGGTTCCTTTACCCTTGTCCTGATGAAGCCCGGAAGGAATGGGGGCTGAAAGGCGTTGACAGTTTTGATGGGAGGAATCCACTTGAAAACAAGATTTAGAATTGTATTTCTAGGCACATTTAGTAAATGTTTGCAGAGGTGAAGAAACTCCATGTGCAAATAGGATTATCTCACAGTGTATTGCCTAGATTGATCGTGCGAACACTGATTTGTTGTAAAAAAGTGGGTATAGGCAACAAGATCTCTTTATGTATATATGTCTATATATGTTTGTTATGTATATGTCTATATATGTGTAATTTTATTCAGATTTAAATAATTAATGATTTTTCCAAAGGAAGTTATTGTGGTATGTGTGTTTTTCTCAAAAGTCTAAAAATTGAAATGGGACATTTTACCATGTATTGGGTAATTTGATGTTCTCTATGCTTAAGTAAATTGATAGATTTTTTTTTCCTCCATACCAAACTTTTGCGCAATGTGTAGTTGCTTAGCCCAGGTAATGGAGGGTGATATGGGCAAATCCTGTTGAATTTGTATCACTATTGTACGTTGGCAGCCCACATACCTTTGGACCAATTAGTATGGACATCCTGGATACCTTTGGCCAAGAGTCAACTGAGATATGACTGGACTGTTTCCTATAGGACAATCCGAACAGACAGCGGAATGGGCACGTCAAGCCGGTTTGACAGGGATGATCACGGTATTTCAATATTTAGGAATCCACATATGCAATAAAACAACTCTGGCTAACACTGAGAATATCACGTCAATGTGAGCTACTAGCGAAGGAATGTACAGCGCAGATCCTCATTGCCTAGTCTTCACTGAGGTGCATTGCCCTGATTAAGAGGATCACCCTTCTCAAAATACTTTACATAGTATAGAATTATCCATAGTATATACCCCGGGCGAGTTAGACCTCCTTTACTTCCACTCTCACCATCTTTATTTTGGATGGCGGTCCCCACCCTGTGGCATTCACCAACTGCTGTAAGTCAACATATGATGGGGAATAGCAATGACGGATTTGACATCCTACTATAGAGCCTCACTTCTTCTGGTTGTAAATGTTTGCATCTCCGCCACTGTGAATGACCCGGCCTACAGACTTGAACATTGGGTAATGGGTAAGCACCCCCATACACTACATTTATGGTGGTACATCACCAAAACACCCCCAGCCCATTGACGACCTTGAAACCCCCTTATGGCATGATACCCTTTTGCCTTAGGTGAATGCACTGGGGGCTTTCGGACCGGGTCTCTCTTGGCCTAGCTTCCCCCAGTCATGTCATTGGCAACACTGGTGTTTAAACGTTTGACGCATTGCAAAATGAGTTCGGACTGGAGAGATCTCACTTTTATAGGTACCTGCTACTAAGTAAGACATGCACTTTAGCCATATTTTATCTGCTGCAGCTGATTTGCCCAAGAACAGTCCTGGAGGCTACATTTGACCATGCCCTCCCCTTCCTGAATGGCGTCATCTGTCCACCATACGCAAGGGACTGGTAACCAAAACTCCAGATTCCTTCCCTGCATTACAGGTGAGGTGGGAATGCGATCTTGGGCAGTTGCACGAGGTTGAATGGCAAAAGGCTCTGCTAGGACCCGGGAATCAGCGAGTTCATCGTCATTCCACTTGGTTCATTTGTATATATTAAGCACGCTCCAGCTATGGCGCCTAAATAGAGAGGCTGAGGCTGAGCTGACATTCCTCCTTTTCATACTGTCTGGAGCTGTGCGACTCTTCTACCTCCCGGAGTTCCGTAAGCGGAGCACTGGGCACAGCTCTCGGCCGCCCCCTGGACCTCACTCCCAGAATGGCTCCATTCAATATTGTGGATGCTGAAGGAATTGCACCTGCAGCGGTGGGCCTGGTGCTGTTGGGCCTGGTAGCTGGAAAGAGGGGCATACCCTCCAATGGAGATAGTCCTGGCCGCCTCCGGGACAGCACACGGGTATGAACCTGTACTGTGTGGTGTAAAAACCCATCCATGAACCTCGGGGCTGCCGGGGAAGCATGATAGAGCCTAGGAGGGCTGGACGTGACTCAGTAAGGACACCCAAAAACACTGTCATCTGTCCAATGTTTTATGTTTCCTGTCAATTCGTGGTGGGGGTGGTGGGCTGGCAACGAGATGTTGGGGTAACCAATAGTATTAACGATTTGTGATGTGCATGGTAGGTGACCACACTGTTACTGTTCACTATGTTTATGTTGTTTTTGTAAATTACAATCCAAAAATCAAATGAAAAGAATTCCTATAAAAGAAGGAGTGACACGTTCAGCCTGGGCCCTCTATCACTACTGAACATCGGCAATGTACAGCAAGAGAGAGGTGTGAGGGGACCCTACCAACTTCTCTCTGTGCAACCGCATCCAGTTCACGACTCGGGGCACGGACTCCAACACAGCCCAGAGCGCCCCTGGAGAGAGCCCAGCCACACTGTAACATGGTGGCATCCCACTATCAATCCAGCCCCTCGGAAACAATACAACATGGGATCTGTGCACACGTCAATTATTACACTGTACAGTATTGACAGTCAAATCATGCACAATATAACTCGAAGACAAAATGTTGATATAGTCTTGATTGTTGTGATCTTCAATTCAGATTTTATTTGCAACGCCAAGCCCCTCTTGTCTCCTGATCTCAGATTGCGTTTGTATTCACTTGGCACCGGCTCTTTTACCTCTCCTAACTTTTTTGCCGTTTGTACTCCTGCTTTCGGCTGCATTCTATTGCCTTTTTTAATCCTCTACATCTCTTTTGAGAATTAATTATCTGCCTTGGTGGGATGGCTGGTGCTTGCTCCACTATCTACTTCCCCATCACTAGATAGGGGGGCACTGATCGATGTGGAGCTGGATGAGACTGAATTGGGGCATTGTGTAGCAAGTTTATTGGCGTTCTTATCTCCTTTGGCTAACTCATCGTATTTGCGGGCGAAGGTAAATACCCTTCCCTCCCTGTAGTCTATTCGTCCCGCTTGAGTTTTCTAGCCTTGCGTTGCTTAATATCTTCTTGGTGCTTTGAAAGCACATCAGCAAGGATCGCATCGTTTTTTCTGCTACCTCCGGCATATTCAGATCTTTTATCTCACCTTCTAATTTATTGCTCTCTAGTTGGTATTCTGCTACTTTACGGTCAGCGTTGTCTATTAGGATCCCCATCAGTGTTTTAGAATTCAGAGTTAATGAGTCTTCCCATAGCTTTAACAAGTCCTCATCCAGCTCGTCATAAGTTGGGAAGGTCTGGGCCCGTAGTCCCCTCGGAATCCTGTCCAACCTCATGTACTGTCTTAAGTGATTCCGTCCCACTATTTACTATTCTCATTCTTCTTCAATTTTTCCAGTCTAGTGAACTTGTCCCTCAATCCCTCACTCTTGGTCTGGCTTGTATTCTTTACACTAGCTGCTACAGTATCTCCTTTGGCTAAGTTTTGGAATAGCTCTGCGGATATCTTATCCCTGTCCATATTTCACGATGTAATGTAATGTATGTGGTCTTATAAAGCGCACTGCTGCCCTAAGGCGTTGTGGCGCTGTAGACCGCTGGGGTACCCGTCCTGGCTATCCCTGTGAGATGGTCCCTACTGGGTATCTCCAAGGTGAAACCAGGCATCCCCGGCGAATGTGGGGGGCCGTTGTAGAGATGAGGCAAGCTAATGCCCAGAGTTGCCGAGTGTGATCCCTGGTTAAAGTAGGCCCCGAGGCGAGAATTACCCAGTCTGCTGACCCTGGTCCACGACCCTGCCGCGTCGAGAATTGAACCCTGGTCCCGGGCCGTTCTCTGCTTCCGGGTCTGCCACCTCTAACCAGTGAGCCACACATGGCTAGATACCTATGCTTAAATCGTAGTTGTACGTGGCGGCTGCCCTGGTCGTCTAGGACCACAGTTGTGAAAAACGACAAGGCTAATTAAAGAGAACGACCAGCTGTGGCGCCTGCCGTGTGTCACGTATTATAGTCTTTAGCATTCATTTTACGACGGTGCCCCAGAAAGGAGGAATAGCCTGAAACCCCCAAGTTGGACCTAGGTCCTTAGAAACAATACAACATGGGATCTGTGCACATGTCAATTATTACACTGTACAGTATTGACAGTCAAATCATGCACAATATAACTCGAAGACAAAATGTTGATATAGTCTTGATTGTTGTGATCTTCAATTCAGATTTTATTTGCAACGGCCAGCCCCTCTTGTCTCCTGATCTCAGATTGCGTTTGTATTCGCTTGGCACCGGCTCTTTTACCTCTCCTAACTTTTTTGCCGTTTGTACTCCTGCTTTCGGCTGTATTCTATTGCCTTTTTTAATCCTCTGCATCTCTTTTGATAATGAATTATCTGCCATGGTGGGATGGCTGGTGCTTGCTCCACTATCTACTTCCCCATCACTAGACAGGGGGGCACTGATCGATGTGGAGCTGGATGAGACTGAATTGGGGCATTGTGTAGCAAGTTTATTGACGTTCTAATCTCCTTTGGCTGACTCATCGTATTTGCGGGCGAAGGTAAATACCCTTCCCTCCCTGTAGTCTATTTCCTCCCGCTTGAGTTTTCTAGCCTTGTGTTGCTTAATATCTTCTTGGTGATTTGAAAGCACATCAGCAAGGATCGCATAGTTTTTTTCTGCTACCTCCGGCATATTCAGATCTTTTATCTCACCTTCTAATTTATTGATCTCTAGTTGGTATGCTGCTACTTTATGGTCAGCGTTGTCTATTAGAATCCCCATCAGTGTTTTAGAATTCAGAGTTAATGAGTCTTCCCATAGCTTTAACAATTCCTCATCCAGCTCGTCATAAGTTGGGAAGGTCTGGGCCCGTAGTCCCCTCGGAATCTTGTCCAACCTCATGTACTGTCTTAAAGTGATTCCGTCCCACTATTTACTATTCTCATTCTTCTTCAATTTTTCCAGTCTAGTGAACTTGTCCCTAATAGAGTGCTGCACAGCAAACAAGTGTTTGCAGGCTGCAGTAATAGTACATTGGTTGGTTAAGAGACACACCAACAGGGCGGTGTGTAGAAATAGGGCCACTCACTTTGGATTGCTGCACAGCAGGGTGAGTTGTCCTAACAAAAAAGGGGGTAGCAAACGGAGACGCCACTCGCAGCCCAGACCTCGCCAGACGGCAGGGCACAAATGAGACTGAAACGGTAGCGAGTTGGGGCCTAACTCTGGGGGAGAATCTACCCCCCACACGCAAAGGGCGTGGAGACCAAACAAACAATGGTCCCAGAAGAGACAAGAAAAGAAAAAGGATTACAAGGAACTAACCAAAGAACTCTTGGTGCAATTCACGAATTGGTGATATGCATACAATGTACCACAAAATAATATGTATGACATGCTGAGTATATGATTTATGACCCAAAATATGACAGTTCGCAAATGATAATTTATGATCAGTGGTCATATACATTATGACCAAAATATACGTATATAATCCTAATAAACTGCGGCAAACAATCACCACTATGACCACAACGCATGGCTGTTTTTTAGGGAACAAGAGGTTGGCTTGTTTGTAATGCATATACACTGGAATGCGCACAGTGCGGGGGTTATGAGCATTCTCAAGTTTACAGATCCTTGTAAATCTGGGAATGCGACAAAACCCATGGGTGTTGCATGGAACGCCTCTCTGATGCAGTGTAAGGCAACTCAACGACTGGCACTGCGTTGCCTCGCTCCATATCTAGGAGGCCATGAAAAGCCATGCAAAGTGTCTTCGCAAGGCCTCGTAGATATGGGTCTGCACTCTGAGGCACTGGAGAGTCATAAAAAGTGACGCACCAACGGCGCAAGGGGCTTGTAAATAAGCCCCTTAGTTTCAAGCAGGATTTTAATGGATTAGATGGGAACCCACGAGTGTCCTCTCAAAGAGCAGTCACCATCCTGAGTTTTGAATCCATGCCCCCTCCCTACTCGTCCCATCTGACCCTGCGATTCAGCGTTCTTGTCTTGCTAAATCACTGTCCCACCTAACTTGTATGCGCCCTAGGGGAGTGATTAATGAAAAGCAAATCACTCAAGTTTTAGTTCTTTTTTTACTTTTATCATCTTATGCATATTACATTAGCTTCAAACTTTCTATGCGGCAACTTTAGCTGCACCCGAAAATCACATCTCCATCAGTGATGAAACAGTGGCACAACACAGGTCTGCAGCTTTCCTCTGGGTCACAAAGGAGAACACTTATACCTTCGCACAAATAGAGGGACATTGTTGCTCAATTCACAATGAGTTGTGGTGTCTTATTCCTATTTACACCCGAATATCCAAGCCTGATTCGCCACGTTTTCTATGAGTAATGGTCTTGCTCCTGCCTTTCAGACAACGCGATATTCAGGACTGATTGACGGAAGCATTGTCTGTGTCTCACTCTGGAAACTCACATTCAGAACTGATTGACAGAAGCTGTGGCGGTTTTCTTATTAGGGCGGCAGGGCTCCGCCCCGCTTAAATTTCTCCTTCTTAGTGTTTCCTTTTTATTTCGAAGAATTCTGAATCCATTACACCTGCGACCCTCGCTCTGCGCAATGATCAGGCAAAACCAGGCACATGTGGTGTTAGAGCGCATGTGCCGGGCGTCGCAGGATTTTAAGAGCTGGCCTTATTTCAGCCCCGTCCCGGTGGCTTCCAACAATCGAAGTCGCTGCCCTCTGATGACGTAATGCAGCCTCGCTGATTGCAAGCAGCCTGGGCGCTTTAAGCAGAAGCCCTGGGTTTCAAAGTCTGCTTGTCAATCAGCGAGGGTGCACTACGTACGTCACTGCACCCTACCCATTTTCTATCACGACGTCAGCATGGGGTGGGAGCAAGACTCCATGGCCCCACCCCCTGGGAAGAGCTGGGAAAGGCCTGTGGTGCTCAGGACACGAGGCTGTCTGAGGCGACCTGATCTGCTGCTGCACTCGTGCTCTTCTTAAAAGCAAGCAGCAAAGTTGCTCGGACCAGAGAGGCTGGCAGTTAGTATCCCAGGCAAGTGCGGGTGGGGGCTTAGAGAGGGTTTTCATGGGATGTATGATTTAGGTTCTAAGAAAAGCGGGCCTTGAAATGTGTCCTTACCAGGCCCATATTTATTTATAATATCCAAAGGGGACCAACCAATTATATCACGCCAGGTTTTGTTGCTCGGCAGGCAGTGTGTGAATCATCAGTTCTTTGACTGAACGTTATTTCTTGAAGTCTATTAATTGGAAAACGTCACATTGTGCTCATTTGGGTAATAAAAGGTCACGGGCTACTCATCATGGGGAATATGGAAATGTAACGTAAAAGTAAAACTGACAGTATTCAGTAAATAATTGTGCATCTTTCATTAAAAGGCCTAAGCAGCTGATGGTTTATTAAACGTTTGCAGTGAGTACCTTGCTCCTAGATGAGCAAAGACAGAAGCCCGTCATAAATCAGCAGCTTGTGATGATGGGGCAGGTTTTAAGGAACTTGATTAGTATTGTGGATGGTTTGTGAGGATTATTTCCTTATCCGGGGGTCTAGATTGAGGGGTGTAGTTAGAAGATAGAAACATTTCATTGTTTAGTGGTGGTGACCTTCATTTCCTGCGATTTCACTTTAGATGATGTTTTTTTCTGTAAAGATAAGACACATCTAGCACGTAAAAAAAGGACTTAATACACCTTTCTGAATTCAACACACTTGGTAACTGCATCACTGTGAAAAATGTATTTAGTGTCATTCAACTACAGCAAATGTATGAGTATACATTTAAGTTGGGGGAAGAATTGCCTTTTTCTTAAGTGAATCCCACCAATTCATTAACATGTAGTGGTTTCGCTGCAGTCTTCAACAGTTCATTAATTTACAAACTGTTGAAGACTGCAGCAAAACCACTACAGATGATGCCATCAAGCTGTCTTTTCAGTTTTCCACTGTTCTCTTCATAGATCACTGAGCTGAATGTCTGAGCTCTAGATTTTAGTAATACAAATAAATCTGCAAGTCCTTTTTCTATGAATAGACCTTTGTTTGCTATCATTTTAAATGATTCACTGTTCACTGGTTTCTTCTCTTTGCTAAACCTCATCTTGACTTGGGGTTCACTGTTTCTCCCAACTTAACTACAATGTACATTTCAAAGAATCAAAACTAAAGGTTTCATCTTCCTAATGTGAGGTAAACGCAAGCCTAATGCCAGCAGGGCTGTACAGAAGGGCCTTGCTACTCACTTTTAGGCATGCTTTGTAGCTTGAGATCACATACTAGTTTGCACACTTTATGGTAAATATTGACAGACCTCATTCACTTACTTATTAATAGTACTTAATTTAAGCCAGTGGTTGTTGGTGGGGCCCGCCATTCAGTAGCACCAGTCGCTAGGTTCTGAGCAAAACGTTGTGCCTGCCACTTATTCTTTTACAAATTAATCACTGCTAGTTAGCCAAAAGTTTAGCACAAGACATTCATAGAGTAGGTGTGTTGATACGAAAAATACTCATTCTGAGGTGCTGTGTGTTTGACCATTTTGTGTTCACACCCTAAACATAGTCTCTTTGCCAGAAACTATTTTTTAAAGGTGCTTAATAAGATCTTTTTTAATTGAAGCAAACCCTTGGATGATATTCTAATAGTATATCTGCTAAGCTTTGATGACACAAGAATTACTCTTTGTCACAGTGAACAATGGAGGTTGGTAGATGATGTTGCTTCTGTTTGTGCAGGGCTGATGCTGTAGACCATATGAACCCCAAAGAGGAGGAAGTTGGATCATATTAATTATATGAGCTCCAGTGGCGGTTTCTCCCCACGGGCGTCGGGGCTCCGCCCCGGTTCCAAAATGCATCTTAGTCATATTTATTTCATTTGTGACGAGTTGGGAAAGGGGTGTGGTAGGGGGGAAGCCGAGGATGTGAGTCTGCGCAGACTTGACCTCAGGCTCAGACTGTTTCCCGCGTGTCTGTCTGCACTGGTGAAAGTTTCTGGAAGGCGCTGCGTCACACAGGACATGGACTCCATCACTGGCTGCAGAGACGACCCTCTCCAACTCGAGTGCCCCCAGAGGAGACAGTCCATCATCTTTATTGCCAGTTGCTGCTTGCTGGCCTTTGCGCCATGACTGACTCGAGTCGACTGCAGGAGGTTAGTAGGACATGATTCGTAATTCCAATTTTGTATGTTATTATTGGTGGCTTGGCTGCCTTATTTATTATTGGTGTTGGCTGCCTTGGTTGTCTTTGTTTTTTTTGGTTATTGGTGTTGTAGTCGACTTGTGTACAATACTGGCTTGGCTGCCTTGTGATTAAGGGCATGTGTCTGTAATTATGCCACCCCGGGTGTGAGACAGTGGACATTGCTCGTCCGCGATGTGGCCTCCCCCACGGACAGGTTTCCCAAATTGTTTTCCTCCATTGGGAATCTGTATATTGCTTCAGACTGGATTGGTAGAAAATCCTTTCATGAGAATAAACGTTTAATAGCTTGCAGATCTTTAGTTCTTTCACATGCTCTCACTCAGCTCCTGGCCAGGCACAGTACCGAAATTAGGCATAATTAAAAACCCACCATCCACCTGCAGTATTATGTTGCGCTTTCTGCTCTGCAAGTCGGCAGGCTCAGGAATCATATTTTATGTGCGCACTCACTCAGCTCCTGGACAGGCACCTGCTCAATGTGGCCTGGGTTTTACCGAAATCGGGCCTAAAATTAAGGCCTAAAACCCCACCATCCACGTGCAGCATTAATTTGCGTTTTTTTCTTGGCAGGCTCACAAATCATATTTTATGTACGCAGGTGAAGCAAGATGACACTGGCAGGCCATTCAAATGTTTATTTTGGATAATGCATTCTCAGAAGGGAGACGGGGTACTCTATCTGCTTGGGTTGTGGGTTGAGAACCAAATCTTGCCTTTAAAATTTACTGGGGCCAACATAATTAGACTTTTCTTAAATTGACCCATAGCAACATCATTCGACTTTGCTTGTAAAGTCTAGCATTTAAATACAGTTTAAGACCAACTCACGCAGTGCTATTTGACAGCCGCCTGCCAGCATAAAGGTGCCTGTGTTTGTGTCTACATTGATTGAATATAAAAGAATAAAGGGGTTTTCGAATGCCGTGGCAATTGGCAGCATGTTTCCGTTTTGGCGCCTGGTGGAGTGGAGGCCTGCCACAGGGGAAAGTGGGCCTCTGCTCCCCGAAGCTCTCATTGTCCTCAGCCACCCCCTGCCAGGCCTCCATGCTGGGTCGTTGGCTGCCAGGGGCACAGTGATGTGTGCAGCATGAATGGGTGGGAGGGAAGAGAGCCTGCATAGGTTAATGTGTAATTAAACGATTGACCTCCCACTGAGGCCTGACTCTCTTGCACCAGTTGTTGCACCCCCATCCCTGTCCCCCTGTCTATAGGGTATTTACTTAGGAGGTAGCTGGGCTGCTCCAGATAAGACTGCCCCCCTATGGCCCCCGCCCCGACCTCATAGGTTTAACCCTTTAATACCTAAAATGGAAGAATACACAAGTCTAGCAATTTAAACATGGCATGAACCTTTATTTGCTTCTTTTTTATTTTTTACATGTAAATAGCAATTTTTAGCTTGATATCATCACTGCAATTACTTACATTTTCAGCCATGTGCTTGGGTTTGCTCAACTGACATCAAAAGCAAGGCACTAGGTCAGTTTTATCTAATTGTGCAGCACAGTTTTTTTCACCTGTGTTCGTTTGTAAATTCATCATTTAAAATATGCCGGAGTGATAGCATGAGAAACAGAGTGAGTCCGATACACTGAGGGATAGATAATTCATATGAGAAATAGGAGATGCGAAAAAGAAGTAGAGATGCAGGAAAGAGAGAAGGAAGAGTTTGAGAAAAGTTATGGCCTCGAAGATTCAGGAGGAAGAGGTTTCTGATAAGGATTAATGAGAGAAAGTTGGATTTATGAGAGGGTGTCTGTAGGCAAAGTTTTGTGAGTTGCTGATGTGAAACAGTCAGTGTGAGTGTGTGTGAGACAGACAGCAAGTTGATAAGAGAAGATGTGGTTATAGTTGAACCTTAGAAGGGGGTGAAAAGCAGTAAAAAAATATGTGGAAAATTAATTTTAAGAAAGTTTTGAGAAAAGTCTGAAGGTGACGATAGTGAGGAAGGGAGTCAGTAAATGTGTATGCCGTAAAGTGGAGGAAGGAAAATAGAGGATGTCAAAGGAAATCGTAAGACTCCCTTTTATGTGCCAACTGGAAGACAATTCATTCTGGGGCTTCTGGGACAGAGGCTGGAAGGCAGGGAAATGAGGGAATTTTCTTACAGGGGCTGAATAGGAGATCTGGAAATCGGGCAACTTCCTCACACTGTCCAATTAAGCTTTAGGGAAATCTGTAGACTCTCCGAGGGATGTGGACTAGGAAACAGGGAAATCAGGAGACTTCTTGACAGATGGCAATAAAGAAATCAGAAATCTTCCCGACAGCTGGGCTGTAGGGAAACCAGGTGACTCCCCAACAAATGCTGAATGTCCAAATTTGTCGGATTTGTAATGCGCATAGCTGCCCCAGCGACGAGGAGTCCCAGCGCAACCACAGACTCCTCAGTGAGAACCAGAGAAAGCTAAAGATTACACAGGGAGAAGCCAGGTCTGTATTGCCTCTTCGAAAGGCAAGGTGGTTCTGAATGGCTCGGATGGACACAGGGAGCGAATTCCAGAGTTGCGCAGGACCGACGTGGTCACGAATTGCGTATATGTCTGTGGTTTAGTGTTATAGATACATGCCACAGCATTGGTGTTTTCATTTAAGCTGACCCGGTTTGCTTCAGTTGTTAACATACGAGACACATGTGCCTAGTTGATGCCTGCTGTGGACATGTGATTTGTGCATTCCTCTGGCTCCTCTTTGGTGTAGTCAGGTGCACTATACTTCTTTGTGATACTTCTTTGTGTCCAAGTATTAAAACAGTTGAATAGGCCTTACATGACCACAAAGAAAGATCTTTGGGCCTCACAAGAGTTAGGTTACAGAGATATCAGTAAAACACAATTCCCACTTGGCATCTGTTATATAGGGTCTCATATTACATGACGCAATGGCATTTAATGCTGTTCTAGCAGAGACATTCAGATCATAAAAACTTTCCCGCGCAAAAGTTGCTCAGTGCTAGCTCTGCAAGATCTTTGATTATAATCCCACTGAGTGTGCGCTGCTGTAAGCAGTTTGCATCGTGTTCATGCGAAAACATAACGGTTATAGTGATCATATTTGTGATGATTTTTATTTTATGAAGGGATTAAAAACATTAGCAGCCTCATTGCAGGAGCTATTGCAGGCACATTAAGTGAAAAGATCCGCTTGGGCATGGCCATGGCATAACCTACATTTTTGACGTCATCTACCTGAAAGCCCCACAGCACATGAAAGACACGTGTTGCTTTTAGTGACTTTATGGCCCTCATTTAGTAAAGTTGGCGCACATGCTTTACTGAGTGGGCATGAAATGGCTAACCTTCGGCCACCCACCGCTCCTAGGTGTCTGGCGCCGTTTTATGCACGCCGTCGCCGGGTAATGTCTTCACTTGAAGTGTTGTTTATTCATCTACACAACACCTGCTTATTTATCTCCCTGCATTTGGCAGACACATGCATCGATCAATGTTAAACTGTCACACAAGGTTATTTTTCTTTTACATAACAGTGCAGGCCTACGGTAGTCGTGGCATATTAAATGTAATAACTAATACCTTATGTGGCAATTTTAAGTGTGTATTTAAAGCATGTTGATTCGAAATGAATATGCCTGTGAAATCAGAGGATATATTTTCATATGTTGCTACATTTTTCCTTGTAATATTTGAAGGGGCTGGTGAGAATGGAAGTTTGTGAGACTGATTTGTATCGCTACTGATCCTAGGAATAAGCCTTTGATGAGTTTATTGCAATATATATTGTCAGATTCATAACGTTTAGATTTTATGTTTGCACATTAAGTGCAACCCTCCTGATCTGTAAATAGTCATCTATTAATGTGCCAGTGGTGAAATGTCTATTTAATTATTACAATAAGTTATTTTCGCAAATTGAATGGCGATATTAATCAAGTTAAGCTGACTCTTTGCATTTTTCAAATTATTAACAGCTCATGGGTTATGTCTGTGCTTTGAGAATGTAATAAAGCAACTGATAAACCGTTCTTCTCGATCCCTTTTGGAAAAAATCCTATTACTCTGTTTTAGAAATGTAAGTGGATGGGTAAGGAGCTAACTAGAGCTGCACCTGTAGACCGACTGCATTTTAGGGATAAAATAATGGCATTGGTTAAATGGCAGGGACAGTTTGAGCTTCTGGAGATATGTTTACTTTCATTCCCCACCATGCCCCAATTTTGAGGATATCACCCTGAGGCTCGTATAATTTTCACTGATGTTATACCCGAGAGCTGACTTTAGGGGGTGTTTGGGCTGGTGCAGTTTACTATACAGGCTCAGCTTTGCACATTAGTTGTATCTCCCTGGTGACAGGTAATGCCATGCTAGTGCCCATATTACTCCTCTATGAAATGCCAACTTATGCCGAGTTTGCACGACGCAAGTACCCTGCAACTTATAATCAGAGCCCTGGTGTCACCTGTTCAAGTAACGTGAAAAAGAGAGCTGCCCCGGACAAATGTAAACACTTGCTGGCTGCATTTGTGTGTTTCATGCTCTGAGACTCTATTATCCCACCATTACCCATTATCCAGCTGTCATTTTACAGTAATCAACCCGAGATGCAGCTTCTCGGAGCCCCATACCGAGCTGTCTCTTCTCAGAGTCTAGTCTACCACCTTTTTGTATAATCCTCCCATTGGCTAGCTGTCAGATAAAATACATCAAGCCCACCTGTTGCTTCTCTGTGCCCCATACCCAGCTGTCTCTTCTCGGCATCTATTCTACCACCTTCTGGTCAAATACTCCCATTGGCTAGCTGTCACTTTAGAGATATCGAGCCCAGCTGTTGCTTGTCTGAGACTGAGCCCCTCACCCAGCTGTCTCTTCTCAGAGTCTATCATCCCACCTAAAAGAGACAGACTTTCCATTCGTCCCTAGTGCAGATATACTGACAAAGAGGCCAAGAACCAGTGGGCACAGAGGCTAATCTCCGACTTTCCCCTAAACCGATCTGTGTACAGAGAAGCCAATTAGTGAATGGTCATGAAAGAAGACTTCCCTCTCAACTTTAGCGGTGATCTGTTGAAAAAGAGGTAACGGGAAAGCCAAAGGACTGTTTTTTTAAACCACAGAGTAGGGCATTTAATAAAGATGATAACTAAACTCAGTTTGATAAGTCTCGAGGCTCCGCAAAAAGTGTTATGGCGCTTTACATGAGCACCAGTTACAAAAGGAAACATTCATTTTTGTTAGGCATGGAGTGATTAAGTGATTTGCCCAGAATCGCAGGATGTTTAGCGTCATTACCGGGGCAAGGGTAGATTGCTGATAGCAGCCTCCTTCTGTGTTTAAATCCACCTCTGTCAAGGCTGACAATTGGTCAAAGGTCAATTTTGTTCTGAGGTTGCCATGCAGTACGCCTATCAAGGGCACTGCCAGTGCCAGGGCATACAGGGGTGCCCTTGTTTTTTTGTCCACGCAGTGTATCCAGCACTGCAAGGTGGTGAATTGTAGCAGGGATTGGTGCGTCCTGTTTATTTGTTTGTTATTAAAGTACATCTGTGAGGTACTCAGCAATGCATTGTTTCAAAGTCTGTTATGAAGCTCTGTGGTTATGATGAAGATGAATAAGCAGCTGCCTATGTTATATGACACCACTTTATTAATGTAATAACTGCACTTTCACAATTGCTTTATTAACCTTCCTGCTTTCACAAATTTGCTTGAAAATGCACCATTTGTCCACTCTTTTTTCAAAATTTTCTCGGGGGGAATTCCCCCCGAACCCTCCTTAGGGGGTTCGGGCTCGCTCGCTACGCTCGCTCGCTACGGTGCAGTGTGATTAGCTTTTTACGCCTCACCACTTTCAAATGTCACCAGCCGCCATGAGAAGCATTGTATGTGCCTCACTCTGGAAATTCACATGTGAGTCACATGTAAGCCTGTAGTAAGACACAAGTACTGACAGAAAATGTTTATGTGAATCAGGCCTGTATATTCATCAGATGTAATTCAAGTCTAAGATAGGAGTAAGACATAAAGCGTCATCTTCAATGCACATCTTAAACCCAAGCATCGCACATACACTTGTTGCAGAAGACAGACTTTCCCTGTCATACATATTCAGCCCCGTGCCCTTTCGTGGGTTATGGAAGTGAGAACACTGCCATCTACCGACCGCTACGAGCATTCTTCCGGATGGTTTTCAAACTCAGCTTCTTAAGAAGACAATGGTTTAACGAATATGTTAAGACCCGTTATCTTAAAAATACATTTTAACAACTGTTTTAATTTACATAATAGGCGTGCCCAAATGAAAATACGCCTTGAAACTGACCAGTGCTTGAAATGGAAATGTAAAAGTGCAGGCACTCACTATCCCAAAAAGCCATTAGTTAGAAGAGCTGGTACTCTCCCTTGGAAAGAAATTGCTACGGGAACCCATACATCGGAGGTCAATGTGTGGAAGAGGGAAGGGGTTGGAGTCACCAGGGCGGAGCTTTAAAAGAGGAATCTGTAAGACAACGTATGCATTTATTTGAAGAAAAAATCTGTTGTAAAGAAATTGGCAACAATGAGAATATTGTCAGTAAATCTGTTGCAGCTTACTTAATTGGACACAAAGAGGCTGCACTTTAAAATATTTTAGAGGGCTAAGACACCTGCGGCAGAGGTAATTGTGTGCTCAGCCATTGTGAGAAGATTATAACAACAGTAAGATAACTCTGGTGGCTAATGCAGTTCTGCGAGAGGACAGTGTTCTGCCCAGTCATAGTTATGACTCGTGGATTAATATAGTGAGTTAATGTGCTAGCTGGAAAGCACATTGTGTAAAATGCATATCACACATTTTATTTTATGTAGATTTTTATTTTCTAACCTTTGTCATTTTATAAACACAAGACAACTAACAACAAAGCAGCAACCCAACAAGGCGGATTACAATCGCAGCAGAGCCACTCCTGACCCACATCAATTGCCACATTGCAGAGAAAAGATACATTAGGAGAGCAAAGACACGTTTCATCATCATATTAAACACCACAAAGCAAATGCATTTGGGTTTTTACACCAGTCAAAGCCTAGCAACCCCTCACAGCCATAGTTACCACTCACTACACCTACAATCATACCCCGCTGCTCCTCTCTCTTGGTCCCAAAACGTTTGACAAGGCAAACCCCACCTTTCTAAGTCAACTGGAAGTCTGGCATCGGATCTGGCATGCTACATTTGTGTTTCTTCTGGCATAGTCCATTCTGAGGCATCTCTAACCCATGGCTCCTCCGAGGAAGCCCTAACCCCTATCCAAATGATGGCAACTCGCCTCCTTGCCAGCACTAGTACCAGCTGCATGAACCGGGTCGCCATTTTACGCTTCTTGGGGAGGGCATGGTGACCCCACAGGCACAGCTAAGGCGCGAGCTCACAGGACAGAGAGGCAGACCAGTTCAACCATTCAATTTCCCTCTCACAGAAGGCCGTCATGACAGTAGCCCCACGAAAAATGCATAAAATCTCCCCTGCTGCACAACGGAGACATGTTGAAGCACGCTCAGGAATATGTTTAATGATATAGAAAAAAGTGGTCCTAGACATAACTTAATCATATCAATAAATGCAAACACTTTTTTGTTTTTTTTCGGGATTCAATCCTGCAAAAGAAGAGAAGATAAAAACACAAAAACAGCCAGATGCATGTGTAATTCTTACAGTACCCGAATATGATTCCAAACACGACTTAGTCTGAACCAACTTAATTAGTAGTTTATTTACATTGTATACATAGAAACAGTGAAGGCTGGGGGTTACTGCCAGGTGCAGTGAGAAGAAGGTGCAAAAGTAAGTGCTCGCGTGAAAAAAAGGAAAAGAATTCAGGAAAGTTTGTGAAGAAAATCCACTAGTTTATAATGGGCTAAGGTCCAATTCTCTTAGCAAACAAAGGAGCCTGCCCCGAAGGTTTTTCACAAAATATATTACAGGTGTCTGTCACAGTGCCACCGCCTCTGTGCAGACGAACAATGGGAGCGGGCAACAAAGGTGCAGGCCCCAGATGGGGGGAGATCGACCCTGGCGCAGTTGAGGGAGGATTAACACCTCAGCTATGGGTCTTCCTCAGGACGGGGTGAAGGGAGGGGACCTGGGGGGAACCATGTACAAGTCAAAATCCATTATGTTCAAACTAAATACCAACAAAAAAATCCCAGCTAAGGGTTGGGTACATTACCTAGGTTGCGGGGACCACGCCCCCAGCAGCGAGTTGGGCAACCTAAAAACCAAGAAGCATAAGGCTGATTGCCCATCTTCATCAGGCAAAAGACACAGTCAAATGTGTATTACACAACTGGCACTCACCCGTCAGTGGTGTGCTACAATATTCCAAATGTTTCTGGTAGTCTTATATGGACTTAATGAAGAAGTTCCAAATGGGAAAATGAATTCCAAATAGTTCTAAAAATAAAACACACACATGGACATAATAATTACATAGTCCAACGTACAGCACACTCTACAACACGACAAAAACGTGTCAATATACAGTTAAAGGTGTACAGTCATCCGCTCACAAGAAACGGAATGAGAGACGTGGGGGAAAAAAACAACTTATTGTTCCGCCCGTCGATCCAATCGAGGAGTGGTTCTACGAAGGAAAAAGGACCACGGGCACTAATTAGTTATATGCCAAGTTTATAGTTAAGAGACAAGCGTGAAAAGCTCCTCTGGGCATGGGGAATTCAAGAAAATACCTGCTAGTCAAGGCGTGAAGCGTCCTCGAGGGTTCCGTCTAACAGACAACCCGAAGGTAGGACAGCTTGCTATTTAAGTAGTACGCGCGTAGCGTGCACGCTGCGGAATGCGTGTCCCGTTACCGATGCACCGTGGGCAGATAGTGAGGAAATATTGCCCGCGTATTTTTGCCACAGAAGAAAGATTTAGAGAAGCAGGAAGACAGATTGTGACAGTATTATTATAAATATCATTTACGGACAGCAAGTTGATTTATAACACAAAACAAATTAAAAGTGTGACCTAGATTACAAATAGTGGGGGATAAACATAGAACTTTGAATGGTATTGTACAATAGGATCAAGAGAATACAAATTGCATATTATAAAAACAAGAGATATATGCCCTTGAAAGGTCTCTATAGTTATATAGTTTAACTGTTAAAAAGGTCCGTTGTGACATAGACATGCGACATATAGACCTATGTATATATACATAATGTGTTCACACACAAGTAACAACACACGTTCGTCAGAGTTGTGGAGACCATTCTATGTAACAATCAAAATACAGGGTAGATCAACATAGATATGGAAGACAGAAACCCTATTGTCAACCATTAATGAGAGAGGCCATTTGTCTGGTGACCTTCTAGTATTCATTAAACCCCTTTTTACTGTATCAAACACATGCATCCATTTGCACTCACGGGCGCTCAGGACGCTGGCAAAATTGCCACCACGTGGGTTTCTGTGACTTTCTCTATCACCCACCATCTTAGACTTTCAGGGGGGTGAGTAAACCTTACAAAATGGTCAACCAGGGGTGCCCCTTGGACTTTACAGCGTACTCTGCTGCAATGCTGCAGAATACGTGTTTTTACTTTTTGTGACGTGTATTTAACAAGGACCCCCTGAGTACATGGATCTTATAGTTCCTAGGTCAGGGAAAATAATACATATGAGAAACAACAACCTAGGCAACTAAGTATTTAGAACTCAATAACAATAGAAATGAACAATTGGCTACAGCTGGCTACAAAACTTGGTATTTTATTAAGTAATTAAAAATAGACAAATCAATGGCATAACACAATAATACAGTTAAAATTTCACTGGACACATTATTAATATAAAAAACATTGTACAAAAGTTAATGAAAACACAAGTTAAAAATTATCTATAATAGATAGGTGGCACAATAGGTCTCTATTGTGCCACCTATCTATTATGTGAAATAATAACTGTGAAATTTTAACTGTATTATTGTGTTATGCCATTGATTTGTCTATTTTTAATTACTTAATAAAATACCAAGTTTTGTAGCCAGCTGTAGCCAATTGTTCATTTCTATTGTTATTGAGTTCTAAATACTTAGTTGCCTAGGTTGTTGTTTCTCATATGTTTTTACTTTTTGTACAGTTTGACCTATATACATAAAGTCACAGGGACACCGGATTGCATAAATCACCCCCATCGAGTTGCAGTTTGTGTGTTGTTGTAGAATGTGGGTGCGGTCATTATATGTACATTGTTTAAGTTCCACAGTCATTGTATATGCCTTACACAAGCCGCATTTATGATGTCCCACCAGTGGAGGTGTGTTCCACAGTGTGGTCTGATTTTCCGTATTTTTTCTAGGAAGAAAAGATTGGACCACAAAATCCCTTACACTCCTCCCCTTACGGAAAGCATGCATGGGTGGTTCTGGTATGCCAATCTCATCTGCAACCAAATGCCAGTGGCTGTTGATGATTTTCTTTATCTCAGTGCTACGGGTATTAAATGTAGTAACACACGTCATCCTTTCCTTTTCATTGATTTTTTTAATTTTGGCTTCAAGTAGGTGTTCCCAATGACAAAACCACGCTCTCTTGCGTGCTTTTTTGAGGAGGCCCCTTGGATAGCCCCTATCCAACAATCGTTCCATCAGTATAGCTGACTCTGAAAAGAAATCAATCTTACGGCTGCAATTCCTACGTAGCCTCAGGAATTGACCATAGGGAAGGTTATCCCTGAGGTTACGGGGATGGTGACTCGAGTATCTCAGTAGTGTGTTCTTCTCACTCAGTTTTCTAAAAAGGGTAGTGTGTAGTTTACCATCCTCCTCTCTGATTGTAATGTCTAAGAAGTTAATCGCATTGTTGCTGTAGTCAAGGGAAAACTGAATGTCCTTATTTCTATCATTCAGCCATCTGTGAAAGGTCTTAAGATGTTGTTCGGTGCCACTTCATATAAATAGCACATCGTCGATGTATCGACACCAGAGTTTTATGCATTCTCTATATGGGTTACACTCATTTAAGACAAAATCGTGCTCATATGCATCCATATATATTATAGCCAAGTCCGCGGCAAAACTTGCCCCCATGGCTACACCATTCGTCTGAACATAATATTCACCCTCGAAATAGAAGAAGTTTTTTCTTATCGCAATTTTGAGGAGATCTATTATAAAGCTAGTAGGGACTCTATGTGGCCTAGGCCTTTCATCCAGAACTTTACTAATTACTCCAAGGACTGCCTCCTGTGAGATGTTAGTATAAAGGGATGTTATATCCATTGTAACCAGCAGATTTTGTTCGTGGTTAAAAGCTTTTTCATCCACCAGTTGGATTGCCTGCATAGTGTCCCTTAAGTAACTCGTAGTGTCTTCAGCAATAGGTTTGATAAATATATCAATAAACTTACAGAGTGGCTCAAGTACCGAGCCACAACCGGATATGATCGGCCTACCCGGGGGATTGTCGAGCCGTTTATGCACTTTGGGAAGTGTATAAATAGTGGGTAGCCTGGGGTAGGAGTTGTTCAGATAGTCACATTCATGTTTGGTTATATAACCCTCTTGGGAGGCGGCTTCAGTGATAGCTTTAATGGAAGCTGTAATCTCCTTGGTGGGTTCGGTTTGTAATTTCTTGTAGTTACCTTCAACAGCTAGCTGTGCGGTGATTTCAGATTTATAATCATCCCTGTTTTGGATCACAATGGCCCCCCTTTATCTGCGGGTTTTATCACTATCTCAGTGTTCATTTTCAATGAGTCAAGTGCCTGTCGTTCTTGTCTTGTTATGTTATATTTAGTGTACTTCCTCTCTGCCAGTACTTTATTCACATCTCTTATGACCACTTGTTCATAAGCCAGCAACCTGTGTGGCATCATTTGAGAAGGAGGAGTAAATGCAGAGGGAGGTCGAAGTCCTGTATTGCTAAACACTGGTTGGTAGGGAGTTTTATTGAAATAGTGTTTTAGCCGGACTTTACGAAAGAACTGATGTAGTTCTATCTTTAGGTTGAATATATTAGGTAAACTCGTGGGGACAAAAGACAGCCCTTTTTCCAATATTTTTTGTTCTTCACAGTGAGATTGTAACTGGAAAGGTTAATCAAAGGGTTCCCTGTTTTCATTGTTCCCTGTGGATTCACCACCTGTAGTGCTGTCTGCGTGTTCGAATCTCCCCGTGTACCTCTGGACGGAACTGGACCTGCTTGCCAGGTCTGCCCCTGCCTTGATTCCAAACTGGTTGACCCCGACCCCTGGAGTGTCCGCAGGGGCGGTCCCTGCCTCGTTGTTCCATCCATGGGTCTTGTTCTAAAAAATCAGTTTGATACTGTTGTTGAGCACTACCACTGGTGCTTAGTTGCTCTGTTTCAGATCCACTGTTTACAGATGAGTTAGAGAAAGTGTTGTACCTTCTATAACCTCCTCGTCCCCTAGTGGAGTACCTTCCTTGCACCTCCTGGTTATAATACCCTTCTGCCAGATAGGGGTAGACCGTTTTCTTATCGAAGAATTTTAAATCTTTCGCAAGTTTGTCTAGTTTAGTAGATTGGGTAAAGGTGTCAAAATCCTGAAGTGTTCTTTCCAGGCGTTCAAGAGCCTCCTTTGCATTATTCAATGCTGTGTCTTCAATGATCTCTTTCCTGAGATCCGCTACTTCTTTTATGAGGCGCTCAACCTCTTCAAGGGCAGTTTCAACCCCAATGAAAGAGATTTTTAATATACTCTTCAGTGCAGGCTAATGTATGTTTTTCTGACATGTCCTAGTGGAGTACCGGGTTTTTATGGACCCGGCGGTGCCAGGGAGAACACCTGAAAACTCAGAGTCCTTCCTGTTTCGGACTACAGAAACACAGAGTCTTCTGGGTGAAGTCAAAGATCGTATTTATTGGCTGCAGCCAGTAACAGGTATCCTAGAAGTACAACGGCATGTATATTCTCAGGAGACTGCTCAAAGTTACAAAGCCAGCCTTCGTCTTTTATACAAAATAATGAGCTTCGGGCATAAATTCCTTATTTTACAGTAAGACCATACAAATATTTTTACTACAAAGGAAAAGCAGAGTCATGATGACAAGCACATATTTTAGTTCGTCCAGCCCGTAATTGATTACCCGGCAAGACCCAGTATTTTCATCAGATATCGACGGACCCCCAATAAAATCGGGCACCTCCTCCTCGTAAAGCAAGTCATAAAGCAAGAAACAGGGACAGGTGTGTGTAAGATTAGGCATGGTTTGTGTGCGATGAAAGGTTTATGATATGTTGTGCCTTGATACTGATCTTGCTCGGCCACTGGGGAAGGACCTGGCCGAACAGGTTTGGCTTCGGGCAGTGGAGTCAGCTTGCCCAGGTCACAGAGGAGTCAGCTAAGGTGTACGTGTCCTTTGGACCAGGTTTTGGCTTCTAGTCATTTGGCTATGTGAGGGCAATCACAAAATGGATGCCGTTCACAAAATGGAACCCGAGGGTTCGGAACGGAAATGCTAATTTCAGGGTGATTCCGTCACTCGATCGTGACGGAAATGCTTGTGCATAGTATACTCGTCATTTCCGGTCTGTTGATACCAAAATCGTCTTGATACGATGAGGTTTATAACACGGGTCCAGAATTTCAGTACCACAGACCCTCCTTTTGCCCTTACATAGGCAAAACAACCGATACTCATGCTAATCTGAGTCTAGGTCTATGTTCACAAAGTCATTGAGATGTTGCTGTAATATCATCATCCTGCTACTTAGCTTGTCTCTTGATACAGGTTTCCTTACACATGATGTAACACAGAGGCCACATATTGCAGGAGCGCACTGTACACATAGGCAGAACAGGAAAAGGATGGCTAAGGCCACCCCAATGACTATCAGAACTTTCCATCCCCAGGCTGATATCAGTTCCCAGAACCACCCCATCAGTGACCAGTCTCCTTTATCCACATGAATTGATTCGGAGATTTTATGCAGTTTGGAGATGGCCTGGTATACTGTCGGAGCGTTATCTGGGATGAAAATGCAACAACTTGACTGGACCACCTTACATACCCTACCTCGGTCTGCGAGTATGACATCTAATGCGACCCTGTTCTGAAGAGTCATAAGGCGGTCCGACTGGAGCTCCGCAGTCAAGTTACTAAGGGCACCGGTAGTTTCAATTATCGTAGATTCAACTACCCTCGTCAATTGGCGAATGTTCCTGCTGTTCACCATAGGCCCCCAAAACGGCAGAAAACCTTTTACGAAGTCACCAAACTCCTGACCCGTAGTGTCGTCTTTACTCACGACACCTCTAACTGTCCTTGTCCTATGGTAATCTGCAGCGGCCGTGTAGGTGGGAGGCAACAGGAACGAAATGAAACATGTGCCCGAGAAGTCACGGGGCAACCATGTATATGCTCTATCATGGCAGATGAAGTAGGTACCCTTAGTTGCTAAGAACGGAGGAGAGGTCTGAGACGAAAAGACATAAGTTTCAGTACAGACACTCTTCCCTAACTGAGCTCTGGGATTCTTGCCATTTCCCTGCAGACATAGGTGCCCCTGGTGGAGTACGATCCAGATCGGGGAGGATCTCTTTGCTAGCATGCTTTCACTCAAGGCAATTCCATACCCTGTTGTGTTCCATCTGCTGTAAGCCTTCAACTCATCTCTGGGAATCGTTCTATACATGTCAATATCTCTGCTCATATTTGTGATTCCCACCACTAATGCCTTGTTGCTTGAGTTACTTTTCGTGGAACGTGGGGAATATGGTTCAATGGCAAATAGGAACATCGTTTGAAATGCCCATAAAGAACCATAGTAGCTAAATGGCAAGACAAAAAATAGGATACCTTTATCTGTTGTGTGTGGCATGAGTCCACACACCCAACAATTAGTCGTGTTCATTATCAACTGGTGCTGGTGTAAGAGCTGAACGAATGAATTATTTACAAACTCCAATCTTCTGGCAGACTCGTGTTCAGGTAGAGGGTGAAAAGAATGCGGGGAAACAAGAGAAGGAGGTGTGGGCTGTGTAGTGTGTGCAAATGTCACTCGAAAAGTGAATAAAGCATAACCTATTAAAAACATCATTATACTACACAACATAAAAATGCAAATTATCAAAAATCGTGTTTTTGCCATCACTGTGCATATTCTGGTTTCAAAGTTCATTGATTTGGCAGGTCTCTCCGTCTTGAAAGACTCCATCCTCTAGAATTGCTGCCCGCGGCGGTAGGGTGATTCTGCTAAGGGATGCTTCTGTCAGTCCAGGGCAACTCCCTTAGACCAACCAGAACCGTCGACCTAACGTCTTCGGCTGCACCCCAAAGACTTTGGGCAGCCGCGACCCTAGCAGCTGAACCCGGATGGCGGTTCGAAAAAACAAAAATAAGCAAGTTTCTCAGAGAGGAGAGAGAGCTGCACTTTCAAAAATAAAAACAATTTTATTTGTCCATAGTCATAGATCTCGGCCTCAAATTGTAACGTTTTCTTCCAGGTGTTGTCTGGTCCTGGAACAGAAGTTCAGGCTCTGTAGTGTTCAATCGCATAGACGGTGGCACAGATCCTTGCAGAATGTCATCACTCTCGCGTGCAGAGTTTGTTCTTTTCACCTGTGCATCACTAAAGAGCAGGAAGCGAGGCAAAGTTTCTGTCTCAGAGTCAGCAATCCCCTCCTGGACCCACCGGTCGTGGGGCAGGGGTAAAGGGACCCTCTTGCAATGGGTCTCGTGGATCCAATGTTTATTTCCTTCCACTCGAACTGCTGATCTTGTGGACAGAAGTATTAGGTGGGGAGGAGTCCAGCGGGGCTCATCATTCTTTGTCCGCTGGAAGTTTTTCACGAGGACGTAGGTTCCAGGATCGATAGGGTGTCCTGGAGCTTCAGTAGCTTGAGGTAGAGTATCATGTACCTGTTGGTGTAAAACATGCAATTTAGCCGTCAATTCGTACAGATAATCAAGCAGTACAGGGTGCTCTAATTCACTGAATTTTGTTGGCCTTGGCACTCCCCAGATGTTGGCCGGACGGCCGAACACTATCTCGTAGGGGCTAAGTCCCACTCTCGAGTGTACAGTCATTCTAGTTGATAGGAGTGCCAAGGGTAGAGCGTCGGGCCATTTGAGACCAGTGCTCGCTTGGATTTTGGCCAGTTTTAGTTTTAGGGTGCCGTTATAGCATTCTACTAATCCAGCTGATTGGGGTGATTTGCAGCGTGGAACTTTTGATCAATGCCTAGCCCTTCACATACTCTCTTCATCACTCGTCCCACAAATTCACTCCCATTATCACTCCAGACCATTCTCGGCATTCCAAACCTAGGGAAGAATTCTTTGACAAGGGCTTTAGCTGTCGATAAGGCACTATTGTCTTTCAATGGGTATGCTTCTATCCATCTTGAAAAGGCACAAACAACGAGTACGTATTTCAGGTTGTTGCACCTCTCCATGTGGATGAAATCTAGCTGCAAAACTTCTAACGGGTACGTAGGAGGAGCAAAATGACCAGCTGGAGTTGGGGTTCCCCTACCAGGGTTGTACTTTAGACACACCATACAGTTCTTGACTATATTCTCTGCATATTTAGGGATTCTAGTGTTCTGCCATACTGGAGCTAGTAACTTGCAAATCCCTTTCACACTGATGTGTGCCATTCCATGCGCCATTGTAACCACTGCAGGCACATACGCATCAGGTAGCAACCAACGCTGATGTTCCGACAATTCAACCCAACAACCATTCGCATCCAATTTAACCGTGCTTTCTCTCCACACTTTCAGTTCTTTCTCTGTAGCTTCAGCTTGGATAGACTTCACACTCTCAATCGTATCTTCACACATGCCTCTATCCGGAACCCATCTCGCCGGACCTGCAACATACATTCGACTCATCACATTCCTTGCAGTTTCTTTCGCGACTTCATCCGCAAACGCATTTCCGCGACCAAAATCATCTGTAATCTTTTTGTGTGCACTGCATTTTACAATTGCAACTTGTAACGGCAAGGTCAGTGACTCAAGAAGCTCATTCACCAACTGACCATTCTGGATCTTAGTCCTATGCGAAGTCAGAAAACCACGTTCACGCCACAAATGTCCAAAACTGTGAGCAACACCAAATGCATATTGACTATCAGTGTACACATTCACTCGTTTCCCTTTCGCCAACACACATGCTCTCGTAAGTGCAATCAACTCTGCAGCTTGCGCTGAATTATGTGGGATACGTGCGGTTTCAATAATAGTATGCAAAGTCGTAACAGCATATGCTGCAGTCGTATCACCATTCGGCAACTTGAAACACGAACCATCAACCCACAAAGTACCATCACATTCTGTAAGAGGAGTGTCCCTAAGGTCTACTCTCCCTTTCGTTTCTTCTTCTGTCCTAAAGAAACAGTCGTGCTGCTTTTCAGCATCCTCTGTCTCAACTTGAATTGGCAACAACGTGGCTGGGTTTAGTGTGCTGCATCTTTTAATGTGGACATGACTTGCTAATAAGGTTAACTCATAACCTGACAATCGAGCACTAGTTAAATGCTGTGTCTTGGTTCTATTTAACAAAGTGTCTACCGCATGCGGAACCATCACGATAAGCATGTTGTCCATCACCAACCCAGCAGACTGTCGAATAGAAACAGCTGCTGCTGCTGTGGCTCTTAAACAGCTTGGCAATGCCCTAGCTACCGGATCCAAAGTTGATGAGAAATACGCGCATGGACGTTGCTTGTCCCCAAAAGGCTGTGTCAATACTGATAATGCACAACCTTCCTTCTCATGGACATATAATGTAAAGGGCTTACTGTAGTCGGGGGTACCCAACACAGGAGCCGAACACAATGCGTCACGCAATTCGGAAAAACTTTTCTGACACTCTTCAGACCACGGAATGGGATTCAGTGTATCCTTGCAAGTTAATGCCACCAAAGCTTTGGCCAATAATGAGAAATTCGGTATCCATTGCCTACAATATGATGTAATGCCCAAGAAAGCACGCACTTCTCTCTGTGTCCTTGGCACACTCAGATTTGCAATTGCCTGAATTCTTTCTGGGGTCAGTTTCCTTCCCTCCTTCGATAAGAGGTGACCTAAGTAGGTCACTTCTTGTCGACAATATTGTAACTTAGAGAGAGACACTTTGTGATGCAAATCAGACAAATGACGCAACAACGACAACGTAGCCTCTTTACAAATCTCCTCAGTATCTGCAGCTACAAGCAAATCGTCAACGTACTGAACAAGCGTAGCGCCATCGGGTAAAACAATCGTGTCAAGCTGTGTTTTCAAAGCCTGACTATATATTGACGGACTTTCACAATAGCCTTGAGGAGCGCGCTTGAAGCGGAAACTTCGGCCTCCTAAACTGAAGCCAAAAATATCTCTGCTCTCCTCGGCAATCGGGATGCTGAAGAAAGCATTCTTCAAGTCAATCACCGAGAACCAAGTGGCTGAAGCTGGAATCATTGTCAATAGGGTAGTGATGTCAGGGACAACTGGAAACTGTGGCACAACAATCTTATTCACCTCCCTAAGATCAATTACGAACCTATAAACAGGTGGCTGGGAAGGATCAGTGCGCTTCAAGACAGGCAAAACCGGACTATTACAAACGTTGCCTCTCGTCTCTTCAATTACATCTTTCTCAATCAAATCATAAATGATCGCTAACAACGCTTTTTCACCTTCGCTAGAGATCTTGTATTGGGGAATGCGTGGCAATTTAACATTGGCTTTCAACGTCACAACATACGGTGATATTTGCAAAAGACCTACATCATTGGGACCAGTAGCCCAAAGAGTATCCGGAAGAGAAGACAATTCTGTCGGCAATTTATCCTTAGATAGATGCATCGGAGAAACCACTCGTTTACCTAGTGTCAGTTGTACTCCTAAAGGAGAACAATACAAAGTCGCATATAATCTTTTCAACAGATCCAATCCCAACAAATTCTCACCGCAACCTGTTGTAAGAATAAGGGGTGCTTCGAATTCACAAGGTCCAACAGAAAGAGACATAGGACTAGAAATTGTGTTCCTAACCGGGGCGCCAGAAAAACCTACTGAAACATTCATTTCGCCAGACAAAGGTGCGCCAGGGAGTTTTGAGTGCATAATAGAACTCTTTGTAGCACCAGTATCCAACAGAAAAGGCTCCGACACACCTGATGTAATCACCTCAACATAAGGTCCACTCTGATCTACTGGAACTGAAACAACTCCCTCTCTTTGTCCATGGCTGTCCTAGCAATCCTTGCCTACCATATTTTCATCTTCCGCATAGTAATCATCAGCATAGTACTGAGTCGTCCTGCCAGACGCGTTACTCTGCTGGTCAAAACTGTTCATTGAATTCTGTGGTGGAAACGGGCGTCCGTTTTGTGGGAACACACCGCGTCCCCTACCTCTAGGCATTTGTTGAACACCGGGACCTCGCACACTGGTAGCACCATTCGCACGTTGTAACAGAACCGGGCAACTACTCTTGAAATGGCCTTCCTCTTTGCAATACGCACACTGATTGGGACCATACGGTAAACGCTGTTGAGAAGACTCGTTTCTTTGCGAGTTCCTCGAATATTGCTGAGGCTGCTGATAATCTCGCTGATTATTAGTGCGGGGTGGATACGCTTGCTGCAACAGAACTTTAGTTTTTAATTCTTTAGTCTTTTTATCCGCTTTCTCTAACTCATCCTTGCGCCTATTTTCATAGTACTGGGCTGTAGCTAAAATCTGCGCTGACGTTGAGACAGCCCAAGCACTCTCGGAATCCTTCAACTTAGCACACAACTCCGGAAGTAGATTATGCACAAATTTGTCGACGAACAATCTCTGGCCACCTTCAGTAGCCATATCCTGACCGCTATGATCTACAAAAGTTTCTTCAAACCGCGTGAAGAAATCGGACACCGCTTCGTCTTTCTTCTGTTTACATGCAGACAATAGGCAATTTATCCCAATTGACACGCAATTCAGGCATTAGAGTCTTCATGTAAGTTATTATTCTACCAGGGAGTTCTGCAATTAAAGGTTCGGGTTTAGCACCACCGACTTGTCTGTTATCTACAGCAGCAATATTAGCCCATGTATCACCTAACTCCTGATCGTGATCGGTGTGGCGAATCTTTCCCCATAAAGGTTGTGGAACCACGTTCCCAAACAACATGTCTATGTCGGCTAAGTTCATAATGCACGAACTTGCAGTCTGTGACAATTCCTTATAATACCCTGCAGGATTTTTACGAGGATCAGGCACTGTCTGTTTGAGAGCCAAAACTTCAGATCTCTTCCAAGGAACATGTACCCATACACGCTGAAAATGCGGCGGAATGGCTGGATTAGCATTTGCGTCCCCTTCCCTCCAAACCGGAGGAACCTCTCTCATGGGGTACTGTCGCGCCTTTTTCCTACCAGATGCGTCATGTTCAGATAGTGATCGAGAAGTGCCCCCTTTACTCCGATACGACAACAATGTTGCAACCGCTCTTTCAACATCGGCGCCTATAATCATACCCTCCGCGAACTTAAACCGTACATGGCACAACTCAGACAGGTCATGTTCCGGATCATTTCCCACCAGATCTTCACGGAGAAGTACACACATCTGTTCAAAGACATATCTCTGCTTCGATGCTTCCCATTGACGGAAGACTTCTATGATAGACTCTTCATCATATCTTGCAGTATCGACAACCCATTTACGCGCCAATCTATTCAGTAATTCTCTCTCTTGATAGTCAGGCAGCTGACTTCGCAGCTGTCTTCGTTCTGTGCTAGGGGTCGTATTAGGCGACCCAAAGAAAGGTGAGAAAAGACCAGTAACAGTGTTGGCCATTCTCTGTCGAATAGAAGGAGAAGCTGGCGGAAAGACAGGAGGAAAGACAGATTGAGGTAATGCAGAAGTGGAGACAGACACAGAAGGAGTATCAGGATAAACAGTCGGAGCAGTAGGCGAAGTCGTAGGGAACACAGATGGAGTAGGTAGCAAAAGCGGCGGCCCTTGAGGAGGTTGCGCCGAAGGAGTCGGAACCAGCTGAAGAGGAGCTGGTTTTTGTGGTAGAACCTGTGGTCCAACAATGGGCTGTTGCACAACCAAAGGTTGCTGAGGTGCAGTAGCACTCTGCGCATAAGGAGGTGGTGAACTCAGTAGATGAGACATTAAAGGGTCTTGATCAACTTTCTCCTTTAATTCTTGTCCTTTACGTGGCAAAACTGGGTAGCACTTATCTACCGCTAACTTCCTACTTCTAAGCGTTTGTTCACTCTCTCGCTCTTCCTCATTATCTCTGAACGCAACGGCAGCTTGTACCATTGACATACCTTGTTTATTTTTCTTTGCTAATTTCATTTCTTTCTGTTTGGCTTCTTTGCGCCATATGCGAAAAGAGTCAAACATTGCCGGCCGGGCTTTCTTCTTAAAAAGTTTGACCTCCAGATTATCCGAAATCTCTGTGTCAAAACTACCATATTGGGGCCATTTTAGAACACCGTCTTTTCTGGTGTATCGGATCCATACTTCATTATATGTGATGGGGCCCACGCCGTGCTTCACATAGAGTTCATACGTTGGAGTTCCAATCGGAGGAACCGGACACGAGTCCTCCAATCGGGAATCCTTATTACAACCAAGACAAAACAAATTTCCAAGTCTGCTAAGACCAGACATCTTCGCTCTCTAGTCTAGCTTTAAACTTCGAAAGATTATCGAATACGATAGTCTCGTGAATACACGAGTCCTTCGGTTTTGGCACTTGCAAGTTCCAATACAAAATACTCCCGAAGGATACCAAGAACTAAGAATCAAACTAAGGACTGGGAGACGCTCCACTTATACTTAACTGAGGTATCGATGACGTCACCAGAAGACTCGTCTATCGTTTCGCTCTACCAATCATCAAGGGTCCAAAACAGGGCGATAGTCAGGGCAGCAGTCCTTCGTAGCCGTCGGGACGCGGGGAACCTCGCAGCAAAGACCTTTGGACCACGTCGACATACAGGGGTCGCTGAAGTGGCTGGCCGTCCTCCGGAATTTTCACACGAAGCTCCTCACGAACCTCTGGCTTGGACCGGTACCGCTGATACCGCCCCACGTTGGGCGCCAACTGGAGTACCGGGTTTTTATGGACCTGGCGGTGCCAGGGAGAACACCTGAAAACTCTGAGTCCTTCCTGTTTCGGACTACAGAAACACAGAGTCTTCTGGGTGAAGTCAAAGATCGTATTTATTGGCTGCAGCCAGTAACAGGTATCCTAGAAGTACAACGGCATGTATATTCTCAGGAGACTGCTCAAAGTTACAAAGCCAGCCTTCGTCTTTTATACAAAATAATGAGCTTCGGGCATAAATTCCTTATTTTACAGTAAGACCATACAAATATTTTTACTACAAAGGAAAAGCAGAGTCATGATGACAAGCACATATTTTAGTTCGTCCAGCCCGTAATTGATTACCCGGCAAGACCCAGTATTTTCATCAGATATCGACGGACCCCCAATAAAATAGGGCACCTCCTCCTCGTAAAGCAAGTCATAAAGAAAGAAACAGGGACAGGTGTGTGTAAGATTAGGCATGGTTTGTGTGCGATGAAAGGTTTATGATATGTTGTGCCTTGATACTGATCTTGCTCGGCCACTCGGGAAGGACCTGGCCGAACAGGTTTGGCTTCGGGCAATGGAGTCAGCTTGCCCAGGTCACAGAGGAGTCAGCTAAGGTGTACGTGTCCTTTGGACCAGGTTTTGGCTTCTAGTCATTTGGCTATGTGAGGGCAATCACAAAATGGATGCCGTTCACAAAATGGAACTCGAGGGTTTGGAACGGAAATGCTAATTTCAGGGTGATTCCGTCACTCGATCGTGACGGAAATGCTTGTGCATAGTATACTCGTCATTTCCGGTCTGTTGATACCAAAATCGTCTTGATACGATGAGGTTTATAACACGGGTCCAGAATTTCAATACCACACTAGGTCTACCTTAGTCACTGATTTTACCAACAAAAACGTTTTAACTGTGATACACGTATTTACACAAAAGAAAACACAATATCAATACAACTAACACAAATTGTACACAAACACAAACCATCGCATATATATGTATTGATATTGTGTTTTCTTTTGTGTAAATATGTGCCTACACTGAAGATCTCATTCAAACACAGGGTGGTGGGAATTTCCTTGGCCGTACAACCACCACTATTGATCTGACACTGAATGATAAAATAAACAAACTTGAAAGGTTAGAAAATAAACTAATTAGGACTAGATTACATGGCCATGTCCTCACTCAATACCTACAGGTGAACGTCATCCGAGTAGGCTTACAGTTTCGTAATGAACCTGCAATTTTTGTAGACAACCCTAAATTCAAGGGCAATTTCAGCTTCATTTCAAATAACTGCTCCAGGCACTGGATGGTGCTTGGGGTTGAAACTGCCCTTGAAGAGGTTGAGCGCCTCATTAAAGAAATTGCGGATCTCAGGAAAGAGATCATTGAAGACACAGCATTGAATAACACAAAGGAGGCGCTTGAACGCCTGGAAAGAACACTTCAGGATTTTGACACCTTTACCCAATCTACTAAACTAGACAAACTTGCGAAGGATTTAAAATTCTTTGATAAGAAAACGGTCTACCCCTATCTGGCAGAAGGGTATTATAACCAGGAGGCACAAGGAAGGTACTCCACTAGGGGACGAGGAGGTTATAGAAGGTACAACACTTTCTCTAACTCATCTGTAAGCAGTGGATCTGAAACAGAGCAACCAAGCAACAGTGGTACTGCCCAACGACAGTATCAAACTGATTTTTTAGAACAAGACCCATGGATGGAACAACGAGGCAGGGGGCGCCCCTAGGGACGCTCCAGGGGTCGGGGTCAACCAGTTTGGAATCAAGGCAGGGGCAGACCAGGCAAGCAGGTCCAGTTCCGTCCGGAGGTACACGGGGACTTTCGAACACGCAGACAGCACTACAGGTGGTGAATCCACAGGGAACCATGAATACAGGGAGCCCTTTGATTAACCTTTCCAGTTACAATCTCACTGTAGAAGAACAAAAAATATTGGAAAAAGGGCTGTCTTTTGTCCCCACGAGTTTACCTAATACATTCAACCTTAAGATAGAACTACATCAGTTCTTTCGTAAAGTCCGGCTAAAACACTATTTCAATAAAACTCCCTACCAACCAGTGTTTAGCAATACAGGACTTCGACCTCCCTCTACATTTACTCCTCCTTCTCAAATGATGCCACACAGGTTGCTGGCTTATGAACAAGTGGTCATAAGAGATGTGAATAAAGTACTGGCAGAGAGGAAGTACACTAAATATAACATAACAAGACAAGAACGACAGGCACTTGACTCATTGAAAATGAACACTGAGATAGTGATAAAACCCGCAGATAAAGGGGGGGCCCTCGTGATCCAAAACAGGGATGATTATAAATCTGAAATCACTGCACAGCTAGCTGTTTAAGGTAACTACAAGAAATTACAAACTGACCCCACCAAGGAGATTGCAGCTTCCATTAATGCTATTACTGAAGCCGCCTCCCAAGAGGGTTATATAACCAAACATGAATGTGACTATCTGAACAACTCCTACCCCAGGCTACCCACTATTTATACACTTCCAAAGTGCATAAACGGCTCAACAATTCCCCGGGTAGGCCGATCATATCCGGTTGTGGCTCGGTACTTGAGCCACTCTGTAAGTTTATTGATATATTTATCAAACCTATTGCTGAAGACACTACGAGTTACTTAAGGGACACCATGCAGGCAATCCAACTGGTGGATGAAAAAGCTTTTAACCACGAACAAGATCTGCTGGTTACAATGGATATAACATCCCTTTATACTAACATCTCACAGGAGGCAGTCCTTGGAGTAATTAGTAAAGTTCTGGATGAAAGGCCTAGGCCACATAGAATCCCTACTAGCTTTATAATAGATCTCCTCAAAATTGCGATAAGAAAAAACTTCTTCTATTTCGAGGGTGAATATTATGTTCAGACGAATGGTGTAGCCATGGGGGCAAGTTTTGCCCCGGACTTGGCTATAATATATATGGATGCGTATGAGCACGATTTTGTCTTAAATGAGTGTAACCCATATAGAGAATGCATAAAACTTTGGCGTAGATACATTGACGATGTGCTATTGATATGGAGTGGCACCGAACAACATCTTAAGACCTTTCACAGATGGCTGAATGATAGAAATAAGGACATTCAGTTTTCCCTTGACTACAGCAACAATGCGATTAACTTCTTAGACATTACAATCAGAGAGGAGAAAGGTAAACTACACACCACCCTTTTTAGAAAAGCGAGTGAGAAGAACACACTTCTGAGATACTCGAGTCACCATCCTCGTAACCTCAGGGATAACATTCCCTATGGTCAATTCCTGAGGCTACGTAGGAATTGCAGCCATAAGATTGATTTCTTTTCAGAATCAGCTATACTGATGGAACGATTGTTGGATAGGGGCTATCCAAGGAGCCTCCTCAAAAAAGCATGCAAGAGAGCGTGGTTTTGTCATAGGGAACACCTACTTGAACCCAAAATAAAAAAAAACAATGAAAAGGAAAGGATGACGTGTGTTACTACATTTAATACCCGTAGCACTGAGATAAAGAAAATCATCAACAGCCACTGGCATTTGGTTGCAGGTGAGATTGGCATACCAGAACCACCCATGTATGCTTTCCGTTAGGGGAGGAGTGTAAGGGATTTTGTGGTCCAATCTTTTCTTCCTAGAAAAAATACGGAAAATCAGACCACACTGTGGAACACACCTCCAGTGGTGGGACATCATACATGCGGCTCGTGTAAGGCATATACAATGACTGTGGAACTTAAACAATGTACATATAATGACCGCACCCACATTCTACAACAACACACAAACTGCAAATCGATGGGGGTGATTTATGCAATCCATTGTCCGTGTGACTTCATGTATATAGGTCAAACCTTACAAAAAGAAAAAACCCGTATTCTACAGCATTGCAGCAGAGTACGCTGTAAAGTTCAAGGGGCACCCCTGGTTGACCATTTTGTAAGGTTTACTCACCCCCCTGAAAGTCTAAGATGGTGGGTGATAAAGTCACCAGAAACCCACGTGGTGGCAATTTTGCCAGCGTCCTGAGCGCCCGTGAGTGCAAATGGGTGCATGTGTTTGATACAGTAAACAGGGGCCTTAATGAATACGAGGAGGTCACTAGACAAATGGCCTCTCTCTGTAATGGTTGACAATAGGGTTTCTGTCTTCCATATCTATGTTGATCTACCCTGTATTTTGATTGTTACATAGAATGGTCTCAACAACTCTGACGAACGTGTGTTGTTACTTGTGTGTAAACACATTATGTATATATACATAGGTCTATATGTCGCATGTCTATGTCACAACAGACATTTTTAACAGTTAAACTATATGACTATAGAGACCTTTCAAGGGCATATATCTCTTGTTTTTATAATATGTAATTTGTATTCTCTTGATCCTATTGTACAATACCATTCAAAGTTCTATGTTTATCCCCCACTATTTGTAATCTAGGTCAAACTTTTAATTTGTTTCGTGTTATAAATCAACTTGCTGTCCGTAAATGATATTTATAATAATACTGTCACAAACAGTCTTACTGCTTTTCTAAATCTTACTTCTGTGTCAAAAATACGCGGGCAGTATTTCCTCACTATCTGTCCACGGTACGTCGGTAACGGGACACGCATTCCCCAGCATGCACGCTATGCGCGTACTACTTAAATAGCAAGCTGTCCTACCTTCGGAACCCTCGAGGACGCTTCACGCCATGACTAGCAGGTATTTTCTTGAATTCCCCATGCCTAGAGGAGCTTTTCACGCTTTACTCTTAACTATGAACTTGGCATATAACTAATTAGTGCCCGTGGTCCTTTTTCCTTCGTAGAACCACTCCTTGATTGGATCGACGGGCGGAACAATAAGTTGTTTTTTTCCCCCACGTCTCTCATTCCGTTTCTTGTGAGCGGGTGAGTTTACACCTTTAACTGTATATTGACACGTTTTTGTCGTGTTGTAGAGTGTGCTGTATGTTGGACTATGTAATTATTATGTCCATGTGTGTGTTTTATTTTTAGAACTATTTGGAATTCATTTTCCCATTTGGAACTTCTTCATTAAATCCATATAAGACTACCAGAAACATTTGCAATATTGTGGCACACCACTGACGGGTGAGTGCCAGTTGTGTAATACACATTTGACTGTGTCTTTTGCCTGATGAAGATGGGCAATCAGCCTTATGCTTCTTTGTTTTTAGGTTGCCCAACTCGCTGCTGGGGGCGTGGTCCCCGCAACCTAGGTAATGTACCCAACCCTTAGCTGGGCTTTTTTTGTTGGTATTTAGTTTGAACATAATGGATTTTGACTTGTACATGGTTCCCCCCAGGTCCCCTCCCTTCACCCCGTCCTGAGGAAGACCCATAGCTGAGGTGTTAATCCTCCCTCAACTGCGCCAGGGTCGAAACGTCGACGATCTCCCCCCATCTGGGGCCTGCACCTTTGTTGCCCCCTTCCATTGATCGTCTGCACAGAGGCGGTGGCACTGTGACAGACACCTGTAATATATTGTGTGAAAAACCTTCAGGGCAGGCTCCTTTGTTTGATAAGAGAATTGTACCTTAGCCCATTATAAACCATTGGATTTTCTTCTCAAACTTTCCTGAATTCTTTTCCTTTTTTTCACGCGAGCACTTACTTTTGCACCTTCTTCTCACTGCACCTGGCAGTAATCCCCAGCCTTCACTGTTTCTATGTATACTATGTAAATAAACTACTAATTAAGTTGGTTCAGACTAAGTCGTGTTTGGAATCATATTTGGGTACTGTAAGAATTACACATGTATCTGGCTGTTTTTGTGTTTTTATCTTCTCTTCTTTTGCAGGATTGAATCCCCAAAAAAACAAAAAAGTGTTTGCATTTATTGATATGATTAAGTTATGTCTAGGACCACTTTTTTCTATATCATTTAATACCCAGGTCCTTTGACTTTTGTTGGGTTTGACCCCATTATTTCAACAGGAATATGTTTATTCAGGCCCACAGGAGTCACATTGGTGGGATACATGAAATTAAGGTGAATTAATTTGAACCAAGTGTTACAGGACACTGTGTTCAATAACTCAGACGTCCAAGCCCAATTCATATCCGAAATATGGGTCCCAAGGTCTGCCTCCCGAGCATTCCGCACCCGGAGTGGTCCCCTAATTGTATCAGCCCGCCTTGCCTTATACATTAATGAAATGAGATGTCGCCCTGACCCACGCGTCAAAATGGCATCCAACGTGGATAGACTGCCGGACAACTCTCACCAGTGTCAGACACACCCTCCTAGTGTAGGAAGTGCCCAGGCCTAACGCAAACCGATCCTGAGCTTCCTCATAAGACATGAAACCTCACTTGGATGCCGGTCCCCCAATGACTCGCAACCACCCTCGTGCCAAGAGTGGTAAGACATTAGCCTCTTCCTTCGGCCGAAATGGAGCCAAGATCCATATTGGCACACAAACACTGCACACCACCACACTTTGTAACTCGTGAGAGTAAGATAAACACTCTCACCTCTACTTCATTCCCTCCTACACACAACATACACTTTACTCATAAACACATCACCACCCCCTCTACGTCACAACCTCCTCTCACAAACAATACTACACAACCAAATCCAGTGCATGAAACATATACATCAGCACCCCTCTTCACTACACCTCAAAAGCAAAACATATCACACACACCAGCACAACAAGATCTTCAGAGTGTTGTAATTTGGCAGCGATGGGGTTAGCATTAGCAGAAGCCACCCGGTATTTAGAGACTATCTTGTCCGTTTTGTGGAATCCATTTTTTATTTCTATCAGTCATTTTGTTGGCCATGTGCTACCATGTGCTCGCCATGTGCTCTGTCCTACCTTCCTGTTAACTGCTCTTGAAATCTGCCTAGAGACGAGATATATTTAGCCTTTTCTGCTTCGCACATGCTCAGTTGAGCTTGCAGCTGTCCTTGCAGCTGTCCCCATACTGTAACTGTCAAGATGTGTTCACCAGAATTAGCTACTGTAAGCTCCTCCCACTTGTTGACTGTGCATTTTCTGTATGACCTTATATGTACCTAAAACCAGCATTTTGTACTTGTACCGCCTTCATTTGAGCCCATGTGTGGGTATAAAAGGACCAAGCTCCTTCCATTCAGTGTGCTACTTCATACATTACGGAAGGGTGCTGTGTGAATGTAGTTCCACCTCATGAGGTTTAATAAACTCTGTATTTTATTCCAGCTTCTGTGCCAACTTCTTTCTATTGGTCTGAGGACTCTGTGCAGAGAAGGGAGAACCCCTAGCACTGGTAGGCCTTGCTGAGGCCCACTACTACAAATTGGCGCTCCAACGCAGGGCTCATCGGCGACTCGGATGCCCGAAATGAAGGATTGGAATCTCGCTTTGGACGCGATCGCTGCCTGAGGAGACCCGAGTCTTGGCAATCACAGTGTTTTTCCTTTCTTTCTGATCTGACCATCCAGGTGGCGCCGGTCCTCGACTGAGATCTCTTCTGTTGATTCGCCGTGCAGTGACCATTTGGTCGATTTGAGAACTTGGCAGTTGGAACCTGGACACCATTTGATTGGTAAGAGTCGTTCTGCGGCACTTGCTGTTGATTTTTAATGCCTTGGATTGGTAAGGTAGTTTAGTAACACTTACTGCGGCTTATGATTTGTATGACTGGCCAGTATTTGGATTTGTATGTATGTGATATATATGAATTGCAATTTATATAGGCAGGTAATGAGGAGATTTTTCTCTATTTAAATTTGTTTGAACGGCGCAACGTACGAAGAGTACCTTAAGCGCTACTTTGATTATAATACTGCATATTTTGCACTATTTTTGGCACGCTTGTTTCTAGCACACTTCGTAGGATGTGTTGCTTTTGTAGAGGTACCAGTTTGAGACTCGATGAAACACAACCGCCCCCCCCGGACGGGATGCCTAATAGGGACATGTATATTAAGTATGGTATTTCTTCCATAATGTACAGCACGTTATGGAATAAATACACTTGTAAGGATCCGGAGTTGCATTGGCCTATGCATGGGTCATTTGATTTGCGAAAGATTCAGTATGTGGAGCAATGTATGTTTAAACAAAAGACTAGGCAAGATATGTTTGACTGTGTGCGAATGTGGGAGAAAGAACTGCGTGAACGAATAAAGCGTGAGCAAGCCTTGATTGAAAAAGAACAGCGAAAGAACATTTATGCAAAAGCATTAGAGTTAAAAAACAAGGAAATAAAAGAATTAAAAGAGAGAGAGGATAGAGAGCGCCGTTTACAGGTAACTGGCCAATATGCTGTTAGGCAACCCCTTTATCCTATCCTTAATAAACCGCAAGATGATTTCTTGTTATTAGATCGTTCTCCTCCTCCGTATATTTTTTCTTCTGCTCCTTATGAGTCAGATGAGGATTCTCCTACAGAGCAGGAGAAAGCACGAGAAACTCGTTTTATGCTGCCCGCCCAGCGTTTGTCTGAGTTTAGATCTGCTGCCCGAAAAGCCCTTCGCAGTACCGCCTCTGCTTCTGAGCTTTTAGAGGAGATGAAAAATTGGCAGGAAAGGGAGCAAATATATTTTACCGAGGTATTTGCCACAGAGGTCGTTGAGCGGTTTAGGAAACATTCTGATGAATTGGAGCCCGATGATGTAGCACAGGATTGTAAACAAATGCGTGATGGTCTTTTTGTCTTTTCTCAGGTGGCTGATACAATCAGGCGTTTGGTTAAATTACGTGTTGAGGCAGTCCGTTTGCGAGAGGTGAAAAAGGCAGCAGACGCAGCTGCACAAACATCTCAGACCGGCGTGGCACAAGCTTCTATCTATGGAATATTAAGATAAGACTATGATAGTTCATGCGAAACCTATGCGGGAAGCCACACCTTTGTATGTTCCTCCTAAAGGAGCGGGTACGAATGATGATAAGACTTCTATTGATGCAAAGGGTTACTTTATTTATAATTGGGTTTACACTCCTTGGAATAGAGCAAATGTTATGGCCCTTAAAAATGCATTGCCTGATCCAGCCAAAAATCCAGCAGCTTTTTATGAGGAAGTTGAGGGTGCTATTAGCTCTTGTACCATGACTTTGCCTGATATTGATTTGTTTTTTGGATTGATATTGCCGCCTGACATGTGGACAACAGTGCGTAAAGTTGATGATCGTGCAACTTTTGGGGCATTATGGAAAGAGTTAGAACAAATGGATGTAGAGCGGGAGCCAGCACAGAAACCGTGTAAATTGATTTTAGATCTCCCTACAGCTATATTAGTTAAGTTAAAGACGATTATTCCCCCTGAAAAGATAGATTGGACTGTATTAGCGTCGTGTAAGCAAAAGGCAGATGAATCGGTTTCAGATTTTTTTACACGCTTTGAGGAGGCATTCCACGATTTTAGTGGCCAGTCATTGACAGATGACACGGGTAGGCATCTGCTTGTCGATAAATATGTCGCAAACCTTTTGCCAGGAATAGCTAGTCGCCTAAAGGCCAGTGAGAGTTCATGGACTACCTCTTCTCCGGTTTCTCTTTTGACTATGGCGCAGTATTATGAACGCCAGGAATTAAAAGCGAAGGGTAATGAGGATAAAAAGACTAAAGCGTTGAAAACAAAGGTTATGTTGGCTCAGGCTTATGGTCCGCCTTCTAGAGGTAATGACAGAGGTGGACGTGGATCTTATGGTTTGTCCTTTCCTTCCTATACTCGTTCAAATTTGTCTGTTGACCAGTGTGCGTACTGCAAGAAATTTGGACATTGGATTTCTGATTGTCCAGTGCTTAGTGTTCAGCAGTGTCCACGTGGTCGCGGACAAATGAGAAGTCGTTCAGGATATTCAGGGCCTAGAGGAAGCACGAATGATTGCGCTAGGTTTGATGCTAATGCACGTGGGCAGGATGGGTTTAACACTTTTGATAGAAGGAACCAATATCAAATGTCCGACTATGTGCCGTCTGATTTTCAAGATTCTGCTTATGCATAGGATTGCCTAGGATGGGGTAAGGAATCAGTTGAAGTTCCAGTAGATCAGAGGGGTCCCTATGTTACAGCACATGTTTTGGGTTCTACTGATCAGTTTCTGGTTGATACAGGAGCTACTCATAGCGCCTTATCTAAACAATTGGTTCCAAGGGCTCCCCTGTCTGGCTCAACCATTACATCAATAGGGTTCGATGGAATGCCTTCCCTTAGCCCACTGCCACAACCACTCGCATTCCATGTTGATAAGTTCACTGCTCCATGTCCATTTTTGCTTTCTCCGAACACACCAGACAATATTGTGGGTCTTGATATGCTCAAGTATTTCAGGGCTACGATACGATGTTCTCCGGAAGGAGTACGGGTTATATTGAATGACAATTACCCCGTGATTGAGAGATCATGCATTGTTAAAGAGGACATTGCATTAGCTTCACTTCCTAGTACTTTGTGGGCTACTTCAGACACCGATGTAGGGCAAATGGTTATTCCGCCAGTACATATTAGTGTCAAGGACGGTGAAACTGAACTCTGATAAAACAGAAGTCCTCATCTTAGGTTCCTCCCCCTCCCCATGGGACGACTCTTGGTGGCCAGAAGCCCTTGGAAAAGCACCCATCCCGACAGACCACGCACGGAACCTGGGCGTCATCCTGGATTCCTCACTTTCAATGAACAGACAAGTCAACGCCGTCTTCTCATCCTGCTTCAACATTCTTCGCATGCTCAAAAAAACATTTCGTTGGATCCCCACCGAAACTAGGAAAACGGTCACCCACGCACTGGTCACGAGCCGCCTGGACTACGGAAACACCCTATACGCCGGGACTACCGCTAAACTCCAGAAAAAACTCCAACGAATCCAAAACGCCTCTGCCAGGCTCATATTAGACATCCCGCGTAAAGAACAGATCTCTGGTCACCTGAAAAACCTCCACTGGCTTCCCGTCAATAAGAGGATCACTTTCCGGCTCCTAACCCACGCACACAAAGCACTCTACGAAATCGGACCAGAATGCCTCAACACACGACTGTCCTTCTACACCCCCTCCCGCCAGCTTCGATCTTCCAACCAAGCCCTTGCCACTGTACCTCGCATCAACAAGACCACCATGGGAGGTAGATCCTTCTCCTACCTGGCAGCTAAAACCTGGAACTCTCTTCCCACTTACCTTCGCCTTACCCAGAACCACCTAGCATTCAGAAAGCAACTCAAAACGTGGATATTTGACAAGTAACTCCCCACCCCTTCTTAAGCGCCTTGAGACCCTCTGGGTATGTAGTGCGCTATATAAATCCTTTGACTTGACTTGACTTGACTTCTTTGCCAAGACTGCCTCAGTATAACATTTCTAGAGAAGGAGAAGAAGCACTTACATGCGTTGTTCATGATTGGATTAAAGTGGTGGCTGCGGAAGAAGTTCCTCACAATGTTTGCAATAGTCCTATTCTTCCTATTTTGAAAAAGATACTGACACTAGGATTTACAGATTCATCATTGATTTGAGGGAAATCAACAAGATTGTAGTACCGCAGTACCCTGTGGTTTCTGACATAACAACACTACTTACTTTGGTTCCCCCAACAGCGACTACATTTTCTGTGAGCGATTTGAAGAATGCTTTCATTCTCGATTCCTATTCTTCCTAATAGCCAATATTTGTTCGGTTTCACTTTGAATAATCGATCATACAGATTTTGTAGAGTTCCTCAAGGGTACACTGAGAGTCCGAGTATTTATAGTCAAGCCTTAAAACGACAACTTGATTCCTTTATTTTGCCTGAAGGAGTGGCTCTCACACAATATGTCGATGACATCTTGTTGGCAGCCGATACGCCTGAACTATGTGAAGAGTATACTTTGTCTTTGCTTTCTTTTCTTTCTACACATCATCATAAAGTGTCGCGAAAGAAATTGCAATATTGCAGACCGAAGGTAACCTACTTAGGTCACCTTCTGTCTAAGGAGGGCCGTGCACTTACACCAGATCGCTTACAAGCAATTTTAGACACACCAGTACCTTCCTCTCAGAAAGATGTCCGTGCATTCATTGGTCTGACCTCGTTTTGTAGGCAATGGATATTAGGGTTTTCTCACATTGTCAAACCCTTGCTAGCACTTTTGACGAAAGATACTCCAATGCCCCTTCCATGGACAGATGAATGTGAGAATGCTTTTCGACAGTTACGTCAAGCTCTTTGTTCTGCACCAGTGTTAGGCACTCCAGATTACACAAAGGTTTTTACACTCTATGTACACGAGAAATGAATGTGCATTATCAGTTTTAGTGCAGACACACGGTGACAAGCAGCGCCCCTGTGCATACTTTTCAGCCGTCCTTGATCCTGTTGCTCATGCATTGCCTGGGTGTTTTCATTCAGTTGCAGCAACAGCTGTGTCCATACGTCAGAGTGAAGGGATAGTTTTGTCACACAAACTGTTGGTGCTAGAACCCCATGCAGTAGATGCCCTTTTGAATCAGACCAAGACACAACACTTGACTAGTGCCCGTTTGACAGGATACGAATTGACACTGTTAGCATCTCATATTACCTTGAAGAGATGGGCGACACTGAACCCAGCCACTTTGTTGCCATATCCTGTAACCGAGTCTCAATCAAAAGAGCCTCACAATTGTATATTCCTTACTGAGGAACGGACAAAGGGTCGCATCGATTTACAAGATATGCCCCTTCCAGATGTAAATGGGGAAATATGGTTTGATGGGTCCTGTTTGAAGTTGCCAGATGGCACAACTTCAGCGGCATATGCAATCATGACACTTGAGACTGTAGTGGAAACAGCTCGCATACCACAGAAGTCGGCTCAAGCAGCTGAACTAATAGCTTTGACACGAGCGTGTGAACTTAGCACTGACTTTTGTGTGAAGATCTACACGGATAGCCGCTATGCTTTTGGAGTGGTTCATGATTTTGGCCTACTCTGGAAGGTAAGACGCTTTCTTACATCCCACGGGATGTACATAATTCATGGAGAATTAGTATATTATCTCTTGACTGCACTTACATACCCAAAGAAAATTGCTATTATGAAGTGTAGCGCACACAAGAAAATCATTGACAAAATAGGACAAGGCAATGCCTTTGCAGACCGCTTAGCTCGTGAGACTGCAATGCAACGAAGCACTACTTCCATGTACGTAGTGAAGTCTCAAGCTGAGCGATGGCATGATGCTAGACAGGAAGTGTTAGATGTACAGAGATCTGCTTCTGTAGCAGAACTTGAGCAATGGGCTAAAGAAGGAATCTTGGACGATGAGGGTTGTTGGCACAACAAAGACATAGATAAATGGAAATTGCCTGCAGCCTATTTACAACCTATGGTTCAAATGGCACATGGGCTGGCACATGTTGGAGCTCTAGCAATAACTAAATTGCTTACGCAAGTTTGGGAGCAGCTAAAAGAGTAGTACAGTCCTGTTTGATCTGTTGGCAATATAATCCTGGTAAAGGGACACGGACTCCTACAGGAGGGTTTGCTACACCAACCGCACCTTTTGAAGTTTTGCAGATGGATTACATCCAACTTGAACGCTGCAATAATCTGAAATACGTCCTAGTGGTGGTATGTGCCTTCAGTAAATGGATAGAGGCATACCCTACAAAGGATAATACTGCTCTCACCACAGCGAAGGTGCTTCTAAAGGAGTTTTTCCCTAGATATGGTGTTTGTAAACTTTTGTGGAGTGACAACGGACCTCATTTTATTGGGCAAGTTGTTGAGCATGTTCTGAAATGATTAGGGATCAAGCAGAAATTCCATGCAGTCTTCCACCCGCAATCAGCAGGATTAGTGGAGAGGTACAACGCTACTTTGAAATTGAACTTGGCAAAAATACTGGCTTCCACGTCTTTGAAGTGGCCAGATGCACTACCCTTGGCATTGTTGTCCATAAGATCGGTGCCACATTCACGATCTAGCCTTACCCCATATGAAGTGGTCTTTGGGGGACCAATGAACATTTGGGGAGTTCCTAAGCCACGCCCCATACATGATGTTCCATGTGTTCTGATGAATGATTATTTGGCACAGTTAACCAACAGTTTGATCTCTATTCATCAACAGGTTCGAGAAGCTCTTCCTGACAGATCTACAGGTGAGGCCCATGAACTCCGTCCTGGCGACCACGTGATGGTCAAGGTCTTCGACAGATCGAACAGTTTGGAGCCGAGGTGGCGAGGACCGGAGCAGGTGCTCCTAGCAACAAGGACAGCAGTTCGAGTGATGAACAAGAAGAACTGGGTCCATAGCACACACTGCAAACGTGTGTCGCCTGCCTTGGTGGAACCTGCTGTGTTGACCGACCATCGAGAGATTCTGGAGACGGAGAAAGGTCAAGCTATCTCACCTGACGAATCTGCGGAAGACTTCCCGGACCACATGATCGCTGGAGAATCCCGATATCAGCTGAGACCAAAAAAAGAATCTGCTTTGCCGAAAAAGACCGGTTGAGCTACCGCCCTGGGTTAGTGAAACGGGACGCCGATGTGGCAAGGGGGGGGGATCAGTCCTGGGTAGTGCAGTGACACGCGTCTTGGCCCGTGGTGAAGAAATCAGCGGCTACCCAGGGATAAGAGTTCCAACGATTGTTTCAATGAGTTTGTAGAAAGATCAATTATTGCTGTTGCTAAAATGCATAACAAAAGAATCATCTGTGCGGTAGGGTTTGCTGTTGCTCTGGTGGTTATGGCAATAATCACCTGGTTTGTTGAGAAAGTGGCTCCTGCTCGACAGCTTTTTGTTGCCACTACTACTGCGCCAGTGGAACAGCATTACTTCACGCTTCCCTACCATGAGCAGAAGCATCGATAATCCTACCTAAATAATACATTCATCCAGATGTTGCATCACACACAATGCCACGAATACCACCAACTGTTGGGTGTGTGGAATGATACCTGCACACCGAAAGTGAGGAACACCTTTTATTCCTCTACCGTTTTCCCATAATGGTTCGTGTAAAGCTTGGTATGCACTTTTGTTTGCTTTTGGAAAGCCTTCAGTAGGTGGGATTAACTTTCGTCTGAATAAAGTATGCTATCCAGATACAGAAGGTTATACTTAAGCTAAAGGGACTAAATGGGAATGGGAGGAGTATCAACCTGACAATATTTCGACACCATATGTCTTTACGAACATGAGAAATATCAAGAACAATGGTACTTTTGTAATTTCTGTGACAAGAGCTAAAGCAGATTTATGTATTAGTAGTGTTGGGAGAATTCCAGTGGGACGGAGTGAATGTATTTTGACACTGACTATTGAAGGAGCTAATAATAGTAGTTTCACATCTTCGGCCAATACCTATTTTGTTTGTGGAAATAAGGGATACTATCAACTACCTGTTGGGTGGTCAGGGATCTGCTATGTTTTTTTTCTGTTGCCCCCTGTATTTTTGGCACCTGCGTCATATCACCTCGACTTCAAATTGTATAATGACATTTCCAAGAACAGATACCAACGAACAATAAGTACTGATGAGGTTGATCAGACTGATACCACTTTGCAACAATATGTCGATTTTAATTTGGGTTTGATCTTCTTCGTGGGGGCAGCATTAAACAGTAGGAAAATAAGGAGACTCACTCGTGTTGTGGAAGCTGTTACCAATCAGACAGCAATGGCACTTGGGAACATTACAGAGGAACTGCAAATTGCAAGGATTGTAGCACTCCAAAACAGAATGGTGCTTGATGTGATTTTGGCTGATCGAGGTGGTGCATGTTGCATCATCGGAGGCAGTTGCTGCGTATTTATACCAGATCACTCACCTTCAGTATACAACGCCATATCAAAACTGCATAAGATTGCTGCAGAGATTCACCCAGAGACTGGTACATGGACTTTTTCGACCTGGTTCTGGACACTATTTGCTACTTGGGGCTGTAAGGATCTTCAATACCGTCTTCGTGTCCATGTCTTCTTGTATGTCAATCTCCGGCCACTTAGAATACCTGTCCATGAGCACCACTACATATTTCTGGATTCCTTGTACGTCTAACACTGGTCCGAGGATGTCTATCGACAATTCCTCCCACGGGTTGACTGGGTTGTTAAACTTTCCCAAGACGGGTTGCATCAAGCTTTGGGATTTGTCTGCATTTTGGCATTGCTTGCACTCTCGGACATGCCTTTCTATCTGGCCATCCATTGCTGGCCACCAATACATTTGTTTCGCCCGAAGCTTCATTTTCACAATGCCTAAATGTCCCTCATGCAGGATGGCAAGTAGATGCAACACCAAAGAAGTGGGGGGAACACTTTATCTCCTTTTAGTAGGAAGATGCCTTGGTCTCCGATGGATAATTCCTCCCGCACGTCAAAGAACTCCTATGCCCTGCTTTCAAGTGTTTCTTTTCTGGCCATCCTTGTAGTATAAACTGCTTCACCGCAGTGATGTCCATATCGGTCTCATAAGCCTCTTTCCATTCCTGTGCGCTTATCACTCTTTCGTGATCCTCCATGAATGCTATGCTGACATCCTCTTTCTCTGTACAGTGAGGAGCTTCCTCCATGGCTGACGCTCTGCTGAGATAATCAGCCACTTTGTTTTTTGTTCCTGGAATATATTCGACATTGTAACTGTAGTCCAACAATTTTAATGTCATCTTTGCGATACGAGGAGTTGCATTCGCATGTCCGCATGATGTGAGCACTTAGGGGCTTGTGGTCCATTCTAAGCCTAAATCTCGAGCCCCATATGAACTGGCAGAACTTCTCCATGGCCCAGACTGCCGCCAGCATTTTCTTTTCCACTACACTGAATTTCTGCTCTGTGGGCGACAAGGACCTAGAGGCGAAGCTGATGGTGGACATGTCCCCTCCTGTTGTCTCTTGCATTAGGACTGCTCCCAGTTCCCTTTCACTTGCATCCGTAGTTAGGATGGACATTGCCTGTTGGTCAAACCCATGAAGGGGTATTGCTTTACCGATGTTCGCTTTAATGATCAGAAATTCTTCTTGCGTATCCTCCAGCCACACGAAAGATGTTCTGTCTCTGAGGAGTTGGCGCAAGTGGTGCGTCTTTGTTGCAAAGTGTGGTGATGGATTAAACCCAGATCTGTTGACTGGGTGTGAGTGTTTGATTGGTTCAGATGCTCCGTCCATCACCACCCCCTTTTGTACCGCTTTGTTGCAAAGTGCGGCACAAATTTGCTATAAAACTCGGTCATCCCTAGGAAGGAGCGAACCTCTTCCTTGTTTTTCGGCGGGGGTGCATCACATATGGCTTTGGCGTTGGCTTTTTTGGGCGTTATCCCTTGGTCACTGATCTCGTGGCCCAAGTAAGTAACAGATGACATCCCAAAATGACATTTCTCCCATTCCGCTGTAAGTCTGTTGCTTCCCAGGACGTGCAACACCGTGGACAGTTTGGTATCATGGTCTGCCCTGTCCTTGCTCATTATCAAGATGTCATCTTGAAAGTACTGTACCCCTTCTGTGTCCTTGAACAGCCTATGCATAAGCTTCTGAAATACGAAAGCCACTGACGCTAGCCCAAACGGCATCCTGCGACATTGGTAGCACCCAAACAGGGTTATGAAGGAAGTCAGCTTGCGGCAAGTATGGTGTAAGGCTATTTGATGGTACCCCGAGGTAACGTCAATGGTGAAAAACCATTTCACACCTTTTATCTTGGCTAACATTTAATCAATTCTTGGTAGTGGGAATTTTTCTACTACGATGTTCTTGTTTAGTTCTCTCAGGTGCACACATAGGCGCACTTTGCCATTTGGTTTCCGTACTACTACCAACGGTGCCAACCACTCTGCACTATTTACTGGCTCAATGATGCCGTTGTCCTCCAACCGCTGCAGCTCCAGCTGCACCGTTTCTCTTATTGCCAACGGGATGTTTCTTACTTTATGACACACAGGCTTGTCATCTTCTTTAAGGACTATCTTGTGCATGAACTTTGTTAATTTTCCTATTTTGCCTCCGAACACTGTGGGAAACTCCTTCATTTTGGAGACATCCGGTTGTCGCTCAGGGCCGATCATCAGGACCTGTGTGATGCCTCCTGGATTCAGTTGTATGCCTAATTCGCCCTGATAGACCCATCCTAAGACTGAGGGCCCTTTTTCAGCGATGTATAACTTGCATTCTGCACTTCGATCCTTAAACTCAAATTTCAGGAATCAATACCCCACCATGAGGATGGGCTCACCCATAAGCCTGACTGGTCGAATGTCGGGAGGTTCTAGGTGGGGTCCTATTTGGTGTTTGAAGTGATCATCCCATACCTTGCGTTGTACTATGGTGTCCAGGGATCCTGAGTCTGCCACCATCTTTACTGGTACTCCCCCTATTGCCAGCTCACATTGCGGTTTCTTGGAACGGGTGCAGTCGATGCCCAGAATGTGTTCTTCAATGCACAACACATTGTCTTCTTTCTCATCCCCTTCTTCTTCGTTGTCTGATTCTCGTGCCACGTACTTGACTGCAGGTCTTCTCGGCTTACGGCGACATACTTTCTCAAAGTGCCCCATGATTCCACAGAACATACATTTGGCTCGGAAGGCCGAGCAACGTTTGTCGTAGGCCGCATGGGAAGGGCTTCCGCACCTGTAGCACATGTTTTTTTGTGCCCTCACTTGCGGGTTTCTTCCCTGGCGATGGTCTGGAACATATTTTGCCTGCTTCTTCCTATTCCCTGTCTCTCCTTTGCCCCTGTCCGGTGGGCCTGCTTCTGTGACTTTGTTGACCATGGACCTTGAGGTGCTTTCTCGCTTTGCTGCCTCAGCACATCTTTTAGACAGTTCTGCTTTCTTCACCATTGCTATGACTTCCTTCAGGGTCGTATCTCCGTTGACCTTGGTTTGCAGAGTTCGTGGTATGCATGACGATTTGGTCCTTGATGAACTCGTCGTGAAAAGAACCGAACTTACACGTGACCGCCAGTTTCTTTAGTGCTGCTACGTATTCATCTATGGACTCCCCCGCTGCTTGTTTTCTCTGTTGGAAATTGTACCTGTCTATGGACGTGCACACCGCCGGTCTATAGTGGTTGTTTAGGTCCTCAATCGCATGTTGGAATATGTCATCTTCATCTGCCTGTCTTGTTTTCGGTACTAGGTTCTGGAAAACTCTGATGCCTTCGGGGCCCAGGTTGTGGAGAAGTATCCGTCTTCTTCTCTTGCTGGGGAATTGTTCCCCGCTTTCATCTTCTAGCGCCTCCAGGTAGTTCATGAAGTATTCTCTCCAATCCTCCCACTTCATTGCGGGATCCCCTGGTCTGGAAAGGAAGGGAACCGGCGTTGTGAGCGAGGAGGCTTGGGCACACATCTCTGCTCGTCTTTCTGGGAGCTCCCCTTCTTCTTTAGGGCTTCCTGGCGCACCTTGCCTGTACTGGCGTGGTGGACTCCTTTGAGGCGCAGGTTCACCTCCCGTGCTGTGTTGTGCTTGCTCCGCCAGGGCCACGGGCGGAAGGGTCGGCCGCTACCGGTGTAGTGCTTGGTGGGGCTTCGTACAGTTAAGCGTCTCACCGCTTCACTTTCCTTGCCCCTCCTCCGGCTGCCGCGCTCTCTGTTCGGCGCTGTTTCCTATATCCTGGTATGCCCGTGGTGGGTCTCTGCTTGCCGCGTATTTGTGGCGGGAGCGTGTGCTCACTTCTGCATGCACTTGCAGTCTGGTTAATTCACTCACCCGCAGTCCGTTCCCCAGTCGCGGGACAGGTCTCTGCGTGTGGTGGTTCAAGGCAGCTGGCGCAGCTTTTCTCAGCTGCCACGCTCTCTACTGTGCACTGTGCCTGCCCGTGGCCTCTGCTGCCTCGTTGTCGGGGTTCACATCGGGTCTCTGACGAGACGCAGTGGGCTGGAGCGTCGCTCGTCCCAGATCCCAATCCTCATTGCCAATTTGTAGTGTGTTGGGGTTACCCCCAATAAGAGGCTGAGACACACTAGCTGGTGATTACATGTACTTATTATATCGAGTAAATAGCACGCCGGGAGCCGCGTCCCCTCTCTATCGCGGGCTCCGTGCTAATGCCAAACATGGCGGCCACGCTCTAAATCGTTACGTCGTAACGCAACGACTAGAGCGCAACACTACAATTTCTTGCACGTATGTGCCACCATCATACCGAGATATTGCAACTTCCCCATTTCCCATCTCAACCCCAGGTCCGGCAACCATTCCCTGGGCTCATGCACCAGCGCCCCAGTGGAAACACCAGAGACCTTCGCTTGTTAATTCAGAGGCCAGACACCTCGCTAAACTCATGTAGCCGCTCCAATAATGCAGCCACTGACCTGCTAGGCTCACAAAGATAAAACAATGCATCATCAGCATAGGGAATATGATATGCAGAGAGTGCCCCCAACTCAGACCTTCACTCGTAACACTGTATGGATCTTCACCACTAAAGGCTCCATAGCCAAGACAAAGAGCTGAGGTGATAGAGGGCAACCCTGTAGAGTACCACGTTCAATATCCCTCCGATCAGACCTGTGCTGGCCCCCCTCACCTGTGCACCAGGGCCAATTGTATTACAACAGAATCCAAGCTCGAAACTGCGACCCAAGCCCATTAACTCTTATAACCTCCAATAGGTACCCTAGTATTTTATGTAGATAATTGAGTGGGCTGCGGCTTTTAACACAAACATTATTTTGTTACTTCCAGTTCATAACTTGCAATCCTCCTAATATAGCAATGTGATAATTCTTTACCTGCTTCAAGGCGCTCCATGGAAACTGTAAATCACGGGTTTACATAATTATTGTTTTTCTCTTTCTTTCAGAAGTAATAAAGTCTGGTTAGTGCGGAGAACCCCATCACTGTGTTGCATTTTATATGCAAGCTTTGTGCTTCTACCGACCATTCACAGTTAACGTGTAATGTTTACATGTATGGGTGATACATGATTTCAAAATCTTATCACCCTCAATGTCTTAGGTAACATTTACTGTTTTTTGGTCTAGAAACTTATATGATTTAATGGGTCTATATGTGATGTAAAGCTCTCTGACACCCTTCTATGGGATGAGTAGCGCTATAAAAGAATTACATGAAAAAATAGTAGGTTCGCTTTTAATATTTATTTGTGTAATTACTCATATCCATAGATACATCTGACTTTCTTACAGTACATGCACAGCTTTTACATAGGATGGTAGGACAAAATAAAAAACCTGCTTCTTAGTATTGTTTCTCTAAAGAACTTGTCAAGTGATGAGCTCTGTGCCTTTGTTTACATTAATTGCATTAGTGTCTAGGTGTTTGGCTCGAAATGGCTCCCAGCCAGGATGGTACTTCAACGAACGAATGGCTGATGGGCCTTTAAATCAGGCCTTGATTTTGGGCCCAGCTGGAAGTGAAAAGAGGAAAGCCCCCTTACCACCTGCAGGTTGCTGGTCCAAAGGAACTGAAGACAGACAACGTGTGGGTGCGGATGAATTATGTCCGGGTGTTGGAAAATTACACCAGGAAAAATTCTGCATATTCCACTGGGTTGGCTTGATCCCATATCAGGCCCTGAAATAGCTGCCGGAACCGGGATCAAATGGCATCCCCCTACTTTCCTGCACTAGTACCTGCCTATTTAAAGCATTTAAACTGCAACGTTGAAGCTCTGAAGCGATGTAAACGTTGCTCAAAAGCTACGATGTGCACTCTGGAATGCTGCCAATGATCAGACCTTTACAACACACCTTGCGATCGAATGCCCCACCCTGCCACATTACTGTCCAAAACTTTAATCTGTGTCATGCTATTGCCTGTTAAGACAAACAGCGGATGATAAAGCTGTACTGTAGATGTGTGCCTCAGAATTGATATTTGGAGTTGGAGCAATTGTATTGTATTGTATTGTATTTTTCTTTTGTATGGCGCGACTGTCACCCTATGGGTATCCTGGCGCTCTGGGGGAAAAACATCATCAGATGGAAACTGCAGATTGAAAGGCTAAATAATGGGCGCCAGGGTCTCAGACTTTGGCAAATAGCCACGTCTTTAGGCTCTTCCTGAAACCTATCAAGGAGTCGGCTTGCCTGATAATCTGGGGCAGCTCGTTCCATAGGCGAGAGGCTGCTATGCTGAAGGCTCTGCCTCCCAGCCTAGATCTCTTAAATCTGGTAGTGGTTGCCAGACTTAGATTAGAGGAACGAAGAGACCTAGTGGGCTTGTACCATGTGAATCTTTCCTGCATTGGTAAAGGACCCGTACTGTGTAATGCTCTGTAAACTATGCACAGAGATTTAAAGGTGATTCTGTCCCGTACAGGTAACCAATGGATGTCTCTCAGGGCCATTGTGGTAGAGGAGCTACGTGGTCTATTAAGCGCCAACTTGGCCGCTATTGACTGGACTCTCTGCAACCCCTGCAAGATGTATAAGGGGGCGCCCAAATAAAGGGAGTTACAGTAATCCAGTCTAGCCAGAATTGTGCTCCTTACCACCAGGGGTCTAGCGTCATCGGGCAGGAGAGGGAGAATCTGCCTGAGTGCTTTTAGCAGACCAAAACAGACACTAATTGTTTTGTTAGTTTGTGACACCATTTGAAGGTTTTCATCAAATAACACTCCCAGATTCCGCACGGTCTTTAAAGGGACGCAGGGATCGGCCCCCGGCGAGAGCCTAAGCTCACACGGTATCTGTTGATTTAATTTAACCGTTGAGCAGCAGACTACCTCCGTTTTCCCCTCATTAAATTGAAGGGAGTTTGCTTTGAGCCAGGCGGAGACCCGACCCATACACTCCTGGAATCTGTCCATAGGTACCGCATGTTTTCCCTCCAGAGAGAACACCAATTGGGTGTCATCAGCGTAATTAATCAATTTGATCCCATAAGATTTTATAATAGGGATCAGAGGCTGCAAGTATATATTAAAGAGGATAGGGCTGATCGACGAGCCTTGTGGTACTCCATAATGGACCGAGGACTTAGGGGAAGCAAACGGAGTCAAGGTCACTATCTGTTGTCTATCGGACAGATAAGATTGTAACCATTTCTGAGCCTTGCCTTTCACGCCCAGTTTCTCCAGCCTGTTTAGCAAAACTGCATGGCTAACCGTGTCAAATGCTGCCGACATATCCAACAGTACCAGTACTGAGGAATTACCATTGTCGGCTCGCATTCGCAGAGTGTCCAACATGGTTGCCAATGCAGTTTCTGTCCCATGATCTATGCGGAATCCAAATTGATCCCCGTCCAATAAACAATTATCTTCCAGGTAGCGGGGGCGTGGCTTGGACGCCGATCGGGATGGCGGCGTGAGCTTGCAGCTCCGCGCGGAATCCCGCTAATTCTCCTGTTTTCGGAACCCTAGGCGACCCGGAGACGACGCTCCTGACCTCTGAAGTTTAAGGGGACAGCCGGGCACGATCGGAGAGTAGCTGGGGGACTGCTGGCCCCGAGGAGACCGAGTCGAAAAAGCGGCCGAGGTGTTGCCGAGGGTGCGAAGAAAATGGCGGCGAGGAGGTCGGACGGCCCGAACTTCAGCCCTGAGCCAAGTTGTCGCCGACTGGCAAGAGATCCTGCAATCGGCTGATCGAGGCACTAGAATCGGCGGTGCTGTGTCCTGAGACCAGGGGACGCTGACTTGCCTCGCCCGGACCTTGGGGACCCTCGCTGGCCGCTGCCCTAAGACTCATCCTTTCCCCCTCGGGCTTCCGAGGGGGTCAGCTGAACGGAATTCGTCGAGCTGGTCATTGCTCCTGAGAGCGTCGGTGGCGACATTGCACTGCCCGGTGCCAGGGGGCTGGCACTGAACTACGAGCGCCGACACAAAACGGGCTCCTGGACCTGTGACGCAGCACCCTGGAATGGCGGCGATCGGAGGGCCGATGGCCGAGGGACGCGCTGAGGGGGACTCGGCGGCATCAACTCGGCTGGGTGAGATTCCCTCCCCGGAGCTGGACCAAGAACAGCGGCTGAACCGGCGTTTGGACGCTATACTAGATGCGATCACCTCGACCAAGGAGGCATTGCACCAAGACATCGCCCAAGTGGCCTCGGGCCTGGGGCTGCTACGCGCGGATCACGCGAAGCTGGCGGACAGGGTCAAGGACCATGACCAACTGTTGCTGGACCTGAAGCCATCGGTGGTGACCGCGGAGCACAGGATCACGGACATATTGGCCCGGTTGGACTCGTTGGAGCGACGGGCGGAGGATGCCGAAGGCCGCAATAGACGGAACAACGTGCGGGTCGTAGGCCTGCCGGAACGGATTGAGGGGGAGGATGCGGTGGCCTATATGGAGGACTGGTTCCGCACTGTGGTAGCGCCGGAGGGGCTTACTCCTTTTTTCACTTTGGAGCGAGCTCACCGGGTACCTGCTCGCCCGCCAGGGCTTGGCCGCCCCCCCCGACCGATGGTGGTGCGGCTCCTCCATTACAAGGACCGGGATCTCCTCATCCAGCGGGCCAGGATGTCGGGCCCTTATGAGGTGGAGAACAGTAAGGTTACGATCTTCCCGGACTACACTCAAGCGGTCCAGAAGAACAGGGCGTCGTTCCTAGCGGTGAAGAAGGAGCTCAGGGAGGAAGGCATCCAGTACTCCTTGCTCTACCCAGCTAAGCTGCGGATCATAATGGATGGCTCTACGCACTTTTTTCAGACTCCGGATGAAGTTTGGCAATGGCTGGAGTTGTATAGAGCGGGGACGGACAGATCGCATAAAAGTAGGCGAGACCAACCCAAGCAGCCCCGGGTGAGGCAATCGCAACGCATCAGATCCCGCAACAGGCGCCAGCGGGAGAAAAGGGAGGCTCAAATGGCGGCGGAGAAGCGGGATGCACTCGCAGCAACGGCGGCCATTACGGGGTCGCAACAGAACAGTGGACTGGCAGAAACGGACTCGGGAGGGGAAGGTAGCAGGACAGGAGAGGAACTCTCAGAGGCGGAAAGTTCGAAGGGGCCGATAGTGACCCCACAGACATCGGATGGCATCTTTTGCGGCTGAGATTGTATTGGGACTAGTTCGAGACTTCATGGTAGGGTGGTATCCTGTTGATGGAGGGCGGGTTGCCGGGTGGGGGGGATGTGTGCTTAGTAAGGGATGAAGGCGCGGGGCGCGGGCTCCGCTGGCTGGGGTCGGCGGTGACTCACCCCCCTTGGGCCCTTAAGGCCGACTGTGGTGGAGACCACAGGGTAAGAGTGTGAGAAGTTGGTTCAAGGTTTGGATGGGGGCGGACATTGGGTTCGTGTGCTCTGTCCTGGGGAGTGGGGTTGGGGGAGTTTTTCTGTTCTGGGCATGTTCGGGGGGGGGCAACTGCATTGGGGGGGCTATGAACCTTCGTTGTTTGAACAGGACTGTACGAAGCTGGAATGGGGACATTACCTAATTTGAAATGCCTGACGTGGAATGTCCGGGGGCTGCGAACTATGGTGAAACGTCATAAAGTCCATGCATACCTAGTGCGCAGGGGGGTTCAGATCGCTATGTTACAGGAGACTCATCTCACCAAAAAAGAGTGCGCTGCTTTGCAGAAAAGATGGCGGGGCCAGGTGTTTGGCACCACTTACTCAGCGTATGCCAGGGGGGTGTTGATCTGGGTGAGGGCGGGGATACCCTTTCAAGTGCTGAATCAAGTCGTGGATCCAGATGGCCGGTTTGTGGCGGTGGAGGGGAGGATGTATGGACGGGATGTGGTTTTCTGCTGTGTATATGCGCCGAACACTGATCATGCTCGATACTTTGATGGCCTCTCGGGGACCTTGGCCTCTTTCCTGGCAGGCCCGATAGTGTTAGGGGGGGACTTCAATTCGATCACGGATGTGGCTCTAGATAGGTCCCATCCCCCCCTGGTGGACTCCCCGGTGCGCAGGTTGGCCGCGCACAGGAAGGACTGGCAGGATAGATGGGGGTTGCTGGATGTCTGGAGGGAGCGGCACAGGGAAGCCAGGGATTATTCCTTTTACTCTGCTCTCCCTGATCTGCATGTTAGGATTGATTCGGTGCTCTGCGGTGGATCCCTAGCCCCATTGATTTCTCATGCGGAGTACCTGGCTAGGACTATTTCAGATCATAACCCCCTATTGGTGCACATTCAGTGGCAGCGAGAGCGCTCCGTGATACCAACATGGCGGCTTCGGCCGGAGACGCTTGAGGATTCTGTGTTCAGCGACGCGGTGCAGCAAGGCATTGATAGCTATTTCGGAGTGAATGAGGGCACGGCCACGAGTAGATCTACTGAATGGGATGCAATGAAAGTGGTGGTGAGAGGGGTGTGTTTGGGTCGGTTTTCGAATGCTCGCACGACTGTGATGAATGCACTCATGAAAGCGGAGGAGACTTTGAGGGACTTGGAGCGCCGCAGGCCGACTAGGCCAGATTTGCAGACCCAGTTATCGGAAGCGAAGGAAGTGGTAGCCACGGAGACGGAACGTTTAAGGTGCTATGACTATAGGCAGTATATCATCAGGGCACATGCTGAAAGGGACAAGGTGGGCACCCTCTTGGCCAGACTAGCTAACCCGGAACTTAGGGGCTGCCCGATCCTCAGCATTAGTAATGCGCGGGGGGAGATGGTGTACTCCCAGGCAGCGGTATTGGAACGTTTTAGGGGGTATTATGAGGTATTGTACCAGAGCCAGCTGGGAGTGGGGGTTCGGGACATTGCGGAATACCTGGGGGAGAGGCAGCTTCCGATTCTGGACGAGGAGGACGCGAAGGAGCTGGGTAGTCCGATTACGCTTACAGAAATACGGGTGGCCATCAAACGTATGGCCCGTAACAAAACGCCAGGGGTGGACGGACTGCCGATTGAATTTTATCAACAGTATGTGGACAGCTTGGCTCCCAGGCTGCTGGTGGTGTATACGGAAGCTTTTGAGGTTGGGGAATTGCCTGGGTCCATGCGAGAGGCCTTGATTGTACCGCTCCTGAAGCCTGGCCGGGATGCAACGGATGTGAGGTCCTATCGCCCGCTATCCATGCTGACGGTGGACTACAAGATCCTGAGCCGAATCCTAGCCACCAGGCTGGCCCCACACATGACGGGCCTGGTCCACAGGGACCAGGCCGGGTTTATACCCACGAGGAGCACGGCGCTGAATATTCGCCGCCTAGTGGGAATAATGGACGCCATCTTGGACGGGGAGAAAGCTCCGGCGGTCCTGTCCGTAGACATTGAGAAGGCCTTTGATAGCCTGGAATGGTCTTTCCTGGATGGGGTGTTAGAGAGGTTTGGCATGGGCGAGGGGTTCCGCAGGTGGACGAGGGTCTTATATACCTCAGCGATGGCGAGAGTGCGTTTGGGCGGCCTGGTGTCTGCGGCGTACCCGGTGGGCAGGGGCACGCGACAGGGATGTTCTCTGTCCCCACTACTGTTTGCTCTGGCGATGGAACCTTTGGCGGTCCATGCGAGGTCGGGTGACAGGTACGCGGGGATAGCCAGCGGCGGGCAGTGGCATTACATATCGCTATATGCGGATGACTTGCTCCTGTACCTCGCTGACACCACGCGGGCATTGGACGGAGCGATGGATCTGTTGTCGGAGTTTGGCCGGCTGTCGGGCCTTAAGGTCAATTGGGCGAAGACTTGTGTGTTCCCGCTGCGAGCGGGATCGCCAGACCCCGGCGGCGATTTGGGCGTGATGTGGGAGCCATCTTGTTTCACCTATCTGGGAGTTCGCATCTACCACGCAACTGCGGACCTATTGGAGGGCAACGTTGGTCGATGTGTCCGGGCACTGAGGGGCAGCTTGTCTTTCTGGTCGACCCTCCCGCTGACAGTTCTGGGTAGGATCGCACTTTTAAAAATGGTGGCGCTCCCCCGTTTCCTCTATTATTTCCGGACGCTGCCTGTCTGGATTCCTCAGGGGGTCTTTAGAGACCTGAGGTCAATGATTATTGGCTTCCTATGGGGGCATGGCCGCCGTAGAGTGGCCCTGAGCACGCTACTTCGCCCCAAGATAGAAGGGGGCATGGCTGTGCCTGATTTCGAGCTGTATTATCTAGCGGCGCAGTTGCAGGTCCTTACACAGAACGTGGCTAGGGTGTTTCGGGGTCCAGAGGAGGACCGGGATCGGGGGATACAACGCCACGTGCTGTCCTATATTATCATGCAACAGAGGCTCGAGTTGCGGGCCCTCACCATGGAGGAGCGGACGCTCCGGTTGTGCTGGCAGAGGAGCCTTCGGAGAGCGAAGGCGTCGCGGCCTTATGCACCGGAGATCCCGATCGGCATGCTGACAGCCTTGCCGCACGGGGGAGATTGGTCCCCATTGCTGGATTGGGAAGAGGCGGGACTGCAGGTAGTAGGCGACCTATACATAGACGGGGCTTTGGCACCGTTCGAAGCGCTCCGGGACCAGTTCGGGCTGCCCGATGGGGGGTTCCTCCTTCACGCGGCGGTGGTGGCTGCCATGCAGAAGCACTGGAAAGGGGGGCTCATGGAACCGACAACGACTATGGCGTGCCAATATGTGGTGATGGCGGCAGGTACGTTCAAAGCTGTGACGTGCCTCCATAATAGGATGCTGAATGAGGGACTGGAACCGCTCCAAGGGCTCAAGACTAAATGGGAGGAGAGCGTGGGCCGGCCCATACCGGACACGGCATGGGGCCACATCCTGCGGCGCACGTGGAAGGGCACGAGAAATGCGCGCTTCCAGCAAGTACATTTCTATGTGCTTCATAGGGCCTACTTAACCCCCGAGAAATTACGGCGGTACTTCCAGGTGCCGGATGCCCGATGCCCACGGTGTTCGTCTCTGGGAGCGGACATGGATCATTTGTTCTGGGGGTGCTCGCACTTGGGGACCTATTGGGCGGAGGTAGGGGAACTCCTGAACGAAGTGACTGACAGGGAGGTGGAATTCGATATGGCGGCGTGTCTGCTGCTCTGGTTCCCGCACACCAAACACACCAAGGTGACGAGCAAATTCATTGATTTGGGTCTGATATTGGCGCAGAGGGAAATATCGTGGCATTGGAAGTCCAGGGGGGGTCCCTCACTGCGTAGATGGAAGAATGAATTGCTGCGGTGGTCTGACTGCGAGAGTGTGCTCCGGATGAAGCAGGCTGTCAAGATGGGGAATGAGAGGGCATTGGATGCGGCGCGTGCATGGGAGTTAGTGGTGCAGGCCTTGCGTGACTCTTTGGTAGAGGATGAGGATGATGAGAATTGAGCCGGTGGACACCGCGGGGCGAACACAAAAGTCTTATAACCCGCACTGTGGTGGATCCATCCAGCTCGACAGGACGAGGCATACACCTTAGCAGTTGCCAGGGGGGGGGAGCGTTGGGGGGGTTGGTTAATGGGAGTTTGGGGTGTGTCGGAAGCCATTAGATGGTGGCCCGCTAGGGCACCTTGACTCTACTAGGATGGTGGGTACTGTGTGGAGTGTGGAATGGCTAGGAGGAAGCGGCCAGGCATGACAGAACCATAGCGCCTAGGGCAGGTCCCGACATGGGCGGTACTACTGATTATCACGGGGATGGCTTTCGGGAGCGATGTTGAGGGTGGGGGGGGTAAAAGCAGATACGTAAAACGACATTTCAGCCATGGTCCCTATGGGACGTGCACCGTGATGTTTTCCTATTGAATGGAGTAATATGCCGCCCGGCCTCCGGGATGCGGGCTGAAAGGCTGTGTACGATTTGGGTCTCTTATTGAACGGGGGGATGTCACGAGTGAACTGGCTGATTAAGTGTATCCTGTGGTTTATAACTCTGCAATAAAAACATATTTAAAAAAAAAAAAAAAAATCTTCCAGGTAGCTTGACAAGGACCTGCTAACCACTTTCTCCAGGATTTTTATGGGAAAGGGCAGAAGAGATATAGGCCTGAAATGGATGGGATTGTTGGATCCAGCGAGGGCTTCTTAAGTAGAGGGGTTACCACTGCCTGTTTCCATGCCTCCGGCACTACTCCTTCCTCCAGGGATTGGCAGCAAATCATACGCATCCAGGGAAACAGCTCCAGGCCATGCTCCTTCCAGATCCTGTGGGGAAGGGGGTCAGAAGGGGACCCAGAGGATATGCTGAGCACCAAGCTGGTACAGAGCTCTTCTGTGAGAGGGGAAAAACTCTCCATAGATGAAACCACCAGTAATTCCTCCTCTACTGACTGAAGAGGTGCGTCTTGACAGCTAGCCTCACCCTGAGCAAACCCCCCCCACTATTTTGGCAATTTTCTCTTTAAAGAAGATAGCGATGTCATCGCAAAGTTCTTGGGTTGCGACCACTTTATTGCTCATGCAAGTGGGGTTGGAGAGGTCTCTTGAAATATTGAAGAGAGTTTTTGTGCTGTTCGGGGACTGAAGTATGGCAGTAGCATAAAAAAGTGCCTTTGCTTTGGCAATGTCCTCTTTGTATTTAGCTTGTACTACCTTTAGCAGTGTCTTATCAGACTCTAAATAGAGTCTTCGCCACTTCCTTTCTGCCTGTCTACGTGAATTACGTAGTAATTTCAGCTCCTCACTGAACCAAGGGGCTGATGGTTTGCTTCTGTTTTTTACATTTTTCAGGGGGGCAAGTTTATCAAGAGTCTCCGTGATACAATTACAGTAAACATCATAGTTGTGGCCCACCGACTCATTTGGATCGAAAGGAGTCTGATTGGTAAAGAAGAGATTTGACTTGTCCTTTGGTAATTTGGACCAGTCCCTTCCCCTTCGGTAGTTTACAGGACGAGCATTTGTGTTCACCTGAGTAGGTACCGTGATCTGAAAGTGAATTAGGGAATGGTCAGTCCAACTTTGGGGTAGAATACCAATCACCTTAGTCTCTGACTGATTTGCGAACACCAGATCCAGCGCGTGTCCGCCTAAATGAGTAGATTCCAATATCAGTTGATCGAGGCCACAGTTTCCACATATATATTGTAAGTCCTTCAGATGGCTCCCTAGGGCCCCATTGTCCCAAAGGTTGAAGACCCCCAAAAGCAACAGTCTGGAGTGAGTTATGGCAAGTGCGGCAGTAGTATCAAACAATGCCTGGTACCCTGTATCCAGGCCTGGCGGTCTGTTGCAGATCATGCCAGTTAGTATCCTTCCTTTGGTTTCCTTTAGGGTAAAGACCATCAGTTCTATCCCTGCCACTGCGTCGATCTGTAAGGGGGCGAAGTTCCACCTGTCCTTATAGATCACCCCGACACCACCCCTCTTCCCTGAGATCTAGGTTTGTGGAACATCTTGTACCCAGCCGGGCACGCTTGGCCCAACTCAACAGAGGAGGCCGCGCTAGCTAGGTGATAAAGAGGGCGTCCAGATTCATATCTCCCAGCAGGTCCGATACCTCCTGATGATGTTTGACCAGGGATCTGCTGTTAATCAAACCACACCCCAAGCTGACTGAGGTATGTGTTAAGCCATATTGGGGCCCATCCCTTTCCCTCTTTCCTATACTTAATAGAGCGTCCCTTGAATACCTTATTCTGTCAGCCCCCAAGGCGCTCGACGCGGCCGGGACACGGACGGGCACAGATGGGCTTATCTCTGGCGCATCTCCGGCGCTTCGCTGCGCGCCTGCATTAGACTGCTTAAATAGATGAGCAGTTGCAGGCGATCCAACCACTAGAGCGCTAACAACGATGGCGCTGGGGTGGATAGTATTCCCCGAGACCCGCTGAAGTAGCGGAGTGCGTTTGGAATGATTTTTATTGTGCGAGTATGAGAACAGCAGTTAAAAGGTATTTCACAAGCAGCAGATATAATTATGCGTCCCGCTAATTTTCCTGATATAAATTTTAATTTCCCCGTACCTTGTGGCAACAGTAGTACTTAAGCTTCGAAATAGCAAAACAATTTAAAAACGAGTTAAAAGTTAAAGAGCTCGTGTGAGCACCACCAGCACATAGCGCTTTCAACTGAGACTGTGTTTTTCAAGATCAAATTCTTTAGAGATTGGTCCTTGTTGATGGTACCTGAAGTAAAATACACTTTAAGGACATAGTTCTAGCGTCCTCATTTTTTGTTTTCCTTGGAATATTGGAAAACTGTATTTGCTTGACTTCTGACACCACTAAGGGGCTCATTTATGAGAAGTGACGCATCGCTGCGTGAAAGCAGCGATGCGTCACTTCTCAGTGCGCCCTTCTTGCGACGTGATTGATGCATCATATTTACTGTATGCCGCATCATGTCACAAGGAGTTACAGATACGTCAGTATTTCTGACGTATCTGTATGGCGCAAAAGTGACACATTTCTGGAGTATTGCAAAAACAACAAGTGATGGACCGAATGTGGATCAATGTCACACATTCCCCCAGTCAAAAGATCTGGGCCCAAATCCATCGTTTTTTTGCACTCCACACCACCCTGGGTTAGACAATGGCGATATGCAAATCAGCTCTGACCCTGTTGCCCCATGGGAACAGTCCAGTCCGAACTACAAAAGCCATGTCCTTCCCAGAACGGAATCAAGCATCCGAGGACCGGACCGGTTTCGAGGTAACACCTCTCATCAGCCCGGCTAGCTTGACTCCAAGTGGTGTGGAGTGCCTGGGACCCACGTCTGGGCATCCCCAGCGCACTTAGGGCGGCAATTGCAAAAACAACAAGTGATGGACCGAATGTGGATCAATGTCACACATTCCCCCAGTCAAAAGATCTGGGCCCAAATCCATCGTTTTTTTGCACTCCACACCACCCTGGGTTAGACAATGGCGATATGCAAATCAGCTCTGACCCTGTTGCCCCATGGGAACAGTCCAGTCCGAACTACAAAAGCCATGTCCTTCCCAGAACGGAATCAAGCATCCGAGGACCGGACCGGTTTCGAGGTAACACCTCTCATCAGCCCGGCTAGCTTGACTCCAAGTGGTGTGGAGTGCCTGGGACCCACGTCTGGGCATCCCCAGCGCACTTAGGGCGGCAATTGCAAAAACAACAAGTGATGGACCGAATGTGGATCAATGTCACACATTCCCCCAGTCAAAAGATCTGGGCCCAAATCCATCGTTTTTTTGCACTCCACACCACCCTGGGTTAGACAATGGCGATATGCAAATCAGCTCTGACCCTGTTGCCCCATGGGAACAGTCCAGTCCGAACTACAAAAGCCATGTCCTTCCCAGAACGGAATCAAGCATCCGAGGACCGGACCGGTTTCGAGGTAACACCTCTCATCAGCCCGTTCGCCATTGTGACATTGATCCACATTCGGTCCATCACTTGTTGTTTTTGCAATTGCCGCCCTAAGTGCGCTGGGGATGCCCAGACGTGGGTCCCAGGCACTCCACACCACTTGGAGTCAAGCTAGCCGGGCTGATGAGAGGTGTTACCTCGAAACCGGTCCGGTCCTCGGATGCTTGATTCCGTTCTGGGAAGGACATGGCTTTTGTAGTTCGGACTGGACTGTTCCCATGGGGCAACAGGGTCAGAGCTGATTTGCATATCGCCATTGTCTAACCCAGGGTGGTGTGGAGTGCAAAAAAACGATGGATTTGGGCCCAGATCTTTTGATTGGGGGAATGTGTGACATTGATCCACATTCGGTCCATCACTTGTTGTTTTTGCAATTGCCGCCCTAAGTGCGCTGGGGATGCCCAGACGTGGGCCCCAGGCACTCCACACCACTTGGAGTCAAGCTAGCCGGGCTGATGAGAGGTGTTACCTCGAAACCGGTCCGGTCCTCGGATGCTTGATTCCGTTCTGGGAAGGACATGGCTTTTGTAGTTCGGACTGGACTGTTCCCATGGGGCAACAGGGTCAGAGCTGATTTGCATATCGCCATTGTCTAACCCAGGGTGGTGTGGAGTGCAAAAAAACGATGGATTTGGGCCCAGATCTTTTGACTGGGGGAATGTGTGACATTGATCCACATTCGGTCCATCACTTGTTGTTTTTGCAATTGCTGCCCTAAGTGCGCTGGGGATGCCCAGACGTGGGTCCCAGGCACTCCACACCACTTGGAGTCAAGCTAACCGGGCTGATGAGAGGTGTTACCTCGAAACCGGTCCGGTCCTCGGATGCTTGATTCCGTTCTGGGAAGGACATGGCTTTTGTAGTTCGGACTGGACTGTTCCCATGGGGCAACAGGGTCAGAGCTGATTTGCATATCGCCATTGTCTAACCCAGGGTGGTGTGGAGTGCAAAAAAACGATTGATTTAGGCCCAGATCTTTTGACTGGGGGAATGTGTGACATTGATCCACATTCGGTCCATCACTTGTTGTTTTTGCAATTGCCGCCCTAAGTGCGCTGGGGATGCCCAGACGTGGGTCCCAGGCACTCCACACCACATGGAGTCAAGCTAGCCGGGCTTATGAGAGGTGTTACCTCGAAACCGGTCCGGTCCTCGGATGCTTGATTCCGTTCTGGGAAGGACATGGCTTTTGTAGTTCGGACTGGACTGTTCCCATGGGGCAACAGGGTCAGAGCTGATTTGCATATCGCCATTGTCTAACCCAGGGTGGTGTGGAGTGCAAAAAAACGATGGATTTGGGCCCAGATCTTTTGACTGGGGGAATGTGTGACATTGATCCACATTCGGTCCATCACTTGTTGTTTTTGCAATTGCCGCCCTAAGTGCGCTGGGGATGCCCAGACGTGGGTCCCAGGCACTCCACACCACTTGGAGTCAAGCTAGCCGGGCTGATGAGAGGTGTTACCTCGAAACCGGTCCGGTCCTCGGATGCTTGATTCCGTTCTGGGAAGGACATGGCTTTTGTAGTTCGGACTGGACTGTTCCCATGGGGCAGCAGGGTCAGAGCTGATTTGCATATCGCCATTGTCTAACCCAGGGTGGTGTGGAGTGCAAAAAAACGATGGATTTGGGCCCAGATCTTTTGACTGGGGGAATGTGTGACATTGATCCACATTCGGTCCATCACTTGTTGTTTTTGCAATTGCCGCCCTAAGTGCGCTGGGGATGCCCAGACGTGGGTCCCAGGCACTCCACACCACTTGGAGTCAAGCTAGCCGGGCTGATGAGAGGTGTTACCTCGAAACCGGTCCGGTCCTCGGATGCTTGATTCCGTTCTGGGAAGGACATGGCTTTTGTAGTTCGGACTGGACTGTTCCCATGGGGCAGCAGGGTCAGAGCTGATTTGCATATCGCCATTGTCTAACCCAGGGTGGTGTGGAGTGCAAAAAAACGATGGATTTGGGCCCAGATCTTTTGACTGGGGGAATGTGTGACATTGATCCACATTCGGTCCATCACTTGTTGTTTTTGCAATTGCCGCCCTAAGTGCGCTGGGGATGCCCAGACGTGGGTCCCAGGCACTCCACACCACTTGGAGTCAAGCTAGCCGGGCTGATGAGAGGTGGAACCTCGAAACCGGTCCGGTCCTCGGATGCTTGATTCCGTTCTGGGAAGGACATGGCTTTTGTAGTTCGGACTGGACTGTTCCCATGGGGCAACAGGGTCAGAGCTGATTTGCATATCGCCATTGTCTAACCCAGGGTGGTGTGGAGTGCAAAAAAACGATTGATTTGGGCCCAGATCTTTTGACTGGGGGAATGTGTGACATTGATCCACATTCGGTCCATCACTTGTTGTTTTTGCAATTGCCGCCCTAAGTGCGCTGGGGATGCCCAGACGTGGGTCCCAGGCACTCCACACCACATGGAGTCAAGCTAGCCGGGCTGATGAGAGGTGTTACCTCGAAACCGGTCCAGTCCTCGGATGCTTGATTCCGTTCTGGGAAGGACATGGCTTTTGTAGTTCGGACTGGACTGTTCCCATGGGGCAACAGGGTCAGAGCTGATTTGCATATCGCCATTGTCTAACCCAGGGTGGTGTGGAGTGCAAAAAAACGATGGATTTGGGCCCAGATCTTTTGACTGGGGGAATGTGTGACAGTGATCCACATTCGGTCCATCACTTGTTGTTTTTGCAATTGCCGCCCTAAGTGCGCTGGGGATGCCCAGACGTGGGTCCCAGGCACTCCACACCACTTGGAGTCAAGCTAGCCGGGCTGATGAGAGGTGTTACCGCGAAACCGGTCCGGTCCTCGGATGCTTGATTCCGTTCTGGGAAGGACATGGCTTTTGTAGTTCGGACTGGACTGTTCCCATGGGGCAACAGGGTCAGAGCTGATTTGCATATCGCCATTGTCTAACCCAGGGTGGTGTGGAGTGCAAAAAAACGATGGATTTGGGCCCAGATCTTTTGACTGGGGGAATGTGTGACATTGATCCACATTCGGTCCATCACTTGTTGTTTTCACATTTCTGGAGTATGTCACAAAAGTGACGCAACTCCAGCAATGTGTCCTTTCACATGGGGCAAGCACCATGTGAAAGGGTTTGCGTCAGTCTTACACCTGCAGTGAGGCAGGCGTAAGATATTGACGCATTTGCACCCTAGAAATGGCGCAGTGAAATCTAGATTTCACTGCTTCACTTCTACGAGGCTTACTTACATGGGAACACCCACCCTGCATATATTATACCTGACGCAGGTATAATGTAGCACAGGGGTTTACAAAGTGACGCATCGGCTTAGATGCATCACTTTGTAAATAGGGGCAACAGGAGGCATGTTTTATGCTGCCGATGAGTCACAAAAAGTGACACACATGAAGCGCAAAACTGTTGCAAGGCCTCATAAATAAGGCCCTTAGCATTTATTGATTGACTGTAGGTTTTTGTGTCCTAATATTTGGCTGCCATCAATTTGGGATATATTATGCCAAATAATTTGTCAATCGCAGTTTTAACTGTGCTAAGGTTATTTGTTTATCACTGATGTGCACCACAATGATATAGTTGGTTTATCATTTGTGCTTGGTCCCATGTGGAAAGGTGATTCAGGATTTTCCGTGTTTGGTTGAATTTGAGCTGTAGGTAGGCTGTATTAGGTCTATTTGTTATGTTCCTTATTAGTTTTTGTTTTTGGCACGCTGTTCTGAATATGTTTTTTTCCTTCATTATCTTCTAATAGTTGAAGGTCTTCGATTGTCAGGTTGCCTGTTCATTTGTGCATAGTGCAAAGTGGATGGTAATGTAAAAGAACATCATGTGCAGAAGTGAAGCTGGATTGTCCAGACCACGGGTGCCAGAATGTTATAGTACATCAAGCTCAATTCCTATGAGGGCTTCTTGGTAGGTCTTATTTTCCCAGAATTTTGGTGTGTTTTTGTTTTGCTGTCATGGGTTATGTTGTATTTCTGAAAGAATTTTGTTTGTCTCGCTAAATGGTGTATGGGTACTCTAAGGCAAATAAGAACCTGTCAATGCACATGGATATTCCTCAAAATGGTAAAGGTTCCTATTCACCTCCATTTTGTTCTTTACAATGTATATATGAAGCTGGAAAATGTGTTTATCCAGTTCTTTCTGTGAAATGTCCTTTATATTTCTTGTTTCTGCTAACTGGTATAAAATGCTTATATTTGATTTCATAAAATCATAAAAGGGTGGAACATACCACCATGGGATTCACAATGTAATACAGTAAACGAGATTAGACATTGCAGCAAACCCTTTTTTATAAATAGTGAAGTAATTAATTTCAGGGTCCAAAATCTTTGTAATCTTGGTAACTGTTGTATTTCTTAAACAAGATGTCCTCCTCAATTGAAGAGAATTGTCGCCAAAACTTGTAGTACATCACAGCAGTGGGAAATGAGTTTTGTTTCCCACTGCTGTGTCAGACTTGCAGTGGAATAATAGCGTTGTAATATCCCGATTCACAAAATTGAAAGGGTATACAGATCATACATACCAATATATTTCATTGAATTGGTTGTTGTTGTCCATTACATCGGAAAAACAAAAGATATAAAAATATATGAAATTATGTATGAGCAGCCCGTCTATAGGGGTGCAGGGGCCACACGCACTCACCTTTTTCTGAAGAAGAGTGTCTGTCAGGCTGAGGAAAGGTCAGCCTGACAGACACACTTCTTCTTCAGGTCAGGCAGCCCGGAGCTAGACATGCGCTAAATGCGCAGGCACCTGGCTGCCTGAGCCGAACTTTGGCAGGCTGAGGATTTCACACCCCTGTGCCCGTGACCTTCTCGACCTGTCAAAAGTGCCTTGAGGCCCTCCCCTCGTGACAAAGGGGGTCGTCACTAATTTCCTTGGACCTGGGCACTTCAGTTTGTAAGACCTGGTTTGCCCAGGGCAGACTATCAATCAGTGACACCTTGACCCAACCCCAATCTGTGACTAGTGAGGGACTGCTGCCTTCCCTTACTGGCTGACCAGAAGGTAGCAGTCCCAACCCTCCTGGGACCTCAAAGGCTTTCCTCTCCGGGAGCTGCAGGGCAGGTAAGTTTCATGTATTTGAATGTTTGGTGCGTGCATGCGTATATGTATAAATGTATGAATTTGTTGTGAGTAAGTGTTGTGAATTGGTATGTGCGCATTTGTGAATACATGGGTGTGAGTGAGTATATATGTGTGCATGTATGTCCCCCGCTCTCTCCCTGCCAAAATTACTTGAAGTCACTGTGTATGAGTCCGATTTTAAAAGAAAAACCTACGCTAAAAATTAAATATCCCACAAAACACATCATCAGAAAAGGGAAGGGGAAACCTATCCTGGAGACTAACAAGCTTTCTCACCATTCCAGATTGGGTTTTCTCAACCCAATTGAGACTAACCATATACGTTTTACCTCTCCTTTGATGGCAATTTCCCCTTTGTAGCACTACTCAATAGTTACAACAACAGATTCAAGACTAGCCATTTTAAACATGGCAAGGAGAAGACCAGCCCTGGGATCAAATAATCTTGGGTCTATACAAATGATATGGTTAAGCGTTTCTCTCACCAGCCCACACAAGCTGCACTTGTACTCCTTTGAGCAACAATCGTAGCACGTTCATTCAAATTGTAAAATCAGGGATTAAAATAGGGAACATGGAAGAAAATTGTGATTCTCCTATTACCATGCCTAGAGAATCTGGATTTCATTAAAGACACGGAGGCTGACATTATACATTATGCAAAGTCTTTTATTGCAGTCTCCAAGCAGCCGCATGTGTCATAACACAAAGGTTCCAGAAAGAACATTGAAACAAGGTAAATGGTATGACATGACAACAATCTGCCTCTTTTAAATACAGCGAAGAGAAAATAAGGAAGTTCAAAGGCATTAGAATGGATGAAGAACTTGAAGGCTTTCAAAGGATCCAAATGGAGACGTGAAGAAGGTAACCAAACAAGGAGACATCCAGAAAATCGCAGGTTATGAAGAAGGGTTATCTGAAAAGAAAGAAAATAATGAAAGTCTTGTAGCCAAAAAGTCTTCAAAGACAAGAAGAAAAAATTGTGAATTCAAAGCATCACATGTGAATGTAAACAATAATGAAACATTAGAGCTATAAATGTGAATAAACAAGAAATCACGAATCACCAAACACAAGGGAATGGGATGGGTGGGATAATGTTAGCCTCCGTGTATTTAATGAAATCCAGATTCTCTAGGCATGGTAATAGGAGAATCGCAATTTCATTACAAGAACGGAGACTACATTATGCATGTTGGTAGCTTTGTAAAACAACATTAGACATGTGTTCAATTGGTTTACAATAATGTCTAGCAAAAGTACTAGCATTAGACCAGTCTGCAGCTTTAAGAATATCATCTAACTTACCTCCAGACCATAGTGATTTACTCGCCATAGCACCTCTAAGCGAATGAGCTTGAAATTTTGCGATCTTAACCCATCGAGCAATGGAAGTAGAGGTTATAGCTTTATGAAGTTTAATAAAGGAAATAAGGAGTTGTTTCTCATTAATAGGACGATGGCTAGACATTCTCTGATCATATATTTTCATGCATTCAACTTCACAAAGTTTCGGGCAAGGGTCGAAACGAGGATAGAAGATTGAGTCAGACATGGTTTTGGTTATTCTATAAACCTCAAATTTGACTCCAAATAAGTTGTAAGACCTGTTAGAGACCTCAAGAGCTTTAACGTCAGAAACTCTACGACAAGAGATAAGACAAAGAAGAGTAGCAAGCTTAGTGGAGAGAAGTTTTCTATTTAGGTTTAAAGTATTTTATTCAGCACAACATAGTGGGACAAACACATATCTCAAAAAGCGATATAACAGGGCGGAAAAGCCCAGCTCTCAGTGACACCATTAGCAAATGTCGTCCTCATGGGCCACGCCCGTACAGTAACATATGTCTCACGTTGTCCCAGCATGAAATGACATTTCCCTTGCAACCCCCCCCCCCCAAAACCCCAACATCCCAACTCCCCTTGCCCACCCCCCTCTCCCCCACCCCCACCCCACGTCCAGTGCACAGTCCCTAACCAAGATATACATCAGAGCTACGTTCCAGAAGGAGAATGAGTCCAGCAGTAGATCACTGGGCAGACGCTACTGGGTTCGGAAGCCGCAGGAGGCGGAGATACTTGGGGCAGGTGAGTTCCCTAAATTCCGTAAGCAATAAGGAATGAAACGGTTGCCAGAGCTCCCGGAACTGCCCTATATCACCCGCCACCGTGAGAGACAATTTCTCCATACCCAACACATGCCACAACCTATGGAGCCAGCCGGTGATAGATGGTATCGTAGCGGTGTGCCAGTGTATTAAAATGTTTTTGGACTGCGGAGCCTAGAGCTATCGCTATCTGCCTGCCCCTGCGGGATCTGAGGGGGTACATCAGACCATTCGGAAGCCCCAACAAGGTATAAGCAGGAAAGCGCGGCAGTTCAATGCCGAAATGAGAGTCAATTCCATCCAACACTTCCTTCCAGTAAGGCTCCAGGAGCGGGCAATCCCATAGAATATGCGTGAGTGTACCCCGGTGCCAGCACCCCCGCCAACATGTGTCTTCCTTACTATGATCAAACTCGTGAACTCGTTCAGGTGTATAATACCAATAGGTGGAGACCTTGGCCAATGTATCAGTGAGCCCCACGTGGTATGCCGAGTGCCTCGCTCTATAAGACATGTGCTCCCATTCCTTAGGGCTCAGTGCCCTCCCCAACTCTCCCTCCCGGGGTGATAAAGGTGTGTCGCAGGTGGCTGCAGCAGCTTGTATAGATCTGTAATCAGTTTGGAGTCCGATGTCCGCGACAGGAGCCACTTTTCGTAAGGAAGAAAAAGCCGATCGGCCGTGTCTCTCACTTGCGGCTGAAGGGCCCAATGGCGAGCTTGCATATAACGGTGTCGCTCTATCTCCGGGAGTGAGAACTCTTGACGGAGCTGTAGGAAGGGGATAACCCCCTCAGGGCCGTATAAGTGACATAAGGCTCTACACCCCGCCTGTCTCCTTTGTGCGAACGCTCCCCTCTCCATCCCCGGAGTGAAGTCCGGGTTGTCCACCAACGGGGTAAGCGGCGACGGGAACGTAGTAAGTCCATATAGAATGTTGGTAGCATCCCACACCCGTAGGGGCACCCTTGTAATAAAGGAGGCGTAGAGGTTCTTGCGCCGGTGAGGGCGACGCAGGAAAGGGATCTCCTGCCAGGGTCTCCCTGCCACCGCCTGGTCCTGGAAGAGCCAGTGCTTATCGGACTCCCACCTACTCCATTCAACAATATAACGCAACTGTGCTGCCTGAAAGTATTTGCGAAAATCGGGTATTCCTAAACCACCGGCTTCAGGGGCCAGCAGCGAGAGGGCTCTGCGCATTCTGGGCTTCTTTCCCTGCCAGACAAAGCGCGAAACGTCTGCCTGCAGTTGCGAGATCCAACCCACCGGCGGTTGGAGCGGCAGGGCCCGAAAAAGATACAGTACCTGGGGCAAGACCGTCATTTTGATAGCAGCTATCCTGCCCAACCAGGAAAAGGTGCCACGGTTCCACCGGCCCAGTTCCTCTCTAATTTTTGCACCCAGGGCTTGATAGTTGGCCGACACCATAGCTGGCAAAGTAGGAGCAATCTGGATCCCCAGATAGGGCACCGCTCCCGATGACCAGAGCATGGGAAACCTCTGTTGCAGATAGGTTCTAGTAGCCGGCTCGAGGGAGATATCTAACGCCACCGACTTCCCCATATTCATCCTGAACCCCGATACCGCGCCAAAGGAGTCCAGCTCCTCTATACATGCCGGTAGAGCCGTCCGGGGTCCATCAATGGACAGGATGACATCGTCAGCGTAAAGGCTGATAGCGTGCGTAAAACCTCCCATCCGGATTCCGGTCACCGCCGGATTGACATGCACCCGCTGGGCAAACGGCTCCATGTAAAGAGCAAAAAGCAGGGGCGAGAGCGGGCAACCCTGCCTGGTGCCTCGTTCGATGCCAAAGGTCTCAGAGGCGAACCCGTTAACGCGGACCACCGCCGATGGCTGTTTGTAACCGTTAAGAATCATGGAGCGGAACTTTTCCCCTATACCCGCTCTCATGAGCACCCGCTCCAGATAAGGCCAATGCACCCGGTCAAATGCCTTCTCTGCATCCACCGCCAGCATCATTCGTTCTCCCAGAATCCGGGAGGCCTTCTCCAGTAGGTGGACAATCCGTTTCGTGTTGTCCACTGTCTGTCTCCCTGGGACAAAACCCGCTTGGTCAGGATCGATGAGACCGGGCAAGTGGGGAGCTAATCTGGCGGCCAGAATCCCCGTATACAATTTCAAGTCGATATTCAAAAGAGAGATCGGCCTATAAGACCCACAGTGTTTCGGGTCCTTACCAGGCTTAGGGATAACCGTGATAGAGGCCTGGAGAAGATCAGGCGGAATGGCTCCGGGTTCAGCAAAGGAGTTGAAGAGGTGCGTAAGAATGGGGGCTAATGTCGGGCAAAACGTTTTATAATAGAGCGCGGTGTATCCATCCGGACCCGGCGCTTTGCCATGTTTAAGCCTGGCAATAGCAGAAACCACCTCCTCTATCCGAATGTCTCTATCTAAATGGTCCACCTGCAAAGGCTCCAGAGAAGGCAGTGCGACCGAGTCCAAGTAAGCGGCCATTGCCAACTCATCCGGGGGCTCTCCTGCATAAAGATCCTTGTAGAAGCCGCGGAAGACGGCCGCTATATGAGCGTCCTCCGTCTCCACCATCCCCGCCTGGTTGGATATCTCCTTAACCAGTTGGTTCTGTCGCGTCACCCGGAGCCTGTTGGCCAACAATTTGCCACAACGGTCCCCTCCAGTGTAGAAGGTGTGACGCAGCCGCAGTGCAGCATACTCTGCCCGATCGAGATCTAGGGCCGCCAGGAGCTTCCTTGCTTCCTTGAGCTGCCGCCAAATTCTAGGAGCCCCCGTCCTGCGATGTATCTGCTCAAGTTCTCGAACCCGATCCGTAAGTTCATCTCTCTTGACCTGCCACTCCTTATTGTCAGCCGAGGAGATCGCTAAAAATTCCCCTCGAAGAACAGCCTTCAGTGCTGCCCACTGCGTGGCCCGGCTAGTGTCAGAATTATCATTATGGGACTGAAATTCCCGAATCGCCTTCTCGATGCGGTCCACCACCTCTGCCCTATGCAGTAGCGTGTCACGGAGGCGCCACGTCCAAGGACGAGGAACCGCCGGAGGCACACACAACGTGGCCTCAACTGGGGCATGGTCCGAAAGGGAGATCACGCCTATCTCCGACCCTGAGGCCAGTGCCCTTACCGGTGAAGTAACTAAAAGGTGGTCCAACCTCGCATACGTCTTGTGTGCGTGGGAATAGTACGAGTAGTCCCTATCTGCGGGGTGCATGTGCCGCCAGAGATCAAGGAGGTCCACCTCCTCCAACTGACCCCTTCCGTCAGCGGAGAATTCCCCGACCTGCGGGGAGCGTTGTGCTGACCTATCCAGTGCGGAGTCAAAGACCATGTTGAAGTCACCCCCAAGTATGATAGGTCTGTCCTGGGAAGAGGTAACGTCCTCGATCGCCGCCTGCAAGAAACGGTCTTGCCGTTCATTGGGGCTATATAGGGACCCAATCGTAAATAGAAGACCCCCTATCTTGAACCGATATGCTAACAGCCTACCTTTCTGTTCCGTGAATTTGTGGAGGATTTCCCCCCTAAAATGCTGGGCCACCAGTATCGCCACCCCAGCCGTTTTAGTGGTACAAGAGGAGAAGAACTGTGACGGGAACTTATGAGATCGGAGCCTGTGCGTGTCCTGCGGCAGTAAGTGCGTCTCCTGGAGGAGACAGATATCCGCCTGGGTGTTCTCTAGGAGCGAAAGCACAGCCCGTCTCTTAACTGGATTATTCAAACCCCGGACATTCAGGGTCACAACCTTACAAGTGGCAGGGGGCATATGAGAAGGTGTGGTAGAAAGCATCAAGGCCCCACACCAACAAGGCGGAGAGGGCAGGGGCGCTGCATTGTATGAGAAGCAACAGAGCAATGAATAAAGCGCAGTGGTATGTGTAGCAACCAAGTCTGAGCAAACTAAGGAGCATGCATTGTGTCTGGAAACCTACAAACCGCAATGTGTATTGGACAACCCTCCCCTCCCCTCCCCAACTCTCAAGCAAATCAAAGAGATAGGCAGAGCTGTGTGTGCAGCAGTCATGTGTGAGCAAACCAAAAAGCACATATATTGCCTGAGTGACTAGGAACCCCCTTGTGCACTGGACGACCTTCCCCCCCCCACCTCCAACTCCCGGATCCCCCCCTCCTGCCCAACCCCCCCCCCCTCCTGGTCCCCCCCAACCGTCCTCCTTCCTCCCCAACATCCCAACTGACTCCAGTCCCCACCCACAACTGACTGGGACTGGCTCAACGACCCTGACCCCACCCCCTCGGACCCCCAAAGAACTCCAAAAACCCATTGTCCCAGTCCGGTCCTCGACAGACAAGCCTGTGGAAAGTCACAAAAGTGGACGTCCAGCCACTACGCACCTCCCCGTTCCCCCCTCCCACCCCAGACCATCAAACCTGCATTTCAGTTATGGCGATGTCGATCTCCCCCCGGAGTTCACTCAAGCTGTCAGCGCCACTTCACTCGCTGTTGTGACACCGGCTCCATCTCGCGCTGCAGTGTCCGACTCCGCATTGACAATAGGAGAGTCTGGCCGCGTTGAGGAAGCAGATGACCGTCGGCCAGGGATTGTCTGCCATCCATCTCTTGTGACGCGGCGCTGGCGAGGCGTGTGTGTTCCGTCGTCTGTAGCAGTGATCCCCAGCACTCCACACGTATCCTGAAGGGAACGCAGCTGATGTAGAGTCCCATTCCACCGGAAAATAAGCCGGAAAGGGTGTCCCCAGGAGTATGGAGTGCCATGCTCCCTAAGAAAGTCAGTCGCAATTTTAAAGGCCTTGCGTTTCTGCAGGGTGGTTGCTGCCAGATCCTGGTAAAGAGCCACTCGGTGACCCCGGAATTCCAAGGATGACCTCCTCCGTGCCTCACGAAGTATTCGCTCTTTCAGGGGATAGTCCGGCAGGAAGGCCAGAATGTCGGGAGGAGGCACTGAGGACCGGCGTTGCAGGCCCACCCTGTGCGCTCTATCGATCCGGATGGGAAAATCGTCCGATTCCCCCAGTACCTCTCTGAACAATTCCCCTAGGTACGCCGCTACGTCTTCCCCTTCTTCCCGGGAAGGAACTGTGTGCGACTGAAGATCAGGATGCTGGTCCCGCAGCCGGATAACCTCCTGCTGTAGTTGCGTGATCTCTTCGTCCCTGGCATGGCCAGCATCCTCCACCGTGGTCACTCTATCTCCCAGGCCGTCAACCTCCCTCCGTATCTCTCGGACCTCACCCGCCACTTCCTGCTTGAGCGTTTGAAAGTCTTCCCGCAATGTACTGAAGAGGGATTCAAGGAAGGATCTCGTGACCGGCGGCTCCCCTCCACTCGCCCCCTGGGAACCACCCGAGTGGCTTGGGGACGGCTGCCCCCTATCTTGTCTCGTATTGCTCCTACTCAGCATATCCGGCAATGTGCGTTCCCCCTTCTTGGACCCTCTGTTCTGCGCCATTTTGTCCGCTGAGGTGCCTTGACAAACGATCTGTGGGGCGTCAGTCCAACCACTGGCGTGGCCCCAAACCGATCCGTCGGTCCCCCACACCGCTCCACCAATGACCTAGGGGGTCAGTCCGCACCACCGGTAGACCTTCGTCGAGGAACTATAAAGCGATCTGTGGTCTGCTCCCTCCGGGGTCTGTTTGTGCACCAGGGTCTTCAGGTCCGGCCAGCCCGGCTCTGCTCTCACCTCCCACACCGCCGTCACCACAGACACGAGCTCCAGGTCTCTCACTCCATGTGGGCCCCCCCCGAACCGGTCCAATATAGGCTTCCCCGTAGGTTGAGCAGGGGGATCAGTGCCTATCGTCCAGCTTGCCACTGCACCTCCATCCAGTCTGTGTGGGAATAACCACACCGGGCTCCCCGGGTCCAGGCCGCTCCAAGGCGTCGTCAGCCCAGGGGTTGTACCGGAGGAAGGGCCAGCTCCAGGATCACACAGGTGGCCAGGCCCCCCCGGCAGCCGGTAGCTAGATATCCCAGCCTCCGCTCTTCCGTGGCTCCAGAGGATGTAGGCCGCAGCCTCGGCCTCGCGTGGGGGACCCTCCCTAGCGGCGCTACCAGGCACCTCAATTCCCCGCGGGGCCCCTGCAGACCCGAGGGAGCAGCACCGCACCCAGTGAGCACAGCTGGCAGGTTGATGGGCTGCCGCCACTCCCCGTGTCCATCAGTGTGACCGAGGTCCGGAGTATAGGCCAAAGCCACGGCCTTGCGTAATGTCCGGCTCCGGGGTCCGTTCCCTTGTCGCTCCGCCTCCGGTGCAGGCGACTCAGGCCCCCGAGAAGTGCTGCAGGGCCGGGCGGGGACGTCCGGGACCGGGGGGCAGGATCGGCAGCTCCGCTGTACCCACCAGGGCAGACGTCTATTACAGGGCAGGGTCTGTCTCCTCCTTCGGGTCGCGCTCCAGGCCTCTCCCGCTCCCAGCAATGGCGCCGGGTCCGAGACCGGTCAGGCGTAGTTAGAGGCGGTTGCGTCCCTGCAGCAGCTACACCGTGGCTCTTCTCCGTAGCTTCGCCGAATACAGTGTCCCGGGGGGGAGATCAGCGTAAGTGCAGCAGGTTAAGGGCCCAGGGCCGGCGGAGCTCACAACGAGTGCGACCACTCAGCCCGCCATCCTGGCCACGCCTCGAAGTTTTCTATTTAGAAGAGAATTGTCGGGCCAGGAGATGAAAAGATCTAGAATCAAGTTCACATCCCAGAGGGTATCATATTTGGGTTTCGGGGGTCTTTTTAGACGAATGCTCTTCATCACTCTACAAACAATGACATTTTTACCAACTGTTTTCCCGTTCACAAGTACATGACCTGCGGGGATGGCAGATCTATAGCAATTGATAAATCTATAACTTAAACCTTTGTCAAAAAGTTCAGCCAGAAAGTTCACCATATCAACAATAGGTGCTTGTAGGGAATCCATATTTCTTTCCAGGCACCAAAGAACCCACAATTTCCAAATGTTATTGTATCTGTAGTGAGTTCCTGGTGCCCAGGACTCTCTGAGGAGAGTTGTAGCTGATGTCGAAAGTCCTGAGATTTCATTGGATCTCCTGACACTCTCCAAGTAGGAAGGTTCAAACTACCTGTCTGGGTCAGGAGGTGGGAATCTCAGTTTACGTCTGTAAGGAGATTCTCTAAAGAAGGGATCAGGAAGGGAAGATCGTATGCCAGCTCTAGAGTTGTGGGGAACCATGCCTGAGACGGCCAGAAGGGAGTTATCAGAACAAGTGAGCATTGGTCTTGTCTCACTTTTTGTAAAACTCTTTGGATCATTGCAAAGGGGGGAAAGGCATATGCGTTGATCCCTTACCAGGGTTGTAGAAATGCATTCACTGCTAGAGCGCAAAGGTCCGGCATCCAGTTGAAGTAATGCTCCAGTTGAGATGAGACGGCTCATAAAAAGGTCTATCTCGAAAGGACCCCAAATCGAATTCAGCGAGTTGAAAACAGCGATGTTGAGCTTCCAGTCGCTGAAATCTGAAAGGAATCTGGCATTCCAATTGGCAGAGACGTCCGATTTCCCTGGGGAGTATTCTGCTCTGAGGGCAATTTTGTGTTCTAGACAGAACATCCAGAGTCTCCTGGCTAGATTGGAAAGGTCGACCGACTTGGTGCCTTCCAAACGATTGAAGTAAGCCACTGCGGAAATATTGTACATCTTTAAAATGACCGACCTCCCCTGGAGGGAATGTTTGAAGCTCATAAGAGCATAAAGGCCAGCAGTAAGTTCGAGAAATTTTATGTGGTGAGATGATTCCTCCCGAGACAAGATTCCTCCCGTGTTCTGGTCCAGAAGGCATGCACCCCAACCGTGAAGGGAAGCATCTTATTCCAAAACAAAATCTGGTTCTGAACCAAAGATTGCTGTCCCATTCCACGCTTCTAGGTTGTCTAGCCACCAGATTAGTTCTGATTTGGCATCCAAAACTAGGGTAATTAGATCCTCGTACCAGAGACCGGATCTTAGAGCTCTCCCTTTTATCCTTTGTAAGGCCCGGTAATTCAGGGGGCTGGTAAAATTGCCTGAATAGAGGAAGATAGAAGGCCTAAGAGTCTGGCTAGTTCCCTCAATGGGAGATCCTTTTGTTTTAAGACATGTCTTATCTCTTTCTTGATCTTTGATATTTTGGAGGGAGGTAGGAGAAGGAGACACTTGGAAGTGTCCAGGGTAAAACCCAGAAACTCCAGAGATTTTGAGGGGGTCAGGATGGACTTCTCTTTGTTGATAATGAATCCTAGACTTTCTAGAAGATTCATGACCGTTTCCAGATCCAGGCGAATTTGTTGGAGGTCTTGAGACATTATCAGAATGTCGTCGAGATAAATGATAAGACGAATACCTTGTTCCCTCAGGAAGGAGGCTACCGCCCTCATGACCTTGGTAAAGCACCATGGGGCAGAAGAAAGACCGAAAGGAAGGGCATGGAACTGGTAAAGATGATTTTTCCACATGAATTGGAGGAAAGGTTGATGGATCAAGGCCATAGGAATGGTGAAATATGCGTCCTTTAAATCTAATTTTCCCAACGAGTCTTCTTTCAAAAAGAGGTCTCTCAGGAGGTGCATACCCTCCATCTTGAAATGCCTGTAAACAAGAAATGTGTTGAGGTTTTTCAAATTTATTACAGGTCTCCAACTTTTCCCTTTTTTCTCTACGAGGAATAATGTACTTATGAATGTTAAAGAATCCAAGGGAACCTCTATTATTGCACCTTTTTGGAGCATAGAGGAAAGTTCCTCCTCTACTATTTTTTCTTTCTCCAAGGAAATAGGGATGTCTCTTGGGAAAGGTGGTTTGAAAGGGAATTTGAACGAAATCTATCATAAATCCCTTTACGGTGGAAAGGACCCAATGATCTTGAGTTATTAATTCCCAATTTTGAGAAAAGAGTTTGAGTCTGCCTCCCACCTTTAAGGGGATAGAAGGTAGAGGGGGTAGGGGTGGAGGACTTACTTGGAGGATTGGAGTTGAATGAAGCACGAGATCTTGATCCTCTCGAGCGGTTTCCTCTTCCATGTTGGGAGTAGAAGTTAGGGGTGTTGTATTGTTAGTAACCTCGTCCGAAGCCACAGGTTCTGTGATAGGGCCTCTGGTTAAATCGGCCGGAAGAAAGATCCCTTTTTCCAGCCCTTCCAAAAAGGTTACTATTAAAGACCCTTTTCATGTTTTGTTGTGCCTTATCAAGGGCTGTAAAAGTAGAAACGTACTTTCCAAGGGACTTGATGAGCTCTTCTCCGAAAAGGAGGCCTTTAGGATTCGAAGATGGCTCTTTGTCGGCCATATCAGAAAGTTTGGGGTCGAGCTTGTAGAGAATTAGACTACGCCTTTCGGCATTAATGCTCGAATTAGCGTTGCCCAAGAGTATTAGGGCTCTTTGGCTCCACCCTCTGATAAGATCGGTATTAAGAGGATTACCATGGAGGTGGCATTATTCTGCAGAGTTGAGGATCCAAGTAAGGGGGCCAAGCACATCTAAAAGACGGTCTTGGCAGCCCTTGAATGATTTTTTTAACCCTTTTCTAGGATCACGCCCGAGCTTGAAGAGAACTTTTATACGCTCAGGGTCCAGATTGGGCGTATGACAAGTTTTTTCTTCAAAAGAAGGCCTTGAGCATTCTGCTGTAAGTATATTTCTAGTCTACCTTTAAAGGAGAAAACAAATCCACTTTTTAATAAATTTTGAAACATGATCCTGTGGGGACCATTGAGAAGATCTAGGATGATTTTAAGTTTAGGGGAGAAAACATCTCTTCCCCTAAGGGGTCTAGAATATTATCTTTTGAGGATGTAGGAAGTTCATCCTCTGTGTCAAAAAGGCCAAAAACTTCATCGTCTAGATCTAGGATGTACTCATCAGGTACATCTGAATTATTATCGTTGAAGTTAAAGGGGACATATACCATGACATGCTGAGCACTATGAGATAACGTGCCGCTAAGGGCATCCGAATTATTTGGGCCGCGATGGGCGCCCATAGATGATGTGCCGCTAAGGACACCCTTCGGGATCGAGGTGAGAGGACCTCCAATTAGGTTTGAGGTGCTAAGACCTCCCATATCTGAAGAGGTGCTAGGTCCTCCAGTGCTCACAGGGGTAGTAAATTTAATATTATTACATTTCTTACTTCTTTTACCCCTTAAATGTAGATCATCATAGGCAGGGAGTTCATTAAATTCGTCCTCTTGAGAAGGGACAGGTCTTTTGTGGGGCATGACCTGACCAAGGGTCTCTAACATTCAGGACCTCATTTCCCTTTGGAGTAGTAGTCTAAAACTCTCCTTATCAAAATTAGGAAGAGTGGCGCTAGCCTGCTCTGAATCAGAGTCAGACATCTGCTCCATCTCTCCTTTATTTTTATATAATAGTATACATAGTTTCAGATAGCAGATGATTTTCCCCTTTTGTTTCTCTCTTTTTTTTGTGCAAGATTAATAAAATATAAATAAATGAACTAATGGCCAGGCTTCGGTATAAGGGGTAACTCTCACCAAGGCTCGTAGAAGAAAAACAGCTGCTTGTCAACTGACGATCGCGAGGAAGGTGAGGAAAGACCCTTGGCAAGCTAGGCACGAAGCGTGCCTGCTGCCAAGGTCAATTCCTCTAATCCCGGCTTGTACGCATCTTAATACGCGTCTAAATTGAAGACGATCCGGCAAGTGAAAGGGGGGCGCAGGTAATGCCGAGAAAAGCGCTCATTGGAGCGGGGAGCGGGCACCTCGCTCGCGTCTAAGGGAAAAGATACCGGCAGCGCGAGCAGGGAAGTAAAGCACACACCCATCTACCGGCAGCGCGAGCGGGGAAACAAGGCATAAACTCGCTAGTGCGTGGAGAGGTGTGGTGGGTTAGCGGTAACATTTAAATACATCATTTTTCATCTTCCCTTTCATAAGCTGAAAAGGAAGATGATTAGAGTTATCCTAGACATAAAAAACACATAAGGTGAATATAACAGGGAGATCTCCATAAATTGCAGATCGTTGGGGAGAGGGGGAGAAGGGTGAGGGTGGGGATTAGGCCACCAACAACCATTAACAGTAAGAATAACGAAATTTCAATAAGAGAGAGAGAGGTTACTTATCTGCTCGGAGCCGCCTTTAAAAGAGGCAGATTGTTGTCATGCCATACCATTTACCTTGTTTCAATGTTCTTTCTGGAATCTTTGTATTATGACACATGCGGCTGCTTGGATACTGCAATAAAAGACTTTGCATAATGTATAACGTAGCCTCCGTTCATGTAATGAAATCAGTCCCTACATAAGATCTGAAGCACGATATAACTGTAGAGTCATTATCTAAGTATTAATGACGTTAATATCAAGACACTCAAGATGGCCCGTTTTAAGATCTTCCAACATGAATAGTTCCTTATTTTCTGTTTCAACAGGTTTTTGTACTGAGTGGAATTTATTTCTGACGTAATTTCATCTTGTAAGAAAATCTCAATTACCCACCTGGCTTGTAGTCTTTCAGATTAGTGTGTCTGAAAAAAATAAAATTGTATTTCTTCATTTAGCAATCCATCATCTGCCTTTTCACACTGCATCATATGGTGCATAAATTGTTGATCTACAAGCGCTAACATCAAAATGTATCTCAATTCAGTTGTATATGAGATTGTCACCGCGGCACAACATAGGTTTAACAAATTTTGGAGAGCATTAATAGTTAAAAATCAAATTTCCATTCAATATTCTTCAAAAAAGCAACAGCACACTATAAGTCAACTGAGAGGAATTTAGATTTAAGGACCATCAAGGTTTTATCGATAGCCCTTACCTTACTAAGAGATAATCTTTTAAGGACACGGACTACGGTTGTGCAGCGTTGATGCAGATTAAACAGGTGAGGCTTCCAGAATAACGAGGCTCTATGAAAGCAAATAGGTGAATTATTTCACTTGATGAACTTTCATAGTGTTTAGGTTAAAAAAAAAATAATGTAGACATTTGTGAAAGACATCACTTTGGTTTTTTTCAAGTTAAATTTTAAGTAATTGTAGGAAGCTGGTTATTTATGGAGTATACCAAATGTAGGGGTACTTCAGGCAAATAGTCCAGACGACCCTTATTTGTTTATAGGGGGTTACTTTAGTAATCCCAAGTGCTCTTCTAGTGGTAGTGTGGACGAGCAGTTTAGGCTTATCAGAGGGGGATGTTGAGCATTTGTTGTACACACAGAGTCAATAAATGAGACACACACTCAAAAAGAAATCCAAGAACAACTTAGAAAAATAACACAGATGTTTATATAATTTTAGACACCAAGATCATCAGGATCAGGTAAGTATTTTGGGAGGTAGGAATTTTTGTATAATAATTAAATACAGTCAAATAACTGTTTTAAGGTATGAGCTCAAACTCAATAATGTTATCCTGTAGGAGAAACATACCCTGCATAGGAATACTTGCAAAGGTTTTCAGGGTTACTCTCCGGTGAAAGGTCAGATGCAGTCGGTGCCGGCAGATACAGAGATATGGCTCCTCCACCTCAAGGGAGATGCTGCTTGGTTTGCGAAGTACTGGACAGTCCTCCAAGGGTTTGAGGAGGCTGTTCAGTGGCAGGACGAGTTGTTTCTTGCAATAGTTGGGAGAGCAGCAGCCAGGCAGGGTTTGGCTCAATATCAATGCTGGTCCACAGTTCTTGCATTGTTGGCTCTTCTTTGTCCTTCTTCTGTTCCCAAGTAGACAAATTTAGGGGCATATTTACAATAGAAGTAATGGAGTACAGTTTTAGCCTTCTTGGCTTAAGGCTGCACTCCACCACTTCTGAAACACAGGGCTGCACCATATTGACAATAATATGGTGCAGCCCTGCGTTTACCCCTGTGCTGACGCTAAATTTAGCTGCCTAGAGCCAATGCAGGCACCCTTGCAACTTCATACAAGGGTGTCTGCTTTGCAGGGGAAGATTGTTTATGTACAAGAAGGTGTCCCTTCCTGCACGTAAACAATTTCTAAATGGCGTTTTGTAACGTCTATGTGTGCTGCTTCATGCAGCACACATAGAAGTTGCAAAATGTCATTTTTTAATGATTGTTTAAGTGGAGGAAGGGACACCTTCCTTCTCATAAACCATCAATGGCGTTTTGCTGTTTCCATGTGTGCTGCACAACACAGCACACATGGAAACAGCAAAAACAAGGAGAAATTAGATACTTCTCCTCATTGTGCCAGGATAAAAACAGGTTTTCCCTGATCTTAATTTTGGCGCTGCCCCATATTTACGCCACCCTTGTAAATATGGGGCAGCGTCAAAATCAATAGGTGTTGCAGTGGAATGGCCACTGCAACACCCATTGCCCTCACCTTTCACGCTACGTCTAGTGTGAAAGGGTACCATATTTACAAGGCAGCGTTAAGCCATGTTAAGTGGCTTAACACTGCATTGTAAATAAGGCGAAGCCCCTATCGCCACAACAACGTAGTGAAAAGTGATGTTGTGGTGGTGATAGGGGCTTGTAAATATGCCCCCTAGTTCCTGGTGTCAGGGGAACACCTAAATACTAGCTTTAGTGTATTTAAGGGGAATTTATGGTACTAGCCAATGATGGGCTACTTACCCCTCGGATAACTACACCCCCTGTAGGACCACTTCCTGTCAGGAGTGGGAATAACCCTGATCCAAAGTTCTTAGTTTCACCCTTTTCAAAACGGTGAAAACCTTTCTTGGAATTGAAGCTCTGGCTTTGATATGCTAAATCACTAGCCATCCCGCTGGCAGAGATGTGATCACCTTCCACTGGAGCAGGCATTGTTCCTGACCTCTGAGAGCATTGGCTCTCCCGAGGAAGGGGGTTAGAAACGTGTCTGTGGTGGCAAGCTAAAAGAGTCTAGTCAGCCAGCACACTAAAAAACTGGTAGGATTCAGGGAGCACCTCTAATGTGCCCTCTGGGTGCATGGCATAATAAATCTAGTACTGCCATCAGTACAGATTTATTCAGATGAGGTGTTTGATGCCAAACACCATTATTTTCAATGTAGCCAATATGTAGGTGAGTAACTTGTAATGACTAGTGCCAAGTACATATACTTTAGATGGCTTCCTGATCAGATGCAAAGTTTTAATGCCTCCTGCAATGGGTTTTGTGTTGGTCCCTTTGGGTGGCAGAATAAATGCTACAGCCCATGGAGACCCTCTTTGTTACGCCTGCCCTGGGTACCAGGTGTCCATTTTACCAGGGACTTACAAGGGTACTAACGTTCTTGCCAATTGAGTTCAACTAAGCATTTTGTTTTAGGGGAAAGAGCACCGAAACCTGGTTAGCAGGCATCAGTGCACTTTCAGACTCAAAAAACAGCATCTAGCAGTTCAAATGGGGGCAGAAAGTGTGTGTGTGTGGGGGGGGGGGGACATCTGCAAAGAGAAGTCCAGTTTCCTACAGTAATGATTTATCAAGTCTTTAAGTTTGAAGAGCCCGGCCAGTAGCAGCTGCTACTTATGGTGCAGAACTCTGGGGGCATAGTAAAATAGGTGCATTGGGCTCAGCTGAAAGTTGATTTTCAGCTGAAAAATAATTATTACAACACAAAAAGATATCTGCGGGTCTAACGAGCCTTATAAAGCTCAAAAGACATATAGCACAAGCAAGACCTTTAATTGTACTTAAGGGGAATCCTTTAAGAAGGACGGAATCCCATCACCCACCGGAGTGGCATGCTTCATCATCTGGGATCTCTTCTTGGCTGCAAAACCTAGTGCAGCCAAGGGCTACAACCACCTCACTGCAAGGGAGGAGCTCAGGGATGTTTTATGATGTTATTCAGTAAATAGGATTTCCTAAAATCTGTCAGATTGAAGAGTTTTAATTTTTAAGAGTGATGGGCGCAGTGCAATAATGTGAAAAGTGATGTGTGATCTAAAATTGGCTAACAGGAGAGGGAAAACGTTTATTTATTATCTGCTGTTGTCAAAATTAAAAACAGTGCAGATGCAGTTATGAAATAGTGACTGCATTTGTCCAGAAACAAGGTCTACATGTTTTGGCTATTATGATCACTGTTGGATAGTGGCCTTCCTCAGGACATGGATGTTTTATGCTACTGCGTTTTTGTGAATCAGTGAAGTGTTTATCAAAACTTGGGTTGGAACATATACAACCTACAAAACTTGTTGTCTTGGTTCTCATTTGATCACATAAGTTGATAACACCTAAAAAGAAAAAAGTGACACCAAAATTATTGTGATAACAAAAAGGTCAAATACTTGTGCTGTGTAGTCTGTCTGGAACGTGGGTCATAAGTACCCATCGTGACTTGTACCTATACAGTGTACTCTGAACATTATTTAGCAAAGTTCGCTTACCCGTAAACCACGAGAAAACAGCCTCACCTCGCCTGGCTACAGCTCAGGACGTGAGGCCCCGCTCTAAAAGAAGGGAAAATATAGGTAATAATCAGATATGAAAAATACCAAAGAGTCTGTTACAACTATACTGCCTATGTTAATAAAGAGTCAATTCTATTCAACGTGCGATATCTGATAAGGCAGCTGCCTAAGGTCATTTGAGCAGTTGCTCATTCTTATTGAATAATTGAGAAAGTGTTCATCCTCTAAACCCAGAAGGCAGAGCAGAGAGGAAGGTCTGACTTAGAACTCTTTGTTTATACCTAACTGGCCAGAAATAGTGTAACCACCCAGGTCTTTTATTAAGCTTGTTAGACCCGCGGATATTTTGTTGTGTTGTAACAATTGTATTTGGGGAATATATCCGCTCCAGTCTTAAAAAACTGTCCCTTAGACCCCCTACTACTTCCTGTGTATATTTCGACAATAAAAAGAACCAGGTCATCTGCATAGAGGGTATACTCCAATGTGGGCCCTGTAAGAGGTCTTGGAAAGTTTTCCTGTACAGTTAGTTCACTTTATCTGTATTTGATGTAACTGGAGCTGCACTAATGATTTATCCAGCTCCACTGTTGTACAGTTGCGGCCGGTATGGCTCATGAGTGGGGGGGTGGGAGCAGGTTCATGTGGGGTGGGGAGGGAGGGCGAGTGGTCGCAAGGGAAGGGGGGCTCGCAGGGAGGGGAGTATATATAATAATTAAAAAATTAAAACTTACCTTTCCCAAGTCCTGTGTCTTCACTGATCGTCGGAACAGGAAGCAGGCAGCCTCCCTTCCCTCCCCTAAGCCAATCACAATGTTGCAATGGCATTGTTGTGATTGGTCGGGATGGCGCCCAGCCAGGCGCCTATGGGGAGGCCATTTTCCCCATGTAGGCTCTATGCAGCCTACATGGAGAAAAGGCAGAGTGCGCATGACTGCTTTGGTCGGCCCCAGGGGGCCAACCAAATAGTCAGCGCCCTCAGCAGTGGGCAAGCCACTCCTCCCCTACCCTAGAGCATCCCCACCCACCTGCCTGCCTCCAAACAAACCCTTCTGCTTTCTCACATTGCTAGAAGCAGAAACATAAAATGGTAGTTATACCATTTTATGTTTCTGCTTCTATTTTATGTTTCTGCTTCTCACACTGTGAGAAGCAGTCAGGTCACGCTCCTTGGCCCTAGTGAAGGAGGCGCCCCTGCCGTTGTAATCTGGAGCACAGCCACCCACAATCAGCTTTATTTAAGGCAGAACAGGTAATCCATAAAACAGGCAAGCAATTCAGTCTTTTCCACTTTGCTTTAAATTGTGTGCCAGTCAACTATTCTAAGGAACTAAAATAACCCAGTATAAACTCACCTTCACTGGACAATTATTCTATAATGTTTTGCTCCAAAAAACCTTTCAGTGAGATATTGGAGAAATATAAACTAGTCTCTGTGTCTCCCTTCTATGTTGTGAATTGTAAAAGATATATTTATTGTAAGGCCATATTAGAGGAAACATTTCCTCTCCATGGTTTGGAAAAACTGTAATGCTCTGCCCTGAGCATTTATTCAGGCCTGCCCATTTTTCCCTCAGTAGACATGACCACTGGCAGGCCCCTGGTGGCATTCTCCCTTTTAAAGAGGTCATTGTGTGAATTATGTCACAGTATTTCTCAAAACAGACACATCCAAACACAGGGACATAATGCAATGCTTATTACTTGAGATGGCTAGTGATGCAGGACGGGGTAAGTAGAACTGTTTTTCTCTTCAGTAGATGGCCCAATTAACAAGGATAACTTCAATAGCACACTGCTCTGTTGAAAGGAGCTGCAGCAAAACCTTACCACAAAACTTTAGCGAGGATGGCTTCTAGTGCCACCTAACAGCAGGCGAAAACATACCTTACGGGACCGCAGCACTCTAAATGATGGGCAACCCTATGATCTACATCTCTTTGGGAAGAGTGCATGCTGGCTCTTCCCTGCAACGATTCATCCAGTGGTGGCTGCCTCTGACACATGCCTCTCCTCCGTCTTCCTGCCTTCTTCCGGACTGCTGCCTGCAGCCTGCACCGGAATCACCCAGACTTGCGGACTCTGCCAGCCAATCACAACGCTGCAGGTTCAGCGTCATGATTGGTCAAAGCGGCCTATTTGGCTGCTCAGGCAGTGCCTGGGAATGCTAGTACTCTTCTCGCATGACTGTTTGGCCAGCACGGTCTAAGTGTCATGCGCATGGGGAGAGCCAACCCCGCCCTGCCCGGAGTCGCAAAGGAAAATAAAATGATAGCTTCTTGTTATTTTATTTTTATTTTTCACTGCTCAATGAGCAGTGGGGCGACGCTCTTCCGCCTTAGCAGGATTCGCCACTGGATTCATCCAGTCCCCTATTACAGGGATCCTTGTTTATGATGTGTGTGTGAGTGCTATTTGATCCAATTAACACCTTAGCCGCTGCCGTTATTTCACGGCAGTGCAGCGGTTCCGCGGAGTGGGCGGGGCCGCATCGGCCGTTGGACGTTCGCAGCACCAGCGAGGTAGTGCTCGCGATGGCCAATGGCCGACGGCAGCAGGGAAGGGGTTAAGAGAGATTCATTTGGGACTCCATGTGTTTGGCTGTACAAGATGGGTTTCCATGCAAGCTGTCCCTTTGTTAATGGTGTATGTGACAACCCGTCTGCATCCTTTTGTAAGTGCTTATATACCCAAATTATGGGTACCTTGTGAATAGTGGTGGGTTCCACACCCCTTTCATTTTTAGGAATACGTCTATGTCTGCACCGTGTTCAGTGTAACAACCTCCACCCAATTGCTTTTCCTGTGTTGATTGTTACTAACAACATGAGCTCTGTGGCTGCATCAGCCTGTGTCTAATATACATACTGATCTCAATCAGTTCAGAAGGGCCTGCATGGGCCTTCTACCTGCAAAGACAGGTCAGGTGTCACTGAAGCACTTACCAAGGAACGAAAGAAGTTTTAAACAAATCTGATCTAGGCTCACCCACATGTACCTTCAAAGGTAGATAAATACTGCCTCCCCTCGATCCAGTAACTCACACTTTGTGTGAATTCCACTGGTCTCTGTACCCCAATGCAATGAGACATTTGCTGATTGCCATTATCTTAAAGCCTATGTCTGGAGAAGCTGCCTGCTGTAACCAACCAGAATATTGGGTGTCGAATAGCTTACTTTGGAGAGGAACCAGACAATTACCAGCAAGACCTGCAAACGATCTAGTCAACTCAATACCCTCAAAGAAGTCATGTCCATGTAGGTACCTATGGGTCATGAAATTCTTGCAGTTGGCCAGGGTAACAGAAGCAACTGCCTTCATCTATGTTTAACCGACTAACTCACCTCTTTCCATTACAGTGTCTGTATATTCCCCCTTTCAAATGCTAGCCCTAAAGCTCAGTTCTCAGTTGTGACGGGGGAAGTCCTTATGCCCTGTGCTTGCCACATGGTCGGCAAACACTTGACCAAGCCTTTTCAAGATAGAGGACTGTAAAGTTTTGCCATTTATTAGAACCGTTGAGTATGGGGATAGTGCTCACTCATAAAAGGTGACACTGTGAGGGGGTCAGGATGCTCGTGGAGTAATTAGGGTTCAGTGGAGCGTCTATGTCTCTGGGCCCCAGTGACACTGAGCAAATGGAAGCAGCGCCCCTGATCGGTCTGTAAAACCCCACAGCGACAGATAATTCCCAGTCCACACACATCTCCACAAATCCAGTCCAATGTCCATCAGCAACTACAGTTATTATTCTGAGGAAAGATGTCACTTATCAGTACATTAAAGACCGATATATGCATCATTGTTAAAGGAGGGGAGCAGCATCATGACTCACTCGCGGTGTCACCTCTCGTGAGGCAGTACTATCCGCCTATTCAACAGTTCTAATAAAAGGCAAATTAAAAAAAACTCTCTCTCTCTCTCTCTCTCTCTTTGTTCTCAAAAAGAAAGACGCTGTGTCCTTAGTCCAGTTGACGTGTATATATATATATATATATATATATATATATATATATATATATTTGCAAATGCAGTCATTTCGACTAGAAACAATATTTTTTTATGCATGATATATAAAAATTAACACATTTTGCAATAAAATACAAGCTTTTAAATTTCGAAAAATAAACTCAATTTACCAAAACAAAATCTTATCAGAGCATGAAAAAATGAATTTTCTTCCTTTAATACTGTTTTTTTTTTTAAGCAAATGCATGTTTTGTGTCCAAACAGCACTGTGTGAGGGTCACCAAGTACACACATGTAATACTATGACATAGGGCTATTTTCTACATTGCATGCCATTTGTCACTGTGTCATTCAATGGATGCCCAAAATGTAGCATGGCCAGTATTATATGCAAAAGAGAGATCGTCAGGCCTTGTGTACCCATAGTACAGCAAGAATTATCACCAGCATACCAGGGCCAAAAATATACTATAGAAAGGCACCATCATGTCAGGGATGTCCGCAATATGACAAGAATTACCATCGATATGGCAAACATTATAACAGGAGTGGGCACAAACATGCGGAGGAAGGGTGGACACATCACATGATCTCCCTCATGCATACACGCACATATGTACTTGTCTGCCACACATACCAGCAACATTAAAGTCTTATTTATATACTTACTCAGCTATCTAGTCCAGTTTTAGCTGCCATTTGGATTGCGATCCTTTACTTATCTCCTGCTGCCTGTCAGGCCTTGTGTCAGAGTTACACTTGGACTGACGTTTAGGTGCCTTTAATATGGCCTAAAACCATATAGCCTGACCCACATGAGGACTGGTTGTTATAGGCCCTGCACTGTTAGTCAGACTGCAACTGCGACACAAGTCCTGTCATTTGCTTAGCAGCATCATGGAGAGATGCTGAATTATATGTTTTCTACCCCTTTGTCCTTTGCAGAGCGCGAATGCATCAATGCTCCAAAGAACAAAAACTGTGGATATGTGATAGTCAGATATTCCCTTGTCACTTTGAAGGTGCAGACCCTTCACTGCAGCAGCAGTTCTGCACAAGTTCACACTTTTGAAGTGATTGAAAAAAAGCAGGAAGGGCACAAATTAATGCATAGCCACAGTTTCTTTTATAGATAGAGGCTCTGTTGATTAACAATGCACTCAGGAAAAACATGATAGGACAGATGAACATTTAAAATTTTTTTTACAAAATTTCTATTTTGTAAAGTGCTTGATCACTGCCAAAGTGGTGGCGGATGTGAGATATGTACTGTCACCTATCTCAATGGTACGCCTTTTATCCATATGAGATGGATAAATGGCTGAGTGGACCCTTCATGGTTTTAACCTGTGACTAGATGGTTAAATACATGTTCTTGTATTGTTCACACATCAGAGTACTGACGTACTAGACCATCAAGCCTTAGTCAGAAGGGTGATTCCATCTGTAAATATTATGGACTAACTTGTAAAAATAACATGCTTTATATAGCGGCTACTTCCACATTTTGTAGTGACAAGTGGCTGTAAATAACAGGTTTTACTGTTACTCAATTTGAGGCTAAACAGTTTATCGAAATGTGAAGGTTAAACGTCTGAGTTGTTAGGAATTGAAACCCATGAAAAACCCTATGTAGAAAAGTAGAATCTGCTTTCATGGACACCCCCACTTTTTGCCTAGTGTCAATTTGTTTTTGACTTAGTCTGCTGGGTTCCTGCTAACCAGGACCCCAGCATCTGTGCTTTCTCCCCTAAATTGGCTTGGTAAGTTCTTTGGTACCTCCACAATTGGCTTCTGGGATACCCTTATAAGTCCCTAGTATATGGTACTAATGTACCCAGGGAATAGGTATACCTGGGTCTCTCATGGGCTGCAGCATGCAATGTGCCACCCATGGGAGTCCACTTGAACTGTGCCTACAGGCCTGTCATTGCAGTCTGTGTGAGCTGGTGCTTGCTCCTCTCACAACAGATATACGTTTCTTTATATCTGAGGTCACTGCACTTAAAACCTATAAGTCACCCCTATGGTAGGCTCATCAGTCCTGAGGGAAGGGTGCTTGGTTACGAGTGTGAGGGTGCCCCTGCATGAGCAGGACACCACTACAAACCTCGAAGGCAAATCTCCCAAGCTGCCGCGCCCGTCACTTGTGCCTGATGTGGGACTGGTTCGTATTGGCAAACCGGGGCGTCACTCCTCTGTGAGTTGGCAGCTGTTGATCTTGGGAGGGGGCCCGGAGGCAACACCAAAACGTAATATATAGTAGATTAGAAAAAACTAGCACAAATGGGATGAACCTGATGGGGTTTACGGGGTTCACTATACAGTAAAACGAAAAGTTCTCAATTAAGCTCAGGTTTACTATGGTTAAAACGGAGCAGCTTTGCCGTAGTCTGTGACCCATAGGTCAGCCCATACATTCAACTCATTCTGATAAGGGAATTTCATATATAGCGCAAAGTCCCACAAGTAGTCTAGCCAGGGCCGGTCCTAGGATATGTGGGGCAGGGGGAGAATAGGAGCATGTGAGGCCCCTAAGCAGCGACGACATGGAATTGGATCGGGCGAGCTCAGGAACTTTTTTTTATTTTTAACCCCCACACCCGCGACTCATCCCGGCCGCGACTGGGTTTTGTCAATGGTTTTTAGCTGTTTAAGCCTAATGAGTAACAACAATACATTATTTTCCTTTTCCCTTGTTATTTTGACAAATAAGTAGCTCCTTTACACATATTTGCATTGATTCACAACTGGAATGCAGGGCCATTGCTCTTTGTGCTCTGCAGAGAGGCCATATTTTGAATGATCATCTAATCTGAACACCTTTTTGACCAACAAACAGGCACAGTGTGAAAGTTGTACTGCCTACAGCCTCAATTCCAAGGTGCTCAACTGTAGCCTGTTATAAACACCTGGAGGCAACTCAGTACAAATGTATTCATCCAAGAGTAATATGCTGTAAATTGAAATACAGAAACACACATGCTGGAAATAGCTACCACTCTAGCGGAATGCAAGATTAAGTAAAGCATGTGAAATATAAACAGGAACAAAAATTACTGCCATTGATTACCCTAACATCAGGATCACTGCAATTATGCGTTAGGAGAGGGGTAAAATATATGGGAGGGTGAGTAAATTATGTGGCAAGAAAAGGCAAATTATGCGGCATATTCTGGCACATTTTGAAATAGTATTAATTCATTTTTTTGCCATTTTTAAACCTGGTAACACTGTTTGGGCACTGGTTGCACCCCATTAGTACCAATTTAACACCCAAATATAGCGGTGGGAAACAGAAAGTTGACTATTCCAGCTTTCCAAAGGGCCTTCCCACATGCAGCAAGACGTGTTGCTGTCATTTTTAGTAACTTTTGAACCGTTTGAGATAGAAAGCAATTTTGTTGTTAAAATATGTAGATTATGCAGCAGATGATCGATTATGAGTCAAATGCATAATTCTGCAGAAATCGCCACTGCTGCACAATGGCATAATGCCAGAGGCCCTGCCAAACATGCAGCATCAGAGTGGGAAAGAAAATAGGCTCAGTACCAAAATATAAGTGAGTTAATTAGCTAGAAAAGTCTCCCATGTTTGCAAACTGTGGCAGTTTTAAACTTGTACAGATATGCTGTGTAAGTTTTGTGTAAGGTATGGAAGACTGCACTGATTTGAGTTTGGTGCAGGCAATATTTGTTTTAATATCATAAAAATCAATAGTAAAAACCGGTTCACCTGACCATAAAGCAGGTCAACAACTAACCAATAAACAGCCTACATACTGACCTGCCAGTAGGGCTTTCAGTGGGATGAAAAAAACTGATGTGTCTTTCAAAGGCGAGTTGCTGATTTAATTAAGGGTATGGCTTAAAAACCTGTAAGCTATATAAATCTGTGCTTAGCATAGCGCACCGCCCGACTGGTATTTTGCTGCCTCTGTCATTGCCTCCAGAAAAATATTGCAACAAGTAAAATTACACCTACAACAAGCCAGGACTATTGGCTTTGTAAGTGGTTATTAGTTGCATAAGATAAAAAAGAAACATATACGGTTTCCTTGTATATAATATTGACAATGCTCCAGTTCTGACATGATGAGACTGTGAAAGAATTATAACGAGTCTCTTTGAAGTTTAATTGAAGGTAGCAAAGGGGGGCACTGGCTGCAGAGTTAAGATTTGTTTTTTCACTCTGAGGGTGAGGGCAAAAAAGAAGAGCGGGCCCCTCCCATCACCTGCTTTTCAGAACTTTCATTCATTGTGCAAACACTAGATCAATGTTTTTGCAGGCAAACTTAAGGACATGAATATAGGGCCCCTTTTGAATGTCCATTTTAATTCACTATCGGGTCTGAGACTCGAGTGACCCAGCACACTTTAAACCTGCTCCATCCACTTTTACACGCTGATTCTCCTCCTCTGATTGCACCTCTTGTCTCACGACCGTACACACACCTATCTGCTCCCCCCCCTTACTCTAGTCAGTGTGTCGTATCCCTTTAATCCCCCTTTGTGCTCCCTTTCCACTTGTCCTAGGTGATCAGTTTCCATTGTGATACGCCAACATCACAAATCAATCTTTTGCTCTGTGCCCAGCAGGATATTCTGCTTTTCATTGATACTGGGGCAGGGCATCCTTCACAGCAAGGGCACTTCAATAAACTGTCTAATTGCTGCCATCAACATGGAGATGCAGCCATTATGCCCACAGAGACAGGCCTGTAGGGGAGATTGTCCAAACAAAGAAAAATATAAACTCTTATGGGACCTCCTGGGCCTCCATAGTCTGGAGTCTTTAAAGGTGCGAGGCCCTACGGCTGCGAGCTGGCGCGGGGGCCCTGGGCAGCTGCCCATGCTGCTCATGCCTAGCGCCGGCCCTGAGTCCAACATTTTAGCTACTTGGCCATCGATGCTTACTCAGATCATCCATGTTCTCTACACAGGGTGAGCAAGCATGCAGGTGGTCACTGGGGCTTGTCTCTGTGGCTTCTCTTCCTCCTCTCCATTTCAACCAGTGACACCTATAGCAGCTCAGCGAAGGCCACACAACTTTATCAGTGGGGGAATCTGTCCCCTCAGGTATAGTGAGCTCAGGCTCTATCGTGATCACAGAAGTGGCCGCTAAAGTGAATCTTTGTTGACAAACATGGTTGTTGGTTGAACAGGAGGGAGGGGAGTCTCCCAGATTCACACAAGTCAACCTCCGGGCACAGTCACTTGTGCAAACTGGTTCTCGTGGGCCGCTCCTCTCCCTGCCTCAGTGGGCTTCTCCTCCTCAGTAAGACCGCTCTCCTGGACAAGACTCTCTCTCTCCTACTCTCTCAGCCGGTAGACTCACTCTCACGCAGACCCACAGCTTCTGGAGTAAGAGGTGCAGTTTCAGAGGTCCCCTCACATCTGGGAGACAGGCTATCAGTTATGTCATTGCTGGGTCACAGCAGCTCTTTGAGCACTCTGGGGCTTACCCCTATCTTTACTCAATGAAGCAGTTTTGAATTGGAACCAAGCAGGATCATGTGGGTCCTATTTCATACAGACATCCCAAACAGGAAGCATAGATCCACTATCTACAGTTCAAGAAGCATTTTGGGGTGGCCACTTTTCAAAACTTCTTGTTCCTTCTGCAGTGCAGACAATTCTTTGTGTAAGGTGATGATACTCACAGCTGGTAGTAATGATACTGAATCCAAACAGAAGTAACCATAACACAAGCACAACGCATGCATAGCTCTGTAACTGGCTGTCATGAGCATTCCTGGATAGGCCACACCAGGGAATAACAAGCATTTGCAATGTAATAGGTCTCGCATTAGGAAAGTTTGAGCTATTGGTATTGTAATGCTAGAAAAAAGAGAGGGGGGTTGTGCCCAAATTACCCTCATGTACATGAGCACATGACATCAAAAAGATGTATATAAATACAAAGAGGCACAGAGGGATCGATTCAGTATTTATTTGTAATCAAGGTTAAATTAAAAGCCTTGATATATCCAAAAATGAATTTTATAAAGTAATAAATACACAAATGATGGTCACATATATAGTTATATCAAACAACTAGGTGGAGCACATAAACCAAGCAACAGATGATTATATACAACGAAAGTACCTTCACTTGTACTCAATCTTCCCATATAATACAATATACAACATATACATCACATATATATATTTACACTCAAATTGCACAAAGAACACAGCCCTACAAAAGACAAAGAATCAAAAAATACACGAAAAACACATATGTCTATGTGCGCATTCCTGAATTTCAATGCTACACTACCAGGTAGTCCTATGTATCAGCGCCTAGGGCAACTAATTACCCCAACAAGATTATTTCAACTGGCGCTTATGCTACAGTATAGCACAAATTTAACAATTGAAACGGACTCCTCCACAGAATATCTGTTGACGCAGTCGCGGTCGCGTTTCAGCCACACGTATCTATGGGCTTCCTAAGGCAGAAGGGCCAAATTACAGGGATAGGACGAAATTATACGGTCCCTGTGCACCGTGGTTGCAAGATCCAGGGTAGGAGTACACCCCTCGGGGGTACCTCTAGGTTGGTGCTCACTTCAAATGCCCACTCGGTAGAAAAATACACCGCCGGGGAAGGAATAAATTCTTCTCTCTCTGGCAGCTCAAGTCCGCACGGCTCAACAATTTCGGGAAGCGTCAGGAACAAAGTTTACCGGCACAACGAGTGCCCGCTGGGAAAGCCCTGGTATTGTAATGACACATTTTTTATTTATGTTTTGTTTTTGAAAATAGCGAAATTAATAGCTTTGTCATTCACAATGCCAATAGTTATAAACTTTCGCAAATGTGACACCTATAGCATTTGTAATGCAATATGTGTTGTATTTACGTGACTTACATGTATTGATATTACAAATAACAATGGCTTTTAATTTGTTTTCAATAATTAATACTTGAATAAAAGTTATTGTAATTTATAATGGCAATAGCTTAAAGTTTTGTAAATAACTTTTGTGAAGATTGTTCAGTGTATTTTGTGACGAAAATCCAAGAACAGAAGTGAAATATTAACATCTTTTTGTTACATTTGTAATAAAGCTTGAAAAATTGAGAGAACATATTTGAACCAGGTGTTGTTGAATGGTTGCACAGATTGATGCTGTGGTGGCGCTAAGTGATGTTGTGATGGCAAACGAGTGATGCTGTGGCGTTCAGTGATGCTGTGGTAGCGCATAGTTATGTTGTGGTGCCCCTGAGTGATGCTGTGGTGGTGCGGAGTGATGCTGTATGCTATGCTGTTTTTTTTTTTGCTATCCTATGTTTTGTTTTGTTATGCTATGCTATGTTTTGCTATCCTACGCTTTGATTTGTTATGCTATGCTGTGTTTTGTTATGCTATGCTATGTTTTGTTATGCTATGCTATGCTATGCTATGTGTTGCTATGCTATGCTTTGTTATGCTATGTTTTGTTATGATATGCTATGTTTTGTTGTGTTTTATTATGCTATGCTTTGTTTTGCTATGCTATGTTTTGTTATGCTATATTTTGTTGTGTTTGGTATGCTATGTTTTGCTATGCTATTATATGTTTTGTTTTGCTATGCTATGTTTTGTTGTATTTTGTTAAGCTATGCTATGTTTTTTGTGTTTTGCTATGTTTTGTTATGCTATGTGTTGTGTTTTGTTATGCTATGCTATGTTTTGTTATGCTATGATATGTTTTGTTATGCTATGCTGTTTTGTTTTGCTATCCTATGTTTTGTTTTGTTATGCTATGTTTAGTTTTGCTATCCTATGCTTTGTTTTGTTATGCTATGCTATGTTTAGTTTTGCTATCCTATGCTTTGTTTTGTTATGCTATGCTATGTTTTGTTGTGTTTTGTTATGCTATTCTATATTTTGTGTTTTGCTATGCTATGCTTTGTTATGCTATGCTATGTTTTGCTATGCTATGTTTTGTTCTGCTATGCTATGTTTTGTTGTGTTGTATTATACTATGCTTTGTTTTGCTATGCTATTTTTTTATGCTATGCTAGGCTATGTGTTGTTGTGTTATGTTATGCTATGTTTTGTTATGCTATGCTATGTTTTGTTTTGCTATGCTATGCGTTGTTTTGCTATCCTATGCTTTGTTTTGTTATGCTATGTTTAGTTTTGCTATCCTATGCTTTGGTTTGTTATGCTATGCTATGATTTGTTATGCTATTCTATGTTTTGTTGTGTTTTGCTATGCTATGCTTTAAGCTATGCTATGTTTTGTTCTGCTATGCTATGTTTTGTTGTGTTTTATTATGCTATGCTTTGTTTTGCTATGCTATGTTTTGTTATGCTATGTTTTGTTATGGTATGCTATGCTTTGTTATGCTACGTTTTGTTATGCTACGCTTTGTTTTGTTAAGCTTTGTTTTGATATGCTATGCTATGTTGTGTTTTGTTATGCTATGCTCTTGTGCTTTGTTATGCTATGCTATGTTTTGCTATGCTTTGCAATGCTATGTTTTGTTATGTATGCTGTTTTGTTGTGTTTTGTTATGCTATGCTATGTTGTGTTGTGTTTTGCTATGTTTTGTTATGCTATGCTTTGTTTTATGTTATGCTATGTTTTGTTATGTTATGCTATGTTTTGCTATGTTTTGTTGTGTTTTGTTATGCTATGCTATGTTTTGTTATACTATGCTATGTTTTGTTTTGCTATGCTTTGTTATGTTATGCTATGGTGTGTTTTGTTATGCTATGTTTTGTTGTGTTTTGTTATGCTATGCTATGCTTTGTTGTGTTTTGCTATCCTATGCTTTGTTATGCTATGCTATGTTTTGTTATGCTATGCTAGTGAGGGTGTGTGAGTGTGTGTGAGGGTGAGGGGGTGTGAGGGTGAGGGGGTGTGAGGGTGAGGGTGTGTGAGGGTGAGGGTGTGTGAGGGTGAGAGGGTGTGAGGGTGTGTGAGGGGGTGTGAGGGTGAGTGAGGGGTGTGTAAGGGTGAGGGTGTGTGAGGGTGAGGGGAGTGAGGGTGAGAGGGTGAAGGGGGTGAGAGAGTGAGGGTGTGGGTGGGTGAGGGGGTGTTAGGGGGTGAGGGTGTGTGAGGGGGTGAGGGTGTGTGTGAGGGTGAGGGTTGTGGGAGGGTGAGGGGTGCAAGGGTGTGGGGGTGTGAGGGTGTGGGGGTGTGAGGGTGAGGGGGTGCGAGGGGGAAGGTGTGGGGTTGTGAGGGGGTGTGAGAGTGAGGGAGGGTGAGGGTGACGGGGTGAGGGTGACAGGGCTGAGGGTGACAGGGCTGAGGGTGACAGGGGTGAGGGGGTGTGAGGGTGAGGCGGTGTGAGGGTGGTGAGGGTGTGTGAGGTGTGTGTGAGGGTGAGGATGTGTGAGGGGGAGGGTGTGGGGTTGTGAGGGTGTGAGGGTGAGAGGGTGTGTGAGGGTGAGAGGGTGTGTGAGGGTGATGGGGGTGAGGGGGTGTGAGGGGGGTGTGTGAGGGTGAGGGGGCTGAGGGTGTGTGAGGGTGAGGGTGTGTGAGGGTGAAGGTGTGTGAGGGTGAGAGGGTGTGTGAGGGTGAGAGGGTGTGTGAGGGTGAGAAGGTGTGTGAGGGTGAGAAGGTGTGTGAGGGTGAGAAGGTGTGTGAGGGTGGGTGAGGGTGTGGGTGGGTGAGGGGGTGTGAGGGTGTGTGAGGGTGAGAGGGTGTGAGGGGGAGGGTGTGTGGTTGTGAGGGTGTGTGAGGGTGAGGGAGGGTGACGGGGGTGAGGGTGACAGGGCTGAGTGTGACAGGGGTGAGGGTGACAGGGGTGAGGGTGTCTGAGGGTGAGGGGGCGTGAGGGTGGTGAGGGTGTGTGAGGTGTGTGTGAGGGGGTGTGTGAGGGGGAGGGTGTGGGGTTGTGAGGGTGTGTGAGGGTGACAGGGGTGAGGGGGTGAGGGGGTGTGAGTGTGAGGGGGTGTGAGGGTAAAGGTGTGTGAGGGTGTGTAGGTGTGTGAGGGTGAGAAGGTGTGTGAGGGTGTGGGTGGGTGAGGGGGTGTGAGGGTGAGAGGGTGTGTGGGGGTGTGAGGGTGAGAGGGTGGGTGAGGGTGTGTGAGGGGGTGTGAGGGTGAGTGAGGGTGTGTGAGGGTGAGGGGGTGAGAGGGTGTGTGAGGGTGAGAGGGTGTGTAAGGGGGTGTGAGGGTGAGGGGGTGTGAGAGTGAGGGTGTGTGAGAGTGAAGGGGTGTGAGAGTGAGGGTGTGTGAGAAGGTGTGTGGGGGTGTGAGGGTGGGTGTGAGGGTGTGAGAGGGTGTGTGAGGGTGAGAGGGTGTGTGAGGGTGAGAGGGTGTGTGAGGGTGTGAGGGGTGTGTGAGGGTGAGGGGGGTGTGAGGGTGAGGGGGGTGTGAGGGTGAGGGGGGTGTGAGGGTGAGGGGGTGTGAAGGTGAGGGGGTGTGAAGGTGAGGGGTGAGGGTGAGAGGTTGTGTGATGGTGAGAGGGTGAGTGAGGGTGAGGGTGTGTGAGGGTGGGTGAGGGGGTGTGAGGGTGACGAGGTGTGTGAGGGAGAGGTGTGTGAGGGTGAGGGGGTGTGAGGGTGAGGATGAGGGGGTGTGAGGGTGAGGATGAGGGGGTGTGAGGGTGACGAGGTGTGAGAGTGAGGGTGTGCGAGGGTGAGGTTGTGTGGGGGTGTGAGGGGGCGAGGGTGAGAGGGTTGTGAGGGTGAGTGAGGGAGGGTGTGTGAGGGTGAGAGGGTGAGTGTGTGTGAGGGTGAGCGTGTGCGAGGGTGAGGATGAGGGGGTGTGAGGGTGAGGGGGTGTGAGGGTGAGGGGGTGTGAGAGTGAGGGCGTGTGAGAGTGAGGGGGTGTGTGTTGGTGAGGGCGTGTGGGGGTGTGAGGGTGTGTGGGGGGGTGAGGGTGTGTGAGGGTGAGAGGGTGAAAGGGTGTGTGAGAGGGTGACAGGATGGGTGAGAGGGTGAGTGAGGGTGAGGGGGTGTGTGAGGGGGTGTGAGGGTGACGAGGTGTGTGAGGGAGAGGTGTGTGAGGGAGAGGTGTGTGAGGGTGAGGGGGTGTGAGGGTGAGGATGAGGGGGTGTGAGGATGAGGGGGTGTGAGGGTGACGAGGTGTGAGGGTGTGCGAGGGTGAGGTTGTGTGGGGGTGTGAGGGGGGGAGGGTGAGAGGGTTGTGAGGGTGAGTGAGGGTGTGAGGGAGGGTGTGTGAGGGTGAGTGTGTGTGAGGGTGAGCGTGTGTGAGGGTGTGTGAGGATGAGGGGGTGTGAGGGTGAGGGGGTGCAAGCGCATTGGATCAGGCGAGACCTAAAAAAAAGAGGCCCAGGCCCTGCCTAGAAACTCTTACCTTCAACAACTGAACCTGCAACTTCACCCTCATACCTTGCGAGTACTCAAATGCCAGCATTAAAGGAAAATTAATCAGCACCCCCTTGTGAAATAGGTCATATTAAATCTTTTTTTAAGGACGGGTCTTTCTCTATTGCCCCACACTCCAGTGCCTATGACCACACCCTCCAGGTTAGGAATTCAGGCAGTATACATCCAATGTTTGGGGAGGCTTCATAACGCCTCAGTCTTCTTCTACGTCAAAACCGATCCCAAATCACCCCAGAGGCTTATACCAAACATACTATCATTAACAACTTAGAGTCCTGCACCATGCACAACACACACATGCAACACATACATGGATGTCAGGGCATAAAAGAAATTAGTACTTTACACAAGTGGGCTGGTAGGCATTGTGCCGAGGTCTGGAAAGAAAATGGCCTGTGCCCACAGTATTTTTATAAACAAAAAGAATCCATTAGGAAGGGGGAAGGAAGTGTCCCTACGATGGTTGGGAACACACTGGTTGTTTTTTGGTACCCCTCACACACCAACAGGCCCCTTGGTGTCATGCTTCATCATTGGGGTCCTCGCACCCCTCTACGGGATGCGGCGTGCTGCGACCTACGGTTGCGTGGGAGCACTTGTGGTGGCTATGTGTGGTGTGAGTGAGGGAATTTATGCGAGTGCTGTGGTGGGGTTTGATAGTGAGTGAAGTTTAAAAAGTGCCTGGCTCGTGGGGTAACAAAAACTTTATTTGGCCCCCGGGCTGGTACTAATAAAAAGGTGAGAGAGGAGGTATTGGCGTAACCTATGTGCGCCACCTCCTATGTGTGTGTCAACATGTTTCGGTGTAAAAACACCTTCTTCAGGACTGGGGTACACAAATCCCCACCTTACTCACGTTTCTCTACTTTTTCAGAATGTTCTAAACTAAAAAAGTGAAATTTACAAGTGCAGGTAATACAATGTACCTACTGGATAACCGCTATTTAGCTGACCTGTAAAGGAAAAGGACAAAAAAATTTTTCAGGTGGTCCGTTCCTTAAAAAAACATAGGTGTGTCAACCTGTGGATACAGTCATAAAAAGGTGCGGTTCAAATTTCTAGACACGTTGGTGTCATTCTACACATGGAGAATGTGCCTGTAGTGAAAATTTATAAAAAGACAAATACTAGACAGACACACATAGAACATAAAACACACACTCTATTTTAGGGGAATTATGGGTTGTAGATAGCCCCTGTGGTTCTCGTTGAGTCACATACATATCGTGGGAAAAATACTCTGTGAAGCTCACAGTGGGCATAACATACTGTTTTGTCAGGAGTCTACTACTCCATGAGACCGTGTTAACGTAGGGGTCCCTCGCGCTTTCTTGCTGCCTGTGAGGAATAAGAGAGAAATACTGCTTTTCCCGGTATTTACATATTCTAAGAGGTGGTAAGATGGTTTTGTTGGGTTTGTATTACTCACGAGTTTATGAGGAGAATCCCTCTTCGCTGCCCCTTACGCCGGCTCCCATGGTTGTGCCGTGGTGATGTAAAAGGCCCTTTTATACCGTTTGTGACTCGCCCCTAATTGAATAATTGGCAATATAGTAGACCGGGTATGCCCGTATTTGGTTTGCCGGTAATTGAGTCCGTCTCTCCGCTCCTATCTCGACCGCGCATGCGTGGCCGCGTGTTTACAAAGAGTTGCGCATGCGCGTTGGGTTATGAGGCCTTGTTATCCGACGCGCATGCCTGGAAAGATTTGTACCGTCACTAATCTTGTTACAAGTAGAGGGGAGTTCGTGCCTGCTCTTTTCTTGATATAACATTAGACAAAGTCAGAATTCTATAAAATCGGGACAGTCCGATTTCGATAAGGTTTTAACTTACTCAGGCATGTAAGTGAGAAATACGTGAAAAATAAAGAGGAGTTGGCTTATCATTTAGTCTAATACGTCCCATAGAGGTTCTCCTGTTGACTAGGTTTACTTAATTTCCTTTATTTGGACATATCTACTATGGAGTATTCTGGGCTCAGTATATTATGATTCTTTTTATAAAAATTGTTCAAATTAAAAAAGGGGGGTGTTTTGGCCGTTCATCAAGACTGATACAGACGGATATCTTTTCTTATGTGAGTGGCTCAAGTATTCAGTTGACCCCAGGGAATGGCATCATTCAGCCCAGAGATATGGGTACCGAGGCGGAACACCCAGCGTTGTTCTTTCTCAAATAGACTCTGCTCTGTGGGTAATTGCCCAATTACCGTCCACTTGATATCATTGACGCAGTGTTCCATCTCTAGAAAATGTGCCGCCATCTTAGTGGTAGAGACCACTTCATAAAATTGGGAGTTCAGAGGGCAGTGAGAAATCTGTTAGATAGCATATTTACAAGACAGTGTGTTACCAAAGGTACATAACTTGTTCTTCTAATGGATACTTCTAATTGCAGGCTCTTTACCTTTAGAATAGATAGCAAAACAGTACCTCCCAAAAGTGGAGGGTCTGTGGAATGGGTTGAACCGATCAGACAAATTGCCTTTCATGTTGGATCTGGCTATCAAGGCAGTAGTGGTTTGTGAACACATGAACCAAAGCTCATATCCAGACCTGACAGATGTCCATCACCACCCCCTTTTCTGAATCATTTTGTCCACCATAAGCGTGGAAGGGTATACTCAGATATGAGTCCCTTGCTCATTGCACCATCAGGATTCAAGCAAGCCGGGCCGAAGACGGCTGTAATGCCAGAAACTGGTCCCCGGAAGCTTGTTTCCTTCCCAGTATAAGAATTGGCTTGGTAGTTTGGTTTGCCCTGTTCCCATGATGCACTGGGACAGGGACAGACTAATTTGCATGTAGCCAGGTTCTGAGCTGGGATGGTGCAGTGAGCTAAAAAACGGTGATGGATCAAGCCCTGATCTGTTGACTGGGTAGGAGTATTCTGCTTAATTCAGAAACTCTGTCCATCACCACCCCCTTTTCTGAATCATTTTGTCCACCATAAGCGTGGAAGGGTATACTCAGATGTGAGTCCCTTGCTCATTGCACCATCAGGATTCAAGCAAGCCGGGCCGAAGACGGCTGTAATGCCAGAAACCGGTCCCCGGAAGCTTGTTTCCTTCCCAGTATAAGAATTGGCTTGGTAGTTTGGTTTGCCCTGTTCCCATGATGCACTGGGACAGGGACAGACTAATTTGCATGTAGCCAGGTTCTGAGCTGGGATGGTGCAGTGAGCTAAAAAACGGTGATGGATCAAGCCCTGATCTGTTGACTGGGTAGGAGTATTCTGCTTAATTCAGAAACTCTGTCCATCACCACCCCCTTTTCTGAATCATTTTGTCCACCATAAGCGTGGAAGGGTATACTCAGATGTGAGTCCCTTGCTCATTGCACCATCAGGATTCAAGCAAGCCGGGCCGAAGACGGCTGTAATGCCAGAAACCGGTCCCCGGAAGCTTGTTTCCTTCCCAGTATAAGAATTGGCTTGGTAGTTTGGTTTGCCCTGTTCCCATGATGCACTGGGACAGGGACAGACTAATTTGCATGTAGCCAGGTTCTGAGCTGGGATGGTGCAGTGAGCTAAAAAACGGTGATGGATCAAGCCCTGATCTGTTGACTGGGTAGGAGTATTCTGCTTAATTCAGAAACTCTGTCCATCACCACCCCCTTTTCTGAATCATTTTGTCCACCATAAGCGTGGAAGGGTATACTCAGATATGAGTCCCTTGCTCATTGCACCATCAGGATTCAAGCAAGCCGGGCCGAAGACGGCTGTAATGCCAGAAACCGGTCCCCGGAAGCTTGTTTCCTTCCCAGTATAAGAATTGGCTTGGTAGTCTGGTTTGCCCTGTTCCCATGATGCACTGGGACAGGGACAGACTAATTTGCATGTAGCCAGGTTCTGAGCTGGGTTGGTGCAGTGAGCTAAAAAACGGTGATGGATCAAGCCCTGATCTGTTGACTGGGTAGGAGTATTCTGCTTAATTCAGAAACTCTGTCCATCACCACCCCCTTTTCGGAATCGTTTTGTCCACCACAAGCGTGGAAGGGTATGCTCAGATGTGAGTCCCTTGCTCACTGCACCATCAGGATTCAAGCAAGCCGGGCCGAAGACGGCTGTAATGCCAGAAACCGGTCCCCGGAAGCTTGTTTCCTTTCCAGTAAAAGAATTGGCTTGGTAGTTTGGTCTGCCCTGTTCCCATGATGCACTGGCCCAGGGACAGACTAATTTGCATGTAGCCAGGTTCTGAGCTGGGATGGTGCAGTGAGCTAAAAAACGGTGATGGAGATACTCTGTCCATCACCACCCCCTTTTCTGAATCGTTTTGGCCAGTGCATAGCAGATCTAAATGTAGAGGGCTGCTCGCCTCGAAAGAATCCTTTTCTGTACACCCTTTGCCTTTCTCACCACACAGAGCCCCATAAAAAGCTGATTGTACACTAGATGGTCCTTGGTACGATCGATGTAGAAGCTTAAAGCTCTTGTGGGGTACAACCATTGGGTCCTCAATCCACCTTTTGAGGGATGATGCAGAGCAAAGAACGGTGGAAGAGTGATGAATTGCCCAATGTGGAAAGGAGTCACGTCTTCTGCCAACAAGGCTGCCAGAGTCCTCAGCACCGGTTTGTCTGAATAAAAGGGGGTGTAAGGCTGTTGTACAGACAGAGTCAAAAGTTAATTCACGGCCGAAACTGAAGTGAGCACAATGAAGAAGACAGTCGTTAAGGTCAGAAAATGAAATGAGCTGCTGTGCATCGGCTTGAAGGGTGAGGAGCGTCAAGACCAAAATAAGGTCCTACTGTTGCATTACAAAAGGTTTTGGGAGGGAATATGTGTGGCAAAACTTTAATAAACCAGATCACAACAGGTAATTTAGAAATGGACACCAGGTCTAGGAAATGCAAACCGGTCAAAAGGGGCTGACAAATAACCTTTAATAGGGCCTACTGCACGGCCTTGCTGGTCCAAAGACAAAACAAACAAATCATTGACTAGCTTGTAAAGGGTCTGCCTTACAGTCTCCATACCAGGTCACAAATTCGTCCCAGTGCCAGCCATAACTGGATTCGTAGACAGACGCCTGGCCACAAGGATGCCATCCGGAACCTCAGGTGGGAGATCGAATCCAATCAACTGCCGCTGGAGGTGTAGATTGTGCAGGTTTGGATGCAAAACCCTCCTCTGCTGCTGCAGAGACAGAAAATCCCCTAGAAGTGGTAACCTGATCAGGGGACAGACACTCATGCCAGAAGATCCGGGTACCACACTCTCTTGACCAAATCTGGAGCCGCTAGGATGACCTGGTCGATCTCGATTTTTTTCAAAATTCTGGGTAGGAGTGGCAGAAGCAGGAAGGCATTCAGGGGTCCCATGCTTCACTTCACAGCCGGAATCCATCTTCAGAACATTTTCAAAGGAACTCAAACTCAGAACAGTTTTGATACTGCACATTCTCAACAGTGGCAAAACGATCTTACCATGGTTCCACCTACTCCTCAGGATGCAGATGCCATTTGTGATCAGAACCACTAAGCTCATCTGTCCTGGTGTTCAAGCATCCCAGCAGGTGGCTTACGATCAGGGAGATGACTCTCTAACCCTCTCCAGAGGCACAAAGCTTCTTGGCACAGGACTCAGGACCCCAACCCTTCCTGCTTGTTGGAGTACCACAAGACATGGTGCTACCCACCAGAACCTATATCAGCCTCTCCTTGATGGATGTCAGGAAGGCTATCCACACCAGATGAATGGCCCACAACTCCAGCAGATTGATACGGTGCCGGGCTAATGCCAGTCTTCTGATCCCCCACCTCCACCAGATGACCACCCCAACCCAGCAGTGATGCAGCCATCACCACTGTCCGCTCTGAGTGGAGAAGTGAGAACGATCTGCCGCAGGTCCAATTGCGGATGAGAAGCCACCAGTGCAGATAGTCTGCGGCTACCTTTGAAACCTAGATTACATCTGATAGGGTGACCTGACCTGGTCAGAGCCGGTCGCTCCTCCCGCCACGTGGCCCACCCCAAGTGTGCCCGGTATCCGCCGCCGCTGCCAGTTTGTATCTGACCCTTCTTCTCTGTATTGTGCCTGTAATTGTATCTGCCCCCTCATCTCTGTATTGTGCCTGTAATTGTTTTTTCCTTCTTTTGCATCGTCAACTGTTGTACCCCTGTGCCCCTGCTCTCGCTCCCCGTGTTGCGCCAGTTCTGTTTCTGCCCCCTGTGTTGGGCCTGTATTTGTTTAACTCTCGTTTGCATCGTCCACTGTTGTGCCCCTGATCCTTTCTGTGCCTCCACCGCCGATCCACCCCGCTCCCTGCCGCTGCTCCCCCGCGGCCCCATCCCAGCTCCCTCCAGCATCACCGCTCCCCTCCCCTCTCGCCACCCCGCTCCCAGCTGCTCCTCCCTCCCACTGAATACAAAAGGTGGTGTCCGCGAGGCGGGGAGCTGTGACCTGACCTGACCTGGTCAGAGCCGGTCGCTCCTCCCGCCGCGTGGCCCACCCAGAGTGTGCCCGGTATCCGCTGCCGCTGCCAGTTTGTATCTGCCCCCTCATCTCTGTATTGTGCCTGTAATTTTATCTGCCCCCTCATCTCTGTATTGTGCCTGTGATTGTTTTTTCCTTCTTTTGCATCGTCAACTGTTGTACCCCTGTGCCCCTGCTCTCGCTCCCAGTGTTGCGCCAGTTCTGTTTCTGCCCCCTGCCCCCTGTGTTGGGCCTGTATTTGTTTAACTCTCGTTTGCATCGTCCACTGTTGTGCCCCTGATCGTTTCTGTGCCTCCACCGCCGTTTCTGCCGCCAATCCACCCCGCTCCCTGCCGCTGCGCTCCCCCGCGGCCCCACCCCCGCTCCCTCCAGCATCACCGCTCCCCTCCCCACTCGCCACCCCGCTCCCAGCTGCTCCTCCCTCCCACTGAATACAAAAGGTGGTGTCCGCGAGGCGGGGAGCTGTGACCTGACCTGGTCAGAGCCGGTTGCTCCTCCCGCCGCGTGGCCCACCCAGAGTGTGCCCGGTATCCGCCGCCGCTGCCAGTTTGTATCTGCCCCCTCATCTCTGTATTGTGCCTGTAATTGTATCTGCCCCCTCATCTCTGTATTGTGCCTGTAATTGTTTTTTCCTTCTTTTGCATCATCAACTGTTGTACCCCTGTGCCCCTGCTCTCGCTCCAAGTGATGCGCCAGTTCTGTTTCTGCCCCCTGTGTTGTGCCTGTATTTGTTTAACTCTCGTTTGCATCGTCCACTGTTGTGCCCCTGATCGTTTCTGTGCCTCCACCGCCGATCCACCCCGCTCCATGCCGCTGCTCCCCCGCGGCCCTACCCCCGCTCCCTCCAGCATCACCGCTCCCCTCCCCACCCCGCTCCCGCCTCACAGCTGCTCCTCCCTCGCTCCGCCCCCCCACTACGCCACTTATGGCGGAGTCCGCATGCACGCGCAGCGGGCGCGCCCTGTATGCGCCAAAGGCAAGCCCGTCTGCGCCCGTCCGCGCCTGGACTGTGCCCAGCGCCAGAACCCCTGGCCCCCGCAGATGCCATCCCACCCGCCGGACGTATGACGCCACCTCCCTCATCGCACTCAACACCGGCCGGATCCCCGGCTGCCACCAAGCCACCCCAGGACGCACCCACGGACCCTTCACCTGCCAATCCTGCCAGTTCTCCTGCATCCGGACCTGCACCGCACCCGCTCCCACCAAGCCGAGCACCAACAGCAACCACCTGAAGTGCATCCTGCTCAACACCCGCTCCGTCCACAGACACGCCGTGGAACTATGGAACCTGCTCGACACCACTTCTCCACACGTCGCCTTCCTCACAGAAACCTGGATGAACGCCTCCTCAGCGCCCGACATCGCCATAGCCATCCCGGACGGATACAAGATCACCCGAAGGGACCGCATCAAACAGACAGGAGGAGGCATCGCCATCGTCCACAAGAACACCATCCGCATCACGACCAACTCCAATGACACCCTCACAGCCGCCGAACATCTTCACTTCCAGATACACACCGACCCCAAGACCACACTCAGAGGCACCCTCATCTACAGACCGCCAGGACCCCGCACACAATTCAGCGAAGACATCGCAGACTTCATCAGCCCACACGCCCTCCCCTCCGCTGACTACATTCTCCTAGGGGACCTCAAATTCCACCTGGAGAACAACGACAACAACACCACCACCACCCTGCTGGACAACCTCGCCAACCTCGGACTCAAGCAACTGGTAAACACCCCCACCCACTACGCCGGACACACGCTCGACCCAATCTTCTCCTCCAGCAAGTACATCTCCTTCAGCCACTCCACCGGACTCCACTGGACAGACCACAGCTGCGTCCACTTCAGCTTCAGAAAGACCACGACTCACCACCTCCCGCAACAGGTTCCCCGTAGGAGCTGGAACAAGATCACCACTGACCAGCTCACCACATCACTGAACCAGAACCCTCCCACCGGATCAACAGACCCCAACCAAGCAGCCAACAACCTCACAAAGTGGATCACCAACTGCGCAGACGACCTCGCACCCCTGAAAAACCATCCCAGCAGGCCCGGAAGCAAGAAAGCCTCCTGGTTCAACGACGACCTCAAGAACTCCAAGAAGAACTGCCATACCCTCGAGAAAGCCTGGCGTAAAAATCCGACCACAGACAACATGACCGCCCTCAAGAACGCCACCAGCAAACACCACCAGCTGATCCACACCACCAAGAAGTCAGCATTCAAGGAACGACTAGACAACAACGCACACAACAGCAAGGAACTCTTCAACATCGTCAAAGAGCTCTCCAACCCCAGCGCCGGAAACGACATCACTCCCTCACAAGACCTCTGCGACTCACTCGCCTCGTTCTTCCACAGCAAGATCGCAGACATACACAACAGCTTCGGCGAACAGCCCACGCACCCAACCACAGAACCAACGCCCCCCCACCACCACCCTCCGCGCCTGGACCCCGGTCAGCACCAAAGACACCATCCACACGATGAACACCATCCACTCCGGATCACCAACCGACCCATGCCCCCACCACATCTTCAACAAGGCCGACTCAGTCATCGCACCCCAACTCCGGGACATCATCAACTGCTCCTTCAACACCGCCACCTTCCCGGAGAGCTGGAAACATGCTGAACTCAGCGCCCTCCTGAAGAAACCATCTGCAGACCCCACCGACCTCAAGAACTACCGCCCCATCTCGCTCCTCCCGTTTCCTGCCAAAGTCATCGAGAAGACCGTCAACAGACAGCTTGCCGCCTTCCTCGAGACGAACGGATCCCTCAACCAATCACAGTCCGGCTTCCAAGCCAACCACAGCACCGAGACCGCCCTCATCGCCGCCACTGACGACATCCGAACCCTGCTCGACAACGGGGAAACAGCGGCCCTCATCCTCCTGGACCTCTCCGCAGCGTTCGACACCGTCTGCCACCGCACCCTAGCACAACGCCTCAGCAACGTCGGTATCCAGGAGAAGGCACTGGAATGGATCATCTCGTTCCTCGCCGGAAGAACCCAGAGAGTCCGCCTCCCCCCGTTCAGATCCGAGGCCACCGAAGTCATCTGCGGCGTACCACAAGGATCATCACTCAGCCCCACCCTCTTCAACGTCTACATGGGCCCCCTCGCAGCCATCGCACGCCAACACAACCTCAACATCATCTCCTACACCGACGACACCCAGCTGATCCTCTCCCTCACCAACGACCCAGCCACCGCCAGAACCAACCTTCACGAAGGGATGAAAGAAGTAGCCGAGTGGATGAAGAACAGCCGCCTGAAACTGAACTCAGACAAGACGGAAGTCCTCATCCTTGGATCATCACCCTCTGCCTGGGACGACTCCTGGTGGCCCCCGGCCCTAGGCAGCGCACCCAAACCAACGGACCATGCACGTAACCTGGGCTTCATCCTGGACTCCTCCCTCTCGATGACCAGACAAGTCAACGCCGTCTCATCATCGCGTTTCAACATCCTACGCATGCTCCGAAAGATCTTCCGCTGGATCCCCACCGAAACCAGGAAGACGGTCACCCAAGCACTCGTCACCAGCCATCTGGACTACGGAAATACCCTCTACACCGGAACCACAGCCAAACTGCAGAACAGACTCCAACGCATCCAGAACGCCTCCGCACGACTCATCCTGGACATCCCCCGACACCGCCACATCTCCGGACACCTGAGAGACCTGCACTGGCTCCCCGTCAGCAAGAGAATCACGTTCAGTCTTCTCACCCACGCACACAAGGCCCTCCACAACCTGGTCCCCAGGTACCTCAACAACCGCCTGACCTTCTACACTCCCACCCGCCAACTACGATCGACCAGCCACGGCCTCGCCACGGTTCCACGCATTCGAAGAGCCACCA